>NC_023753.2:10300180-11630180 GCF_000499845.2 Phaseolus vulgaris
ATAAAATATTTTTGTGCATGACTCGCCACCTGAGTTGCATCTTTTGTTCGAATGTAATTTGAAATCTTTTTCAATATCCTCTTCCGTATATGTGAAGTCCTTCCAAAAACAACCTATGATGAAAAAATTAATATGAGATTAAAACAAATTAAAAATTAATATGAAACTCTAATATAATGTCATTGCAAAAATAAAAGTATAAAAGAATATTGATATTATATAAGTACCTATGTTCTTCCATGGTCCAAATAATTCTTTTTCGTTTATTGGACTGAACCTGAATTCGACACTGTTTGGATGTCTGAGACGGTGACAACACTAAAGGAGCTTCCACAACGTCTTGATGAGGGTGACCGGAGAGGGAAGTTGTTTCTGGCAACATTATTGGAGTACCATTAATCATGTCCGAGGTAGCAGGCTGAGTTTGGAAGTTAGGGAGCACTTCCAAAAACGCATTCATCTCATTCCACCATTCCTCACTCAACACTTCCATTCTTTTTCCTTCTTTCTTTTTCTTTAAACGTTTTCTTCCTTTCCAACTCACTTCAAAATCTCACTTTTCTTTTCTCTTCTTAGACTTTCTCCTTCAAACATTTCACTCTTCACATCCATATTTATATTTATAGATAAGATAACACACTAAATGATATAGATATTAACAATAAGATAAAAGAGATCACCTTAATAATATTAAGGTTAGTACTGTTTTTTCTTTAAGATTATTGTTAATACTGTTTTGATATTTTATATTTTAAAAATATATATTTGTTTTGGCTTTTTTTTTTTGGGATTGGGATGGCCATATATGAAGATGGTGTATGGATATATGTGTATGGATATATGTTGTTTTACTAAGAACCAATGTAATTTTTATAAAAATAAATCTAAAATCTAAATTAATATATTTACAAAAAATTAAAAATATAAATTGAAACAAATATTTTATTTGTATATTTTACTTCCTGATACATAGATAAAAATTTCAAAATTTTAAAATTACAAGTCATATTTTTAAGTTTATATGTCACTGTAATAATAAATATAAATATTTACATTAATATTAATATTAGCCAAGTTATATTTTATTGCCAAATGTTAGTTTTTACTTTTCCGTTTTAGTACATTGAGTTTTAAAGATCTTAATTTACACTTTATTTTTAAACATTAAATAGGTTATCAAAGTTTTAAAAAGTCCAATTCTGTACTTTTTGTTCGTAAGTACTTTATGTTCGTAAGGGTTCGTTTTGCTATGTTTAAAAAAAATATTTATATGCTTTTATTCGAAATTACGATATATAAATTTGATGCTAACTGTTATTTCACCATATATATTTATATTTTTAGAGGTGTTTGTATATTGATAGTAAAGTGATATGTTTTGTCTTATAATTTCTTTCCTTTTTTTTTACTGGATTTTAACTATTTTAATTTTTATTTTTAGGTAAGAGATGAAACTTATACTGTTTTTGAAAATATACTTACTAAATCCACGAAAAATCAATAATGGTACGAATTTATCTTTATATATTTAATTTTTTCAAAGTGAGACTCTTGTCTACCCTCAACAACTACCCTCTCTTTCTCTACAAGGTTCTCCACTTAACTACCATTTTAATTTTATTCAATTTTATCCTTATATTAATGTTTTATTTTATTATTTTAAAATATACGAGATGATATATTTGTCCATTTTGTCACTTCTTTGTTTTTTAAAAACTTAATTTTGAATTTGAATTTTAAATTTTGATTTTAAATTTTATATTTTAAATTTGAATTTTAAAATTTTAAATTTAATTTGAATTTTAAAATTTTAAATTTAAATTTTAAATTTAAATTATTAAATTTTAAATTTTGAATTTTAAATTTTGAATTTTGAATTTTAAATTTTAAATTTTGAATTTTGAACTTTAAATTTTAAATTTTGAATTTTGAATTTTGAATTTTGAATTTTGAATTTTGAATTTTGATTTAAAATTTAAAATTTAAATTTTAAATCATGGAGTATTCTATACCTATATATAAAGAGATTTTCCTCTAAACTTCTCTTAATTCTTTTTCTATTTTATCCTTATATCAATATTTTATTTGATTTTTTTACTATGGATATTGCGTCATTTCCTATATGAAGGGGAAGGACTTAAAAAAGAAGTTGCAGCACCATCACAACAATCAATAATTCTCTTTATGTGCATTTCAATTTGTGAAACATTAATTTGACATTTTTCTAATGAAATTATGATTGAAACATGTGACTAGAGGAATAAGAAGGACTCAACAAGAGGGTAAGTGATGAAAGTCTTTGATCATAAGATGTTTTCTGGAAATAATTGTATGGATTTAAATAAAATCATACAAAACCGTGATAAATTATATTATCATTTTCTCATGTTTTTACGGAAAAGTTACTTCCGATCTGATTTACTTATTCACAATCTTCAAACAGAGAGGAAACTTCAGTTAGAATAACGTAGAAAGAGGAAAACGTAGAATGAGGAAGACACTAAACCCCAAGACACTATTTTTCGTGCGCGTTCCTGTCATTGGTCGTGCTTACCCCCTAAGCACAAGGTTCCAATGTGAAGTAACACTGTTAAGAGCGGTGTGTAATATGGATTTGGTGCATGTTTCATGCGCTTCTACAACCACTGAAGAGTGTAGTGAAAGGTTGGTATTTTTATTTGTGAATATGAAAAAATGGTTCATTTTTGGATTTGATTGGAGGGTTAAGAATAAAGGGGTGGCGGTGATAGAGGATATGAAGGGGAAGTGGTTGACAGTGGTGGTAAAGGATCAGAACGATTTGACTAAGTCTCTCTGTGGGTCCAAGACAAAGAAAAGATAAGCATATTTCATTATTTTTTTCTTCTTTTGTATATAATATTTTTCATGATTAATGTTCATTGAATGATTGAGGATGAATTTTTGGTTTATTGCTTAATGGTGTCACATGTGTTGTAATGATAAAAATAAAAAATGCGGATACACAGGCACGAAAACGCTTGTGTTCCCACTAGTTGTAAACATAATTGAAAATTACAGCGTCTTGAATTTGATTCTTGATCTTTTTATTATCTCTCCCAACTTCAAAAACTAAGTGAGAGTCACTCCTCTTTTGAGTTATTCAACCAAACATTTCCCTTCAAACCTCATTTTTATCCCTTTCTTCTTCAACGATTCAGAAAAACCACTTACGCCATACTAGAACTTCTCTTCGCAACGTCATTAAACGTGTAACTTTCTCAATTCAAGGTGGATCTAAGAAGTGAACCCTTTTCCCCAAAAGTGTAACTATGTGTGATGATGCAGGAAAGAAGAAGAAGAAGAAGAAGAAGAAGAAGAAGAAAGTTTCATGCTTTCAACAAAAAGAATTCTTTCATTCTTCTTAGGTATGCACAATCTCTTCTTCATTTTACCCAACTTTTTGTTACATTTTTTATGATTATGTGTTATTTATCATTATATTTATTCGTCTCTCATTTCTCGTCTCTTTTCTCTGCAAATTTGTTCTTTTTTTTTTTTGCAGAGCACTTTTTCCCTCTTTTCTTTATCCTCCTATGTCTGTTTTCGTGTCAATACTATGCGAGTACACATCTAAATATAATGCCTTGGAAAATCTCAAGCAGATGGTTATGTTTATTTACTGCATGAAAAATCTCAAACAGTGAATGTCTTGGAAGTTTATATAAATGAAGTGGAAAGGCAACTAGACAGAAAGGTGAAAATTGTTAGGTCAGATAGATGTGGTGAAAATTATGGAAAGTATGATAAAAGTGGACAACACCCTGGTCCATTTGGTAATTATAATGGCTTGCAATTGAGACAATTCTTCAATCAGGAATACAATATAAATATGAGGTATCTATGGCATAGTATGAACACAACTAAAGTGAAAATAAACCACAAACAAAACAAAATTCTTATCATTATCATCTGTAACCTAAAAGTGTAAATGAAAACAACTAAAATTAAATACAAAAAGAAGAGTGAAGAAATTAACAGGGGAAATTATAAGGCAAAACATATCACCTTAGCTCTTGTGAGAACAATTTTTCCAGAGACAAATATAAGCAAGACTATTTTAGATTGTTTCATATGGTAGATTAGACCTGGAAACAACTTTGGTTCATATTACCATCACACAATTTGCTTGTTTGTGGTGATAATATGAACCAGAATTGTTTCCAGGTCCAATCTACCATGTGAAGCAACCTAAACTAGTCTTGCTTATTTTTGTCTTTTTAAAAATTGTTCTAACAAAGCCAAAGTGATACATTTTGCTTTTTAATTTCATCTTACAAATCTAAATTTGATGCCACTGGATACTCTTTTAAATTTGAGAATGGTTGTTTCGGTTTGTATAAGCATACTTGTTTGATTAGATTTGATACTCTTTATGATGGTTTAGATAAATTGAATTTTGATAATTTATATGTTGAAACTCTTATGACCTCAAATCATAATGTTGGCATTAAACGTAGTTTAGTGAATGAATGTTCTGCTTTCTTGTGGCATAAACGTTTGGGAAATATTTCCAAAGAAATGATTGAAAGATTAGTAAAGAATGAAATACTTCCAAATTTAGATTTTATTGATCTGAATGTAAGTGTGGATTGTATTAAAGGCAAACAAACAAAACACACAAAGAAGGGAGTCACAAAAACACTCAACTTCTTGATATTATACACACTGATTTATGTGGACCTTTAAATGTACATTCTTTCAATAAAGAAAGGTATTTTATTACCTTTATTGATGATTTTTCACGTTATTGTTATGTCTATTTATTGCATGAAAAATCTCAAGTAGTGAATGCCTTAAGTTTATATAAATGAAGAGGAAAGGCAATTAGACAGAAAGGTGAAAATTTTCAAGTCAAATAAAGGTGGTGAATATTATGGAAAGTATGATGAAAATGGACAACACCTTGGTTCATTTGCTAAGTTCCTTTAGAAACGTGGTATTTGTGCTCAATACACAATGTCAGGTACACCACAACAAAAATGGTGTGTTAGAAAGGTGCAATTGAACCTTAATGGATATGGTTAGGAGTATCTTAAGTAATTTATCTTTACTTGTATCATTATGGATGTATGTTTTAAAAATTGTCATGTATTTGTTGAACAGAATTCCTAGTAAGGCAGTTCAAAAGACACCTTTTGAATTGTGCACAAGTAGGAAACCTAGTTTGAGACATCTGCATGTTTGGGGATGTCAGGCATAAATTAGAATATACAATCTGCAAGAAAAAAAAATTGGATGCAACAACAATCAGAGGGCATTTCATTGGTTATCCAGCAAAGTCAAAAGGGTATATGTTTTACTATCCTACCCATAGTACAAGAATTGTTGAAACTGGAAATGCACAGTTCATTGAAAATGGTGAAACTAGAGGGAGTGAAGCTTCACGAAATGTGGAGATTAAGTTAGAGTACAAGTTCCTTTAACTATTACCTCTACTTCAAGTATTGTTTTTCATAATGTAGTTGAACCACTCAACGATGAAGAAGAACAACAAATTAATGATCATGACAATGAACCTGTAGTATAACAATCACAAGAAATAGTATTAAGAAGATCTCAAAGATAAAAGAAATTTTGCTATTTCGAATGATTATGTAGTTTATCTACAAGAGTCAGAAAATGACTTAGGCATTGATAATGACCCAATTTCATTTTCAGAAGCCATCAATGGTGATAATCCTGATAAGTGGTTAGATGCCATGAAAGATGAGCTTAAAATCAATGGCACAATGATGTATGAGACCTTATGGAATTGCCTGAAGGATATGTAAGAGAGTTGGGTGTAAATGGGTCTTTAAGACTAAACATGATTCTTATGGCAATATCAAACGTTATAAGGCCCGACTTGTTGCTAAACTCAAAAAGATGGCATTGATTATAAGGAAACGTTTTCACTTGTTTCTAAGAAAGATTCCTTTAAAATTATCATGACATTAGTAATTAAAAAAAATACATCAAAAGCTATATATAGGGACGTCACCTACCTTTATCTTTCAAGAAATTGCACTTTTCATATAAAGTATTGGTAGCATTAAAGAAAAGTTAATGGCTTCATTCGACAGTGCAACACGAAAGAGAAAAAATATATATTTATTCAATTAATTTTTTATAATTATGAAATCATAATTTTAAATTAGGGTTCTTAAAATTGGAGAAATTTTAAAATTAAGGTTCTTAAAATTGGAGAAATTTCAAAATTAGGGTTCATAAGATTGGGGAAAAAATCTTTGATGGAAAATCATAAATTTGAGCAACCTCACTCTGATCCCACATGTAAAATAACACATACATAATTCATACAATTATGCGCATCATAAGGATCTTTCAATTATGATTATCACACATTATATTCAATTATAATAGAGATAGACACTTACCTTATCCATGAGAGTCATTATGTGAACAATTTTTTTAATTTCCTTTTCTCAATCTATTCCTTCCCAATCTCCATTAGATTAGATTTTCATTAGGTATAATATATATATATATATATATATATATATAACTTCATACAATTATGGGCCTTTTATTTTATTAAATCATATTCATACCCAAAATCCAAAATCTATTTCATTTGAATCATATTATTTACATAATTTTCTCACATGTTTATGACTAAGTTGCAAGCACTACAGCAGATAAAGAAACATTAAGAAGATTTTGTGAGTTACCATCTTTGTAAGGATTCAGAAGAAGAAGGAAGTCTAGAAGCTCAAAGGGTCCGAACAAGCCATTGGTCGGAAGATCAAAGCCTAAGACCAAAGCCATGAGAGGTGTTATTATTAAATATAGGAAAAAAAACTTTAGCTGTTATTATTAAATATAGGAAAAAACTTTAAGTTTTGTTCAAGTCATGAAAGATGTTTCTCAATTAGATAATTTAGTTTAGTTTGAAATTGTGATTTTCAACCGAGTTGTTTTGCTTTTTTTATCATATGTATTTTTTTTTATGCTTTACATGTTCTCCCAATCCTTCTATATCTGAATTTGTTTTCAGTCTTTTTTAATATTAAATGTTAATTTTTTGTTTAAGGTCAATTTTCATTATTTCATATATTATAATAATAAAAAAGAAAATAATAAAATTACATATTGAATGTTTATTATTATTTATGACTGTTTCCATATCTGTTTTATTCTTATTTGTAAAAGTCTAAAAACTAATCCGATCCTACATATGATATCACAAGTTCGTTCCCAGTTGATGACTTTCTTTCCCTTCAAAAATGTTAATATAGAGTTGTTTATTATATAGCTTATTTAGAGAAATTAAACCAGAGCAGATATTACCATTTATGTGATTCTCGTAACAGTCAAATAGTCTTCTATGGACTCCTATTGCCTGAATTTTATCACCTCCTTAGCTTGGAGCAATTGAACTAACGATTTCATTCTGTTCATTCTTCTGTTCTTGACTGCCAGCATCTCACCTTTTTTTCTTGAAAAGTTCTCACTAATAAGCCAACAGTGAAGGAATCCTAGAACTAGCTGGCAAATAAATAAATGAAACTGCAACAACCATAATGTGAAGGAAAAGTTTTTTGACACTCAACTAGTAAATAACATACCTTTGATACCCAATTATATGAATATAATAATATTTTAAATTAAAAAATAAAATATAATTTATTGGTATGCAGAATGGATGTGTTTTATTGTTTCTGGTGTGAAAGTATCACCACCTAATGTGAATGTGTGACTTCCAACAGATTTTTCAGGCACGTCACTCTTTAAACTAAATTCATTCCACCGTGTCTTAATTTCAAGCCACGCATTAGGATACATATTTATAAACATCTATTCTAATTAATATATATATATATATATGTGTAAAAGTAACATGTTAAACATATTCATGATTTAATTTTGAGAACTATTACCTAACTCTATCCAAGTAGTAGAAGTTTTAATCCGTAATTTCTAGCTATATCAAAAATCACAATGTAACAACGACCTTGAATTAAAATCATTTTAAAGGCTTGCGTTTCAGCAAATAAAAAAAAAACAGTATAACAGCTATGAGCTTCTTCGCTTAATTTCCACATACCGTAGAATCAAACATCCTCAAATATCAATTCACACCAAACCGGGACAATAATGCGATAAAAAAAAAATCACATAGGAGGCACAGTTAGAAAAGGAAAAAAAAAATAGCTTAAAAATCAAAAACAAATTCTACAAAAAAAGTACACAAACTAGTGTAGCGTGAAAATGGATACTGTCAATACTAATCAACAGAAAGCAGAAACAGAGGAATAATAAAACAATACAGAGCAAGAAACTAAGCAAGCAAAGTTTGTTGCCTTCGCTTCCAAATCTGAGAAGTTCCCTAGCTGATTCCAACTTTGGAAGTGTACTCGGGGATCGGGCCTTTCATCTCCCTAATTACATATTTTTATAACATTCTCCTACTTGACTCATATAAACTATAATACTTTCATAATTTAATAATTACATAAATCATAATGCGTATGGAAAAGTCTTATAAACACGTAAATTGGTTTTATCATTAATAAAAATCAATGATACAAAAATAATAAGAGTCATGGCGGTTACATGTCATTTAATCAACACATTTCCTTCCATTATATTATGTTTTCTCCTTAATATGACTTTATAATGAGAAGTCCATAATGGGTTCAAACATAATGTCATTTTCATCAACATTAACATAATTTATTTTTCACACCATAATTTGCATGTATATACATACATAAAGTAGAAAATATAGATTTAAGAAACTTTTATATATCAATGAGTTCAGAGTGTCAAATAAGTATTAATAACAACATTCATCATTCATTAGTAGATATAATGCCCATATTCACAACATGACACTCTATGATTTTGAGCTTCCTCTTTAACGACAAAGTATTTCAATTCCATATGTATAACACCTTTTGAATACTTGTCGTTTTTAGAAAAGGAGATAGCTGCAGAATTCTCAAAATAAATTTTCAATGACTTGGCAACATTGTTAACGATTCCAAGTCCTGAAATAAAACTCCGCAACCAATTAGCCTAAAGTGTGACCTCAAAGCATGCCACAAATTCAACCTCCATGGTGGATGCAACAATGACTGACTGCTTCACACTTTTTCATGGAATCACTCATCCAGCTAAAAGATCAAATTTTCTATACGTAAACATGTGATTCTTTGTCCTTTATAAGTATCTTAAAACTTTCTTTACAGTTTTCCAATGATCCAATCCTAGATAACTCTAGTATCTACCAAGCATACCAACTGCAAAGCTAATATCTGGTCTTGTACATGTTTGAGCATACATCAAACTCCCAACAACAGATTCATAAAGGATATTCTCCATTTGTTTTTGTTCCAAATCATTCTTTGGACATTGCATGAGACTAAATTTGTCTACTTTTTGTATTGGAACAAGAGATGTTGAACATTTATCCATTTTTAATCTCTCTAAAACTTTATTAAATATACGTTTTCTGAGACAAGCCTAACAATCCTTGTGATCTATCACAGAGTATTTTTATTCCTATCACATAGTATACCTCGCCATATCTTTCATTTCAAAGTTATTAGCGAAAGACTTCTTAGTCTCACTTAATAGACCAAGATCATTAGTTGCAAGCAAGATATCATCAACATATAAAATCATAATTATAAACTTGCTTAAGTTTACACACCATGTGTTCCTTTCCTTCTTCAATGAACCCCACTGATTGGTCCATATAAACATCCTCTTCTAAATTCCCATTCAAAATGCAGTTTTGACATCAATCTGATGCAACTCAAGATCATAATGAACTACTAATGTCATGGTAATTCTAAAGGAATCTTTCTTAGAAACAGGCGAAAATGTTTCCTTATAATCAATGTCATCCTTATGAGTTTACCAACAAGTTGGACCTTATAACGTTTGACATTGTCATAAGAATCATGTTTAGTCTTAAAGACCCATTTACACCCAACTCTCTTACATATCCTTCAGGAAATTCCATAATGTCTCATACATCATTGTGCCATTGATTTTAAGCTCATCTTTCATGGCATCTAACCACTTATCAGGATTATCACCATTGATGGCTTCTGAAAATGAAATTGGGTCATTATCAATGCCTAAGTCATTTTTTGACTCTTGTAGATAAACCACATAATCATTCGAAATAGAAGACTTTCTTTCTCTTTGAGATTTTCTTAATACTATTTCTTGTGCTTGTTCTACTACAGGTTCATTGTTAACCTCATGATCATTAATTTTTTGTTCTTCTTCATTGTTGGGTGATTCAACTACATTAGGAACAACAATACTTAAAGTAGAAGTACTAGTTAAAGGAACTTGTACTCTAACTTCCGTAATCTCCACATTTTTTGAAGCTTCAATCCCACTAGTTTCACCATTTTCAATGAACAGTGTATGTCCAGTTTCAACAATTCTTGTACTATGGGTAGAACAGTAAAACACATACCCTTTTGACTTTGTTGGATAACCAATGAAATATCCATTGATTATTCTTGCATCCAATTTCTTTTCTTGCAGATTGTATATTATAATTTATGCTTGACATCCCCAAACATGAAGGTGTCTCAAACTAGGTTTCCTACCTGTCCACAATTTAAAAGGTGTCTTTTGAACTGCCTTATAAGGAACCATGTTCAACAGATACATGACAGTTTTTAAAGCATACATCCATGATGATACAAGTAAAGATGAATTACTTAACATAATCCTTTCCATATCCATTAAGATTCGATTACGCCTTTTTGACACACCATTTTCTTGTGGTGTACCTAGCATTGTGTATTGAACACAAATTCCACATTTCTCAAGGAACTTATAAAATGGACCAGGGTGTTATCCCCTTTCATCATACTTTCCATAATATTCACCACCTCTATCTGACTTGACAATTGTCACCTTTCTGTCTAATTGCCTTTCTACTTCATTTATATAAACTTCCAAGGCATTCACTATTTGAGATTTTTCATGCAATAAATAAACATAACCATAACGTGAAAAATCATCAATGAAGGTTCTTTATTGAAAGAATTTACATCAAAAAGTCCACATACATCAGTATGTATAATTTCAAGAAGTTGAGTGCTTCTTGTGACTCCCTTCTTTATGTGTTTTGTTCGTTTACCTTTAATATAATCTACACATACATTCAGATCAGTAAAATCTAAATTTGGAAGTATTTCATTCTTTACTAATCTTTCCATCATTTCTTTGGAAATATGTCTCAAACGTTTATGCCACAAGAAAGCAACACATTCATTCACTAAACTACATTTAGTGTCAACATTATGATGCGAGGTCATAAGTGTTTCAGCATATAAATTATCAAGATTCAATTTATATAAACCATCATAAAGAGTATCAGATCCAATCAAACAAGTACGCTTATACAAACTGAAACAACCATTCCCAAAATTAAAATAGTATCTAGCAACATCAAGTTTAGACAAAGAAACTAAATTTCTATAGATACTAGGTACATAAAAACTATCCATCAAGTCTAAATAAAATCCAGTATCAAGGATTAAACGATAAATCCCGACAGCTTCCACTGGAACCTTCACTCTATTCCCTACAAAGAAAAACTTTTCATTTGGTTTTATGGTTTGGGTTGAAAGGAATCCCTGCATCATATTAGAAACATGAGTTGTGCATCCATAATCAATCCACCAAGAATTATGTGGAACTTCAGTTAATTTTGATTCAAAACATACATAGTAAGCATTATGTTTTCTTTATTTTTTAACCAAGCCTTACGTTTCAGACAATCCTTTTGGAAATGTCTAGATTTCTCACAGAAATGACATTTGTCATTTTTCTTCTGGAGTTTAATAAAGGACTCATTTATCTTTAATGATCCTTTAGCCTTTCCATATTTCTTGTAAACTTTCTTTCCAGCTTCCTGATTGTTCACATAATTAAAAGAGTGATATACTTGATTCTTAAGTTTGGTCTCTTCCTGAACTAACATATTGTGTAATTCATGCACATTCCATTTGTCTTTCATAGTATTATAGTTTATTCAGAAGGACCATACTCGGACGGTAATGAGTTCAAGATGAAATGCTCAAGAAAAGGTGTATCCACTGCCATTCCAAGTGACTTAAGTCTTGCTACAATATTTGTCTTCAATTACATGTTCATTTATAGTACAAGAGCTATCAAATTTCATGGTAGTTAAGGTACTTTAATTTCTCAGCAAGAGACTTATCAATATTTTGGGAGCGCTCTTCCACAAATTTCATAAATTATTTTGCATTATCAGGTTCTGGAAGAACAAACTTAATATTATTTGTTATGCTCATTAACATAAACATCATGCTAAGTCTGTTTGACCTTTTCCAAGCCCTACAATGAGCTTTCTCTTTAATGTTGCTAGCATCAATAATAGAAACATGTTTCCAACCAAGAAAATTCAATCCATTAAAGACTGGAACAGACTTAGCATACGAATGTAAAGACACAGAAACAAATACTTCAATTAACATATGTTTAACTTTAGCATTAATACTTTGAGTCATAAACTAAACATACTATACAAATTCAAATAACAAACAAAAATTCTATGCATATTAATGTTCTTCTTTCGGTGATACATTAATACACAAAAACATAATGATGTTAATAATATTAACATTATTTGGCAAGACATATGCATTAACTAGAAATACTTGTTATCTTTGGATGTACAAATAAAAGTAATAACACATACTCGCTATCAACTATCATATTCATTAATTAAAAGGACAACTAATCAACCTTTGGGTGATCCACAAATACCTTGTAATAATGAATTTCAATTTATCCATAAATAAATAATTTAGCATCCATTCTATAGGTAATTGAAAAAAAAAAATCATGGATAATTTGGAACTAAATAAAACATAAAGATTTGATCACTTTGGTGATTAACAAATCTATCATACAAATAATTCCAAAAATAATATCATTAATTGAAATAAAATTCATCAGTAATTTGGAATTAAATAAAACATAAAGATTTGATCACTTTGGTGATACAAATATGTTATACAAATAATTCTATAAATAATATCATTAATTGAAATAAAATTCATCATTAATTTAGAATTAAATAAAACATAAAGATTTGATCACTTTGGTGATTCAAATTTATCATACAAATAATTCCAAAAATAATATCATTCATAAAAAAATATATACAAATATATATTTATGCCCTTACTTTTTATTTATCATAATATTTTCCTCTTGCATTTAAAATAAAACAAAAATTCATGATTTATGATGCGGTGGAACACTTGAGACTTTTCATTATTTTAATTTGAAATCAATTCATAATGCAATAGAAATAAAGAAATAAAGAGATAAATTAAACCTTACAATTTATCTTTTATGATGTAGCGGAAGACTTGAGATTTCATTATTTTGATTGATTTGAAATCAATTGGTAATGCAGCATTAATAAAGAGATAAATTAAACCATCAAAATTATCCTCAAACAATATTATTTTCTTTACAATATTCATAATTTTAAAATTATGGTTGATAAAATTGAGAAAAACTTCATTCATGGAGAATCATAAATTTGAGCAACCATGCTCTAATACCACATGTAAAATCAAAAGCGTACAATAATAAACATCATCATCTTAAGGATCTTACAAAATATTCTCACACATCATATTCAATTATAATAGAGATAGACACTTACCTTGATACATGAGAGTTCCTATGTGATCAATTTTTTTAATCCTCTTCTCATAATTTATCTCTTAGCAATTATGTTCGTGTCACACCCTTTATTGATGACCAACAGTGTGACAACTTCTTTGTACAGATAGAACCCTATTTCTATTTTTTCCCTATCTCCATCGGATTAAATTTTCATTAAGTAATATAATATAATATATTATTTTATTTTATTTTCAGCAAATAATTAATTAAATTAAGAAATAAAAGGAACACTTTAAGAGTGTCCCAACCCTTATACAACCTACTCTCTACCTATTCTTGCATCCTGATCAGATTGCTATAATATATATATATATATATATATATTATATATATATACTTCTCAAATTAACCAATGGATCTTTTATTTTATTTAATCATATTCAGGCCCAAAGCTTCAACCTCGGCGCCAAGTTGTAGTACTGCTTCTTTATTAGAGGCCTGTAAACGGAGATGCTTGTTATCTTGTTCAACAACTCAATCACCTTGCTCCCGTTCTCACCTGCATGGTTGCACGTCTCATAGCCTCGCAAATCCCTCTCTAAAATGTTGTTTAGTGGAAAACCCTCACCCTGAAGTAACGGGAATTTGGAAAATCCTTAATAGTAACATGATTTACAAAACTGTCGAAAAATTATTGATCTTCCAGGGATTACTTAAAACCACTAGTATTATGTTAACGATGTTGAATCTTTCAAAGAAAGAAAAAACAAATTGTGAATAACACACGTAGTGGAGGTTAAAATCTCTAGAAACACTAAATATAACTTCCGTTAAAAATATTTTTTCTTGTATTATATGAATAGAGTATAATTGCATTTTTTTTAAGACTATATTTGTATCACACAATATTTTCAATTTATTAAAATTATAATAATATAAAAGAAAAGAAAATAATGAATTAACTACACAACAATCAAACCTACTTCTATGATCCTCTGATGTATTAAAGTATAATGTATTTATATTCTAATATTTAACATTTAAATCTGTTGAGTTTAAAACTAAATCATGTTATTATATATTAGGGTTAAATTATTTTTTATTTCTCTATTTTTACGTAAAATTAATTTTCATCTATAGTTCAAACTTTAAATCTTCTGAATACTTATAATAAGAAACTATTGAGATTGATTGTCAATTTATCTTAGGCAGTAAACATAAACATATTTCTATTTTTATGTTGTCTCATTGTTGACTTAAATAAGTCCATACTAAAAATTTATTTATTACTTAAAAAATATTAAGGAATCATTATAAAAAAAATATAATATTTAAACTAAGAACAAAACTAATTTTATATTATATTAAAAAAAACATATTTAATGTACTTTTGGTTGTTTGTTTAGTACGAAAATGATTATGGACTAAAAATTTATATTGTCGAAGGAAACGTTGGAAGTTGGGAAACCTTTTAGAGTATATATATTTCGAGAAACATGAAGAAAATGTGAACGCAGTTGATATGGTTAGAGTTAGAGAGGGAAAATAATGAAGGTAGAATTTGGTGAAAAGCAATAGATGAAACAACCATCTCATTAACCCCTCTTCTCTGGATTACCAACGTGTATTTCTCAAACCACAAGAAATCTTAAATTTAACTTTGTTTATCAACTACTTATTCAAATGTCAATTAGCATACTTCACGGGCAATGGATTTCATTAATCTAATATTTCTTATACCAGTTTATCAAATTCGTATATATATATATGAGTTCCTAAACTCGTATAATTACTATTAATTAAACTAAATTATTATTGTAAAACTTTTCTCTAAAAAAAAAAAAAAAAGCTCTCGAAAAAATAAAAATAAAAACTTGAGATGGGGGGTGAAGAAATTAACGAAGGCGATTCATTAATTGGTACACCTGTTTTTTCCCCCATAAAGTTGGCACAACTATTTTCCTGGTGCAGCACATGCATGGTTGTGACATTCCAAATCTCCAAATTCCAATTGTAAAATTTCTTTATTTTAATATATTTTAATATACATAAATATGTCCAAACAAAAATTTCTCTACACAGTTTGAAACCCTCTTTTCTCCACCAATCTCTCTTTCTCTTCTTACTTACCTCTCCTTTTTTCCTCAACACTCACCCATAACCACCAAATAAAACTTTCATTGGACCCACCACTCCATCACCTCACTCACACAAACACTTCACCCTTCCACGTGCCACCATCCCAACCCTCCATTCCCCTCCTCATCCAACGGCCACTCCCCCTTCTCAACTAACCCATCGGCTTACCCACCTACACTCAATGTCACCAACCCCTCTATATATATACACCCTTTTTTCCCTCTTTCTTCAACAAACCTTTCCCATTCCCAAAACAAAATTTTCCATTTTCCATTTTCCATTTTCCATTCTCATGCATTCTCACATTTCTGCATTCCTATAACTTCCCATCTACCTAGTATATCTTTATCCTATCACCCCACACTTTTACTATTCACAAAAACAAAAATAACAACCTTCTAATTTTATTCTTTCCACATATATATCATGGAATATTCCAAGGGAAACCATAGCAATGGCAATGGTTCATTCAATCTTTGCAATGGTAGCAGCGACCCACTTAACTGGGGCATGGCTGCGGAAGCTTTCAGAGGTAGCCACCTTGACGAGGTGAAGCGCATGGTGGAGGACTACCGTAACCCCGTCGTCATGTTAGGTGGGAAGACCCTCACTGTGTCTCAGGTGGCCGCGGTTGCCACCTCCCATAACGGCGGCGTGAGGGTGGAGCTGGCGGAGGAAACCCGACATGGTGTGAAGGCGAGCAGTGATTGGGTGATTGATAGCATGACCAAAGGCACTGATAGCTATGGTGTCACCACGGGGTTCGGTGCAACCTCACACAGGAGAACCAAGCAAGGTGGTGCCCTCCAAAACGAACTCATCAGGTCATTCATTCGTAACTATTTCATCCATTCATCACAACTCATGATTTTTACACAAAAAAACCCAAATTAATTAAAATCTAACATTTGTATCATAAATTTATGATAAGTGGCTTTAGAATTTATATGAACAATAATATTTGGTTGATTAATTATGTCAGTCTTGTTGGTGGGTTTGGTGTTTTTTTTTTTTTTGCTACTTATAACGTGACTTAGTATTCAGAAAAAAAAAGTGGTAAGAGTAAATAAATAAAAAAGAGATAAAATAAATAATTGTAGTTTATGATTGAAGAACCGACAACGCTTATAACCTCTAGTTTTGGTGCATTAATTATTGGAGCCTGAAACTTCACACAGTAAAAAACTCACTCTTAACATACAAAATAAAATAATATTTTAACTATTTTCATCTTAATTTTTAATTTAAAATATTATAATATTATTATAAAAGAGTTGTTGAATATAGTTATTTACTGTTATGCAGTGTTAACTGAACTTTTTCCTTAATTATTAGGTTGGAAAGTTAGGACGAAAGGATGAAAAAAAACTCCTCTGATGTTTTATTTGAGAAAACTCCTGTTATGTTATGAAACACTTAACGTTTGAAAACCCCCAAAAAAAAATTAACATAAAAGTCAATAAATACTTAGCTTTGTTTATCATTGTATACTATTAGATGTAATATTAGAACTCCGGCGTCTATTATCTAAATGTTGAGTATTGTTTAGTATTATTATGGTTGATATACTAATGCAAGAAAAAGTCATAATGGTCCAATATGAAAAAAATAAAATAAGGTGATTTTTTGGAGGACACTTGTCTATTAACTATGGAAAATAAATAAAACTTCCGAGTCACACAGAACGAAGAGATGACTTGTCATTTCTTAGTTTTTCTTTCGTCGAATCCAGTTAAAAGTCAAATAATGGTCACGAAATTTGTACTTGAGGAAAATATTATACGAATAAATATTAAAGAAATAAATTAGAATTTCATGACAGTAGAAGCATTACAGTATTAGACCACACGTGAAGTAGTAGGAAAGTCTGTGATCTTTCTATATAAATAAACAAAAATAAATAAACCTATAAACCTTTTTTAGGTATAAAATGCTATCATCAAGAGTGGGCCAAAAATTGGATGCTGACATAGCTCCAATGTCAGATCATTAATTAGTAACCGAATTTACCGTTCTTCCATTAGATCTTTTCTACATGAAAACACCACAACCATTCATCACACAACCTTATTCTCTGCATTTAATGTTCTACTTGCTTCTTCTTTTTGTCAAACGAAAGACAACACACTAATGCATAGGTTTATTTATGTTTCAACCAGTTGTTATATTAAATGGCTATGTCGGAGTTACCTAGGGAATTTTAGATTACATGGTTGGGATGGATTATTACTTTAATGAACTTGGACTTTTATGAACACAATTATTTGATTTGGTATGAAATGTTTGGAAAAAGACCTTCTTGTTCTGTATGCCGTTCAGCAAACATGTTTGTTAGTTATTTTGTTATTTTTAGTTCATGATTAGCACTCATAATATAATATTGATTTTCATTTAACAGATTTTTGAATGCCGGCATTTTTGGTGATGCCACTGAGGCTTCTCATACGTTACCTTATTCATCTACAAGGGCAGCTATGTTGGTTAGGATTAACACTTTGCTTCAAGGATATTCAGGCATTAGATTCGAAATTATGGAGGCTATTACCAAGTTTTTAAATCATAATATAACCCCATGTCTTCCACTACGTGGTACAATCACTGCTTCAGGTGACTTGGTTCCTTTATCCTATGTTGCTGGTCTTTTAATTGGAAGACCAAACTCTAAGTCAATTGGACCTAATGGACAAGTCCTTAATGCTAAAGATGCCTTTAAGTTAGCTGGAATTGATGGAGGTTTCTTTGAGTTGCAACCTAAAGAGGGTTTGGCACTAGTGAATGGCACTGCAGTGGGATCTGGCTTGGCTTCCATGGTTCTCTTTGAAGCAAACTTACTTGTTGTTCTTTCTGAAGTTTTGTCTTCAATTTTTGCTGAAGTTATGCAAGGAAAGCCAGAATTTACAGATCACTTGACTCATAAATTGAAGCACCACCCAGGCCAAATTGAGGCTGCAGCTATAATGGAACACATATTAGATGGAAGCTCGTACATTAAAGAAGCACAAAAGTTACATGAGATTGATCCACTTCAAAAGCCGAAACAAGATAGGTATGCTCTTAGAACGTCTCCTCAATGGCTTGGACCACAAATTGAAGTAATTAGATATGCAACAAAGATGATTGAAAGAGAGATAAACTCTGTAAATGATAATCCTTTGATTGATGTTTCAAGAAATAAAGCACTTCATGGAGGGAATTTCCAAGGTACTCCAATTGGTGTTTCAATGGATAACACTCGTTTGGCCATTGCATCAATTGGGAAACTTATGTTTGCCCAATTCTCTGAACTTGTGAATGACTTCTACAATAATGGTTTACCTTCAAATCTAGCAGCTGGTCGCAATCCAAGCTTAGATTATGGATTCAAAGGTGCTGAAATAGCAATGGCATCTTATTGTTCAGAACTTCAATATCTGGCTAATCCTGTCACTACTCATGTTCAGAGTGCTGAGCAACATAACCAAGACGTCAATTCCTTAGGTTTGATTTCTTCAAGAAAAACAGCTGAAGCAATAGAAATATTAAAGCTCATGTCTTCCACTTACTTAGTTGCATTGTGTCAAGCCATTGATTTGAGACATTTGGAAGAAAACATGAAGATCGTCGTTAAGAACGTTGTTAATCAAGTGGCCAAAAGAGTTCTCACAATTGGCATCAATGGTGAGTTACATCCTTCTAGATTCTGTGAGAAGGAGTTACTTAAAATTGTTGATCATGAATATGTCTTTGCTTACATTGATGACCCATGTAGTGTAAGTTATCCATTGATGCAAAAGTTGAGATCAATTTTGGTTGATCATGCATTGCAAAATGGTGACAAAGAGGCAACTTCAAATACCTCAATTTTTCAAAAGATAAGTGCCTTTGAGGAAGAGCTCATAACCCTTTTACCTAAAGAGGTAGAAAGTGTTAGGATTGAAGTCGAGAATGGAAATCCAACTATTCCTAACCGAATTAAAGAATGCAGGTCTTACCCATTATATAAGTTTGTGAGAGAAAACTTGGGTACAGCCTTGCTAACAGGTGAGAAGGTCATGTCACCTGGTGAGGAATGTGACAAGGTTTTTACTGCACTATGTGAAGGGAAGTTTATTGATCCTATGTTGGATTGTCTAAAGAAGTGGAATGGTTCTCCTCTACCGATATGCTAAGATGGTTCTACCACATATAAATAGAAATTTTAATTTTTCTTTTACTGTATTGTATCTTATTATAAAGATAGTAAATATATACTTGAAACTTGGTAACAACAATTGTATTTCAATTTAATACATGCTCATGTCTATAAAAAAACACTTAAACATCTTTTAATATTGATTTGTTAGAAATTTAAGCATGAGTTGAAAGTCTGACGTTGAATAAAATTGAGTAACATATAAAAAAAAAAACTTATAAACACATAATGTTAAATTTTTAGGACAAGAATAATTTATTCATAACCAATTAATTAATAATATTTACATTTAGTAAGTTTGGTGTGTCTGTGTAGGTATTATTGAAAATTGTAATATGTTCAATCATGTCTCAAAATATTACTTTAAATATTTTTTATACAGGTATTGCACTTTAGATTATTACCATAAAAGGTAATTTGCCTTTGATTTGTGTATTATTATAATAGGTTGAAAGTAAGTTTGTTTCTTTAGGTTTTTCACCAAAATGGTATAATTTCTTTCCAATATTATGAGAATGAACAACTTTTCTTTTTCATTTACGTATTTGGGTAAGTCGTGTGACACGATTTGATTTGAAGAAGTTCTATTAGTGGCACATGACTTCACTAGGATGTTATACATACACCAGGATCGTGTCTATGTAGGACGATTTTGCATGCATTAGGATTAAATGAAATCCAGCCTGAGTAACACGAGTTTGTAATGATGTCTGATTAAAACATAAGCTGTGTGGGTGTTCACTACTTCAATATTAATTTTAATGAGTATCTAATGGTTAATTTGGAGCTTTATTATGTCAAATAGTTTTTTATAAGCAGGAAAATTTGGCAATATTTGAGGTGAGAGGACATTATGAATGCTTAAATACTCACCATCTCTACCCACACACGCCAATGCTTTACTTAGTTCTTTGTCCATAGTCAATGCACGCAATCCACCTCCATCATCATCGCAACCACCTCCATCTCTTCTGTCATCTGACTTATTTTCAATTCAACGCACAATTTGCATGCAATATATGGCCATAAGTTTAAATTTTAATATATTATTCTTTGACATGTTGGTGTGTGGGTTGAGATGGTTAGAGATTTGAATTGCATGTTGAGCTATTGTGCATGGCATTCAAGCTTTCCCCATATTTTCTCACCACAACCAAATTATTCTTGTTAAATTTTTCTAAAATCCTTAAAATTAATACGAAAGTCGTGAACATCCCACAATTTTAGTTTTAATCACACGCTTGTAAAGTTGTGCTACAAATACACACTTTCATTTAATTTTAACAAATACAAAATATTCTAAAAAAAAGTCATCGTACGACACAATTTTAGTATACATATTAATTACTAAAATCATGTGTCACTGACATGAACTAAAATCGTGTAAACGAAATACAACTTACTTAAATATGTAAAAAAAAAAATCATTCTCATAATCTTGAAAAAAAATTACACTATTTTTCTGAAAAAAAAAATCCATTTCTTTTATTCTCCACGATAACTTTTCCGATATAAAGAGGTTGCTTTATCAATTTGACTCTTATAAGAATGTTCGTTTTAATCTTCCTTAATTTTTCCAATTCGGTTATCTATATCTAAGTTATTATATTCAGTAGTGCATTTTCTTTAGTATATTTTAGTATTTTTTTTAAAATATTTAAATTAAACTGGAGAATAAGGATGATAATGAGGGTCGACTCGTAGCCCGCTACTAAAAAGTGTGGGTCGGGCTCATTAATCTAGCCTCTTGACTCATTTAGGTATGTTCCGCATAACCCGCAATACACGCGGACCAATAATAGGGCGGGACGGGTTAGCCCACTAGCCCGCATAAATAAAAAAAGAATTATTTTATTTTTTCTGCAAAAAAAATCATATCTCACTCACCCATTATTGCAGTGTGAATTTTATTTTATTTTATTTTAAAAAAAATTATTGTACTAAAAAAATGAATGTTTTATTTTAATCATCTAAAGGAATTAGTATTAAGAGTGACACTGGACTTAGTTGTAAGTAAAGTCTTATGTTTAAAATTTGTTAATAAAAAAAATAATATAAAGAAGATATATCAATAAGATACGCGTTAAAAAATTAGTCATCTTCATTAAAATATATTGTATTAAAACTTTGATAAGATACTCCAATACATTTACATGCATATATATGGAAAATATGTACAAAACAAAACTTTAATAATTTTTAATCAACCCTTATAACAATACTCATACTTGAATTTATATTTTTTATCTTAATTGAATGAATTGAAATAGAGATAAAATTTTATTTTTTCAAAAGCAAAAATTGGTTTCTTTATAATTGTAAAATTTTATTTTATTTTTTAAAAATTATTTTCCTTATGCAGGCTGGCCTACAAACCCACACACTACCTCTTATGTAAGGTAAACCAGTGAAATAAACCTATAATCCTTATGTCGGGTGGACTAACCCGATCCACATTTTAGCGAACCAGCCCACATTGTCACCCTTACTAAAGAAAAACAAAAAATACGAAATTACTTAAATGATTAGGTTGCAAATACTAAAATAATGAATGACTCAATTTCTTCAACCAACATACTTTTAACTTCTTGATAAAATTGAGTGGATAAGGAAGAACAATTAATTTCAATAATAACATTTATTAATAATATATTTTATTTGAATTGTTTTATAAAATATTTTAATTAAAATTATTAAATTATTTATATATTGTTTCTAAGAAAGTAGTACCCTTATTTTTATACTAGGGAAAACATAGTGAGGTTGCATACGTGTTTTGCATTTTTGTTATACTATTTTATTTTAATAAGTTAAAATATAATATTTATATTAATTTTAATTTTAGATACATTAAATAAATATATATAATGTTTTTATACAATGCCTGTATCTATAACAATATAGAACTTATATTAAAATATATTAAAATTTTATATTTGGTATATTATTTGAACTTAGAACAACATATAATATATTTCTATTTAGTGTTAATTACAATAGCACAAGATAAATAAATTGTTGCATACCATTTTTTTTTAGAGATGATTGTTTCTCTTCATCACAACTATTATAAATAAGGTGATAAAATTGAAACATAATCCATGTATATAAAATAAATAAGAAAATTATATATATATATATATATATATATATCAAGAATTAAGAATTAATAACTGATTATGTATTTATTTCGTAGTGAATCCATAAAATTAATAACACAAGCTGTCTTCACCAAATTCTAACCTGATTATGTATTTTAAATGATGGAAGACAAATATAGAATTTCTCAACAAATTATGTTCGCTGTATGTCATAACTCTACAAAATCATTAAATTATAATTAATCTTAATGATTAGAATAATTAATTATTATTATATTAAATTAGCGATTATTTTACAGTTTAAAAATATTATTGATATATAAAGTAATTTTTATTATTAATAAAATTTATCAACTACTTTTTAAATTAATATCTAATAATTAGTTATTATTTTTTTTTATTAATATTTTAGATTCTAAATTAGTTTTTAAAAAATAATTAAAATTAATTTAAAATTTAAAATATTAATAGCTAAATCTTAATACTAATTTTAAAACGATTTTATAAATTTTTATTAATAATATAAATAATTTTTTAGTTTCTAAAATAATTTAATAAATATAATAATTAATTATTTTTTATATCTAATTTTAATTATTATTTAATGAATTGTTTTTAGTGGAATGTCTTGTGTGCGCGTAGGTATTAAGGTCCAAATTTTGAATTTGGGCCAAGCCCATTTGACCAAACAATAGAAGGGTACGAAAAGGTTGGGTCAACTCAGATCCTCCTTTACCTAAACGTGAAATAATTGCTACCCTCAATTTTTGTCTCTTTTGCATATGAATAGATAGTGTTGTAAATCTTGTCTTGTCAAAACATTTCTATTTGCATCATTTGAGTACTTGCAAATGGATTGCATTAATCATGTTCTAACAAAATATAAGTTCATAGTGACTAGATTGAAAAATAATGACTACATTCAAAAATGGTGTCCCCTAGATAATACCTTTTTTATTTAACCGATCTCACTCTTAAAGATGAAAGAAACCAATTAAGCTCTAAATTATAGATAATTAAAGAGAGAAAAATCAAAGTGACAAATTATTTATGTGAAAATAAAAAATATTTTAAATACTAAATAAAAAATTATATTTAATGAAAATTCCATAAAAAAATACCCAAATTAATAATTCATAGAGATTAATTCCATTGATACTTAAAATGTAATGTAAGTCCTTAATGAAATTCTCACATGTATATCCAGAAAAAACCACTTTTTTTTATGTCATCATTATAATATGTTTACTTTATTTAGAATTGTTAGTATTTTAAAATTTGAAATTGTATATTAGCAGCGAAAATGTGCATCATACTGGTCTGAGTGCTATGAATGTTGTGAGCTTAAGTTGGAGAATATATATATATATATATATATATATATATATATATATACAAACAATTTAGAATCTTTTTTTTCTCTTAAGGATGCATGCACCAAATGAGATTTTGTAGCTTTCAAATGGTATTTAACCATCCACGTCAAGGAATCATTGATTTCAACCACCATCTTTGTGAAATTCTAATCCAACACAATCAATATTTTCCAGTTCAGTTTAAATTTGTTTCCGTTGTTTTTTTAATGCTATAAAATTGTTAAATACTTTCTTATAAAAAAAATTTCCTGAATATTTTATAACGAAAATTTATTAAAAAGAGACATGTTGTCATTTTTTTATAATTATTTCAGAGTTAAAAATTTATTTTTCTTTCAGATTAGTAAAATATATTATACATTTTTATAATTAAAATTTACCAGAAATGTTTTTTATTATAAATAAAATGTAAAACAACTTTAAAGAGAAACAAATAAAATTGGAGACAAATGTGGGATTGAGATTTGAGGTCGCGATAACAAAGTTGATGGAGATGTGTTAATTTCCTAAGAGAGAAAAAAATTGTGCATAAATTTCCGTGAGTAAATTTCAATTTTCTTGTAATATTGGTTGCTTAGTTTTAACCTTATTACACAGTGATGATATATCTTGGGACATTTTGGAAAATTGAATTAAGGATTAGGAATAAAACAAAGTTATATATATATATATATATATATATATATATATATATATATATATTCCTTGGAACAAAAATTATAATGAGATATTTGGGGTTGTTTGTTCTAATTAAGATTGCTAACTGACTAATCAAACTTTAACGAGGATAAAGGGTTGAATTTCAAGGAATTAAACTTCAATAACAAGTATAATTTTGGTTTTCAACATGATCAGTTTTCTGAACTTGAATTGCAATGAATGTATATTGAGAGTTATATAGGATAAGGATAAAGTGGAACCAAATCCTAATATCTTTATTTATAGTAACTTTACATTCTTTGTAACATTGCTTTAACTTTCTTTGACTATATATATTGCATGATTTTCTTAACTGGAACAGAGAGTTTAGAGACAGTAGGCTACTTAATAGGGTACTAATTTGTAATTCTTAGATGTTATTCTACTCACTTTTTATACTAAAAATTTTAATTAACTGCTACTAAAAGAGATTAGTGATCTCTTGCTTAACCTAATTGGTGTGTCCGTGTTTGCATGTTCTCACCTTTTGTTCTATAGTACCTAAGATAAGTTGGATTACGTGCGTCATGTTCTATAGTGTTTTGTTCACGTGGTCATGTTGTCGCAATGAAATAATAAAAACACTAAAGCTGCCTCACTTTGTGTACAGTGAACGAAACAAAAACACCGAGAATATTTTTTTTTTCTTCTGGAAAAACAGGATGAATTAGCCAAATCAATGATTAAGGATTTGAAAGCTATATATAAAATCCTTGAAGGGTAGAAATTCTCCATGATTTTTGGCAAAGTTTATCATAAATGATTGAAATCAAGCTATTCATATAAAAAAAAATCTTTTTATAAAAATGGTTGAATTTTAGAATTTTTTTATTGATTTTTTTTTAAATTATTGAGATGTACAAGTCGTGTTATGGTGCACGACTTTGTTTTGAATAAGTCGTGTTTTGGTACACGACTTTATTTTGAAGAAGTCATGTTATGGGGCATGACTTTGAACACAAAAAAGTGAAGTCGTGTCAATTTGACATGACTTTAATAATATTAAACGGTGTTAAAATAGTATGACTTTATAATGTATAAGTTAAATAGAAGTTGTGACAAGGTGACACGACTTCGGTATAATGATTTGAACTGAAATTGTGTCACATTGACACTGCTTATGTTTCATTCAACATTAAAGTTGTGTCATCTTAATTCAACATTAAAGTTATGACATGCAATGATATTAGTGTTGGAATTAAATAAATGTCATGTTAAGGTAATATGACTTTAATGTGATGGTAGTGTTAGTTGACACAACTTCTTTTCATCTATCACTAAAGTCATGTAATCTTAATTCAA
The DNA here is from genome assembly GCF_000499845.2 of Phaseolus vulgaris. Classification (NCBI taxonomy): domain Eukaryota; kingdom Viridiplantae; phylum Streptophyta; class Magnoliopsida; order Fabales; family Fabaceae; genus Phaseolus; species Phaseolus vulgaris. Next base: position 10,326,637 of record NC_023753.2, read on the forward strand.
TATTAAAGTAATCTCATTTTAACATGACTTCACACCATGACACGACTTTCATAAAAAAGTTGTACTATGTTGTCGTGACTTGTTTTGTCTTGATAATTCTAAAACAAATCTGCCCCATTTCGATATGACTCCACTTTATTAAAAAAAATCATATAAACAGATCTCTAATAAGTATATTAGTTATAATATATACTAATAGAGCAAAACCATATATAAAGAAATGTGCCTAATACACTTAAGTGATATTTTTGTTTTACAAACGGTTGATGCACAAATGTGTTAATAATGTGAAATGACAGGATGAAATGTACAAATTAAGTTTGACAGGAAAATTATAATAATATATTTGGATAGGTATCACGATTTGTTTATATGACTGCGAATGGAAAATTGGTACTAGAAGCAATGGGAGAGCGTTTGATCCTGAACAATATGAAGAATGTGAAGGAAAATGTTCTCATTGCAAGGGATATGGAGTTTGGAAGCGGTGGTGAATCCAAACACGTCCTCTGCATAGTCCAGCAAGGCTTGGAACAGTGGATGGGTGAGTGAAGCTACTTTGATCACAAATCTCTTGCAATCCTCACCAACATAGACAACTAGGTGACCTTTTGGGACATCTTTGGGTACGTATGACTGTGACTTCTTATTACAACATGAAAATTCCCGAATTTCACATTTGGGAAAACTAGCTCTCACCTTTCTGAAGCATTTCAGAAGTTTGATCTTCATCTTCATTTTCATCATACATAGCACTGAGAGAGAGACAGAGAGAAACCCTCACACAGAAAACTAAAAGTAAGTGGGGTTATTTATATATTTGTAGATGTTGCAAGGGGGAGAAGAGAGAGTTATTAAGTAGCAGAGAACTCATAAGAGAATCATAATATGTATGGTTCGGATGGTGCAGGCTTGAATATTTTAATTGAGTACGAATGGAGTTTTGCATGCATTATATATAAAGGTACGAAATAGGACCTTTTGTTGTTTATGGTGTGGTTCATAAGAGGTTAATGTAGGGAAGTACCCCACGTACATTATGGGAGAATGGGAGTCACAGGACAAAGGCACACATGAGAGATAAAAGTTTGCTGGTTGGAAGATGCACATTGGAGAGAATAATTAATATCAAAGTACCAAGTTGTGATTCCCTTTCATAGCATGTTTCAAAAATGGAAAATGTTACTTTTTTTTAATAGTAAAAAGAATAAAATGAATAAATAAAAAGTATTTTTTGAATATTACAATCTTATTATAGAGATTATCTTTTCTACTTAATCTTTATAAATTAATTCTAAGCTTAACCTAAAAATATACAACAAAATGAATTACCTATAAGGATTTCAATACATGAAGAAACAACTAATGGGCTCTTATCCCTATAAAAATAATATCAAACATAAGAACAAAATGGAAGTTGTAAAAAGCTAATAAATCCAATGTGATAGAGTACGCAAACTCCCTATGTTTTCTCTATACTCCATAATTTGACAACTACACAACATAAGTTTATAATTGTAATCTATACTTCCCAACCAAATATATTTTCTCTATAATTCATAAATGTTACTTTGAAAATTTGTAGAGATCAAAATAATTAGTTACAATAGTAACTAAATGAGAGATCATTTCATAAATTAACAAAAAATGGTTTTTAAATTAATTTTTATTATTGTTAAATGATTTTTAAATTGGTATCTAATTAGCAATCAAGGTTTTAACTACCAATTATTTAGTTTCTAAATTTGGTAGCAAAAACCTTGATTGCTAATTAGATACCAATTTAGAAACTATTTAACAATAATATAAACTAATTTTAAAAAAAAAATTAATTTTTAAAATGGTCTCTATTTTAATTACTATTCCAACTAATTATTTTGATCTCTAAAAATTGGTTTCTATAATTTCATAATTTTCTTGTAGTGCTAACCAAACATGTTTTCTCTATAATCCATAAATATTACTTTAACAACGGTACAATGAAAGACATCAGTTTACAATTGTAATATGTAACAATGCAATTTCAAAATTGTTCCGTATTATATGGAGTCCATATTTCACCAAAAATATGTTTCTTTTTCTAGGTATAATCTGGTACTTGTAAACATATCAACATTTTCAAAAATTATCAATCAAAATAATACTATGTAACTGAAATAAGATTAATTTTTTCAATGAAATAAGAAATAAAACATAACGTATATATTGTAATAATGGTGTTTTAATTATCTCTGAGAGTAATGATAAATTTGTTTGACGAGGAGACATATGCATGGTTGATGAAGTTGAATGCATGAATGGTTTGATCCTGTGGTAGACACAGAAATCGAAATAAAACAGCCAACAGATTCATATGTTTCCTAATGATGATCCTAAATGGGACACACAGTATTCTAAGAGCCAACAGATTTGTAAAATATATTGATGGGTTTGTGTGAATTATTTTTGGCAGCTAATTGGAGGTTGAGAAGTCCCATTCACATGGCGCATATATGGTAAGATATCTGTCACTTTTGGAAGGGTCTTCCACATATTCTTTTGCATTATCTTTTAGCATTTTCCTTCTATTTCTTTCAATTTAATCATTGCAACTTTCTGCTTTCACCCTTCAATTTACCAACTAATCATTTTGTTTCTAAGATGATAAAATAGGTTGGATTGGGTTTGGTGGACCAACTATTTAACCTCTCCAAAATTATACATCCAACTAAGACCTTTACTTCACCCATCTCTCTCTTAACTTTTCTGTCATCACTATACACATCAGTTTCTTTACTCATACATCTTTTCAATTTTTACTTCCTTTTCTTTGACTTTTTGGTTTTTAAAATAATCAAAATACTTTTTTATTGTTGTTTAAATTATTTTATAAAGTGTTTTTTTAATTCTAATAAAAAGAAACCTGTTTCTAAATCAAACTTAAACTAAGTTATCATAAAGGAAAATTATACTTTCACATTCTATACCACTCTTGATTTTATAGTTTAAAAGTTATATATATAATAAAAAATAAATTTGTAATTAAATAATAAAAAGTTATTAAAATAACATTATTATTTATTGTTAATTATGTTTTGAAATAAAATGTTATATTATTTCCAACAGGTTTATTCAAATTTATTAGGTATTTTTTCTTTCACCACAACCTTGTTACATTTTTTTTTTTTTTCAAAAGATGTGTTGCATTCTAGAAAATACAATCCATAATTTCATCAAATTAAATCATTATGACTCGCATACACTAAAAAAAAAATTGTTTTAATGAAGGTTTATTTTTACATTAACAAGGGTTAAAACATCCTTAAATCATTTACCTGAGGTTACAGTTTCCCCTGCCAAACCATCAGCGGGGAACGTGTTTTCTGATATTTTTTTAAATCCCAGAAAAAATCATTATTTACCAGAGGTTTCAAAACCTCTTCACTACAAGAAATTCATGGAATAGAAACTAATTTTAAAGACAAAAAATAATTAGTTGTTATAATGACTAAATTAGAGACTATTTTAAAAACTAAAAAAAATATATTTCTAAATTAGTTTATATTATTATTAAATAGTTTCTAAATTGGTATCTAATCAGTTACTAAGGTTTTAACTACCAATTATTTAGATTCTAAATTTGGTAGCAAAAATCTTGGTTACTATTTAGATACCAATTTAGAAATCATTTAATAATAATATAAACTAAGTTAAAAACCAAAATTTTTTTAGCCTTTAAAATGGTCTTTAATTTAGTCACTATAATAACTAATTATTTTTTTCTCTAAAATTGATTTCTATTTCATGATTTTCTTGTAGTGCTTATTAAGTTTTCAAAATCTCTATAAAATACCATGAGTTGCAAAACCTTCCTAAAATATTATTGATTTCAAAATCTTCGTATAATATCATGGTTTTAAAATCTACGTAAAGTACTATACATTTTAATATTATTAATATTTGTTTTTTAACTCATTTATCATTTAAATAATCACAATTGTTTACTTATACTGTATTTATTTATATGTTTGATAAAGTATTTTTTAATTAATAAAATAAATAAATGAATACAATATTAGTTATACATATTGAATTTTTTTTTAACAAAGTGTGAATTTAATGCAATAATATATATTAAAATACAAAGATAAATTGTTTTAAATCATTTCATTATTTTAATCATTAGTTCACTTATTTCAAATGTAACATTTCATAAATAAGATCTCGGGTTAAAGTATTATACGCTACCCAAAAATTATAATAATTATTAAAAATGTGATGTGATGTGATAAGATGATGGTAATGTGTATGTGCTTTGTAGTTTCTTTTAATATGTGTATAAATTGTTCTAAGTAATCATTTAATCATAAATGTTAAAAAATAAAGTTAATGTATATTAACCTTGGGTTTAAATATGATATATAAATTCCTTCATATATATAATATGCCTTTTTAATAATTTAATATGTAACCGATTAAGTATTTTAGTAAATATAACACATTGTTATTTAGTTTCTTAAAAAATAAATAAATATCCTCCATAAAATTTTCTGTCAATAAATATATTCTATATGTTTGATTATGTTTCTTGACATGCGATTACTTAATACAATAACAAACGTTAGTGGTTTAATAAGAATAATATATCAGCCTTCAATTTATACACAATTGAATCCATGTTTACTTGAAAACAGAATTCTGGAATGGCAAAAATGTTTGAAAATAGAATTAAAAGCATGCCGGCTTTAAATTTTAAATTTATGTTGGCATCTAATATTAGTTACATAGAGGATAATTATTAAAAAAATAATTATTATTAAATTATACGTAATTATTGTATGCAATATTGTATGATATTATATTCAATTATATGTAATTAATTTAATATTAATAGAATTTCATATGATTAGTGGATCATACCTAATTAGATTGTAATTTGGAAAGAGAAAATCTTCCTAGTATATATTTTTTATACATGAAGATATGTAACATAAGACAATAAGAAATATTTATCTTCTTATATATCATTTTCTTATATGGTATCATAGCATCAATTTTTGTGCTCTGACGGCCTTTCCATTTTTATTGTCTAAAATTAAACGGCGCCAATTATCAATCCTGGAAGACAACAATGGTACACGCACTCACGGCGAAGAAGAAACTCAGAGTTGACGGTACCATAGAAATGTCGTCACGAGAAAAAGACACATCCCAATTCGAATTGTGGAATCAATGTAATTCCATGATTCTTTCATGGTTAAGTCACTCCATCGAGGCAGAGATAACCGCAGGGGTAATTCTCACGAAGACTGCCCGTCAAGTTTGGGAAGATCTCCGCGACCAGTTCGGACAGAAGAATGCGCCAGCCATTTTTCAAATTCAGAAATCAATAGCAACCATGTCCCAAGGTACGATATCAGTGGCTTCATACTACATCAAACTCAAAGCGTTGTGGGATGAACTCGAGCTATATCGTTCACCCATAGTTTGTAATCAGACAAAGGAGCACCAGATCGAGAAGGAAGAAGATAAACTGATGCAATTCCTCATGGGGTTGAATGATTCGTTCAAATCAATCAGGTCAAATATTCTCGTCATGAATCCTCTACCAAATGTCCGACAAGCATACTCTCTAATTGTGCAAGAAGAGACACAACAACAGATGAATTTGGATCCTGTCGAGAATTTTTCAATCGCAACATTAGTACATGGTCGATCTGCCAATTGGAAGCAATCAAAAGGTAAGACCTGTGAACACTGTAACAAACCGGGTCATACCATAGACAAATGTCGTACTTTGAAATTTCATTGCACATATTGTGATAAAAGAGGACACACAGAAGATAGGTGTCGCATAAAAAATGGGACATGGAACTCCAATGGGCGCAATGGCCAGCAGCAGCGAATAAAAAATAACTCCAAAAGCTCTTATTCATCAACAACAAACATGGCAGATTCCTCTTCATTACCACATGACAACAATGAGTCCTATGGAAACCATGTACAAGGGTTCACTACCGAGCAAATTCAACAATTGGCAAAGGCTGTTTACTCGCTCAACAATAATGGACTTGGCTACAGGGAGAATGATTGGCTCGAGTAAACAATACGCAGGCTTATACTACATGTCCTTCTTCCAAACCAAGCCCACGCATCTCAAATATCGACCGACCCTGATTTATAGCACAAGCGCCTTAGACATCCTTCTCTGGCACGTCTACAACTTGCATCTTCATTACTACCTATCAATAAAAAACTCATTTCCATTCATAATAATTGTAATGTTTGTCCCAAAGCTAAACAGACAAGGCTACTCTTTCCTTTTAAGCACAATAAAATCTCATTCTCCATTTAATCTATTGCATTCTGGCATTTGGGGTCCTCATAAAACCTCAACTCGATAACTATACTAGATATACTTGGTTATTTCTTATGAATCACAAGTCTGAAACCCAACATCTCTTAGAATCATTCATTACTTTTGCACAAAATCAATTTCATGCATCTATTAAAACCATCCACGTTGACAACGGATTGAAATTTATTTCTATGCGTAATTTTTTTCTCAAAAAAGTATTGAATGTCAACGCACTTGTGTCTACTCTCCTCAACAAAATGGAGTAAAATAACGCAAACATAGACACATTTTAAAACACAGCACGAGTTCTCCTATTTCAGTCTCATTTACCATTAGAATTTTAGGGGGAATGCGTTTTAACCGCCACATATATAATTAATTGCTTGCCAACACCTTTACTAAAAAAATAATCACCTTTTGAGATGCTATATAATCGCCCACTTTCACTTTCTCAATTAAAAACTTTTGGTTGCCTCTGTTATGCAACTGTTGTTTCACCTAAGCAAAAATTTGACCTGCGCGCTCGACAGTGCATCTTCATTGGTTATCCTCTCAATAAAAAAACATACAAATTATTTGATATAGATGCAGACACTTTTTTTACAAGTCAGGATGTCATCTTCCATGAAAGTGTTTTTCCATTCTGCCAACAGCCCCAGACACAATCCTCACCTCCATTACTAGATATTTTGCCCACTATTGACATTGACTTACCCACTCCTGTCCAACATTCACTCGATCAAGCTTTTTTTCCTACTCATCACAATGCACTTGAACCTCCATCAAACCAACCTTCTTCTCCTACTCGTCACAATGCACATGAATCTCCACCAAACCAACCTTCTTCTCCTACTCGTCATAATGCAACTGAATCTCCATCAAACCAACATTTTTCTCCTACTCATCATAATGCACCTGAACCTGCAGCAGACCAACCTTCTTCTCCCACGCCAAGAAGTTTAGCACCCATTATCAAACCTTCTCCAACCGACCTTCCTGTTCGACGATCCAATCGCACATCAACCCCACCTTCCTAACTTCAAGACTACGTAACGAGATCTCAAGTCAATCATTCAACCACTGCCCAAAACCAACCGAATGGAACCAGGTATCCTATGCACTATTTTCTTTCTAATTCACGATTTTCTTCTACACATAGTGCATATCTTGCTAACATCACAACCACCAAAGAATCTCACACTTATGCTCAAGTTATCCTTGATCCAAATTGGAAAAAAGCAATGGACGAAGAGCTTTCCGCCTTGCCACTAAATCAAACGTGGACAATAAAATAAAGTACAACTCAAATGACATCGTCGACAGATATAAGGCGCGCCTTGTCGCAAAGGGTACACTCAGATTGCAGGTGTCAACTATTCTGAAACTTTTTCACCAACAACAAAATTAACAACTTTGAGGTGTCTCCTTACCATTGCAGTAGCCAGAAATTGGTTTACTCACCAGCTAGATGTGCAAAATGCCTTCTTACATGGCATATTGCATGAAATTATTTACATGGACTTGCCATCCGGACATCATCGATAGGGGAGAACATTGTATATCAACTCAACAAATCCCTTTATGGTCTCAAACAAGCATCCCAATGGTTTTCAACATTTTCTCATGTGATTAAATTATGATTTCAACCGTCCAAGACAGACTACTCTCTATTCACAAAACAAAATAACTCATCATTTACTGCCCTTTTGATTTATGTGGATGATATTCTTTTGACAGGAAATGATTTGATAGAAATTCAACGTGTTAAAGACTGTCTATTACAACAATTTCGCATTAAAGATCTTGGAGACTTAAAATATTTTCTAGCGATTGAATTTTCCTGTTCCAAAGCTGGTATTTACATGTCACAAAGAAAATATGCGCTTGATATTTTGCACGATATAGGACTCACATGTGCTCGTCCAAGACAAATTTCCAATGGAGCAATACCTAAAACTTACACCAGACGATGGAGAGTTATTAAAGGATCCAGTCAAATACAGGCGACTTGTGGGACGACTGATATACCTCACGGTTACTCGGCCTGACATAGCATTTTCGGTTCGGACCCTAAGTCAATATATACAGCTCCACGGAAACCTCATTGGGATGCTGCAATTCGAGTCCTAAAGTACATCAAAGATCACCAGGACAAAGATTATTATTGCCATCCGAGAACAATCTAACATTGACAGCTTATTGCAACTCAGACTGGGGAGATGATTAGACAACTCGGAGATTAGTATCTGGGTATTGCATTTTTCTTGGTTCTTCTATTATCTCATGGAAGTCAAAAACACAAACAAACGTATTAAGATCATCAGCGGAAGCAGAATACCGCGCGATGGCCAATACTTGTTTGGAGATAGTTTGGTTGCGATATCTGTTGCAGGATTTAAAGGTGTCATGTAACTTGCCAGGTCAACTTTTCTGTGACAGTCAAGCGACATTACATATAGCAGCAAACTCATTATTTCATGAATGCACAAAAGATAGATTGTCACATTGTGCGAGAAAAATTACAAGTCGGGATAATTAGTTTTTCATATCTATTGATAGTATCAACTCCCATATATTTTTACGAAGGCACTGGACAAGGAACCGTTTTTGACGCTACGACACAAGTGGGTTCATGATCTTCACCTACCCCAACTTGGGGACTATAAGGAAATAATAATTATCAAATTATACACAATTATTATATACAATATTGTACGATATTGTACCAATTATATGCAATTAATTTAATAATGATAGAATCCATGATTAGTGGATCTCTACCTAATTAGATTGTAATTTGGGGAGAGAAAGTCTCCCTAGTATATATTTCCTATACATGTGATGTGATGTAAATATACACACAAAATATATATCTCTTTTTCTTACCATTTTCTTATATATCATTTTCTTATAATAACACTCATATTTCCCTCATGATTTGTAATAGATAAACTATTTTTTCTTCCTTTAACCGTCCTAGTTTGCAATTTGGATTAAGCTGGTCTCTTTTTTTTATAATGATTTATATTTTATCCAATTATTATTTGGTATTTTGATTTCAAATTTATGTAATTTTCTTTTTAATATTTGATATTGGATAATATATATATTATAAATTTTTTTTTGTAAAATATGAGTAATTATTCTATAAGATAGTAAAATCCGTGATTTTCATCCGTGTTTTTTAAGGAATAAAGAAAAAAAATAGGATCGTATTTTGATTTAGTTTTTTAAGTTGTATTAATTTAATTTAGTGTAGGACTTCAACTAATTTCCTCCAATTTATATACTTACCATACATCAACCAGTTTACTTATTATAGTATCAAAACTTCTGAATTTTATAAGGCAAATATTTTTTAAATATTTCCTAGTACAAGTTATCAATTGAATATTATAACTGTAACCAAAATCTATTCAGATTTTAAATTATTAATTTGTTCTTATACAATATTTTTACTAGTTACTTATTACTATATACATTATGAATTAAATATTACAATTTTATTTTGTTACATATCCTATTATAAATAAACTGTTTTAAAATATAGTCCATGCATCACATGTCACTCCACTAAATAAATTGTAATACATTCTAAACTCAAATCAATTAATTATTATATATGTTTGTTTGATAGTAATCTAACGCGATAATATTTTCTAATATACAAAAGCATCATAATCAAAGCATTACGTCACGTGTATCTAAAACCAAAACTCATTAATTGTAAAAGTTGACGAGAATATTGATATGATCGAGTAGATATGTTCGAATACAGAACAACCAACAATTACATAAATCTAATCCAAAATACTCCTTACGTTTGGGTTCGACTCAATTTAATATTCTCCTCGAAAATGGAAATAATTATACTTGTATACAAAAACAGCAACAGTGTTTATAATTTATCACAACTTATGTTAACAGTTCAAGTTCAAGATGAATGGTATAGATTATTGTAACATCCAAAAAAACTTTAGTTTTAAATTTAATAAAGTAAACTACTATTTATTGCGATCTCGCTCGGGTTCATATGTGTAACAGCTATAAAAAAAACACGCATAAAACTTTTTCCTTAGACTATAGTAACTTTTCTTTTATTTCTTTTTCTTTCTTTCTCTAATTCTTTTTATTCTCTCTTTATTTCTCACTCCATATATCAACTATTTTATAATCTGATCGGACCACGTTGTAACTGAGAAGTTTAGGAACATTTCTACCCGATCAGATTTTTAAACATAGTAAGTTCATTTTTGCTCTAAAGATCCTTTATTCTCTATCTTTCTTTAGGATTTAATCATTAATTTTGGTAAGAGCAGTTGAAGAGTAATCCTCTCAACTTATTATACTATATACTGAAGTTTTGTTGTATTTGAATAACTTGCATTAGACCCTTAAATATTTAAACTTATCCAAACTGAGATGATAAAATTCTAGAGGTTGCTTGGAAAGCAAAAAATTAAGGTAAGGGGAGTTAACTATAATTTTTAATAGCACCCTACGCTAGAAGATCTGGATGTGGAGGTGACGTGATCCCAATATTCAATTTCTCTTGCAGGGATGTTGTGTGTTTATATATTGTGTTGTTTGTTTATATATTGTTTAAAACTTGTAAAAATATTAGATTTTGACGGTTTAGTATTTAAGTGTTGATTTTTATGTTAAATAGACTTTTGAATATTCTAAATCACGCTTTGAATGATATTGTATGATGAAAATGGTATGAAATGAAATTCATACCATATATTGAATTTTTGTTCTCTTTAGATAACTTGCATTAGGCCCTTAAATCTTTAAGCTTATCCAAATTGAAAGGATAAAATTCTAGAGGTTGCTTGGAAAGCAAGCAATTAAAGTAAGAGAATCTAGCTTTTAAAGCAATTAAAGCAATTAAAGTCACATAAACTAAAATATCAAGTGGTGAGAAGCTGATGGGGGAGTTCATGCACACCATGACATATGAGATGCACGACTTGAGTTGTATTGAACTTACCCTGATCCTTTATCTTGGATTTGCTGGTAATCTTTGGATCAGGTGTTAGTCTCTGGTAGGACTTACTTAATATGGGTCTTCGGGAAGGCGTCAATTGTTATTATGTTTGTTGAATATCCTGAATGTGTAGATTCATGTGAGATCTATGTGATTGACTTATGTTGAGATTTGAAGATGATTCGAATAATTGAGAAATTGATCAATGTAATTTGATTTTCTTTTTTGATTTAATCGTATATATTATAAAATTTTATTTTTACTATCTTATCCTTGATTTTCTTGCTTTGTTGTGAACTGTAATGACTATACTATGCACACAAACTGATGATCATACAGGTATCGAAGGATCTAGAGGGCTTTAGGATTTTTTTGAAACTTATATTTTGTAAATATGTGTATTTCTATAAGCTCTAATAATGTATTAGAATGTTTTTGAAAAATTCTAAACTTGTATAGAAATATATAAAACATATATTGTAATAGTTAGATGTATTTTTGAGATGTTACAATATTCATTATATGAATTTTTATATAATAAAATATATACAAACTAAATCAAAAGATTATACAAAGAGAGTGGATTTAAAAAACATATGATGATTTTTTAGATTAATTATTGAAATAAATAAAATTTTAAAAAATTATTGAAATTAGTAAGTTGTGTCACATTATGAAGAAATCGTACTATAACTTGTAATTAGATAATTTTAACTAAAATTATGTCACCTTTATATAATTTTAATATTAATTAAAACTTAATTACACCCTAGTTATGTTTTTTTTTATCAGCAATAAATAAATGGGAACCACTTCAGGGGTGGTCCAACCCTTATACATAAAGAGCTAGCACCTTACCATCCTCCAACCAAGGAACACCTTCCAACTTAAATAAGGAACAACCAAACCAAACTCAAGAAAGCATTAAACAACCAGCCTCATACAATCCACTGGGTTCATAACTCAGTTGGGGTACGTAAAGGAATTACACCCTAGTTATGTTAAACTGATATAATTTACCTATTTTAATAATTTTATAGAATTTTATGTATTTTAGTTGTAACACCCCATAATTTACATATAACTATTACAATAAAAGTTCTACCTATTTCTATATAAACTTGGAGTTTTTCAAAACATTTCTAATATATGATTAAGATTTATAGAAATACAAATATTTACATATCCATAACTCAAAATAAAACTCTGAAACCTCTAAGGCTCTCCTGCACCTGTATGGTCATCTGCTCGTGTACATAATATAGTCATCGCAGTTCAAACACAGCAAGAAAAACAAGGGTAAGCTAGTGAAAATAGAATTTTATAATATACACACTTAAATCCAAAGAGAAAACCAAATTACATGATCAATTATTCAATTTTCTTCAAATCTCAACAATAAAACAATCACATGGATCTACACATCCAAAATATTCAACAAACAATGTCTTCTAGAAGACCCGTATTAAGTAAGTCCTACCAGCGACTAACACCTGATCCAAAGATTACCAGCGAATCCAACAGAAAGGATCAAGGTAAGTTCAATACAACCCAAGTCGTGCATCTCATATGTCACGATGTGCATGAACTCCCCCATCAGCTTTTCACCACTTGATATCTTAGTCTATGTGACTTAGATCATCAGTGAAGCTCGGAGATATTTGTTACCACATAGGCATCAATACTTAATACACAACAAACATCAGTCCATACATTATCCCAAATGTATGAATTCAATTCCATACCATTCTGTCATACAATATCATTCAAAAAGTGATCCACAATATTTAAAAGTCTATTTAACATAAAAAAAATAACACTTTAATACTAAATCATCAAAACCTAATATTTCCACAAATTTAAATAATATATAAACAAACAACCCAATATATATAAACACACTACATCCCTGCAAGAGAAATTGAATATTGAGACCACGTCCCTTCCACATCCAGATCTTCTAGCCTAGGGTTCTATTAAAAATTAAATTTAGCTTATCTTCCCTTAATTGCTTGTTTTCCAAACAACTTCTAGATTTTATTTTCCACAGTCTGGATAAGCTTCAAGATTTACGGGCCTAATGCAAGTTATCCAAACAAAACAAAAATTCAGTATATAGTAGAATAAGTTGAGAGGATTAAACTTCTCAACTGACCCCACCAAGATTGATGACTAGATCCTAAGGAAAAACAGAGAACAAAGGATCTCTAGAGCAAAAATGAACTTACTCTGTTTGAAAATCTGATCGGGTAGAAATGTTCCTTAACTCTCCAGCTACAACGTGGTCCGATCAGATTCTAAAATAGATGAGGTTTGGAGTGAGAAATTAAGAGAGAAGATAGAAGGCATAGATGGAGAGAGAAAGAAAGGGAAGTTTCGTGCGTGAAGGGGAGGGGCTTGGCTTCTCTGCAACTTTATTCTTCTTCTTTCTTTCTTCTTCTTTTTTTATTTATTTTTTTTAAATGTTCTTACATTATCTCTAACTACAAAAATTTTTGTCCTCGAAAATGAACTTACCAATATAGAGATTAGGGTATGATGCTCGTATCTCCTCTTCAATTTCCCAAGTGGAATCTCCAGAGATGAGATCCCACAATACTTTCACCATGGGAATACTCCTTCCACAAAGTTGTTTCACTTGTGAATCTAAATTCTGATTGGCTTCACTTTAAATGACATATTTTCTTTCACCTGGATGGAATCAGACTCTAGAATGTGGCTAGGATTAGGTACATACTTTCTTAGTTGGGATACATGGAAAATATTGTGAATATTAGCTAAAGGAGGAGGCAAAGCAATTTCATAAGCCACAGGGCCTATTCTCCTGAGAATTTTATAAGGTCTTATGAACTTAGGAGTCAATTTCTTGGATTTGAGTGCTCTTCCTACACCAATGAACGGTGTAAATCTCAAAAAGACATGCTCACCCGTAGAGAATTCTAAAGGTCTTCTTCTTTGATCTGCATAATATTTTTGCCTGCTGAGAGATGTTTTCAATCTTTCCTGAATCATTTTTACTTTCTCATTGGTTTGTTGTATTAATTCTGGTCCAATTAACACACTCTCACCATCCTGAAACCAGCACAGAGGTGTCCTGCACTTTCTTCCGTACAATGCCTCAAAATGAGCCCTTCCTATGCTTGCTTGGTAACTATTATTGTAGGTGAACTCTACCAATGGTAGAATTTCACCCCAACTGCCCAAATGATCTAACACACAAGTCCTAAGCAAATCCTCTAAGGACTGGATAGTTCTCTCTGATTGTCCATCAGTCTGAGGATGGTATGTTGAACTAAGTCTGAGTTTAGTCCCCAAAGCTTCTTGAAGTGTTTGCCAGAATCTGGAGGTGAATCTAGGATCTCTATTTGAAACTATGTTGGAGGGTACACCATACAATCTGACTATTTCATCTATGTAAATTTGGGCCAACTTCCGCATAGAGATTCTCAAGTCTATAGGTAGGAAGTGTGTCGTCTTTGTCAACCTGTCCACTATGACCCAAACAGAGTCATGCTTCCTCAAAGTACGTGGTAAGTGGGTAACAAAATCCATTGAGATACTGTCCCACTTCCACACTGGAATGTCTAACTAAGTTAACTTGCTTCCAGGTCGTTGATGTTCAATCTTTGATTTCTGACAAGTCAAGCAAGCAGCTACAAACTTAGCTACATCATTCTTCATGTCATGCCACCAATAAGACTTCTTGAGATCTTGATACATCTTGGTCATTCCTGGATGTAAACTGAGTTTGTTTTTATGACCTTCAAATAACACTGTTTGCTTTAGTTCATTATCCTCTGGTATGCATATTCTATTTTTGAATCTCAAAATACCATCCACTCCCAAAGAGAAGTCTTTAGCTTTGTCAGTATTTAATAAGCCCATGAAGTTCTTCAATTTTGAATCTTTCAACTGCTTCTCCTCCACCTTCTCTAGAAACTCATTAGTTATAACAAGTGTATTACAACTAATGCAATTTGAAGACATGGAAACCTCCAATTCATACTCCTGAAATCTTCAATCAATGCTAGCTCTCTAATCATAAGCGACGACATTTGTATCTTTTTACGACTCAACGCATCTGCAACAACATTTGCCTTCCCAAGATGGTATATTAGCTGAAAATCATAGTCCTTTAAAAACTCGATCCACCTCCTCTGCCTCATATTAAGCTCCTTCTGATCAAACAAATACCTCAAGCTTTTATGATCACTAAACACATCAAAACTAATTCCATAAAGAAAATGTCTCCATATTTTTAAAGCAAAGACAACTGCTGCCAATTCTATATCATGAGTTGGATAATTTCTTTCATGCACCTTTAACTGACGAGAAGCGTAGGCAACAACTTTCTTATTCTGCATAAGAACACAACCCAATCTCTGTTAGGAAGCATCACAGAAAACTTCAAAAGACTGATTGGTATCAAGGATTGTCAATACATGAGCATTAGTCAACCTTCTTTTCAACTCTTCAAAGCTTCTCTCACATTGTTCAGTCCATGCAAAAGGATGATCCTTTCTAGTCAATTGGGTCAAATGAGCCACTATTTTAGAAAAGCCTTCTATAAATCTCCTATAATATCCTGCTAACCCGACAAAGCTTCTAATTTCTGTAACTGTTTTAGGACGTTCCCACTGAAGTACAACTTCCACTTTAGAAGGATCTACTGATATTACATGTGCAGAGATAACATATCCTAAAAATTGTATTTCTGACATCCAAAAGTCACATTTTGAAAGTTTAACATATAACTATTTTTCTCTCAAAATGTTCAGGACGGTTCTAAGATGTTCTGCATGTTCTTCCCTTGTACGAGAATAGATCAAGATGTCATCTATGAACACTACCACAAACTTATCAAGAAAAGGTCTGAATATCCTATTCATATAATCCATGAAAATAGCTGGAGCATTGGTCACACCAAATGGCATAACCAAAAATTCATAGTGACCATACCTTGATCTAAAAGCAGTCTTCTGAACATCTTTCACTTTCACTAAAATTTGGTGATAACCTGAGCGCATATCTATCTTAGAAAAGACAACTGCCCCATGCAACTGATCCATTAGGTCATCAATTCTAGGAAGAAGATATTTATTCTTTATTTTTAACTTGTTTAATTGTCTATAATCTATGCATAGACGTGACGAATCATCCTTTTTCTTCACTAATAGCACTGGAGCTCCCCATGGAGAAACACTAGGTCGAATGAATTGCTTCTCCAATAAGTCTTCTAGTTGTTTCTTCAATTCAGCTAACTTTGCTAGTGCCATTCGGTATGGAGAAATTGACACAGGGCCTGCTCCGGGAATCAAGTCTATTGCAAACTCTATCTCTCTTTTAGGTGGAAGTCCAGGAATCTCATCAGGAAATACATCCATAAACTCCTGAACTACAAACATATATTTTTGTACTTTATCAGTAACTATAGAACAAGCCAAGAGGATAAAACATTTTGCACCTTCTTGTATCTATCTCTCAAAATGATGAGCTGAGATAACTTGCATTCCTTCTAATCTAGGAAAAATTAGCTTCTTCTGACCACAATCTATAAGGATATGATTAGCAGACAACCAATCCATTCCCAATATAACCTCCAAATCTTTTAGAGGTATACAAATCTTGTTAATCTTATATCTCTGCCCATCTATAATTACTTAACACTCAGCACACATGGAAGAAGTTACTATAATACCTTTTGTTGGTGTAGATACCACCAACTCGAATTCTAATTCTCGGACTGACAACTTAAGTTTCTTAGCACAATCAAAAGATATAAAAGAATGGGTTGCCCCAGAATTAAACAATACAGATAACTGTGTTCCAAGGATAGAACAAATACCTCTAACAAGGCTATCAGACTGTGAAGCTTCAGCTCCACTAATAGCAAAAACTCTGCCATCAGCTTTGGGTTTTTTATTACTATTTTGTTGTACTTGCTGCAGTCCACCAGAATTTGAAGCTCCCAAGTGGACACGACAGTCTTTTGTTGCATGACCATACCTGTGACATCTATCACATGACACAGTTGACACTGAATGAGGGCAAAATCTAACAACATGTGGCCCACCGCATATAAAACATTTGAAACTAGGTGGTGAGTGAGAACTGGGTCTTTCGCTGCTATAAGATTGAGGTCTGAAATAATGTTTCTTTTTATCTTCATATTTAGTCATGCTTTTAGAAGGTCCTCCCACTTGAGGCTTAGCAAGTCTGCTACTATTTTTCAAACTTTCCACTACTTTTGCTTTCTTCACTAGAGCAGGGAAATCTCTAATGGACATAGGAATCGCCACTTTTTTAAGTTCTTGCTTCAACCCAAACTCAAATTTTATACATCTCCAAGCCTCAACCATGGTCTGGGTGTAGAATCTAGCTAGGTGTTTGAACCTAGTAACATATTCAGTGACTGAAAGATTTCCTTATTCCAGCTGCATGAATTCAATTTCTTTCGCATACCTGACACTATCAGGAAAATACTCCTCCAGGAATCTTACTTTGAAGTTCTCCCAAGTGGCATCTTCTCCTTTGTCTTCCATCATTTGCTTCATGCCTATCCACCAAAACTCAACTTCTTCAATAAGCATATAGATGACATAAGATAACTTTCTCTCTTCAAGGCATTGAGCAGCTTCAAAGATTCTTTCTATGTCTCTCACCCACTGGTCTGCTCTATCTGGATTTACCTTGCCATTAAATTTGGGTGGATTGTGTCTCAGAAAATCCTCCAGACTAAAGGTAAGGGGTTGTTAATGAAGTTGAGAGGCTTCTGCTGCTAATCTAGTGTTTCTAATTGATGAAGGGCGGCTTGATGCTGTTGTGCCATAATAACACTCTGTTGTTGCAAGGCTATTGCCATCATCCCTATTGCCCGAGATAAGTTGGGCATATCTACTAGTGGAGGAAGAGTAGGTGGTCTACGTGCCATCTACTAAGCACAAAAAGAATTGGATTAAAAATTACTAAAATTTTTCAACTACATCTTTAAGACAAATTAACTTCAAAGAAATAATCATACGAAACAGGTAAAAATCAATCAAAACTTATCTCTAAAATGTACTTTAGATATTTAGAATTAAGATAGAAAATAATCTTGATCCATGAGTGTGCACCCTCACCACTCTATCAAGATTCTTTTCATCTTTATTCATAACAATTAACTTGACTCGAACACAAACAAGATTTCAAGAAAAACAACTTTGTGAAACATCTTATTAGAAACTTTTAACTAAGTCTTGAGGCTAGACTTAAACAAAAATCTACATGTAGGAGAAACAAAATAAACCCACTACCATCAGATTATCCTAAGGATGAACCGCTCTGATACCATTAAATGTAACATCCCAAAAATACATCTAACTATTTAAATACACGTTCTACATATTTCTATACAAACTTAGAGTTTTTCAAAATATTTCTATTACAAGATGATGACTTATAGAAATTAAAATATTTACATATCCATAACTCAAAATGAAACTCTAAAACCTTTAAGGCTCTCCTGCACCTGTATGGTCATCTGCTCGTGTACATAGTACAATCATCGCAGTTCAAACACAACACGAAAAATAAGGGTATGCCAGTGAAAATAAAATTTTATAATATACGCAATTAAATTAAAAGAGAAAATCAAATTACATGGTCAATTTCTCAATTATTCAATTTTCTTCAAATTCCAACAATCACATAGATCTCACATGGATCTACACATCCATAATATTCAACAAACCACCTCTTCCGGAAGACTCGTATTAAGTAAGTCCTACCAGTGACTAACACCTAATCCAAAGATTACCAGCGAATCCAACAGAAAGGATCAGGGTAAGTTTAATACAACCCAAGCCGTGCATCTCATATGTCACAGTGTGCATGAACTCTCTTCAGCTTCTCACCAATTGATATATTAGTCTATGTGACTTAGATCATCAGTGAAGCTCGGAGATCTCTGTTACCACATAGGCATCAATACTTAATACACGTCAAACATCAGTCCATACATTATCCCAAATGTATGAATTCAATTCCACACCATTTCATTATACAATATCATTCCAAACACGATCCACAACATTCAAAAGCGTAATTAACATAAAAAAACAACACTTAAATATTAAACTATCAAAATATAATATTTTTACAAATTTAAATAATATATAAACAAATAACACAATATATAAACACACAACATCCTTCCAAGAGAAATTGAATATTGGGACCACATCCCTTCCGCATTCAGATCTTTTATCCTAGGATGCTATTAAAAATTAAATTTAGCTTCCCTTACCTTAATTGCTTGCTTTCCAAGCAACTTCTAGAATTTTATTCCCACAGTCTGGATAAGCTTCAAGATTTACGGGCCTAAAGCAAGTTATCCAAACAAAACAAAAATTCAGTATACAGTAGAATAAAATGAGAGGATTAATCTTATCAATAGACTCCACCAAGATTGATGACTAAATTCTAAGGAAAAACAAAGAACAAAGGATATTTAGAGTAAAAATGAACTTACTCTGTTTGGAAATCAGATCGGGTAGAAATGTTCCTTAACTCGCCAACTACAACGTAGTCCAATCAAATTCTAAAATAGATGAAGATTATGAGAGAAAATTAAGAGAGGGGGAGAGAAGAGAATATGGAGAGAGAGAAAGGGAGATAAGGAAGAAAGAAAAAAAGGGTGCGTGAAGGGGGAGGGTTCTGTTTTGTTTTTTAAAAAAAGGCGTTGTTACATATTTGAAATAATATTTTTGTCTTTTTGAATTCATGTAACATGTAATTTTTGTTTCTCTCTTTTTTTTTCTTTTTATCATATCTCAATCTTTCTGAATCCAATCACATATATTAGATTTTCAAGAAGAGTATCTTTCTATTTACTCTACAAATTTATTGATCTCAAATTTTTCTTTTGATATTGTTATTAATTTTGTGAAGATAATTGAGAAAAAATATTGTCTCAATTTCATATTGAAATTTTGTTATGTTTGAATACTTTGTTCTTGGTATATAGATTTTGAGTGCTTATTTTGTTTCAGTGAATTTTTTTTGGAATAAGGAACTACAGGCAAGGGAAAATATTTATGTTTTTTTATATAATCTTAAGATATATGATTTGGTCACAATATTTCGGTTTCTATGTAAGGATTACTTGAATGTTGAATTGAAATGAGTGACGATGTTTGAAATTTTTTTGGATTGTATTGATCATTTTGAATGTATTGAGAGTTGTACTTATTAAACTTGTTTTGGATAAAACTTTGAAAATAGGTTTATTTGGTTTCATGATGATGTTTTGATATTTTTGCTTAAGCAAGTCAATTATCACTCAAATAGAAATAACATTACAACTTAACATTGCATTCAATCTTGAGTACAACATTGAAAATCAACCATCTCTGCCCAATTTTCGCTTAAGCTAAAATATGTCTGCTCGAGAAAACCCATTCTCTCTCGAGCTAAAAGAATTTTTATTTATTTTTCTTTCTTTTTCTGTTCTTCTTATCTCTTTAATGGATTGTATATGAATGTTTATTTTAAATGTGGAATGAATATTAAGTTGTAAATTTAATTGATTTTGTGCTATTGTAAACTATTGTTTGATTAGTGTATTAAGTATTGACATTTATGTTGTAATAAATATTCTTTTATCCCCTTATTTTACTGATAATCTGAGTCACATAAACTAAGATATCAGGTGCTGAGAAGCTGACGAAGAAGTTATTGCACACAGTTACATACATGGATGCACGAATTGGGTTGCATTGAAATAATCCTGGGAGTTTGCACATCGTAATATATGTCGATATATGACTTGTGTTGTAATGAACTTATCATAATCCATTCTTATAGGTTTGCTGGTAAATCTAAGTTTTGTTTATTGGATCAGACATTAACATCTGGTAAAATATACTTAATACGAATCTTTCAGAAGATGTCAATTAATATCTGCTTGTCGAATATTCTTGATTGTATAGATCCATGTGTAGTCTATACTCTTGTAGTATATTGGTATTTTAAGAAGATTGAATGATTGTGATTTGTTGATTAACATATCTTATTTTATATATTTTTCAATAACTTATCTTTATATGTTTTGTTTGTATTGTAAACTACTACAAATGTAATACATACACGAATAAATATATAGACATGTGTAGGAGTTAGAGGATAATAAAAAACTTTATCTGATCTTTTCCTTTAGAAATATTTATATGTGTAGATAAACTTGTGTGTTTAAATTATATTTTAAAATATATTATGTTTTTTACAAATTCTATGTTAGATTTCGATACAACGAATTATAACACCATATCAACATTTAAAAAATGACTAACTATAATATATTGATAAAATTCAACCAAACATTATTATTATGAAAAGTTGAAATTTATACGTGGATATTAAGAAATCGGTTAGATGTTAGTATTTCAATATATAACCAAAATTAAAAAAAGTTATAGTTCTAAGAAAATCTTAGAGACTTTACTAATACTTATTTAAGAATATTGATGTAGTATTAAATTTGCCAAAGTATTCCTTCTCGTTGTTTACAATAAAATATTTACATCCAAAGGCATAAAAATGAAAGATATTTAATTTCCTTCCTTTTGCAATGTTCATAAAGAACGGTCTTGCAAACATAACAATATTAAGTTTAGATAATAGTGTTTCATTAACAGCTCATGCGATTTTTTTTTTTAATTATATGTAAAAATTAAAAATATGTTAATAAATTTATAATAATTAAATCATCCTACTTAATCTTAATCAGTTCAGCTAAATCCTTCTCATGCGAGCTCTTATATACTGAATGGAATCATTTTAAATTTAAAAACAATTAAGGTTGATTTATTTTATTTATTACAAAGTGATATTAATTTTAATATTATAAAAATTATATTCATTTGGTGAATAAAAGTTTATGAAAGAAGTTGGCAAACAATCAAATAAAATACTTTATCATTTCAATTAAAAATCGTTAAATAGTTTAAAAATTGAGAAAATATTTAATCATAATTTTTCAAGTTTAGCATAAGATCAAGAGTCAACACTTTTGATCACTTGTTTAGAGAATCAAGTGTTATCACTTAAACTAATCACGTGTTGGTCTCTCATATTTTGTTTCAATATACTTTTACAAAAATAAATTATTTCATATATTTTATTTTTATCTCTATTAAATTTTAATATATTTTCTTCGAAATGTCAATCGATAAAAGTAATCTAATATTGTAATTTAAGCTATTCATTATAACTCTAAGATATAGTTTATATATTAAAAATATTTTTTTTTTATATAAAATAAATATTTAATTTATATATTTACAAGATAGAACAATAAAAAACTATTATTTATAGTAATAAGTAATTAATATTAGCATTTTGTAATGGTTTAAAAATACAAGACATTTGATGGTTGTCGAGTTCCTGCGGTGCAAATTAGCTGAGTGAAGCAGGAGATGACTAACATAAGCCGATTGAAAAATGTCACTCAGCACATAATCAAAAACCACCGTTCTCTTTATGTCTAAAAAATTCATACGGTGGGTTTGAACTTTGAAGGCCAAATCATGCACAGTGCTTTGCAGTTACAGGTTCTGCAATTCACTTCCTCCTTCAGCTTTTACTTCGCATTTCGCTATTTTGCTCAACCCACGACCTTATAGTTTTCCCAATTGCTTCAAATTTATGAAATATTTCACCAAATCTCTTACCCACTTTAGGGTTTTTGAGAATCTCAATGGACTCTAGTGTTGCACGTGATTGAATAGAGCTAGCCTCCTGCTCCAACTTGCATTGCTGTTACAAATCTTCAATTTTCGTTTTTGTTCTTTATTTTTTATTTTTTTTATTTTTCATGTAATGGGTAGTGTTGAAATTCCCAATTGGCTGAAAGGGTTGCCACTGGCCCCGGAATTTCGCCCTACCGACACTGAATTTGCTGACCCAATTGCTTACATTTCAAAGATTGAGAAGGAAGCTTCCGGCTTCGGGATTTGTAAGATTATCCCACCATTGCCCAAACCCTCAAAAAAATATGTTTTTTCTAATTTGAATAGGTCACTCTTGAAGTGCCCGGATTTGGGTACAGATAACAGTTCACTAGGTGTTTGTAATTCATTAAAAACCAGTTCTGGGGATGGTAGTAATGATGGGGTGTCTCGAGCCGTGTTTACTACAAGGCATCAAGAACTAGGGCAGAGTCAGAGTGTGAAAAAAGCCAAAGGAACGGTTCAGAATCCTCTGTCAGGTGTTCATAAGCAAGTATGGCAAAGTGGGGAGGTTTATACTCTGGAACAGTTTGAGTCTAAATCGAAGTCCTTTGCAAGAAGCTTGCTAGGGTCGGTGAAGGATGTTTCTCCGCTGGTTATAGAGTCTATGTTTTGGAAGGCAACTTTAGAAAAGCCAATATATGTGGAGTATGCCAATGACGTGCCTGGGTCTGCTTTTGAAGAGTCAAAGGGTCAATTTCATTATAGTCATAGAAGGCTAAGAAAAAGGACTTATTATAAGAGTAGGCTAGATAGCTCTGATTGTAAACAAACTGTAATGGGTTGCGGAAGAGATAGCCAAACTGATGAAACTAAGGGTGCTTCTGTCCTAAGTGATGCTGACACATGTTTACGGATGACCAAATCAGTTGCTACTGGGTCAACATTTTCATCGAATGAAGATTCACAATCTTTTAAGGAAAAGAGTACAGATACCGGCAATGATATGCAAGGCACTGCTGGTTGGAAGCTTTCGAACAGTCCTTGGAACCTGCAAGTTATTGCACGATCATCTGGCTCACTTACACGTTTTATGCCGGATGATATTCCTGGTGTCACTTCACCTATGGTGTACATTGGTATGCTGTTCAGTTGGTTTGCTTGGCATGTAGAGGATCATGAGCTTCACAGCTTGAATTTTCTTCACACTGGCTC
This sequence comes from Phaseolus vulgaris, assembly GCF_000499845.2. Classification (NCBI taxonomy): domain Eukaryota; kingdom Viridiplantae; phylum Streptophyta; class Magnoliopsida; order Fabales; family Fabaceae; genus Phaseolus; species Phaseolus vulgaris. Next base: position 10,350,887 of record NC_023753.2, read on the forward strand.
ATCAAAGACTTGGTATGCTGTTCCTGGAGATTATGCCTTTGCTTTTGAGGAAGTCATCCGTACTGAGGGTTATGGTGGTGATATTGATCACTTAGGTATGTGAGTGCTTTGACTATTATCTGTTTACAGAAAATTTGGCACCAAAGGTTGAATTGACATATTTCCATGTTTTTATTAAAATGATTCTGTGCATACAAATGGAAGGAAAAACTTGATTATGCTCGATCTCTGGCTTTGGCATGATACATTGAGAAAAATATGTAGTGATTTATAGTGTCAGTTTTACTTATATTTGCTATTATGAGGAGAGCTAACAACTCTCTAAAACAACCTTTCTATCACACTCTTAATTTTTAAAATCTATTGAAATTTACAAAATCATAATTAGGTTTCACTAAAATAAGGTGTGGAACCCACACATTTTGTGATTGTCCAACAAATTTCAATCAATAAAAAAGTGTGTTAGGAGTATTGCTACCTTGCCTTGCCAGTAAATGTGTGTGGTGTTTGCATACATGTCTGCCTTTTTAATATCCGCCTCTATGACTATTCCTCTTATAACAAGGATGATAAAGTAGCTAACACAAAGGTAGTTTTCTTCTCTTGATATAGCTAATCTTTTTGGCATTTCTATTTTCCTCAATAAAAAGTGTGGTAATTTCTCTTAGTGGCTCGCGCAATGCAATTCTGTAAATGCTTTAATAAGTTTTTCTTTGTTTTCTATCAGTTCTTTCAATTTTTAAAATTTTATGGATGGAGAAGGCCTTAATACTCTAATTATTTAATATCTTTTCCTTATTCTGACTTTTGTTCTATTCTGATTTCAACTATACAAAAAAAAAAGTAATTTTCAAGGCATATCAAATTGCAGTGTACACAGGACACAACTTGACACTGTTGTGGCAATATAGAAAATCTTCAATAGAAGTTTATGACTTAAAAATTACATAAGCACGTACTTTGTAAGGTAAATATATGTACAGAGAATAGCTAAGGACTCTGTCTGTGTGCATGCCTCTTAACAGTCTAACTTAACTCTGTAGAAGTAAAGTATCAACACTTGTGTCAAAGATGGACATGGGCAAAACCAAATTTGTTAATCGATATTGCATATTAGGGGTTGTTTGGTTTTGAGAAAATGTTTTCTGTTTTCACTTCGTTTGCTGTTTTTTCTAGTTTATGTAAGAAAATGTGAAAACAGAAAAGAAATAAAAAAAATAAAAGTTGTTTTATGGTTCCTATACAATCTTCTGAAAATGAGATTTTTTTTCTTTGAATTCAAACCTGTTCATCTCATTTATTTTTTCTTTTAGTAGATCCATTTTATTCTTGAGGTAGTTGAATGCTATAGCATCTACACTGAATTTGTGACTCAAGTACATTTGCTTTTCTTGCCAGCCGCATTGAAACTTTTGGGTGAAAAAACAACTCTTTTGTCACCTGAGGTAATTGTTGCATCTGGAATTCCTTGTTGCAGGTCAGTTGCTTAACATATTTGACATTCTTTCATTTTGAGAATATCCGTGATGTTAACTTGTGTGCTTAAAAATTATTATCATTTAAAATATGTAGTTCTCTTTATTGAACTTCAAACTTACTAATGCACTGGCTTTTCGTTCTAGGTTAACACAGAACCCTGGCGAATTTGTTGTGACTTTTCCAAGAGCTTATCATGTAGGATTCAGCCATGGTAAATGCTTTGAAGCTTTTGTACATTCCTGATTTTTACAGAAAACTAGTGTTGTAGACTTTTAGCTTATGACTGATGGATTGACTGTAGTGGTCTTTCTGCAATGAAGAAATAACTTGCATATTGAAGACCACAGTTTAATTGATTTCCTTTAGAATATCAATATATACTCTATAATGTTTGATAAGAAGAATAAAGGCCATTTTTGTTTTTAAACATGAGGGAAAATATTTTAGCCATGCATTATGAAAAGATACAGTTTAAACTGTGTTAGTGTGAACCCAATATTTTTTTTGGCATTATCAGTATACCATGTGGGTGGGAGGAATTGTGAATAGTTTAGGCATAACTTGTGAATTGTGAATTGATAAAGGGCCTATCAAACATTGTTCTACCGAACAATTATGTAGTCTCTTGGAGATCCCACATCTACTAGAGATATGATCAAATTATGGTAAATTAGTGAGTGCAAACGTTATCTTACAAGTTGGTTTTGTGAGGTTGAGTAAGACTTAAAATCCACTTTCTGATATGATATCAAAGCTTATTACTGCCTATCCTTGTGAGATTTGTTGGGTCTATCATGTCACTCATTATTAGGTCCCTACTATTCCCATGCTCAATATTCTCAGTGTGAGGGGATGTCTTGAAGATTACACATTGATTAGCGATATGATTAAATTATAATATAAGTAGGGTGTAAATCTCATCTTATAAACCAAGTTTGTTAATTTGAGTTACGCTTAAAGTCCACTTTTTAAGATAGTATCAAAGTCTATTGAAGTCTATCTCAACAAGATTTGTTAGGTCTATTGTGACACCTGTTATCGAACCTTCCTCTATTTCTACGCTCGAGATATCCGGTCTTCGACATTAGGGAGTATGTTAGATATCCCGCATCGACTAAATATATGACCATATTATAGTGTATGAGTGCATACCTCACCTCACAAGCTGGTTTTGTGACGTTAAGTTGTGGTAGAGAATAATGTGTGCTGCAAGGTGCCAACTTGAGCAAATGGTAAGTGTAGCTGAGATGAGAAAAATACAAGTAAAGGTTAGATTAAGAATGGGTATTTTTGGGATTAAAGTGGATTTGTAACCATTGAGAAGATGATTTAAACAAATAAAGGTGGTTTAGTCATGGGAAAAGTAAGATCAACATAGGTTACAGTGAGAGAGAAAAGAATCAAATATACTTTAATTAAAAGGAGTGTAGGAAGTCATAAGGAGTAATTAGGAGAAACCATTAGAAGAGACCTTTCTCTATACAGTTTTACTAAAAAGTTTGGTTTTTGATAAAGTCAAATGGCATTCAGTCATTGACAAATTCATTTAGCCTATTGGTTGTTGTCGTTGTGGTGTGTTGGTGATGGCATTTGGAGGTTCAAGTTTACTTACAAACTATTCAAATTTCTCTCCACTAAGCTTGGAGTTTTTATGATATAACCCTTGTGAGAACCAAGCCACAAAAGCTGGTTATTGTGATGAGACAGCCCAAAAACAAATATAACGTCTCTGTTCTTCTAATATGCAACTAAAGCCTCATACCTTTTAATTCTGTCATACCAATTAATGAAATCGAAACAGGATGCACTGTTTTATTGGTTTATACTTACAGAATCCCCTCTGATGACACTGATATAGTAACGCAGGAGAAGGGATGTAGTTACTGTTCTCTCAAAATGTAACAAGAAAACTTATTTCAGTGATGTTTTGAGAGTTCCTGGTCTCTCCCTCCTAATCTGCTGTGATCACTTCTGTTCTACCTCTTTCGTTTTCTTTCCAATTCCGGCTGAATCCTTCCTTCCATTTCCATGCTCCTAGGCTCCTTGCTGCCATGTTTGCAGCAGGTAGTCACCAGATATTGCATCATTATCCTGCCTATGTGGAGTTAAATAAAATCTCCTGCTATCTCCTCTTTTCTTTCTAAAATACACCTTTGCCTTGGGATGCCTAACGAAATATATTATAACCTGAACCTTTTTTTTAGTGAAGAATGAAATAAAAATTTCTTTGCTTAAACTATTATGTGCTATAGGGATAAGGGAAACATGTCAGACATCCTCTACGTCTGCTTTTATGCATAAGTATCTAGTATGACAAAGGTACAATATAGGGATATAACATTTCTTAAAAAATAGAATATAATATGACAAGATATGGGATGATACAAAAAAATTAATATGTTCTCAAAAAGTCACCCAACCCAATATTATATGACCAACAATAAAACATGTTACTCTATTGCATCTTTTGGATATCCCACTCTTTGGCTAATCAGTGCTACCTTTTTATAACTGGACTTCTAATGTATAAAATTTCTTAGAAAGTCAGCTTTAAGTCTAACTTTACAAGATGAGATTTGCACCCACTTATATAACATAATTTGCTTATATATCTAGTTAATGTGAGAACTTTAACACACCTCCTTATACTGAGCTGAGGATGAGACATTTTAAGTGTGGAAGCAAATATTTATGAGTATTTCAATAGTGAGTGACAAATATAGTTAGGATAAGTTTTGGTACCATCTTAGAAAAAAGATTTTAAGCCTAACTTGACTTCACAAAAGCGGTTTGTAGGGTGATATTTGTACCGACTTATATATTATAATTTGGTCATATATCTAGTTGGTGTAGCATTTTCAACAAAATTAATGTAGTTCTTTTAAGAATTTAATATCACGGCATAAACTTAAGAAACTGATGTAAGATATATGGGGAGAGTGACATAAAAGGATAATGAAAAAAAATAAAATTGTGCTCAAGGTTGAGCATTCAGGTGGTTGATGGCTTATTCATTGTGTAAAGATAGTTTGGTTGTGTTTCTCTAATAGTTTGATTGGTCTGTTTCTCTCTAGTCTTTATAATTTTCTGGTGGATTTGTTTTTGTCCCGTTCCTTTTCAACTTTGAACTTTTTACAAGGAACCATTGGAACCAAATAGTGGTTAGTTTTAAATTTTAATCATGGCATCTATAGTTAAAGAGAAACCTCTTATCTTTCCACGGGACTTTAGAAGCACTTTTTTTATCCACCCTATAGTGTCCTGTTAGGTCTCTCTTCAATTGTAAAGTCAAGATAATTCTCATTCTCTTCAATAGTCAACATAATTCTCATTTTGTATTCAATTTGGTGAAATCAAGGTTTTAACTGTGGGGAAGCTGCTAACTTTGGAACTCCACAATGGCTTAGCGTAGCCAAGGAAGCTGCAGTGCGCAGAGCTGCAATGAACTATCTTCCCATGCTTTCCCATCAGCAACTACTTTACTTACTGACCATGTCTTTTATTTCAAGGTAAGTGCATCTTCCACCACTGCCTGTATACATAGATATTGCCCTTTAGAGATTATATTATCATTTCAATAAATAATTAGCTCTTATTTTTTTACCAATAAAACCCGGTGACAATCATTCTTAATTATTTGTGATTGCCATTAGTGATTTTTAATAAGTACTCCAGTTGTTTAATGGCATCAATGGATAGTAATATTACAAGTCCTTTGCAATTACCCATTGTATTCAAGTTTCAAAATGGATATGTTTGTTACAGATTTTCTTGTACAAAAATAACATTTTTTATAACAATGCTATCTTCTTTTAGTTTTTAATGCTCTTGTTTTTTCAACTTTTCAAAATAATCAAAAGTTGAAAAATGTCTAAAATCTAATTAAAATCGAGCTATTTTGAATAGCTTCTCATAAATTTAGCGGTTTTTTAAAGTGATTTTTTATTATTGTAAGCAAACATAAATTAGCTTATGCTTTTTTTTTTCCTTAAAATCTCTAAAATATATTTACTCCATTATTTTATATCAAAATCACTTATTTCTGATCTGTACAATATAAAACACAACTGAGATATTTTAGATTTAAAGTTTAAAATATTGGTTCTATTTGATCTTGAAGTGGAATATTTCTGTTGGCTTTTAGATTGTATAGGTCTAGATGTTCGTATAGATCTGTCTGCAATTCTTGTTTTTCTATCAGAAAAATTGTTTTAACATTCAGATGTGTTTGGCTTGTATCTAGGTTTCAATTGAATTACATAATTTTTATTCTTCATGATGATATGTTTGATTTGATAGAGTTCCAAGAACACTATTACCTGGTGTGCGTAGCTCTCGTTTGAGAGACCGTCAGAAAGAAGAAAGGGAGTTTTCAGTAAAACAGGCTTTCATTGAAGACATGCTACAGGAAAACAAGCTGCTATCCATTCTTCTTGGAAAGGAAGCTGCTAAAAGAGCTGTTTTATGGAATGCTGATTTGCTGCCAGATTCCAGCAAAGATTTTCAGTTGCCCGATTTAACTTGTACAACTGGAACCTCTTTGGCCAACATATCAAATATTAGCTCTGCTGAAAAGAATAGTCATTATCTGCTTGATGATGAGATGAGTTTGTATTTGGATTGTTTGACTAATATAGATATTGGTGGTGATGATCTTCCCTATCACTTCCAAACTGATTCCGGAGCATTGGCTTGTGTCGGTTGTGGAATCCTTGGTTTTCCATTTATGGCTGTGATACAACCAACTGAGAAATTGACAATGGAACTTCTTCCTGATAATCATCTAATTCAAGTTTCCTCTCCGGACTCTACTACTGGTCTTCATAGTTCCATATCAAGTAATACCTTCATGCTTTGTCATACTGTATATATTTATTTTTATCTCATTTTCACGTGGTGGTCTTTATGCTTCTTCATTTGTGCATTATAATGTAGTAAAGCTGAACTTGTCAACCACTATGGATGTGGGCAAGGTCGAAAGTTGTAACTTCTAGAGTTATTATGATTCTGGTCTCCAAAAATCTTCTAAATTCCTGGATCAGATAGAATACAAATATTACAAGGAAATCAGTTGTGTTGTGGATCTCATCCTGCTAGAAACCTTATTACTATCATTGCTGCACTTATTTTAAGTGGCATTTAATACGTAGCTATAAGTTGTACATATTGAATTGATTCCTCTATGTAATAATGACCCAAAATACCAAATTACATTACCAAAATATTATTTTATCCTCTGCAACATTTACTGGAAATTTGGCATACTCCTATCTCATGATTATATCAACTATGTATCGTTCTGTGTGCGTTTTCCTTTTTTATGATATTACGGAAGCTTACATGATGACCAAAACATATTGGACTGTTGAAGTTGAATCTTTTGAAGTATCCTTTACTTTGCCATTCAGATGACACTTAATGCTGAAATGAGTTACTGTATGATCTGTTCTACAGGGGATCTTTCAGTTTCTGAACTTTCATCAATAAAGGAGATGCCAGATCACTCATTAAATAAGTGTAGTAAATGTTGGGACACCTCCAGTAAATTTTTCAGGCCTCGGATTTTCTGCCTGGGGCATGCTGTTCAAATAGTAGAGATGTTGCAGAGCAAAGGTGGAGCCAATGTGCTTATAATTTGTCATTCAGGTTAGTTTGCAGATTACAAATCTACCTGCATTATCATTCTGTAAAAGTTGGGTAAAATCAAATGTCCAATTGCAAGAGATGTATGATTTTCTGTTTTCTGCACCTTTCAACTTCAATATAGTAAGGAAATCTTGTGGCTCTTCGTATATAACAATCTGATCAGTTTCAGCTAAATAGGGTTTGTTGAAGTATCTTGGAATCCCTTACATCTTGGATGATATCTTAGAAGTGGTTTCCACATTTCATATATGTTTTCTTATTTAATTAGGATATGATTTTGGTTTGATAGCATAAATGAAGCCTAATGTTTGTTTTTTGTATCACATCAAATTAATATCTAGTTAGTCTCACTTTTCTCGTTTCCTTCTTTCCCCACCTAAGCCCCAAACACACATTAACCCCCAAATTAGTCCTCAAAGTCCTAAACTTTGAAACTCTTTTGTTTGGTGTATTCTGTTTTTCATTTGTCAGCTCTCACTGTTTTGTTGGCAATAAAAAAATTTGGTCACACTTTCACTCTTTTGTTTGTGTTTCACTTCTAATTGCTCCACCAATCTCAATGTTCCAGAATAATGTTTTTGGGAGTAATTGCACAATGTCGCTATAAGCCATTGACTACTATGAGAAAGACATTGAACGAAGTTATTAAGAGGGGTCTTATAGTGATGAAGATTTAGTCTTCAACTTAGAGAATAGTGTCCTGTGGTCTATGTAGCTGACTCATATAGAGGGATTGAGGCTTCTGTTGTTGTGTCCTTATTTTATTAGGACTAAAAGTCTAAATGACCTTTTTTGGTATAAATAAGATTCTATTCTTTCTGATAAAAAAGTATAAATAAGATATAATGCTACCACTATCACATGTTATCAACATTGAATCAATTTCAGATTGTTCATTCTCGTGTTTCTCTTCTCCACTCCTTGTATAAACCATATGCACACCACAGGGCCAGATAGATATGAAATCTGTGTGCACAAGTCAGTTGTTGATCAATGTATAATTTATGTTGGAATTCAGTTTACATCAATTTGTTATCAGTTAAAGAATGAAAGTTTTATCTTATAACTCAAGAAGCATGGCATGCATAGATGAGTCTTTCAATTATTTAATATATTTATTTTCTTATACTTTTCTGCATTTCTGTAGACTATCAGAAAATAAAGGCACATGCCAAGGAAGTTGCGGAAGAGATACATGGTGCTTTTAATTATAATGAGATTGCATTAGATACCGCATCCCCAGAAAATTTGACCCTGATAGATCTGGCGGTTGATGGTGAAGAGCTTGATCAATGTGAAGACTGGACATCAACACTAGGCATTAACCTACGGAATTGGGTCCATGCAAGAAATAATGCTCCATCTAAACAAGTTCCTTGGACACTGGAGACATTGTTTTATGATAATTGTCCTGCTTCAAATGTTTTAGCTTTGAATTGGCTGTCTCGGAGGTCTCGGTCAAAAAGGTCGAGTCATTTAGCTCAGACTAAATCCTCTTACAGCATTGAGAGAAAAAAGGATGATCGGTTGGGTGGAAGAATAAATGACTCCATTGCTGAAAAGAAGCTAATTCAGTATTCAAGAAGGAAGTTCAAGTCAAAGCAAAGGAGTTTCCCTGTAGCAAACATGGTATGTGAATTCCAAGAGAAGTCAAAAAATGTGTCAGCTACCTTAAGTGCGGATCATAATAATTGTGTTTCTAAAACTCTTGAAGCTGAGAATTTAAGTACCGAGTGTGCATTGCCATGTGCTTCTGCTTCTACTGAAATGTCTGCAATGCATCCTGAAATCCAGATTGCTGAAATACCAATTAGCACGAAAATGAATGCTGCTAAGTCACAACCTTCAAATTCCATTCCTGGTCATATTTTAATGATTGAAGAAGTTGGAGCCGAGATTGAGAATCAAACCATGCAAGAATCACATGTAGACAGAAATAATGATTTAACACTCAGTCACTCTAAGATGCACTGCAATACCAGTGTCTCAGAAATATGTAGCAAGGAGAGCCAAGATTGTCAGGACAAGAAATGTTCTAGTGCATTTTCAAATGCAACAGATGGAAATATTGAAATGATTAGAAAGACTGAAATTGAAGAAGCAGTTATGATTGATAGCAACTGTAATAGGTTAATATTGGATGATGAAGGGCATCAAGAATATCAGTCTACCTACAAAAGCAACAAGGAGGAAGCTGCTTTATCAACTGCTTCAATGGTAAATCAATCTACACTTGCATCTATGGATGGAAATGTTGAAAGTCCAAATAATAATTATATCTCTGAAAGAGTTGGGAATCCAATTTTCCTAGAAAGGACAACTGAAGAAGAAATTGATTCTATATGTGAAACAGACAAGGAACCTCGAATTGATGGCGGGCCAATTAGTGAACATACTCCAAATGAAGTTTGTGAAGTTGGAAGGGAGTTTTATGCTTCTGCAGACCTGCATAATAACGGAATCTTGGATGGTGAGATGCAACAGGTAACTCAGGGTGGAAAAAATAGCAAAAGGGAAATAAGTCAATCTACTCATGTTTCAGCAAAACAACGGTGTCCATCGTCTGTGCAGTGTGGGATTGAAAATATGAACAAAATTAACGAGGAACCTGTTTCTAGTTATGCTGCAAAAGTTGAAAATAAAAGCGTAACTTCAATAGAGTTAGGATGTTCTGAAGTTTCAGTGGAAACCTGTACTAACAAAGACTCCTGTATTCAATTTATTCCAGATAAAGAAAAAAAAATGGAAATCCAGTCAGTTAATGCATCCATAAAGGACTCTTCTCTATCAATGCAGGAAGGCTCAAAAATTGGGAAAGAGATTTATGTTGCAGATAACATAAATGAAATCAAAGCTGATTTGTCCCAAGATAAAAGAGGGCTGGAAAGCTGTGAGTTGGCTACAGAAGTTCCCAGATTATATGCTGGGAAGAAAAAAAAGAGGAAAGTGGAACGAACGAGGAGGAACGAATCTAATTCTGACAACTTTATTAGAAGTCCATGCGAGGGGTTGAGGCCAAGAGCTGGGAAGATTGCCGCTGGAAAAAGTAGAGTAGAAATCAACCAAGTTGACAAGGAAAATCAGGTGGCTAAACGGGCAAGGAGATCTTCTGAAGTTTTGGTTCCTTGCAAAAATAAAAAAGATGGTGTTAAAAAGTCCCACAAGTGCGACCTCGATGGTTGCAGAATGAGTTTCAAGACCAAGGCAGAGTTACTGTTGCATAAACGAAACCTTTGCCCGTATGAAGGGTGTGGTAAGAAGTTCAGTTCCCACAAATATGCTTTACTTCACCAGCGTGTCCATGATGATGAGAGGCCCCTTAAGTGCCCATGGAAAGGTTGTTCCATGTCGTTCAAGTGGGCTTGGGCAAGGACAGAGCACATACGCGTACATACTGGGGAGAAGCCTTATCACTGCAAGGTGGAGGGGTGCGGCCTTTCCTTCAGGTTTGTATCAGACTTTAGCAGACACAGACGGAAAACGGGACACCATGTGAAACCTCCTGCTTGATAATATTCATGTGTACTTTTTCTTCTTGCAAACATGTGCATATTTGCAGTTAGATTGGTAAGAAGCGAGGCATAGAGTCGTGTCTGACCATACATAAGCATTCTGGTTAGTTGTAAAGTTAGGATAGAATGGTTGTTTTGTAGGTGCTCAATATCCAATTCATTTGAAGGCAGTTAGAGTTGGTACTCCAGAGAGTTTTGATCTTTCTCTATAACTAGAATTCAGGTCTAGCAGCAGCCTCTAAAGGAGGGAAAAACCCTCCTTAAGGAAGCTGCATCATGTTGGTTGGTCATGCCTCTGATAGCTTACTTTTGTTGATTCCTGTACTCACGGTTCTGTTGAAGGATTTGATAGGTCCTTGATCTTTCTGGATATATAGTTGTTCATTATGGATGTATATTACTTTGCATTAACATCATTTGTTATTAAGGGGGACAAGAAATCTGAGAGTAAGAACCAAGATGTGTGCTCTCAAATGATTTTATGTACTTTCCTCCTGGCTAGTAAATTCAGTGGTAAAACACTAAGTTGACACTGCATATTCTTACTGGTTTGATTTCTGCTTTTTGAAGGTAGTTTTTTTTTTCTTTCAAAATTTTTCCTTTTAGTATAATAAACTCTCATAGGTATATGATAGGATGACCGACCCAAAAGAAAGAAAATTAAGTGGTTAAGGGATTCTATAGGATGTAGTAAAATGTTATAATATTATTTTCTATTAATTTTAAATTTCTAAAACGAGGTAATGACACTTGTAGTAGCCTCATTATTTAGTCATTGGCGTACTTTAGAATATGTGCGTATTCCTCTTTAATCATGGTCATCAATGAATATTATCTTTTAGCTTGCTTTACTTCTTTAATGGTAGCTTTGTAGTTTAACGATAGCTTAGTTATTTGCTCTCCACTGTATATATGTAAATTGCTTAGCTACAATTCCTGAATTCTTTTTTATCCTTTTGTCAGATTTTTCAGAAAAATAAGTTGGAGTATTGATTCTTCAGCAGATGACTTGTTTTTAGACTTTTATCCCATTCAACCTTTAATGGTTAAATGGAAAATTTCTGATTGATTTTTTCTGGCTGCATGAGTGTAGCAATATGCAACTTCCGAATTGTTTTACAGTATCGTTAAAGTGAAACACGTCTTTGAATTGGTTTTCTGCAATAATTTGTTATTTAAATTATGAATATTAACGTAAATTCTGCTCACAAAATTTGCGGACGATAATTAACTAATTAATATTGGATTTTGAAATTAAAAACCTTACTTTTCTCTTCTTAAATTAGCTTGGTTTTGATGAAACTAGTTTCTGGGAAGAAAACAGTTTTTTAGTTTTGGATTTATTTTAAATATATTCAAAAAGTTATTTTAGCTTTTGGTTGGTAGAGTGATTTCATGCGTACAAGATGTAAGAATCAAAAGTTTGTTCGTTAATTTTGAATGACACAAATTTGAACGAGAACCAACCACATAACACTAAGTTTTCATTGCCTCAAAACGGATAATAGTTTAGTTGAACTGTTTGTAAAATATAAACCAGTTTAGTTTTATAATTTTAATGTTTTAAATATTCTTGGTTTGGACCATAATTTGGTTTGAATTAATTAGATTGCCAACTGTTCTCTAATGTATTATTATTTTTCACACACATCACTTTTGGGTTTGAATATAAGAAATAAGTGTCAAATTCTGAGTACAACACTATAAAAATGTTTATATCATTATACTTAAGTACTAATTTATTCTTAACCTATAGGTTACATTTTAATATTTTAAATATATCTTTTTAAAATAACTGAATATATATATGAAATGAGTAAGTTGTATGTGAAAGCACAACATTACAAAAACACACTCTGGCCAAACATATTTCAATTCTTTTAAATATGTACTTTTTCATTTGTAATGATAAAAAATTTACTGCAATTTTTTGAATATAGGTTAAGTGTAACCCAAGTTAATTTTTCTTATTTAAATTTAAAAAAATGAAATAATTTTTGGTCAACAACTTCAAGTACAAAATTATTTTCAAGAGTTTGTTTCTTGTCTTTCCTCTATGCCTTCATTTTTGTTCTTGTTGGTTAAGTCGTGGTCTTAAAATCGTTGAACTGAAGGGAAAAATGGGAGGCACGTGTGAGGCGCCATTGAAGTCATTCTACACCTCATCAAAACATCAGGCAAACAGAATAAAGGCGCCGCCCAATGACGAACACAACATCCAAGGGAACAGACAGAAGTGTTGGAATTGGAACAGATTACTAGACTTCTAGACTGCGTATTTGTTCTTCTCACCAACTCCAACACCATCACCATCATCAAAGCTAAGCCATGCAATGAGGGTGTTTCCCGGCGCATATTAACCACAGGCAGAATCTCTCCGTTCGATGTGCAAATCCAGAAAGAGCACCGATGCTGTACAACCAGGAAGCAGACGAAGCAGCAACACCAACTCCAATAGAAACATGAACAATTCCCCTTGTCCTCACCCAAAGCGAACCCTAACATCGTCATCTTCCAACTACGAAACCTCAACCAGCGACGTCCCCATCACAGAATCAAGAAGCTACGTATTCGAAAACAACAACGACTGGTCAAAAGCCTCTTCCATCTCAAGCCGCGCCTCTCTCTCAAGCCTCAAAGATACGCTCCCTGAAAGCCCTAACATATACCACTTCTCCGAGATCTCCGCCGCCACCGCCAACTTCTCCGCCCCACGCCTCTCTTCCTCCTCCTGGCGCTGCCTAATCCGCCACCGAGATGTTGTTGTTTCTCGCCGCAACTTCCGCCAACAAATGGACCTCCCGGAGCTCAGCCGCCGCCTCGCCATGATCTGCCGGAGCCACCACAGCAGCCTCGTCAAACTCCTCGGTGCCTCCGTCTCCGGCGCCGTCATCTTCCTCGTCTACGAATTTGTTCCCGGCGCCAGCATCGCCGACTGCCTCCGTAACCGCCGGAATCCCAGCTTCACCGATCTTGTCACGTGGACCTCGAGGATGCAGATCGCCTCCGACGTCGCCCACGGCCTCGATTACATCCACAATTTCTCTGGTTCCGATTCCGGTTCGGGATCTAGTTCTGGTTTCGTTCATAATCACATCAAGAGCTCCAGCATTGTTATCACGGAGGATAATTTGCGCGCGAAAATTTGCCACTTCGGCTCGTCGGATCTCTGCGGCGAGGCAGTCGATGGGGCCGGGGAAGAATCCGGTGGACGGAGGGTGAGGATCGAGGGGACGAGAGGGTACATGGCGCCGGAGTTTCAGGTCAGCGGCGTAGCGACGAAGAAGAGCGACGTGTACGCGTTCGGCGTGGTGGTTTTGGAGCTGCTGTGCGGGGAAGAGGCGGTGAAATTCGAATTCAACGACGGCGGCAGTTATAAGAGGACGAGCGTGGTGGATACGGCAAGAGTGGCGGCGGGGGAATATGGCGGTGTGAGGAAGTGGATGGATAAGAGGTTGAGGGATTCGTTTCCGGTGAATGTGGCTGAGAGGATGATTCGGGTCGGATTAGACTGTGTTGGGAATGACCCGAATGAGAGACCCGACATGGGTCGCGTATCGATTGAGGTGTCAAAGTTGTATTTAGAATCGAAGGAATGGGATCAGAAAATGGGAACCGATATTGACTTATCGGTCTCATTAGCCCCACGGTGACGGTTTTTGGGATTTGAGGGATTTTTCTTTTCTTTTTATTTTCATTTTTTCCACTCCATAATTTTTTATTGTAAAAAAAAATTGTAAAACTGACTCTGGAAACAGATGGAAGTATAATTCAACATGTATATGATTACGGATTTTGTAATATGTTGCAATCAAAACTAGAAGGATTCTTTGCTTATCAATTTTGGGTATGAATAGAAGGATTCTTTGCTTTGTGTTGTGTAGAATTTGAATTTGATGAATATTACAAGATGGCCCACGTTTATTTAGATAAACATCAACGTATAAAAGGCAAGTGTTGGACTGCATTCTTTTTATGCTTTTGATGTGGGGATTTCGTCATCAAGTTCAGTCAATATGAGTTATCAGTTATTATTGGGAAGATGAATGTGAAGAAATGTCAAACCTAAAAAATAAAGAGTTTTCACGTGGAGTTCATGATCATGACAGTTTGAAAAACAAAATCAAGGTTAGTAAGGTAATTTGACGCACAGAAGAAGATAGGGGAGAGTGAACTCAACAAGTAGGGGAGTGTAATAGCAAAGGCCTATAAGAAAACCCAAAGCTCAAAAGACAAGGACTGTTCCTGCACCTCCATAGGTTCTTCACCCATCCCCAAAATACTCTTTTAACTTTCTTGTGTCATTTCAATAGATTTGAACACTCATTCCAATAGATTTGAACACCATTTGAAAAAATACTTTCAAATTATGTAATTCGAAATATTACAGAAGGGTATTTTTGAAAATATAAAAATGTATGGAGGTGTGAGAAGAATATATGGAATTGCAGGAAGAAACAGCCAAACATAAGATATCATAGAAAAGTCAGTATGTATTCTGATTTGCATTTTCGTTGCTTGCTTTCAACGGTACCCGTGAAAATGTAATGAATAAAAAGGAGTGGTATGCAGTGACTTTGGAAGTTTTGAAAACGTCCAGGTTAATTTTGTAAATTCACATGAATGTATAGGTGTAGGAATAAACACGTAGGGGTGCATTAAGAAACACCCTAGAAAAGAAGAAGAGCCCAAAAACTCAGAAGGTAAAAGGTTTGAGCGTTACCCATGGCCGTGGGAGCTATGGCGGCAAGGATGTTGCAGAGGCGATTCATCTCAATCTTCACAAGACAAACCCATCACCCCGTTATTCAAGGCATGTCTCCAACTTCTTTATTTTGCCGATTCATCTCCATAGTTTTCTCTCTCTATCTGTGCCTTTTTTAGATCCTTTCAACTCAATACTAAGCTTCTTCCACAAACTACCCTTTTTTTAATCTTCAATTAAACCCTGTTTTTGAAATTTTTAACAAATCCTCGTTTATATTTTTTAGGAACTGAATTTTATTGACTACAAATGCTAGCAGCTACTTGTTTCTGGTTTCTAGTTTGCTGAATTGTCTTTAGGATGGATTTTCCAAACTTCTCAAATTTGAATTTCTGAGTTTATTGTATGTTTGCTTTTTTCCTTTCATTGTTAATTTCTTTTGGCAATTGTTTTATTCGTAGAGCTTCTCATAGCTAGCTCTGAAAAGGGCAATTATGTTTTTTTATTTATTTATAGGAACTGAACATGGATACCTAGAGTTTATATCAATTCACACACGTTATTCAACTAACTGAACCAACCAGACTCTTTGGTTGTTTTGAGGGATTCTTGACAGCTTTAGGTTGATACCATGATGATTCTGTTTTTATTTTTCATACCTTAACACTTTTGGGTGTATTGAAATATCTTTTTCATTTTGTTTTTGTTTTACATGAATCTTAATAAAAGTCTGTTAGCACTAATTAAGCAGTTAGGATGGTCAGGAGAATAGCTTAATAGCAATAAAAGACTTTTACAGCAGCACAAATATTTGCTTAATCCCTAAAATGAATGTGTCACTCCGGTGTCAAAAGAGAAAGATGACATTGATGGATAATAGTTTTTTGAAAAAACTTATTTTTTAATATTTGGCTCAAGTGGTTGTGGCTCTAGCGCTCATTCTCTATTAATAATTAGTCCTTTGAACAAATTAACACACACCAAATCAGTCTCTTAATTGCTTAAAGAGACATTGAATTGCCCAGCAAATTGCATTTCAAATAGGGTGTGCATTGGGCAATCATTTTTAACAAGAAGTGTTAATATGGGAATTGAAGCACCAGATGTTGAATAGCAAATAGGTTGGTGTTGATACCTGTAATTTTTTTTTATATAGGTTGTTTATTTATTTGTTTTTAAGTTAATACACGATCCTTGAATTAGCTCTCTGCTTCTTTGATGGATTTAGTTCAAAGGAATGGAATATGCAATGAAGATTTATTGTATATAAACAGATTTTAACTCTTGCATCTCCTATAATGCAAAACAGTGTTTTCTGAATAACCGGAAACAGTAGATATTGTTAATTTGATTTGGACTTGCTCTAATTAATCTTTATCTGGTGTCTTCCACTTTATCCATTTTGTGGCAGAATATGAATATGTTTAATCATTCAGTTAATAGCATAAGTTTGTGCTGTAAAAGATGAAGATCTTTCTTTTTGTGCATTCCCTTGTGTGTGAACATAAAGTTTTTTGTATTAATGTGAATGTTGTTTATTGGCAGAATGTTCTTGGTATTCTAATACCTGCGCAATATTAAATAGATTTGGATTTCATCAAAGGGGGATCGCTACAAATACAAATCCAATCAAACCTGTTCGTGAAGATGTAGAAAATAGTGAAGCTGACACCTTAAAACTAAGTCCAAACCCAGATAATCTTGCTACATCCGTTAGTGTTAATGATACCTCCTCTGTACAGTTTTCTGCCAAGTCAAGTTTGAAGACATCTTCAAGGCATGATCTGGCAATGATTTTCACCTGCAAGGTCTGTGAAACGAGATCCATTAAGACGGTTTGTCGTGAGTCATACGAGAAAGGTGTAGTGGTGGCAAGATGTGGGGGGTGTAATAATCTTCACCTCATTGCAGATCACCTTGGGTGGTTTGGCGAACCAGGAAGCGTTGAGGACTTCTTGGCTACTCGTGGAGAAGAAGTGAAAAGAGGTTCAATTGACACACTGAATCTTACATTGGAAGATTTAGCTGGAAGAAAACCTTGAAAGGTACAATTTCACGTAGTATGTCTTCTGCAATAGGGTGTCACTGAAAGTTTGGAAGTGCAAGGCAGCGTAACGATAGTTGATTGGAGCAATGCTAGTAAGACACTCTTTTGAACAAAATATACTTCTGTCAAAATTTATTGAAAATTACAAAATTTTAGAGATCTCATTTCATATAGAATAGACTCATGATTTTGTTCTTTCAAATAGAAAGTGTGTTCTAAATTAAGCTTGGAGGAGGTGATGGTAAAGTCTTAACTTTGGGGCATTTGGTACCGATGGATGACAAAAGATCACATAGCAAACTTGACATCATTTAATAAGGAAGTTTATACCTAATCACATGGCAAACTTGACAACATTTAATAAAGAAGTTTAAACTTAATTCAACATTGAATCCGACCAGTTTGTAAGGTGAGATTAACCCTGTCTTGTGTAGTATAATTTGACTTTATCTCTTACTTCTTGGTGATATTAGATCTTTGTCAACAATTTTAATAATAACTACAAATCATTGTTAGTTAGTTGGTGAGATTTTACCTTAGTATAGGGTAATATGTAACACTCATCTAACTCAAATAAAGTAAGTTATTGAATTCTAAGAGTTTTAGTAACAGCAAATGAATTTGAGACATGATGAGTTTTGTACACAAGTAAATTAAATTTGTGAATCAATGAGAGATAAAGAGAAATAATGTGATAGGTAACATAGAAATGAATGATAAGTTTTGATAGGTAATGTAGAAATGAATGATAAGTTTTTTTATTTGTCACTTACAAATAATGAGAAACTCATATCATACCTAGTATTTTTAGATTCTCAATCTCGTGTTTGGATTAGTATTCTCAAAGATAAGTGGATATGCAACACTTTTTTATGTGAAATATTTTTGACAAATAAATGGGGATAAAAGCACAAAGATCCTTGGATCAATATTATATAGATAAAATAAAGTTTTAAAATTCATGAAAATATACATATCATATGTGTATTGGGTTTGACACCATCGAAGTTATTGACTTTAAATGGTTTTTATTTGATTGGGTCGAGTATTGGACTTGGCACCATCCAAGTGAAAACTTGGTAATGGTTTTTATTTTCTTTATTGAACAATATAATAATTATTCTTATTAAAAAATTCATAGGAAAAATCAACAATATAAAAACTCATAAGTAAAAAAGAGTACATGATCAACTAAAATAAACCTGAAGATTAGTCACATTCCCCATTCTTGTTATAAGAATTCAATGTTTTCAAACGATATGCTCCACTTTTGATTACTTCACGAATGCGATAAGGTTACACTTAAACACGAAATTTGCGACATTTCATGTCCAAAATTTTAGATATCGTCTCTATTTCTTCTTGTGTCATCATTCTTCTTATGACTTGCATTTCTAAAAATTACACATAATTGATTTATCTACCTCATGGTGAGCACTAAAATATTCTAGACAAGAAGGATGAATATCAACTAGAGCATTTAGTTTAAGTCAGAAACACAGCGATTTCTAGTCGAATCTTCTTTCTTTCCTTTTCTAACCTCGTACTTCTCCTTTTATGCTCTATCATCCCCTTTCTCTTGTATCTGGTCTCATCTTTAGTCTTTATTCACTATTAAATATCAATAACGTTTTAGTTTTACATTGAAACTATCTTGAATGTGAAGGAGATATTAATTAAATTTCTCTATTTTATATTTAATCTTCAATGAGATTTTGAGATCAACTTCTATCAAAATCGTTGGAACCTAAAATTGATTACAAAATAATCTATAACACAAACATTAGCAACTTCACAAAGTTGATAATGAAATCACTTCACACAAATTTATAATTAACCTGAAATTATATATCAGCTTAAATTTGAATACTTTATATTTTTAATAAAAAATTAACGTGTGAATATATAGAAAATATTTATTAGCTTTTATTAAAATAAAGTTAGTTCTATAAAATATCATTATATACAAAAATGTAACATAATAGTAGTGATAATACTAATTTGCTGTTTAGAAATATTTCACTGTCTCAAACCACAATACAAAACATTTCATAAATTAATAATTTGTCCATGATTAGACATCATTTTTAAAATCAGAGAGGATTTTAAATTGATTAGTGAATTCAATAATTAATTTTAAGAAAAAACAAGTTGCTTGTAACTCAAGCCAATGAATGTTGATAATTTTAATTTTTAAATCTATATTTTCTGCTGATTTCTCTTTCTTAATGCTTCAAATTACATTGATTCTAATTTTGATATATTAAAAAAATTAATATAAAGATCCAAATTCCTTAATTTGTTTATCACTTGTTCAAACAAGTTACAGAATATTTTCTAGTGTAATTAATCAATTTATGAAAAGTTTATTTTTAAGAAAAATTAATAAATATCAGCATACTTTTTAATCTTATTACTTCATTATTTTTAAAATTTTGATTATATTTTTTGAAGTATTTTATTTTATTTATTGTAATATAGAACTTAAATGAAAAGTATGAGTTTCATTTTTGAAAAATTTTGAACTCTTTTGTTGAAAATTAAATTAATTTCAATATACCACTCTTAATAAATTTAATATATAGTTTATAAGTAATAATCATCATTATTCTCAATAACGTGTAAACATTAATAATCCTATTTTCATTAAAAAAAACATGTTGTAAATAGATATTAAATGTACTATCAGAAGCTTTTTTGCTACTAGAATATTAAATATACTATAAGTTGTAAGAAATTATAGAGATTTCTTTTGTAATAATTACTTTAGGATCAAAGTTCTCTATAGGTAGAAGTTGATGTATTGTTTTAATTAATTCAATAGAGTAAAAATCTTTTTTTATTGAGATTATTTCTTTTAAGTTGGTTTTCAAGTTAGTGTTTGAGCTTATGATTTTAGGGACCTTATGTCTACATTTGTTTTTGTCGGTCTTAACTATAGTTTTTTCTAGGGTTGTTTGAAGTGCATCCATTTTATTTGAGGGTTGTCTAAAGTGCACTCAACTGGTAGTTGTCATTGGAGTTGTCGTTGTCAAAGTCATTCCTAAAGTCTTTCATTGAAACTTTTATTTTATTGTTTCATTTTACTTAAAAGGGGACTAAGGAATCTTTATTATTTATCTTAGCATGACAACTCTACTAAGAAATATTGATCTTCCTTCATCCTCTTCCAGTAAAGATAGAATGTCTGCATTACGTGCTGAAATTAAACATCTAAAATCTCTCATTGAGTGGATCAGTAAGTCACCTTCTGTTACTTGCTCTTTGACATGACTGGTAAGAACTCCAATTTATACCTGATTGTGGTGTGACTGGCCATATGACCCTTCATTAATCTTTTTTAACATCATATGTTTCTCTTCTTGGTAATCACATTATTGTTGTCAATTGGACTCTTATTCCAACAACTGGATGTTGTAATATTTCTCTTATGTTACCTCTCACCCTTAAAGATGTCCTTTATGTTCCAAATTTTTTAATAATCTTATTTTGGTTAAAAACTTACTCATGAACTAAATTGTTTTATAACCTTCTTTTCCATTTATTGTTTTTTTAATATCTCACTAAAGGAGGACGATTGGAACTATTAAGAAACAAGGAGGGTTGTATTGTTTTAACAACTTGGAAACTAAAAATAGTATCAATAGTCAAACAATTACCTCGGGTATATAGTCTTGCACTACTAATATGTCCTATCAAATTTGGCTTCTCCATCGACATCTAGGACATTCATATGTTTTTATTCTAAAGTTTATGTTCCTTTCCTTTTGTTGAGTCAATTAAATGTGATATATGTCAACTTGTAAAACATCATCGTGCCACATTTCTTCTTAATAATGAAAATAGTGCTTATCCTTTAGATTTTGTTCATTCTCACATTTGGGGGCCTGCATTAAAATCTAGTATATCTGGTGTTAAATGGTTTGTCACTTTTATGGATGATTGTACTTGTGTTACAACGATTTTTCTGATGAAAGAACAATATGAAGTTTTTATCTTCTTTGTTAAATTCTTCCATATGATAAAAACACAATTTGGGAAGTCAATTAAACGATTGTGTTCTAATAATGGAAGGAATTATGTAAATCATTATTTGTCCAAATTCCTTTACAAAAATGATTGTGTTCATGAATTCAGATGTGTTGATACACCACAACAAAAGGACATTGTTGAAAGAAAAAAATGATCTCTTCTTAAGGTAACATAGACACTTCTTTTTCAGATGTATGTCTGTAAATTTTATTGAGGCAAGGTTGTCCTTACCTCTACCTATCTCATTAATCGATTACCCTCTTGGGTTCTAGATGGTTAGAGTCCCATTCATTCCATGTCTTCCTTCTTTCCAACCATTCCTTTTCTTTCTAATCTTCATAGTTAGGTGTTTGGATGTATTGTGTTTGTCCATATTCGTAGCTAGTTTCGTGGAAATTTAAATCCTAGAACTATTAAATGCATATTCTTTGGTTATGCATATAATAAAAATTGATATTGCTGTTACTATCCTCCGAGTCAAACGCTTTTTACCTCCATGAGTGTCATTTTTTATGAAACTAAATCCTTTTACATGCGACCTCAACTTCAAGGGGTGTTTTTTCAAAACAAAGTCTTTTGAATCTCTTAAGGTCATCTTTTGTCCCTTTCCTACTATAACCATCTCATACTAATATTAATATCAATACTTTTAATACCTTTTCTGACAAATCTCATATGGATGCCTCTACTTTTAATACTTTTCTTGACACAACTCGTATGAATGTCTCTGAAGCTGCTCCTAACAAGGGTTCCCCAAGTCAAGATCAACTCTAGAAATTAGTTGTCTAGAGATTTCTTCCATATACAATACCATAAGAGACAAAAGTAACCTAACCTGATCCAAGAAGAACTTTAATAGTTTGAGTCAGGGGTAAATGCTCCTTCTTATAATTCCCTTCAATATTTAGAAAATTCATTGAGTCAGGGGTAACTTGCCCATTGCTTTGAGAAAAGGAACTTGATCTTGTACCAATTATCCTATTTCTTATTTTGTACCCACTAAACACTTTTTTGTGTAGCAGGAATGATGCATTTAAAATCCCTACATCAGTTCAGAAATCATTAAGGCTCTGTTTGCTTTCATGGATGTACTGTTCACAAGGAAAGAAGTGAGAGGATATCAATGGTTTGGATCCAAGGTTTTGCAGGGAAGAAAATGAGAGGATATACCTATGAACAGTAAATATCCTCTCCCCTCAAAATGAAGAGATGTAGAGGGAAAACCACATCAACATGTGCTATTTACGAATTTATCCTCATTCATCTACAAGGGTTTTTAATATTAAAAAACAATATTTTTATTTATTTATATAAGATGTGATTTTTTTTCTAATTTTATAGTATATATTTAATATTTTAAGAAATTATTTAAAGTTCTCTTTTTATTTAGTTTGTTGTTGCGTTTATATTAATATAATTTTTTATAATTATTATGTTTACAAGTTTGTAATTTATTTGATAATAGTTTTTTATGAAATTATTTTTTATTGTTAATTATGTTATATTTTTTTTAGTATTTTTTTTTATTTTTTATTACTATATGACTTTTAATAATAAAAAATATTATCTTTTATTTATATAATATCTGATTTATTTTTTGATTTACTTTCTAATTTTATAATGCATGTTTAATATTTTAAGAAATTATTTGAAGTTTTATTTTTATTTAATTTGTTGAATACATGTTTTTTCTAATTATAATTTTTAAATTATATATTTATATTTAATATATATTTATTTTCTAATTTTAATTTTTAAATCTACGAAATATGTGAAAGTTGTTTATTTCTAAACAAAAATAACTCATTTCATTATTAAGAAAATTTAATAGACAGAGATAAATTTGTAAAGTAACATTTAACAATTAAAAATAAATAAAATTTCCTCACAACCATCATATAAACTTTCCTCAGACATTCACTCTAACATACCCCAATCCAAACAACCTCACTTTCTTCGCATTTTCTTCTCACATCCTCACATATCCACTCTTTCAAATCCTCACACATCCACTCCCCAATCCAAACACACACTAAAGGATAAAAATTGTGTTCAAGCCACAAAGGAAAAGACGAGTTCCTTAGAAAGGAACCAAACATGGAAAATTGTTGGCATGCCACTAGATAAAAAGGCAATAGCATGCATATGGTTTATAATGTAAAGTATAAAAATGATGGCATATTAGACCGCTACAAAGAAAGGTTAATTGCTAAAGGATATACTTAGAGTTATGGTATTGATTATGAAGAAACATTAGCTCCAATGACAAAGATGAATACTATTATAATCATTCTCTCATTGGCAGCCTATTTTGGTTGGGAATTACAACAATTTTATGTGAAAAATGCTTTCCTGCATGGACATATAGAGGAACAAGTCTACATACAAATTCCTTCGGGTTTTAGGTCTTTTAAAGAAGGGAATAAAATGTGCAGGTAAGAAAGTCTTGTACGGATTCAAACAGTCAACCCATGCTTGGTTTTGTAGACTCACTAAGTTATGATTTCCATGCGATAAAAACGACTTACTCAAAAAAAAGTCATATTTATCTTCCAAAGAAGTATGTTATTGATCTTCTTAAAGAAATATGTAAGATTGATTGTAAGACAACCAAAGTTCCAATAGAACAAAATCATAGAATTGGAAATGACGAAAGCGGTAATACTATGAATAAAAATAGTATCAAAGACTTGTGAAAAAACTCTTTTACTTAGTTTGCACCAAACTTGTGAGTGTAGTTAATCAGTTCATGCATGATATAAGAGAAATACATTTACAAGTTGTGAACAAAATCCTTTAATATATGAAGACAAGTCCAGAAAGGGGATTATTGTTCACGAGGAATGAAAAATTAAGAACTAAAGTGTATCCGAATGCAAATTATATGCTAGGTCTACCACAATTGGAAAATCCACCTCATGTGTTTTAGGTGGAAATTTGGTCACTTGAAAAAGTAAAAAAAAAAAAAATGTTTTTGCAAGGTCTATAAGACTGAATTTTAAAGCTATAGTTCATGAGATGTGTGGATTGTTAGAGTGGAGGATTATTTTAAATTTTTTTAAAGTGATACGTGAAGAGTTTATGATTCTTTATTGATAATAAGTCAACTATTAACATTGCTGAGAACCTAGTTTAACATTATAAACAAACATATAAAATACACTTCATTAAAAATAAATTGAACAATGGGTTGTTACTTGTTTACAATAGGTCTTCCCACTCAACAATTTTAATGATCTATAGAAGTTGGGAATAATAAATATCTATTCACAATTTGAGGGAAGTGTTACCAATTTGAGGGAAGTGTTATTAGTAGCATATTAAATGTACTACTAGAAACTTCTTGTTAGTAGGATATTAAATTTACTACTATAACCTTCTTCTTATTAGTAGGATATTATAGACATACCAATAGATGTTATTAGAAACTGTAGAAGATTCTAAAAAGATTCTTTTTATAATATAATAATAATTACTTTAGAGTTAGATCCATTTTATATTGAGAGTGATATACTCTTTCAATTAATTCAATTGAATAATTTTTTATTCAATAAAGAATTGTGTAAAAATAATATATGAGACAATGTTAAGCCTATAGACATGTTAAGTGTAATTTTAAAATATGTATAACTAGAAATGATGGAAAAAATTGTATAAAAACTGATATTTATTGATAAAAATATTCTAATTACACGTCAATTGGTAATATATATATATATATATATATATATAAAACTAAAGAAAATGATATATTTTTATAACTCAAAACGTTAAAAAAATAAAATAATGAAATAAAAAAGATTTTATATAACTTTTTTTAAAAATTGATTTTATAGTTCTTAAAATTCTTAAACACGAATATAGGGTGAAGATACAATTCAATTAATTCAATGTTAATAAAAAAAATGATATATGATATAACTGTATGCTTATTATACATCCATATATGTGCTTAAGTACATGTGTGTCTAATTTTGTTCAGAATAATAAAATATAAAAATATATTATTAAAATAAAATTATTAAATTAAAAAGTTATAAAAATAAATTGTCTTTATAATTTTCTTATAGATATTTTTTATATTGAGTAGGTATTTTTTTTATTATAGATTATAGATAGTTATTTTAGATAGTTATTTGAGTTGAAAAAAAAAGTTATCTAAAAGATAAATAATAAAAATTTATGTAAAAAATAGTTAAAAAAACTCCTTTATTAAGCTTTCGGGCATTTAAAATTTATATACATATATAAATTTATAAAAATAGTATTAAAACATTATGTAACCATTATTTTTAAAAGTAAAATTATTTAGTTATTTTAAAATAAAAAATTATTCAATTATTTATTTTATTAAATAAAAAATAAATTATTTTTATTTATTACAAGATAATATTGTTCAATTAAAATATCACACTAACTTAAGTGATTTTTTTAAATATTTTTAGGTAGTTTTTTTTATTATAAATAGTTATTTTAGTTTAAAAAAATGGTTATTCAAAGGAACACAATCATATATTGTATATATAATGATTATTAAGATAAAAAAATATTATTAAATTACAATAATCATAAAATTAATTATAAAATAAGTAATTTTATAAATTTATTGTAAGTAACTTTTTTAATTTAAGTAATTATTTTGAATTTTAAAAAAATTATTTAAAAGATAAAATGATAAGAATTTGTGTATAAAAAAATAACTAAAATAGAGAATTCCACTTATTAATGTAATTTATTATACCCAAACAAAAATATTTGCAAAACATTCCACTTTGATTATTTATGGTTCAATTTAAATGGTCTCCATAGTTATTAAAACTTTCTTTCTTAATATATACATTTTAAATATTTTTAATTTATAATATTATTATTAATTTATTTTAATTATTACTTAAAAAACATGGAAATGCTAAGATGTGATAATTGTAAGAATAGAAAAAAAATTATATGTAACTTTATAAACTAAACAAATACTAATTAGTTTTTTTTTTTTTTTATCTTTTATTGGGAGAAAAAAAAAAAAACCTTTGAGGGATGAGAGTGAAAGAGTGAGAGATAGAGTAAACGAAACCAAAGGTGAGTAGAGAAAGAAATGGCATGTCGCTCTGTTGTTTCGTCTTCCCTTCACATGACAAACTTCATGGCTGTTAAGGGTGTTCTCTCTTTTGCACCTAACCCTCCTCTGTTTCATCATCTCCCCAAAGTCGTCACCTTTGTTTCCCTTTCTGCTTCCGTTAAACTCCCCACAAAGTCATTTCAAGGTTTTCTCATTTTTTCTATTTTATTTTTACTTTTTTGGGTTTTTGTAATTCAGTTAGCTTTTCTGTTTCATGTGCTCATATTGGTGGAATTGTCACTTGCTTCTGTTGAGGTATTACATTGAATGGACTTAATTTTTGTTGGTATGTTTGAGGGGAGTGGGTAAGGAGTTAGTAGAAATTTTGAATTGTTGAAGAGATATAGAATGGAAAAATAATGGAACTGAAGGAAAGAGGAGAATGATTTTTTTTGGTGATTTTTCAGATAATGTTTTTGAGTTGGATTCTTATCTCTCTTTATTTTAAATAGATAGGTTCAGTGTCATTTTATGTGACTAGTTTAGAGTTCATCATAATTTGGGTTTGGGTTTGGGTTTAACCTTGTACGGTATTAATTATGATGCTCTTTTGCAGTCCCATTACTTATTTGCAAATACAAATTATAATTTTGCTTTAAATTTAAGATTGCATGATGTGTTAATGCTTGCTTTAAGGTAAGGTCCTTGATGCTTTTCTAAGGCAAATTGTACTTTTGAGATACCTATGGAGTGTTTGATGACATATTTCTTTTATATGGCTTTATTATTTTTTATTTTCAGTGAGATCGGTGGTTGGTACTACAGAAGCTGCATCAGAGTTTGATGAAATGGTTTCTGGGACTAAGAGGAAGTATTACATGCTAGGTGGGAAAGGAGGGGTTGGGAAGACAAGCTGTGCTGCTTCACTTGCTGTTAAATTTGCCAATAATGGACACCCAACTCTTGTGGTTTCCACTGATCCAGCACATTCTTTGAGTGATTCTTTTGCTCAGGTTTATTATATTTGTAACCTTATAGTTCTGATGATACTCAAAGCTAGCTGCTTCAAGATTGGTTGCCTTGCCTAATACAAGTTTTGCAAATTGTACACTAGGATTTGACAGGGGGGGCATTGGTGCCAGTGGAAGGACCTGATTTTCCACTTTTTGCTCTTGAAGTAAGCTAACATTTTAGTAGAATGAATTAGCTAATATTTAGTATCCAGTTTACTTGATGACATGATTAGTATTTTTGTGAGAATATATGTATACCATTTAATAGGATACCACTCTTCACTTATTTAAGTTTATAGTTCTTTACTTCCTTTACAGATAAACCCTGAGAAGTCTAGGGAAGAGTTTCGAAATGCCGCTCAAAAAAATGGTGGAACTGGAGTCAAAGACTTCATGGATGGCATGGGTCTCGGAATGATTGCAGATCAGGTAAAGATTTATTGAGATGTTCTCAGTTTTTCTTGTAATGTATGGATTTTCCAATTTACACTGAATTTTCACAGGGTGATGAATTTTTTTAAAGCAATTTTTTATCAGAAGTCTAAACTATAATTCTGTATATTATCAACCTGCCATGATATTGACAGTAACACATGTCCTCTTAGATAGTTAGATTAACCTTGAAGGACTGACTAAGTTGAACTTAGGCACTAAAATATGAATGGAGAAAAGAAAAAGTTGTTACTTCACACACTGATAGAAGCCTTGATCAGGCTTGTAGGAATGAGTGGATCTTTCCACTCAATCTTCAAAGCACACAAGAATAGTTAAGGGAAAGACGTGATAGAGTTGGTTTGCACCTGTGGAAGGTTTGTTTGGTTTCTTGGTGTGTTTATGAGTTAGGATGGAGTTGGTCTTGACTCTCAGAGGGGTAGGAATGTGTTAGGTTCAGTCAAGGTGTATGGAGCTTGGTTCTTAATGAGTTCTTCTTGGAAGAGTCTTGGAAGAAAGCTCTGGTTCTTGGTTGCGGAAGAGGTGATAGAGTTGGCTTTGATCTTGGTTGAAACTTGATGAAATTGGATGAAACTAAAGAGGGTTAGGTCACAAATCTCTTAGGGAATCTTTTGGTATAGGTTGTGTGAATTATAAATGAGATTTGGGTCATGAGCTACGTGGTTGGTTTTCTTGGAGGATTTCTTGGCTTGGTTGTATAGTTTGCCTGTATGAGTTATGGGTTGGATGAAAGATTCTTGATGGGTGTAGGTAGGGTTTTTGGGTGTAAAAAGGTGTAGGTGAATGGTGCTAAGCAACATTCTCAAGAAGAAAGAAGATAGATAAAAAAAATAGTGCATAAAGAAGGGAAAGACTAGAAGGAAGGGAATTACCTTGGTTTCAAGAATTGTTTTAGAAAGTAAACATTAAGTCTAACTCAACCTCACAAAATCGACTTGGAAGGTGAGGGATGCACGCACTTATATAATATAATTTTATCATATTTGTAGTCGATATGATATCTCTAACACACTCACTCACACCTAGGAGTTAACATCTCGAGCGCGAGACTAGATATTTATGGGTGATCCGATAGCGACTTGATAGTGGTTGGCACGATAGTTCCAATAGATCTCACTACGATAGATAAAATCTGATACCATATTTGAAATGGACTTTAAGCATAATTCTATCACAAAATTGACTTGTAAGGCGAGATTTGCACCCACTTACATGCTATAATTTAATCATATCTCTAGACAATGAGGTATCTCCAACAAATTGTTCTAAGAATGAAACTCAAGATTTGGAACTTTGAACAAAAGCCATGAGGTACTCCCTTTGGGATAAGCAAGCCGGGGAGGTTCACCACTTGGATATTCTCATCCAAGATAAGAGTTCTCTAAGAAAGAAGAATCACACACTTCACGAAATTTCTCTTTATTTCTCAAATGTGTTTTTACAAGTGTACATGAAGGATGCGGCCAAAGACATCTTTTGTCGAGCCTTCCACCCAAACATAGATATGCTAGAAGAGTATATACAAGGAGAATTAACCCCAAGTAGGCAAAGAGGCGTTGCTCCTATCTAAACTAATCTTCAGAGTCCTTGAGTTTTTATTGGCTCGATGAAGCTCCTCCTCAAGCTATTTAGCCTTGCATCTATTCAGGACACACCTAGAAGCTCTCATTATGTCTTGAACTCTCTTCTCCCTTTTTTGGTTCATGCTTCTTGCAATTATTCCTCCTTGTGTTGGTTCCTCTTAATCCATGATCACACAGCACACACAGAGGGTTTATGATCTAGTATCATTTTGCATCTAATTCAATCTGAATAATAACGATAGCTTCTGTTAGAAGGAGTATTTAACAAACTCCACTGCTTGATTGAAAGAATGCTATGCTCATGGAGTTCCACATCACCCAAGTTTAATTTCTGCACAACAAATTCACGTGGAAACTAAAATGCAGTATTCTGTTAAAATAATTAAAAAGTATTTCCACTCAATTACTTGCCTCTTGCTGTTTAAAATTTGTAAATTTATGTTATGCAAGCTAATTATTTATAACTAAGACATAAACAAAGATAATTGGTTCTACTTCAGAATAATCTTGCTTCTCTAAGACAGGTTCTTATGTATTTTGATTGCAATAGTTGGGAGAGCTAAAACTTGGAGAACTACTGGATTCACCACCTCCTGGACTGGATGAAGCTATTGCAATCTCCAAGGCATGCATTTTATGTGCTGTGTACATTTATTTCATTGCTAATTATTCATGTAATAATTCCTTTTTGGTTCTTCTAACAATTAAAAGCCTTTTGTCAGGTTATGCAATTTCTTGAATCACAGGAATATAGCATGTTTACTCGAATAGTATTTGACACTGCACCTACGGTAAGCAAAAAACTGATAGTTATGTTTTTCAGATCAACTTTTTGTTTTTAGCCTTAATTCGTAGGATTTTCCATGTTCCTGATCAGGGTCATACATTACGATTGTTGTCCTTGCCTGATTTCTTGGATGCATCTATTGGCAAGATACTAAAGGTAAGACTACTGAATTTAATTGTAAGAAACTCCTCCCCAGTAGAATTGAGTTGATTCACTTGCTTTAGAAGCTAATACTTACAGTAGTGAGCTTTATAACCCTTTGCAATGCCTGAGAAATTGTTCCAACTTTGAAATAAAATGATTATGTTCTTTAGGTATAATCATTTTATGCAAATTGCCCTGCCACTCAACCAGTCTTGAGTAGTTTATCTGTGAAGATGTCTGTAACACCTTTTCCCTATAATATTGTATTTATATATATATATATATATATATATATATATATATATATATATTTGCATCATAACATTTACATAATTATTCATCATAACATATATATACATATTCTTTATTATTTAAAGAGAATGGATGTGTTTTATTTATTCACAATCCCTTTCTTATTACCCTACTATTACATTTATATATCTGGTGAAAACATATTTGTTAAGGGGTTGGAATATTTAGTGAGAGGAAGGAAAAAGGTAAGTATTACATGTCTTTCAAAGATGATTGGTGCATCTAGATTTGAGGAGAAAGTGAAAAATGATACTTTTGTGGAACGTGATGGAAGTAACAACTATGTTTGTATTCCATGTGGTGCTCGGAAATATTGTTGAAATGATTGTAGAAAACAAATTTGGATAGTTTGGCACGCTCATCTATTTGAATTTGTATTCCCATTTTATTTCTTATAAGGGACAAGAAAAATTAAGAAGCGAGAACAAATATCACATGAATAAATTGGATAATAAAAAATTTAAATTAATATATATATATATATATGTATGTATGTATATATCTCACACTTTTATTTATTTATTTTTACTTTGAAAAAATTTGAATTATCTTTGAAGTGACTAGTTGGGATAAATGAGTTTTACCATGGTTAAAAAAATATACAAAATTATTTCATTTTGCTTAATATTTACTCATTTAAATCCCCAAAGTTAATCTTCCAACTACAACCTCAAATTTTATTATCATCATCATCATCATCATCATTATTTCCTAATTTTATTTTATTGTTATTATTGTATTTTTTTAGTCTATTAAAAATCACCATCAAATTAAATTATGATTATCATAAAATTTATAATTAGTGATTATTATTTTTCTAAATACATACATATAGTTTACATTTATTTGCCAACAAAAACATTATACTCTAAACTAAATTAAGAAATACATATAATTATAAAAAAAAAAAATATGGAATAAGTAAACAAGATGGGCTAAGGACACCCCACCAGGCAAGATAGTTACAAAATAACAAAATAATTAAATAAAATGAGGTTAGAAACATCCAACCATAAAATAATTAAAAACGAATACGAAAGATTAGAAGCATCCCACCGAGCAAATGATAGTTATAAAGTAAACAAATAAGTATAAGAATGATAAATGTCTTCTTCCCTTTACCTGGATATTTAGAGAATAATAAAAAAAATTGATAGTGTTACTCAATTTATCACTCACTATTCTTGCATAAAGTTCTGGCACTTGTTTAAATTTCTCTATTGCATTTTTTGCTTAATTGAAGGGGAGAACCAAGCCCTTTTATAGGCCAATTGCTTATGATTTCTTTTGGTTGAAATTTAATTTGATTTGTTACTTGGTCTTCATTCGTGCTTGATTTTTTGGATCTCTCATTTGAAAATGATAAGTTTTGAGAAGGATAAGTTCTGCATCTGTCCGGCTTATCTCTTCTCTCTTTCTTTTCTTTCGTAATTTTGTTTTTTGTAAATCAATTTTTTTACTATTTTTTTTGTTCTTATATATATATTGAATAGTTATTTGATGTTCTCTTACCTATATAATATATAATATATTTTAGGAATTTCAAAAATATTTATATTATCAGATTGTGCTTGGAAATTGTTCCAGTTCTACATTTCTCCAACTTCCTTGGTTGTTTCCTTTTCCTTTTCCAATTTGTGTCTATGCAAATGCATCCCAGTATTTGAAGTGTAAACCTCTATATTCTTTTCATTAAAGATATAAGTCTGATATCTTTATACCCAATATTCCATCTGTCAAGGAGCAAAAAGAATAAATTGTTGAAATTGTCTATTGAGAGTATTCGCAATTTCCCTTACCTGCCCCCTGTGCAAGCATTATGTATAATGCCTGATTCTTGGCAAGATTTCATCAAATGTTTAAGGGAAGTAAGCGGTTGCCAAAATGATGCCTATTCATGCGATGCCTCACATGTACTTAATCATATTTAATCTTCCTTTTACAAAGTGAACAGTCAGAACAGCATATCCGGAGTATCTCTTCCTCCCACCCCCTACCCCCAGTATTTCCAAGTTCCAAGCTCAGAATGATCGTTATAGTAATTGATACCAATTATTCTTCTGCAGCTAAGACAAAAGATAGCTTCTGCTACATCAGCAATTAAATCTGTGTTTGGGCAAGAAAATACCCAACAGAATTCTGTAAGATTTATTTCCACCTGGGATTACTGTTGCGTAGTTTCATCTTAATATGTTCACATTTGTTATACTTAATTGTGCAGGCTGACAAATTGGAGAAACTTAGGGAGAGAATGTTAAAAGTGCGTGAACTTTTTCGTGACACTGATTCGACTGAATTTGTCATTGTTACAATCCCCACGGTATGATTTATAAATTTTTTCCACAATTGACTAACATGTGAATAACTGGTGTGTATAATGATATAATGATGAATTGACATATACTGTAGTGTCACCAACCCTACCAAAAATGTTAAAGGACTACAACTTTCAGGTATAAATGCTGTCAGGTGTGGTGGAGGGCTAGGAATGAGCTACAAGTGTTTGGTAGCTAGTATTAAAAGGAAATATATTTTTGGGAATGCCATATTCGTCAAATTTGAAGGAACGACCCTCTTCCATTCTATTATATCGTGTCTCTCTGTGAAATTATTTCCCGTGCACATTGATTATTGCCTTCCCCATCCACCATCTGTGTGTGTCAACAAACATTTTCCTATTTAAAGAATTGAAATTTTGAAGTGGAAGGAAGACCTTGGAGAAAAGCTTTGGGGTTCAATACAAAAGAATAAGATTGAGGGGTAGCAAAATTTTATGAAGTTCATAAACGTAACCAGGATAAGTTGTTGGGGTTTGGTTTACCTTTTGACTAGTAGTAAAGAAGATGAAAAGACAGAATGAAGATGGGCATCTATACTGGATATTTTGCTCTTCAGTTTCCTGTGTGAAAAGGAAGTGGATCTATCTAATCTTATTGCAAGAACTACATTCACTATAAGAATCAAATATTCAATTATTAAATAAAAAATGAATGCACTAAATCAGTTTGGCTTTTGTATTTTTTTTTTTCTTTTTTCTTCTTTTATGGATGTTCATGTGATGTGATGGTAGATGATTTGTTGAAGTTTTAGAATGCCAACCTAGTTGGGATGCTAAAGCTTTATAGTGATGCCTAACATGATTTATTTAAAAAAAGTTTGGCTTTTGACAGAACAAAACATCATCAATTAATTTTGTAACATTTACTGGCAAAGGTTTTTGTGGTTGTTGTAGTTTACTAGCTGAATGTTAGATAGCTTTAATATACATTTCTTAATCATTTATATTTGTGTCTTTACTCCCCAAAGGTGATGGCAGTTAGCGAATCATCTAGATTGAGTGCTTCCCTGAAGAAGGAAAATGTTCCTGTTAAGAGACTGGTTGTCAACCAGATTCTTCCACCATCCCCATCTGATTGCAAGTTTTGTGCTATGAAAAGAAAGGTACTTTTAACCATTTTCTTTTTAATTTTTGCGTGCATTTCATCTGAGTGGTTAGCTAGAATGTAAGTTTGTACCGCTTGGTGTAGCGTTGAGCCATATCCAATTTGAATGATATACTGATCTAGGATAGTTCAGGGTATTGATTGAACTATCTATAGGGATCACTTGGAATCGTCCCCTTGCAAAAACATTAGTATCATAGCCGAAACTTAAGGAGTGAGGGAAAACATGTAAAAACCCCATGTAAGGATTCCACTTCCTACGAGGGAAGTGGGAACAAAATGAGGCTATAAATACATGATAGGCCAAGAGAACAAACTACGAATACTAAATGCTATGGCTTAGGTAATAATCTTTGAGAGACTTTAGCTAGAACATTTTGACATGCATCGTAGGGTAGGTAAAATTGTTCCTACACTATTAAAATGTTGTGAAGAGAAAAACACGAGGAAGAGAAGATATAGAAAGTGACTTTCTAGAAGGATAACGAGGAAAATTCTCCTACACTATAGCAAGTCATGGAGATTATGAATGATTTGGGACAACAAAACGAAGAAGCTCAACAAAGCGATGATGAAGCCCAACAAACTCAGGACAAAACTCAAATTTTGACAAACTTACTTTCAAGATTTTATAAGATGATTGAAATAAAGTAGTAAACCTTGCCCACCAACTCCATTAATTGATGCCCTAGAGGTTATATTCGATATCCTAAACTCAAGAAAAAGAATATATTAGAGATCTGCATAATGCCAAAGTGAGTACATAGTATAGAGAAGACTAAGATAAAGGCCTAACTATTTGGATGTAGTTACATGACAACATTAATTACTATGAAAATCTTTTATATTGAAAGTGTCATGTGGGAGATGTAACCCTAATTTTAGACGATTAGTGTCATAGAAGAAGCAAAATGCCTCTTTGCTGACTTGAGCATCCTTACATATTGGCTACTCGGTGGTGTAGGATTCTATTTGAATGTCTGCTTCTATTTCCATTTTTTTAAAGGCTTGGATGTTTCCTAACAATCTGACCTTTTTCACAAAGTGTAAATAGAGGTTTGCCTAACATCTAGCTTTCCCTTGGGGCTTTGAACAAGAAAGGCTTTGAGAGTTATGGGGAACCTTGGGGCTTGATTTGACCTCTTCATTTCTTCGAATCTACAAGCTTTTGTGCAAATAAATTCTGAAATGCCTCACATAGGCTCTTGTGCAAGAGAAATGGCCTTTTATAAGGAAAACAAGGATTCCATGAGATACCTTGTAATGTTGTAGTGATTATGCTACATTTGTAACTCCTCCCACACACAACAATTTGCTAATGAAATCACATCAAGTGGCATGCTTTTGAGCAAATAAATTCTGAAATGCATCACATAGGCTTCTTGTGCAAGAGATATGGACTTTTATAAAGAAAACAAATACCTGTACCCATGCTTGTACTCGCTCCCACACTTCTCAAATATTAATTAAATAATTTTCTAACAAAAATAATAATCACAACAAAGAAAACATGATATTAATTAAATGTCAAAAGGGATACATTTTCTCTTCCTCAATGTCAAATTTCAATGAAGCAAATTTAATTGCATAAATCTTGAAGTAGAGTATCAAATAACAATTATATGATTGAACACTCGAGATTGATAGTCAGACATTCTCACTTGATAAAAAGTAAACAACAAATAAAAATATTAAAAAGGAGCAAAAATGATTAAATTTGAGTCCAGAGAAGATTTAATTCGATAAAATTGAGGTTAACACTTCTTGAAATGTAATAAATTGTTTGAACAAAACTACATAAAGGAAAAAATATGTAATTGAGGTTGTGATGAGAGGGAAAACACCTTGGGGATCTAAGTGAACTTTGTGGACATCAGTCAAACAGATGAGTTTGAGAATGAAAACTTTTGTAGTAAAAGAAGGACTTTTCAAAGGAAATGAAACAAAGGAGACCAAAGAGAATAATGAAAACAAGGTTTTTAAGTTACCTAATAAACTACTAAGGGTGTTTTAGTAATTCAAAATGTGGACTAGGACGGAGGAGATATGTATGTATATGCATCCCATCCCTATACCCATATTCAATCAATGCAGGGATTTTTTATCAAAATTAGGACAAGTTTGGCCAATACCTGTGGATGCAGGTTTATTTGTCATCCCTAGTTTGAATGACTTTTTATTTATTAGTTTGATGATGCTTGGGTTGTTGTTCGTTAGTAATTATGATTGTGTCAATATCATTTGAAGGTTCCAAAATGTCATTGTGATATATGAAACGATGATTATCATTGTTCAGAATGCTTCAGTACCTGACCAAGCCCTTGGTCATTTAGATGCTTCGTCGTTTGGACAACAGTTGAACTAAAACTTCAACCTTTTCACTGAATTGCTTGAGTCTTGAGGCTGTATACCATTGAATGTATGTTTGTCAACAACTACCCTTGACTCCAACATCTTCACAACCACGTGGTGAAAGTTAGAAAAGATTTCTTAAAAGTAGAGGAGATCACTTGGGATAGTCTCCTGGAGAAACACAAGTATCATAGTCGATACTTAGGAAATAATGGAAAACATGTAAATATCTCACACAAGGATTTCAATAACTAGGTGGGACAATGGGCAGAAAACATAATGAAGTTATAAATACTCGATAGGCCAAGAGAACGGACAACGAATACTAAATTTTTATTTTTTGACTGAAGTTCTAGAAATCGTCTTAAATTAAAGACTTTGGTCAGAACAAATTCATTGGACACAATGTTGCAACAAACGATGAAGTATGAAACCAGAGGAGAAACACTTGTGTCTTGAACATATTGTTTATTTTTATTTAGAGGGTGACAATTTTTGCCATTCTATGAAAACTTTTCAGGATCAGATGCGTGCTCTTGATTTAATTCAGAATGATCCAGAACTTTCCAGCTTATTGATGATTCAAGCACCACTAGTTGATGTTGAGATAAGAGGTGTTCCGGCTCTCAAATTTCTTGGTGACATTATTTGGAAATGACTTACACACATATACTCAAGTAATGATTAGGTATGACTACTCTTTTAAGCTTACTATATTACTAAGTTTTTAAGTCATTAGTCACAGTATTTTTAGAATCAAATCATATGGTTTATAATTATGTTGAAATTTGAATTTCTTCTTTACTTTAACATTGTTAGGTTAAATTTAGGAATTTGCTGAAGAAGGCCGTTGAGTTATAGACACGTGAGATGACATAAAGGTTCATCAAATTTATGTACCGAAAGCTGCAAAACATGAGAGCGGATTCTGGTACTGGCACTTCTTACATAGGCTAGCCACTGCCTTCCAATATTTACAAGCTACAGTTTCAAAACATTATAACATTTTGGTTTTTCACGTTATAAATATTGTTATTGTAAATTTATTGTTCCAGATCTTGTATCTCTACTATTTTTTTAGCTCGCCCATTTGTTGCCAGCAATAATGATATTTATGTTTTTGAAGGCAATTTCTTCTTTCAACCTCCATAAATCTTTCAATTCCAAAATTATCCTTGGGCGAAAAGTGCAGGAGTTGTTTTTTTTATTCATTTTGGTAGATCTTCCGAACTGTATAATTTGGAATACACAAAATTGTATTCCAAATTCTAGAGTTTAGAAATTTAGGATTCGGAAAAAAGGGAAGTGGAGGGTCAATGAAAAAGATGAAGAAAAGAGCAAAATTGTCATTTCAAGTCTTCTATGAAGGTCCAGGAACAAGCAGTGTTTTAATTGTTGAGAAAACAATATTCTTGAGGCTGTTTCTTCCTGTACCATAGGTCAGGGAAAAGACTTTTACCCTTAAAAAATACATTTTGGATTCTATAACTTGAAAATGTATTTTTTTCTCTATTTACACCTCCTAGATTGTAGAATCCGAAACATATTTTTGGATCTGAAAACACTTTCTACAATTTGTTATTCGGATTTTTTTCTCTTAAAAAATACATTATGAACTACAGATTTTGGAGAATATTCCTAGATTCAAAAAATACTTTTCAGATTTTATAATATGAAAATATTTTACTGGATTTTACAATTAAAAAATATCTTCTGGATTTTATAATCTAGAATGTATTTTTTTTTAAAGAAACTCATTTTGGATTATAGAATCTGATCCAAATTCTATAACCCATAGTTTTTTTGGATCGTCTATTCTAAAATGAAAACATCAATAGAATAAAAGGTATTTTTGGTATTTTAAGAAGCATTGGGTGCCACAAAACTAAGGAGGTTTGGTATTTTAAGAAGTATGGGGTGTCACAAAACTATGGAGGTACAAGAAGAAAAAACATATTCTAGATGCACTAATAGATTCGAAACACTGTATTACAAAAGATACATCTCAAATGTTAATACATTTCAAATGTTAATCGTCATCATTTTCATAAAACATGGGTGTTTACTATTCGAGCCATAAAATTCAATAGACTTCTACTAGTGAATGAAGAGCAACGAAAATTAAATTTACTATAATACAAAAACACAACCACAAGAGGTGGACGTGCAAATATGAAATCACTAATTGATCACATCTAACGTGGATAGTTAGGCCAATAACCAATATCATCCCCAAAAATATTATCCGACATTCTCGAAATCATGAGAATCCTAATGTAATTGTTAACTCCAATTTGTACAACTCAGATTTGTAAGAGGTAAAATTCGGTAGCTTGAATTGAAGTTTGGCTAGCCTTACTTCTTTCGGAAGGTGACCATGCAGAAAAATGCAATAGCTCGGCCAATTACACCCATAAGAATGAGGATGGATATGCACAAGCTCCAATCATGAAGATTATAGCCACTTTTCAAAAGTGAACCACAACGAGTTATGAGCCACACCCCCTGATACCTGTAGAATAAATTAACAGTATGTTCACTATGTGTTGATCATTTTCTACTGCTGACTGCAAAATAGTTCACAAGCTTATTTGATACAAGTTAAGGTATTATATTCCAAAAATTTCAGAGGATTCATCATTTGCATTAAGGATTGAACTGTTGACCAAATGAATACCCTATCAAATGGCTTCTTATGCTAAAAGCTATAGCTATGAAGGAGAAATGGTTAGATATTATCTGAATAGCCAAACTATCAACACTCCGGAAGAGTGAAGACCTTGTATCATAGTCAAACCTTGATTATCATCACTTGGGTAGGAAGAGAATCCTGCATGTATTGGAGTTTTAAACATGCACTAGGAATAGAAACTCAGAGAAGGTTCAAGGTAGCGGTTTTTTTTGCAGCAAATGGTGTAATTTCATTTCATATTTCCTGAAGTGGGCAAAAGAAATTTTATTTCAAAATTGAACAAGTCGTATGTGTTATGTATGATTTCAGTTATATCAAATTCTATTGAAATCGTACTTGTAGTACTTGCTCAATTCTAGAATAAATTTACTTTTTTGCCTATTTCAAGAAATAGCAAATGGAATCACACATTTGGGAAAAAAAAAAAACTGAAGGTAACTTAATTCTATCAAGATCAATGCAGATCTCAAATAATCACGAAGATTCCTAACTGCAGAAGGACCTTAAATAAATAGTCTGATAATCAGTGGTTGTGCGCGCTTAAAAATCTAAATGCTTTGTTTCACTTTATAGGGAATTGCATAATTTACCTAGAAGCACACATATCTGGTGCAAGTACAACCCCAAAAAAAGACTCAATCATTTCTTGCTGTATGCATTCACAAAAGGATTTCCAATAAAGCCACACATATCAAAGTAGTGTTTTCTTCAACCGATTTAATAATTTAATATATCAATAATTATCCTGGACTATTTACCTTTCAGCATTTGCAACAAGTAATGCTTGTAAAGCCCACTTAGAGTAGCATAAATTAGCTATATTCTTCAAAATTTTACCATCTTTTGGTTGTGTTGCAACGAGAGTAAAAACAACGGGAAGAATTACTGACCACTGCAAAAAACAGAAATGTTTTAGAGGAGAAAAGGAAACACAATGAGGAGTAATATTTAATTGGGGTTAGTAAAAGTTTTATTTTTCTAATACTTACTAGCTGGGCAGCACCAGGTTCCAAAAATATGGACAATGCATATGCTATACCAGTAACACAGTACACAAGACAAAGCAGCACAATATAATTATCAGCAAAAGTTGATCTCGGATTGGTGAAGAAATAGAACATAGAAAGGTACACCACAGGCTTGATCACTGTATTAAAATGATCTATGGTGTCTTTGGAGAGAAAATAAGCCAAGCTGCTCATGCCAGAATCACTCTCCCTCCAGTATTGTAATTTTTCCAAGGAAAACGATCTCAAGGCCGCAATCTTGCACAAAAGAGCTGAAATTTACAACAATGGATAAGAATAAAGCATTGCTCACGTGAATTCTAGGAAGATTATTTGCTATGATATTTATGACTTACACACAGCAATCACCGTATAGGTGTAACCAGCTTCACCAAACGTTTGCTCACTGCCTTTTGTAAGTGATCCTAAGGAGGCTCCAGCAAGTAACAAAATAAGATAATCTATGGCTTGCATCCTAGCTTCTCGTAACCGCTGCTTCCCAACCCTGAAATAACATTAGCATGGAGTAAGTACCATAAGCTAACAAAAAATGCAGATGACAAATTATTAAAAGTTTATAAGCTGCATTCAGTCCTGTAAAAACTATAGCACCAAATGGAGTTTGAAAAGAGAAATAATTATGCAAATCACCAAATATTAAGTGGCATGATTACCAGGGATAATAAGTTCCACTTTGGTTTCCCTTTATAGTTATATGGTAGCATACAAGGATAGGAAGACGTGGGGATGGAATTGACAATCATGTGTGTTGTTTAATCAGGAGAATTATTTTGTAATTAAGTGCAAATTTCATTCTCTATTTATTAAGACAAATTTGTTAGTGATTTGATTTGTACAACTTTAATCATCCATTATTTCTTGCTTTCATTACCTATTATTTCTTTCCTTAATTAGTTGTAAACCGTCTCTATAAATTGAGACTGTATTAAAGGATATGGATACCAGAGTTATGTTATAGAAGGATATTAATATTAATTGTGTTTTTTCTAATTATTAGTTGTTTCTCTTTATAGAGGTGAATAACCTTTATTTTGTTTTGTCTATTATGATTCTAGTATTTATTTGATTTATTATTTCTCTCTTTAGCTAGACCTAGAATAAGTGTATATATTCAAACTATTTGTTTTGATCTCAACAAACAACTAATATTAGAGATATTCATTCTCATATCATTTGTCTTCCTTTTACTCTTTTGTTCATCTCTGTTCTATTTTATAATATGGTATCAGAGCTCTGATTAGAGCTCTGGTTGCTACATTTATCCATGGGTGAATTGTTGATCCTTACAAGATTTTTGTTCACCTTACCATGTTAGTTCATCAAATAATCCATCATTGAATAGAGTTTGCTCTCTCATTACACAACAAGAGAGACAAAAAATTTAGTGATCAATCCAAGGCAATGATTGTTACTAGCAAAGGAGGTTATGAAAACAATGTTACCATCTATGGCAGATGTGGGGGATACGGAAGAGGAAGCTATGGAAGAGAATATACTGCCAAAATTTGTAGTCATTGTGGAAAGACAGGGCATACCATTGATACATGCTATAAAAAGCATGGTTTTCCACCTCATTTCAAGTTTAGAAATCATAACCATGATCAGAGTCATACTAATGCAGTTTTTCATAATACAAATTTTAATAATAATGAGCAGAATCATGAAGGTTCGAAGTCAGAAGTGGAGTCTCAACAAATTGGTCTTACTCCTGAGCAGTATCAAACATTGTTAGCTCTTTTACAACAGGCCAAATCCAGTGACAATGTTTCTAGTCAAGTCTATGTTATTCCTTCCAACATGACAACACAAACTGGTAATGACTTTATTTCTTCCTTCAGTTCTTGGATTATTGATAGTAGTTCTACTGATCACATTTGTTCATCCTTAACTTATTTCACTTCATATCATCAAATTAATCATATTTCCGTCATTGCTGCAACATTTTTTTTCCTTATCTTTTCTGACCACCACCTTACACCATTGACCATCACCGATCACAACCGCCGACCACCGCCACCGTTAGCCGGAAACTGTCGTCGGAAAAAATTTTCGACAAACTTTTTTTTGTGAACCGGACCAAATTTTGTCAATTTGCAAAGCTCAGTTGGTTTTGAGCTTTCATGGACTCTCTTAGTAAGACATCTAGCTATTGTTCCTTAACTACGAGTGATAAGAGTTCTAGTTTCTTATCCTTTAATGCTTCTAGTACTGAAAATATCTAGATTATAGACTATGAGCTACAAATCCTATGACACGTCATTCCTCTTATTTTTCATCCTACACTGCTTTATCTGGTAACCAATATTACTGTTGCTAATGGTTCCAATACCCCCGTTACTGGTCGTGGTAACATTCACCTTCAACCTTCCTTTCCTTTAAAAAATGTGTTTCATGTTCCCAAACTATCCAATAACCTTTTGTCTATTCAAAAGGTCACCCAAGATTTAA
This sequence comes from Phaseolus vulgaris, assembly GCF_000499845.2. Lineage (NCBI taxonomy): Eukaryota > Viridiplantae > Streptophyta > Magnoliopsida > Fabales > Fabaceae > Phaseolus > Phaseolus vulgaris. The sequence goes on from NC_023753.2 coordinate 10,393,619, forward strand.
ATAGTGCAGTGGTATTTTTTCATTCCCATTGAGTTTTTCAGGATCTTGCCACGAGGAAGACTATTGGAATTGCTAAAGAGTAGGGCGGGTTAAATTATTTACAGCATGAAGAAAATAAAAAGTATGCTAGACTACAGGCACACACTTCTAATCTTCAACAAGGCTGTCAATCTTGGTCATCCTCTCAGATATGGTTTCAACACAGACGTCTTGGTCATCCTCTATTTAGTACCCTAAAGTCCTTATTTCCTGTTTTATTTACAAAAGTATTTGTTGAGTCTTTTCATTGTGATGTTTGTCAGTTTGCTAAAAAACATCGGACAACTTTTCTTCCCAATGGTAATAAAAGTCCTAAACCTTTTGATCTTATTCATTCAGATGTATGAGGACCTTCACCTATTCGTAATATCTCGGGTGCAAAATTATCAAGTTTAGAAGGAATAATATTTTCTTCTATATAAATTATGAGGTCATTAGACCTATATATACATGAGAGCTTGCTAGTTATTTTAGGAAATATGGACAACTAATTCTAGAGAAACAAATCCCTATGATTGTGGGATTGTTTCTAAATACATAATCCTAATATTAATAGTAAGATACAACTGTGATACAAAATAAAAATATAATAAGGATAAAATATAAAACTTCCTAAACAGTTTTGACACTCCCCCTCAAGCTGGTGAATAGATGTTCTCCATTCCCAGCTTGGATATAATTCTTTCAAAGTTACTGCAGTTCAGTCCTTTGGTGAGTATGTCTGCAAGTTGACTCTGAGTGGACACATATGGGGTGCAAATCAAGCCACTGTCTAACTTTTCCTTGATAAAATGTCTGTCCACCTCGATATGTTTAGTTCTATCATGCTATACTGGGTTGTGGGCTATGCTAATTGCAGATTTATTGTCACAATATAACCTCATAGGTTCATCCCATCTTATCTTCAAGTCTTCCAATATAATCTTCAGCCATAGAAGTTCACATATTCCTTGGGCCATTGCTCGAAATTCTGCTTCAGCACTTGATCTAGCTACTACACTTTGTTTTTTACTCTTCCAAGTCACTAGATTTCCACCAAGGAAGGTGCAGTATCCAGTAGTTGATCTCCTATCCACAACTGACTCTGCATAATCTGCATCCGTGTATGCTTCAAGACGAACACTTTTGTTTCGTTTGAACAAAATCCCTCTTCCTAGAGTCCCTTTTAAATACTGCACAATTCTAAGGGCAGCTTGCAAATGTGCCTCCTTTGGTTGGTGCATAAATTGACTGACTAGACTCACAGCAAAAGCAATGTCAGGCCTAGTGTGAGATAAGTAAATAAGCCTGCCCACGAGTCTTTGGTACATTTCCTTGTCCACGGCATTATCCTCCTCCGCACTTCCCAACTTTATATTTGGATCAACTGGAGTACTTGCTGGTTTGCAGGCTGTCTTTCCTGTTTCTCTAAGCAAGTCAGTAATATATTTTTGTTGAGATATGAAGATTCCTTTCTTGGAATGGGCCACTTCAATTCCCAAAAAATATTTAAGTCTCCCTAATGTCTTAATTTCAAATTCCGTGGCAAGACATTGACTTAACGTTTGCTGCTCCTCTTTGTCATCTCCAGTTATTATAATATCATCTACATACACCAATAATATTGTTACTCCTCCTGAAACTGAATGTTTAATAAATAAAGTGTGATCTCCTTGGCTCTGTTTGTAGCCCAAACTTGTCAAAACTTTGGTGAATCTTCCAAACCATGCTCTTGGGGATTGTTTCAGCCCATATAGAGCCTTTTTTAGCTTACAAACGGTTCCAGCAGCAACCTGTCCATCATAGCCAGGGGCAACTCCATGTATATTTCTTCTTCAAGGTCTCCATGTAGGAATGCATTCTTCACATCGAACTGCTGCATATCCCAATCATGATTTGCTGCTAATGACAATATTACTCTGACCGTGTTCATCTTAGCAACCGGAGCAAATGTCTCCAAGTAATCCACTCCATAGGTTTGAGTGAATCCTTTGGCTACTAACCTTGCCTTGTAACGCTCAATAGTCCCATCAGCCCGATACTTTACAGCGTATACCCACTTACACCCTACTGGTTTTTTTCCAGTTGGTAAGGTGACAAGCTCCCAGGTCCTGTTCTTGTTTAGTGCCTCCATTTCCACATCCATGGCTTGTTTCCATTTCCTGTCAGATAATGCTTCAGATACAGAGGAAGGTGTGGGTGTAGAGTTTAAGTTTGTGAGAAAGGTTTTATGGGTAGGAGAGAATTTTTCAAAGGATAGGAAATTTGATAGAGGGTAAAGTGGCTGTTGGGTGCAGGTTCTGGTTCCCTTTCTAAGGGCAATAGGAAGATCCAGGTTTTGATCCTCCTGTGCTTCTGAATTTTCCAAAATAAACTCATTAGAATTATTGGAATTTCTAGGATTAGAAACTGTTACCTCATGTAAAGATGGTAGGTTGGATTCTTGGACATGGATAGATTCTGGAATGACCTTTCCTCTTCTTGAATATACCAGATTTTTTCCGAATTTCCCACCACCATTAGGTGCAGATTCAGCTGCTGATTCAGGTGCTTGTTCAGGAGCTGATTCAGGTCTTGCTGCTGGTTCAGGTGCTTGTTTTGTTCTTGTCTCAGTTTCAGGGACAGCAATGCTATTTGTCCCAATTTCAGGTCCAAATGCCATATTTGGAAGCATGAGAGGCTCATCTTCCTCTCTTACATTCTCCCCTTGAAGATGAGGCTGGAAGTAGCTCTCTTGTTCGTTGAATGTGACATCTCTTGACACAAAGAATCTCTTTGACGGGGGGTGAAAACACTTGTATCCTTTTTGTGTGGTTGAGTACCCTAAGAATACACATTTGACAGCCCTAGGGTCCAACTTTCCCCTTTCATTACTATGAACATGCACAAAGGATACACACCCAAATATTCTAGGTTGGAGTTTATTTGTAGGGTTTAGGTGTGGGTAGAAGGAGGATAGGACTTCCATGGGGCTTTTTGATGCTAAGATTTTAGAGGGTAACCTATTGATTAGGTAGGTGGCCGTAAGAAGGGCTTCCCCCCAAAATTTCTTAGGGACATGATTTTGAAAAAGTAGAGCTCTAGTTTGGTCTAATAAGTGCCCATTTTTTCTTTCTGCAATCCCATTCTGTTGGGGTGTGTTAACACATGAAGACTCATGAATTATCCCTTCCTTTTGGCAAAAAGAGTTTAGCACCAGGTTAAAGTAGTCCTTGGCATTATCAGACCTAATTCTCTTGATATTAACTCCAAATTGATTTTTAATCATAGACACAAACTGAACAAAAATGGAGCTAACCTCAGATTTATGTTTCAATAGGAAAACCCAAGTCACCCGTGTACAATCATCTATGAAGGTTAAAAACCACTTAGCACCTGAGATATTAGGAATATTAGCAGGACCCCAAACATCAGTATGGATAAGAAAAAAAGGGAAAGGACTCATTTTATTACTAATGGGAAAAGGTACACGCTTGTGTTTCGCAAGCTCACACACCTCACAATGGAGACTCTCCACATTTAAATTCTGAAACAAGGAAGGGAAGAGCACTTTTACAACTTGAAATGAAGGGTGTCCTAGCCGACAATGATATAGTTGATCTTTCTCTTTACTGGTCATGGTGGATTCAGATATGAGAGAGTGACTATTGATACCAAGATTAGGATCCTCCATGTAGTATAGGCCATTCCATTCTCTAGCATGTCCAATCGTCCTCCCTGAGTTTTTGTCCTGAAATACACAATAGTTGTTATGAAAAACAACGTTACAAGAGAGATCTTTTGTGAGTTTCTGTACAGAAATCAGATTGGTGGACAATTTAGGGACATGAAGGACATGTTTTAATGTTATAGATGGACTTATTTGGACTTCTCCTTGACCTGCGGCAGTTATACATGTTCCATCTGCTGTGGAAATTTTCTTGTTGCTAGGACATGGGATATATGTGGAGAAGTATTTAGGTAGAGGGGTCATATGGTCAGTAGCACCTAAATCTAGTATCCAGAAATGAGTAAAGGGTGTATCTGAAGCAGTAACCGTGATGAACAGTGCGTGGTGAACAGTAACCGCGGTGAACAGTAGCCGCGGTGAAAGCTACACAGCAATGAAGGCTGCAATTAGGCCAAGGTTGTGCAGCAATGAAGGCTGCAGCAAGGCTCAATGTTGTGCAGCAATGACGGCTGCAACTTAGGGTTTTCAGGCACGGTCAGAGACTCCTAAAGATCAGGAGCTCTGATACCATATTACGAAGTGGACTTTAAGCCTAACTCAACCCCATAAAACCGGCTCATAGGGTTGAGGTCTGCACCCATTTATATATTATGAAATGTCCTTATCTCTAGTCGATGTGGGATCTCCAACACACCCCCCTCACGCCGAGAGTGATAGATAGAAAGCTCGTGCGTGGGACTATATATTTTGGGTGGTCCGATAGCGGCCCGATAGCGGGTGACACGATAGGCCCAACACAAATACTCGCTAGGATAGACTCAAAATGGCTCTGATACCATATCAAGTTTAGAAGGAATAATATTTTCTTCTATATAAATTATGAGGTCATTAGACCTATATATACATGAGAGCTTGCTAGTTATTTTAGGAAATATGGACAACTAATTCTAGAGAAACAAATCCCTATGATTGTGGGATTGTTTCTAAATACATAATCCTAATATTAATAGTAAGATACAACTGTGATACAAAATAAAAATATAATAAGGATAAAATATAAAACTTCCTAAACAGTTTTGACAAAAATGGTTTGTTTCATTTATTGATGATTGTACTTGGATTACCAGGATATTCCTCATGAAAGATAAGTCTGAAGTTTTTCACTTGTTTATAAAGTTTTACAGAATGATTCAAACACAATTTGAAAGTCCAATTAAGAGATTGCTTTCTGATAATGGAAGAGAATATGTGAACCAAAACCTTTCCAAATTCCTTCAGGGAAAATGGAGTTGTTCATGTATTAACTTGAGGTTACTAGAGCTTTGCTTTTCCAAACGTTTGTTCCTGAGTGCCACTTATTTGATTAATAGATTACACTCTCGGGTTCTATAGGGTGTTACTTCTATTCAGCTTATGACCATATTCTATCCTTCTATTCCCATGTTGACTAGTCTTCAGAATTGTGTCTTTGGTTGTCCTTCCTGCTTTTGTCCATGTTCATAGTCCTTATCGAGGTAAGTTAGATCCTTGCGCTATCAAATGTGTTTTCATCGGTTATGCTCCCAACAAAAAAGGGTACAAATGTTATCACCCTCAAAGTTGTAAAGTCTATGTTTTCAAGAATGTCACCTTTCATGAAACAGAGTCTTTCTTTCCTAGTTCTCAGCTTCAGGAGGAGAGTATTCAAAAAGCTGAGGATCTTGAGTTGCTACCTTTTCCTTTGTTGCAGGATTTCATCATGACAAAGACCATGCACCAACATCATTACCAGAGAAGAATAATGAGGACAAATATTTTGAAAGACCATATCAGCGAAGGCAACAAGAACCCGTCCTGGTCGAACAACAACTTCAATTGTCTGAATCGAAGGTAAGAACTCATACCTGTGAAACTCTTGAAGACACCTTAAATACTGCTTTTGAACCTAACCTAAATGATTTACCTATTGCCTTGAGAAAAGAAAAAATATCTTGTGCCAAATATCCTATATCCCAAATTGTGTCTACAGAAAAACTTTCTATGCAGCATCGAAGTTTTCTTTCAGCTATTGATTCTATCAGAATCCCTACATCAGTACAAGAAGCCTTAAAGGATGAGAACTGGATTCAAGCCATGAATGAAGAAATGAGTGCATTAGAAAGGAATGAGACTTGGGAGATTGTAGAGAGGCCAAAAGATAAGAAAGCAGTAGGTTGTAGGTGGGTATACACAGTTAAGTATAAGTCTGATGCACACTGGATCGATATAAACCAAAGTTGGTGGCAAAAGGGTATACTCAAATCTATAGGATCGATTATGAAGAAACTTTTGCTCCAGTGGCAAAAATGAATATAGTCAGAATTATTCTCTCTCTGACAGCACACTTTGGTTGGGCGATGCATCAATTTGATGTTAAAAATGCCTTCTTGCATGGAAGCTTGGAGGAAGAAGTATATATGGAGATTCCACCTGGTTATGGTGTTGTTAATGAAGGGAATAAGGTGTGCAGACTTAAGAAGGTCCTATATGGTCTTAAACAATCACCTCGTTCTTGGTTTAGAAGGTTTACACAAGTTATGGTATCTTTGAGGTACCGACAAAGCCAAGGTGACCATACTTTGTTTATAAAACATTATCAGAATGGTAAACTTACTTTACTTTTGGTCTGTAGATGATATGATTATTAAAGGTGATGATGAGATTGAAAAACAAAATTTGAGGGAGAGACTGGCTGCTCAAATTGAGATGAAGGATCTTGGGAAGCTGAAGTACTTCCTTGGGATAGAAGTTGCTTACTCTAGACAGAGCATCTTTATTTCTCAAAGAAAATACATCATTGATCTCCTCAAAGAGACTGGTAAGCTGGGCTGCAAGACCACTGAAGTGCCAATAGAGCAAAATCATAGGATTGAGAATGATGAGGAAAATCCAAAGGTGGAGAAGACATAATATAAAAAAACTCGTGGGAAAACTCATTTATCTATCACACACTAGGCCAGACATAGCTTATGCAGTTAGTGTGGTTAGCCAATTCATGCATGATCCAAGAGAAAGACACTTGTAAGCAGTAAATAAAATTATTCAGTACTTAAAAGCTCATTTATCTATCACACACTAGGCCAGATATAGCTTATGCAGTTAGTGTGGTTAGCCAATTCATGCATGATCCAAGAGAAAGACACTTGCAAACAGTAAATATAATTATTCAATACTTAAAAGCCTCTCCAGAGAAAGGATTGCTATTCATAAGAGAGGAAAACTTATCCATTAAAATATATATTGATGCTGACTATGCAGGATCAATTGTTGATAGGAGATCCACCACAGGCTATTGCATGTTCCTGGATGGAAATCTGGTGACATGGAGCAGCAAGAAACAAAATGTAGTTGCAAGATCAAGTGCAGAAGCAGAATTTAGAGTCATGGCTCAAGGGGTTTGTAAACTATTATGGATGAAGATCATACTCGATGATCTTTGTTGCATAATGAGGAGAATTATTCTGTAATTAAGTGTAGATTTTATTCTTTATTTATTAGGACAGATTTGTTAGTGGTTTGATTTGATTTGATTTACAACTTTAATCACCCATTATTTCTTGCTTTCATTACCTATTATTTTCTTCCTTAATTAGGTTGTAAACAGTTTAAAAATTGAGACTGTAATCACATTTGTAAATCACATCAGAAATACATTCCATCTATTTCTTTCAACTTGGTATCAGAGCTCTTGATCTGGGAGACTCTTGTTTCTGCAATCTTTTTTTTAGCAGCCTTCGTTGATGCAATTACTTTTCTGGACAACCTTCATTGTTGTAATTTTTTTTCTCCTCCGTTGACTACTACCACTTTGTGTCGTTGTCTGTCGCCGACCACTGCCGACTGCCACTGACCGTAGCTGACAGAAGTTGACAGTCGTTGCCTGAAGTTTTTTTTGGCGTTTTTTCCCAAACAAAACTACAACCGGTTTTTTCCTGCAAAGCCCAATCGGTTTTGTCTTATTGTTTCAACTCTTACCAATGTCGAATAAAAATACAACCCCTCTTAGATCCAATGATTTGCAAGTGTTGCAAAGCAACTATCGTCTCGATGGAAACAACTACCTGCAATGGGCCCAGTTGGTTCGTGCTACTCTCAAGGGAAGGAAGAAATTGAATCACCTAGAAGGGAACCCTCCAGCCAAAACCAATTCTAAATATGAAGATTGGGACGATGAAGACTCTCTTATCATGACCTGGTTATGGAATTCTATGACACCAGAGATTAGTCGAAATTGTATGTTCTTCTCCACTGCTAAAGAGATTTGGGAAAACCTTTGTCAAACATACTCTATGAAGAAAGATACTGCAACATGTTACGAGATAGAAAACAAGATGTTCCATACCAGCCAAGGGAGCCTGTCAGTAACAAGCTACTTGGTATGTTGAATGGTTTATGGATCGAATTAGATCAATATCAAAATTTGAAAATGAAGTGCATAGATGACTCTATCGCACTAGCACAATTCCTTGAAAGGATGCGAATATTTAAATTTCCTTCTAGATTGAACTCTGAATTTGATCCAATTAGGGTTCAAATCTTGGGTAAGGAAAAACTCTCTTCTCTCTCGGAAGTTTGTCACATTGTATGAGGGGAAGAAACTTGGAGGTCAGTAATATTGGATGGGGGCAACTTCGTTAATAGTTCATCTCTGGCTGCTGGCAACTTTGTTGATAATTTAGTTCTGGCTACTGGCAAGGGCCCTATAAGAGGTCCATTTTCTTCATTTGGAAAGCCTCCCACAAAGGCTAATCGTGATGATCATTGGTGTAGCTATTGTAAGAAGATGGGTCAAACTCAGTAAAGGTGATTCAAACTTCATGGAAATGAGAAGGTCTTGGAACGTACTAGAGGATTCAAAGGTACCATACAAAGGCATGCTAATAGGCATCATCTGACTCTGAAACTCAAATTGCAGAGGAGGTCTCGTCACTCAGCAAATAAGAATTGGAACGTTTACGAGCTCTCATGATCTCTTTTAGTAAGACTAGCGCTTGTTCTTTAACCATGAGTGATAAGAGTTCTAGCTTCTTATTCTTTAATGGTTCTAGTACTGAGAATATCCAGATTATAGACTCTGGTGCTACTGATCATATGACACCTCATTCCTCTTGTTTTTCATCCTACAATGCCTTATCTTGTAACCAACAAACTACTGTTGCTAATGGTTCCAATACCCCATTACTGGTCGTGGTAACATCCACCTTCAACCTTCATTTCCTTTAAAAAATGTGCTTCATGTTTCCAACCTATCTAATAACCTTTTATCTATTCATAAGATTATCCAAGATTTAAATTGTGCAGTGATATTTTTTAAATTCCATTGTGTTTTCCAAGATCTTGCCACGTAGAGAACGATTGGATTAGCTAAAGAGCAGGGAGGGTTATATTATTTACAGCAGAAAGAAAATAAAAAGTGAGTTGGACTACAGGCACACACTTCTAATCTTCAGCAAGGCACTGAATCTTGGTCATCTTCTCAGATATGGCTTCAACACAGATGTCTTGGTCATCCTCCTTTTAGTACCCTAAAGTCCTTATTTCCTATTTTATTTACAAAATTATCGGTTGAGTCTTTTCATTGTAATGTTTATCAGTTTGCTAAACACCATAGAACAACTTTTCCTCCAAAGAATAATAGAAGTTCTAAACCTTTTGATCTTATTCATTCTTATGTATGGGGACCTTCACCTATTCGTAATATCTCGGGTGCAAAATAGTTTGTTTCATTTATTGATGATTGTACTCGAGTTACCTGGATATTCCTCATGAAAGATAAGTCTGAAGTTTTTCACTTATTTGTAAATTTTTACCGAATGGTTCAAACACAATTTGAAAGTCCAATTAAGAGGTTGCGTTATGATAATGGAAGAGAATATGTGATTCCAAGTTCCTTAAGAAAAATGGAGTTGTTCATGAATTAACTTGTGTGGACACTCCTCAACAAAATGAGGTTGTTGAAAGGAAAAATCGTCATCTCCTTAAGGTTACTAGAGCTTTACTTTTCCAAACGTTTGTTCCTAGTTCTTATTGGGGGAAGCAGTCCTGAGTGCCACTTATTTGATTAATAGATTACACTCTCGGGGTTCTAGAGTCTTCAGACTTGTCTCTTTGGTTGTCCTATTTTTGTCCATGTTCATAGTCTTTATCAGGGTAAGTTAGATCCTCGCACCATCAAATGTGTATTCATTGGTTATGCCCCCCACAAAAAGGGGTACTATCACTCTTAGAGTCGTAAAGTTTATATTTTCAAGGATGTCACCTTCCATGAAACAAAGTATTTCTTTCCTAGTTCTCAGCTTCAGGGGGAGAGTATTCAAGAAGAAGCTGAGAACCTTGAGTTGCCATCTTTTCCTTTGTTGTAGGATTCTATTCTTAGGGAGAATGACAAAGACCCTACGCCATAGAAGAATAATGAGGACAAATACTCTGGGAAACAATATCAGCGAAGGCAACAAGAACCCGTCCTAGTCGAACAACAACTTCAAATGTCCGAACCGGAGGTAAGTACTCATACTTGTGAGACTCTTGAGGACACCTTAAATGAAAATAACCTAGATGATTTACCTATTACCTTGTGAAAAGAAAACAGATCTTGTACCAAATATCCTATATCCCAATTTTGTCAAGAGAAAAACTTTCTATGCAGCACCAGAGTTTTCTTTCAGCTATTGATTCTATCAAAATCCCTACATTAGTACAAAAAGCCTTAAAAGATGAGAATTGGGTTTGAGCCATGAATGAAGAAATAAGGGCATTAGAAAAGAATGAGACTTGGGAGATTGTAGAGAAACCAAAGGATAAAAAGGCAGTGGGTTGTCGGTGGATATACACAGTTAAGTACCAGTCTGATGGCACATTGGATCGATATAAGGCAAGGTTGGTTGCAAAAGGGTACACTCAAACCTATGGGATCGATTATGAGGAGACTTTTGCTCCAGTGGCAAAAATGAATACAGTCAGAATTATTCTCTCCTTGGCAGCGCACTTTGGTTGGGAGATGCATCAAGTTGATGTTAAGAATGCCTTCTTGCATGGAAGCTTGGAGGAAGAAGTATACATGAAGATTCCACTTGGTTATGGTGCTATTAATGAAGGGGATAAGGTGTGCAGACTTAAAAAGGTCCTATATGGTCTTAAACAATCACCTTGTGCTTGGTTTGGAAAGTTTACTCAAGCTATGGTATCTGTGGGGTACCGACAAAGCCAAGGTGACCATATTCTGTTTATAAAACATTTTCATAATGATAAACTCACTCTACTTTTGGTCTATGTAGATGATATGATTATTACAGGTGATGATGAAATTGAAAAACAAAATTTGAGGGAGAGACTAGCTGCTCAATTTGAGATGAAGGATCTTAGGAAGCTAAAGTACTTCCTTAGAATAGAGGTTGCTTACTCGAGACAGGTATCTTTATTTCTCAAAGGAAATACATCTTTTATCTTCTCAAAGAGACTAGTAAGTTGGGTTGTAAGACCACTGGAATGCCAATAGAGCAAAATCATAGGATTGAGAATGATGAGGAAAACCCAAAAGTGGAGAAGACACAATATCAAAAACTTGTGGGAAAACTCATTTATCTATCACACACTAGGCTAGACATAACCTATGTAGTTAGTGTGGTTAGCAAATTTATGCATGATCCAAGAGAAAAACACTTGCATGCAGTAAATAGAATTATTCAGTACTTAAAATCCTCTCCGGGGAAAGGATTGTTATTCAAAAAGGGAGAAAAATTATCCATGAAAGTATATACTAATGTTAATTATGCAGGATCAATTGTTGATAGGAGATCCACCACAAGCTATTGCATGTTCTTGGATGATAATCTGGTGACATGGAGGAGCAAGAAACAAAATGTAGTTGCAAGATCAAGTGCAGAGGCAGAATTTAGAACCATGGCTCAGGGGGTTTGTGAACTATTATGGATGAAGATCATACTCGATGACCTCAAAATAAAATATAAAGCTCCTACGGGTTTGGCGTGTGGTAATAAGTCTGCTATCAATATTGCACACAATCCAGTTCAACATGATCGAACAAAACACGTAGAGATAGACTGAAATTTTATTAAGGAGAAGTTGGATAATGGTCTTATAGCCACCGAGTACATCCCTTCAAGACTCCAATTGGCAGATATGTTTACAAAGGGACTTCCCACAAAACAGTTCAAAGATCTTACTTGCAAGCTGGAAATGATAGATATACATTCACCAGCTTGAGGAGTGTTGCATAATCAGGAGAATTATTCTGTAATTAAGTGTAGATTTTATTCTTTATTTTTTAGGATAGATTTGTTAGTGATTTGATTTGTACAACTTTAATCACCCATTATTTCTTGCTTTCATTACCTATTATTTCATTCCTTAATTAGGTTGTAAACAGTCTATAACTGTAATCACATTTGTAAATCACATCAGAAATACATTCCATCTATTTCTTTCAACTATCTCAAAATAAAATATGAAGCTCCTATGGGTTTGGTGTGTGATAATAAGTCTGAGTGGAAAGAAATAAGTGAAATATATTTCTGAGATATTTTACAAATGTGATTACAGTCTCTATTTATAGACTGTTTTACAACCTAATTAAAGAAAGAAATAATAGGCAATGAAAGCCAGAAATAATGAGTGTTTAAAGCTGTACAAATCAAATCAAATCACTAACAAATCTGTCCTAATAAATATAAAATAGAATCTGCACTTAATTATAACATAATTCTCCTGATTATGCAACACTCCCCCTCAAGTTGGTGAATGTATATCTATCATTCCCAACTTGCAAGTAAGATCTTCGAATTGTTTTGCGGGAAGTCCCTTAGTAAACATATCTGCCAATTGGAGTCTTGAAGGGATGTACTCAGTGGCTATAAGACCATCATCCAACTTTTCTTTAATAAAGTGTCGGTCTATCTCTACGTGCTTTGTTCGATCATGTTGAACCGGATTGTGTGCAATACTGATAGCGGACTTATTATCACATGCCAAACTCATAGGAGCTTCATATTTTATTTTTAGGTCATCAAGTATGATCTTCATCCATAAGAGTTCACACACCCCTTGAGCCATGGCTCTAAATTCTGCCTCTGCACTTGATCTTGCAACTACATTTTGCTTCTTGCTCCTCCATGTCACCAGATTTCCACCCAAGAACATGCAGTAGCCTGTGGTGGATCTCCTATCAACAATCGATCCTGCATAGTCAGCATCAGTATATACTTTCATGGATAAGTTTTCCCCCTTTTTGAATAGCAATCCTTTTCCTGGAGAGGCTTTTAAGTACTGAATAATTTTATCTACTGCTTGCAAGTGTCTTTCTCTTGGATCATGCATAAATTGACTAACCACACTAACTGCATAGGCTATATCTGGCCTAGTGTGTGAAAGATAAATGAGTTTTCCCACAAGTCTTTGATATTGTGTCTTCTCCACTTTTGGGTTTTCCTCATCATTCCCAATCCTATGATTTTGCTCTATTGGCACTCCAGTGGGCTTACAACCCAACTTACCAATCTCTTTGAGAAGATCAAGGATGTATTTCCTTTGAGAAATAAAGATGCCCTGTCTCGAGTAAGCAACCTCTATCCCAAGGAAGTACTTCAGCTTCCCAAGATCCTTCATTTCAAATTGAGCAGCTAGTCTCTCCCTCAAATTTTGTTTTTCAATCTCATCATCACCTGTAATAATCATATCATCTACATAGACCAAAAGTAGAGTGAGTTTACCATTCTGAGAATGTTTTATAAACAGAGTATGGTCACCTTGGCTTTGTCGGTACCCCAAAGATACCATAGCTTGAGTAAACCTTCCAAACCAAGCACGAGGTGATTGTTTAAGACCATATAGGGCCTTCTTAAGTCTGCACGCCTTATTCCCTTCATTAACAATACCATACCCAGGTGGAATCTCCATGTATACTTCTTCCTCCAAGCTTCCATGCAAGAAGGCATTTTTAACATCAAATTGATGCATTGCCCAACCAAAGTGTGCCGCCAGGGAGAGAATAATCCTGACGGTATTCATTTTTGCCACTGGAGCAAAAGTCTCCTCATAATCGATCCCATAGGTTTGAGTGTACCCTTTTGCAACCAACCTTGCTTTATACCGATCCAGTGTGCCATCAGACTTATACTTAACTGTGTATATCCACCTACAACCCACTGCTTTCTTATCTTTTGGTCTCTCTACAATCTCCCAAGTCTCATTCCTTTCTAACGCGCTCATTTCTTCATTCATGGCTCGAATCCAGTTATCATCTTTTAAGGCTTCTTGTACCGATGTAGGGATTTTGATAGAATCAATAGCTGAAAGAAAACTCTGGTGCTGCATAGAAAGTTTTTCTGTAGACACAAATTGGGATATAGGATATTTGGCACAAGATCTTTTTTCTTTTCTCAAGGCAATAGGTAAATCATTTAGGTTAGGTTCAAAAGCAGTATTTAAGGTGTCCTCAAGAGTCTCACTGGTATGAGTTCTTACCTCCGGTTCAGACAATTGAAGTTGCTGTTCGACCAGGACGGGTTCTTGTTGCCTTCGCTGATATTGTTTTCCAAAATATTTGTCTTCATTATTCTTCTCTGGTAATGATGTTGGTGCAGGGTCTTTGTCATCCTTCCTAAGAACGAAATCCTGTAACAAAGGAAAAGGTGGCAACTCAAGGTCCTCAGCTTCTTGAATACTCTCCCCCTGAAGCTGAGAACTAGGAAAGAAAGACTCTGTTTCATGGAAGGTGACATCTTTGGAAATATAAACTTTACGACTTTGAGGATGATAACATTTGTACCCCTTTTTGTAGGGGGCATAACCGATGAAGACACATTTGATGGCACGAGGATCTAACTTACCCCGATTAGGACTATGAACATGGACAAAAGCAGGACAACCAAAGACACGATTCTGAAGACTATTCAACATGGGAATAGAAGGATAGAATGTGGTCATAACCTGAATAGGAGTAACACCCTCTAGAACCCGAGAGGGTAATCTATTAATCAAATAAGTGGCAGTCAGGACTGCTTCCCCCCAGTAAGATCTAGGAACAGATGTTTGGAAAAGTAAAGCTCGAGTAACCTCAAGGAGATGACGATTTTTCCTTTCAGCAACCCCATTTTGTTGAGGAGTGTCCACACAGGTTAATTCATGAACAACTCCATTTTCCTCAAGGAACTTGGAAAGGTTTTGGTTCACATATTCTCTTCCATTATCAGAACGCAATCTCTTAATTGAACTTTCAAATTGTGTTTGAATCATTCTGTAAAACTTTACAAACAAGTGAAAAACTTCAGACTTATCTTTCATGAGAAATAACCAAGTAACCCGAGTACAATCATCAATAAATGAAACAAACCATTTTGTACCCGAGATATTAGGAATAGGTGAAGGTCCCCATACATCTGAATGAATAAGATCAAAAGGTTTAGAACTTTTATTACCATTGGGAGGAAAAGTTGTCCGATGGTGTTTAGCAAACTGACAAACATCACAATGAAATGACTCAGCAGACACTTTTGTAAATAAAACAGGAAATAAGGACTTTAGGATACTAAATGGAGGATGACCAAGACGTCTGTGTTGAAGCCATATCTGAGAGGATGACCAAGATTCACGACCTTGCTGAAGATTAGAAGTGTGTGCCTGTAGTCTAGCACCCTTTTTACTTTCTTCATGCTGTAAATAATATAACCCGCCCTGCTCTTTAGCAATTCCAATAGTCTTCCCCGTGACAAGATCCTGAAAAACACAATGGGAAGGGAAAAATACCACTGTACAATTTAAATCTTGGGTAATCTTTTGAATAGACAAGAGGTTATTGGATAGTTTGGGAACATGAAGCACATTTTTTAAAGGAAATGAAGGTTGAAGGTGAATGTTACCACGACCATTAATGGGGGTAGTGGAACCATTAGCAATAGTAATATATGGCTTACCGGATAAAGTAGTGTAGGATGAAAAAGAAGAGGAATGAGGTGTCATATGATCAGTAGCACCAGAGTCTATAATCCAGATATTTTCAGTACTAGAAGCATTAAAGGATAAAAAACTAGAACTCTTACCACTCATAGTAAAGGAACAATAGCTAGATGGCTTACTAAGGGAGTCCATGAGAGTTCAAAACCAACTGAGTTTTTCAGATTGGCAAAATTTGATCCTGTTCACACACACAGGAAAAAAAATCTGCCGGAAAAATTTTCCGGTGGCGGTTTCAGGCGGCCAGCGGCGGTTTCCGGCGAGCCGTGGCAGTTCCGGCGAGCGGTGCAGTTTCCGGCGAGCGACGGCAGTGGTGGTCGGTGGTGGTCAATGGTGCAAGGTGGTGGTGGTGGTCAATGGAGAAAGGATAAGGAAAATAGAAAGTTGCAGCAATGAAGGCTGTCCAACAAATAATTGCAGCAATGAAGGCTGTCAAGGAAAATGATTACAGCAATGAAGGCTAAAAAAAAATTTGCGGAAGCAGAGTCTCCTAGATCAGGAGCTCTGATACCAAGTGGAAAGAAATAAGTGAAATATATTTCTGAGATATTTTACAAATGTGATTACAGTCTCTATTTATAGACTGTTTTACAACCTAATTAAAGAAAGAAATAATAGGCAATGAAAGCCAGAAATAATGAGTGTTTAAAGCTGTACAAATCAAATCAAATCACTAACAAATCTGTCCTAATAAATATAAAATAGAATCTGCACTTAATTATAACATAATTCTCCTGATTATGCAACAGTCTGCCATCAGTATTGCACACAATCTAGTTCAACGTGACCGAACAAAGCACGTAGAGATAGATCGACATTTCATTAAGGAGAAGTTGGATAATGGTCTTATAGCCACCTAGTACATCCCTTCAAGACTCCAATTGGCAGATATGTTTGCTAAGGAACTTCCCACAAAATAATTCAAAGATTTTACTTGCAAGTTGGGAATGATAGATATACATTCACCAACTTGAGGGGGTGTTGCATAAATTGAGACTGTAATCACATTTGTAAAACATCTCAGAAATATATTTCATCTATTTCTTTCAACTATATGATCAAACAAAAAAATGTTTTATTTCTATTTTTCCTTCTTCATGCATCCCTTGTAACACAGAACCTTGATAACGTTACAGTAAGAAATGTAACTATTGAATCTCCTGCGTTCACAAAATCCACTTCATGGCACACTTTCAAAACAATTACTACTTAAACTAGTAATCCTCAAGGTAAAAAAATATCAGATAGTTAGGAAGATTTGAGCAAGCCATCAGGAAAATATGACTTCCAAGTTAGCAACAAATTGAGCTCATTAAATGACTTACCGTATAAGAAAATACTTATATTGCTTGAGAACACCAGGAGTTTTCCGGTCAGATAAATCCTTGGATTTAAAAAAATTGTGTCTTATCTTCTCCCCCCTCAGTTCCACATTGTTTCTCATATCTTGCCATAATTCTCCAGCAAAGGTTTTTTCTGCATGACTGGATCCACAGGGATCAATTTCATTAGCTGAATTTACACTCTGTGACATATCATATTGAACTGCATTCTGCCTCATATCAAGAGGTATTGGATATCCATTATGAAGCATCCATCTCACTGGAAGGTCCTTATAACTCAGTCCTGAGCTTCCACCAGGTGTTATTAGGCCCTCCAAAATGTCAATGAAGTAATCTGGAGGATTAATCCGCTCCGGAAAGTTGATCCCCAGGCCCAAAAAGTATTCTTCAACTTTCTTGACAGATCCATGATAGACAGTGAGACCACCTTTTCCCAGAAGTATCAGGTCATCGAACATCTTGTACAAAGCATAGCTGAAGCAGAAGGTTGCAGCCGTTAAAAATAAAAGAGACACTAGTGTTACTGTCAACCAATCCCCAATTATATATGTATTCAAGTTATGATAATAAATCTGTCTCCATTCAAAGAAAAAACGTACAAAGGAGGTTAGAATATAAAACATCCAAGTTTTGATACAGAAGTAGCCATAAAATATGCACATCACAATGTATATCAAAGCCCATGAAAAATGCTAAGAATGAGATAAAATTCTTGTACAGTAAATGGCACTGGCAGCTGAAAAGAGAAAAGAGCACCGAGGCAAGCGATATCCCAATGAATGGTTAAAATTTACCTGGGTTGGTGAACCACCACGCAAATGTTCACTCCCTCCAGAGCTTCGCGTCTTAGTGCTCTTAGAAGCAGCTGAGAAGATGCACTGTCCAAGCCAGACGTGGGTTCATCCAAGATCAATAGTGAAGGTTCCATAACCATTTCCAATCCAACATTTACACGCTTCCTTTGGCCTCCAGAGATCCCTCGCTTTTCCACAGTTCCAACCAAGGAATTACGCACTGATTGAAGCCCCAAGAATTCGATAACTCTTTCAACAACCAGAACTTTTTCTGATTTTGACAAGTCAACAGATAGCCTTTCACAAAAGTTCATTTAAATTAGGCATAAGTATAAGAAGACAAGCCAGGCTAAGACGAGAGAAATCTGATATCACTTTTAGAATATATAGCTATTAAAATGTCAAACGATGTAATGTACCTGCATTGTGCACTGAACCAGAGATTCTCTTCCACTGTAAGGTTTCCATGAACAATATCATCTTGTGGCACAAAGCCAGTAATTTTCTTAAAGGAATGGATTGATTCATTCCTTCCATTTATAAGAATTGAACCAGTGACCGAGCATCCTAATGCCTTTCCAGCTAGAGCTGAAAGAAATGTTGTCTTGCCAGCCCCTGATGGACCCATGACAGCAGTGATGCGGCCAGGTTTAATTTTCCCAGTAACATATCTCAATATATGCTTGTTTTGAGCTTTCAATGTAAGAGTCAGATCCTTGAAAGAAATTTCAATTAAAGGCCTTTTCCTTCTTTCAGTGTTTGTAGCCATTTTAATTACCCCTGAGAAGGTAAGCTTCTTGTTTTCTTGCTGCTGAGCTTTCTCTTTTTCAAGTTGAGAATATGCATACTTAAAAATTTGGCTATGCGTGTGTGGTTGTTTTCCCTTTGACACATTTGCTGTGACACTTTTAGCTCTAGTTTCTAATTCTATATTAATGTTGTCATCAATATCAGGATCATTTTCAATTTCGTGTATTCTCTGCATCAGACCACTGGGTTCTTTTCCTTTTTTCTTTGTTGCCACAGATGAACTTGCAACCATGCTTGAAGTTGTAGGTCGTGAATGTGACAACAATTCGACATCTGCTTCAGAATTTGCTTGTTTCAGTATTGCTGCATCCTTCTTGAAGGTGCGAGATAGTTGAGCTTGCAGCCCCATTGCACCCTTCTTAGTGGCATCTTTTGCAAACTGCCATCTTTGGCGCGCACTTGCAGTCTTCCTTGCACTTCTAGCTGCTGCTTCTCTAGATTTGGCCACTCTTCTTTCCCTAGTAGTGAGAACTTGGTCAGAACAATTGTAAATAATGAGTAGCAAAGTACTCAAAGCAGCCTGCATAAGCAGTAAAAGAGTGTTAACTTCCACATGGTCTGTGTGTGCACATATTTGTCTATTTACGTTTCTCAGTGTGACATGATACTAAGAATTGACCATGATTCATAAATCATCTTTTAACTATGAAAACCAGAAACCATAAAATAAGTGAATATGTATCCCAATACAAGTACTTTAGTCACAAAATGTTGGTGCTCTCACCTTTGACAATCAACTAAAAAGATAACCCAATGAACTAAAATACGAGTTCGACTTTTCAGTGATGTAGATCAAAGGAAAGGAAGGAATCTATGGAGAGAGACTGAAAGATGGATTTAAAGAGAACAGATAAAAAGTATATTAAGGACTGGGAAAATTGAAGTCAAAGAAAATTTTCAGTTCTTTAGTTCTCTAAAAATCAGAGTACTAAGTCACCCTCCAGTTACATTTGGAAAAAAAATTCTAAATTGCTTAAAGTGCTAATAACTCCCAATTTATTAAATTTCAGTAATGTTAAAACCGAATTACTAAATTCCCATAACAATTAAATTCCAACCAATGCAACTATATCTCATTGTTTTAATTCCATATATTTGGGTTCAGAAATAACTTACAATGAGCATAATTCCATATGCACGCATATTTTGTGTTTCTGTGTTTGAATTACATGAACTCAACTTGAAGCATCCTACAAGATAATCAGTAAATGGTCATATGTACTTTGCACATATACAGTCAGAATTTGATTAGTAAATATGAAACTTGAATAATGCTGTAGGAATTCACAATTCATGATATCTTACTTTTCTCAGATGTGGAACCCATCCTGCAGTAATGTCTGCAATTTCAAGGGAAAATGTTAACTAACTTCCCAACAATGAAACAGTCTAACAAGAATACTAAGAAATTAACTAAATGGGTCATGTTTTGGCTAGAAAAAGCAAAAACTTAACGTATTCCACTGCAACCATGCAAGATCATTATTAAAAAGCTTTAAGCACTTCATTTTACTTTTGGAATAGTTATAAATCCTCTTAAATAATATTTCCAATTATCAAATGAAGAGCTTTCCTTGCTGCCAAGATATAAATGCATATCTTTTTCATTTAATACATCATCTATTAAATATGAGGAGAATGTTTCAAGAGATATAGCAACACTCTTACTTCTAGGACCCAAATTTGGTAGCTTATAAAAAAAGTAATCAAGTTTTGGAGCAAAATAATACCCACTACTGCAAGAAATTCTTTTTGTGGTTGTTGGACAATACGATCCAGCTGAGCAAAATATCTCACTACTGCTCCTAACGTCAGCCCAAACATTTGCTCCACCACAGGTATGGTTTGGTTTCATTGGAGGCAGCTGATAAAGATATCTACATAAATATATTTGTTCATTTATTTCATAACAGAGTGCAAGCAACAAATCAAGGAAAAAATATCAAATCATTGAGCTAGAGTTAGAACTCACGGTTCACATACGCCAGTTGTTTTATTGAGTTTAGCAAGAGGACAATAGGAACCTAGAGGGCATGCTTCAAGAACAATGTTGCAAATGCCCAAAAAGACAGAATTGAAGGCATCAGAGACAGCTTTTAAGATACATACATTGATAATAGCTAGTTTTATTATAATTGGCGTCAGTATGCTATAATAATATTGGCTTTTCATTGCAGAAATTACACATGAAACACACTCACTCGTACAAGATATATTTTCAAAGATATGAATTACACATAACAAATGTAAATCCTTGAATATCTATTCAAAATTCTTTGTTGAATCTTTACAGTTAAAAAGTACCAAACAGCATGAAGATGCTTAAAAGTTGAATTAAAAGTTGGTATTGAAGCTATTTGCAGTCATCTTAGTAAAAATATAATTTAAAGATTCTCAGGCAGTATACTTACGTATCATGCATGTGATACCATGAGGACAAAAGAAGCCTTCACAACAAGCTTGACAGTTTGAAGTTCTTGCAGGTATCTCCTTGGAATTTTTAAGGTCAACCTTCTGGCTTGAGAGATCACTACAGGCCCATCCTGGCTCACAACCAGAGACCCATGAGGTTAAATTGCAGTTCTTGTTAGGCTTTAAATAATTGGCACTTACAGATTTCCCCAATAAACTATTTAAGAAAAACTTCACTTCTGCTGCTGTACACAAACGTTTTGCAATATCTCCTGTTAAATCATCAGATTCCAAAACATAAGAAGACTTGTCTCATGAGACAAACAGATTTCTTGTATTCAACAGAAATTCAAATGATGTTCCTTCCCTCATCCAGTCACCACAGTTGTGGCAAGAATCGCTTTGTTTTTTTCCCAAGTCCCCACTTTTACTTTTACAGGATGAAATGCAAAACAGCGGTCTAAATTGTAGAATACAAACAGACACTATTATAAAAGAAGGTGAGTAGAAAATAATGAGGGACCTTCTGTTAACAATGAACAATATAGTCTCAACTCAGGTAATTCAAGAACTCCATGTTTGTCTATAAAGAATTCAGAGAAGAGAAACTATGTAATCTGTAAAATGTGTTGTAATATTGATTATTGAGTTAAAACACTCAAGTATATATACAACCTGATAGCTTGATTTGTAAACTAAGTCAGTTAAGATTTAACTGTTCTATAAGAAACTCCAGCTATCCCAATAGAATAACAGCTGGCTAACTAACTCAGCTTTAACATACTATTTAATGAAGTGAATCTGATACAGAAAAAGCCTAACACTAAGTATACTATCAGTCTTGTACTAACTATTTATCCCTCCAAACATCTATATTTTCATCCTCACATACCAATAAGCAGTTCTACAAATTTCTGTTTCCTTGAATCTATGAACTTGCTCATTCAGATTTTCTAGCTAAATCATGAACATGTTGGTTGGCTGCTCAGAAACAGAATAAGGAAAATGTAAGAAATGATAGAAGAAAAAAGGTATATTTCTAACCTCTAGTCTTCTTAATGCAAGATGCCAAGAAGTCCAAATCGGATGAAAAATTGAATGCTTGATTCCAATCAGCATCCCTGAAAAAACAAAATCCAATTTCACAATCAAATTTAAATGTACTATATAAGACAATTCAACTTCTTTTCTTTCACAGCCCGTAGACATTCACAATTAAATAAGTCTACATCTCAACTAAACTCCTCTCTTTCCCCTTTCAACCAGCGTTTTGAAAAAGAATCTGTAACAACTTAAAAAGAATAACATGATTCGCCTCAACATTTCTCACTAACATGTCAACACCATCAAATAAACTCAATGAAACGATTCTTGAGGTTTCCTCTAGCAAACCAACTTATTCCATGCATCAAAAAACATGGTAATCAAACTGTCTATTGTCTATACATCCCACGCCAGCACACCAGGTTGCCAAATAACCAAATAGATGAAAAAAAAAAGGTATATAATATAATAACAATAAATTATTAAAAGAAAGAAACTCACGGATCTTTGACACAGAAAGTGGACTCTCTGCTTATTTCCTGGCTGATGATTGATGTCAAATTGGAGATTTGACTATATACAAGCTGAGTAACGAGAGGAAGAACAGCAGGGCTATCAATTTGGTCATAGTCATTCATTTGTTGGCACTGCAACTGCATCATCCCAAGGAACAAGCTGAAAACCACAATGGGCACCCACAAATGGTTAGAGTTGGTACTCCACCTACACATTTTGGAGTGACCAAAAAGGTTGAAAGTGAATGGAACAGAAGCCTTTGACACTCTACAGCAAAAGGGTTTTGAGCTTCTGCTTCAGGGAATGCCATGCCATGATGGGAACATAGCAATAGAAAAAAGAGAATGAGAAGTGATGTTGTAGTGGTGGGTCCCGCCAAAGGGACAGTCGTGACACCACGTTCGAACGAGGTTATAGATTGAGAAGACAACTATGATAGTGTACAAAAAAGAAAGACATTCCGTTAATTTAGCCTCCAGTTTTGGTTGAAAATCTTAGATTTTCAAACCAGAAAGGAATCTACTCTTACAGGATCTCAATTTCTACTTTCTTTTAAGCAACCCACCAAGAGTTTCTTATTTGTAAAAATGTTATTTTAATATAAATCTTATAAATATAGATTTTTTACATTCAATAAAGTTATTTCTATAAACAAAATTGTAAGAAAGTTATATTTATGGAACTTATATTAAAATAATATTATCTTTATTAATATGCTGAAAATACAAAATGTTATTTTAATAACTCTATACAAAATGTTATTTTGAGAACTTGATTGATGGATACTAATTTACAACTCTGATTCAGCTAATATAATTTCAAATTATTCATTTTAAAAAAATATTATTAACAATATTATC
This sequence comes from Phaseolus vulgaris, assembly GCF_000499845.2. Classification (NCBI taxonomy): domain Eukaryota; kingdom Viridiplantae; phylum Streptophyta; class Magnoliopsida; order Fabales; family Fabaceae; genus Phaseolus; species Phaseolus vulgaris. The sequence continues at coordinate 10,417,071 of NC_023753.2, forward strand.
TTAATATACTTGAAATTAAAATACGTGTAATATTAATATATATTTTTTGTTAATATTTATTTCCTGTCCTTCTTTCCCTTGTTAATTAACATATTGTTTGGATTGAATGTTGTGAGCATAAACTCGACAACAGAACAAATTATAGAGGATGAAACTTAAATATTCCTTTTTTTTATTATGTGAAATATTCTAATTAGATTTAACATAGGACAAACATAACTAGTTATTTTAGTTTTGTCAGATAATTATTTTAAATACTTGTTATGTTTTTCTATTAAGAATTTTCAAAGTAATTTAATGCCTAGATATATTTTATTTCAAAAAAAAATTACTCTTTATTTGTATGAATTTTAGTTTTTATATTTTTTTCCTACGATTGAAAATTTATTTCATATTTAATTTTAAAGAGAATAATTTTTGGTAAAAAAATGTGACACTGTATAAACGAAGATAAAGAAGAATTATAGTGATTTGAAGTTAGCTCTTTTCGTCTCACTATTATAATGTTTTTTAACAATTGAGTCAAACAAAATCATTTTAATCAAAATGATATTAACAAAATTACATAGTATGTATAATAAGTGAGAGGTGTTACTGTGTTAATATTGTTTTGATCGATTTGACATAAAATTTAGAATATTAATTTTTTTAAGATATGAAAATAATATTTTAATTTTATTTAAATTTAGAATATAAAATTTGCCAATGCCAAATAAATCATTTTAGAGATTTGTTTATTTCTCGGTCTAGTTGAAATTTTTGAGAAATTCATGTTACAAAAGTGTGTGTGAAAAATAAGATTCGGAATTAACTTGTTTCTTTCATTAATAAAGATCGAGAATATCAATTTTTGGATGATTTAACTTCTCGATTCTTAAGAGATTCGATAACTCGAGAAATTCAATCATGAAAAGACTCATTCAATCTCAGTTATATTCGTAAAATAACAATTTATTAGTTACAAAATTCTAGAAAAACGCACAACTAATTCTTAAATTATAATTAATTTGTTAACCCCAAATTATAATCAATTTATTTTATTGTTATCTAAATTTTTTAGATTTCATTAAATATCTAAATTATCTAAAGAAACAACATTATTAAAAGTAAAAGGAGAAAAAAAAATTTAATAGTGGTTCAAGGAGAAAACTTCTAACAATCCAAACAAGAATGGCCTTTCAGCCAAAACAAGATTCCTTAGTGAATCATATTTATTGAGGCACCCATAGATTTTAATATATTGATCTATGAGCATATCACGTGCATGAATTATAACCATAATAGTTAATTAATTTGATTTGTTACCATTATCGTTTAATTTTAAGCATGTTAAATTAATAAATGTTCGAACTTATCCTAAAAATAGATATAAACTAATAAATCCACACAAACCAATAAAAATATTGACGACTCATTCCATTAACATAAAACTGAATTTTAATTAAACGGGTCTGAAGATTGTGAACTGGTCAAAAGTTTTTAAAATATCAAAAACTGATCTATACTTATTAAATAAAAAATTTAAAATATTTTTTAGTAGCAAATTGAGTAAATTTTAAAGCATTTTTATATGTTTTTAAGAAAGTTATTATAATTTAATAACATTATTTTATTGTTGAAACTTAAACGAGGAATACAAAATCTTAAATTTTAAGACCAGTTTAAATAACACCACTAAAAGAAATTATTAAATAAAAATTAAATTTTTAAAAATAATTAATTATTTTATTAAATAAGTTAAATATTATTTAAAAAATTAAAAAAATATTGATATCTAAATTAATTTATACTATTAATAAATAATTTTTAATTAAAATCTTAATAATTATTAACTAAAACCTTAATAATTATTAGGAAGAATAGGCTAATTATTAACTAAAATTTTAGTAATTATTAACTAAAATCTTGATAATACTTGATTAAAATTACTATTTTTAAAATTATTTATCAATAATAATTAATTTTATTATCTTTAAAATTGATTTTATTTAATTAATATAATAATTAATTATTTTTATCTTTAAAATTGATTTTATTTAATATTATTTTAGTACATTATGAATCTTAAGAATTTTAAATTTTAACAAAAATATTACACATTAATTTTTAATTTTAAAAATCATAAATATAAATAATATTTAAAAAAAATATTTTTCATAAAATCATAGCATTAAATAAAATTTATTATCTTTAAATAATATGTCACAGTAAAACCTACTTAAATTAGTATAAATTGTTGATGAAAATACTTTTTGCAGAAAGAGTCATTAAATAGTCGAAAAGTGAGTGTGGGAAAGATAAGATGTGATTGAAATGAATGGAATTTCAAGAAAAGACAGCATGCCTATGAAGAGCGGCGCCGGTTATTCCCATATTGCCCAAATCTTCTTTATTTAATTTATTCCATATTGCCCCAATACTTATATATTATTATTAAATTACACATACATTATAATAAAATTCTTCATAACAAAGTTTCATTTTTTTATTTTTTATTAAAAAGCAATATACGTTTTTTTTTTTTTTTTTATAATACAATCTCAAATTACCTATTTCAGCCCACACTATTTTATTTGTAAATTGAAATGTTTCGTTTTAATTTTTGTTATCAATAATTATAAATAGCTTTATATTGTGTTAAAGTATGAAACGTATCATATTTGATATATTTTAAAACATTTATTTGTCAAAAACTATTTTTAATATGAATTTCAATTATATAATACTTTTTTATTAATTTTGAAAGTAAAAAGTACTAATATTTTTTAAAATTAAATAGAGATATTAGGAGGTTAAAGGGTCAAAAATATAAATAGAGATGTTACGAGGTTAAAGTAAGAAGTTTTTGTTGCTTGGTTACTCTGATATTCTGCATTTTATTGTCCTGTTTTCTTCAGCCTGAAACAAGCCTTTCACCGTCTTCATCTTCTTCATCTTCCCATCCATATTTTAATACCTATTCCCTGTCATTTCTTTCTTTTCTTTTTCGCAAGGTTTGTGTTTGTTTTTTTCATTCTTCTCTTCCTTGCAATTTTTATTTTTGAGTGTTTTTCTCTTTTCCCCCTCTTTTTGAGTGATCGGATATTTTTGTATCTGGATATGGGGTTAGGGTTTTTCTTTAATGATCCTAGATTTTCACTTTGTAGTTTTGTTTCATTGGGAGGGAAAATCAAGGGTTCTTTGTTTTTTTTTATCCTAAATTTTCAACTTTTAGCATCTTTTCTTGACGTTCATTCTAGTGGGCATAATGGTGGATGATATCCCAATTTTTCTCTCTAATGGGGTTTTGGGTTAGATTGAGTATTGTGGAGTATGTGGAAACTGGCTTGGTGTGAAGCCTCTGATCTCAGATTTTTTTATGGTGAATTTGATGAGTGATAATACATTTGTACTTTTCAATATTTCCATTATGAATTGTGTTTTCTTTCTTAGATAAAAAGGATATCATCTAATCATATTATTCCTTTTACCCCTTGTATAAAATTGGTTGTTTTTATTTCACTATGATATGCATCACACTTAATTAAGCGGGGGATCATCCTACACAGTTTGACAATCAACTTTTGTTCATTTTCAGCAATTGAATTCTGTAGAGGCATACAGGTAAAGCAAGTTGGTTTCTGGGGTAGTTAGAATTACATGTGTTTTGTGGGCAGATGGCCACTCATGACATGGATCCTGATGTTGTTCGCTGGGGTCTTCATCTTCTAGATGTTTGCACACTTTCCCATCATGGTTCGCCTAGTATCCTTACCCACTATGATCCTGATTTTAGTCGAGTTGAATATGTCACAGAAGGCTTCTGTGACGTGGAGAATGACGAGGCTGTTGCACGAGCTTATCAAGAAGAATTATCACAACTTGACTCCATGGGAGCTTCGGGGATACCCAATTATCAGAATGAGGGAATGCAAGGAACTGTCTATACACAAGATTGGCCTCATTCTTCAAATGGAAACTATAATTATGGTAGATAGTTTCCGTTCTGAATTAGTTTTTTTGTCTTGTCAATTGTATTTTATTTTTTACGTAAATGGATTTTCTAAGTTTTTCATAAATTTTTCACCATTTAGGAAATGAGTCTCGTCAGAACTCTTTAGATGGGTCATCATACAATATGAAAGATGTGGAAAATTATGGTCCAAGTGAAAGGGGAAATGATATGCATGAAATGAATGCTTTTGGTTCCTCTAGGTCAGGAGAGGTACCTGTTGCCAGAGATGATGTTTGGGATTCCTTGGAAATATCGGATGAATCTTCTCTTGATGGCGAGGTTGGCAAAAGATTATATCAGATGGTTCCCATCCCTGTAAGTGTAGCTCTAGTCCATCCACTTAATTTTGTTTTAAGGTCATCATGTTTTATCTTCTATTATAATTTCCAATTGTATTTGCCATCAATTGATCCTCTTTGCTGATTTCTCGTAATTTTCATGGGCTAAATTTGCATGTCTAAAATTTAAATGACAATCTTTTCGCTCATCAGAGATATTCAGGGAAAATATTTTTTATTTGTTGATAGAAATATTGGAACAGATTGATGCTAATCAATGCTCAGATCACGAGAAACAAAGTTCAATGTAGAACAATTATGTGCCACCCTATACACTGTAACATTGACACTGAAGCTTAATAATTATAATTTATACACACCAGAACAGAATAATCAATTATGAGCAATCGTTCTACAATTGTGGGGTGGCAGAACAGAACACCTGAGGAACTCATCATGGAGCGCTTGGCTGTTTCTGCCGTCATGGCACAAATAACAAAAAATCGATGCAATTTGTGAGCTACGCCCCCTCATCTCTTATTGCACCATAGCTTGACAGGCTATGTGATTGTGTCACGCTGAGCAACCTTTGTTCTGCATCTGTTGGACGACTTCTAGTATGACAAAATGATTGGGATGGAGTTGTCAGCTGATGGGAGGGATAAAGGGGCTAGCTTTTTTTTTCCTTTGCGTGAGGTGGTGACAACTGATGCGAGAAATTAGAAAGAGACTGAATATTTTGTTTTGTTTATCGGGTGAGAAAGGTTGTTAGGTCTGCATCTCATATTGGCCCACTCACCACCCCAAGCAGTCCTAGAATCTGAGACAGTTTTTTTGCTGTTTTTTTATTATTAATCATGTACTCTAAGGTACTCTAATATTTAAAAGAATATTAATACATAATTATAATAAAAACAAATATGTAATACATGTGCACATAGAATTACTATAATAATAAGTTTCTATAGTTTAGAAAAGCGGCTGCTATATCTGCGCTGTTATCTGCTATTGACTGCCATGTACAAGATTAAAGTGTGATAGGTTATCAATGTTACTGTTTAGATATGGATTTCTTATTTAAGTAACACTTTATGGACTTACTTGTCTCACTCATGTTTGCAGCATATTCCTAAAACCAATGAAAAAATACCGTCTGATGATGAAGAAACATCGGATCATCAAAGGCTTCTAGACAGGTATTCATTTTATGTTTTATATCTGTTGGCTCGAATAGTTTTCCAGATAGAAGTGTAATTCTGCACAATTATTAGAAGAGAACTCCCTACCTCCAAAACACACACAATGAAAACTGTCTTAATCCGCCCTATGTATATTTAATGTGAGCTGTGAGGATATCTCATCCCCAAGAGTTGAAAGTAACAGAGAAACAGTAAACTGGTAATGCAGAAATGTTGACCAGTTGCTTTGTGTAATAGAGATGTTTGCGCTGTTGAAACATCAAGCAGAGCTCTGCAGTTTTGATGCTTTCTCTAGAGAAGGGTAGAGGAAGCAATCATCAAATCACCCCCATGTGTCTTAGTATTTGGACTTATTTGTGTCAATCTAGTTTCTGAATAACTTGGTGGTTTTGTGAAGAAGCTTCTGAATGACGTTGTGCCTTTATGATTTAGTTCCTACATCTGACCATGGGAAGTCCTTCATGGTATTTTTTATCCTTTGGAATAAGAAAGAGTTAGAGGGGAATATTTGACAAATGAGGTTGAATTAGTCAAAATACAAGAAAATTTGTTCTACCTAGCTCTTTTTCCTTTTTTATGGCCTTCACTTTGCATTTAAATTTAAACAAAATATATATCTTATCTTTGTCTTTTTGTTATCGACCATTTATCTAAATTTAAGAATTTGGTCTTTCTTAGATTGCAGTTATATGATCTGATTGAGAATAAGGTTCAAGGAGATGGTAACTGCCAGGTTGGTTCTTTATCCTTATTATTGGGATGTTCAATTTCTGTTTTGAAAATTTATCTGTTCTTGCTAGAGAATTTGTAAATTTATTGTGAGAAAAGCATATTTAGATTTTGGCGTTTTTGTGAAATAGATTGGCAACAGGATGGGGTTTTGCTCATCCTGGCACCTCCCAAACTATGCACCCTACTTGTCCCTATTGATTGCATGGTAGTTATGGAAAAGCCTGAACTTGCTCATTCCTATGAAAGCTTCTAACCTATATTTATACCAATAGCCTAATCACAATCTTTAAGAAGTAATAAGCAACCCACTGGAGTGGTTGTTGGATAAAACAGAGTGGTGGGAATCATACATTGATAATAATGGCAACAACTCATTCTGGAAAAAAATTGGCTAAATTTTCTGGTTATGTACAAAGACATAGGAGTACTTCCTTCAAGTTCCGCCACCTTTATTTAATAACCTATTAATAAATAACATAATGTCCTCCATTTACTAGTAGTTTGAATTAAAAATGTTTAGTTTCTTTAGATTTTAAATTGGCCTGTAATTAATGTAAAAGTCCGTACAGTACTCATTAGGATCAGAAATAAACCAATTTCTATACTGGTGGACCACATAGTTCATTGATTGTGTTTTCCACACCGAAGTTAATCAGTATTAAATTCTTTTTCCGTTTGTGTTACTATACAGGTTATTATTTATTTGTGTTGATTTTGTCTATCACTACCATTTAAAAAATTAGTTATTTTGGTAGTGGAGTATTTGTTGAAATGGTTTTGTATAATTTATTGTGATATAATTAAACATTTTGAATTTTCTAAATATAATTTGTGAACATTACTGCATGTCAGTGAATCATTAAAATTTCATGCTCGTTAGTCATAATACTCTTCAATTAAAAGTGTGTCTTACTGGAGTCATATTATTTCAGTTCCGTTCTTTGTCAGACCAACTCTATCGATCTCCAGACCACCACCAATTTGTGCGGGAGCAGATTATTCAACAGGTTCATGGGTGTACATTGTATTTCCTCTTGAGTGCACTGTCTTATATTCATTTGTATTGATACATTACTTGTTTGTGTCCTTTGTCAGCTCAAATCTTCCCCAGATCTATATGCTGGTTATGTTCCCATGGGTTATAGTGATTATTTGAAGAAGATGGGCAAGTATGTTCGTATTTCTCATTATGCTATATTATTTTTGTTGATATGGCTTCATTATATTATGTGTTTACTGATAGCTTTTTGAGTGGATGTACCAGGAGTGGTGAATGGGGTGATCATGTCACATTGCAGGCTGCTGCAGATTGGGTATGAGGAAATAAACATTTTCCATTTTATTTTGCCTCCCCTATAATGCTTTTCTTCTTTTTATTGTCTATGCTGTCTAGTGCCTTTGCAAAGTTGTTGAGATTTCAGAGTGGAAAATCTTTGCGAATGTAATAGTTAAACAAAATTCCACTGGGTTCTTGGGCTTTTTTTGGTTGAAGTTCAGAGAGAAATGAGAGAAGACTTTATGTATTCTCAGAAAAATGAATTAGCCAACTTACACTAGGCGAGAGATAAGCTATATATATCTGTCTAACACTGGGAGTTTAATAAATTATAACATATTAACAGGTTTTAACTAACTGTACAGCTGTCACGAGCTGACAGGCCTAAACATAAAAGAACTAGTGCTGCAAATAGTTTACAGAGTAAAATACCATTCTGTTACTTTTAAAGTTCAAATGTTTCAAGCAATTATTTTAGTCCATCGCTGATTTATCCAAGGCTTTAAATGATTAGAATTGTAATCTTTATATTTATAGAAAAACAATTTGGGGCTTTAAAACTGCCATAGGCTTCTAGCATCAAAGAGGTCAGGAACTAAGAGAGCTTTGTTCCCTTAACTACTGAGTCCACCCAGCTTGACTGAAATCAGTTAAGGTACAAGGTGGCTTCTGGATATCAAAAAGGTCTAGGACTAAATATGAAAAAGTGGTTAGGAATGGTGATATGAGATTTACTTTCAAAATTTCTTGATGTATAATTTTCTAATAATATTATTTTTTGAGATATGTTGCTTCCATTCCGTGGGAATTATGAATAGAATGAGTGTATCCTGAGGTAGAATTTAAACAGTATATCGTATGTTTGAATGGTGGATAAAATCTGATATCCACTTTGTTAATGTAAAATCCTCATTTATCTGTGACTGATATAATCATTTCTTATATGTCCTTTCAGTATGGTGTCAAAATTCTTGTTATTACATCTTTTAAGGACACGTGTTACATTGAGATTCTTCCACAGATACAGAAGTCTGGAAGAGGTAAGATTCTATTAGCACTTTTTAAGTATGTACTCATGTCTGTGCATGTGAGTGACTTTTTAGATTTTTGAAAGAATAATTTGATAACTAATTCTTAAAGAACTAATGTGGTGATGCACGTAACTGTTAAGATACGAAATAATTTTATAAGAAGATATTTGGTGTGTCACTGTTGAGAGAAAAAAAAAATGATAGCCAAGGTATTTTGGACAAAGAACGTCACTTGAAGCACCCATAAGGAAAGTTGATTGTATAAGTCATGCGGAGAGGAGGAGAGAGAAACTAAGAAAACAATAGAAGAATTTTTTAAGATGGATCTCATGGAGAATAATATCTCCAAGGATTTTGGTTTTTAATCGAGTGGAATGATATTCTTTTTATCTATGTACCCGACGTTACCCAAGTGATATAAGGTTTTTGTTGTTGTATAAGGGCCAACAGCTATTGGTTGAATTGAAAGTATCAATAAATCTAGTGGAATGAATATATGTGTTATGTTGTATGTGGAAATTGTGTACATAGAAGGAATTTTTTAACTGTCAAACTGCTTGCAAATGGGGGAAGAGAGTATAGAATGATGACAATGTTTGATGATGTAACTTTTTATTAAAAATGTTTTTATTTGATAAATTAGTTATTATAAGGTTGTAAAAATATTTCGATTTGTTACTGAATAAATAGATCTTATAGTAGTAGTTTCACATGTTACACTAACATATGAAATTAACAAATCATACATGGTAATAACTATGCAGATGTATAGTAAAATGTTTTCTGTCTTCACTTTTAACTATATATAAAGTTATCACCTGGTTTTCATTGTGTTCTTTGCTTATAGTGAAAACAACTTTTTTTTTTGTTTACTCTAATTCCTGTGCAAATCTTTGAAAACAAGAAACAGATTAAAAACAAAGTGACAGTTTTGTAATTAAAAAAACGAAAACAGAAGTAAACAAATCTTAATGTGTCAACTATGGTGCAAAAGGCTTGATATTTACAGATAGTATTTGAAGTTATGCTTCAGCAGCATGCTTAGTTTGTGGCTTGTGCGATTTCTGCAGTGATATTTCTGAGCTTTTGGGCAGAGGTGCATTACAACTCAATCTATCCAGAAGGAGGTAACATCTTTAACTTCTATTTACGAATAGAGTATAAGCTGAAGCTCTTCAATATTTTTGACAATTAATGTACTTCCACGTAAATTTTAATCTTGATAATGCTCTATTAAATCTCTATAGCATGTCCTCCAACGCTACTATTTATTAACTAATTATTATGCTATGAATCCTGTTTACCAAACAGTGGCTAAAATCTCTCTAACAGCTGCAATACTAAATTTCATCCATTGTGGGATAATACACTATTTGATTTTCAAAATTGGGAGTTCACTGAGTTGCAGTTGGCTGAAGAACCATATTTGTTTCATGCACTATGAATTCACATATTTGCTAGCCATTTTTACAGCTTTATGTGGAATTTTTTGTCAGACTGCAGCTTATGAACTCTAAATATCTCCTTAATATTTTATTGCTTTGTTTGATTCTTTGAACCATCCGTTGTTTGGAAAGAAAAGAGGACCAAAAATCATATTAAGAAAAAAAGGGAGAAAGTCGCCTGTGATTATAATTTTACTTTTACCTGAAGAAATATTTTAGAGACGCTTTTCCTCATTTGTTCTGTAATCAGCAATGAAAAAGAAAAAAACATTGCTAATTTTTCCCTGTTGATTGCTGAAATTGATTTAGCTCTAATGTTTCACATGTCTTTTCCTATTCAGATTTGCCCTCATTTCAGACAAGGAAAAAGAAGAAATGGTGGAATTTCGGTGTATAGGAACAGTCTAGCACATTTTGATGCAACCATTTCATACATCAGTAGTGGCTTCCATCGGCATTGTAAAATTATTTGAGCTTTTAATGTTTTTAGAGCTGTTGCTAACACTAATTCCATTATTTTGTATATATATATCAACATTTTCGTTTTATGTATAGAATTTATTCTTTTTATATATATTTATTTTATTTATCCTTCTTTTTCTTGCGTAGTTTTGAAGAATGATTAACTAAGGACGTGTTTGAAAAAGAAAATTTTCAATTTTTAAGAAATTTTAATATACTGAATTTAAGTATTTATTTTATTATTGAATGTTTTGTTGGGATAAAACAATTAAAATTTATTAAATTTTAATTTCTTTTGTTTGGATACATTATTTTAACTACTATTTAGTAATTTTTTTATTATAGTATTAAATATATTTAATGATTAAGAAATATCAATTGGTAATGCTATTCATTTGAAGTTGGTAGAGATTATTTATGGTCTAAATTTTGTTAGATTTTTTCAATTTAATTCAATCTTTAAAATTGATTTATAAAATTAATCTTATATATTATTAAATGTCTTTATTTTTAATTTATATGAAATTTTCGATAAAAATATATACTACTAAATGTTCTTATATTTTTAGTTGATATGGAATTTTTAATCAGTTTTTTATCAAAAATATATATTATTAAATACTCTTATTTTTAGATGTTTTTATTTTTATTTTTAGTTGATATGAGATTTTTAATCCATAATTTTTTCGATTAGTGAAGTTAGTTAGAATTATTTCGGTTGATAGAGAATATATTTTTGTCATTGTAGGTCAGTTTTCTTTAGCTAACATTTTAATTGATGTTGAGTAAAAATTTTGCACTGCTGATATTGATTAACCAAAATAATTGTAGTCTAAGGTTTTCTAAAAGGTTATCCCATTATTTGATGTTAGAATATAGTATTGGTGATGTTATCAAGAAATAATTGTTACACATATTGGTACAAAATATAATTAGAAAATTTAATTAACATTTGTTAAAAAATAGTCTTGTCGAATAGTTTGTAATATCCTAAAAATTTACTATCGTTACAGTATAACCTTATTAAAAATTTTACTACTCATTATAATATAAATCATTATAGGGTTTGTAAAAAAAACTTATAATAGTTCAATATATAACTTAATCATTCACATTACATATATAAATACAAATATTTTTAAAAAATATATAAAAAAATAATTTTTATGTTATTTTTTTAATGTCGCTGCATCGATAAATAATCCACTTGTGTACATATCACAAATATTACAATACAAACAAACATGCAATTGTAAGTTATTAAAATAAATTTTAACATACAAAAATATATAAAAAGGAAATAATTAGATTAATAATTGATAAATAATTTAGTTATTTTTCCAATTAAACATAAACACACAAAATTCATATATCAACTACAGTAATCTAAATTCATTCCAATGTCAATATACAATAATAATATAGATCACACATGAATCTATATATCAAGCACATTCAACAAATTGACACCTTTCGAAAGACTCGTATTAAGTAGACTATACCAAAAATTAATATTTGATTAAATATTTAAGACTTAGATTTACAAGAGAATCTAAGAGACATAACCATGTTAAGTTCAAACATCAAATATCGTGTGTTTACAGTCGATCATAATGTGTATGAACTCCCGTATCAACTTCTCACTCCTAATATCTTAGTCTATGTAACTTAGATCATTAGTGGAACTAGATGATCTCTGGTAAAAGATGTGTCAATACTTAATACACAAATCAAACAATAATTCATACATTATCTCAAATGTACGACTTTGATTCTGTACAAATCCATCATTCTAATACAATACATATGATTTGAAAATTTCACACATCCATTAAATATACAAATTAATATTCATTTTACATATAAATAAAATGTTAATACATAATTCAAAATCTTTAAAGAGACAAGAAGAAAAGAAAAGAAGGAAATATGTTTTTTTAGCTTAAGTGAGAATATTTTAGCTTAAGCAAAGATGGGCTCGATTGAGCGAGAATATTTTAGCTTAAGCGAGAATTGTGTTGGCAGGGTTGATTTTTTAGTATTGTCTTCGCTTGAGTGAGAATTTGTTTGCTTAAGTGAAACAAGGGCAAAAACAAGCTTAAGTGCAATACTATTTTTGCTTGAGCGAGACTTGGCTCGCTTGAGTGAAAATATTTGAAAAACCAACTTCAACAACATAATCAAATGCGTTTTTCAAATATCTTTTCATAAATATTTCAATAATACAACTTTTAAACAATTCAAAATGATCAATCCTAATTCACATGCATCTTGCAATCATTTTAATCAAATCTAAATCATCAAACTCATATTTAGCAAACCAAGATCGAAACTCGGTTTAACGAACTTTATACTCCAACTTACGTCATTCAATTACTAGATTAACTTCTTATCTAAAATAATCAATCCTAAGATTCTATCAAAAACATAAATAGCTTCTCTTACCTATAATTTCTTATTTCAAGGAAATTTCTATTCAAGCACAGGAGTCACTCCAAAAATCTAGGGACTTAGAGTAAGGTATCCAAACATCACCAAATTTTAGTATGAACCTAACCAATTTGAGAACACTTTTCTCAACTGATCCATCCAGATTGATGGCAAAATAATAAAGAAAATAAAAAAGAAGAAATCTTTAAAGTAAATTAAAACATACCTGTTTTGAAAATCTATCAGGTAGGAATAACCCCTGACTCCTAAGTTGTTACAAGGTGTGATCAAATCTTGAAATAGATGAAGTATGGAGGAAAAAAAGTAGAGAGAAGGGGGGGTTTATGGAGGTTACAATTATCCATAATAACAAAAAAGAAATTGTCCTCGAAAATTATGTTACCTAGAAAATGTTAGGATATGATTCTCTTATCTACTCCTTCATCTCTCAAGTGGAATCACTGCATATGAGATCTCACAACACCTTGCCCATGTTTATATTCCTACTGCGAAGTTTGCTTTATTTGAGAATATAAAATTTTAACTGGATTCACTTTAGATGACAGGTTTTCTTTTACTTTCATTGAATCAAATTCTATACTATAACTGGATCACGTATACATTTCCTTAGTTGCGATACATGAAGGATATTGTGAATATTGGCTAATAGAGGAGACAAAACAACTTTTTATGCAATGGAACTTATTCTTTTGAGAATTTGATAAGGACCTATGAATTTAGGAGTCGAATTATTAAAATTGATTGCTCTTCTTACACATGTGAATGGTGTAACTCTTGAAAAAAACAGGTTCATTAACAAAAAGAATCTAAAAGGTCTTCTTCTTCAATCTATGTAAGGTTTTCACCTACTCGAAGGTGTTTTCAGCCTTCAATACAGTTCTGGAAATTGGATTCACAGTTGGTGATAACTGAAGTGATGAAAAATACCCTAGATTAACTTTCCTTTTGATGCACACCGATTTAATTTTCCAATGTCTTTCCCCTCCTCTCAAATAGGCTATCAAGGCCAGTCCTATGTTCTTCAACCATTTCACAATATTTTTGCATGATCCACAACTTTTCTATATTTCGACATGAGCAAAGACATCTCATAACAACCTCTTCAGAAGTAAATCCACATATCACTTGTGTTATTCGGACTAAGCTTGCACTAATATATGTAACATCAGATACAAAAGAAAAGGAATCCATAGAACCTTGAGATATATACAACTGAATAAAAATGGAAAAAAAATTCATGTTTAATGGAAGAACCACCTTTACTTTCTAGTGGACATTATGTGTATGCAAACATCACTAACTCATTTTGTTCTTCTTCTCAAACAATAATATTTTGAAATTCATAAGAATGTGTAATCATGTCAACCACCTCATGGTCATTCATGTGGTGTTTCAATATTCTCTTATATGTTTCAATATTCTCTTATATGTTTCAAAATTGGAATATTGATTGTAAAAATGGCTTGCAATGCAACCAAGCTCGGTACAATAAAAGTTGTCATTTTTTTCATTGAAGCATATAAATTTTGCTTTATCAAGGACACATGCAACATCTATTACTAGAGACCCTTGCTTAGAATTAAGAGTATGATCCTTCATTGCCTCATTCCACCCAATACCATAGGCTAAAGGATCCATCCTCGTCCTTATGAAAAGGTCAGTATAGCCCAACTAAGCACAACTTCCTTAACATTAGTTATAGTACCCAATGTCACTTATTTACCAATTTTGTCAAACTGAGGTCTCTTAGCTTTCCCTTAGCTCACTCAAGTATATGGATAACATCAAACATATCATTCATTTCCATGGAAAATTATTTAGTTTCATTTCTATTTATTAAGCTCAAATGTTTTCAATTTGAAATCACCAATTGCTTCTCTTTCACTTTTTTATAGAAACATTAAGTATGACAAGCATGTTACAACTAATGAGTTGAAGATAAAAAAACCTCCAAATTTTTCCCCATTAAATCCTCAATCAACTCCAATTCTTTAATCATAAGTGCTAACACTTGTATCTTATTGCAACTTTAAGCATTTGCAACAACATTTCCTTTCCTAGGATAGTACCTCAACTAAAAATCATAATCTTTCAAAACGCCATCCATTTTCTTCAAGAGAAATTAGGCATCCTTCATTACTCGATCTACCACAATCCAAAATATTATGTACTCTCATTGTCTGTGAAAAAAGAACCACACATAGAACAATACTACTCCATCTCTACTTAGCCATGCCCAACTATTGTAATATTCTCCCAAGTTTTTTTTTATACCTTACTTTGAACTCTGACAAATCTGACAGAACACAACATAATCAATCAATTCCTTCTTTATGTTGAACCATTAAAAGGACTTCTTAAAGTACCGATACCTCTTAATTATGTCTGATGCAAATTAATTTGTTCTTAAAACTTTCATACTAGATCATTTTTATTTAACTTCTCATTTGTAGGTACACAAACCTCATAAACCTCGTTTACTTCTATCATGAAATATTTAGTCCATATAGTATTTGACACTCCATTAACGTGAGTCCTTAACCATTACATCTGACGCTTGAAATGTCTTCTCACTCATGGCATCTTCAACCTAATTCTCCTTCCCCATATTATACAAAAACTTGAAATCTTAATCTTTTGATAAATTCACCAACCTCTTTTGTCTCGTATCTAGTCCCTTTTAATCAAACAAGTACTTAAGGCTCTTACAATATTTTGAACTTGTGAAACTAAGTACCCTCAAGACAGTGCCTCCAGATTTTCGAGGCAACACCACTACCATCATCTCCATGTCACGAGTAGAGTAATTATTCTCATGAACATTTTAGTTCCCTTCAAACATAATTTTTTGGCCTCTTTTCTTGCATCCACACACGACCCAGTGTATGTGTGATACCTTATACTAAAACATTTATGTGCATAAAAAAATACCATTATTGGTAAACTAGTCAACCTCTACTTCAACTCTAGAAAACTTTGGTCTCATTCATTCTTCTAAGCTAAAAGCTCAATTATTGTAGTTTAGTTGTGTTGACGACATTACTATCCTAAAAAACCTTAACATCAACGTCTTAAGCAGTCAACTAGATTCAATTAATTCTTGGTCTCCATGTTGTTCTTGGGACATCCCATAAAATCATGTCCCCTACTTCGATTGAATTCACTAGATTCCCTGAGTTGATATGACATGCCCAAAAATTTGCATACTCACCAACCAAAGCTCCAACTTGTATTATTTTTCTTTAAGAATGTTCTCATTACCCCTAAGTGTTATTCATACGCCTCCAAAGTATAGGATAGATAGGCATGTAATCTATATAAACTATGATAAACTTGTCTAAGAAAGTGTGAAAGGTTATATTCATGAAATCCATGAATATATTTGGAACATTCGTCACTTTAAATAATATTATTATGTACTTTTAGCAGCATATTTGGATCTATAGGTTGTCTTCCACACATCTTCACTATTCACTTAAATTTTTGAATACACAAACCTCATGTCTACTTTGGAAAACTTTGATGCTTCATGAAATTTGATCCATCAAACTATCATTCCTCCACAATCTCATTTATTTGTCAACGATATACACATAACATAGATTCCTCATCTTAGTTCCTTACCAACAACATTGGTGTTCCTCATGATAACATAATTGAACTGATAAATTATTCTCTTAATACAATCTTCAATTTTATTTTTTAGCTTTACAACTCAGTTGGAGCGTTTTATAAGGTATCATTGACACTAGTCTCGCCTAAGTACTAGATCAAAGAAAATTCCATTCTACCTTTGAAGGTAAACCTGACACTTTCTTTAGAAACATGTGCGTAAATCTTTAAACTGCAACCATACTGCTTATCTAATCTTCAGAGTTGATCTCTATCTGAAATCAAATTATGAAACAACTTGCCTCAACTTGTAACTCACTCAAAACTTGTTGTGCAACTATTCACACCATATTCTTCTAATTTGAAGATATTTGTTCATCAAAACTAAAACGAATGTAATTGACATAGAGTCAATTCATTCAAAAGATTATACCTAAATCATTCAAAGATAAACATCTCAAATTCACTTAGAACGTGTGTCCATCAACAACAACAAAACACCTATACTATATAAAAATGTTACACTAAACAAAAATGTTGGTGTAAAGTTATTAATCTAAAAAATAACTTTCAAATCTATAAAAAAACACTTAATACAATAAAACGTATTACACTAGAATCAAACATATGTTTAACATCAAATTACACACAATATAAAATAATCATTTAAAATATATCTTTAAAATGTAATCTAACTTTCATAATTAAGATAAAAAAA
Source organism: Phaseolus vulgaris (assembly GCF_000499845.2). Taxonomy (NCBI): domain Eukaryota; kingdom Viridiplantae; phylum Streptophyta; class Magnoliopsida; order Fabales; family Fabaceae; genus Phaseolus; species Phaseolus vulgaris. The sequence continues at coordinate 10,434,269 of NC_023753.2, forward strand.
TTATCTTTTATCAAGATACTTTATCAAGATTCTTTCTTTCTTTCTTAATACTATTACTTTCATTCATAACAATAATTTCAACTCAAATACAAACAAGATTTCAAAAACCATTTTCAAACATCCAACTAGACACAACATAACTAAGTTTTGAAACTAGACTTCAAGAAACATTTACACGCAGAATAAACACAACAAACTCACTACCCTCAGGTCATCATAAGGACGGACCACTCTAATACCATAAATATAACACTTTCAAAATTTACTACCCATTATGCTATAAACCCATTAAAAGGTCTATACAAAACTTTATAACTTAATCATTCACATTATATATGTCTCTTTCGCGCGCGCACACATATATATATATGTATATGTATATATATGTATATATGTATGTATATGTATATGTATATATATATATATATGTATATGTGTATATATGTATATGTGTATATATGTATATGTGTATATATGTATATGTGTATATATGTATATGTGTATATATGTATATGTGTATATATGTATATGTGTATATATGTATATGTGTATATATGTATATGTGTATATATATATATATATATATATATGCTTATGTACATAGTTGAGAGTTGTCGTTTTACTATCAAATTAAAATAATTTCAGCATAGACATGTCTAAGGCTAGATATATGATAGTATAATTGTGGTCAGATGACCTCAATTCGCCTGCCAACAAATCCAATAGTGAAATCAGTAAATCAGTGTTCAGAATCTATCTCTGCAAGCAAGAAAAATTAGCAGTAACAATAAACATAAAAGGGGGTTGAAATAGTTGTGCATAAACTATAAAAGAAATTAAAATAACAAATAAAAAGCGAATGATCCCCATGTTTTTCCACCATTGAATTCGTCACAGGTTCTCTAAAGATTAATCTTTTCTCAATCATCTGACAGAGTTAAACCATATTAAACATGTGTAAATCTGATTCAGCTGAAACTCACCAGTAAAGCATGCGTCTACTGATTTAATCAGTACCCATTTTGTTCCATGTGTATACTTCATGGGAATGCTTATCTCCTCTCTCTTGAATCATGCACCCAGGAAATTAATTAGAACAATGTGAACTAACTAAGAAACAAAAGTTTAAAGATAAGTAAGACTCTCAATCGTGCGTTCAAGTCAACTTCTCACAAAAATCAGTTTTTCAGTAGATTAGAATATTAAAACAACTGCTATAGAGAATTAGAAAACGAAAATTCTATGGACCAAAACCTCAAAACTCAATGGAAAATTACAAAGGAATCAACCAAAAAGGTTTTAGTCTTCCATGCAGAGACAAAACAGACGAATTACAAAGAAGAAAAGAAACTAAGAAAACCCTATGAAGCTCCCCTAAAACGCGATAAAAAAAGTCGCTTCTTCCTTCCTCTAAAGTCTCTTTTATAATCTTATTTCCCTTGCACAAAGTCAAATTAAAAATTTCCCTTATGATATTGTTTTACAATTATAGATGTTTCTTTTCCTGTTTCAAATTATTAAATATATATCTTCATTCCCAAATAGTCTCATATTTTATTCTAAAAATATTGTTTCCAGATTTCTTTCGATATTTGTGCATTGATTGTAATTGATTCCAACATTGTTGTGAGAGATTTTGCAGAAGAATTTCTTGAATAATATCTTCAAAATATATTTTCTCTATTTTTGAAGGATTTTGTAGAGGAGTTTTAATTGCAGGATTTTTGGAGAATATCCTGACAGAAATTTACATTTAATTCCTTTTCTAAGATATTTGCAAATTTAATTATCTAATTCTTTATTTCAGATTTGGTTTCCTATTTTAATCCAAAAGAAGCAACTTAGGTTAAAAGAATACCAATTAACAGAAATAATAATAAAGGCCCAAATAGACCTAAATAGAAGAATATAAATTAAAACAATTGAGTTATTTATTATTATAGTCCAATAATCTTATGATTAAGGTTATTGAGTGTGAATAACATATGTTCATCAATAGTATAATTATCGCAGTTCATAATACAAACAAACACATGCAAGGATATTGAAATAAATTTCTAACATACAAATATATATATATATATATATATATATATATATATATATATTCATATAAAGAAACAATTAGATTAATAATTCATAAACAATCTAGTTGTCTTTTTTAATCAAACATACATACAAAATCCATGTACCAACCACAATAATAAAATTTCATTCCAATATCAATATACAACAATCATATATAGATCACACATGGATCTATAAATCAAAGATATTCAGCAAACAAAATATCAATTGACGTCTTTCGAAAGACTCGTATCAAGTAGGCTCTACCAGATACTAACATCTAATCCAATATCCAATACTTAGATTTACAAGCAAATCTACAAGATAGGATCAGGATAAGTTCAAACATCCAATATCGTGTGTCTATAGGCGGTCTCAATGTGTGTGAACTCCCTCATCAACTTCTCACCACTTAATATATTAGCTTACATGACTTACTCTGTTAAAACATATGTGTCAATATTTAATACAAAAATTAAACAACAATTCATACATTATACCAAATGTATGACCTTAATTCCATACAAATTTCATCATTCTTATACAATACATATAATTTGAAAATTTTACAAAATAATATATTCACGTTACATCTATAAACTAATATTCACTTTAAATTTATAAATAAAACATTCATTCGTAATTCAAATCATTAAAGAGGCAATAAGAAAAGAAAAGAAGAAAATAAGTTTTTTTAGCTCAAGTGAGAATATTTTAGCTTAAGCATTGGGTCGAGGTGACTGATTTTTCAGTATTGCTTTCACTTGAGTGAAAACAAGCTTAAGTGCATGACTATTTTCGCTTGAGTGAGATTTGGCTCGCTTAAGCAAAAATATAAGAAAAATCAACCTCAACAACATAATCAAATGCATTTTTCAAATATCTTTTCATAAATATTCTAATAATACAACTTCTAAACAATCCAAATTCACATGTCATCCTTCGATCATTTTAATCAATTTTAAATCATTCAAACTCATATATTCAACAAACCCATATCAAAACTTAGTTTAACAAACTTTACACTCCAACATGCATAATTCAATTACTAATTAACATCTTATTTAAATAATCAATCCTAAAATTCTATAAAAAAAAACTATAAATAGTTTCTTTTACTTGTAAATTCTTATCCCAAGAAAATTTCTATTCAAGCAGGGGAGTCACTCCAAAATCTAGAGAATTAGAGCAAGGTATCCAAACATCACCGTGTTTTAGGATGAGCTTGATCAAGTTGAGAGTATCATTTTTCTCAACGGACCTTACCGGAATTGATGACAAAATCATTAGGAGAAAAAAGAAAAAATAATTTATGTAGTAAACAAAAACTTACTCTATTTAAAAATTTGATCGAATATAAATGATCAATGACTCTCAACTATGGGAGGATATGATTAAATTTTGAAATAGATTAAGGATGATGGAAAAAAAATTGAGAAAAGAAAGAGAAGGGAGAGAGAAAAATAAGAAAGAAGTGAGAAAAGGTTTTAAAGTTCAGAGTCTCAAATTTTGACAAACGTTGATGAAAAAAAATATTTGGCTTAGATTGATGAAATACGAATTCCAACAATATAAAAAACCTTCTATTGATGAAGTTTTTTTTTATTTGTATTAATTATAAAATAATCTCTCATTGTCAATAAAAAAATTCTAAATAACATCAACTAAATCAAAAATAATTTTGATCCAGGTTGAAAAAATTGTTAATGTTAACTAAAAAAACTTACTTAACATAAGCTTAAAATCATGTTAATGTTAACAATGAAAATTATAATTAATAGTGATTAAGAAATAATATTAATTTACATAAAAAAATAATTTTAATAATATTGATTAAAAAACTAATTAATTTAAGCATAAAAACTAATATCAAGTCAACATGTACCCTTAACCTAATCATCACATTCTAGTTTCAACTAAGTGAGTGATGTTTCAACTGTAATCAAATTAAGAATTTCATATTTTTAATGTTTAGATAATACATTAAATTATACAATTTTAAGTAGTAAAACTATTTTAAACATTTTCAATTTGTTTATAAGAAAAAGTTATTCTCTAAAAGTTTCACATACGAACACATACAATTTATTTATTATTTTCTAAATCTTCCAAATGATATTTTACTGTTTTTCTTATAAAAAATTCATAGAAAAAGTATTGAATGTTTCTTCTAAAGAAAATCTCTAACCTGTTTTAAGCTTTCAATCTGGGTAAAATAACTCCAGACCCATCAAAGTTATTAATGCATCTATTAAATAATAGGTGGAATGACCAAATGTGTCATCTAATTCGTTTTTGTTCTGAAAAATCGAACACATTCCAGAAAAATTATTTCAGAAAATATATTATGGAACATATTATTATTATGAAAAAATTTAGAATTTTATTTTAAAAAACACTTTTTGGAATACATTTTATAAACTATGGAAAGTATGTTAGAGAAAAATCTTCCAGAAAACATAGCCTATAACTCATTCTAAATAATGATAAAACATTCTTTATGAAAATTGATGGGGTGCAAGAAGAATTTGGATAGGGTGCAAGAAGAAATACCCTAAGGTATGGTAAAAGAATCATTCTAGAATACCCATTCCAAAACACATCTTATATGAATTTTGAATTTACTATTCTAAAAATAAATAAAAAATATATTCCAAAATTATTTTAATGACTTATAGATCATGTTATGTAATATGGACTTATGACTTAGGTTTAGTTTTAACTAGGCTTCATTTTTAGTAAGTTAATTAGGTCTAACAACTTAATATATTTAAATAAATATGAATAATAATATTTTATTGAAAAATTATTATATTAATTATATTATAATATATTAAAATCATATATATATATATATATATATATATATATATATATACACACACACACATTTGTTTTTTAAAATATTAAGCATGTATAGAAGTTCATCGCAGGAAACTTTTAGAAGTTTTATAGCAAAGTATGTATTTAAATAAGTTATAATAAATATTATATTGACTTGCACTTACATAGTATAATAAGCAAAACTTAAAACATTTCGATACTATTTTAAATACTCTCTCCTATAACAAATAAGTTAAATGAAATTGTTTTAAACAGTAAGTCCTCATGTACTAGCATGTATTAGCCATATATTTTAAAATGAATTGGGTGATGAATGGTGTAAATTTTAACCAATTCCAACTTGGAAACTTTTCAATGAAAAGTGGAATCGTGTAAAACATAATTATAATATGGCATATTTCATGTCTTATATTCCAAAAAACTCATTCCTGAATCAACATAATTATAATCACAGGGCACTCGTTTTATGTCCACCACAAATATCTTCCACCACCTCTTATTTACTTTGAAATATAAAGAATATATTTAAAAAATAATCATTCCAATAAGCGAGAGATGGTGAAAAATCTTCAAAAAGAATATTAAAAAAACCACCTAATTATAATTGTGGTTAGTACTGAACCACAACTTCAACTTACAATTTTATAGGTCAAATATAAAATTACGTACATAAATATATAATTGCATTTTAATTTAATTACACTTTAACTTAAGCAGTTACACGTAACATTTTTAAGGATCAAAATTTTGATTTAAACCTTTTACCAGAATGATGAAATAACTCCAAGTGTGAACAAACTGTAATTGATTTATCTCTGGGGTAATTGATTTAAGTTGATTTTGTGAAGAAAGTGAATCCTAATATAAACAAAAGCAAAGATGATGAACCCAAGAAATTTGCAGCATATTATTTACATAGATGAAATAGAAGTTCAGAGTCTGATCTAATAATGACTCTTGGATACTGCAATAAGTCATTTTACCATTATTTTCTTTACAGACAATGGACCTCATATACATACACAATAAATACACATTGCCGTCTATTCTTGACATCCTATGTTAAACTCTCCTTGCGGAGATTTTTCTGTCAAGTTATAGTAACGAAATCAAGCAAAATAACAAACATAATTTATTCTAATGGCTCAGCTGACCGTGTTTATCTCCAAAGCTTTATATGGTAAAGCTTGCAGGCGAAACTTGGTGATATAAACATTCATGTTAGCTGTACAAAACAAAAAGGTTGGGACAGTGGAAGGACTGTTTGTCCCCAACACCTTCTCTGGACGCCTCAGGATCTAGTACATTAAGCCAACAATCCAATACGCCTTTCTGCAAAAAAAATGGAAAAAAGGGGCTCATCAGAAATCAAGGCACTTCATCAAAATTGTTTCTAGAAACAAGTGTTTTTAAAACCAAAAAAACTAGAAACAGCTATGAAATGTTTTCTAATATTCTCTTTCGGTTTTCATCTTGTTCAATCTTTCCTTCAATTGCACACTTTGTTTTGCGTCTTGAATCACTTTCCACCGGTTGTATGAGCAACCGTGTTTAGTAGAGTTTTGAAAACTAAAAATAGTTTCTGAACATTGAAATCAAACACATCCTAAGTCTTTCCATTCCTTACCTCCAGTGGTTATGAGCTTCTCCACACGGGAAACTATATGTTTGCCATACGTATACCGCTTCAGGGCATTCAAGTGAACCTTGATGCGAGAAAGGATCAACTCCAGACTTCGATCATCACAAGTCTCAAGAACCTTTTGCACAACATAATTTCCAAAAGGGTCTTTCATCATAGCCTGCAAATTATGTTATGTCATTATTCAATATGCGCCTCAGGGTTGATAAATATACAAAAAAACAATGTAATTCATACGTGACTTGACCTTCTATCAGAAATAAATGGAATCCTTAAATACTCCATTCTCCATAAAAGCTTCATTTTTAGCAGTGCAAACAAAACATTTAGGAAAGGGAAGTGAACATGCACGCATGAACAGTTTTTTGAACAATAATCACACACTAATAAAAGTTACAAACTAACCTCCCTCAGCTGATACCAAATTAAATCACATGAAAACGTTTGAGTAACAGATATTCTCCAGCCTTGGAAAAGCTGAAATTTGAATATAAGAGTCAAAGGGTCCATACCTGTAAGGGCTCATTCTCGTCAGAAGTACCAAGCATTTCATTCACCAAAATCTGACGTTCTTCAGGACTACCAAAAGCCAAACACTTCTCTATAACATTAGAAGCAAACTTCTGCTGGCTCATCTTAACAATCTGCCCAGCAAGCTTGTTGATAATAGCAGTCCGTTCATGCGGTTTACCATGTTCCACAATATGCTACCAAAAAAAAAGTATGGTATAGAAGCATCACACATAACAATAAACATAAAATAGATATTATGATACAGCAACAATAATCAAATTGGCATAAATAATAAGCAAACAAAATTTCTGTTTAAAAAAAGGAAAAATAAGGTTTATGCATCCACAAGTGCAAACAAATAAAAGCCATCTTAATATTCGATATGTAAATTGGTGCTAAAACATCAGAACAATAAGATGAAACTCAATACATTCAATTATCAATAATGGGCGAGATCATAATCATAATATTAGTTCTGTATCACTTGATAATGAAACCTCCATATAATAACTCATACAGACAATATAAAACTGGAATAACAATTGCAAGTAACAGAATACATGAGAACAATAAATGTAGTTTATTAGTTTACTCAACAATGTTTTTCATTTAGTTTTGGAAAAAATGAACATGCCCAAGGTGGACCTTTTCATCATAAATTGTTATATCATACAAGTAAGCCGTACAAACAGTATAAAAAATTTGCATCAGATCTAAAATGCTATTTTCTGGTCAAATAAGCTAAGCAACATGCATAAAAACCTAACACTTAGACCAAGACAGAAGTAGAAAATGCTGTTTGACAAAATAGAAACATGAACACCGTACTTTTCTAAGATGTCTAATATGGGAGACACAACCAATGTCCTATAAAACTATAATGCATATATATTACAAGGGAAGGTATTAAGCACCAAAATGTCAAACCATAAAATGTGCATCCCTAATGCATATGTGCATATCCTATGCTATAAGGGAAAGTTCATATAATTTGTGCGTACCTGAATAACATAATTTCCATACTGATCCTGTGCTAACGTGCTGACAGATTGCATGATTTCATCCATTATAATTTGTTGGGTATTTAGATCATCACAATGTTCGAGAACCCTCTGTTTGAATCCCATGTAAATTGTTAATAGTTAAATAAAATGCTAAAAGAAAAAAAGTGCATCACAGCCTCAATAGAAAATGCACTATGTGAAATAGTCTGACCTGAATAACTCTGCACCCATAGGGATGAGTAGAAAGTGCAACAACTTGGCCATAGAAGGATGAAACAATAAACTGGATTTTATCCTGAGGGACACACTCTATACACTTCTGAATAACATGGTTTCCATTTTGATCGCGTACACATTTCATTATTGCACCATTGAGCTCAGACACCATTTGACCCTGCTGATCCCCATCAACCACCTCCAAGGCCTGTCAAATAGAGTTAGTGAAGTTTGATATAGTGCATTTATTTCAGCTTATCTAAAAGCAATCAAGAGAATAAATAAATGGGAGGGGGGTCAATACCTTAAAGCTTTGAACCTTGTAACAATAAATATTTATCATATCACCATAAACCAAATAAGAACTAAATTAACATTTTTTTATTTCTAATATAGACCTAAGGATGATAAAAGTTTGAAAGAGATGTCACTGGAAAATATCAAATAAATAACAAACTGAAAAATTTCAGTACTGAGGAAATAAGAAAGTAATGCACAAGAGTATCTCATGTGTTTCATTATTTACTTGATATTGAAGCATACATTCATCAGTTTGAAGAAGAACTATGCCAAAAGTACCGATATGAAAAACAGAGGTCACCTGTATCTATAAACAGCGGACTAAAGTTTGGCAAGAGAAAAGGCTATGCTAAAATTGAGGAAATGGGATTCTAATACTCGGGGCATAAGTTAATGTGCAAGACAGGGAAACAATGGGAAAATACAAGGCTTGAAATGCACCTTTTGAATCACTCTGCAACCATACATTTGCAGACTAAGTGGTAAAACATGACCTGAAAGTTGGCTGGCTAATTCCTTTCTTTGACTTTCAGTACCATGCTCAAAAAACTGCACCAATGCAACGTCAAGCATGAAATTCTTAAATCAATAACCAAATAAAAAATAGCATATTTAAGAGAGTACTCAGTATATTCAGTTGTAGAAGCTAACTATACTTTCTGTATAACATAATTGCCAAATACATCAGTCATCAAGGCCCGAGCATGAGGAATGATCTCAGGAAATATCTTGGTCTTCTCTTCAGCTGATGCTGTTTCTAATTTCTGCTGAATAAAGCGACTACCATACTGATCGGTGCTGCATTGCAACACAGATTATTAATTCAATGTCCCAGAGCCATGCCAATAAAAATATTGGAGGTGCAAGATTGATACCTGAATTGAACCACGTGGTCAATGATATCTGAAAGTTCAAAAGGTCTAGTCTTCTTGTTCTTGAATTCATCTAGTAAGGATGAAGCAAATCTTGAATCCATATTATTTCCAATATCAGCATGCCATGAGCCACTAGAACCTCCCATTGAGCTTCTCATCATAGAATTTATGCGTGATATACGCTCATTCTCAAAGAGTGGATTTCCAGATCCAAGAGCAGGAAGTGCGGAATTTGCAATCTGCTTTCCAGAATATGGCATGCCAAGACCATACGGCTGATTCCCATAGAACCCATTATTAAGCCCAGTTTTGCTCAGAAGTGGAAGTTCATACTGTTGCTTTTGTTGAGTAAGAAGTGTCTCAAGATATGCTTTCCTAAGTCCCTCCAAATCTCCATGTGAAGAAGGATCAGGGAAATTTCTCATTTGAATAGGATGACCAGAACTACTCATCCCTTGCATCGAATAATCAGAACTCTGCCGCAAGCATTGGATGAGGCGTGGGTCCAGAGTTGTGGAATGAAGTTCAGGACCAACTTGGTTTCCTTGTGCATCTAAACTTTGTCCATCCCTACGAAACCTCATAGCTGGAATGCAAAAGCTGAATTGTTAAAGCAATATAATCAAGCTAAACTCCACTGAACATAAATTAAATGATTTAATTCACAAAAATCCACATACAAAGGATTCTAGGAGAGAGACCTGTCTCAAGATTATTATTGTAAACTGAATTCAAATTCGAGTTTACAAGATGTGCAGTGGGAACATGGGCAGTGAAGTCTGCACATGGCAAACTTGTTGCATTTCCAGCAGAATGCATATTTGCTCTAAGATTAGCAGAAGAGGCAGTTTTTTTCAGTAGATTGATTTGCTCATTTGAACTATAGGAGTTAAGGTTTGGCATAATCTCATTTCGTCTGGGAAAATTAACATTAGATTGTGAGCCTAAAAGAACATCAGCATGATTATCTTGCTCTGCATGTCTAGAACCTGACAAATTCAACCCAGCTAAAGATGACACCACATCAGTAAGATCAGTCATATTGGAAGGGTGGCCATGCTGGGTGCCCAAGCCAATACCACTTTTGTCACTGAAAACTTTACTTCCCATCTGCGAAGGTACAGAGCCAACAGGCCTCCCAATAACCTGGGGTTCTGGGGTTTTCACCCTTGACAGAGAAGTACCCACAGCGGATGCAAAACTAGGAGAAAGATTTACACCATGGTTCTGAAGTCCAACCAAACCAGGCGTAGAAGCTGATGAACGCAGGCCCTCAAAGGATTCACGATCAACAATCCCAGTTGAACCCATAATATCACCAAATGCACTGTGACTTGCTGGACGTGACATGGTGCTAGACAATGAGGCAGGTTGTTCAAGTCCTTCCTGTTAAAACGCTAACTTCAGTTAAAAGAATAACAGAGGGCCAACAGTTCAGTATAAAAAATTAGTAACGCATGCTCTATCAGTTTATCTGCTTATATTATTAATGTGAAAAGCATTTTTTTTGTTTTATTGGATGGCTGTAGTTAAAAATAGAGATTGAAGGATAACGATAAAGTTATGATCACTATAGATGTATTTAACAACACTATTCAACCCCAAATCAATAAGTACACTTTACAATTTCAAAATTCAAATGATTCAAGAATAAGGAAGGATGCGTTAAGAGGAAATATGTACTTAACCTGGAAAACCCAGGACAATATTAATATAGATTTTTATGGACACTCTACCACAGAAGACACCAAAATTAGAAATGCCCCACTAAGTACTTCAAACATTTTATCTAAAAGTTGACCAATATTTAAGAAGGCTTTACAAAATCTCATTTTGAGATACAAAGTATGTAAGTCATTACTATCAAATTTCTAGTGTCCAAAAAAAGAAGCAATTTTCTTGTGACTGCCACGATTATATTTACATTGGTGAAACATGCCAACAACTAGCAATAACTAAACATTAGAACAGTTAAGCCAATTTTGCCCTGGCAAAATAACAACACAGTTATCCATGTTTGAAAATAAAATGCAAAAGAAAAAATAGTGACAATGCTGCAAATTCCGATACGTGCGGTTGGACAGTTAAATAAATACTATTGATAATACAATTGCGTAAAACTAATAATGAAATCAATTTTTACCATCTAATTCGGTGTCAAAATGATGTTGTGACAAAAAATGAAACCTCACAGGTAATAGCACGCATAAAATTTTATTTTATATCTAGAATTAAAAATCACTGCACGTGCAACAACAACAACAATAATTGGATTCAGTTAAAAATCAAAATTTCAAAAGATCAGCTTTTTAAATAACTTTTTCTGAATTAATTACCTGAAGAATGTCAGTGTAACCCATTCTTCTCCCCCCAAGACCAGCTCCTGACATTCTTGTCAAACCATCCATATGTCTGTCAAGCATCTGACTTGAAGGCTGCCTAGAGACATTCCATCCACTGGTTTTCCTCAGTTCCATCAAATCATTCTCTGCCTGTTGCACAGAAAATCCTGGCTGCATTGAAAACAGAGATGAACTATCGCCATTTGTGGCCACATTCTTCCTCCAGTCCCCAAATCCCTCAATTGAAGAAGACCCACCACCATGAAATCTTTGTGCAACACGCCAATCTTCCTTCGACAACAACGGTGGAGGCAACCTAGGATTTATACTCTCATGTGAGTAGTAATACGAAAGGTATGCAGGATGTGATCGGATCTCATCTTCAGTCAAAAGTCCACTGTTACTACTCCTCCTATCATTGATCAATCCAAAATCAGAATTCCTAAGGCTCCCAAAAGCACTCAAGGATCCCTCCACTGTTGGAGGCGCACTTCCACTCCTACAAATATTGAAATCCCTCTCTCGATTGATATACTGCTGATTACGCTGCTCTTGCAGTATCTTCTCCAGCTCACTCTGCAAGGAGTCTTCAACAGTCCCATTTGGCAGAGGATGCAAACCGTCATCCAATGTTTGCTTACTCCCACTGGTCATCTGCATTTTCCAACCAAGAAGTCACCTACAAATGCCACAAAAAAATATTCCATCAAAGTTGAACCAAACCGAAAAATCAACACAGAATGAAAAATAAATAAATAAAAAGACAAATCCACACCTTAACCCACTTCCTTGATGCAAAGAGATCAGAGGAAACAAAACCAAATACAAAAAATAAAACAACAATCACGGTTTCTTCTCTTTCACTATATCCTCCAAAAGGAAAATCCTCCTCCCATAATTTCATCAAACAACCCCTACTACATTCTCTCTCTTCCTTTTACGCATAAATATGACATGCACAAATCAATGAAAAAAAAAATTCAATTACAGGGGAAAAACAATCATACCTAAGACTCCAGAGCTCAAAGGCAACCGTCACACATCAACCCAAACAAAACCCGGAATCCGATCCTCCCTGAAACAAAAATCGAGAAACCCATTATCAAAAAAAGACACGACAACCACTTCCAAAAATTCCCGTGCAAACCAACACGTAAATCTTGCACATTTCGACAAAAATCAGGCAGAGAAATCGACGAATATTCTATGAAAGGAAAAACGAGTTGCAGAGATTAATGAAAGGGGAATAAGAGTTACCGTTCTGAATGGAGTTGTGAGGATGAGGAAGCTGAAAATAAAATTGCTTTGTTTTCTGTTCCAAATCTCGAAAACAGGAATTTTGAGAAAAATAAATTATTTTCAGAGAGATGATGATGCGGTGGGCCTTGGGCCGATTTGATCACATTGCCCTTTTCTTTGATTTCTGTTATTACATATATAATTGTAGTGATCATCAAATTTTTGCCAACTTAGAATTATAAATGGGATTATAATTTCAAAGGTTTGAAGTGTATTCCAAATTTTGGAGGTAAACAATTTACCACTAACATTAATCAAACCCTAACAATTATTAAGAGGAATGCCTTTATCACCTACAGTAATAATTGTCTCACTCAAATTCTAATAATACTTATCACCATTTCTTTAATATAATATAAAGTTAAATCATTTTATAACTTTCTTATAAAGTTTTATTACAAATTATAGAACAAAAACATGTTACACCCATTTTTAGATAAGTCATTTCAGAATGTTGTGTTTTATTCTGTATCCTAATACCTGGGAATTTAAGATTCTCTTTCATATGGTTGTTGGGTTTAAAATGAATAAAATATGACACTATTTTATTATCTTTATTTAATTAACCAATATTTAAAATCTTAACAAATTAAAATCTACAGGCACGCTTCAATATTTTGATTCGTCATTTCTCTTCATTTTACCTTTCTTCTCTTCTCAAATAATTCTTATTTTTATTTTTTAATAATATTTTTACCGTTTGATAGTTTTTCTTCGTTGGATAAATTACGCTCCTATGATTATTGTTTCTATTTTTTTTTCATACAATAAAGTAATGGTTTTGATTTTAAAACTAATTTTTATTTTTTTATGTATTAGTTACACCAAAGAAGAGATAAAGTGTAGCATGAACTTATAAATTTGTATTTGATAATAAGATTTAATAAACATATTTAATAATAAGGTTGCAACTTCAATTATGAATTTAGATAACAAGGTTAACAAGGAAGTGTTTAACCATATGAATGAATTAATAAAAGTAATTTATCGGAATGAAAATTAGTAGAAATACTTCATAATAAATTATGTTTTTTTAAATAATTTTAAATTAAAATTCAAGAATTTTATGAGAATAATTGGATTAAAATAGAGAGTTTTAAAATTATACCAAAAATTTTTAAATTTATACTTTTTGTTATTCTTCTTCACAATTCAATTTTGATGTGAGTCATTAAATTAAGTAAAATCAAAACAGTGTATTGGATGAAGAATTTTCAATTGATGTTGAATATTTTTTTTTATCGATAATGATATATATTTTATTTAAATTATTAAAGTTATTTTTTATTTTTGTTATTGTAGTAAACCACTCTTATTCCATATTAAGTAGAATTTTATTGGTCAATGTGAAAGATACTATTTTTTTAGAATATAAACTAATTTATTTTTAAAAAAATCATTTGTCATGATTACTTTTTTAATGTACATACTGATATTTTTTTTTACATGTTATTATTTATCAATAATTTGTTTCAGTTTTTTTAAATGTTGACGAAAAAATTTTAACCAATGTTGACGATTTTTTTATAACTCAAAGGGTATTATGGGAATTGAATTATTTTGTTCCGAGAGGGATATTTCAGTGCTGCAACTACATTCTACTTGCTGGCACGTGGCTTTTTTTTTTACCACCTTCTGTCCCTCCCTCATGCCACGTGATCTTATTGAGAATTAACTATTCTCATTAAATAAAATACTATTTATTTGTAAGATTTTTATAAGATTCATGTTTACATAAAAAAAAAGTCTTTGAATTTTTTAATATTATATAGCAACACATTCTTTATCATTGTTAGTTTAAAATATTATAATCTTTTAGCTCTCGTTCTTTGTTTGATGGATCCTTTTATGATTTTATAATTTTAATATATTTTAAACAGTAGTGTAGTATATATTTTGTTTAAAAAATAGAGGTGCGTGTGTTGTATTGTATTACACTCCTTGGTTAATCAACACAGAATAAAAAAATCATATAAATACTTGAAAATAAATATAGGTACTTTTATGTATGAAAATTTTCAAAATATGATTGTAAAATCTCGATTTAAAATAAAATTTACAAATAAAATTTATTGAAAAGATGCAAAATATTTAGATATAAATTATATTATCTTTATATGTAGTGGTAGAATTCAAACTTAGAATCGTCAAAATAGTTTTTTTTTTATAAGTCACTGTTTGTACCTACAACTTAATTATTGTTTTAACTAAAATATATTTTTAACATAAATCTTATTATTTTGTAAAAGAAAAATGATATAAAACCAAATCAATCCCTGCAGTGTAGTTTAGATTGGTTTTAAGGTTTTGTTGCATATTTCTTTATAATAAAATATTATTTAATAATTAATTTCGGTTCAATTTACTTTGGATCAAGTCCAAAATATTAAATTGCAAACTGAATGGAATAGTTCGGTTTTGAAGAAAAAAAAGTCAAAATTGATCTATTTCTATTATTTTATTTTGTTATAATTTTTTTAATTAATTTTTAATTATGAAAATTGGGGTATAGTTTCTCACTGCACCACCAATAAAAAATTTATAAAAGTATGACGCCTCATTTCTAAAATTACTTTTTTCTAAGGAAAATCTTCATCCTCAAGTTTTCAACTTCTAATTAACATGGTCCAAAGAGTATTCATGATGAATAACATTATTGCACAACACATGCAACATGTGTCCATTGCTTCAATAGAGTCTTCTTCTCAGTCAAATCATTCCGTTAATAGAGGATCATTCCGTCAATAGAGGGTGTGTGATGGTGGTGACAATGAAGTGTAGATCGCAACAAGCACAATAAGGGTGTCGGTTAATGTTTAGATTGGAAGAGAGATTTTTAAGAAGTTGGATAGTGAGGGTGAATATGAGACTTTAATGGGGGAGAATGGAGGGAAGGTAGAGAAGTGTGTTAAAATACACTCTCAACTAGACATGTGTGCATAACAATGTCACTTTGTGTACCGTATTATCATTAGTTAACGTCGTTCATACGAAATTAACATAAGAGATCAACTTGCATATCTTTTAATAAGTATTGGGACAAAAATAAATTTTTTTAAATTATTATATCAGATTGACTATTGACCCTTAATGTTGACTACATAAGTAATTAAACTTATTTTTTTTAATAGAAGTGTTTAAATGTGTTAGCCTAATTGTTATTAGGTCCACAAAGTGCAATGCCTTACTCTTCTTTTGGCTTTTTCTTTCATTTAAGTTATTTTTTCTTTTGAGAGGATTTTTTTGCCTTTTTCGAGTTATATTGGAACCAAATTTTAGAAATTGTGTTTTGATTTGAATAACAAGAAAGAAGAGAAATTGTGTTCTCTTTTGTTCATTTATGTTCTAATTTGTAATAGAATAAAGTAAGTAATTGTCAAATTAGAACCTAATTGAATCAAAGCAAGATATGAATAAATTTCAAGAAATCAAGAAAACATAATAGAAACTTAACTCTAATACACATTAGTTTTAGTTTAAGTGAAAGAAATTTTAAGTATGAGAGGTAAAGTTAAAGAGAAAAAGAGAGAAAGGAAGTGAAGAAGAAAAAGAAGAAGAATGAGATATAAAAAGAAAAAAAAAGGAGAAAAACAAATATTTGATCATATTTTATTGTATCAACTGCAATTACTAATGTAAGGGAATAAATATTTAACATTTTTTATACTTGTTTATCTATTTCATGTCTCTATCCTCAATTTCTTTTAATTTGTTATATATTTTTTTTATGACTATGATGGTTTAATATGATATCCTTAAATATTATTTGACAAATATAAATATAATAATTAAAATTCTAAATAATTAATAATTGTATATTTGAAATATATATATATATATATATATATATAAAGTGACATATATGTGTAGATTTAACACTAGGAATTTAAATGAAAAAAAGAAATTGTACAAAAATGAAATAGTGTTACATATTTTTATTAATATGGTGAGTTTGATTTTATTTCGACTAGTCACTACAAAACAATTTATATGTATTCTTTTAAAATAAAAATAAAACAAGTTATAAACACATGATATTTTGTTTTTCATCTAATTCATTTTTATAATTTTTATTCTCACTTCCTTTATGTTTTTCATTTCTTTTCTTCTCAAAAAGAATAAAAATAAACACACATGTTTATACTGTTACACAGGTATAAATGACTTCCATTGAACAATTTTCCGCTATAGAACAATTTACATTTATGGCCTGCAATGGAGCGTAAATGGCCAAAATAATATAGTAACCTTTATCATTGCTTTTTATACTCTTTGATGATTTAACTTTAATATTTCTTATGGGTCATATGAGATCTTATGAGATATTTCGATAACATCTACTCATATTAATTCATTATTATTATTATGTCACTTGACTAACGTTTAAAAAAAAAATTATAACAAAGTTATAATTCTCCTAGAAAAATATGTTTATAGATATATAGATACTGAAGAATATGTATAAATATATAATTATTAATACCACTCTTACATACATAAATATATATATATATATATATATAAATATTACAAAATAATCATTAAATAAAGATAAATTTTAAAGACAAAAAATAATTAGTTTCTTTTGACAATGTTCACAATGCAGTTCTTTATAAGCAGGGTATCCTCATTGGTATTCAAAAAAACTTAGAGACTGCTAGTTTGTCTGATAGTGATGGGCTTCTCTGTCAAGAAAATATTGCTAAGGAGGAGCTTGATCATGCTCTTCACTGTCAATATTTGTTTTGGAAAGAAAGGGCTAATATGTTATGGTTCAAGGATGGAGATCGAAATACCGCTTTTTTCCATGCTGTGGTCAAAAGGAGAAATAATTCTAGTGGGATTCATTGTCTACGGATTGATAATGAGGTTACAGAGGATCCTAATGTAAGGATCTAGAAAATAACCTTAGAGTAGAAGTGATATATTTTAAATGATACCTGAATATTTTATTATTAAAATGAAAATGACATATAAATAGAAAATTCAGTTATTCAGGTTTCATTTTAAAATAACCACCATCTCTCTAAAAGTTTCCCTTTTCATTTCTCTCCCTTCTCTCTAAGATTCTGACCTCCTCGTTCATCTGTTCGACGATCAGAGTACGCCATTAGACTCCTGGCAGCAAAGACTACAAGACTGCCCGATCAAAATCTCTGATAGAGTAAGTTTATTTTCGTACCCTTTTCCTTTCCTCTCCTTCTCTCTATGATTCTGACATCCTCAGCTATCAGTTTGACGATCGGAGTCTGCCATTGAACTCCTGCCAATGAACTCTACAAGATTGCCCGATCAAAATCCTAAATAGAGTAAGTTCATTTTTGGCCCTTTTCTTTGAGTCAAATTTTGAACTTGATAGGTTGTCTACATGAGTTTTACATGTGACTCTTTTAGCTTTAGGGTTAATCTCTGTTAACTCAAGGTCCTAGTTATATAGTTAGATTTTGATTAGGACTCTGTGGTGCAGGTTAATTACCTTTAAGCTTTTGGGTAGGTTTGGAGCTCTTGGTGAGCATCAACTAAATTTCAGGTAAGGGAAGCTAGTCTTATTATTTTCAATAAAACCCTAGGTTAGAAGATTCTGGATGTGGAGGTGACGTGGTCACCAATTCTAATTGTTTTTGCTTGCAGGATTGTTTGTAAAGTAATATATTGACTGGAATGGTTGATTTTGAATCTGTTATGGGAATAATTTGTTGAAAACTGTTTGTGATTGAGAATTGAAAGTGTTGTGTGATTTCAGATGATGATTGATTTAAAGAGCATATATTTGGAATTAATTATGTGTTTTAAGTAAAGTTTGAGATATATTTGGATTGTTTAGAAAGTTTATATATATGAAGTGATTGAGTGGTGCATTGATATGTTAAATGATGTATGTAATGAGGTTAAAGTGTGATCAAGACGTAGTATTTTCAGGAAAGGAAATACCATGTTGAGATTGTTATTAGGGTGTATTGATTTGTGAGTGTCCTGTGAATGAGACGATCCTGACTCTACTGATATAATGGAATCAAATAGATGAAGTTATTCAGTTGGTGAGAGTCGAAGGAGGTCCATTGGCTGATTCTGAGGTTTGAAAGAACTGTTCAGAGCACAAATGGATTTACCCTGTCATATGAAGATGATGAGATATTGAGATAATTATGTGCATGGCTGTGTGGGTTTCAAGGCAGTAGTATGACAGGTGCAGGTCTCTGGATGCTAATTTCAATACACAAGTCTTCCGGAAGTAGAGTCAAGTGTCTATGTGTTGTGAGTCAGTAAAAGTCTGACATATGAAAGATGAATTTTATGAATGTAATAGACACTTGATGGTTTGAGAAATCATATGAGAATTGAAGAATTATGCTTATTAATTTGAAATTTAAATTATATCAAAACTTTTTATATAGATAGCTTACCTGTTATTTGTTTGTGTTTGTTTCTTTATCTGTGATGATCGTGTTTTACATGGGAGCAGATGAGATTTCAGGTGATAGAGCTCCTTAGTGAACAGCTGGAGAATGAGATAGTTTTATTGGAATGTTTTGTTTTGTTGTTAAAACTTTTTTATGTATATATATTAAATCCCTATGAAGAGGGATATTTCTTTTGAGATACACATATGAGAAAGTAGTATATGTTATTTGTAATTAGATATTGCTTGTTTTACTTTTATTACATTATATATGGGTAAAATTAAGGATGTTACACCTAAAATCATTGAGGATCATATTTTGGAATTTTATAAAAATCTTTATGCTGAGTCTATTTCTAATGTTCTGGATACTGATCATATGGAAGATTTTATTGGTACTTATATTCCTGCGATGGTTTCCTCTGAGGAGAATATGATGTTGATTAAATGTCCTGATTTTTCTGAAATCAAGAATGTTGTTTTTAATCTTAACGGTAATAGTGCTCCTGGTCCTGATGGTTTTGGTGGTGTTTTCTATCATTCTTGCTGGGAAATTATTGGGTCAGATGTTTGTAATGATGTTCAACAGTTCTTTAAAAAAAATTGGGTTCTCCCTGGAATGAACAGTAATGTGGTATCTCTTATTCCTAAGATTCCGGGTGCTGATTCCATTAAAGATTACAGGCCAATTGCTGTTGCTAATTTCAAATTTAAAATTATTTCCAAGATACTAGCGGATATGCTTGCTCTTGTGACTAGCGGATATGGGTTTGTGCAGGGTAGACAGATTCAGGATTGCATTGGTATTGCTTCTGAACCATGCTTTCTAAAAAGGTTAGAGGAGGTAATGTGGCTTACAAAGTTGATATTCATAAAGCTTTTGACACTCTGAGTTGGAAGTTCTTATTATTAGTTTTGAAACGCTTTGGTTTTCACCCCTCGTTTGTCAGTTGGATTAGTACAATTCTCTGTTCATTTATGCTTTCTATCAGAATAAGTGGTATTTTGGTGGGTTTTTTTCCTTGCAGTCGAGGTGTAAGACAAGGTGATCCATTGTCTCCTTTACTTTTCTGTCTTGCAGAGGAAGTTCTTAGTAGAGGTATCTCTAAGCTTGTGAATGATAAGAAGATTTTAAATATGGCCACTCCGAAAGGTTATATCACTCCCTCTCATATTTTGTATGCTGGTGACATTTTTATTTTTTGTAGGGGGGATATTAAGTCTCTTCGAAATTTAAGTACTTTTCTTAAAACATATGGTGATTTTTCTGGTCAATATATTAATAACTCTAAAAGTAGTTTCTTCACCATGGATAATTCTCCAAGATTTGTCACCAAAATTCAAAATATTCTTTCTTGTAGCCATGGTTGTTTGCCTTTCAATTATTTAGGAGTGCCTATCTTTGTTGGTGCTCCAAAGTGCCGATTTCTTCAACCTTTGGCTGATAAAGTCAAATTAAAGCTAGCATCTTGGAAAGGTAACTCCCTTAGCATGATGGGTCGGATCCAGCTGGTCAATACAGTGATTACTGGATTTCTAGCTTATAGTTTTAATATTTATAAATGGCCTGTTTCACTTATTAAGCAAGTTGAGCAATGGTGCCGGAATTTTATTTGGACTAGTGATATTATGAAAAAAGGTATCGCTACCGTTAATTTGACGAAAATTTGTTCACCGCTTGAGGATGGAGGCTTGAATATTATTAATCTTCATCATGAAAATAATGCATATCTTCTTAAGCTTGCTTGAAACTTTGCTTATAGCAACAAACCTTGGTCTTTACTCTAGAAAGCCAGAGTTCTTAAATCAAAATACAAGTTTAGAATGGTTTATAGATCCTCCTCTCTTTGGCCTGAAATTAAGCAATTTTATTCTATCATACTTGATTATACTTCTTGGACTGTTGGTATAGGTTCTTTTATTAATTTCTGGAATGATAAATGGTGTTCTACTACTTCTTTAGCAAATATTGCAGGGTTATCTGATGGGGCTAGCATTCCGGATACAGTCTCTCAATTTTGGTCAGGTTATGATTGGAATATTCCCTTATCAGCAGATGCCGCAGGTTTTTAATCTTTTTTCTTGGAACCAGGAGTTCCATGTGGTTGGGGTAAGTTCATTTGGTCTTCATCTATTCCGCCTTCCAAAACTCTAGTACTCTGGAAAAATTTTCATGGGGGACTTCCTACAGATCAGCATATTCAGAATAAGGGTTTGCATATATGTTCTATGTGTGCGATTTGTGAAAAGCATGAAAAATCTATTCAACATCTATTTTTTGAATGTTCTAATGCATTACATATTTGGAGTTGGGTTCGACAGATTTTTCTTACTTCTCATTTCTCTAATAAGGATGATCTTCTTTCTTTTATTAAGAGTGATGGTAGTCCTTTGGTTAAATTGATTAAGCTTGCTGTGACAATCTTTTCTATATAGATGATATGACGTATGAGGAATTATGCTAGATTTCAGGATAAGATTGAGGTTTCTAAGGCTATTTCGGTAATTAAAGATTTAACTTGTCTAGTGGGAAATTC
The DNA here is from genome assembly GCF_000499845.2 of Phaseolus vulgaris. Lineage (NCBI taxonomy): Eukaryota > Viridiplantae > Streptophyta > Magnoliopsida > Fabales > Fabaceae > Phaseolus > Phaseolus vulgaris. The sequence continues at coordinate 10,456,308 of NC_023753.2, forward strand.
ATCTAAAGTTTCAATGAAGAATGATATGTTGGATTTCAACGTGATTAAGTTTTTTGGTATTAAGACTCGTAGTGGGAAAGTTCTTCGTCCTCTTCCTGTTAGATGGGAATTTCCTTCATCAGGCTAGGTTAAAATTAACACGGATGAGGCTGCTAGGGAGTATCCTGGTCTTGCTACTTGTGGAGGTATTTTTCGTGGGAGTATGAGAGAATTTATTGGTGCTTTTTCAGGGTTTCTTGAAGTTCAGACTGCTTTGGTTGCTGAGTTTTATGGAGTTATACATGCTATGGAGGAAGCTCAAACGATGGGACTTACTAATGTTTGACTTGAATGTGATTCTGTCTTGGTTTGTGCTGCGTTTACTGCTAGAACTAATGTTCCGTGGATGCTTCGTAATCGATGGAATACTTGTCTTAATTATTGTGGAACAATCAGGTTTAGGGTTACTCATATTTTTCGTGAGGGGAATGCATATGTTGATAAGTTGGCTAATTTAGGGTTCATTCATAGAGAATCATTTCATTGGTATAATAGACTTCCATCTAGTCTGATCTTAGAATTCTTTATGAATAGGTATAGTCTACCTATGTATCGTTTTTGTTAACATGTGGGTTTTGGTCTAGTCTCCCCATATTTTTGTATTTTTTTTTAATAATACTTTTTTCATGTGATGACATATGATTGTTGTTACTTGAGGTGTCAGCCTAGCTGAGATGTCAAGTTGCATAGTGATGTCTAACATGAAAACTTTTAATAAAAAAAATAATTAGTTGCTATCACTTTTAGAAAATTACTAAATAGAACCTAATTTTAGAGAAAAAATAATTAGTTGCTATACTAAATTAGATATTATTTTAGAGACTAGAAATATTATTGGTATCTAAATTAATTTCTATTGTTGATAAATAATTTTTAAATTGGTATCTCAATTAATTTATATTATTAATAAATAATTTTTAAATTAGTGTCTAACTAGCTACTAAAGTTTTAGCTTTTGTAGCTAATATCTTGATAGTTAACTATATACAAATTTAGAAATTATTTATCTAATATAAATTAATTTAGATATCATTAATAATTTTTAAATTGATATCTAAATAGCTATTAAGATTTTAGCTATTTAGATTCTAAATTTTTTAGCTAAAATCTTGATAATTAATTAGATACAAATTTAGAAATTATTTATTTAATACAAACTAATCTAAATATCAATAATTTTTTTAGTTTTCAAAATAATATCTAATTTAGTTAATATATTAACTAATTTTTTTTTTCAAAATTGATTTCTATTTGATGATTTTCTTGTAATAAAAAATATAAAAAATGTTAAAAGTGATATGTTTTATTTTAGAAAGATTACAATTTATAAGTTGAATTATTAAAAATAAAATATAAAAAGATATTTTTGAATACTTGATTTTATCATTTAATAAAATTAGTAACTATAAAACGATATAACGAAGAAATTACAGTTTTTATTCTTCAGATGTGTGTATATTATGATTCCTTTCGAAAAGGAAAGTTTTTTTTGAAATTTTTAAAAAAGATAAATATATATGTATATTTGATTATATGGTAAAGATTAATAGTCATGTAACTATAATTGAAATGCTAATTTTTTTTAAAAAAAATTCATGGTCTCACGATCAATCAAATTAAGGACTCATTGAATGAAGAATAATACTTATTAAAATGTATAACTTATAATAAATTTCAATTATTAATAAAAATATTAAAATATATTTTACTTTTTTTTGTAAGAAAAGGCGTGGAAATAGTGTGATATTGATATTTATCTTTATTCAATGTAACAAAGTGAAACATTTTGAAAACAATTTTTTTTTGCACACTTATCATTACTTTTAACAAATGTATAAAAATAAACTAAAAGATGAAAAAGTAAAGAAAAAGGTATCACAGTATCTTTTGCAAAAGAAAATTTCACACTCATGGTTAATTTTTCAATACTTGAAAAATAACAATAAATAAAAAAACTTTGTGTCACAATATAAATTATCCATCATAAAATTGAAGTATAGTTATATATTTTATAAAAATTTAAATGGAAGAGAATAGAAAACCTACAATAATCATATCACCCACAGTACAATATTCAAAATATTACCATACTTTAGCTAAACAATTAATATATAATTGTAGAAATAAAAAATATAATAGTAAATAATCATGTTAGTACAAATTTTCATAACCATTCAAACCTTCCTGTACTGATAGGGTAAAACCGAGAGGTTCATGCCGAGAACTACATAGCATAACAATTAAGATGATTAAGTTAAAACCGAGAGGTTTTGACCGAAAGTAATAAAGACAAGAATAAAACAAATATAAAAGTTGTAAAAGCCCAATTAGATAAAAACTTACAAGAGGGGTGCACAAATAATAAAAAAGGTGCAGAAAGAAAGCCCAAGGGTAAAGGGAAAGCCCATTAAAGAAACTCTATAAATAGGAGTTCAGAGATAGAAAGAGGTAAGAGTGATTTTATCTGATGAACGTTAAACCTTTTCTGACTTTGGCATCGGAGCGACTTGCAGGTAACCCCCACCTGTTGTGAGGAGAAGCCGAGAGGACCAGCCGAGAGCACCAGCCGAAAGCACCAGCCGAGAGCACCAGCCGAAAGCACCAGCCGAGAGCACCAGCCGATAGCACCAGCCGAGAGGAGAAGCCGAGAGCACCATCAAGGAGAGAAGTACCCGGCCCAAGACAGTATTCAGCCCAAGATTGAAGGATTAGTCTTGATTAACCCATTTCAAGTGTTCTTGGTCCTTGTTGTAAGAACATTTTGGCGCCCACCGTGGGGCCGAGGGTCAATTGAGAAGGGTTAAAGACAAGATGAGTCAAGGAGGAGAACAAGGTGGAGATCGGGAAGACAATGTTAATATGCCAATGGCAATGTTGGTCCAATTACAAAAAGAATTCGAGATGTTGTAAAAGAATAATGAAGAAGAATTAAGTATGTTAAGGGCCGAAAATGCACACATGAGGAGAAAGTTACAAGAGGAAACGGTTTTGAATTCATCTTCCGAAACTGTCCAACCGGGTGTACAAGTGAACGAGAGGATATATAATGAAAATTCTCAAACCAGAAGAAGATGGCTTGAAAACTCTGGGGTTTGTGCAGGAACATCTTCCAGAAAACATCCGTTTTATGATGTTATAGTCGATACTCCGTTGCCTGACAACTGGAAGAACTTAACCATTGACAAATATGATGGAAGTACGGATTCTGATGAGCATATTGCAATATATACTACTCAAATCAGCTTGTATACATGGAATGATGCTGTTATGTGCAGAGTATTTCCTACAACTCTGAAAGGGGCAGCATTGAGCTGGTTTACACGCCTCCCACTGTTGAGTATAGATTGTTTTGATACGTTGATAGAAAAGTTCGGTGCCCAATTTGCAACTAGTCGTCCCCATCATTTAACGTCGATCGCCTTAGTGAACATAAGACAAGAGAAAGGAGAGTCTTTAAGAATGTTCATGGAACGTTTTGGGAAGGTTGCTTTGGGAATCCGAAATCTTAGTCCAGAGGTTACCATGCATCATATGATAACGGCATTAAAACCGGGACCATTTGCCGATAGTCTGTGCAAGAAACCTGCGATTAATCTGGATGAACTAAGGCAACGGGCATCAAAATTTATGCAAATGGAGGAATTAAGGGAGTTTCGAAATCAGGTAAGGTTTGATGGAGGTGAGAAGAGGGTGATAGAAAAAGAACACCCGCCTGTTGCAAGAAGAGCCCGAGAAGAATTCAGAAGCCGAAAATTCCAACAATACACACCTTTGAATGCAAACAGAGCTAGAGTTTTACAAGAAGCTATGGCAACAGAAATAATACCACCACTGCGAAAAGCACGAACACCAGAAAGAGCAGATCATACCAAGCATTGCGAGTATCATAAAAATCATGGCCATCATACAGAAGAATGCATCGGGTTAAAGGATAGAATAGAAGAATTAATTCAAGCTGGACAGTTGAAACGCTTCGTCCAAGGAGGAAATGTGAGAATAAGGTTAAGTCCTGAGAGAGGATCGAGAGGGGGAGAAATGGGCCAGAGAAGAGTTGAAAGATTTGAAAGAAGAGATGAAAAAAGAGTTGAAAAGAGAAGTGATAGAAGAGATGGAAGGCTAGAAAGAAGAGGTGATAGGGATCATCAAAACACTCAGTCAGTAAGGCGGAGTAGGGAACGAAGTCTGGGTAGGCCGGTCAGAGGATTTATAAACACGATTTCAGGAGGTTTTTCAGGAAAGGAATCCTCATCAGCAAGAAAACAACATTGGAGAAGCATCAGAACAATTAATCATATTTTCAAAAAAAGAACCCTGCCACCAATGCTTTTCACAGATGAAGATTTTCAAGAGATTGATCCCGATCACGATGACCCTATGGTGATAACAGTAGAAATAGCTGAATATGCTGTTATGAAAACCTTAGTTGATCAGGGGAGTTCAGTTGATATCTTGTTTTGGGATACTTTCAAAAGATTACACTTAAGAGAAGAAGATATAGTACCTTTCCGAGAACAGATCATTGGTTTTTCGGGAGAAAGAGTTAACACTAAGGGGTACATTGATTTGATGACCACGTTTGGAAGAGGCAATAAAACTAAAAAAATCAAAATCAGATATTTGGTGGTGGATGCTACTACATCATATAATGTGTTATTAGGACGATCCTCTTTGAATAAACTGGGAGCAATAGTTTCAACACCACATTTGGCTATGAAGTTCCCAACAGAAAAAGGTGAGATAGCAACGGTTTATGTCAATCAAAAGGATGCTCGGGAATGTTATGCAGCAGGCTTAAAGATGAATTTAAGAGCAAACCATGATACTGAAAGAATGGTGGCAATGGCCGACTTGGACCCAAGAATAAATGACGAAAGGATAGAGCCAAAAGAAGAAACCACAGCTGTGGTATTGGGTCAAGACGAGAAGCAATGCACTTATGTAAGTGGTAGTTTGCCAAAAGAGTTGTTAAGTAAATTCATCACAGTGTTACGTAACAACAAGGATTTGTTTGCTTGGAAACCATCTGATATACCTGGGATTGATCCGAAAGTGGTTTGTCATAAATTGTCTGTATGTCAAGAAGCAAGACCGGTCTCTCAAAAAAGAAGAAAGTTAGGAGAAGAAAGACGAAAAGCGGCAATAGAAGAAACCGAGAAGTTAATGCAAGCTGGTTTCATAAAAGAGGCTCAATACACAACATGGTTATCCAATGTAGTGCTTGTCAAAAAACCAAATGGAAAGTGGAGAATGTGCACAGACTATACAGACTTAAACAAAGCTTGCCCGAAAGATACATACCCACTACCCAACATAGACCGACTAGTGGATGGGGCGTCTGGACAAGAGATGATGAGCTTTCTTGATGCCTATTCAGGGTATAATCAAATACAAATGTATGAGCCAGATGTTCCAAAAACGGCTTTCACCACAGACACTGCGAATTATTGTTACAAAGTCATGCCTTTTGGTTTGAAGAATGCTGGAGCAACATATCAAAGGTTGATGGACAAGGTGTTTAAAGATCAGATTGGAAAAAATATGGAGGTGTATGTTGATGATATGGTTGTGAAATCAGGAGAGATAGAGAAACACTTGGAAGACCTTGAGGAGGTGTTTGCACAGATAAGAAAATACGAAATTCGGCTTAATCCAGAAAAATGCGTTTTTGGGGTAAGAGGTGGAAAATTTCTAGGTTTTATGTTGACAAACAGAGGCATTGAAGCAAACCCCGACAAGTGCGAAGCAATAATGAAGATGGGAAGCCCAAAGAATTTGAAGGAGGTACAAAGACTAGTGGGAAAACTCAACTCATTATCAAGATTTCTACCAATCCTTGCCGAAAAAACCAAACCAATAGTAAACTTGTTAAAAAAATCCGAAACCTTTGAGTGGGATGAGCGGTGTGAGCAAGCCTTTTCTCAAATCAAAACTATAGTGGCCGAACCACCAATCTTGGTTAAACCAGTGTCAACCCAACCTATCATAGTCTACCTAGCCACCTCGGCTGAAGCCATAGGAGCAGCTTTGATTCAAGAAACCCCAGAGCAAAAACCAATATATTTTGTGAGTAGATCCCTACAGAGTGCCGAAACCAGATATCCCAAAATTGAAAAAGTAGCCTTAACCCTGGTGTATGCTGCGAGACATCTTCGGCCATATTTTCAGAATCATCAGATAATTGTGAGAACAAATTACCCAATATCCAAAATTTTGAGAAAACCCGAACTTGCAGGTAGGATGGTAACGTGGACGATGGAGCTATCAGAATATGGAATCAAGTACGAGCCAAGAGGACCTATCAAAGCCCAATCCCTTGCAGATTTCATTATTCAAATGCCGACAGCAACACAGCAGGAGCACTGGACATTGTATGTAGATGGAGCATCAAGCAAAAGAGGCAGCGGAGCAGGAATAGTGCTTGAAGGACCAGATAACTTCCAGGTGGAGATGGCGCTAAGATTTGAGTTCAGAACATCCAACAACCAAGCAGAATATGAAGCTCTTGTTGCAGGGTTACTATTAGCCAGAGACATGGGAGTTGAAAACGTCATTTGCAAAAGTGACTCTCAACTTTCGGTGGGACAGGTGCAGGGACAGTATCAGGTAAAAGATCCATTACTGATGAAATATTGTCATAAAGTGTTAAATATTATGCAATGTTTTAATAAAGCCGAAATGAAATATATCCCAAGAGAACTAAACATGAAAGCAGACTCATTATCCAAGTTAGCAAGTGAACAACGACAGGGCCAACACAACTCCATCATACAGCAAACTCTTAGTCAGCCAACAGTGAGTGTGGAAGAATGCTTGAACATTGCAACCTCAAAAGATGAATGGATGAAGACTTACATAGAAGTAATAAAGAGCCAAGAACAAGGTGTTGAACCGGATGCAAGAATGGCAAAGAAAGTAGCTAGTTTTGTGTTGATTGGTGAAGAATTATACAAAAGAGGATACTCTGTGCCTTTGTTAAAATGTCTTTCAAATGAACAAGCCGAATATGTAATTAAAGAGCTTCATGAAGGGATTTGTGGGCTACATTGCAGAGCTCGAACAATGGCAACAAAGGTTTGTAGAGCCGGTTACTATTGGCCAACAATCCGAGAAGATTGTGAACTTTATGTCAAGGCATGCAAAAAATGTCAAGAATTTGGAAGTCTAAATCACATACCAGCACAAGAGTTGCACGAAATCGTTTCCCCATGGCCATTTGCAAAATGGGGAATGGATATACTTGGACCATTCCCACTGGGACGAGGACAAACTAAGTTCATGATAGTAGCTGTCGACTACTTTACAAAATGGATAGAAGCAGAAGCGTTAACTAAGATAACAGCTCAATAGGTCCAATCGTTTGTATGGAAAAATATAATATGTCGATTCGGAATCCCGCACACCATTATAACTGACAATGGCAGACAATTCATTGACAAAAAACTTATGGAATTTTATGCAGATTTGGGGATCAAAGCAACGAGCACATCAGTTGAGCACCCACAAACAAATGGACAAGCTGAAGCCGCGAACAAAGTTATTCTCGGACAGTTAAAGAAGAGGTTAGGAAGTGCTAAAGGACTATGGACTGAGAAGTTGCCAGAAATATTATGGGCATACAGATGCACACCACAAACATCAACAGGAGAAACGCCATTCAACCTTACGTACGGAACAGATGCAATGTTACCAGTAGAAGTTACCGAACCAACATTACGAAGGCAAATGGAAGATTGGAATATCAATAATGAATGCTTAAGAACTGATCTTGATCTTATTGAAGAACTCAGAGAACGAGCAAAAATAAAAGAAGCAACAGTAAAAAGAAGAGCAATGAAAAGGTTTAATGTGAAAGTAAAGTTCAGGGATTTTAAGGAAGGAGATTTGGTCTGGAGAATGCGTACTGATGCTCGAAAAGATCCACGACATGGAAAGTTGGCAGCCAACTGGGAAGGACCATTCAGGATAATGGAAAACTTACATAACGGAGCTTATAGATTAGAAACTCTAGACGAAAAAGTGATACCGAATACATGGAATGCGAGTCATTTAAAGTTCTATTTCAGTTGAAACAGATGTAAGCCAGAAACTTGTATACATATCAATTATCTAATCAAGAAGAATTATCCAGTAACATCATCTTATTAGAATCATGCTTTTCTTTTCGGTCTTGGACGCTTTTCACTTCAGGTGAAATCCCTCCCGAAAAAATTTTACACCATTCTTTTTGGGCTTGGATGATTTCATTTCAGGTGAAATCCCTCCCGACAAAATTAGACATAATTCTTTTCGGTCTTGGATGCTTTCACTCCAGGTGAAATCCCTCCCGAAAAAGGTGGTCTTCGATTCTTTCTTCAATTGGTTCACAAGACATCTCCAAGCAATAGATATAAAACCGAGAGGTTCATGGTGTTTTCACTCAAACGTTGGCAACTAAAGACAAGTTACATTTATTCACTCACGTCTACGTTTTTGGTTACTCTAAAAGTAATATAAACCGAAAAATAACAACAATACCAAGGCAATACAAAACCGAAAAATAAACCTTAATGGTTAATAAAAACCAAATAATACTCGTCACGTTTCTAAGTTAAACATTTAAAAGCGTTTAATCAAAATAATTCAAAATACAGTCCTCACATCGTTCGACCAAAAGGTTTATCATACAACCGAGAAGACCAAACCATTAAAACATTTAGCACAAAGCCGAACGTAGGAATCAACAAATAATACTAAGTAAATAACATAACTTTAAGGAATAATATTCGTTAGTTTCTGATAACATTCCATGGAGACATTACAAAAAGGATTCAAAACTTCCACATATACGTTCGACATTTCAACATCAAAACAGCCTCCTCATATAAACTAAGGCACTATAAACAAAATATTAACATCTACATCTGCCTAGTTTTCGATATTGATATCTTCGGCATCATTATCTGGAATTTCATTCACAGGAATTAATTCACCATTATAAAAATCCTTTTTAACATCAAAATTCCCGTCATCAATAGGAATCTTATAGAAATATTTTGCTTGTTGAAGAGCCTTTTCGAAGCCCAGCTTATGTTGTTCAAAGATAAAGCTTTCGGCTTCAAAAACATTGGTTCTCAGCTGATGTATCTCCTCGTCCATAGCTTTGATGGTGTTTTTATCGGAATCATTTGCAGAAGATAACGCCGATACCTTATCATTCAAACCTTGATTTTCTTTACACAGTCGAACATTTTCTTCAACAGATTTAAAGTTCTCGTTTTCTAAATCAGAAATTTTCTTCTCAAGACCTTCTATTTCAACTTCTCGTTCCATTTTCTGCTTTTTAATCTCTTCTAACTGCACCGATAAAGAGCTCATTTTTTCTTTATACTCAGCAAAATCATTCTTCAATTTGTCAAACTCAGATAATGCCACACAGTTCCCATTCTTCTCCTTCAACATCTTTCCAATCAAAAGATTTCTGCTTGACAATTCAATAACAGAATCTGCCAAAGCAGCAGCATCCATAGTCTTCAGCATGTTATAAGACGATTCACCAAAAGATGTCTGAACAAACTTCGCATACTTCGTTGTAGCACTAAATATCATTTCCGAGAGAGGTTCGGAAGAAACATGTTCACTCTGACGATGGCGCCGAGAAGACGAATGCGACCTCTTGCTATTCCTATCACGCTTTTTTGATTTCTTTGAAGGACCAGCAGCCTCAACATGGCTTACCGGATCAACCGCTTCCACATTCACAATAGGTTCCACGACTTCTTCCACCACAGGGTTCACCACATTTTCACGACGAGGAGTTACATCACCCACCTTATTCAGCAATTTCGAAAAATACGAGCGAGCTTTCGGATTAGTGCTCGCCATCAAAGCTGAAAATCAATAAAACATTTAGCTAAGTTAAAAGTTTTATCCTAAAAAGAGCAAAAATGTGGAACAACCACGTACCAATCAGATTTTCTCGAGGATTTGATGAAGTATACAGTTGTAGCAGGGCGCGAGTGGGAACCTGGTACGAGAGCCGACTAAAAACCTCGATAACATGACGATCGGCAACACCCATTGAATGAAACGAAATAGAATTAAACTTCACAGGATCTTTCGTCCAATACAGGGGGAACCTTGGAGAATCTCCATAAAAAAAAAATACTCTCTTCCTACAGGCTCTATTAGAATCTTAAAAAAACTGCCCTTAAAATCTTTATATGATGATGTAAAAGGTTTAAGAAAACAAACATTGGATTTACTAATAAGGGATAACCACCCTGGCCGCTTCCCAGGCCGAGAGCTATAATAATACAAGAAGGAAGCAGGACTAGGACAAAGCGATAATAATTTACACAAAATACTAAATGCTTGCATCGCAGCCCAACCATTCGGATGGAGCTGAGTAGGTGCGACATTAAGGAACTTAAGGACACCTATTTGAAAATTGTTCAAAGGCAACCGAATATGAAGATCTCTAAAAAAGCAAGCATAAAAATAAAAAAACTCATGACTGTCACCCTCTCGACCATGACAAACATGGTCGGCATCTCCAACACGCCGAAAAGAAATAATATCATTTTCAATGTCAGAATAATAAATCTGGGAATGGGAAAGGAAACTACGAAGTTCGATAGCAGAACGATATTTGGACAAATACTCTCGGAATTTAGGATTAACCCATTGGTAACCTGGACGAAGATTTCTCTGAGGCAATACAATGCCGAATTCTTGAGGAGCATCAACAGCCGGTGCTCCATTTGAATCATTCATACAAGAAGGGGTAGCAGATGAAGACTTCGAGTCTTGGCGATCCTCTTCTCGCACCACTCGCCCAGTTGATTCACCACCCGCGCTTGAAAAATCATCAGAAGCAGAAAAACTTGAAAGAGACATTACCTTTGCACGAACTGGTTATAGATTGAAAGAAAGTTGCTTTTCTCAATACACAACGAAACACATTCGTAAAAATTTGGAAGAAGACCCTATTTATAACCCAAAGTTACACCCTAGAATTTGAAACGTTGCAAGCAATCTGAAACCGTTCAAAAAGGTATAATCTAACGGTTGCAACAAGTTCACGTCAAATCAACTTAACTCAGCAAGGCCCAAAAACCGAGACATTCAATAGCAAATCAAATCAAATGTCAAATATACTATAATTTATTAAGACATGAATATTTTACAAGACCTTAAAATATTTCTGTCTTGGGGGGCTAGTGTACTGATAGGGTAAAACCGAGAGGTTCATGCCGAGAACTACATAGCATAACAATTAAGATGATTAAGTTAAAACCGAGAGGTTTTGACCGAAAGTAATAAAGACAAGAATAAAACAAATATAAAAGTTGTAAAAGCCCAATTAGATAAAAACTTACAAGAGGGGTGCACAAATAATAAAAAAGGTGCAGAAAGAAAGCCCAAGGGTAAAGGGAAAGCCCATTAAAGAAACTCTATAAATAGGAGTTCAGAGATAGAAAGAGGTAAGAGTGATTTTATCTGATGAACGTTAAACCTTTTCTGACTTTGGCATCGGAGCGACTTGCAGGTAACCCCCACCTGTTGTGAGGAGAAGCCGAGAGGACCAGCCGAGAGCACCAGCCGAAAGCACCAGCCGAGAGCACCAGCCGAAAGCACCAGCCGAGAGCACCAGCCGAAAGCACCAGCCGAGAGCACCAGCCGATAGCACCAGCCGAGAGGAGAAGCCGAGAGCACCATCAAGGAGAGAAGTACCCGGCCCAAGACAATATTCAGCCCAAGATTGAAGGATTAGTCTTGATTAACCCATTTCAAGTGTTCTTGGTCCTTGTTGTAAGAACATTTCCAATTATTAAAAAAGGACAAATATATCTTTTAACGATTCACAATCATAAAATTTCCTTACAAAATCCCTAGGTATGCATTTATTTATTTAAATCCTTAATTAAACCATCAACACATTCATTCAGGAATTTTAGCAAAACATGAATCTGACTATAAATTATTTATTAGTTCTTTTATTATTCACTTTTATTGGGCTTCTTGTATTTTAATTTAGTTTTTTTTATATATTTTAATATCTTATATAATTTATTTCATATTATAATTTTCTTATTCGTCTCATATTTTAGTTTTATTTAATAATACTAACATTAATGGTATTTTTAATATTTTGTCTATATATTTATTTTAGCGTAATGGTATGTTATATATTAAGATGAGATAACGGTTAATTTGGTTTAAAATTAATTTACATTAATGTAAGGATCTAGAAAATTACTTTTAAATGAAAAGGGCATATAAATAGAACCACCATCTCTCTATAAAGTTCTTTTCCTTTCCTCTCCCTTCTCTCTACAATTCTGACTTTCTCGTTCATCTGTTCGATGATCAGAGTCCACCATCAGACTCCTGACAGTGAGTACTACAAGACTGCCCGATCAGAATCTTTGATAGAGTAAGTTCATTTTTGCTCTTCTCTTTGAGTCAAATTTGGAACTTGTTAGGTTTTTTTGTCCTTGCTTGCATGTGACCCTTTTAGCTTTAGGGTTAATCTCGGTTAGCTCAGGGTCCTAGTGATATAGTTAGATTTTTTATTAGGACTCTGTGATACAGGTTAAGTTACCTTTGGGTTCTTGGTGGTTTTGGAGCTCTTAGTGAATATCTTCTAATTTTCAGGTAAGGGAAGCTAGCCTTAATTTCCAATAGAACACTAGGCTAGAAGATTTGAAGATAAAATTGGATATATGGTTGCTGTTATACAATTATAATGTTGTTGAGTATTGGTTGTTGATGTTGATTAGAGTAATTTTAGCTACAGCAGGGACTTTGTTAAATTGGGTGCTCTGTGGTGTGATTTCGATCAACCTAAAATATTTTTGTTCAAACCAAAATTCCTGGGTGCTCTCTGGTGTGATTTCGATCAACCTAAAATATTTTCGTTCAAACCAAAATTCCTGGGTGCTCTCTGGTGTGATTTCGATCAACCTAAAATATTTTCGTTCAAACCAAAATTCCTGGGTGCTATCTGGTGTGATTTCGATCAACCTAAAATATTTTCGATCAATCCAAAATTTTGTATACATATATGAATATTGCTATTTTTATTATTTTAGCATAGTTTATTTTATATTACTATTGTTAAATAACTTTTTGGATATATTTGGATTGTTAGAAAGTTTAAATTATATATTATGATTGAATGGTGTATTGATGTGTTAAATGAAGTGTGCAATGATTTGAAAGTGTGATCAAGACATAGTATTTTCAGGAAAGGAAATACCGTGTGAGATTGTTGTTAGGGTGTATTGATCTGTTAGGCCCGTAATGAGACATCCTGACTCTACTGATATAATGGAATCACATAGATGAAGTTATTCAGTTGATGAGAGTCGATGGAGGTTCATATGACTTTGTTTGGGGTTTGAAATATAATCTGGTCTTTCAGGTCATATGAATTTACGTTGTCATACGAGATGATAAGATATTGAGATGTTTATGCGCATGGTTGTGTGGATTCACAACGAGTAGTATGACAGGTGCAGGTCTCAGGATTCTAATTTCAATACACGAGTCTTCCGAAAGTAGAGTCAAGTGTCTATGTGATATGAGTCAGTTGAAGTCTGACATGTGAAAGATGAATATTGAATTTTAATAGACACTTGATGATTTGAGAATTTGTGTGACACTTGATGATTTGAGAATTTGTGACACTTGATGATTTGAGAATTTGTATGAGACTTATGATTTATGTTTTATTAATTTCAAAGTGAAATTTTATAAAATTTTGTTTTATATGGCTAGCTTACCCTGTTATTTGGTTGTGATGATAGTGTATTTACACGGGAGCGGTGAGATTGCAGGTAGTAGAGCTCCTCAGTTAGATAGATTTAAATTGAATGTTTTATTTTGTTTTTTTCTAAAAATTTTTGTTGTATATATTAAATCCCTATGAAGAGGGATATCTTTTGTTTTGAGATACAAATATGAGAAAACAATATATGTTTATTGCATGCATAATATATTAACAAATATGAGTAAAATTTGGGGAGGTTACAATTAACATGTTAATTTATTTAATACTAAAAAAAATCATTTAATAGAAATCAAATTTAATGATAAAAACAATTAGTTACTATATTGATTAAATTATATATTATTTTAAAAATTATAAAAATTTATTGATATTTAAATCATAATTAACTAATTAAACACTAATTTAAAAATTATTTATTAATAATAGAAACTCTTTCGATACTAATAATTTTTTTGTCTCTAATTTAGTTTATATAATAATTAATATCTCTAAAATTATTTTTTATTTAATAATTTTTTTAAGTGTAATTTTAGTTAAATTATCAAGTTTTTGAATGATTTGAGAATTTTCAAATATGTCTTCAATCTATTTTTTAATTGGGTATTGATCACGTAAATTATTTGAATAAAACCTTTACAGATTTTAAAATCATGATAAATTATTATTATTTTTGGTAATTTAAAGCCTCATAAACTAATCTCAAAAGCTTAGTTTTGGAATCTAGGGAATGAGGGACAGAGTAATGAAATGAATACGTTAGAGCTTTTGATGGTTGTTGGTGTTAGTTATAGCTCTTCAAAATGATGATGAAAAGTGAAACGATGGTTAGTGAATTTAATGTGTTATAACTTGTTTCACCAGTGCAATCACATCTCCAAGGATGAGAATCTAGTTTATTCAACCACGCTTTTATGCTCCATAAATATGAACAAAGAACAAGAAAACAAAGAAAAGTTCAACAATTACAACTATGAACTGCACCTATCATCAACCCTAGCTAACAAACCTTGCTGTCTTGAATGAAACGTTGAAAACACTACTCATGCCATTTTCATTCATTCTGCTATAATTTATGTGGAAACCCTTTTGGTTACTCAATATTTCTGCATTAAATGGTTATAGAGATCCTTTATCGTCTCCAAAAGATTGCACTCAACACTTTCAACGTGAAAAAATTCTTTTTAATAACCTCACTCAATCGGTCCTTACAAACTGTTGAGTGTTTCTCTGCCACAATCTATGATTACCAATACAATACCTCAACAAACATGAGCAAAACTTTTATGACAAGGTAACTATGAATCAGAAAAACCACAGAAAACAGAAATGAAAAGTGTGGCAAGCGAAAAATTGACTCAAAATTGTGGATGTGCAATCCAAACAAATAGAATAACTGGACAGACTATATGACAGCAGACATATCTCATCTTTCAGGATTTAAGCCTCAAAACTTCATCCCCTCAAACTCTTAATAATCTCTGAGAGGGCAGAGTATGTTCCAAAAGCAGAACAGACAGCACCTACTGTGATGATTGTAATGCAAACTGTTGCCTGCAGACATAGGAAATAAAAAGTAAAGTAGCAGTAGAGTTTATTATAACTGTTCAAGTAATGTCTGAACTTAATTAGTGGTAAGATTCTTGATTTGAGTGTCTTGTTTAAGTGTTAATGTCAGAATGATACGCTTCTGTTTTAAAATTGCTTTTCATTTGTATGCTTTAAGCTGTGTTAATATCAAAATATTTGTTTTTGAAGCCTTTGAGTAGTTCACTTAATTTTAAGGGGAAACTATTCGTTGTCACCATGTTCGATACTCTATAAAGTCCTAAAGAGTTTATTTTTCTCATCAATGCTCTACTTTTTATCAGTTCACCTTTCAAAGAAAAATGTTTCTTTTTATTGTCCATTTAGAAATTAAAGACAACATCATTTACTCTTTTTTTTTTGTTAGGAGTTATTTCAGACATATCTACTACACAATACAGAAAACAATAATAGAGAAACTTGCACACGTAACAATCTAAAGGTGAAAGTAAAGAAAGAACAAGAAAGACTCACGCACAAAGTAACGAAATTCAATTGAAGTGTTAACGAATCTCAATCTTTATCCACGACATAATTCAGTATACTTGAGAATAGACTTTGTAGTTTCTCTCACAACAAATTCTCACTCGGACTTAGTTAAGAACAACTCAAACATTAGCCACAAATCACGTGAAACACGTCTCGACTACAAGGAATACACATAAACAATGCTTCTCATTATTTGGTTGGAAAGACACTTAGACAGTTTCTCTAGACGGTCTAACTCTATGTAGACATTAAGAGACAAGATAATCTACTGAGACCATCTATTTGATAGAAGCTACATAGCAAACACTTGACGATTTAGTATAGTTAGACGGTCTAGGAACCTTTTAGACAAGATTTTAGTGAGCCAATCTCTCAAATCTCTAACTTGGTTCAACACAAATCTGAGTGAGAGTCATTACCTGCCAATAAGCTCATTACAAGCTTAATCACCAATAAGCAGGATAAAATCCAAGCAATGAAGGAACTTGCTGCCTAACAAAACCTTTGTAATCATATCAAAATGATTATGATTTGTATTTCGCTGCTATTGTCACAGTAGATGGTGACAATTTGGTCTTGCACCTTCAGTTATTTGGCTAGACCTTTCACCCATAAGGCTTCCTTCATAGCTTTTGACATAGCAATTTACTATGCTTTAGTGGTTGACAAAGCCACTACCTTTTGTAAACTGGTCTTTCAATTGATAGCAGTACCATAAGTAGTAAACGCATAGCTTGTGAGAGACTTTTTGGTGTGCAAATACCCAACAAAGTCGGAGTCAACAAATTCTTCTATGGTAGCATCTCTAATAGATAGTCTTACTCTATCATAAACTAGAACTCATCCAAGCAATCCTTTCAAGTAGTAGAAAATCCACTTAAGAGCTTGCTAGAGAGTTCGCCAAAAATTTGACATGAACCTACTAACAATGCTCACAACATAGGCTATATCAAGGCGAGTGAAAACCATCGCATACATCACAACACCAACGATGTTTGCATGTGGTATACCGACCATATAATGTTGTTCTTCCACTATCTTAGAAGACTATTCATTACTCAACTTATTGTGAGAAGCAAGAGGTGTGGATATAGTAAGTATTTGAGGATAGATTCGTAACTTCCTTGAGTATAGTCTACTATTGACAGGATGTATCTAGTACTAGAGTGTGATGCAGTTGAAGATGGTCCCTATAGGTTAGCATGAACGTAATCAAGGGTTACCTTTATTCTCTGCTGCCTTACATTAAAACAAATTCTGCAAGCTTTTCCTTGAACACAATGTTCACAAATTTTAATTGCTCAATTTTGTCACTGCTAAACAAGCCTTGCTTCTCAACTCAACTAAGTCTTTTTCACTTCCAGGAACTAACCTTTTATGCCATATTTCAATCTTAGACAAGACGGTCTACTCAATAATAGACTATGAGTCAAATATTACAACACCTTCCAAGGCTTATAGATCATTCTTCCTCACACCCTTCATCACTACCATGGATCCTCTCAACACCTTCAAGATTCCACTCTCTCCTTTAAACACATATCCCTTCTTCTCAAGCTCACCAAAGGATATTAGGTTGCACTTCAAGCTAGGTACAAACCTAAATTCCTGAAGCAGTCTTTCAGTTCCATCATGTAGATGAAACCTAATAGTTTCGAACCTTCTTCAAGTTCTGTAAACTCTTGGAACCATAAACAGTTAGGTGTCATATGAAATGAACATCTCGAGTCCATTATCCACTCGTAATCATCAACACTGCTTGACACCATGAGGACCTTTGATGATTAATAGCTATCTTCCATCATAGTTGCTATACCAGACATAGACGACTCTCTACAAGATCCAAACGATCCATCAAAAGTTGTTAGCCTTCTTTTTCCTCTCAAGACAAAACCTTATAGTGTGATCATTCTTCTTGCAATGATAACATCTAATAGACTATGTATTTCTACCATTGTGTGTCCTCGACTTTAACCTCTTTCAACCTCCTTTGTGATGACAATATACCCCCTTGCTACAAGACCACCTCTTGCACAAGACACCTTTACATCAAACTTCTTGTTCAACTCCTTTGAGCTCATAGCAACTTGAACCTCCTCAAGAGAAAGAGTATTTGATCCATACAACATGGTTTCCTTGAAATAATCCCGCATCTTACGCAAAAAAATACAACAACAACAACAATACTTGATCCTCATCATAAATCTACACATAAAGATTCTCTAGATCAATGAAGAATTAGTTGAATTCATCTAGTTGTTCGCTAATTGTCTTTTCACTACTCATCTTATATAAGTACAATGTTTGCTTCAGATACATATGGTTAACTAAGGACTTTGTCATGTACAAGCTCTCAAGCTTAGTCCATAGTCCCTATGCATTATTCTCCTTTGAGACTTGCCTCAACACCTTATCACCAAGTCTAAGAACAATAGCGTTGTGAACCTTCTCTAACAATGTTTCTTGTCCTTCCCTACCATGGGTGCACCAAGCTTGGATTCACTTTCCACAATCTGAAGTTGTTCAAATCATTGAATTTCTCAACCTTGTACTTTGCAGATGTCATGATGATTGATGTTTCACACTCACCGCACCATTTTTATAGGAATAAGCTCAGACAAATCCACTACAAATCCGTTTACCACACAAACAGAGAACGATAACAAAGAAACTTGCAAGCATACCAGGTAGAAGGTACACATAAGAGGGAGGACAGTAAAGAATCATACACAAAAATAACTTGGTTCAATTGAAGTGTTTTTGAACTTCAATCTACGTGCATCACATGATTCACTATACTCAAAGATTACAACTTGTAGTTTTTCTCATATCAAACTCCCACTCATACTCTCAGTTAAGCATAACTCAAATGTTAGCCAACCCTAATAATACAAAAGTTTATATTTATACAACAATACTGTTATAATTAACTCACGTAAAATATGCCTAAATTAATAAGGAAGACACATGAATTGTGTTTTTCATTACCGAGCTGGAAAGTTCTTAGAGTGGTTCTTCACACGGTCCAAGTGTTAGTAGACACTGAGACTAGACTTAGACCACCTACCACATATGGTATAAGCTGACGGTCTAGTACAATCAAACGGTCCAGAAACCTTTTAGACAAGATTTTACTGAATCAATCTTCACACTTTTCAAGTGTAACCCTATCTCCATGTAATTCTCAAAGATTTATACATTTATCATAAATGGGAGATAAATAGTAAGGTCATATTAAGAAGTTAAAAGTATAAAGTAAAATATAAATATAGAAATTTATTGTATTTCTTAATCTTGAATTTACACCATCTTCCAAAGCTTTTAAAAAATAGAGGGAGTGGTTATCAACTCAACTTAAATTTATGACTTATATTGAGCAGTATTATTGAAAGTGAAAGCATCATACCTGTACTCGCGTCACTTTGCCTCGCAAGATTTTTAGGAAACAAACGCAGGGTAGTATCAAAGACTGTCATCGAGGATGGTTTTAGTTTTAATTAATAAAATGTCGAGATCAATAAGCAAGAACAGATCAACTGAATGAAACTTACAACAAGCATTGTGAACAACGATCCAATCAATGACATAACCAGACCTACAAAAAAGAAAATTATATACGTTGTTGATAAAAACATGGTAGAACTATGTCACGGTACAATGATTTTCTGAAATGAAAAAGTTGGTCTGTCCAAAAATAAGTAATTTCCAGATTTAGTAAAGAAGTAATATTGAAGATAAATAGATCAACAACTAAGCACATGAGAATAGGAAGCGGAAAGACTCACCAAAAAAGGGAATTGAGAGACCAATAACCAGGGTGGAAAGTACCAGTGCTGTTCTGATGAAGATGGAATATAGATAAGACTTGGCTTGGTTTGATGGTATCAACTCCTCCAGACTCATTGCCACCGGAGATATAGTCAATGCAAATGTGATTCTAATTAAGTTCAAAACAACTTCCTTTGCTCACCGTGTGAGAGTCTTTAAAAGGGAATGCAAGAGAAATAGCATATCATAAAACACATGTTCAAACACACATTGATATAACACATTCTTTCCTGTCAAACACTTTCACCTTGAATCAACATGTTGTACATGAATAGGAATACAAGGACAAACATTTGTCAGGTTTTATAATTTTTTTTCCATTAGTAAAGCAAGATGCTAATTAGAAATGTTTTCAGTTGTGAAGCATTCCTTGCTCTTCCTGATGCAAGATGCTTGAGTTACTTGGCAATATTTTGTTTGCAAGAGATAATTATTCATATTTCTCTCTCAAATATCACTTTAGAAGAAGAAGGAATTTCAAATTTATAAATGCAGGATGGAAACAAAACCATTTCTTATTCGTATCTCTCTCATGTATTTAACTACTTATGTAAGGCCCCTATAAAAAGGATATTTGGTAAATGGATTAACCACCTGCAAAATAAAAGAAACAGATCAAATGTTGGTTATTTATGTAGTTTCCTGAAAATTGATAATATGCTGATACAGAATTAAGCATAGTATGAGAATAATAAATGACACAAAAATAGAGAATGTATACCGTGGTCCAAACAGCAATCTTGGTTGCTACCAATTCTTGAGGCAGGTTGAGAGTGAATTGAGAGAGTATAGCTTCACCAAACATTGTGTATCCCATAACAGCAGCTCCAGCATACAATAAGGTACAAATACCAAAACTGAGGAAAGGAAAAATCATACTTGTATATATTAGATTCAGAAAAAGAAATTCTACTGAAGAAAATAAAAATCCTATGCAAGTATATTCCACATCTTGAGGCATTGTGATTTACCTTATACTTCTCTACTAGTTTACTACCTAAAAGAGATCATCATATCTTCTATATATACTTGTAAATTGCATTTGTACAAGACTTAGATCTACTATACAGTGGAAGGACCAGTGACAACCGAGTTATAGATTATGGCCAAAAATTATTTACCATGCTAAGAGCACTCCAGGGAATTGGTTTCGATTTGCCATGGATGTATAAATGTTTGGGAAAACAGCATGTCCGGAGTAGCAGTAACCATAAAGACCCACAGCAACAGGAAAAGTTGCAAGATTGAGTGGGGTCCCTTTGCTAGGAAATCCGACTTCGTCTACACCAACCCATAACAAGCAGAGAACCACTAAAATTGATGCAACAACTCCACCAGCTATAAAAAGAACATGGTATAAGGTTATAATAAGCTTTTTCAAATAATGATGATAGTATAATATATGATTGCTGACTGCCAAAACATAAGACAGATTCATGAGCAGTTATAGTAACCAAGCATGAATGATAATAACTAGAGGAATGAAATTTGAGAAGCTGCACATGTTATATATAATTGACCAATATCATACATTATGACCAATATCATGTATTATCATTTCATTTCACAGCAACAACAAAGCTTTATCCCAATACAGAAAAGAACAACATGAAGTATGATAAAACCTTGTTTGAGAAATGATGACATACGAGCCAAGTGTAAATGAGACGAAGCTCTAACTTTTGATCAGAGAATGAACGACTAATCATTTGTTGAACCAAATAATAAGCACTTACCAGATATGTAACTGAGAATGCTTAGATCGCGGAGCCAAACAGTAGGAAGAACAGCCAAGGCAGTAATCACAGCAAACAGTGTACGTGAATCCAGTTCAATTCCACCCAAATTCAAGTGTGCATTTGGAAACAAGGAAGACAAGTTGTCGCCCTCCAAAATTATATATTCAATGCAACAAGCCTGCATGAAGGAATATTCAATAGGCAAAGTAATTGCTATAAATTTAGAAAGATTATACTTAGCAGCCAATAGATGTAACAGTGGAATCCAAACAAGGTAGCCACATAGAATTTCATCATTTTTAATTGGCTTTAACAAATTACATTGGATGAGACCTCAAATGGAATACTAGATGAGTGAAGGTGGCTGTACTTACATATAATTCCACGTACAATACTATCTGCATCCAAAGAAAAAAAGGAGAAGGTATTAAGAAGTGATTAGAGGCATAGTTATTTTTAATTAACATGGAATTTGTCCCCCTAGAATAAAGACATCGGAACACAACAAATTTTAAAATTACAAGACCTGACACAATTATAATACAACCTATGAAATGAACATAAAACATAAATCTTAAATCAAAACAGAGAATCAATGTTTGAAAAGTGAGCACGAGTCATTACAGACATAATAAAATGTTATAACTTATCTAGTTACTGTGATATTTTTATGTCAGTACAAGAGTTCATAATAGATGTAAGAAAGAGAAGCATGAAGGGAAGACTTACTGAAATGGCAATACGTCCAGTAGTACCAAAAGCAGCTTGGCCAATATCAGGGTATGTTTCAAGCTCAGGATCACTGTCCAAACAGGAACGCAAGAGCAGCCCAGTATAAAATGAAATAATTGCGAAAAGGAACAAAACTGAGAGTCCAAACCATCCACCTTCTTTGGCAGCATAAGGGGTAGAAAGGATTCCAACTCCACAAAGAACATTTATTCCTACAAAATCCAAAATATGATGAATAAGGGAACATCATCATCACCTGCACTGCAGGGGTCATGCAGTTTCAAACCAAATGCTGTACAATATTTTAACCTACGGTTCATTTTACAATTTAAGGTATGATTTTTTTATTGGGGTTCATGCAGTTCAAAATTTATAATGGACTAGTGAATACAAAAATGCATGTGATTAGCTTTAGTACAAATTAAATCTAAATATAAGATCATGGTCAACTCAGAAATGAGAAAATGAATTTATGTAGCATTTTGAACAAGTGATGGTGACAAAGTGGTTAATAATCATCACTTGTCTAACTTAGGTAGGCCTGAGAAGCTATCAATTTACATCATTGCCTAACATGGTCCCCCCAGTCAGAGGATTGATTGAGTATGTCGGTGGGACTTCTTAATTGCAGTTTGCAGAAAAAACAATATATGTTCCGAAACACATCCATTCACTAATAAATGAACACCCAATCCTTATCTTCTAGTAGAACAGTTTCAAGTAGTTTTAAATTAAATAATTCATAAAATGAAGAAATTTAACCAATTATTTGAACACTTAAAGCTTAACTCTATGATTTACTTTATAATGTTCAAGTATAATGTGCTCAGTTTTGGGCTAAATGTGACTTTCTAGATAAGTATTTATTTAAGGTTTTCTAAAAAGAATAACTTCATTAAAAATCATTTTTGAAATAATAAAAAACCAAAAATAATCAGAAAACATAAATATGATTATAAACTATTTAAAACAATTTCTCCTAAAATCAATTATTCTTTAGAAGCTGAATTTTCTTATTATAAAGAACAAAAATGATAGTTTCACAACATAACACTCACTTCAATAATATTATATCATATATATAGTATTTTAAATTAAAAAATAATATATTGGTTATCATAGAATTAAAATATTAATATATTGGTTTTCAAGTGGGTGTCTTTTTTAGGAGTGTTAACTTGTGTTTTTTTTTAATTTCTAAAAAATAATCACTAAATTATATTACACTCTGTTCCATATACAAAATGTTACACTAGAACTATTGTGGGTTTAAAATGGTTTATGTGAGTGTCCATATCTCAAATCTATTCCCACCTCCCAATTTACAAGTTGGTAAAATCTGATCCACACCGTCCAAATCCATGAAGTGGGGCAGAGTGCATACCCACCATGTTTTTTTTTGTGATGTAACTCATAAGGACACTGTTTTTTAGAGTGTTATCTGCTTGTTAGCTTCATTTAATGCAAGTCGTGCATTATATCAATTTTCAAGCTCTATAACTCAGAATCATCATCATGCCCGAACACAGAAAAAAAATAATGTACATCAAGAGAATTACAACCCTCTCTTTTCTCACCAAATTTTGTTTGCATGTAGGAAACTCCTTCATTTATATAATGAAGTTCAAATTTTCTGATACATAATGACAAGAAAACAACATATACAGTACACCAATTAATTTGTATCATTATCATGCATTCAATTTACCTTAACTATGATTTGATATTTTCCCTTCCTTCTTTTTGTCCTTTATATTTATTCCGAAGATAAGGTTGAACAGTTTATTCTCTTATAATAAAATAGAATTCTGGGCATAGATCAAACCAAGAACATAACAGACCAAGATTCAACAATTTACCATTGAGCACAGCTTGTCCAAAAGTGCAGTGGCGAGAGGGAACTTCATGAGAAACCTTGGAATCCTTCTTAATCAAAGAAGATCTTCTAGAAGAAAGAGGAGGAAGCAAGGAATGAGAGCTACGTCTCTGATGCTGCTCATCTTCTGGTTCTTGTAAAAGAGGCTTTGCCACTGAAGGAAGTGCTTCAGGAGTGTGCCTCCTTGTCAGTGATGTAGAAAGGAAAGAACTGCTTAGTCTTGACAATGAGGGTGTGCCCAAAAATCCAATATTTGGTGATGGCACACTACTGTATAGATCGATAGACTGCCTGAAACACCATCAACAATGATAACATACGTATTCAGTTCATGCACTTTACTTAGGAAACACCAAAATTAAGTTGTTAGATTTTGTTTTTCAACTTTTGGATATAGTTTGTTAACTATGACAAACACAAGTGGCATCTTCTGGTTTCTTCTAAAGCCGAAAACTAATCAGAAAAAGGTTCCAAACAATTTTTACATTCACCCTAAAAAAGGCAAAATCACTTTTCAAAAACGTAATGAAAAAGGAGGAAAAGAAAAGACAACGAACAATAATTGAAGAGAAATTAGAGGGTGCCCTTTTGACACTTTAGAAACATAAAAGAGAAAAGGACAGAAGAAAACACAATCATGAGAAATTCACAAATCCAGTGGAATTAAAACAAGGAAAATAGAAGACCTGTAACTCTGAGGCCACGAGATGTTGTAAGAACTGGGCTTTCGCTGTGGAGGGTTTTCGGTTGAGTAACTGGAAGAATCAGAATCGTTACCATCACCTCCATCTTTGTTGAAATCCTTCTCCACATCATCTTCATCACTCTCGATGATAAAACTGTTCTCAGAAACAGAATTATTCATTTTCCTTCAAGCTCTTTCTCCGTTAAAAAATCCTCCACCTCTTCAACAATTCACCTTCACAGAATAACCACACTCATAAAACACACATATGAGCAGAAAGAAAGAAAATCTCTATGAGCAATTCAAGGCAATTTTACAACATAGAATCTGTGTCGGGATCAACCGTATCCTATTCCTTAACCTATTCTTCAAAACCAAAATAAAAACTTCACGTGGGGTGAGATTAAAAAGGTCTCTCTTTGAGTATTCTTACTCAGAAGCTTGTATTAACGAATCCAGCTAGATTTTGGATATGCATGCATTTTCATCAAGTTTGATTAAGCCAAACAAGAAAACACACACAAGGAAGGTAAAGAAAAAAGGGGGGTGGCAAGGAAACACCTTTAAAGTGTTTCCTCTCATGGTTTTTGTTTTGTATGTTTCCTTAAATTTTTGCAAAGAAACAAAGTGAAAAACAAGGGAGAGAAGAACACAGATAAAAAAAAGGGTGGCTATTTACCTTATCTTTGTGGTTTTTTCAGTGACACTAGACTCTCAATGTTGCGAACTCTTATAGCGGTTTTGATGGTGTCTGTGTGAACTGAAAAACTTGAAAAAGAATCTGTGACGACGGAGCAGAAGAATAATGGAAGGTGTAGCAGTTTATTGTTATGCACATCTGTACTTTGTCTTCAACAGTGCAGGCATATTAGAAATCGTAGCCGTACATTACTGGAAAACAATAGATAGTGAATTTGCCATGTTGTCATGCTGGCATGGGCCCCCATTTTTCTTTTGTTTGTTGTAATAGCTCATCATGAATCATATGCTAGTAACCACTTTATCTTAGGCACCTGTTAGCCTAGGATTTATTTTTTGTCAAATATAACAATGTGGTTTTATCATGTAAAATAAATCTTATGGTTACAAATTTATGCAAAAATTATTATATTTAAGGTAAATCAATGAAAACAATTCCTTACTCAAATTATAAAAAAATTGTTGTCCTTGTAATCCGTTTGTACTGTAACCATGTGCTTACAAGCGAATGAAAAAAGATTACACGTTAGTATTTTCTTTTTAATTTATTATTATTATAATTAATAATAATTATAATAGTAATTTCACATGCATTTGATTTTCATATTTTGGAGGGACTCAAATCCTCCTTATAATAAGTTATCTAATTTTCTTTCCATCCGAACTGACATTTTTTATAATTAAAACTCATTATATATATATATATATATATATATATATGTTTCACTTTTATTTGTATTTATCTTTTTCTTCAATATATCTACCTCATAGGCATAGGTATGTTTAGCATTTTTCAAAAGATGTGAAGGAAAAACTACCTTTACGAGATGTTCAAGACAAGTGTAAAATAATATATGAATAATCTAGAGCTATGAGAAATTAATAACATTAGAAGAAGTTGATAATAATTTTAATATCAATAAGTATTAATTTTAACTGTTTTATTATTATTATTATAACCTGAAAAGATATAAAAGAAAGAAGGAATATATAGTGTTTAATTGTGATAAAAAGTGATAGAAATTTAACTGAAATATGAATTCAATTCATAACAGTATATCAATTATAGATACAAGTTTGGATTCCTAAAGATATAATGATGACATCATTTGAATTAACAACCACCTATAAATTACATCACAAAATATCGCTATCTCATTTAATAATTACTGCTAACAAAAAAAATTAAAACACAATATATTTTTTTATTGGGCAGATTATCTAGAATCATATATTGATGTTTATTTTTTATGTTGTTTTCTGATTTTGGTTATATATGAATTTGGTATTTCTGGTACAGTTACGCTGATAAAAAAACCTTATATTTAATTACTTATACTAAATAGTTTTGTTAGTTATTGAAATAATAGTAAATTAAATTTACCTTTTCCCTTCTACCTTATATCATTAGAGTGGTCATACACTTCTCTTATGAGTACTGTTAGCATATTCTCAAAGTAAAATACTTAGAGAATGGAACACAGTGAGACTAATGAAATTATGACCGAAATTCATCACATAAACTGAGAATCGTCTTATTCCTTTAATCCTAATGAATTCAACTAATAATAAAATCAATAAATATATATATATATATAATATGTATTAAAAATACATTATTAATTACTAATAGAAATAAAAATAAGTTTCACTACACAGTAATTATTAAAAAAAAAAAAACAATCGGTTTACATCAGTAAAAAATGGATGCAAGATAAAACAAATGACAAAGTCGATCAACAAGTCGATGAAAGAGTTATTTTGCGTTGATCAGCAAGAGACGTAAATTGCGTTGATCAAATTGAAGTAAGACAGACGAGAATATCGTTACCCTGACCGACATAAATACTATCAAAGACACCATCATATATCGGCCAAGCTCACACAAACAAAATAATTAAATTAATTAAATACATAATTATGTCGGCTATATTAAAAAAAATCTATATGCACTAGAACGTAGTTGAAATAAAAGATATAAAATACTGTAAAATATAGATGCAAAATTTTAAAATTAAAATGCACCTATTAATCTAGATTATAAAAGTCAATATTAAAAGGTTTATTTGAGATATTAAGATAAAATTATAATACTAATTAGCAAATAGCTACAAGTAAAGAGTTAGATATAAAATATGTACATATTAAACTAAATATTTTTTACAATAAAAACTCCTTCCACGGAACTCACATAAATATCCAGAAAATTTCCAAAACCAAACCAAAGTCAACAAACAATGATAAACCTCTAAATCACGAGAATATAAAAACCAACAAAACCAGCAACTCCACTATAAAATTTCCAAACCAAATTTACTAGAATATAAAGAACAACAAAACTAGTAACTCAAATCCAAATAAAAAGATAAAACCTTTTAGCAATTTAAATTTATCTTTCAGCAATTTGAAACCTTTGTCAGAGAGAATAGCCACTACAAAAAAAATAGTATTATCTATGGATTTTTATCAACGAATTTGGATTCACAAGTAAATTCAGCATTACCTACGAGTATTATCTACGGATAACCTTAACTACGGATATTACACATGAATCTGAATCCGTATGCAAATTTAACATTACCTATCAACTATTACACACAGATTTCTATTATCTATTAACTATTACCCACGGATTTTTATTTACCTACTAACTATTATCCACGAATTTATATTACCCATGAAACTCTATTACCTACCAACTATTTCCCACAAATCTTTATTACCTACCAACTATTATCATAATAATTATATAGATAATATTAAAATATTATTATAATATGAATAATTATAAAATTAAAACTAATATTCATAAATAATAATAATAATTAATAATATTGTTATACATATTATTAATATTATAAAATTAATAATATAAATAATATTATTAATATTATATTAATAATATGAGTAATATTATTATTAGTAATATTAGTCGTATTAGTAATATTAATAGTATTAATGATATTAATAATATGACTAAAATTAATAATATTAGTAATAATAATATTAATAATATAAATAATGTTAATAAAAAATAATATTATTTATAATAATATTAATAATATAAATAATGTTAATAAAAATTAATATTATTTATAATAATATTAATAATATTTAATAATATTTAGTAATATTTAATAATATTAATAATATTTAATAATATCAGTAATATTTAATAATATCTAATAATATTTAATAATATTTAATAATATTAATAATATTTAATAATATCAGTAATATTTAATAATATTTAATAATATTTATACTATTTAATAATATTTATAATATTTAATAATATTTATAATATTTAATAATATTAATAATATTTAATAATATTAATAATATTTAATAATATTAATAATATTTAATAATATTAATAATATTTAATAATATTAATAATATTTAATAATATTAATAATATTTAATAATATTAATAATATTAATAATATTAATAATATTAATAATATTAATAATATTAATAATATTAATAATATTAATAATATTAATAATATTAATAATATTAATAATATTTAATAATATTAATAATATTAATAATATTTAATAATATTAATAATATTAATAATATTTAATAATATTAATAATACTAATAATATTTAATAATATTAATAATATTAATAATAGTAATAATAGTTAATAATATTTAATAATATTAATAATATTTAATAATATTTAATAATATGTAATAATATTTAATAATATTTAATAATATATAATAATATATAATAATATATAATAATATTTAATAATATATAATAATATATAATAATATATAATAATATTTAATAATATTAATAATATTTAATAATTTTAATAATATTAATAACATTATTATAATAATTAATAATATGAATGATATTAAATATATGAATAATATTTATATTATTAATTATATTAAGATTGATAATCATACTAATAAGTATAATAATAATAATCATAACATAACAACAAAACTTGATAGATATAATGGCTAAAGCTTGTTTAGTCATTTTTGAAGGGACTTGACTTTAGGTCCCACCTAAGAACTGAAGTTGGTACTAATGAGCAAACCGACACAATCTTTTACCATTTTGGTTAGAATTTATTTTTTCACTTTGTTATGCATACTTGTTACAAGCTTCTTAATGCTCTTGCATGCATTATGTACTCATTGGTTGTAGTTTTATATTTTTTCTCTCTACT
The DNA here is from genome assembly GCF_000499845.2 of Phaseolus vulgaris. NCBI lineage: Eukaryota > Viridiplantae > Streptophyta > Magnoliopsida > Fabales > Fabaceae > Phaseolus > Phaseolus vulgaris. Next base: position 10,485,953 of record NC_023753.2, read on the forward strand.
TGCAAATATAAATTCTATCATTATTATAGTATGAAGAGTCTCTTTTATGGTTATCATTCTTGTGTCAATTCTGGTGATCATCTTCTTAGTTTGAAATAGTTTTCTTTATGGCTATCACTCCTGAGCCAACATTTATTATCTTTATGGCTTTGCAAATTTGATTGTTAGTTATCTTTTCGTATTCCATACCAAAAAAACTCTCCGATACAAATTTTTTTTATTTGAAAACAATAAGTGGAGTATGTGATTAAGGCACATTGTCTTCATCGATATGTTGTTAATCCTCTTATTCCATAACAATTCTTTTCCTTTTTTGATAGTGATTTAGGGATTGAAAATTTTGAATACAGTGCTTGGGAAATGCAAGACCAATTTTTGTTTTCATGGTTATAATTTTCTTTGTCTGCATCTTTCTTAGCCAAAGTAATCGGTTGCAAGCTTTCTCAATTCTGAGAAAAGACTCATACGCACTTCAATTCCCAAATGAAGCTAGGGCATAATAGTTGCAATCTGAATTACGTAATATGCAGAAAGAAGATTATTCGATTAAGTTTTTAATATGAATCAAGGCTCTTGTTGATTCCCTCAATTCTCTTGGTGATCCGGTCTCTAAACATGAGCAATTGGATGTTCTTATTAGAGGTCTTCCTATTGAATATGAATAATTTATTTGTCTTATCAATAGCAAGCTAGATTTCTTTTCATTTGATGAAATTGAGTCTTTTCTAGTTTATCAGGAATTTGTTGCTTCAATTGAAAAAATAGGAATTGAGTTACATCTTCCCCACTCTTATGTATTTTGATTAGCATGATAACATTATGTTTGTTGATTGATATTGATACCGTATAAAATTCATTTATATCGATTTCTCACATATAAAATTATTAAGATGTTTCCTAAATATTGATTTCTCGCATATTTATAAAAACAACTTATCTTTAAAATTAGACGTTGATGACAATTAACATTTCATGTCTATTTCTTGCACTCAAATATGTTAAGTATTATCGTTTAGGCCAGAACCCTAAAAATACTTCCCAATCAGATTTAAGATTCTAGATCAAGAATTAGAAGCAAAACAATAATACCAATAATCAATAAAAACACAATATTATATTTAAATATCATCTCAATACATCAGAGTTTGAACAGATTACTCCCAATTTCCAAAGGGTAGAATTAGTCACTCATGATACCTATTACACGTAGGGATGACATGAAAAGAAGATCCAGGATGTTTCTCCTTGACGAGTCACTCAATGGTGTTTTCCTCTCAATTTTGCACACTAGGGTTGTGTCTTAAGCCCCCTATTTAACCTATTTTTCATGGGCTTAAGTGGATTCTCGCTTGAGCGAGCAAAATGACGTCCAACCCAACTTCACTGGTGCTATCTCACTCAAACGAGATATAGCTTGCTTAAGCGAGCTCCCCTAGTGGCAGTTGATGCTTTTTTCGTGTTGGGCCACTTTGCTGAGTGTTGATGCAATCAAACTTTCTCTTTTTAGCTTTGTATATTTTCTTTTGCCCCATTATCTCCATTATCCCCTAGAATCCTGAAATTAACACAAAATTTGGAAATAAATCGTTCTTATTCAAATACAAATCATAAAATATCTAAAAATGTATAAATTCATAAATCAGGGATTATTTTATACTTATTTTAGCAATTAGTACTCATAAGTGCCTGTATTTTAATATGAAATATTATTGAAATTTGACACTTATCAGGAATATGATTCTTTATTAGCTAATGACACATGGTCTCTCACCTCTCTTCAAGCTAGATGAACTGCAATTGGATACAAATGGGCGTTTCAAATTAAAGAAAATGCAAATGGTATTATTAATAGATACAAAGTTCGTCTAGTGGCTAAAAGTTTTTATAAAAAATTTGGATGTGATTATTTTGAGACTTTTTATCAAGTGGCCTGTTACAATTCCCATTAATCTTATTTTAACTCTTACAAACAAATGGCGCATTCAAAAGATTTGTTGTAGGCCTTAAACAAGAGAGGGGGGTGAATTGTTTATGAAAGATTTTCTACAAATGTTGAAAGTAGATTGAAAGCCAATGAGAAATCAATGAAGGAGAAATCAGTTCAGCAAAAAACAAATATGTTTTTAATATGATTCCAGAAAATCAACCGATTGTTTTTGTGAAACAATCGGTTGTTTTTATCAGCAGTCAATGAAATCAAAGCAGAACAAATTTAAATTAGATAAGGGATAGAAAGATCAACATAGAAGGTTTTATACTGATTCACTCTTAATCCAGAGCTACATCCAGTCCTCAGAAACCTTTGAGAATTCCACTAAGCAATCAAACACCTTGATTATACAACACACACCAAAGTGGTGATCTTGAACCCTTCAAGAACACACACCACATTTGGCAAACAACACCACATATCATAGAACAACCTCTGGATCTGCACCACAATAGTTCTTACATAAATACAATAGTCAAGAGAGAAAATGAATGATAACACTTGGTTCAATCACAAATTGAAAATGAAAAGCACAAAGCAATCCTATTCCACTCTCAGAAAGAATCCAAAGCTTGAAGCAATCTTAGAAAACTGATTTGAAAGAGATAATCTGAATCACTAACAACCAGGAACATAAAATAGATTATATATATACTCCAATTAGTTGTTAAAAATATTTAATGCAAATTAAACCACTTTAACAAAATTTTGTTAAATTTTCCAAAAATCAACTGTTTGAAAACACGAAACAATTGGTTGAATTGGCTTGGCAACAAGGTCAACCAATTTCAAGCTTTTTCAAATTCTTTTCAAAAACACTAAGTGTAAAACAACTAGTCGAAACGACAATTCAACAAGTTGATTTTCCACTCTCTTTAGAAAGCATATCTTTTTTAAGAGAACTTGAATCGCAACCTTGGATCATAACTATGAGGGGATTAACAAATTCAAACTACACAAAACACACACACACAAGCAACAACAGAGTCTTCAAGCAATCCACTTGGATTTGGAGACATCAAAGCCTATGTTCAAAAAGATTGACATCAATAGTGTGTTCTTAAATGATGTTCTATTACAAGATGTTTACATGACTCAACCATCTAGTTTTGAGTCAGTTGATTCCACTCTTGTTTCTAAACTCCAGAAAGCCATATATGGCTTAAAACTCTAGAGCCTGGTATGAGAAACTCACCACCACTCTTTGTTGATTTCAGGTTTGTTCAAAGTAAGTATGATCCTTATTTGTGGATGTTGAAATTTGCTATAGGATGCTTTTATGTTCTCATTTATGTAGATGATGTAATTTTCATAGGCTTTTCCTCTATACTATTACAGTCTGACATCTCTAAACTGCACCTAGTCTTTGCTCCCAAACAACTTGATGATCTTGAATATTTTTTAGGTATTGAGTTAAAACGTTTTCCTAGTGATTCTCTTTTTCTTTCTCAAACGAAATATATTTGTTAAAAATCTAAATCAAATAGTTAAATAACTAGATAAAAAAAAAAAATCAAGGAAGACTCTTCCACTCGTATGATAATGAATTTTATGCAAATTAACTTCACACCACAAAGTCGGGCTTTTAGAAAATAAAAGCTTTGAATGAGTTTTGATATTCCTTATGTACCTACCTGATTTGAGATCGGGCACGACCGTTAGCTCGGGGTTAGTATCCAATTTCGTAACCGAGCCTTTATTCGTCATAAAGGGCAATAAAAAAGAAAACAGACTAATTAATAGGCCTTAAAGGAGGAATGATTATTTAAGAAATAAATAGTAGTTACAAAATAGGTCCACTTAGGACACCACCTGATCAACCTACAAATATTCACTATCCAGGAAGTACAGATTCATTTTATCTCATACTCTTAAACTCATACACTAAAGAACATACTATCTTTGTACTCCTACTAACTTAAACATCAGAGAGTCTTAAATTTGTCGGTGGACCTTCCCCTATCATCGGAGACCAACTGAAGGCTCGTTCCCCGAGGAACTCACGGTCCTCGTCGAGTTACACTCATAGAACTTGTTTTCGGTAAAAACACCCTATTTAATATATTAAATATTTAAATTTCTAGATGTATGTTAAATTACACATAAATAAGTGAGAGAAAAAATATGGAGGAGTCAAAGAAAAATAAATGAAAATTAAAAAGTGAAATTGTTTCTTTGAAGTCGAATAGAGTGAAAAAGAAAGTGAGAAAATGTGTTTATTTTTTAAAATGAGAGGAAATTGCATTTGGGGTTTATATCTAATAGTTGTATGAGATTTTAATAAAAAAAATGATTGTGTATGCATAAATAATTGATTATACAGACATCATATATATGATAATGAAGTTCTTCATTTATGTTAGAAATTATCACATAATCAATTTTGCCTCTCTTGATTAGTTATCAACTCAGTTATTTTCTTCTGGGAAATTTAACCATTTATTTCAAATAATTTCAACCAAACTTTTTTCCGCTCATATTTCTTCCTTACCATTATCTTCTTCTCCTTTCATTCTCAAGAAACACATAAGAGAAAAATGTTAAGACGATTATTTTTTAAAAAAATTTCACCAACTAAGTCAATTTAAAATATGAAACATTTTTAAAAAATATCTAATTTATTTTACAAACGATTTACTTGTTTCTTAATTTAAAGGTTAAATAAATATATTTTTTGTCCCTCTATTATAATCAGAAAATGATTTTTTATACTTAATTTAAACTTTAGACCATCAAAATATAATATCTAGATGATTTATGGTTAAAGAACGAAAATTAATTTTATGTTATGGTACACTAATATAAAATATATTTAACTTTTACTTTAATTTAATTCTTTCCAGGCTAAAAGCATTATTATCAAGCAGAAATAGCCAAAAAATTTACCCTTTATTAAAAGAATTATTTTTAAAACTAATAATAAAATCAAGTAACTAAAATCCAAAACAAGCATATGCTTACTCGTTGTACTTTAATTCTCTCTTATTATATTTTGTTGAAAGAGATGCTTTAGAATATTCCCAGTGTCTAATGAGGGCAACTTGACAATTAATGTTTTTGTTCATGGATAAAGTGAGACATCGTATAAAACATCAACTATGCCTTTTAATACTAACTTATAAATTCTATAAGTTATTATGATATGCATCAATATCTTCATCATACATCTAAATCAAACGTAACAATTTTACTGCATAAATAATTAAAAGATGAGCCGAAGCATGTGATCGAGTGCTGTTGTTTGATCCCCAGAAACAACAAACCAGCAAAAAACATTGAACATGTGGTCTTCCTGTGAACAACGTTCCAAACTCTCTCAACCAGTACGTATCGATCTCGACCAGACATAGATGTTCACATCACGACCAAACCAATGTTTAATGATCATCACAATATTGGAATTTTATCATTAAAAGCAACCATGTCATATGCTGTGGTGAGTTATTGGAAGAATCAACTGCTCCAATTCTGCAACAAATGACATTCAAATTAACAAATGTCTTTCCCAATAAATTATCCGTTAATGTTTTGCAATTTATATATAGAAATATGAAGCAAGTTTTACTCAACTTTGATATATTTTGCAAATATCCAATATGTCTTAAATATATTAATTAAATATTGTTGTGTTTCAGTTTTCCAAGATTATGTGCATTATGGTTTTTTTCAGCTTTCGATCAAGATCGTTAGTTGAATATTCTCCAAATGACGTAATTGATATAATTTTTTTTATAAATATCTCATATTACATAACATAGCAGTTATTTTGGTTAATTATTTTGATGTTTTGAATGAATTATTGGGAAACCAACGCCTTCGATTTTCCGCTTCCTCTGAAACAGACGTTAAGGATTATGTACGTGTTGTCCTGAAATAATTAATATGAATGAACGTGTTGGGGGCATTCACATTAATTAACTACATTTAATCTTTGTAAGAACAGATACCACAATGATATATTATAACCTGATAAATTTATATATTATTTTATATTCATTACTTTTTTTCACAATTACAATTTTTTTTAACAATTACATTATTCTCGAAAAAAGGCTATCAAAATATCATTTCCAGTGGATACAAATTTTTCTCTCGTTCCATAGACATCTCAAAAAGTGCAATGTTCGCCTTGTCATTATCTTCATTTATTATGCTATTTTCACATTTCATTTACTTTTTACGTAGTCATCATCAATGATATCATTATTGCATACAATAATTCCAATGACAACATTTATGATGATATATGCTTTTACTTTTTCAGTATTTTATTTATAGTTTTACAGAGGAAGGAATATTTTTTATAAGCAGAGATATTATAGAAGAAAATAGGAGTCCTTAAACATTTTTATAAAAATTAGACATGAGGTTTTTAGAAAAAAAATTATGTACATTCAACCTCTTTAAATTTCCACAAGAAAAATTAACGAGTCCCAATATAATATTCACGTGTCATAGTCTGAGTTGACAATTCTACAAGTGGCAAAATATTATTATTTTAATATTTTGTAGATCTAGGTTGATCTGGTAAAATTGGGAATTCTCTTATAACTTTATAAATTATTATTTTATTATGATATTTTATTTATGTCATTTTAAGATAATATTTTATTTAAAAAGTAGTTGTTAAGTGAATATAAGTGAAATGAAAAGTTTCAAAAGATAATTTTTGTTGAGAGAATTTGGTCATGAAAGAGATTAATTCTTCACTTATTGTGCCTCAGCGTGGTTCTCCATTTTCGGTTTAGGATTTACTCTGAATGAAATGAGTGCAGCAGCAGTAAGGAATATGTGTCGTCCTGACTTGCTCAAAACTGAAAATTTTAGAAATGATGATATTTTTTTTTACTGGTATTGATCGACTGCTAACTCGGTTTCTCTAACCAAGTTAATCGAAATCTACACGGACAGTCAGACTGATTGACATATTTAATCTATTAACGTTTAAATCAAAGTTAGACTGAACTATCATTAAGTATTAGGTAATACAATCGTAAGTGTAATTCATTTCACTATTCAGATCCAATAAGGTAAGCACATTAAAATAATATAAATAGCGCACATTACAAAAAGAAAGATACGTTATTATCACTGTTTCGAGTGTCGAATACCCTTTTTACTGACTTAAGTGTCGGAGTGTCTTCTGCAGATACTTCTCTCATTTAGCATTCACGTGAGATTGAGAGACCGGGAGCCGAAGGAGTAGCGTGAAGGCCAAAATGATTGTAGTGAAGTTTTAGTAACCTGTCCAAAGAAATGAAGAAAACGAAGTCTTTAATAGTTCTCTAGGTCCATCTTCTTAACAGGAACATTTTTTTATTATTTTAGTTGATTAAAAAATATATAAAAAATTTCAAATCTGTAGGATGTTTTTCATTTGAGACAATCTCACGTTGTGGATAATGCTAGTCATACTTCTGAATTATTAGCATATATATATATATATATTTATTTAGTTTGACCAGTCATAAATACTTACAAATCTTTTAAGTTTTTTTATTCCGAAATCATCTATTTATAAGTTTTTTTATTCCGAAATCATCTCCACAGTGTTGTTGATAAGATGTTTGTAATATGCTTCTGAATTTATATGTCGATCACTTATAAATTTCTGGATTTTTTTCAATATAAAATATGTGATGTATAGGAAAAACAACTTTGTATCTTTGCTAATCATAAATTATCATTAAAATTTATTGTTTTTACCATAATTGTTTTAAAATTCACAGTAATAATATTTTTTAGCTAATTAATCATTATTTTAAAATACATAATCAATGGTAATTTTTAATTGACTGTATAACCTTCTTACACCAACAATATATTCATTAAATTACATTTATAATATGTGAATAATATAGTAACAAATTGTATTTATGAGCATTTGAGATATATCAAGCAGAAACATATTACATCGATAAGGATAACAAGATGATGAGTTAGATAAATCTTATTTTGGATAGTGATGGATTCAGTAAAAGAATTAATTAATTGATTTTAATTTAATTCATTTAGTAAGCATTCAATTAAGTTCATCTATTTTTTATGGATATCAATCCATTTAAAAGAAATTAATTATGAAAATTTAATCAAATTAATTTTGATCGTTCCATATTAATAAGGGGGGCCATTAAATTTGAAAAATAATAGATAAATCATTGACATCAATTATTAATAAACAGAATTTTGTTTAATTGTTTGTAAACATATGGTAGGTGGAACAATGTCATGATGTTACATTGAATTTGGACACCATACACACAATACACGTTCACAAGAAATTCCTTCTTTTGGGAACGTGATATGGAGTAATTTCTAGCAAATTCTTTCCTCCATAGGCAAATAAAGTGATTGTTACTCACTTTAGATATTTAGTTTTTTCTCAAAATATTTATCATATTTTAAAATAATATAAGATGTCAAGTTTTAATAATATCATTATATATTGTTGATAAAAAAAATATAACAATTTGAGTGATTATTAGATTTTAAATGCTTTTTCAACTTTTCATTTCACTCGAGAGTTGAAGATCTCCTTAATTAGTGTTCACTTGTGGTGTTGGAATGTAGTGCCTCATTTTATTAAAAGAAAAAAAAATTGTCATTTTGATAGCATGAATTTGGTCATCATCATGGTCTTCAGTTAATGCTCAATGAGTTGTGTATTTTTTTTTAATTAAAATGTAGTATAATTTTTTGAACCAAATCACAATGGTTGATAAAACGAATTAAGCCAATAGTTTAAATTTTAATTTTAGATTTAAAATGTATTCAAAATGACAAATCTTATATTTGGATTGTGCAGATAATTGGAGTATATGACTATAATTATTAATTGAATTGAGTTTCTATTTTGAAATCATTAGAAGTGTACATATTATACTGGGTTTAAAAAAATTATTTTTTAGATCTAGACATGATAGTAACAACAAATATGAAATAAGAAAGCGAAGACAAAAGTTAAAGGTAGGCACATGAACTATGGTAGGCTAAGCTTGAAAGTGTTCAATGATAGATCTAGCCAGATACAAACTACAATAATTGCCCTAAAAATTAAATACTTGAACAAACCAAAAATCGATAAAAAAATCGAAAACTAACTATTTTTTTTAATTTGATTAGGTTACAGATCTTGTAATGAAAACTAAACCAATTTAAATTGAATAAAAAAATACTTTTAATATAAAATAATTATTAAATAAAAATTAATTTTAAAAATAAAATAATAATTAATTATTATATTGATTAAATTGAATACTATTTTAAGTTTTTAAAAAATATTGACATTTAAAATAATTTTTATTATTAATAAAATTTTTAAATTAATTTTAAAATTAATGTCTAATTAGATATAAAGGTTTTAGTTACTGTTTTAAAGTTGTAGTTAAATTTGATAGTTTCTTAAATATCAATTTAGAAACTATTTATTAATAATAGAAATTAATTTAAATATTAATAATTTTTTTAATTCTTAAAATAATATTTAATTTAATTAATATAATAATTAAATATTTTTTTATAAAATTAGTTTTTATTTAATAATGTTTTTGTAGGATTTATTATGCATTCAAAATTATTTAATTATTCATTAGTTAATGTGCATGTATTTAAAGAACTTTTCTTAATTAAGACTGAAGTCATCGATTCCAACAAAAAACTTAAATTAAATTAATCAGTTAAAGATTTCTAATAATCAATCAGAATTTGATTAATATGTGTTAGACTCACATAATCTTAACAATTACAAATAATGCATAATTGATTATTTACATATTAATAAGAGAAAAAATCATTCGTCTTCTTTAGATACTTTTTTATTATTATTTTCTATTGATGATAAATTGTTAATACGATATTAGAGTTATTTATGAAAATTCATCCAACCACAACATTTATAGAACAAAGAGGTTGAAGATCTAAAGTGTTGACCAAGAGCCTACAAGAATATTGACCCTGATTGAGCGTCCACTCATCCTTGTTGATCTAAGAACATCTTTGAAGAGGTTAACTCTATGACAATAAAATGTATAAAGCAGTTGATGGAATACATCTAAGTCAGGAAACAATCATTAAAGTCATGACTAGAAAAATACAAGAAGATTAAGTCTCAACTGATCTCAGTAGGCCCAAACTTTTATCATCATGAGTCAGACTTTAGTTTGTAAACATTGTATAGTATAGAACAAATTGTCTGGCCTCTATATTGGGCCAAACAATGTAAAATAATTGAGCCATGTATTTGGGCCAAGTAGTTTAGGGTTTTAGAATTATATTTGGGACTTGAGTAGGTTAGGTTTAGAGAAGAATTTCTTGCTAGATAGGGTTTCAATTGGACTTCCAAAGACCCAAGAGAAACCCTAGGCCATTCTAGGGTTAAGAAGAGACACATGTCTCCCTTGTTTTAGGCATGTTCACAAATGTAGAAAGCATGAAGGGACAAGTAGCATTTGATCCACTCTATGCGCCACTTGTCCATTCATGAGAGGAAACCATAGCTTTTGAATTCAAAATCTCCTTCAAATATGACACCTGTTGTGGATCAAGTGTCACTTCTCCACTTATGCTTTTGACATTTAAGCACATGCCTAAAGTAAGGGAAGCATGCATCTACTCTTAACCTTGACCAACCTAGGGTTTCTCGTGGGCCTTTGGAAGCCCTATTAAAATCCGAACTAGACTCAAAAAGCCCTAATTTAACCATAATATACTCAAGATCCAAATACATACCCAAAATCCTATCTACTTGGCCCAAATAAAAGGCTCAATTATATTACACTACATGGCCCAATACCAGGGCCACAAAACCTATTATATTATATACAATATTTACAAACTAAAGCCTAATCCATGATGATAAAAGCTTAGGTCTACTGATGGTTGAGATCCAATCTTCATATATTCTTATGGTCATGGCTCTAATGGTTGTTCCCTAGATTAGATATCTTCCATTAGTTGCCCTATACTTTTTGTTATCTTAAAATTGACCCTTTCAAATATGTTCTTAGATGCAACAAGGATGGATGCATGCCCAATTTGTTTGTTAACTCCTAATCAGGGCTCTAGGTCTTTGACCTTTTTATTCAGTATATGTTGTGGTTGGATGAGTTTTTGCCAGCTATGGTAGAGAGCTTTGATTCATGCATCATGTTAGGAATCCAAGTGTGAGTCCAAGTCCTACATTGAGTAGAAGTGAAAAAGTTGAACAAAATATAAGGAAAAAGCCCACAAACCCATTGCCTTAAGGTTTTGGGTTGGAGGTGGTGTCAATCCCTGATGAGCATATATTTATTCACACTCAATAGATTTATTCATAGATTATTGGACTATAATAATAAATAAATCCATTGTTTTAATTCAGATTTATATAATTGGGATTATTTAGGCCTTAACTATTTTTATTGTGTTAATTTTGTGTTTTTTATATTAGTTTGAAGGAAGTGTCTACCTTTACAGATGGGCTAAATATGCAAAAGTTCAAGTTTCTTCTTTGAATCAAAATAGAAAACAAAATCCGAGGAGAAGAAGAAAAAAAAAATCTACAATATCTCAGAAACAGAATTGGAAGCAAATATTCTGCAAAATACAAGAATTCTGAAAAGTAGGAAACTCAGAAATTGTTAACAAAATCTAAACCATAATATTTTCCAAAGATCCTTGGAGCATAAAAACCTATAAAAATATAAAAGCTTCAAGGAGAAAGGGAAAAACTTCATAGGGTTTTCTTAGTTTCTTTTCTTCTTTGTAATTCTTTTGTTTTGCTTCTGCATGGAAGGCTAAACCTTTTTGGTTGATTCCTTTGTAATTCTCTATTGAGTTATGAGGTTTTGATCAATAAAAGTTTTGTTTTCTAATTCTCTATAACAGTTGTTTTAATATTCTAATCTCCTGAAAAACAAGTTTTTGTGAGAGGTTGTACTTGAACGCATGATTGAGTGTTTTCCTTAGTTAGTTCACATTGTTCTAATTAATTTCTTGGGTGCATGATTCAAGAGAGAAAAGATAAGCATTTTCATGGAGTATACGCATGGAACAAAGTAGGTGTGGGTACTTATTAAAGTAGTAGACGCATGCTTTACTGGTGAGTTTCAAGTTGAATCAAATTGACACATGTTGAATCTAGTTTAATTATGTTTGAGGATTGAGAAAGAAATAATCTTTTAAGAACTTGTGAGGAATTCATTGGTGGAAGAACTTGGTGATCAACCACTTTTTATTTGTTGTTTTAATCTCTTTATTGCTATTGCTAACTTTTCTTACTTGTAGATAAATTCTAAACACTGATTTACTGATTTTATTATTGTTGGGAGACGAATTAGGGTCATCTGACCATAATTATACTATCATCTCTCTAGCATTAGACAGGCCTATGTTGGAATCATTTTAATTTGATAGTAAAACGAAAACTATCAATCCCATACGTGGGTTTGACTCAGGTCTCATTGTTGTGGAATCTCCCTAGTAAATCTGATGGAGGAAGAGTTGCTTCATGGAATTCCAAGTTGAATTGATGGAAGGAGGCTTGGAGGATTTGCAACGAAATATTTCAAATGAAAGAAGCATGAATTTCAATTGGGGGAAGTGCAAGAGTTGCATGTAAAGCTTGAAGAAGAATAAGCTTCTTCAAAGGTTTCTCTAGCTCTAGGTTCTTGGAACTCTAGAAAAGAGAGAGTGAGGCAAGAAAGTAAGAATTCTGAATATGCAGAGTTTCTTTACTCATTTATCAAGTCTGAAAATACAATGAGAAGGCAACCCTATTTATAGGAATTTAAAAGGGAAGATAGCGTGGAAGTGAAGCTACGTTAACCCTAGCTTGCATGACAAGTTAGGGTTAGGATCAACATTGACGCCCATGCTTCTTAGAAACCCTAGCTTGCTTCCCAAGTTAAGGTTTCTAGAAGCCTCTCCTTCTTCCTTTTGATGAGCTTTAAACATGCCTAAAAAATAAAGGAAAACTATGGCTTAGAATACAAAGCCAGAGAAAGGAAACCTACTTTACTTTGTATAGTTTTACAAGGCCAAAATGTAGAATTTATGGATTTCTAATCTATTTTCATCTATGATCTTAGCCTGAGTTGTGGTGGTTGCCTTTAGGTGGATGGTCCTCCATCAAAATCTCTCCTTGAAAGACCCAATAATGGTTTTAAATTCGATGATTCGTCTTGGTGACCGACTCAGACAAGTACAATATGATCCTTTTATCAAAAGTCTTCTTGATGTTGTTAGGAATCCAAATATGAGTCTAAGTTCCACACTGAGTAGAAGTAACAAAGTTGAGAAATATATAAGGAAGAAGATCTACAAGCCCATTGTTTTTAAGGTTTTGTGTTGGGGTGATATCAATCCCATATTTTGATTGAGGTGTCATTATTGTGGAATTTCCTTGGTGAATTTTCCCTTTAAAGACCCAACACTTTTGAAATTATTTTTCCTGACATTAGTCACTCAAAAATCGAGAACTTTTAAGGTGTGATATTTTGTAAGGAAGATTCAACACATTCCAAGCAAGGATTAACTCAAGCAATATAAAAAAAATTATGATTCATCTTTAACAATCGCAAGTTGATTCCTCTCATCATACTTTCAATCATGTCAGCACCTCATATGATAATCACTAATAATGTGAATTCAGGGAAAAGTCAAAACCTTTAGATATTAGCCACATGGGCTACTTATCACATTTACTTTGATAAAGATTATTTATCCTTTCACTCACAAATACTCCTGAAATTTTAGTGTGTCTCATAACGGTAACAACAAGAATAACCATAAATCTTAACCAAAAAACCAGTCACTAAAAAATTATTTTTATTATTATTAATAATTTAAAAATATTATTTATAAATGTATCATTCTTATAATTTATTTCTACAATTATATTTTTACTATATAATTATTAAAGCTATTAAAGTTAAAATTAACATTTAGTTGCTTGAAGTATTTGAACCCAAGTCCACTAAGTACAAGAGCCTGTAACCAGAAGACCAAAGGCATTTAGTGATCAATGTTATTGTAATAATTATTAATTTTATTAATATTAACATTATTCAATAATGTTATTATGAACATGAAAATTGGAAGAGGGAAATATACATAAAATGTTGAGGGAAAAAAATTTAGTAGTCATTGATTTTCTGTGACCAATTTAGTGACTGATTTTGTTACTGATTTTCTTTGATCAATTTTATGATTGATTTGGTGATCGATTTTGTGACCAATATTGTGACCGTTTTTCTGTGGCTAAACATGTAATCACTATGTCGATTATTAAATTATAAAAATAAATTTTGATAACTAATAGTGACCACATTTTTTCGATCAATGATTTGATCATTAATAATGATGACATTTTTCGGTCACAAATATCGGTTATTATTTAACAATTTCCTAATAGTGTACTTGTCAATCTTGCTAAAACCATTAAAATATTTGAGTTTCTTGAATTGAATAATGTGTTATACATTCCTTCCTTCTATGTCAATTTTATTCTATCTCAAGATTGTAAAACATAATGGGTTGTGTTACTTTTTTCACTCTTCAAACTGTTTTATTTTCAAGAAAATTCACAGAGACTGATTGGTACAACTGAGAGGGTGAACTTATATTATTTTAAGACTTTAAGTATATCTTGTTTCCCGACAACGACACCAAATTTGATAACTGTCGTTTTGCTGTCAAATTAATATGATTCTAGCGTAGACTTGTCCAACACTAGAGAGATGATAGTATAATTGTGGTCAAATGACACCAAGTCGTCTCCCAACGAATCCAATAGTGATTCAATTAACCAAATTCAAAATCTATCTACAAGCAATGAAAAGTTAGTAATAACAATAATAATAAAAAGGGGTTAAGATAGTTATGCAGAAAATATAAAAGAGATTGAAATAGAAAATAAAAAACGGTTGATCCCAAGTTCTTCTACCATTGAATTCTTCATAGGTTCTCTAAATATTAATCATTTCTCAATCCTCCAATACAGTTAAACCAGATTGAACATGCGTCGATCTGATTCAACTGAAACTCACCAGTAAAACATGCGTCTACTAGTTTAATCAATACCCACTTTGTTCCATGCGTATACTCCATGAGAATGCTTATATCCTCTCTCTTGAATCATGCGCCCAAGAAATTAATTAGAACAATGCGAACTAACTAAGAAACCAAAGTTTAAGATAAGGAAGACTCTCAATCATGCGTTCAAGTACAACCTCTCACAAAAACTAGTTTTCCAGAAGATTAGACAATAAAAACAACTGTTATAAAGAATTGAAAAATGAAACTTTTATTGAACAAAACCTCATAACTCAATAGGGAATTACAAAAGAATCAACCAAAAAGGTTTAGCCTTCCATGCGAAGGCAAAACAAAATAGTTATAAAGAATAAAAGAAACTAAGAAAGCGCTATGAAGCTCCATTTTCTCCTTGATGCTTGTGTCCTTTTATAGGCTTTTCTGCTCCAAGGATCTTGGGAAAATATTGCAGTTTAGATTTTGTAAACAGTTTCCACTTTCCATAATTCTTTTTATTTTGCAGAAGATTTGCTTCCAATTCTGTTTCTGGGATCTTGTAGCTTTTATTTTCTCTTTCTTCTCCTCATAATTTGTTTTCTGTTTTGATTCAAACAAGCAACTTGGACTTTTGCATATTTGGCCCATTCACAATGGTAGATGCTTCCTCCAGATAATTTACTCTAAAAACACAAAATTAACAATAATAATAGTTAGGGCCCAAATAAACCCAATTATAAGAATATTAATTAAAAAAATGAATTTATTTATTATTATAGTCAAATAATCTATGAATAAGGCTAGTGAGTGTGAATAAATATATGCTCATCAAATACCCCACACTTATCCTTTTGCACTCCCGGGCAAAACATTCTTAGGTTTAAAAAGAAAAGAAAAACAGTGCAAATAAAAAATAGCAAATTCTAAGAATGCATAATGAAAACATGATATAATTTCAATACATCAAGGAATAGAGAAATGTGAATGGAAATTCCTATATTTTTAATATACAAGCAGGTAATTTGAAATCGAAGGTTGAATCAAAATTGACAAAACTTCACTGGACACTCTCCAACTCTCAAGTGTTTAGGGTTTGTATTTACACTCAGCACCCATGCAGACAAACACTACCATATGCTTAGCAAGAATCTAATATTCACAACAACCGAAAAAACATGCAATCAAAGATCAAGTGGACTTCATAAGGGATGTAATGAGGCTAAGGTAAAGGTAGGTAAAAGGGGGAAATTAGGCTTAAAAACCATAGAAAAACAAAGGAGCAATAGAGGATAGGTCTGAAAACAAGTGTAAGTATTATGACAATTCAACTCCTCTTTTTATTTCAAGATATCATTTTTTTTCATATAATAGACAGTCAATCCAATGTATTAGAGGATCCACTCTTATTTTCTTTATTTTTGCTTTGCCTTTTCTTTTTCTTGTTGTATTCCTTTTTTTTTTCTATCCCTTTACTTTTTTTTCTTCTTTTAAAACCGAAGAGGTAAACTATGAAAATGAGATACACCCCCACAGCTAATATGGCTAGTGCATTAATTTAAATAAAGAATGCCTCTATCATATCAGTTCATGCACGTAAATCACAGTTGTAAAAAAAAGAATCAAGCTAAGTTCTAGAT
Organism: Phaseolus vulgaris; assembly: GCF_000499845.2. NCBI lineage: Eukaryota > Viridiplantae > Streptophyta > Magnoliopsida > Fabales > Fabaceae > Phaseolus > Phaseolus vulgaris. The sequence continues at coordinate 10,502,588 of NC_023753.2, forward strand.
TATAAGCAAACATGAGTGGAAATAAAAGAAAAACAAAAAACACAAAAACAAATCAACAAAATATAAATCCTAAACTATCATTCTCCTCCCCCACACTTAAATCACACATTTCCCTCAATGTAAAATCAATAAATAAATGTGTACGATAAAACTGCGAGAAGAAGTACTCCCTCATTCAGCTTGAGGGAAGTGGCAGTTGCAACTTTTTCAACCATCCTCTCTACAATACAAACTAAGACTCTTCATCCATAGTGGTGTAGAAACACTATCAGTTGGAGCATCTAACCAAAGCATGCAGTACCTTGGTAAACTATGTAACAAAAATATTATGATGAAGAAGCCTTGAAATAGTGGATGAAACTGGGGTAGGTCTGGAGGGTGTGTGAAATGGTACAGTTTCTTTCATGAATGGATGATGGTACTTTTTAGAGTATAGATGGAAGAAAAAAATTTATTCATCATAGACGATCTGATATGGTTAACTGTTTGGGGATCGTCTAAGGGTGGTGGTCTAAGGCTTGACAGTCTAGCTAGGGTATACGGTCTAGTTGGGGTGGGAGATGGAATGAAATGTAAGTTAAGAGGTGGTGGTGGTGGCTGGTAGATGGTGCTTCAAATGTTCCAACTATGATAAAAGGTGTAGCCAGTGGAGATGATGGAATGAGTGATATGGGTTTCACCTTAATTAGTGGAAGTTGCACTATTTGAAGTTTCAAGGATGGAAGAATAATATCATCTTCTTCTCCACTAGCAGCATCTACTTGAAATATGGGTAATGTCTGTTCTTCCTCTTCTTGTATTACCTCCAAAACCATGTCAGAGTCATCTGCTAGTGCACAATCTTTTTCAGTAGATTCAGCAAGTATAGCAACATCAACAACTTCTCTATCAAGACCTACATCACAAGAGTCAGTGCATTCTAAGAAATCATCTATCTCATTATCTGTACATTTAATTGGATTGGAGAAGTTAAAATCTCTTGGAAACTCAAACACATTTTCATCCTCAGTGTTTATGTGATGCACTAAATGATCTTCACATGTCACAATTTAATCCCTCATGATTTAGCAATGATTTCTCCTCCATCAGTAGAGGTTGGACAGTAGCATTCAATGGTGTAGCAATCTTAGGTTCAGCAAGCTCAGTGGATTAACTTTAAAAAGAGTTGATATGCCCCACTTCTTTTCGAGAGTGTCTATGGCAGAGGTAGGTGCTTCAAGGTTAGACATTCCATCAGTGCCTGAATCAAGAGTTATATCTAGATCATGAGGTGATTTCATCTCTTGAACATAATCTGCAATCTCTCCAATCATTTGATCAGTTTTCTCTCTTCTTGCTACAACATCAGCCTCCTTTTGCATTAGAATTTTTTAGCCTCCCATTCTCGATCATATTTCATGTTCATCTCCTTCATCTGCCTCACCAACTCCTCTAAAGTTGGTTCTTCCTTTTGAATTGCAATTTTGTTAGCCGCCCATTCTTGATCATATTTCATGTTGATCTCCTTCATTTGCCTTGGTTCTTCCTTTTGAATATCAATTTTTTCAGTCGTCCATTCTTGAAATTTTGTGTTAATGTCCGTCATTTTCCTCATCAACTCCTCTAAAGTTGGTTCTTCAAGATTACGAGGAGTATTATCAGTTTGCACAAATGGTTGAAAAGATGTTTGACTTTCATCAAAATAGTTTTGCTGATAATATGGTTGTTGTTGAGGTTGCTCATAAGACTATTGATAATATGGATTATAATGTTGAGGCTGTTGAAAGTGAGACTCACATTGTTGCAAAGGCTGTTCATATTGCTGATAATATGAATTATAATGTTGAGGTGGCTGAAAGTAGGGTTCACATTGCTGCAAAGGCTGCTCACATTGTTGATAATATGAATTATAATGTTAAGGCTGTTGAAAGTAGGGTTCACATTGCGGTAAAAGTTGTTTATAAAACTGTGAAAATTGCTTCAAATATGGCTCACAATGAATATCATAATTGTAAATTTGTTCAGCTAATTTCCGTTCCATTTTAGAATTGAAAACAGGGGAGATATGTAATGGACACCAACACCTATTAGACGCCTCAGAGCAAACTTTTCTTTTAAATTGAAAAGCAAACCAAGTAAACTCCTAGGAAAGAGAGGTGAGTAACAAGTGGACAAACTTAGAAACCAAGTCTTTCCTAGCCAGAGTCTTCCCTGAATTGCTTTCAATATTAAAAAATCAAAGAGTAGCAATTGAAGTGTCTACCCTAAATGCAAGATCTATAAAATAAAACTAATGCAAATGCTACACTTAATGCTTAAAAAGATAGTTAGAAAAAAAATTATGTAAAAATAAATAAAATATAGAAAATAAAAACAGTAAACAAAAACAAAAATAGAAATAAATAAAGATGACAAAACAAAATAAAATAAATAACTAAAAATAGAAAATATATAAAATAAAGGCAAAATAAGATAAAGATAAAAGATATAAAGGAATAAAAAAAAACAAATCAAAACAAAAAAAATAAAGATAAAAGATATATGAGATAAAATAAAATAAAAACAAATCAAAACAAAAAAAAGATAAAAGATATAAAGAAAGAAAATAAAAATAAATCAAAATAAAATAAAGATAAGAGATATCCTAAATATTAGATTTTTTTTTTCGTTTTTTTATTGCTATACTAAATAAATAAAAACTAATAGGAAGAAAACACAAGTTAAATATGCAGAAAAAAAATTAGGAAAAAAAAAATTATGCAAATAAAAAAGAAAAATCTGATAACCAAAATCAAATTGGAATCCCCGGCAAGAACGCCAAATTTGATAGCTGTCGTTTTGCTGTCAAATTAATATAATTCTAGCGTAGACTTGTTCAACACTAGAGAGATGATATTATAATTGTGGTAAAATGACCCCAAGTCGTCTCCCAACGAATCCAATAGTGATTCAGTTAACCAAATTCACAATCTATCTACAAGCAATGAAAAGTTAGTAATAACAATAATAATAAAAAGGGGTTAAGATAATTATGCAGAAAATATAAAAGAGATTGAAATAGAAAATAAAAAACGGTTGATCCCAAGTTCTTCTACCATTGAATTCTTCATAGGTTCTGTAAATATTAATCACAAAAATGGCCAATTGCAGTAAAAGAGCAATAAAAGAGAGAGCCAAAAACAAGAACCGTGAATACAGAGAAGTTCAGAGAAAGAGTGAAGAGAAGCTTTGAGAGAAAGAAAGAAGGTTTCATTAATTGATTAATAAAAAGTGTACAATACAAGTGTTATTCAGAAAGTAAAACAATATAGGCACACGTAAGAGCCCAAAGACCCACAAAGGCCCAAAAACAGAAAACAGAAAAAAATGTAATGGTTGCTGTAACAGAAAAATACTCCAAAACAAATACAATAACAGAAAGATATTTTAACATCCCCCCTCAAGCTGGGAATAGATATTCTTCATTCCCAGCTTGGAATATAAGGTCTTGAACATCTTAGGTGGTAGAGGTTTCGTGAAAAAATCTGCAGTTTGCATGGAGGAGGAGACAGGAAGCAACTTGATCAGTCCTTGATTGAGTTCTTCTCGAACTACATGACAGTCAATCTCTATATGCTTTGTTCGTTCGTGGAAAACTTGATTGTGAGCAATCTGGATTGCTGACTGACTATCACAGTATAAAAGAGCAGGTTGAATGAAGGGAATTCGAAGATCTTGTAAAAGGTAGACCAGCCATTGAATTTCGCATGTGGTAGCAGCTAATGCTCTGTATTCTGCTTCAGAGGAGCTTCTTGAAATCGTTTGTTGTTTCTTTGATTTCCAGGAGATCAAAGTCTCACCCAAATATACACAGAAGCCCGTGATGGATTTTCTGGTCTCGGGGCAAGTGGCCCAATCTGAATCGCTGTACGCTTTGATCTGCACAGGAGTATTGTTATGGAGAAAGATACCAGCACCAGGTGAGGCCTTTAAATATTTGAGAACATGAAAAGTTGCCTGAGAATGAATGTTGGTAGGTGCAAATACAAAATGACTGAGGTGGTTGACAGCATAGGCAATATCTGGGCGTGTATTGGTAAGGTAAATGAGGCGTCCTACCAGTCTTCTATAGGATGTAGCTTCTTCTTCATTGAGTCTTTCTCCTTTATCAGCAGTGAGGCGAAGAGTATGTGCCATGGGTGTGAGAGAAGGAGCACAAGCAAGCATACCAGTTTCTGTAAGGAGATCTAAGGTGTATTTTCGTTGACTAAGGTGGATACCAGTGCTGTTCCTTGCAATTTCGAGGCCTAGAAAGTATGTAAGATCCCCTAAATTCTTGATGCAGAAATGCTGATGAAGCAAGGTTGTGATTTGATTAATTTCAGCAAGGTTGTTCCCAGTTAAGACTATGTCATCCACATAGACAAGAAGTGCAGTTATTTTCTCTCCATCATGTTTCAAGAAAAGAGAGTGGTCAGCAGTGGAGATATTATAGTTATGAGATTTGAGAAAATTGGAAAGTTTGGCATACCATTGGCGTCCGGCTTGCTTGAGGCCATACAGAGACCTTTGAAGTTTGCACACTTTATTCCTATTTGCTACTGGAAAACCAGGGGGAAGCTTCATGTAAACTTCTTCATTTAAGTCTCCATGAAGGAAAGCGTTGTTCACATCCAATTGCTTAAGATCCCAATCTTTTGCTGCAGCAAGAGCCAGGAGAAGCCTTAAAGTGGTTAACTTTGCTACTGGTGCAAACGTATCTAAGAAGTCTAGACCCTCCATTTGATTGTAGCCTTTCGCTACTAGCCTGGCTTTATATCTTTCTATAGTACCATTTGAGTGATATTTGATCTTGTAAACCCATCTACAACCAATGGCAGATTTTCCAGGGGGAAGATCTGTAATACTCCAGGTCTTATTAGCTGCAAGGGCTGCTAACTCATTCTGCATTGCTTGGACCCAAAGAGGATTCTGAATGGCTGCCTCATAGTTTTGAGGCTCATCATGAGAAGAGATAGACATTATGGTATATCTAAAATTAGAGGATAGGGAATTAAAATTAATGTAAGTTTGTATGGGATACTTGGTACTAACCTGATTACTGCTAGTCTGGAAGTCTTGCAAATAGATTGGTATCCTTCTATTACGGTCAGATCTTCTGAGTGTAACAGCAGGCACGTCATTGTTATCAACACAAAGATCATCATCATTTTTATCAGGAGAGCTATGGTCATTATGCAGATTTATGTCATCATAAGTTTGAGCATAGTGTTGTGGTATGGGAAGCGAAAGACTGTTGGGATCTTTTTCATTTTTCAAAAAATATGGAAAACAATTTTCATAAAAAACAACATTTATGGAAACTTCAATTTTGTGATTTTTTAAGTTTAGAAAGACAAAACCTTTGGTGTGTGGTTTAAAACCAAGAAAGACACCAGGAACAGCGCGGGCTGCTAACTCATTCTGCATTGCTTGGACCCAAAGAGGATTCTGAATGGCTGCCTCATAGTTTTGAGGCTCATCATGAGAAGAGATAGACATTATGGTATATCTAAAATTAGAGGATAGGGAATTAAAATTAATGTAAGTTTGTATGGGATACTTGGTACTAACCTGATTACTGCTAGTCTGGAAGTCTTGCAAATAGATTGGTATCCTTCTATTACGGTCAGATCTTCTGAGTGTAACAGCAGGCACGTCATTGTTATCAACACAAAGATCATCATCATTTTTATCAGGAGAGCTATGGTCATTATGCAGATTTATGTCATCATAAGTTTGAGCATAGTGTTGTGGTATGGGAAGCGAAAGACTGTTGGGATCTTTTTCATTTTTCAAAAAATATGGAAAACAATTTTCATAAAAAACAACATTTATGGAAACTTCAATTTTGTGATTTTTTAAGTTTAGAAAGACAAAACCTTTGGTGTGTGGTTTAAAACCAAGAAAGACACCAGGAACAGCGCGGCTGTCCAACTTCTTTCTATGAGCAACAAGAGTAGAGGAATAGCACAAACAACCAAAGATACGCAAGTCAGAAATGTCACACAACTTTCCATGCAATTTTTCATATGGTGTTTCATTTTTGAGCAAAGGAGTAGGAATACAATTAATTAAGAAAACAACATGTTGGACAGCAAAATTCTAGAAATTAGCAGGGAGTTTTGAATGAAAAAGGAGAGATCTTGTAACGTTTAAAATATGTTGATGCTTTCGTTCAACAACACCATTTTGCTCGGGTGTTTCTATGCATGAAGTTTGATGTAAAATGCCCTTTGAAGCAAAAAAAATCTTTCATCACAAATTCAACACCATTATCAGTACGAATAGATTTGACTTTTGTTTGAAAATGATTTTCAACGTAAGAGACAAAACTCACAACATTAGCTCTAACTTCAGACTTATTTTGCATAGAGAAAATCCAAGTAAAGCGGGAAAAATCATCAACAACAGTGAGAAAATATCTATGGCCGTGCATAGAGATAACAGAACAAGGACCCCATACATCCATGTGAATTAAATCAAATATATGTGCAGAATGAGTAGTGCTAAGAGAAAAGGGCAGTTTCTTTTGTTTAGCTTGATGACAAGCATCACAAAAATAAGATTTTTCAACAGATATATCAGGATAGTAGGTTTGTAAAGTCTTTAGTCTCTCATCAAAAGGATGACCTAATCTTTGATGCCAAAGACCAACAGTTTTAGTTATACAATTCAAGAGAGGAGGAACATGCTGTGAAATGGATCTATCTAAACAATATAAGCCACCAATGAAATCAGCTGAACCAATCCTGTCTCTGGTTCTGCTGTCCTGTATGATACACTTGTTAGAGCAGAAAGTTAAATGACATCGAAGGCAAGAAGTAAGTTTTGATATAGAGATTAGATTGAAAGAAAAAGCTGGAACATATAGAACATTTGTGAGGCTAATTTTGTAATTGAGATTAACAGTTCCTGAATAATTGGAAGTAACATAGTGGCCATTGGGTAATTTTATGAGAATCGGATTGATACGATGATAGGAGGAAAAATCAGATAAAGTAAAACAAACATGATCTGTTGCTCCAGAATCTAAAATCCAAGTATATTTATTTAATGAAGGAATCTTTAAGGCATGTGTGTTACCTGCAGAGCTAGAGTCCCGGTCTTGTTGACTTGTATCAGCAGCAAAAGACCCAACCTGATTCACTTGAACTTGTCCAGCAGAGGTGTTTGCTTGTTTGAGAAGGTTGGTTAAGATTTGATATTGCTGATGAGTAAAATGAGTATCACCATTCTCATTGTTGTTGGAATCATACTCCTCTTGGGTGGCAATGTTGTTGACAGAATAATTTTTACCATTTTGGAATTTGTAACCGGGTGGGTAACCATGCTTCTTATAGCATGTATCAACAGTGTGGCCATTTCTGTTGCAGTGTGTGCAGACCTTTCTATTACTATTGTGACTGACCTTTTTCTCATTCTGATTGGGAAAACCATGTTTCTTAAAACACACACTATCATTGTGACCATTCTTACCACAAAAGGAGCAAACAACATAAGACTGTACATTATTCTTGTTAACCATGGGTTGAACATTCTTTATATTAGCAATCAAAGCATGACTACTCAATTGTCGCTCTTGTTGAGCTACTAAAGAAAAGATTTTTGATATAGGTGGGACGGGTTCCATTAAAAGGACATGGGATTTAACGTTGCTATACTGATCATTTAGACCTCTCAAAAACTGCATGGCTTGGTCTTCTCTTTTTCGTTGAGAAACAATAGAAGAAATATTGCAAGTATAGTTCTTGCAGATGCAAACAGATTCGGGTATGAAATTCTCCAACTCATCCCAAATCACCCTTAACTTTGTAAAATAGTCGGTTATTGAGAGCTCACCTTGGTTTAAGGAGGATGCCTCCATTTGGAGGTCAGAAATGCGTGAGAGGTCACCTTGAGAATATCTTGTCTTGAGATCGCTCCAAATTTCTACAACTTTGTCCATCCAGACGATGCTTTGACGAATGGGGACGGAAACAGAGTGGACCAGCCACGAGACCACCATGTTGTTGCACCGATTCCATGCCGAAAAGGTGGAATCTGTCTTTGCTAGTTGTGTAGCGGTTCCATCGACGAACTCGAGTTTATCCTTAGCGCTTAACGCCGTGAGCATCGACCGACTCCATGGATGATAATTGCTAGGGTCCAACACCGGGGAGACAAGAGGAGTCGCTGGATTCTCGCTTGGATGAAGATACAGATAACTTGGGGCTGATTTCTCATCTTCCTTCTTCATCCCGAGAGGTAAATCTGTTCAAAGGAAACCAAATCAAGGATTAAGATTAGAAGAAAAGAAAAAAAAAACAGAACAAGAAAAAAAACAAGAAATTAAAGAAAATAGAGGAGGGGCGGAAGAGTGAAAGAGAAGGGAAAGAAAGATCGGTGAGACAGGATCAATGAAGAATCAGAGATGAAACGCAGCAGAGCTCTTCCAAGAAGAGCTCTGATACCATCACAAAAATGGCCAATTGCAGTAAAAGAGCAATAAAAGAGAGAGCCAAAAACAAGAACCGTGAATACAGAGAAGTTCAGAGAAAGAGTGAAGAGAAGCTTTGAGAGAAAGAAAGAAGGTTTCATTAATTGATTAATGAAAAGTGTACAGTACAAGTGTTATTCAGAAAGTAAAACAATATAGGCACACGTAAGAGCCCAAAGACCCACAAAGGCCCAAAAACAGAAAACTGAAAAAAATGTAATGGTTGCTGTAACAGAAAAATACTCCAAAACAAATACAATAACAGAAAGATATTTTAACAATTAATCCTTTCGCAATCCTCCAATAGAGCTAAACCAGATTGAACATGCGCTGATCTGATTCAACTGAAACTCACCAGTAAAACATGCGTCTACTAGTTTAATCAATACCCACTTTGTTCCATGCGTATACTCCATGGGAATGCTTATCTCCTCTCTCTTGAATCATGCGCCCAAGAAATTAGTTAGAACAATGCGAACTAACTAAGAAACCAAAGTTTAAGACAAGGAAGACTCTCAATCATGCGTTCAAGTACAACCTCTCACAAAAACTAGTTTTCCAGGAGATTAGACAATAAAAACAACTGCTATAAAGAATTGAAAAATGAAACTTTTATTGAACAAAACCTCATAACTCAATGGGGAATTACAAAAGAATCAACCAATAAGGTTTAGCCTTCCATGCGGAGGCAAAACAAAATAGTTACAAAGAATAAAAGAAACTAAGAAAGCCCTATGAAGCTCCCTTTTCTCCTTGATGCTTGTGTCCTTTTATAGGCTTTTCTGCTCCAAGGATCTTGGGAAAATATTGCAGTTTAGATTTTGTAAACAGTTTCCACTTTCCATAATTCTTTTTATTTTGTAGAAGATTTGCTTCCAATTCTGTTTCTGGGATCTTGTAGCTTTTATTTTCTCTTTCTTCTCCTCATAATTTGTTTTCTGTTTTGATTCAAAGAAGCAACTTGGACTTTTGCATATTTAGCCCATTCACAAAGGTAGATGCTTCCTCTGGATAATTTACTTTAAAAACACAAAATTAACAATAATAATAGTTAAGACCCAAATAAACCTAATTATAAGAATATTAATTAAAACAATGGATTTATTTATTATTATAGTCCAATAATCTATGAATAAGGCTAGTGAGTGTGAATAAATATATGCTCATTATGTTACTTTTTTCACTCTTCAAACTGTTTTATTTTTCAAGAAAATTCAGAGAGACTGATTGGTACAACTGAGAGGGTGAACTTATATTAGCTGAAGACTTTAAGTATTTTTTGTTCTATACACCATGTTGTACGAAAAGAAGTATTAATACAAATTGTAAGATAACATTTCTTTACATTGTAATAAAAATAAAGTTAGTACAGATCATGAAATAATAAAGTTGTAGTATTGTCACATGGAACATCTCATAGATGATTCTTTAAAACATATTTTATTTTCTCATCAATTTGTTATCCTTGTGATATATGTCACTTTGCAAAATAAAAGAAACTATATTTTTTTCTTAGTAACATCAAGTCTAAAAATTTGTTGAAATATTACATGTTGATATTTGGGGACCATTTAGAATCCCTTTTGTTTACAAATATTTTCTTGCTTTGGTGGATGACTTTGCTAGGTTCTCTTGGATATGTTTGTTAAAATGAAACAACGAAGCAAGAACAACTTTGCAAAATATTATAATTAAACTTGAAAATCATTTTGAAAGCAAATTAAACATCTTTTGAAGTGATAATGATGATGAAATTTCAATGCATGCATTGTTTTACCAATAAAGAAATTGTTCACCAAACTAGTTGTGTTGAAATCCTTAACAAAATGCCATTGTAGAACGAAAGCACCAACATTATTAATGTTGATCATGCTCTCATTTTTCAGTCAAATTATCCTACAACTCTTTGGTCATTTGTTGTCACACATGTTGTTCATTTCTTTAATAGGACACAAACTCCTTTATTGAAAAAGAAAACTCCATTTGAGACTTTGCATGGTCATTCACCAAATCTTAGCCATTTAAAAATATTTGGGTGTTTAGTCTTTGCTAGTACCCTCAATGCCTATGTCACAAGCTTAGTTCAAGAGATAAAAAAAAATGTGTTTATTTAGGATATAGGAAAGGTACAAAAGGTTATTCTCTTTTCATCTTGAAAATTTGACGCATTATTGTTTCAAGAAATGTAGTATTTTATGAAAATGTGTTGTCCTTTGATCATGATAAAGACACATAAAATCTTCTATTGAATTATTGGACAACATCTTTATGAATTATTTTTTAACATTTTTCAGAGGTTGTCCGATGCACCAGTCTTTTGCTTATGTACCTAATAAGATAATAATCATACCAACATTTCATTTGAGGAAAATATTGGACACAATTTTTTCCCAACATATTTAAACAATGAATCAACTAGTTTTATTACTATAGTGGAAATATAAATGAGTTCATCATCAAATGTTCTTTTACATACTTCTATTCATACAAGAAAAAGATTTGAGTACTTAAAGGATTTTCACACAATTTCTCTCTCTTAAGGTACTACCCATTAGTCTTAGAGTATTTTGTCTCCTGTCAATTATGTTTAGTCACACATTATTTCTTGTTCTACCATTTTTATCTTAAAATGGGTTAACCTCTCTTATGAGTTATTTAAATATGATTGTTGAAAAGAAGCCATGAGTAAGGAGTTATTGCTCTTAGCAAAACCAAACTTGGTGCTTGGTACTTCCCCCAAGAAAGAACCCAATTGAATGTAAATGGGTTTACAAAATTAACCATAAGTCTAGGGCATGATTGGTTGTTAAGGGGTACACACAAATAAATAATTTAGATTATTTTGAAACCTTCTCTCCAACGACAAAACTTAATTTTATCCGATTTATTCTATCAGTTGCAACATCAAAATGTTGGTTTTTAGAGCAACTTGGTGTAAACAATGTTTTTATTCATGGTGACTTGCAAGAAAAGGTATATATGATTCCACCACCAGGTTTACATCTTAGTAATCCACAACAAGTTTGCAAATTGCAAAATTTTATTTATGGTTTAAAGCAAGCTAGTAGAGAATGAAATTTCAAACTTACTTCCACTATTATATCTTTGGGTTTTGTTCAAAGTATCTTTGGTTACTCTTTCTTTGCAAATACTAAGGGTTCCTTTTTTCTTATTATTTTTGTGTACGTTGATGATATGATACTCACTGGAAACAATGTAGAAGAGTTGAATGTTGTAATAAACCATCTTAATGCTAGTTTTAGAATCAATGACCTTGGTCGTCTTCACTTTTTCTTAAGATTGGAGATTTGTCCTTCTAATAATGGTATGTACTTAATAAAAGAAAGTATTGTCTTGACCTACACTCTGATAGTGACATGTTAACTTGCAAACATGCATAATCTCCTATGAATCTATCTTGCTCTTTGTGCATTGATGAAGGAGAATTGATGGATAACCCCCCTAAGTACCGAAGACTTATATGATATTTGTTGTCCAACATTGGAGTCAATATTTTTCTCAACTAAGGCAACCTCACATGCAAGTTGAACATCATGTTCTCATATATTTAAAGGGATATCCGGATATTGGCCTATTTTTTTTCTTCACAAAACAATTGTAGTATTCAAACTTTTTTAGATTTTGATTGGGCTAGTTGTCCTCACAGTAGGCATTCTAATTAACACAAGATATTGAATTTTTTATTGGGATGCTTTGGTTTCTTGGAAGTTCAAGAAGTAAAAGACTATCTCTAAAAGCTAATAGAACATTAGTCTCACTTGCTATTTAACTTTAATGGTTGTATTATTCATGCATTGACTTTAATCTCTTTTCCTACTCCTTTTGTAACTTTATGTGATAATAGAGAATTTATACACACAATAAAAAAATCCTGCATTCATAAGCGTACAAAAGTATATTGAAGTTGATCATCATTTAATTGGAGACAAACTTCAAGATGGTCTCATTCACTTAGTACCTATCTCCTTTTCTTATCCAATTATAAATCTACTTACTAAACTTTTTTTATCCTCAAACATTCAAAGCAAATATTTTCAAATTCAACCTCTACAATTTAAAAAGATTTGCTTTTCAAATTTAATAAATAATAAACTCATGGAATTTCAATAAACTTCAATTAATATTAATGACATATTTTCAACCGTTAGTCACACATTTAGACATAACAATATTCATGATTATAAACAATACGCATGATTATGCATTCACAAAATCTCAATAATCTAATTTGTGTTTTAATTTTTAATATTTATTATCATTCAACACTTCTATATAAATACACTCTTTTACTATTTGTTTAGATATTAAGAGAAAAAGAACTATTATTCTTTTCTCTATTTTTTTCCTTGTTGTTTATTTTGTAGGAGTGATGAATTGTTGGTAACTTTTATAAATTAATTATTTGTTCTCCTTATATATTTGTAATATTTTTAGGTTAAAAACTTTAATATATAATTTTCATCATTTGTATGATAAATGAATTGGACTCACACCTTTAGATAAATGATTAATAACTTTAACATAACTATAATGATCTGAAATGTGAAAGAAAAGATGGTAAATTCACGAATCTAAAATTGGAATCGTACTGAACAAAAGTATTGTAAATAATAATATTTTTTGTATTTATGACGAGGAAAACATTACAAGACATGTATACAAAAAGCAAAATATTGTTTGATACATAAGGAAAAAACATTACAAGACATCTATCTTATCATTGAAACTTGTATTAATTTTGAAAGTTGACAACCTTTCACCTTTCTAAAGTATCCTTAATTGACAAAGTGGGTGGTTTTGTGTATAAGACAATTATTTTTTATTCTTGTCTCTTTATTTGGGTTTATTATACAAGTGAGAGTTATCTTCATCACATTGCTGATTTATGCTTACTTTTTTTTTTCTCATAAGCAAGTCTAGCTATGAAAACATTGCCAAGAAGGTTTGTTTCTTTTCTTTCATGTGAAAAAATCAATTAGGATTGTCATCATTGAAATCTATTTCTGCACTTGGTATGATATAACTGATGAAGTTGTTGATTTTTTTATTTTTTTATTTCTTGTTTCAGTGATCCTTGCACTTCTTGGTGTTCTAATTTAAAACAAATATAATGAATGATAACATGTGGCCAAGCTTGATTTAAAAATGAAAATAATAATAAAAAATAATGGTGATGATACTTATATCTCCACCCAACTCTGTTTACATAGATTTGTCTTTGCCCTTACTAACAAATAAATGGCAGAACCTTAAGAAGAACCAAGATTCAATCACATTATTTTATTTCTTAGAATCCGCTCATACTTATCCTCATGTCAGAATCCACAACTAATCCAAACCTTTTCTTCAATATTAAATAATCAATCACTATACTATGGATGCAAGACTATTCCTGGGTAAGATATATAATACCATTATCATATTTCTCTTTGTCTCATTAGTGTTTTATAACAAAATATCCAAAATTGGTATTGTTTTAATAGCCTTGTCAATTTTACTTTTTCTCTCTTTATGTACATACCCCATGATGACAAAGAAAATATGTGACATAGGTTAGGGATGATAAAGGAGTCCGGATCCGCTGAAAAAAAAAATGTCATCTATCTAATCCAACCTGCTAGTCTGTTTAAGTCCGTTTTACACAATATGTAGTTAATGAAGGCTAAGTGGAAGGTAGGGTAGGGTAGGCTAACCCGCATGATTCATATAACTTAAATAAAACAAAATTATGCACTCCATATTTTTTGATGTAGTCTCATATTCTAAAAAATTCTAAAATTATCCATTCCAAATTTTACAATATGAAATACAATTTTTTATTCTGGATTGTGTAATCTGGAATATTGTACAATTCGAAACACAAATTTTAACTTCCAAATTCTATAACCCTGGAAGTCTCTTAAATTCAGATTCTGTAATTTTTACTCACATTTTATTATACATGGGTCGTGAGAATAATATTGTGAGATCATTCACCTAATCAATCTAAATAAAAAAATAATTAAATTTATTCAAAATTTCTATTTTTTTTTTATATTTCTTATGTTGGCTGACCCACATGCCTGCGTGTTAGTCCTTATGCGGGACGAGTCAACCTGACCCATATTTAACGAGCCAACCAATTTACATTTTTCAAATTAAATGTGATGCGGTCTTACGTGGACGCGGATGGATCAATCCACATTCTCATCACTAGTATGTAATTCCTAAACTATACCATTGATATTTCATATTAAACAAAATTCTTCATATTTCTATATATATATATATATCCATTTTTCTCTCTATGTATATTAAAAACATAGAGCTCTTTAAATGGGAGATTCAATTGCAAGCCAATGCTCAATAAGAATTCAAAGTTGGATTATGTAAATTAATTTTATAATGTGATTTATATGAAATAGATGTTGGATTTTAAACTTGAATATGATTTGGGAAATAATAGAAATATAGTTTTCTTTGCAAAAGAAAGTTGTCTCACGGTTGATAATCAGTAAAGGGTGTGAGAAGAACAAAGAAACTGTTCATATAGGAATTCTCATGAATAAAGGTAAGTGTTTATTTCTATTATAATGAATGTATGGAATGTGAGAATTACAATCCGTAAAATTCTTATGATGATGTGCATTATTTTTTATTATTGTATGTTTTTTATTTTTTATTTAATACTTTATTAATTCCATTTTTAAATGAATGAAACAAGTTTCAAGTGTTTTATTGTAAATCACTCCAAACCATATTTATGAATTAGTAATTATATCTAGCAGTGTATGGAAGAGAATTTTTTATTTAGTCTATATAAATTATTTTCTTATTTTTCTCTTAATAACAATTTAAAATCATAGCATAAAAGCTACGTCAAGGGTAACCACTAATATAAAAAAAGATTAAAAAACCAAAAAATAAACATGCTTAATCTCTTAAATAATGGTATAATGGTATTAATAACAACTTAAGATACTTAAATTTATGAAAAATTTAAAATATAATTATGTTATTTTTCATTTTTTATATTGAAAGACATAAGCAATAAATATGCTAATACAATATTACAGTCACGTAATCCTAATTAAAAACAAAGATAAAAATCCAATTATAAAATATAAAATATTTTAATTAATAAAACAAAACTTTTTATATAAAATTTCAATTGAAAATAGCTACAGTTATGCTGAAAACTTCACTAAGCCATTCTATTTTAAAATTTGAAAGCAATCTATTATATGCTACAAGTTGTTTAAAGAATTAATGATGACATCTGGGTGCTCATGTGAATATTATATTAGCCAAAACTTTTTTTTATGGTAAAGTTTCAATCACTTTCTATATCGCACACATGATTGCGCATAAAGGACAAATAATTCAAGTTTTTTACCTTACAGTTTTAACCCAAGGGACATTTTTATAAACAACTGTTCTAATTAACAAATGAAAAAGTAATACTTTTTTATATTCTAAAAATATTACATATTTATTTGCTGAGAGTAATAAGAAGATTAATAAAAAATCATTATAAGAAAACATATTCAGTGATTTAAGCTTTCTTGTTGATCATACTTCAAATCAATGATTGTGCACTTGGATTCTTCAAACCCAATAAGAGGTTTCATGAGGGTTTTAGGAGAGTGTGGAATGAGGATATCCCTATCTTTTCATGATTTAATTAGTTAGAATGGCTATTCATGAAAATAATCTTATCCCTTCATCCAAACAAATAATTGCTCACTTATAAACATGATAATGTCTTCATACTAAGAAAGAAGAAGATTTCCTCCACATGTTAAACAAATTCTTCTAAATAGTCTTTAAAGTAATATATTTACAAAAACAAGTTATTGCTGGCTGTTGTCTTTTTTAGAAAATTATTCTTTGCCAACCCTAAACCCTAACCACAATTTTAAAATCACTTTTAGCAAACTTACCTAAAAAGTTTAATTATAGTAACAATCACTTATTAAAATAATTTTTTTTTGCAATTTAGGGTTTCTATTCAAAACTTGATGGTGTCTCATTGTTGAAGGGGAAAGGTTGCTATAGAAAACTTTCAATGACAAAGCTTCTTGTCCTTCATTCTCTACCTAGTGTCCAAGACAAACATTGCTTATTGGTTGGATCATCATCAGGATATACATATTAATATATCAAGTTGTTTTTTACTGCACCTCCATAACTTCTTTTCACTCTCCCATACTTCTTAAAATATCACAAATTTATTTTATTCTATTTATGTTTTTTATTTCGAAATGGGTGATCCGAAAAACTCCAAATTATAGAATCCAAAAACTATTTCCAGATTTAAAAATACCTTCAAAATTCTATAAACTATAATATTTTCTTTAGAAGATTATATTACAGGATTATAGAATTCATAAGGTATTTTTAGATACAGGAATAACTTATAGATTATATAATCTAGAATGTATTTTTTAAAGAAAATAAAAATTTCAGACTGTAGAATCCAAAAGGTATTTCAAGAACCAGAAATATCTTCCAAATTCTCTAATTCAAGATATGTAAATTAAAAGAAATATATTCAAGAACCAGAAATATCTTCCAAATTCTCTAATTCAAGATATGTAAATTAAAAGAAATATATACTAGATTATAGAATCCAAAAGGTACTTTCGGATATTTCCAATAGAAAAAAAATACATTACGGATTGTAAAATTCAAATAGTATTTTTGGATTAATTCTACAATTTAGAATATATACAATATTTTTAAGGATAAAATGATATTTTCATAAAAACTATAACTTGTCAAGAGAAACTATAGAGGGGCAAGAAGAAACATCCATATATAAAAGTATTCCAATGTGGGAATTAAATGGTTCACTATAAAATCATGGGTTGACAACAAAAAGTTGTATCTTTGAACAGAAATTCCACCCGCCAACACTTTACAGAGATAAACTTTATAATAAATATCTCTTTTTATTCAAGACACTACTCGAAAATCCCCACTATACCTTTCGTTCTATCTTTTCAGAATTTTATCCATCATTGTTCAATCATATTCCATAACTGGTTGAAACAAACATGAGATTCTACCTCCAACACCTTCTCCGTTTTCTTTTCTGTCCCCTTAGGAGGGGCCCTTAGCTTTATGAACATTAAGTGTTAAATTTGAACAGTGGTGGAAGACTGATCTTTCTTTTTATATCTTTTTAGATGGTTTATTTAGGAAATATATTCCGTATCTATTGTGCCTATCTGGTATCAATGAAAATAATCGGAGAACAGAAATTATTCTGTTTTTTCAGATATTTTGTTTACTAGCATCATCATCAGCAAAGGAGAGACTTTATTAGTTATCTAATATCATAGGAAAGTTTTCATCTTTAGCTTAACCAAAAGGAAGTGTGATGTAATTTAGATAAAAATATAAAAACTCATGACAGCATTCCACTAATGATTTTAAAGCCAACTACATGAAAATGTGCATCTATAGAATAGATACATAAAAAGAATTTGTGCTTGAAATATCCAAAAATACACCAGACACTTGTATTCCTTCCCTTCACGAGGGAGAGTTTAATTTGGAAATTACTCTAGAACAAACATGGGAATAATAGCAATGTCTTTGAACGAGTATTCATGAAACTAATTTTGACAATCTGTATAGAAGTGTCATGATACAGCAAGATGAAAAGAAAATATGTAGTAGTCATATAAACTAAAGGTTATTTATACACATGAAATATAAAACTGAAGGTCATTTCTTTCTCAATAAGATGAACAGAAAAGATACCGCAACTATGGCTAAACCTACAAATGAAAAAAATCTTGAAATTCTCCATTAACACTACCAGGAAACCTTTATGACATGCCTGCAATTGTTCTAAATATGCCAACTGAACTCTGTTGTAAGGAATGAAATCAAAGAAAAATTGTGCTACCTGATTTACAACCTCTAGTAAAGTTTCCATTTTCAACAATCTATGATGGAGCCTAGATGGTGAAAGACTGACATTCAAAAACATTTCGGGTAAAGATATCTATGGGCACATTGCATAAGCTTAACTTTTCAAACTTTGCTAAAAGGACCAATGCCTTTTCTATTTAGACTCTGTCCTGAGTATCAAATTCAGATCAATGAGCTTTAAGTCCTCATTTGAAGACCCATAGGTATCGCCTGCTGTTAATTCAGGACTTGGCCTGACCAGAAAGGCCTAAGAATTATCACGTAGTGCCGCGAAGCTAACCCCTTCCTTTAGATGGCTTACTGCCGTGGGACATAACCATTTCAGCATGTTTGGACCTAAAATCTGGTGGAGAAACAGATGCACATAGTGTTAAGCAAGGAACTTAATCAGTACATACATGCAAATTGGTGTCAGTAAAGACCACAGATTAGGGAGAGACCAAAGTTATGTTTTTGTATGCACCAATGTTGAATGGATGCCGGTAGCTCTGCCCAGACTTCATAGCCAGCCATTTTGCACGATTTCCTTCATAATACTGTGGGAAAAGGGCACCAAATGACATCTTCCATGACATAGATAAAGACAAAGCATTTTAGGGGAGTACATTCAAATGAAAACCCACCTCTATGGTTGTCATATTACGAAGGATAAGGTAGACATGCCATCCAAAAAGAGTCAAAAGAATTATGGTCAGGCCCACCACCATCGTTCCATACAAGACCTGAACACCATTTATAAGTCTTATTGTTAGATTATGATTTAAGAAAAATAAGGATTAATAAAAGAAGAACAAGTTACTCATGTTTTCAGTATGTTTTCTCAATAGAAAGCCATGTAAAGCAACAATCATTCTCTAACACTAAGTTGCAAATTATAAGTTTATAATTATCACCAAAAGAGGAAAAATAAAACCAGGATGCTTCATCTTTTACTTGTGATGAAAATAAGTGTGGATAGAGAAAGTAGTCTATCAAGAGACCACTTATTTAATGTGTTAAAGTATTTCACTGCCTATCGCAGTCACAAATTATATTAAGAAGTTTAAGCTTAACTCATCTCCACAAAACTAGCTTGTAAGGTAAGGTTTGCTCTCACTTATATACTGTAAATTATATCTCTAGTCGAAGTAGGATCTTCAACACACACCCCTCATGCCGAGGCATGGACATCTTGTGCGTGGAACTAGATATTTGTGGGTGGTTCAATGGTGGATGTCATAACAGGCTCAACAAACCTTGATGTGAGATCTCTAACAAATTTGAAATACTAGAAAGAAGTATATGCAATGACTCTTTTCTCCCGCAGAAGTTTTCCATTTGGATCCATGGGAATGTCTTCTAACAAGCATGAAGCTTCTAGGATATTGCAACCATAGTGCCAGATTGAGCCATCACAGATTCACAATACCTAGAAAACACACAAGGTGACCCAAATCCTTAGTCAGAAAGTGATCAAAGATATTTCAATTGATAGATTCCTGCCTCATCACAGCACATAATGAAAGTGACATCATCTCAACTCAAACAATTAAATAGACAACCTGAACTTGGGATGAGTGTCAATAGGGTATGAAATGGTTTGTCTCACTACAAACATCATAGAATGACAGAAGCAGCAAATCAATCTAGACTTCCCATGGGCAACATATCCAAGTGGTTTCTCCCTATAAGCTTATACATAATCTCCAAGGAGAAAGGCAATCTATCCTTCAGGTCCCACCCACCACAGGATTTCTGTCGCACAGCCTCTGTACCAGAATCATCAATGTCTCCAGTGTCTTGAGATTTTCCCTGCGTCGCATCCATCTATCAATGAGGTTCCTCTATCTACTGTCAGAAATCCTCTAGATGGGTTTGAGATCCCTATGGGTCAAATTTATTGTGTCTAGTGGTCTCCCACAACACAACCCTTTTCTTGATTGAATCTTGTGTCACTCTCTAGATCTAAGAACTCTAATGCCAACCGGGACTGCAGAATTAACAAGAGACATGGATCTTACTTTATTAAAGAACTGAATTCCAGACTAGACTCAGTGTAAAGTGGGTCTAAGACTAATGTACCCTTGTGCCAAAGACTCCTCGCTATAATGGTACAGGGGAGGGTCACTATGCAGCATTATGCTTGCATATGCAAAGTGTATAAACTGTGTGTAGTGCAAATGAAATACATACAGAAATTCAAGAGACCCTAGACTCTAATATCACAAACAATCAACAGTCTCAGCTAAAAGCCCCTTTCCCTATTAGGATACAGATAGTAACTAAATGATTTAACAACTTCTCTAACTAACTAACTATTGGGTCAGTTTGGGACCTATCAGCCATTGCCCATCCCGTTTTCTTCCAACATAGATATGCCCAATCATTGGCATGGCTGTCAAACTGTCAATCCACCTTGTAAAACCTTACGAGGGCACAGCTTACCTTCAATTAATTCAACTCACGCTAGGGTTAATTCTCATCCAACTCACAATTCTATATCAATTGTGCATGTTCAGTGATCTGTAACACTTCAGAAAAAAACCGACAGAAAATCAAGAGTTTTCAGGTGTGACTAATACAGAGTCAATGCTCGTTTTCTTTCTCCCAATTAGTGCATGACTTTCTCATTTCTCTCTCCCACATTAAGGCAGCGTTTTGTTACTTTTTTTCTCACAATTCTCATCTATGTTGAAAGCTCCATCTCCACTCCATTCAATGACATGATTTTCTCACTTCTCTCGCAATTCTCTCTAATTTCTGCTCTTCAGAACTGTAAAATGCCATGCTGATATGCTGTATGTGTGACATAGAGTATCACTGTATCTGATATAAATTGTTTTACTGTGTCTGATAATAATCTCCATATGATAAGTGTTGTCTACTGTAGAAGCAAACACTAGGCTTACACAATTTTGAAAACTCAAAGGAAATAAGCAACTGTTCATTTTTACGGAGAGTATGATAAAATAAATATTTAATAAAGATATATTTAAGTAATAGTGAACTGCAAAAGCAATGAAAGGGAAAAAGCAAAAAACAAGCCTCAACTTACAGGATCTGGCAAGTGCAATCCTGAGCTTTACTTTTGAAAATTAATTCATCAACAACATAGTGTCTCAGTAGCTAGTTTCTTTTCGTATAAAACAGTGGGTAGAAAACTAAACCAACAAAAAGAATTGATAGAAAGGGGCTACAAAGAAACCATTTTCCAAAAAGTGGAAGATTCAGGGAACTTTTTTTCTTGTTCACAATCAAACATCAAATCGAACTAGGATAGAGGGTACAAATGATGAAAAAGTTGCAAATATAAGGGCAACAGATGGAGGTTATTCCAGCAGCTTACTTGCCGGATATAAGATTGGGTGATTCAAGATATTTCAAATCATGATTATGTCTTGCAAGTTACTACAATATGGCCATATGACCAGCTATAATCTGTGGTAGTAAATGTTGGGCTTTAAAGGGACGAGAAAAAAATTAAGTACCAAAAATGAGCATGTTAGGATGGATGTGATCACAACAGAACGGACATGATATAAATTATTGTATACAATGAAATATTGTTGTGGCAACCATGGAAGGAAAGATGATAGAAAATTGACTAAAGTGGTTTGGGCACATGAAAGGATCAGTAGAGACACTAGTTAGGAGAGTAGATCGTGTGGTTTTTATTAGCACTATGAAAAGGGAGAAAGACAAACCAAGAACGACGTTACAAGAACTATTAGAAGGGATGACACGCCGAATAATACCCATAGAATTTGGCTTTTAACCATGTTAATGAGCCCGTGTAATCCATGTAACCTATCTCACTTAGAGAGATAAGACTTAAAGGAGCTTGCAATTTCAATTGGTTCAGTTTTGAGGGGAAATAACCTACCTTATCCAATAATTGTGGTTTTGTCATTTCCTCATTTGATCAAATTTTTTTCAAATCTGATTCAATCCAATTTAAATCAGTTGTTATTGGATCAATTTTCAGTTTTTCAAATTAAGAGAATTTATCAATTAAGACAATACACAATCATTACATTGAAACATAATAAATTTTTGTGACACAATACACTATCCAATACCGATAATGCAAATTATTAAAAGGGGTGAGATGGTGAATAATATCCAATAGAATTTGGTTTTAACCATGTCCAATGGTACCGTGTAATCCAAGTAACCTATATCAGTCTGAGGGATAAGACTTAAAGGAGCTCACAATTTGGACTGGATTAGTCTAGAGGAAAAAAAAACCTATTCCAATCATTGTGGTTTTGCATATGATCAATTTTGATTTTTTTTTTTTACCAAATCTGATCCAATCCAATTTAAATAAGTTTGGATTGGAACAATTTTCAGTTTTTTAAATAAATAAAAAATGATACACGTAATAAAAATTCCAATAATCACATCACATCCGAACATAATAAACTGTGTGTCTACACAATCCAATACCCATTATGGAAATTATGTCCAGACAAACATAAAATCCCAATTTTTGACATTACATGCAAAATAGTCCAAATTCCAAAATAGAAATTATGCTAACCCAATCTTAAACATCAGTACTGGTAGTAAGCAATACTAGACAAGCAGTAACAAATTCCATCCAGATGAAATTCTATTTATGTGTAATCCTTGGTTCTTTCAGTTTATGATTATTTGGATCAATTGCTAACTTTCCGTGGTAGGGTAGCTATTGCATTGGAACACTCTGTTAAGACTAGTGTGGTTGTTGTTGGAGCGACTACAAAACCCATTACGGTGCATGCTATATATATAATCAGGTATGATGAAGTAAAAATGTAATTTAAGCAAACTAAATAAGGAAAGGTACACGGGTTCTCTCAACATAAGAGTGTGTATTAGCTTATAACTGGAAGAAAAAAGAAATTAAAATTATTTGCAATTGAATAAACTAGAAGGAGACATGTAATAACACGAATAGATTACAAGTAACTACGACAAATTCCAGCATTTGAAATTAACTTAATGATTCAAAAGTTAAAAAATGTGTTGAAAGATTTTGAAGTATGAACAGACTGCAGCCTTTAGAAAGGATAAACATGTATAGCCTATAAGTTTTTATATATATTTGACAGGAGTAGAAATCAATTGCACATATATTAGAACATCTTTAAATAACAATAGCAAGCAACTTACATAAAAGATCTTAAGAGAACTCCCTTTAATGGAGTCCCAGTCCTTCTGAAATACACAGCTTATAAATATGACCTGCACATTGTAAAAGCTTATGTCAAATAAGAATAATATCCACTACAGAACCAGTAGATGCCAGATTGAAAGCATACCGTAGCATATATACTTGACATGGTGGCATATAATACAAAAACAAAGAAAGCCTTATAATTCCAATAACCGACACAATTATTTATCCACAAGCAGTGATGATCCTACATCAAATTTAGCAACCAAACAAAAAGGTCAAAATAAATCCTTGTTTTGTGAACTGAAATGCTAAAGTGAACTCAAAGTAACATACAACTGACCTACCATTTTCAGAATACACCTTCTGCAAACTCGACAATGATGGGTCCTCGGAGGTTTGTAAACAAAGCATTTGTCACATTTCTTCAGTTCTTCATTCTGCAGCAAGTTAATCAAGGAACTCAGCAACAGATCAAATAAAGTAGATCATCAATATCAATATGTAAGAAAAAAAATAACAATATCAATCAACACCTTAATCTGTCATAAACACATCAACAACAACTTTACACAATTTAAAAGCAACACCTAAATCCTTGGCCATAAGAAACCAAAATGAATGAGGAGGTAATGCTAGAGAATCTAATCTAATCATAAAAATTATAAAATTCCGATCTGGACCAAACTCATCCCCAAAAGTTCATTCATAGGATATATATTATTTTGGTCATATTACTAGTCAACCGGGATCTCCAACAAGAAGATATACACAAGAGCAAAATTCTACAAGTTAAGCACCATAAACTCTTCAATAATCATACACAACAGCTAATTTGAAGCACCTGCAGCATTGATCCATTGACAATTTACAAATAAACCAAGATTCAGAAAATTTCACTTCAATTTCCTACTTAATTCACGCAAGGAACACAAAGAAGCTACACACTTAAAGACACAGATCATATTCCCAAACATCAAATGTAAACGCTAAGCATTCCCGGGATTCATTCAACACAGACCCATTATAGAGATTTGAGAAAAGCTTACATCTTTGGAGAATTCAACATCTGGGGCATAGGAAGAAGGGACGTGACCGGGGTCAGTGACAACGCAGGAAAAGAAGGAGAAGAGGGAAAGAGAGGCAAAGAGAGAGAAGAGGTACGCATTCAAAGTGCCAGGGGAACTCTGCAAATCGAGCCAGTCATGGAGGAAGACGAAGATTGAACTGTAATACACAAAAGACATTAACGAAAACACTGCCAACACAGGCACTGACAGAAACCTTTTGCCCTTTGTCGACATGGAGAATTAGAAAACCCCTTCTTCCGTTTGATCTTGCTACTCGATTTCTTAATTACTAATCTTTAGGAGTTTTTCTATTTCCTTCTGCATCTTCTCAACTAAATTCTTCATTTTACACTACACTACATGTAAAAAAACTATTAGTTGGTGTAAATGTAATTTTTAACATAAACTATAATTTTTCATGTTCTTTCTATTTTACATATCTATACATATTTTTATTGTAAATAAAAACCTTTTTTTTCTTGGTTATACATAATGTAAATTCTTTGTAAGTGTATTCAAGCTTTTTTTTAGTTTTTATTAAAAGTATACCAATGTAAAAAAGTAATGTTAGGAATAAGCTTTTTTTAAAGAGATTTTTTGTGAAAAAGTAGTTGGTCCAGCTTCTTAAAAATGATAAGAAAAAAAAAAGTGGACCAGAGACTAAGTTAATTGTTAGGTATTAAAACTATTTAATCACTGTAGTTTTTACGATATATTCTTCAGTATAAAATAAAGTATTTAACATATAAAATATTTCTCTAACAGATAAGGATTTAACAGATAAGGATTTAAAGATGATTGAATTATGTTTTATGAATACATTTATTAAAATTGAATCAATGTTATGCAATTATTAATATTGTTATTTTTTTTCATGTAATAATATCATAAAGTAAATACTTCATCTCTACCAGTTGTACCCATTGCACTATACCTTCCCCATTTCCAACTCCAACACATACATTTTCTCCTCTCCTAGCTCTCACCTCTATCTTTGAAGGTGTTGCAGCTATAGTTGCATCTTTCCCATTGTGTTGGTGCAAACATACACTCTCATTCAAGATGAGTCATTCTTCCAATCACATCTTCCCCAACCCATTTTGTTGCATCAAGACCTTTCACATCAGTTGCAGCTCCCTTGACATCATTAGTACCATCACCATTGTTAGTAGTCACATCATTATTAATACCCTAACCACTATCAATTCCTTCTATAGTTATTTTATGTGTACTATGTGTATGACATTATTTTCGTATATAAATAATAAGAAGAATTTCAAAGTAGATTTACTTAAGCTCGATCGGACAAACATATTGTACTACACTCTGAATCATCCTCATGGATCTTATAGAGAAAGATAGAATAACAACTGAAAGTTGACTTCTTGCTGTAGGTGGCAAGAAGAACGGTCAAATTTGTGAGAGTTGGAGAGCTTGTACATAACTTTAGGTAATTTGTCGTGGATGATCGGTAGGTAATTTTAATTTACCTACAAATTTTTGTTATCTATGAATTTTAGTGGTGGGTAAATTCAATTTTTTTTTAGTGACAACATTGATGCTATGACTAAGTTGTTATTTGATGATTATAAGTTGTGTCCTTTCTTACATGAAGTATGATTTTTTATGTGATGTCTGACTTTCTTTTCATATAGAAAATTGACATATTTTTTTTTTAAATTGTTAAAATATGAAGAACTATTGAATTGCTTTGTTTGTATACCTAAAGTCTAGTGTTCTTTCTAACCACTTGAAGGAAAGTGATAACATCCTCCCACATTGTGTTGGGAAAAACGGGTAATTTTCCCACTAAAACAAAACACTAACAGAGCTACCCAACAAATAATATTGAATAAACAGAGCGGAATAATTAAAGAGATAAAGAGGAAAAAACACACCAGAAAATTGTTAACGGAGTTCGGCCAATTTAGCCTAATCTCGGAGCACAGCAAAAACAACTCACTCTTTTATTATTATGGGAGAAGATATTACAAATTGGGATATCTAACAGTGAAGGAGGAGAGTTTAATTTATAACCCTCAAACCTCCTTCCCAAACAATGAACCCATCGATGTGGGACTTGGGATTAAGCCAAAATCAACAAATCTCCACCTTGGCTTAATTTCAAGTCCCACCTAAAACAAATCTTCTCAAAACATAACAAAAACAAACTTTGCAGTGCTTCAAATTTGCGCCTCCGAGCGCCAACTTCAAATGTGCAAGATATTAACCAAGTCTAAACAGTGTTCAAACTAGATCCTTGTAACCAACTTGGTGAGCATATCTGCAGGATTCTCCGTAGTGTGAATCTTCTGGAGAACAATCTCCTCTTCTTCGAGAATCTCACGCACAAAGTGATAGTGAACATCAATGTGCTTCGTCCGTGCATGAAAGACTTGATTCTTTGCTAAATGAATAGCACTCTGACTGTCAGAATATAACTCAAGTTGTTTCTTACCAACTCCCAAGTCTTTAAGCAACCCATGAAGCCAAATTGCTTCCTTCACAGCCTCTGTAATCACCATATACTCTGCCTCTGTCGTAGACAAAGTCACCGTAGACTGCAAGGTAGACTTCCAACTAACTGGCGCTTTTGCTAAAGTGAACAAATAGCCAGTTGTAGATCGTCACTTATCCAAATCACCTGCATAATCAGAATCACAATATCCAACTATGCATTGACCAAGTGATTCATCTTGCTCAAATATCAATCCAACATCTAAGGTATTTTGGAGGTACCGTAGAATCCATCTCACAGCTTGCCAATGTCCCTTGCCCGGATTATGCATGTACCTGCTAACAACACTCACAGCTTGTGAAATATCTGGTCTTGTACACACCATTGCATACATCAAGCTTCCAACTGCATTTGCATATGGGACTTTCGCCATGTATTCTCGTTCTTCATCTGTCGTCGGAGATAAATGGCTACTCAATTTCAAATGAGGAGCAAGTGGGGTACTTACAGGTTTTGTATCTTCGTGTATACCAAAACGTTGTAGTACCTTCTGCAAATACTGCTTCTGTGACAGCCAAAGTTTTCCCTTCTCTCTGTCCCTGTTTATCTCCATGCCGAGAATCTTCTTGGCTTCCCCCAAATCCTTCATCTCGAACTCTTTACTCAACTGAGCCTTTAATTTGTCAATCTCAACTTGGCTCTTTGCTGCAATCAGCATATCATCAACATATAAGAGTAAGTAAATGTAGGAACCATCTTCAAGTCTACGCAAATACACACAGTGATCATATTTGCTTCTCTTGTACTTCTAATCCTTCATGAACTTATCAAATCGTTTGTACCACTGTCTCGGAGATTGTTTCAGTCCGTACAACAATTTGCTAAGTTTACAAACCCAATCTTCTTGACCAGCAATCTTGTATCCTTCTGTTAAGTCATATAGATTTTCTCCTTCAAATCACCGTGTAGGAACGCGGTCTTTACATCAAGTTGAGCAAGCTCCAAATTCAACTGTGCTACCAAGGCCAACAAAATTCGAATGGAGGAATGTTTAACAACTGGAGAAAATACCTCATTATAATCAATTCCCTCCCTCTGAGCAAAGCCTTTAGCAACCAACCTTGCCTTGTAGCGAACATCTTCTTTATTAGGAAATCCTTCTTTCTTTGCAAATACCCATTTGCACCCAATTGCTTTCTTACCTTTTGGTAATTGTGCCAGCTTCTACGTCTTGTTCTTCGTCAAAGACTGCATCTCCTCTTCCATCGCACCTGCCCAATTACCACTCTCTGAACTCTGAATGGCTTCTGGGTAAGTGGATGGAATGTCATCAACAACTGGAAGTGCATAGGCAAACATATCCATGAAACGAGCAGGCTTCTGAATATCTCGTCTTTGTCTTCTAACTGCAATTGGCGCTGATTGTTGTTGAGATTCTTGGGTAGGAACCTCTTCCTCATCTAACTCTTCTTCTACCATAGGAGAGTCACTTATGGTATTTCGTGTTGGGATCACCACTGTCGGCTCAAACTCCACCTGCTTCCAGGCACACTCCACCTGTTGTGGAGTACTATCAACTCCTTCTGGATTTACCTTCTTTAACATGGAAGATTCATCAAAGGTAACATCCCTGCTGATAATCGTCTTCTTTGCCTCTAGACACCACAAACGGTATCCCTTCACTCCAGGACTAAAGCCCATGAAAAGAGCCTTCTTTGCCCGTGGATCCAACTTTGATTCAATCACATGATAATATGCAATAGAACCAAAAACATGCAAAGAATCATAATCAGTTGCAGTTTTTCCATACCATACCTCTAACGGGGTTTTGCCATCTATAGCAGATGATGGCAAACGATTGACGAGATGTTGAGCGTATGTCACAGCCTCAGCCCAAAACTCTTTGCCTAACTATACAACGAACTTTCTCCACAAGTGTCTTGTTCATACGCTCCGACACCCCATTCTGCTATGGTATTTTTCTAACAGTGAAGTGCCGAACTATGCCACAATCTTGGCATACCTTCAGGAACAGATCACTCTTGTATTCTCCTCCATTGTCTGTTCAGAGAACCTTAATCTTCCTTCCTGTCTGGTTTTCAACTTGAGCTTTCCACTTAAGGAAAATTTCAAGCACATCATTTTTGTTCTTCATAGTGAACACCCAAACTCTCCTGGAAAAATCATCCACAAAAATGAAAAATAATGCCTACCTCCGATTGACGGAGTCGTGGCAGGTCCCCACACATCTAAATGCACATAATCCAGAATACCCTTGGTATTGTGAATTGCAGTGCCAAACTTCACTCTTCGTTGTTTTCCTAGAACACAATGCTCACAAAATTCAAGTTTGCAAGCCTTTGTACCTTTCAACAATCCCTGCTTGGTAAGAATTTGCAAGGATTTCTCTCCAGCATGTCCCAACCTCATATGCCACAACTTCGTTGCCTCAGCATCCTTCTTAGAGCTAGAAGTTGTTGTCGTTACTGTCCCCACCACTGTACTACCTTGATAGTAATACAAATTGTTCTTCCTCACGCCTTTCAACATCACCAGTGCTTTTGAAGTTGCTTTAAGAATTCCATCTCGCATCGTCACAACTAGGCCTTTAGATTCTAAAGCCCCCAATGAGATGAGATTCTTCTTCAACTTTGGCATGTACCGTACATCCCGCAAAATTCTGGTGGATCCATCATGATTCCGCAACTTGATTGAACCTATCCCAGTTGTCTTACATGGATTATCATTACCCATGTAAACAACCCCGCCATCAAGTTCTTGAAATTCAAAGAACCATTCCCGAATGGGACACATATGATAGGTACAACCTGAATCCAATATCCACTCATCTAGATACGATGATGCTGAAAGCGAGACAATTAAAGAGATATCTGATTCCACATCACTTTTGCATCCTGCAACATTTGCATCTTGCGGAGCCTTCCCTTTCTTCTGCAGTTTTGGACAGTCTTTCTCCTCTACCTCTTTTGGTTTCTCTCCTTCAATAGCAATATCAAGACCCTGCTGAAAAAGAGAGTCCAAGACCTCTCCTTTCCACATGCCAAAATGTCCAGTGCCATCAAATATTTCCACCGCCAATTTCAAAGTGGACACCGGGAACCTCGACCATGATGACGAGGAGCCCGACATTCTGGATACATCCTTCGCTTCTTCTTCTTGATTTGCCATTACAAACTCAAAATATAGTATTCAATATTACAAATAATTTCAAACAACCCAAGGGCGAACCTTTGGCTCTTGATATCACTTGTTGGAAAAAACGGGTAATTTTCCCACTAAAACAAAACACTAACAGAGCTACCCGACAAATAATATTGAATAAACAAAGCGGAATAATAAAAGAGATAAAGAGGAAAAAACACACCAGAAAATTGTTAACGGAGTTCGGCCAATTTAGCCTAATCTCCGAGCACAACAAAATCAACTCACTCTTTTATTATTATGGGAGAAGATATTATAAATTGGGATATCTAACAGTGAAGGAGGAGGAGAGTTTAATTTATAACCCTCAAACCTTATTCCCAAACAATGTACCCATCGATGTAGAACTTGGAATTAAGCCAAAATCAACACATTGTTGATATTCATATGTTGTTTCTGAAGTTCTTGCAAAAATCAATATAGAATTTAATGTGTTCAAATTTCAAAACATGATTTTAGTTAAATGAAGTTAAATGATTTCTCCCTTTATATGAACAGTTAATTGGTCCTGATACATAAAGCTCCGCAAGTAGCACAAGTTTCTTCCTCTCTCACTTTATAAGCCAAAATGACTATTAGGAATTTATAAATATTATGATTTTATAGTTAAGTTTATGAATGAATTCTTAATAATACTATGAGCTTATTTAGTAAAAAGTTTTACTTGAAATATTATTAAATAAATACTTTATTAATCTATAGATAAGGCATATAGATATTGATAATATTTTCATATTAATATCAGAATGTATTCTCTAAAATATGTGCTAATTGTAATCTGTTTTGTCATAAAATAGATTGATTTGTATCCTTTTAAGGAGTAAAAAAATAAAGTGTACAAGCATGACACATCTTTTGCTGTCCAGTCATCTATAATTTAAGCAATTGAAGTATTTCCAATGATAGATATCATATAGAAAAAAATTAGATAGTTAATTAGATACAAATTTAAAAAATATTTATTAATAATAAAATTAATAAAAAATTAATAATTTTTTAATTTTTAAAATATTTTTTAATTTAATTATTATAATAATTAATAAATTTTATAATAATTAATTAATTTTGATTTATAAAATTAATTTTTATTTAATAATTTTTTATAGTGATATCGAGCTCAACCTTCTTTCCGCCTCCACGATCCTACCTGTAACTCACACTGTCATGAAAACTGCGTTTTGAAATAAAATGCGGAGGACAATTTCAGGATTTCAAAAAATAATGGGGGTGCAGAAAGAAGAATGATGGGGTGGTGCATGAAGAAACATGATTTCTTACATTCTAGTTGTACTTTGGTTAGGTTTCCTAGATTTATTTTTATTTTTAAAAAATCATGAATTTGTTGATACAACAACCACTAAATTTAAATGCAGATTCTTCAAAATTAATTTAGATGTGGATAAATTCGATTTTAATAATTTTAGTTACAGTTATTCCGACGATTGTATTAAATCAACATTATGAAAATTTTACGACGCTAAATTCTATGTGAATGGATTAACTGACCAAAATACAAATAATGACGATTAAAATCTCACTAAACAACACACTTAACTAACATTAGAAATTGAATTTTCAGTAGTGAAATCCAATCTGAATCCATAGTAACACAGATACACGTTTTGAATTACTTTAACATCTCTGCTTAATTACTGCCACGTATCTCATATTCAAATCTAAATATAGTGTTTTAGATTTAAGTCAATAAAATTTCATATGTAAAGTCTCTTTTAATATTATTTTTTATAAATTAATTGAAAATATTTAAAATTATTTATACAATTTAAAAATTATAAAATGTAATAAATTAAAATTTAAAAAAGTAAAAAGCTAGTAATTAATATCTAGAATATGTGATAATCTTTGTAATCTTGATTTTTATTGAGCAATAATTTTTGTTATTGGATAATTCAATAACAACACCATAGATAATACGATGAAAAAAAATCACTTTAAAGTTCAAAGAACTTAATTTTTTTTAATCTTTGTGTAAGAGATATTTACTTCTTCCGATTTTTATTATATTAATAATTTATATTTATGGATTGGACTTTTTTTGTTATTAATTAGAAAACTCAAATTCTTGTAAGAAATGAAAAGCACAATTAGAATAAAAATATAACTTTATCTAAAATCACATTGTGTAATTTACATTACATTGATTAATATATTTATAGTATGACTAGCAAAAAGAACAAAAAAATTAAAATTAAAATAGATCGACTAAACCATCAATAAAAAAGACCCAAAAACAAAATCAAATTTACATGCTAAGAAGTATAAAAATTAAATTCTTTGTTTTGAGACAAAAAAAATTGATCCCCTAAGTATAATTTATAAATATTTTTTAAAAAGAGGAAATATTTCAAAAGAATTGTCTACAAATAGCAGACTAATTATCTTGGAATACAAATATATCGTACAAGTTATAAAGCAACTCTAATGGGCTGGACTTTTTTTACAAAAAAAGAGTTGGCATATAGGAAAAACGAAAAAAAATACAACTTTTTCTTTGCATTGTTAAATAAATAATAAATAAGTGTTATAGGTTGACAACCCGAATCATATTTCAACTAGAAAGGAAAATAGTTTTTTGTTAAAATGTAGACTTTATATAAAAAATGAAACAATTTTAAAATTGTATGTAATTATAAATTAGAGTTTTTGTATACTTGTCAAACTAACATTTCTTATAATAAATTTGTTTTGTATTAAATCATCATCATTATAATAATAGAACCAAGATAGTCATAACAATAATAGAACCATTGAATAGTTTTAGTTTCCTTGGTTGCATAAGTAGATTTATCATTTTGTTTGTAATTCAAATGTGGAAACAACATATGAGGTTTAACAATAGAATCAGATAGGTTGTGACTAAGTGATCTAAAACATTTGTTACAAAACCAGATTGAATCAATGAGGGTCATTTAGGAAAAGTTTATGAAAAATTTGACATACTCTTCCAAATAAGCCCTATCCATATTGTATCTTATGTGCTCAATACTCTCTCAAGCATATATCAGTGATGAGCTTTACTTTTTGTTGTAATCTGTTTGACATAAATCATGTTTGGTAAGGTAGAAATTGAGTTGTTGAAGAAAGTGGACTGAACTTACAGTTTTTTAAGACTAGTGTATTTAGCAGGTTTATCATCATTGCAACAATTAGAAGTACAGTGAAATGGGAAAAAGAAAACAAACACCAAATAAAGTGAATTTTTCATAGGCTAAAATTTGCTTGTATAATTGTCTATCATAGTGCAGTTGTTTATCAGAAAGCTAAAGTTAAAGGCCCATTCGCATTTGGTAAGCACCTTTTATTCCTTTGAACCATGAGAATCCTTGAGTGAAAATAAGACGGATTACTTATAATGTAATCTATAAAACAAAGTCAAACTATGAAGAATACTATTAGTAAAAAGGGTGAATTTATGAGTTACTTTTATTAGTTTTTAACAGCAATATTGAAAACCAGTTATGGGGCAGTGGTTTTGAGCATGGTAGTAGAATCCAGATACAAGTAATATATCGGAGAACTGATATTATGAATCGTAAATTATTTCGTATTGTGAATCGTAAGATTCATAAACATTAGAAAATTTAATATATATTTAAATATATAAGATATGTATACATGCAAGATACAATAAATTATATATATATGTCTATATATATTTATATATATATACTACACAATTTTACCAAAACAACCTCTATGGTGCATACATGTTATTAAACAAATTATGTCTATCTTTTTCTATTTACTCATTTTTTAAAATCCACACTGATTCGCACAATATAGAATCGTTTTGTTTCGGAATTCAGCGATTCTTTGTACGAATCACACGATACAGCTATGATTCAGGGACAAAAAAGATTCTTCACACGATTCGTATTGTGGGAGGGTGAAACCGTATCGTTTCGTACGATACGTATCGTGAATCGTAAGATACTAACTACTATGGTTTTGGTTTTGAGTACTTTTGGTTAGTAACTAGGAGAAGCATTAGACTTGTAGCTATTCCTCAGATATGGATATTCACCAGTTACAGTCCATATGCAATTTTAGCTAATTTCTAAACACGGTGAATCTGTCACATTCTCTACATGTAGGAACATCGTGAGCTGATAGATTCTCCTCTCTAGTCTTTTCTGTTTACACATAAAAAGGATAAGGAACTGTTGAAGCCATAGGTTTGTATAGTTGGCAAAACACCATGACTATCACATACAATACAACTCTTCTAATTTCATATGTTAGGAAGAAGTGAATTAACCTTATAAAATTGATTTGTATTTTACATACTATGTATTTAATTTCTTCTTTCTACTATGTGAGATCTCCAAATAGGTAAATCACACATTTAATCTTAAGAAAAAACTGAAAGATGCAATGCCATTATACCACAAATGTAACTTAAAGGTTTAAGAAATTTCAGAAAATCTAAACTTGTTTCAGGGTTTGAGGACTCTACGACCCTGTGATATCTGACTGTCTCGCCTCTTCTATACATTGAACACTAAACACTTCACCTTGAAAATGTTTAGTTGAGATATTTGAAGAAATAAGTGCTTCTTTGTAGCTTAATTTTATACACTGTGTTGCTTTCTCATGAAACTCAAGGTACGGACGACTAGTAGGTTTGAAGTCACTAAACTCTTCACCATGTCCAACAACAGCATAAATGCGTGAGCCAATCAGCTTAAGGTTTTTAAGCCTCAAGATTGAGAATTTGTTTCATTCCTTTTTCTTTTTCTAATAATAGTATTTCGCTAAGAATAATATTGATAAGAGAATTTTGTTTAAACAACTTACGCTATGTTATCGTTTTAATGGTAAGGGTTTCAGTAATTTAAGGCTTCACTAGACAACAAAAAAACATTCGTACGTTTTTGTTTATCATGTTACATACAAAGCTGTCTTTTTAACAATGTCCTTTGTGGCTCCAAGTAACTTGTACAAGATATTCAGATCCACACAGCAATGTTCAATTTTGCTATCATGTAGTTTCCTTTAACCCAATACATTGAGGACACGCACACAGATGAGGATCATTCTTCAATGTAGGGATAGCAATTCTTCTCTTTGTGGACCTTTATATAGTACATGCATATTTGGCTGTTCTTGATAATTCAGTGAAAATGAGTTAGCTGTAGGACACAATAAGAATTGGTACAGAATCTGAGCACTGCCAACTGGTAAAAGGAGTGGTGAAATTGGCTTGCCAAACACTGCAAAGTGAAGGAGGTACAATTGCAGTTGGCATAAGTCAATGAAAATCTAGGGACCAGAATCACGTCCTATTTTTGGGGACCATATATCAGATGAACTTTCATTTTCCGTTAATTTTGGCAAATAAAAGATAACCAAAATCAACACAACCAAAAAGCTTACTGCAAAAGTGGTATCCATTAAGGTAAGATGTATCACGATCAAATGCGACATATACAACACGCCATCATGAAAAGTTTCCTCATTATGAACACAGTAACTGTGCCTCAGAATGCTACATTTTCTTTCAGACAAATCTCATTCCAAACATCATCAGATACTAGCTATATATATATATATGAATCTTGATTCCTTGTGTGTGTTATAAGGTGTTCTTTACAACAATTTAATTTGATCATAATTATAATGTATAACAGTATGAGTTTAAAGTATCCAACAACTGTGTTCATTCTTTCTCATGATAAATAGTATGGTTAAAGAAAATACTGAGCTTATAGCAGCAATCCAAAATGCTTCTGCGAATGTGAAACAATAAAGGTTTTTAGTTTCTGAAATTATTATTGAATTGACACTTTCATGAACAATTTAAGTGCTAGAAAGCTATATATAACCACCATTTAAGTGATAGAAAGCTAGAACTCAATTATTATCATGAACATTTCAAAGATAAGGAGAATTATCTGTTGTCTTCTTTTTCTTTTCTCTTTTGATTGCTATTCTCCTTTTCCCTTTCAGTTCAAAGTTGAAAAATATCCCACAATTAAATTCTACCATTACCATATTCAAGGATATACTAACGTAATACAATTTTGTAACCTTATAGTCGATTCGATTTCTGGAAAAAACCTGCTTCAGACCATTTTAATTCTTGAAAAATATACAACAATCAAATAATTTTTCAGTATTATAATTGTGAAACATTTTTTAATCTTTCTTTTCACTGAGTAAAATGATTAAAGTGACTCATTTATACTTTAGAGAGATTAACTAGTTAACTTTTTCAATGATTGAAATGTGTATTTGTATGTATTTTTAGCTTTTAATTTTGGAAAAGTATTTTTCAAATACGAGTGGCTAAGGAAGAAAATGTGAAGATAATAGAAAAGAATAACAAATCAAAATGTTTTTATTTTAAAAATAAATATTAGTTCTGATATGTAGTTTATACACATGGAATTTGTCTATTGCGTCTAATATAAGATAATTGACTATAACTGTTTTTAAAAGTCACTCTTAGAGTAATTTGCTATTGTTCGACATATAAAAATTTTATGAATAAAAATAAATATGTTTATCAAGAAAGTTTATTTTTATGCTTAATAGAAATAAAACAGGCTTAAATGTGTTTTTTATAAATATTTTATAAAAAAATTCAAAAAAAAATGTTTTTAGAGAATAAAAGTGAGAGAGAATATGTGAAAGGTAAGGAAAACATGCACAATATAAAAAGAAAACCAAAACAACTCGTGTTTTTCCTTTTTGGTTTAAAATATTAATTATAGTTTTGAAACAATGTTGAAAAACTATTTTATCAAAAGAAAATTCTCTTTTTAAAACAACAAACAAAAAAAGTGTTTTCTGGTTTTAAATTTGCTCTTGATTACTACAAAAGTGAACATCTAGTTTATTCCCAATTTTTTTTTGGAAACAAACATTCTCCATAAATTAATATTACATACATTTAAAAAAAGCAAAGATTATATGAAGAATTACTAACAAAAAAATTGCCAAATATAATATCATACTCTTTTGTGTAGTCATAAATTCTTTTGGACTGTCTTTTCTTTTATTATTACTGAGTCTGTGTTTCATAGAAATAAGTATATATGTAAAAAGAGTTAAGTTAGAACATGTTCTCTATTTGATATATTTTTTATTTCTAATAAAAAATATTATTTTTAAAAGAATAATAGTGAAATAAAGTCGTAGATTAATAATTGGATCCTTCCACCAATGGTAGTAAGAGGTTTTTGTGGACCTTGGAAAGTGAGAATGATTCCTATATCTTCTTTTTTTAGTTGTCAATATCAGAAAATAGCTTTGTTGCTAATTACACATGAGATGGCTTGTGGCATGCACTCGTGATTGGGGGATAATCTTTACAGACACACTTACTTAGCAGACACCAATGGGTCTTCCCCATTGTCAGGGTCACTACATTAGTGCACATGACATACACAATTGGAAAACCAACAAATCATAAGTGATGAAGAAAAAGAGACAAATTAAACTAATAAATTAATATAAGTAATGAAAATATAATTTTATAAAAACCAATTGTACCGATCAGGTCATCGGGTGTGATGACGTGGACAAGAGAAAGGTGGGTGGTCAAGAAGTCAACATAGTCGTTGTTTGTGGAAGTGGTGTTTTGCAATGTACATAATCGCCATTTGTGGAAGTGGCGTTCTGCAATGTACATAGTCGGTTGTCACCAGGTTGGTGTCGTCGCCGTGTTAGATAACGGAAGATCAGGTGGTCTGACATCGCCGCAAGAAGCACATCGCCGGATTTCCCAGTAAACTCAGTTGAAGCTGTTGGGGGTTCAGGCGAGGAAGTTCAAGCGTGTAAGTTCAGTAAAGATGATTGTTACGTCAGCATGAGGCGTGAAGGTTAAATGAGTTGGAGTAAACAGCTTGCTCCTTGACGACGGGATTCCCAGAGTGGACATTCGTCGATGGCGAGTTCCTCTCAATTAGAACATGCATGGCGTGGCAAAGAGGAAGGTGGCACTTGCGACAAGTGATATCACAGAGATGGTGTACTTTGCTGCATCCGATACTCGCCTTGTCAGGTGGCGTTCCAGAGCGTGTTACATGCTAGGTTACACCTTGAATAGGAGACTTGGTCGCGTAACTGCATGCTACGTAGAAATGGCGCTCAAGTTACCCCAACCCAGATGACGACACGTGTAGGGTTGGAAGCTACATGTTACCCCAACCCAGATGATGACACGTGTAGGGTTGGATGCTACATAGAAATGACGCTCAAGTTACCCCAACCTGATGTGATTCCAAATCTCCATCACAACCCAGATGACGACACGACACGTGTAGGGTTGAATGCTACCTGTTACCCCAACCCAGATGATGACACGTGTAGGGTTGGATGCTACATAGAAATGACGCTCAAGTTACCCCCGCTCAGATGGTGACACGTGTAGGGTTGGGTACTGCCTGTTGCCCCAGCCTTGATGATGACACGTGCAGGGTTGGATGCGAGCCACGCGTCCAAAGCGTAACTGTCTAGAGAAGAAACCTAGGTATAAAAGGTAAACTTAACAGAATTGGCAGGGGTACGTTCATTACGCCTCATTGTTTTCTGGTTGAGAATATTTGAGTACGGTCCTACAACACTTAGTTTTCTCTCAGTTTTTGGGTGTTCTTGTTACTGACTTGAGCGTCGGAGCGCCACCGGCCGCAGAGGCGCCATACTGTGTTTTCAGGTTCTCAGAGAGACAATCTGTAGTGTGAACTTAAAGCGCTCGTGGCGTTAAAACTGGTGAAGGAAGACCGTGACGAGGCAACGCTCTTACGCTTGGTCAACCGGCAGGAACACCAATTATGACAATTTTCTTCACCAAATCTAATCACTAATTGTTGACTTTTTTTAGCAGTGATTGATATTTTTATGGGTTATCTTCTAAACCAGGATTGTCAAGAGCTATTTTTGCACTATTGTGGGTTATTGTTTTTTTTAAAGTAAAATAATCATTGAATTATTGTGTTTTGAATCACTAAAAAAAAGTCTTTTATGCATCATCTTTAAAATTGGTTCTTATATTTATGTTTTTACTGAAAATTAAACATGGTAGTAAAAATTTAACTGTAAATTATTTCATGATATTTTTTCTTTGGTCACAAAATTATAACCGAAAAAATTGGTCGTTATTCTGATCGCAGCCAGAGGTTTGGTCTTATATATTTTAATTACTCTAAGTAAAGACAATTTTCTGTACCAAATGTAATCACTAATTGTTGATTTTTTTTGGTAATGATTGATATTTTATGGCTACCTTTTAAACCAAGATTGTGAAAAGCTATATTGGGGGTTGTTTTTTCTTAAAGTAAAATAAATCATTGAATTATTGTGTTTCAATTACACACAAAAAAAATACGATTATCAAAATCGATCCCTAAAGTTTAAAAATCAATCAGATTTTCTACCAAAATAGCGATCAAATACTGGTAGTAAAAATTCTAGTCCCATTACTTAGTGATCACTTTTTTCATTGATTACAAAAAAAATTGATTGCAATTCTTTTGCAAAGGATTTGGTCATCCAATTTAATAACAAAAAATTTATGAAAAATTTGGTCATTAATGAAATTAAATTTAATAATTAAAACTAAACAATTTTTAGTGACTATAATTCGGTACTATTATTATTAACCTTAAGAATCAAAACCAAGGCATGTGAGTAATTTATAATCATAATAATAATATTATTATTATGATGATATTATTATTATAATAATAATAATTATTATTAAATTATTATTATGTTGATTATTATTATTAATTACTATTATTATGTTTACTATTATCATATTAGTAATATTATTAATACAATTAATATTACTACTATATTAATAATAATCAAAACAATAATCATAATAATAAAAATAATCATAAAAAAATAAAATCATAATAACCATAAAATAAAATAATTATAATAATAATCATAATAAAAAAATAATTATAATCATAAAAATAAAATAATTTTTAACTTTATCATTAATTTATAGTGATATATTCGTATTTAGTAACTAGTTTGATTTTGATTGTAAATAAATACAAATTTGCAACGAAAATCTAATTTAATTGTTGATTTGTAGGAATTTAGCAACTAAAATCAAATTGATTGATAAAAATACTACTTTTTAAGAAAAAAACATTGTTTTGAAATTAAGATTTGAAGGCACTTTGTTGTAATTTGATTTCAACCTTCGAAGGAGGTTGGAATATATTAATTTATTCATTTTTTTACTATGAAAAAAAAAACATAGATAAGATATTTGAGAGATGTCTCAAACTTTATAAAATAAAATATGTTCTCCTAATAACTTACAATCCCTATACTCATCAAACAATTCAACATTAAACCCATAATCAGTCCTCCTATGTAACTAACTTTCCAAATCCCAAAAGTCAAACATAAAAAAAAAACGCATCCACAATAAAAAAAACACATTAATTTATTTATTTTGAAAAATGTTAATTTGTTTCATGTTCAGTGTGATGGATGACAGGAGATGAGAGTGCGTTAGGCTTGCACTATTGAATCCTTAAGAAAGACATTATTTAGGTTAAGGGAAAACTTCATTCATGTATTATTCATGGTTGGCATAACCTAAATAGGTGATGTTTGGGTTGATATGTAACATCCTTATTTTTACCCATATATAATGAGATAAAAGTAAAACAAGCAATATCTAATTACAAATAAACATATACTACTTTCTCATATGTGTATCTCAAAAGAAATATCCTTCTTCATAGGGATTTAATATATACATCAAAAGTTTTAACAACAAAACAAAGCATTCAAATAAAACTATTTCATCCTCCAGCTGCTCACTAAAGAGCTCTATTACCTGCAATCTCATATGCTCCTGTGTAAAACACAGTCATCATAGATAAAGAAACAAACACAAACAAATAACAGGGTCAGCTATCTATATAAAAAGTTTTGATATAATTTAAATTTCAAATTAATAAGCATAATTCATCAATTCTCATATGATTTCTCAAACCATCAAGTGTCTATTACATTCATAAAATTCATCTTTCATATGTCAGACTTCTACTGACTCACAACACATAGACACTTGACCCTACTTCCGGAAGACTCGTGCGTTGACTTAGACTCAGAGATCTGCACCTGTCATACTATCTCACTGTGAAATCCAAACAACTATGCGCATAAAGAATCTCAATATCATATCTCTCCTAGTATGACAGGGTTAACTCTTATAACAAGTCAAGTTAGTTATCTTTCAAACAACTTACCCATTCATATGAACCTCCTTCGACTCTCACCACCTGAATAACTTCATCTATATGATTCCATTATCTCAGGAGAGTCAGGATATCTCCTTCTAGACGAATCCCTAGTCAATGCACATCCTAAACAATCTTAACACGGTATTTTTTTTTCCTGAAAATACTATGTTTTGATTAAAATTCATATTCTAAACATCACAATCTCCAACATCAAACAATCAAATCATTCCAAATTTTAGAATTTCCAAAACACACAACAATTCATTTACTAATCATATAAATGTCTTTAATCAAAAGGGCTCCAAAGTGTATCTAAATAACATCAAGTTTTACTATCCAAAAAGAGAGACAATAAAAGGAGAATGAAAGAAAATTATCTCTCAACTACAACTATATCCAACAGCTCTCAACTTCTTCAAATTTGCACAAGCAAGAACTAATTCCAACATGTATTGTAATACTTTAATATTTAGAATTATTGCAAGATTGTTACACCAATTATAAAAGGAGAAAAGAAAAGTATTATCCAACATTGTATAACATTTATAGAATGAAAGAAAAGAGCATGAACAATAAATGTTCTTCTTTTTACTTTAGATATACCTAGCACCACGTATCCAACATTATTTAATAAAAAGGATGGGGAAATCACAACATGAAAATTAAAGTTTGATCACCAATTGTTAAATCCAACAACTAATTTATCTCCAAATCACCAGAATTCAGATTACAATCAACATAGCAATTCTCCAAAAAATCAACTCACAATTTAATTTAAAAATTGTCACAAAGAATTTTTAGTTCATAAACTGAATCATCACGAAATAATCAAAATATATGCTCTGAAATTGTCAAGAAAAATCATCACAAACCTTTTTCAAATACATTCAGTAATTCATTCAATTCCAAACTTATATACATTCTACACCATCTACTATATCTAAATTTTTCATTTCAATCTCAAACAATTTTCAATCTACACAAAAACAAGAGATCCTGTAAGAAAATTTGAAACAGGTGACCACGTCACCCCCCACATTAGCCTAGGGTTCTATTGGCAATTTAAAACTAGCTTCCTTTACCTAAACTTTAGTTGATGCTCACTAGGAGCTCCAAATCTACCAAAAGCCTAAAGGTAATTTAACCTGCACCATAGAATCCTGATAAAAATCTAACTATATAATTAGGACCCTTTGTTAACAAAATTAACCCTGAAGCTAAAAGAATCATATGCAAAACATAAATAAGATCAAAATTAACTCAAAAGAAAAAGGAGTCAAGAATGAACTTACTCTATCTGAGATTTTGATTGGGCAATCTTATAGGGTTCACTGCCAGGAGTCCAATGGCAGACTCCGATCGCCAAACTGATAAGTGAGGAGATCAGCATCTTAAAGAGAAGGAAGAGAAAAGGAAAACGAGGAACAAAACTGAACTTACTCTATAAGAGATTCTGATCGGGCAGTCTTGTAGTCTTTGCTGCCACGAGTCCAATGGCAGACTTCGATCACCAAAGAAGGGAGAGAAAGGAAAAGGGAAACTTTTAGAGAGATGGTGATTCTTTTAAAATGAAACCTAAATAACTGAATTTTCTATTTATATGTCATTTTCATTTTAATAATAAAATATTCAGGTATCATTTAAAATATACCACTTATACTCTAATGTTATATTTTAGATCCTTTTATGATACACATAGTTGGGCCCTAATTCCCTATTACAAACTTGAATTACTAAAACTAGCATCACCTATTACACAATATAATCTTTCATCCATGTTGGTTGGGCCTTAAGTCTAGTGGGTCCGTGGTCATTGTTGGTCCTTGTTGTAACAATACCATCAGTTTGAGGAGATACTTTGTCCTCAAAGTGGAGAGATGGATGGAGTTGGGTTGGGCTTGTGGGTTTTGGGTCCTCATTGGGAATATTAGGGTTAGTGAAAGGTGTGGAAGGAATGCTCTAGAGCATTGGGGAATTTAGTGGTTTGAGGGAATGGGGATTGAGTGGCTCGAGGGAGTGGGGCACATAGGCCTTGTGACGTGGATGGTGGGTATTGGTGGATTGGAGAGGTGCTGTCAGGGAGTTTGGTGAGAGGGAGTTTATGAGATTGCATGGGTGCTTTTAGGTGGGAAGAGAGTTGGAGTTTGAGTTGGAAATGTGTGAGGGTGGGGAACCATTGAAGGGTCACAACAAAGAAACGTGAAAGACAGGATGGATTTTTTAGGTCGTCGGCAACCGTATTTCGTAGCCCACCGTGCCGATGCGGCGGAGGATTTTATAAAGATCGGAGTAGCATGGTGCGAGCTTAGGTGATTATCGTCGTTCTACTAACTGTTGGCGGTACGGCTAGAGGCAGAGCCATACCCAGTTGTCGACGGTGAACAACGCGTTGAAGCAGTGGCGATCTACTTGGTCGCGCATTCGTTATCATGTGTATTGGAGGTGTCGCTTCAATTCGTGTAGAATGGGGGTGTGTTGGTTGAGTAGATCGGAAACGTTGGTGCCTGACCGTGGGGTGTGAAGTAAGTCTAAGGTGGATGGTCGTAGAGCACCGTGAAGGGAGATGTTCCGATGGCGGAGTGATATGATGTATTGTACCATAGTTCCGCGAGGTGGAGGAACTGATACCAGGAATTGGGTTGGTCACTTGTAAAATAATGGAGGTATGCTTCTAATCCCCTATTTAGAACTTTTGTCTGACCATCTATCTGGGTATGATATGATGAACTGTATTTGAGAGTGGTTCCTTGGGCTTGAAACAGGTTTCGCAAAAAATTGCTAATGAAGATGGGATCCTAGTATGAGATT
Organism: Phaseolus vulgaris; assembly: GCF_000499845.2. Lineage (NCBI taxonomy): Eukaryota > Viridiplantae > Streptophyta > Magnoliopsida > Fabales > Fabaceae > Phaseolus > Phaseolus vulgaris. The sequence goes on from NC_023753.2 coordinate 10,546,947, forward strand.
ATCGATTTTGGGACTCTATGAAGGCAACAAATCTCACTGGAGAATCTGCGGGCAATGGCTTGAGCTGTGCAATGAGTAGGAAGCACCTGGAAGTGTGCATATTTTGTGAGGCGATCACATATGACCCATATTACGGTGTGCCCTGCTGAAGAAGGTAAGTGGGTGATGAAATCCATGGTCAAATCTTCCCAAACTTGGGTTGGTGTTGGCAACGGTTGGAGTAACCTGTTGAGTTTTGTTGGCAGGTATTTGCATCTTTGGCATGTGGAGCAATGTTGAACAAAGGTCGTAACGTCACGAGTTCAACCTGGCCAATAAAAGGAGGTTGCTACTCTTGCCATGGCAGGTTTTAAACCGGAGTGTCCTGTCGTGGGGGATTCGTGACATTCACAATTTGTTTTTGAAAATTCATAGCGTTTGGGAGAAAAATTTGATTTCGAAAGAGCAAGAGTCTGTTGCACATACGGAATAAGGATGGGGTTGGCTGGTTCTGGGCGTGCTGCTGAATTACGTTGAGGCCTTCAATAATGGAATAATATTGTTGAATTTCTTGGAGGATTGTGGGTATGGGAGAAGAGATGGCAAATAGAAACGACTGGGACGACGATTCTTATCAGGGGAGGGCATCAACCACTACATTGGTTTTGCTAGGTTTGTACACTATCAAGTCATACCCTTGTAGTTTAGCAGTCCATTTATGTTGTTGTGGGGTTTGAATTGTTTGGGATAAAAGGGAGTTGAGGTTGTTTTTGTTTGTGTAAATGGTGAATGAAGTGCCTAATAAATACTAACCCGACTTTTTAATTGATTTAGTGATGGCGTACATTTCCTGAACATAAGCTGATGTTGCTTGGAGATGGGGACACATCTTTTTGCTGAAGAAACAAATGGGGTGGTTTGCCTGGCTGAAGACGACTCCTATGGCGACAACAAAAGCATCTCTCTCCACTATGAAGGGTTGTTGGATGTTTGGAAGTTGTAGTGTAATTATTGTTGCCATTTGTATTTGTAATGTAGTAAAGGCTTGTTATGTCGTTGGTGTCCATGTAAACTGTTTATTTTGTAGTAAATCGGTGAACGGAGATGCGAGAGTGGCGTAGTGGTGTACGAATTTTTTGTAAAATTCGGAGAGGCTAAGAAAAGCTCTTAAATCCTTAGAGAACGTGGTTGCGATCATTCGATGATTGCATGAATTTTTTGTGGATCAGGTGCCACACCTGTAGATGAAATTAGGTGGCCTAAATAGCTAACTTGTGAGGTAGAAAAACTACATTTAGACAACTTAGCAAAAAATTGATGTTTTTCTAATAAATCCAAGATAAGCTTTAAATGACTTAGGTGGTCCTGTAGAGTGGGACTGTAGATTAAAATATCATCAAAGAAAACAAGAACAAATAGTCTCAGACATGGTCTTAGAAGATCATTCATAGCTTCTTGAAATGTTGATGGTGCATTTGTCAATCTAACGACATCACTAGGAATTCGTATTGGCCATCCATGGTTGTGAAAGTTGTTTTGTGAGTGTCTTATGGGGTGAGGTGAATTTGGTGGTAACCAGAGTATAGGTCAATCTTAGTGAAAACAATAGATAAGCCTAACTCATTTACCAATCCATCAATGGTAGGTATGGGAAAATGATCACGAATGGTGACTGCATTTAAAGCTCTGTAATATATGCAAAACCTCCATGTACCCTCTTTTTTGTTATCAAGAAGACGGGGGAGGAGAACGGGCTTGTGCTGGGCCGAATAATTCATTCTTGGATCATTTATTGAATGAGGATAGATATGATGTTTTTTTGTGAATGAGGGTAGCGGTAGGGGTTCACCTGGATGGGGGAAGTGTTAGGGAGAAGTGGAATGTGGTGGTCGTGTGGGCGAGGAGGTGGTAGGCCTCTGGGAACGTGGAAGATGGTTGGATGTTGGAGTAGAATGGATTGGATTGAGAATGGAAAAGAGTATAAAGGGGAGGATGATGTTTGTAAGTTGATGTCTAAGGGAAGGAAGCAGTGGGAGGTTGTGTCAATGGATAATAGATGGAGGGATGCCATGGATTTGGTGGAGATACGTTGGCAAAATTGATGATAGGCGGCTTAAGTTGGTTTGGTAGTTGTGATGGCTTTTAGGGTGATCTATTGATTGAGGTGGTTGAAGGCTATGTTGGGAATAGAGAAATCGGTTGTAATAGGGCCCAAGGTGCGCATTCAATGCCTAAAACAACATCCACACCTTCATTTGGGAGAAGGTATAGGGGAATGGTGAACGTAGTGTTTTGGATAACTATATCTACTAAGGGGAAATGCCTTAGCTTTTGATAACAGCTTTGTTTCCGAGAGAGAGAAATGGGTAGATGGAGGTAGTTGGCAATATGGGGTTGTAGGATTGTGGGAGCTACCTAAATCGATTAAGACTGTGACTGGGAGGTTTTGAATTAGACCAGTGAATTTTAGGGTTTCTGGTGAAAGGTTTTCGTTAAGGGCTTGTGGTCAGAGATGAAAATGGATAATGTCCTCACTGTGGGTTGCTTCAATGGTGTCCTCAGATGGTTCTGGAGGGGAATCTGGGTTATCCAGGAGTAGCAAAAATCTAGAGTTGGAGCATTTGTGTCCTGGATAGAATTTCTCATCACAGTTATTGCATAACCTCAATGCTCTCCTTTCTTGTAGTTGTTTAACTGTGGGTCGTGGTATGTGGGGTAGTGGAACTATCACTATTGGTTTGGGTAGGCGGGATCGTTTGAGGGTTGGTAAAATGGCAAAGGGGGTAGGTGGTGGAATGAAAGGGTTTGGGTTTGGAGTCCTTTATTTTGTCCTCAATTAGTTTGGCTAGGCTAATGACTTGGGATATGGAGTAAGGGTTAAGTATAGCTAGTTCCCTACGAATCTCTGGGTGGAGGCCTAAGGTGAAGCAATTTAATATGGTTTTAACGGACAAGCCTCACACAGTTACATATTTTTTTCAAATCTAGCTTGATATTCTAAAACTGAAGAGTGTTGAACCAATTTGAATAATTCTACTTGATGGTTGGTGTATGATGATGGACCAAAACAGAGTTCTAAGGCACAGGTAAAAGAGGGTCAATAAGTGAGGAGGTTGTTTTGATGCATCCATTTAAACTAGCTAAGAGCTTCCCCTTTAATGTGAAAGGTAGCCATGGATAATCTTTGTTCTAAGGGAATTTGGTAGGACGTGAAATATTGGTTAGCTAGAAATAACCAGTCTAAAAGTTCCGAGCCTTAAAAAAATTTGAGTTGTAGTTTTGGTGGTCTTATGGTGGGTAACGATGGGGGATGAGTGTGGGACTAATCCTGTGTACAATTATGTGGGAAAAATTTAGGAGGTGGGAGAGAGGAAACCTGGTCTATTACAGATGTGAGTGATGAATGCAGGAATTCATTCCTGGCTTCGATATTCATCTGTCTGGTTTCGGTGGCCTCCATTTAAGCTTGCATAATTGAGAGTCGTTCCTGGGTGGCTTTGAGGATTTCCTCAAGGTCTTTAGATTATGTTTGGAAGGCATGGGGAATGGCGATGAAAGCACCAATGTTAGGCTTGCGCTACTGAATCCTTAAGAAAGACAATATCTAGGTTAAGGGAAAACTTCATTCATGTATTATTCATGGTTGGTGTCACCTAAATAGGTGATGTTTTGGCTGATACTATTGGGCAATGAAGCCAGGACCAATTGGGTTGGGCTGATTAGACACCATGTTTTAGTGAGTGAGCTTAATCATTGTGTCCCTTTATTATCTTTATTTATCTCTATTTAAAGAGATCATTGTACTTGTAATTGGTGTGCAACGAGATATAATGAAAACCTAATAGTTGCCCGTGTGGATGTAGGTTGCAGTTGGCGACCAAACCACGTTAAATCATGTGTTGTTTATTTTCTACAGTTGATTTGTGATTATGTGTGTTGTTTCCGCGTGCGTTTTTCCCATCAGATACACATAGTTGGACCTTGATTCCCTATTAAAACTTGAATTACTAAAACTAGCATGACCTATTACACAATATAATCTTTCATCTATTCTGGTTGGGTCTTAAGTCTAGTGGGCCTGTGGTCATTGTTAGTCCTTGCTATAAAAGAGTCACACTTTATTCTAGTATGGTGAATTGAGTGACACTTTATTCTAGTAAAATGATGAATTAATTAAGTGGAGGAAAGTCTTGTAAAAGATAGGTTTAGAAAAATATTTTTGGTAAATAAAAGTGTCTCAATTAGTGATACAAGTGGTGGGAGAATGAGAATGGAGATGAAAGTAAAAATAATATATGTATGTATTACTTTTTCAATGTGATGAGTAGGTGTTGTTAGATCTGCCAAGTGAAGCAAATATATAAAGATGAAAGGATCAAGAAAGTGAAAGATAGGTTTGAGAGATAGAAATAAGTGGTATTTACGCCATAACATCGACATAAAGGTATAAATGGCTTTTTTTTACACGCCATGGGAATATATTTACTTAATGGTGTCAATCACAAATACTTCATATAAAAATCAATGATGCGTTTACACTCTTTACACTTGGAAGCATTGTGAAAGGTGAGGCTTCCTTTTACAACATGATTGTAAAACTATATCTTAAGTTTCATTTATTTATTTATTATATTGATATTGATATATGATATATGATATTAGGCGATGAAACAATGAAAACATATCTAAAAGATTAAAAAATTAATAATCAATTAAAATCGAATATTTTTTAATCGATTTGGATTTATTTTTTTTTAAATTGAGCGTTTTGGTAAGATTTGAGATTTAACATTGAAACTAATTTGAACTAGATGAAAATCAATTATTTAAATATAATTATATTATTTATTATTTCAATCATATTCTAAAGACATATATGTAAAAAGAAGATTTAAATGTGTGAAAGATGAATAACGTAATATATTTAATATATGAATGAAGTGAAATAAGAGTTGTCTGCATAAGGTGAATGTTATATTGTTAACCTTCAAGGAGAAAAATGCTAAAACAAAATAAAAAATACGAGAAAACAATTCAGATAGACTAATTATTTTGATGTTATGTTTTTAATTTCTTGTAATATTGTGTGCAAAGTATTTGCACTGGGTTTGTTAGACTAGGTAGATCATGTATATAATATTTATGTCATAATACAACAATATTATTTGTTTGTTGTTCTTTATTGTAAAAACATAAAATATTCTTGTGCTTTTATAGTTTATTCTAATTCCTTTGCCAATAAAAAAAATTGTCATTATGTGTGAATAAATTATTTAATACTAATATATATACTATAGTAAAAAATAAAATTATTCATCAAGATATAATATTAAATCAACATATCAAAAAGATAAATGTTGGAGATCCCACATCCGACTAGAGATGAGGACAATTCATTGTATATAACTAGGTGCAAATTTCATGAGCCGGTTTTATGAAGTTGAGTTAGGCTTAAAGTCCACTTCATAATAATAAAATTAAATACATATGTTAATAAAAGTTATACAATAAAATCATATTAAAATATAAAAATACTAAACCAAATTAAATTTTATATTTTTTATAAAATAAATAAATATGAAGCACTTTAAAATGTTCTTCAACTTTATTATAAAAAAAAAATTTATAATTCATGCATAACCTTGAAAAAATCAAATCCAAAATTAGGCATGCATCCGAAAGAGCACAAAATAAACATTCAGGTGAACCACCAAACACTTAAAAGTCTATGTAAATGAGTATAGAGCTACATAAAAACATATAATTATTCTGTGATACATAAGAACAGACTCCTAACTACTTAAGCAAAAGAGATTAAAGAGATGCTACAAACACCTCTAGTTACCTGGTCATTTTCAGAAAAAAATAATTTATTTATTTATAAATTAAATTTAGTTTATACATAAATTTATTTATAAAATGATCTTTTATATTATTTTTATAAATTTTTATTTTTAATTAACTTTAACCTGTGAATAAATTGATATATATATATATATATTTTTAGAAATATTTCTAGAGAAGTGGTCCAACACCTCACAATTTGGATGAAGCGTTTTCTTTTCTCTAAATCCATGCGTAAAGAGCAAAAAAAAGTACCAATGTACAACAAACTAGTAATGATTCCAATTTCCTATCATCGAAAATTATCTGAGTGACAAGTTGATGTATAGAGGTACCAAAAAAATCATTGTGATGTTTATTGTATTAATTAGAAAATTATTATCTTTAATTAAACCTCATACTAATATGCTAAAACTTATCTCCATTAGTTTTAAGATATATGTGATTGTGTTAGATTATAAATGTTGATCAATAAGAAAAGATAGTTTGTTTTATTAAAGATTAATGTTCTTACCTCAATTTTGAGAGAGATAATATATTTAAAGTAAATTATCATATTTGAGGTATTCTAGTTGTAGAAATATTTGTTTTGTTACGGTTTTATCTTTAAAAATTATCTTAACGAATTAAAGAAGAAAAAAATATATAAACTGTGTTTAACCTTGATTTCTAAATAATGAGAAAACAATTATAAAATTATAAAGAGATATTTGAGTGCATGTATTTGAGTAAATAGTTTAGAAAGTAAGATTGTTTTTTAATTTTAACCACTGCATGTATTTGACTGCATAGTTTAGAAAGTAACATTTTTTAAATTTTAACCACTGAAAACAAAAACTAAGAGTTCTTTGGAAACTTGGTTGCATCCTTGGTTTACATCGAGGACATGAAGTGGCACAACACAAAGGCTGTCTGCATAGCATGTCTCATCAAGCAGACATCAATCTTAATCGTTTATGTCATTGCACTGCTACTTTTCTTCTCATTATATCATAACCATGCATACCATTTTAGAAATTAACTCATAGTTCCCTTTCGTAACTTGTGTGTTTACAATAACAACCAAAAGAAGAAAGAAAAAACTGTAGTACAGTACTACTCCACAAAGCAGATCTATGCAAAAGTGTGAATTGGGTTCTCTTCCATCTCAGTAGAATACATGTCAAAACCGTAATTATATACATTCAACATATATAATATGGATATTAATAACTGCTACTTGTACTTTCAATGAAACAAGATTATAAAGTGGAGTCTACTCACCACCATGCCAGCACTGAATCTAAAAGCTTTAACTAGTTTATATAATATTCCCTGCAAATTATATGTGGCAATTCAAAGTGCAATATCATCCAGCTGGCAATTAGTACTGAAATCCACCATAGGTAGAACAACAAACAATTGATTCAGATTTCAGACATAAGCTCTTTTCTTTTATGGTAGATGTAATGAAACACTTTTTTTATGTATAAATGTGGTACAGCAGAAGTTTAATGACATACTCAGAATCCAAATAAAGTTTTTTAATGTTTTCTTAACTTTGAAATTTTTTTACAAATTAAAAAATGCTTAAATTTATTGTATCTGCATCTCAAGGAAAAACACTGGAATTGGATATGTAGCTGGTGATTTAAAATTAGATAATTTTTTTTTGTATACACACCTAAATTTTTTATACTCAACTAATTCTTAAACTGTGCATGGTGAGCAATGTTAATTTTAATTAATGTAGAAGTTGATAAATTAATGGATGACTGAACCATTATTTTGCATTTTAAGAAGAGACGTGAAACTGGTTGCACATGTGTATGTCAGAGAAAGGTAGTTTACCTGATGATGAACTTGAATAAGGTAAACGAAACCTAAATGCATAACAGACACTCACCAAAATTATGAATATTGTTTATGCATCTTGTATACAATATTATGAACAAATCTGCAGCAACATGAAATGAAATTAACATTTGCTTTCATATCCTTAAAACCCTAATAATTGAACCAGGAAAAACCATCCGATCAATGAAATTCTTAAGAAAACATTAGTTCAAACTTACATCCACACATACTGTATTGTTTTCTAACTTCAACTGCCTGGAACACAGACTAATAACTTTCCAAAGATAATAATAATTAATGTTATGAACATAAATACCAATATTAAGGGTATTAATTGCAATCTTACCCGGCAGACATGAAAGTCTATCAAGAGCTACCCATGTTGGAGAAATAGAAATAGAACTGGTTTAGTTGATGAAGATCTCCTAATGTTGGGAAAAGAGCATGAATCGTCTATTGCTGATGCAGCATCATCAAGATTCTCAACTCCAAAACATTCCCCCATGGAGGTAGAATTTGTGTGTGAATCTTGATGCTGCTGCACCTGCAAACAACGACTAGATATAAATCCTTGTAGCTTCAACTTCCTTTCTCATCTTGAGCTATGATTGAATTTTGGATCCAATTGACTCAGTGGGAGAACAAGATTATCATGCACCCTCAACCATGGTACTTTGCTATATATACGACAGATATACATAGCAGAATATAAGTGAACAATTTAGGGAGCCCTAACAGAATATACAGTTTCCACCACAGGCTGCAGATTCAACATAGACACACATATATATAGAGAGAGAGAGAGAGAAATAGATATAAAAAGATTGTGAACAGTAGCAAAGCATATGAAAGGGAGGGAAGCAATTAAAGTAGACAAACTAGTTAAAGTAAAGCTAAATAGCCTTTAATTGGTGGATGATTCATGGGTTCTGTGTGTTTCTATCATTGGTGGTGATTTTGTGTATATATATAATGCAAATAACACAATCCAATAGGTGGTTTTGATTATATACAGTGAATGATTCATTAGAATGCCCATCAGATGGTGGTCTTGGATTAGAACGAAATGGATGGTTATATAGTTTGTCTTTTTGAGAGCACCCTTGTGTTCCATTTAATAAACACTGAGCCAAATAGCATAAAAAAGAAATAGAAGATTGAAAACAATAAAAAAAGGAAGAAGAAGAAGAAGAAGAAGAAACATGGTGTGGGTGAAGAAATGAGTAAAAGTTTGGCAATATTAAAAAAAGACTTGCAGCTGGTAGGTCAAGATCCAGTTGCAATTGAATCTGCTGTATATATAACTGTTGAGAGAGAAAGAGAAAGAGAAAGTAGAGAAGGGTTTAGTTTGAGGTTGTCACACACACAAACACACGCGATGTTAAATGCTGTGTTACCAACGGCTTCACTATCTGTCAAGAGCGAAAGATGACAAAGTTTTTTTTTTTTAATTATTAACTGTTATTGTGAAACTCTCAATAATTATATTCTCATTTTTCATATAATATTTTTTAGAGTTTAATTTTGTATTCAATTAACAAAAAATTACCTTGAGTTATTAACAGAAATTAATTAATTATCATTCGAGATAATAGAAATTACTTTAACAATTACAAAATTCGATATTTTTTTATTGCCGATAAAAAAAAAATTCGATATTTTCTCATTATAATAAGCATTTAAGAATAAATATTTTTTAGTAAATAAATAAATGACAAATATAAAATTATACCAATGTAAATAAGTAATCAAAGATAATATATTTAATCACATGTGGCAAATTAACTCTACTATTACAAAAATCTCTAACTTCCAAAATAACTGAAACAAACCATAAAGTTATATGTGAACTATTTAATTACAACAGGTATTATAAATATTTTTTCTGATGGTCCAAGTCGGTATGGTATTGTAACAAACTTAAGAATAATATGTTTCACAATAAATTGGGTGATGTTCCAGAGAGATAGGTGTTCAAATATTATTCACATGGAGATTTCTAGTTTTTCTAAAATAACAGTGAAATTAAAAAATTCTTCGTCAAATACAATCTCACAAATATAATATATTACTAATTAATAATTTGATGAGAATATTATATTATTTTGATTAGACACACAAATTGATATTTTTAATCCATTTTTATCAATTACACAAATTCATATTTGATAAATGTAAAATCTACTTGGATAAACCATTAGTAGAATAGTTGATAATTTTTTTTTGTTATTTTTTGTATACAGTTGTTTTTTTTTTTTTTTAAGTGCTGACTTCTTGTTTTAATTTTACTATATATATATAGAATATATATACATAAGAGTTGAGATATCTCTTATTTAATTTATTTAATTTTTATCGATAAAAAAATAGAAGTTATTTTTTTTAGTTTCTTCTTTCTTTTTTCTTACCCATAATTTGTAAAATAAATTTTTAGAATTTATCATATTTTAATAACTGAGTTTAATTTTCATATACTATCATAATATTATTTTTTTATACTATTCCCAAATTAAATTTTATATATGATTTAAAAAACTATTATAAAAGTTAATAATTTGTATTGATACAATAATCCAAAAGCTGACAAATAGATTCAACTGAGTAATTACAAATTTATTATTTTCATTGGAAAATTTCTAGCTGCTTGCTTAGTCCTCTCTCGTTCTTCATGAAGAAACGAGAATCATTATTTTATTTATCATTAAAAGACATGAACTTGACATGATGGATTCCTTTCAATCCAAAATTTTAGGTGAAGGAGATGGTTCTAACCTATGGTAGGGGGAGCTTTTAGGTTTAAAAAGTATTTTTTGGAAATTTATATTTACTTGATTTTAAAGAAAAGGGTATAGGAATTTTATCTTCTTCATCTCAACCAACACTTTAGGGTTGAATGACTTTTAGGTTATGAGTTAATAATGGTACACATTTTTTAATCTTCCTTTAAATAATAAGGCTGTAAAGTATAAAAAAATGAGAATATATAATAGATTTGTGTAGTATTTTATTCATAAAAGAGATTAAATTACATTTTTTAATAAGAGCAACTTTATAATAAAACTAATATTATAATAAAATTGTTATAAAGTATTACATAAAGATTTTAATTTTATGCAGTTAGTTTTTTTTTAAAAAAAATACTAAAACTAATTAAATATTAAAATAATATGACTTTTAAGTTAAATATTTAAAAAATAAATTTTATCAATAAATTAAAATTAGTTCATGTATACGTTAAAAATTATATTAATATTAAATTTTTTTTATAAATTATATAATTTTTATTCTATTTTAATTGTTTAAAAAATCGAAACAAACTTTAATTTATCAGAGTTAGTTTATATTTAAAGTTTGACCGAGTTAATAGATAACTTTAGTATCTCAGCGGTGTAGAAAAATACAAATGATTAATTTACTCTGTTTTTGAAAAAACTATTTACCCTCATATAAATAATCTATATATACTAATACATAAATGTGATATTATTATTAAAATAAAATTAAAAATGTGGAAAAAGTGTAATTGATATAAACAACGTAGACACGCGCGTTTCCTATAATAAATAGTAAAAACGTAATAATTAGAATAGTTTATTTTTACTCTTCTTTTCAAAATCTGACCCACGTGAAGAACGTACGGAAAATCATTTCTTTATTTTTTTTTAAAAAAAAGGTCACGACAACTAACGGAAAATAAAAGGACCAAATGTGACGCAACACAAATTAAAAATAAAATTAAAAGTAAAAGTACCCATGTGAAATATGGGTTTTATATATCACTGCATTGTTTTTCTAAGTTTCAGTCGTAAACATTTATTTTTTATCCAATTATATGTTACCTAAGATAACATATTTTTTTTATATCTATCTAATAACACGTTTAGATGATAGAAATTAAGTAAAATTAAAAGTATATACATGTTTTAGGAACTAAAGAAAGTTAAAATTATGTGTATGAACTAAAATAAACTAAAAAAAAGAAGGTTTATGCATATATAGAAATTAAATAAGTAATTACATTTTACACTGAGTGTGCATCAGATGTAAATTATATTTTAATATAATCTTAATTTATAAAAGAATATTATTAATAAGACCATTGTTATTTTTTCAAATACAATGTATTTTATTTTAAATATATTTTAGTTTAAATAATTTTACAATATATATATATATATATATATATTAATAAAACACATTAACATGTGTTTTTCAATAATGTGAGCGTATTGGATAAAAGGAAAAAACAACTAATCTTGATAATTATAAATTATAATAAAAGACCAAAATCTGTTTTATTTTAAAATAATCATAAATGTTATTTGTTGGGATACTAAAGTGTCCATTTATTCTATTAATTTATTGTTAATAAAAAAAATTAAATGTTATTCGTGAAATTATATGTCTAAGATTAACTTCTCACACTTTATGTAAGAAAAACTTCTCACGCTTTCACCTAATGTGTTTTTAAAACTTAACATGACATACAAATGATTTTATATAACAAGTGATTTCTATCAGTTCAATTATAAAAACTAAATATGTATAACTAAATATTCAAAGTTATAATAATCAAACTTATGCAGTAATTGGATAAGAAGTGAGAATCTGATAACTTGTTTATTGTTAATTTAAAAAATAAGTCATGTTTATAAATTACTATAATTTAATTAATGATGAAAAAAAAATCTTTCTAATTTTTTTCCAACTTTAGAGATGCAAATAATCTGAAGATGTGAGGAAATTTGTGCTCATGATGATATATGAAAACGAAACCCAATATTGATATTAAGCCTCAATCATAAAAATGAACAATGAAAAAAAAAAAAGCACTGTGCGAAATAGAATAAAGATCTATTACTTCCACGCCATATTACTTTAATGTTTAGTTATAACAATAATGCACAATCTTAAATAACATGATAAACATAATTGAAATTTTAATTCTAACTTGATAGAATGGAATCATTTATTAAAAGAGACAATAATGATTAGAAGGGGAAAAGAAAAAATTATGAAAAAATGTGAAAGGATTTTATTTATTTTCAATACCATTCTGAACTTGACCTTCATAAACGGAGTGGGATCTGAATGGGAAGCATACTTTAAAAGAAAAATTAGTGTGGTGATTAGCAAGCCATAATTTGTTATTTATGAATATGAATGCTCAAACATCAAGAACATTATACTATAATTTTTAAGGTTTTTTTTTCTGTCTTCTCTCAGGGTATTGGACCAGGAATCAACTACTGTTTATAAATTTGTAGCCACTTTATATAATAATATAAATGCTTCTCTTCCACCGAACTCTTTGGGAAAGTTTGTGTTCACATAGGAAGATAACAAATTTCATAATACCGACAAATTTAGCATTGATAAATGTTTTTTCTTCACTATTGTTAATTAATTGTTTTTTTCTTCACTATTGTTAATTAGCTGCACATTTGATGAGGATTAGCATGGAGAGATTTTATCTTGGCAATGAGAAGTGACTCAAAGTAGACTCATAAATCTCAAATTTGATTTTTGTTGGTTGTCTTTGTTATGCGTGAGTAATATTGTAACCTTTTGTTAAGACTTTATTATAACATGATCAAACATCAAAACAAAGCAATATTCTCCCTGCTTAAACTTTAATTCCACCAACAAAAAAATTAGCGAAAGAGATATTCACTATGTACCAATTTTAACTTATTATCACTGTGATGATCATTATAAATGGAATACTACTGCACCGTTTTTGTCATTTGTATTCATATTTTTCTGTATGAAACCTTTCCTCTCAGCTTTGCTTTGCAACTTATACGCAATAACACATGGCCACATGCTAACATTGTTGTGGTGCATGATGTCCCACATGGTCATTACATCAAGATATGTGGGACTTAAATATAACTAAAATGCATTACTTTTAGAACGAAGAAGATATTCTAACAGAAATAAAATGTCAAGAAGGGAAGAATATAGTATGATAAGAAAATATATGCAAACCTACAGAAAAAGGGTAGTTAAGAGATTTAGATGTTTCAATAAAGCTTTCCTAGGTAAGTGGACTTAGAGATCAAGAAAGGACAAAAGACGGGATGTGGTGATCATTAAATGATAATAAAGTGAGTAGTTACGACTCCTTCCAATGTTTGGTTGGGATGTGACTCTGCCTTGGTTTGTGCTGCGTTTAGTGTTAGAATAAATGTTCCTTGGATGTTTCGTAATCGATGAAATACTTGTCTTAATTACTGTGGAAAAATCAGATTTAGGGTTACTCATATTTTTAAAGGGAATGCGAGTGCTGATAAGTTGGCTAATTTAGAATTTATTCATAGATAATCCTTTCATTGGTATAATAGGCTTCCATCTAATCTGTTCTTATAATTCTTTATTAATATGTATAATCTACCTATGTATCGTTTTTGTTAACATGTGAGTTTTGGTCTAGTTCCCCCATATTTTTTTATTTTTTTTATTTTTTAATAATATTTTTTTTTCATGTGATGACAAATGATTGTTGTTACTTGATGTGTCAGCCTAGTTGAGATGTCAAGTAGCATAGTGATGTCTAACATAAAAGTTTTTTATAAAAAAAAAGGAGAAAATAGTTTAGAAATAATATAATGTGGAAAATTAGGTGTAGGAAGACGATTTTATTTTGGATGACACATGGATAAAAGATAAACCTTTAAATTAGAAACATCCAAGAATGTATGTTAATTTAGAAAAAAAAGGGATTATGGATAAAGGAGAACTGTATATGGCAAGAAAATCAATGGTCTTGAAGTTTTAGACGGAAGAAGGAATGATTTTAATGGGAGAAATCAATGGTGGATGAAATGTTATAATTAATTAACGAGATCAATATACAAAGGGAGAAATTAAATTAATAAGTGTAAGGGATATAATATTGGATGATATATCGTGAAACTTGTCACTAAAAAAAAATCAATTTTACCCATGAATATAAATTCGTAGGTAAATTTAACATTATCTATCAATTATTACCCACGGATATGAATCCGTACATAAATTCATCATTACCTACAAATTATTACTCAGATATCCTTATCCATAAGTATTACACTACAAGAAAATCATGAAATAGAAATCAATTTTTAGATACCAAAATAATTAGTTGCAATAGTTTTTTTTTTTTTATCAGCAAGTTGCAATAGTAACTAAATTAGAGACCATTTTAGAAACTAAAAGAAAAATTTGTTTCTAAATTAGTTTATATTATTGTTAAATAGTTTCTAAATTGGTATCTAATTAGCAACCAAGGTTTTCGAGACCAAATTTAGAAACTAAATAATTGGTAGTTAAAACCTTGGTTGCTAATTAGATACAAATTTAGAAACTATTTAACAATAATATAAACTAATTTAGAAACCAATTTTTCTTTTAGTTTCTAAAATGGTCTCTAATTTAGTTATTATTACAACTAATTATTTTGGTCTCTAAAAATTGGTTTCTATTTCATGATTTTCTTGTAGTGTTACTTACGAATCCTTATTCGTAACCCGTACATATAATAAGTTGTACGTACCTGTAAATTTACTCACTAATTTATATTTATGAGTATTATTAATAATCCTATTATTATTTATTAATAATATTAGTGATATTAACAGTATTAGTAATATTAATAATTATTAATAATATACTATTAACATTAATAATGATATTAATAATATTAACTATAATAATCATAATAATAAAGTAATCATAATATGAAAACAATTGTGTAGTGGTTAAAGATTCTTTGTTCAGTGACTTTGGTTTGAGTTCATATGACAACATATAATAGTAAAAAAGTCAATACATGAACAAGCAAATGTTAGGTTTTTTTCTTCCTTTATAGATTCAGAAGTTGCCCTCAATTTTGTATTGTCTTGCTATTCCTATTGGCCTATTGCAAAGGTAAAAAATTTCTTTTAAGAGTTCATTTTTAAGAAGTTATGCCACTACATTCTTCAAATGTCAATGAAAAATTTAATATTGAACTGTGTTGGGATGAGTTTGAGAGTCTATTAAAATGTTACGATTTGATCCTTTGTTAAGAAGAATGATTTTGGAATACGTGTTTAATAAAGTAAAGAAAAGACATCTATCTTAGTATGTTGTAGTGAATGTCAACACCAAATGAAAAATTGTCTAAATGAAGAAAATAGGGATAATATTTGTAAGAAGAAAAAATGTTCAAATTTTTACAAAGCTTATCAAACTTCGCTTATTGTTTCAAGAAGCAACATGAAAAACAATTAAATTATTAAATCATTCAACAATCACCACAATCATGACATGCTTAGTCAAAAAAGTGTTATATGAGATCTCATAAGAATATGATATTGCAACAAAAGCTCTAGTGAAAAACATGGTCAAAACAAAAATAGTAGGACTTGGACAAAATGCATTTATGTTGTTTACCTAAGTAATATGTAGATTTTTTTTTTTTTGGTTCATGAAATATATATGGTTTACTTGTGTAATTTGAGTTAATGTTTAACACATCATAAACTACAATATCTATAAATGGCACTACAATATCTATAAATGGCTTATTACTAATTGAAAAAAGTTGCAAAGATAAAGAGAAAGGAAAATTGTTTTATATGTTTATGTGCTTCTTGATTGCCTCTAATTTTTTGTTTTGTTTTTATAATTACTAAATATGTCAATGAGAAGAATGGAGAATTCCATCTTTTCAATGCTATGTTGTTTCCATCTTTATTCACTATAAAAAAAATTATTAAATAAAAATTAATTTTAAAAATAAAAAATAATTAATTACTGTATTAAATAAATAAAAAACTAAAAAAATTATTGGTATTTAAAGTAATTTCTAAATTTATAAACTAGATTTTAAATTGATATCTAATTAGTTACCAATATTTTAGCAACCAGTCTTATACTTTAAAGTAGTCAGTAGCTAAAACCTTAGTAGCTAATTAGATATCAATTTAAAACATAATTTATATATTTAAAAACTATTTTAAATATCAATAACTTTTTAATTTCTAAAATAGTCTCTAATTTAGTAAATATAGTAATTAATTATTATTTTTTTCTAAAATAAATTTTTATTTAATAATTTTTTAGTAATGATTAATTATATTTATTAATTGGAGAAGAGGAGAGAGAGAAATTAATTATAATATATTTCAGTCATTACATTAAGAGTAGTTCTTTTTAGTTGTTCATGGAATAAATAGATCCTTATATATATATATATATATATATATATATTATATCCTTTTTTTATTATTTTAAATAAATTTATATGTTAACGTAGTTATTATAAATTTATGATAATTAAGAATATAGTGTATCTATGGAATAATTAATTTCATATACTAATAGAATAGTCGGTTGATTATACAAATGATATACACCAATTTCTTATATTGACATAATTACGATGTTTTCGATCGGTATAGAAAATGGATGTTTGCCATTAATGCATTAAATTCATATAAATCTACAAAAACAGAATAATGTTTTATTAAACATGGTTATAGAAGAAAAGTTCTTTTCTATCGATGTATAAGATTTTTTTACGAAAATAATTATTCAGAAAAAATAAAATAAAAAACTTAAAGTACAACCAAATAATCAAATATCGCATAACTAGTGTCATTTTTACGTTTTTATTACTTTTATAGTGATTATTCACATTAACTGCTTTTACTAAATATTTAAATTTAAGTCAAGGTTAGAAAAGAAAGAAGGAGGTAGTTAAAAAAATGAAAATACTATTTTGATAATTGTATAATAAATGTTAGAAAATTTCACATCTAACGGATATTAGAAAATTTTATAATATAGAAATGGGTATAAATAAATCACGTTTTTATAAGATTGAATCTATTTTAAGGAGTGTTTGTTGTGTTTATTATTAGATAATTAGATCATCCATAATAGTTATAAAATTTTAAAATTTCTTTATAAATTATATATGGGCACATTTTAGTAAAAGATTATATCTATTATACTTTTAACAGATTTTGAAAAAATTATTGTTGGATTCTTAATGTATCGGGATTCTTAAAAAAATTGAAAAATATATATCTGTTAAAAAGCAACAAAATTTTGATGATGGTGGTTTGTACTAAGTACTAAATTGGATTCCAAGTGTCTTGGTAACTAGGAATCTCTTATAGTTGTATGGGTTGAGACAATAATGATTAAATATGAGTCTGGTGCAGGCAACTCACTTTAGTATCAAATTCTAACCTAATATGCCAAACTAAAGAAACGGGAAAATGCCTCACTCATGGCCAACAACCTAGTACTACTTTATTTAATCCTTAGCTGCCTCTCATTTTGAGATCTAACTTTAAGTACTGTAACTTATAACAAAATACTATCAAATTCTCATCATTCATTTGAAAGCTACCTTTCTTTATTTTCTATACCATCACTGTTAATAAAAACATACGCACAGGGCTTTTAAGAGAATCAAAAGTATATCAAGTTTTGTTTTTCTCACTTTTAAATCAAATTAACTTTGGACAAGAAGTATAATTTGAATAAAAAAAATCATATTTAAGATGAATTAATTGTGGATTTGGCTTTTGGTTTTAAATTTAAGTCTCCCTTTAAGACATGAAAACTGCTGTGACATATAGCAATGGAACACTATATGAACACATATAATCCACAAACATTTTAGGATTAGGTGGTCGGCTAAACAAATTTTAAATGATTGACACTGAGAGAGAGAGAGAAAATGTTATTTAATTCAAATTTGTCTGCAAGTGCAAGGATTTCATGATTAAGTCATTAGCTGCTGCAGATAAATTTATCTGGGAGTTGTTAAGTGTTTTGTTCCTTTATGAATTGTTAAATATCATATTTATTTATATTTTTTATCAATAAAAAAAATAAAAAATATCATGGAACTAATATATATATATATATATATATATATATATATTTATGGAACTAAAATCATGAAGAAAGAAGGGGAAATATTAAGGTTTTTATATCAAACATCAGCTAGCAATTATTACGCTAGTGCTACTCGATCCTATAAAATAAGTATAAGGATTATTGATTCAAAAAATATTAATAAAAATGTTAATTTCACACTTTCACACTAAGAATTATTAATGAAAATATTATTTTGATAACTTTATTTAGGATTGAATTTATAAAATATTAATAAAAATATTACTTTAATAACTCCACATTGAATGACGTTATAACTATAACTATAATTTTAAAATTATTCAATCTTTTTATACTAAAATTACATTTCAACAAAAAAATATTCTTCTTTCTCATAATTTGGTGTAGGATTATAAAAAAAATTATTTTCCTTCAGTGTCGGTGTATGACTTATTTTTTTCTATACTTCAAACTTGTTGAGTTAGGATTTTTAAGAGATGTAAGCTTTTATTAATTCAGTCCTGTTTCATATTACTTCTGACAATCTTTTAATATTTCACATTTTCTTAGAAACAATTTTATTCATGTGTTTGAATCTTACTTGTGTTTTCATATTTTTCAATATATATATAAACATTGACTACAAAAATAGTGTATTAATAACAGGACTTTTTTTTAATGAAAACCTCTTATGCAAATGTATACATTTAAAAGAAAATAAACATTTTATTTTGACATAAAGTATTTTCATAGGAGCAGCAAGATAAAAAAAAACTAAACTATTACAATAGATTCATGATGGCTTTCACTTTCACATCTCATTATGATATGAAAGCAGAGATTAGTGAAAATATTTGTATAAAATAAGAAAACAGCAGAAAAAGGTTGAGAGTGATCGAGTTTTATATTTATGTTGAAACAAAAAGCAAGAGGTAAATCCAATGTAGATTAGGTTCAATCTTGGAGTTCACATGGCGTGCAGAACGATGAATATTTAATAATTAATTAAGCTAATATTGTAGCATAATGCGTGATTTATTTTAATGAGTATTATGAAATGATTATGGATCTTTATTCAAGTTAATGAGGAAGCATTTGATTAATGAGCGAATCCTAAATGATGATCTCAAACTAATTAAGTAATTAAGAAAATGCATATTAGAACATGTTTCAACCTTGTTTGGATCAAACAGTTTATGATGATTAATTAATCCAACACTTTAGGATGACACAAATGGTTTCTCCGTGGTTTTTGGCTTTCGGTTTTGAAACAGTGGGCGGTTTCAAACATTAAAAATTGAACTTAGTTTCTTTGACTTGTTAATGTATTCGCACACACATACCATTAATTCATATAAATAATAATCATAGGAAGATGCTCCAATATTCTCATTTGATGCGTCTCTAATCATGGCTTAGAATTAATTCACCACTTTTTTTTAAAATCAATTTTGTCCTTTCTCACCAGAGTCAATACAACCTTAAATAATACTCATTTTTTAATCATACCATTCACTCACATGTTATCTACCATTAAAAACTCAACTCTTTCAATCATTGTTCAAATTATACAATTTAGTTATGCATCGACTTTAATCTTCCTTCTTTATTACCTAAAATTAAAATTAGAAATTAAAATTAGAAATTAAAATTACAATTAGATAAGTCTTTACCGAAATTAAAACAAATTTAATCCGTTAGTTTTTCTTATTTTTAATACTATTAAGGTTTAATCGTGTTTGTTATTCTTCTCTAATTTAGTATATAGGTGATTTTGATATTTTGTAATTTTTAATGTTTACAAATTTGGATAATTTTAGTATTTATTAATTTGATTGTTTGATTTTTATCTATATATTTGAAAAATTAATCATCTCAAACTCAACAAACATGATACAGTGATATAATCAATTAATTCATTTTTATAAATTGAACAATTTAATAAAAATTAGTCCAGCTATGAACACATTTTCCAACTTGAAATAAATTAGCTAATTGGAATACCACATCATAAAAAATTTGACTCTAAGTTAACATACATTTAAAAAATTATTACATATAGAAAAATAATTTTAAAAAATAATTATTTATTATATTAACTAAATTAGATATTATTTTAAAAATTAAAAAAAATATTAATATTT
The DNA here is from genome assembly GCF_000499845.2 of Phaseolus vulgaris. NCBI lineage: Eukaryota > Viridiplantae > Streptophyta > Magnoliopsida > Fabales > Fabaceae > Phaseolus > Phaseolus vulgaris. Next base: position 10,567,631 of record NC_023753.2, read on the forward strand.
AAATTAATTTTTATATTTGATTAATACTTAAGATTTTAGTTACTAATTTTAAAATTTAAATAATTGATAGCTAATTAGATATCAATTTAAAAAATATTTATTAATAATATAAACTACTTTAGATATTAATAATTTTTTAATTATTAAAATTATATCCAATTTAATCAAAATAATAATTAATTATTTTTTGTTTTTAGAATTAGTTTTGTATTGGTCGGATGTGCTCAGATTCTCAACTCAAACACTTAAATGTAGTAAGTTCGGTTAGACAGGGTATGTGAGAAATACTCAACTCGGCCTGGGACAGGTATGAGCCCAATGACACGTTATGAGGTCGGCCTAGATGTTTGGTAATCTATATGAAAAGAAAAATTAAAGTAAAAACAAGAGAATGAATAACTCAATTAGTTAAAGTGTATATATATTTTTTAAATGCAAATAAAAGCTGTTAGGGATGATGTGGCATTGTACTTGAAAATAAAAGGTACACATTAATAGAATGTACTTAGTGTTGAAATTATATTGTTATTATTGAGATTATATTCTTGTTATTAATATTCCGGTTGATGGTGATGAAAATCGTTGAAAGAAAGTCTATAAAAGGGATTTAAGACCCTGGGTAAAAGTAAGCTTTTCTGAACCCTACACTGATCCAAATTGATAGTTTAAATGTTCTCATTAATTTGTTCGTCGGAGTGTGACCAATATGAGCCCTTTCATCACAAAGCATCTTTAGCTCGGTTCAACACCCCAAGCAAAGTCGCTTCCGTCTGGAGCTCACTTCCAAGTCGAGGTTAGCAAGCGAGAACAAGTTTCTATATAATAATTTTTTAGCAATAAAAATTAAAATAATTTATTTTGAAATATATTAATCAAAATTGGATAATTAAAATTATGTATACCAAAAATTGTTATTTTTTAAATGTATATGTCATTTAAAGATACGAGAACAATTGATTAAATCTTTCAAATTAACGACGTATTTTATCTAAAAAGAATAGCCCAAAGAATTATGAAAACAATTATATACATTTACATATATCGGAATCTTATATTAATATAATATGCATCAATATTAGATATTTAATATATTTATAAATTGGTAAAATTTATTACAAACATATTTGATGTTTAAACCTATATTAGTTAAATTTTTTTCACATAAAAAGTAGTCTAATGTAGAAAATTTAGTCTACATAAATAAAAGTCTAAAAATTTAGTAAAAAGAAATTGGATGAACATTGATGCTACCGGCACTTTCTTCTTCCATTTCACTTTCATGTAAAAAAATCTAAATTCACATGGTTCAAATTTTTGAATTACGAGAATTTGAAAACATATTTTGGATTATATAATTTAAAATATATTTTTAATTTAAAATATATTTTTAATTAAAAATATATTTTAGGTGTATAATATAAAAAAATATTTTAAATTGTATAATTTACAGTATTACTATCTCAAAGTATATTTTGAGATTTTACTCTAAAATTCTAAACTTTAGGTTGCATAATTTAAAATACATTTCCAGATTTTATAATATAAAATGCTTCAAATTCATAAACAATTTGAATTTTATTACAGGTGTAGTAAGAAAGTACAGGATATTGAAAGAACTAATAAGCAACAAGTTTACACAAACTACTAAGGCAAATGCTCCCTGCACCCAACTGCACCCAACACATTTTAACCTGCACCCAACACAATTTTAAAAATTCCAAAAATGCCCTTTATTTCAGAAATAAAAATCCGGAATTGAAAATAATATATTCTGGAAAAATATATCCAGAAGTGGTTATTGAGTTTCAGAAATAAAAATCCGGAAATAAAATTTAAAATTCTATTCCGGACAAAAAAATCCAGAATTGATAAATAATACATTCTGGAAAAAAAAATCCGGAAAAGAGATTATTGTATTTCGGAAATAAAAATCCGGAAACAAAAATGAAAAACTCATTCCGGATAAAAAAATCCGTAATATAAAATTTCGTTCCGGAAAAAAAAATCCGGAACACATATTTCGGAAATTTTTTTTAAGGATAGTTTCGTCTTTTCCGCTGGAATCGGGTGCAGTGATATGGTGCAGGAAGCAATTGCCAACTACTAAATTCTTAAAAAAGGCAAGCCCAACTAAAAGTAACTTTAATTTTGGGATTTCATTTTAGATCCTATGGTTTCTTCCTACACCTCCATGGAAGTGTTCAGAAGACTAAAATGCCCTTATTTTTTGTCATCTCCTTTAACGTCTTTATCGTTGGTTCTTCTTTATTCCTCCATTTATCTTCTTCTTACATTTTCTACATCTCACGCTTTCTCCAGTAATTAGAATTAAGCATATCACATTGTATAATAATAAAAGTCTTTTCAATCCTCAATAATAATTTTCAGATTCCACCATCTAAAAGATTTTTTTAATGAAAAATTTGATTTTAAGATTGTGTAATATGCAAGACACTTCCGCATTAAATAATTCAAAAATAAATAAATTAATGAATAAATGACTTTCAAATTGTGTTGTTTGAAAGATTTTCTAATGCAAGAGAAATGACTTTCAGATTTATAAGTTTTTTTATGAAAAAAAATAACTTTTAGATTAAGAGATTCGTAAATAAAAAATAATTTCCAAATTCTACAATCTAAAAAATACTCCAAGATTACACAATTTAAAAGTTTTATTTAGGAAAAATGATTTTTAGATTTTACAACTGAAAAAACTTTATGCAAAAAATCACTTCCTTATGTAATTTGAAAATTAGAAATACATTCTAGAATACATAATATTTTTTTTTATACAAAAGTAATTTAATTTTTTTTATAAAATATTACTTCCAAGACAATTTTGACTTTTAAATTAAAATTCAAGCTTCCGAATTATGAAATTTGAAAAAAACTTTAAATAAAAAAGGATAAAATAAAGATTTTCATATTTATAGTCACGCAAAAGGAAAACATGGGTGCAAAAGGAAATTTCTTCAATCTTTCAAAACTTAAATCATACATGTATCGAACTATTTGATGGAATCAACCCATTTTTATTCTAATTTTTGGCAAATTCTTTCTACACCCTACATTTTGAACCTGCATCCAACGTAATTTTAAAATTCCGAAATTATGCTTTATTCTGGAAATGAAAATCCGGAATAGAAAATAATACATTCCAGAAAAATAGATCTGGAAGAGTTTTTTGTGTTCCGAAAATAAAAATTTGGAAACAAAAATCAAAAGTCCATTATGAATAAGAAAATATGTAATACAAAAAATAATACATTAAGGACATTTTCATCTTTTCGATTGGAATTGGGTGTAGTGATATGGTGCAAAAAGCAATTGCCCTAAGTTTTAAGAATGCTGATAGTCTAAGGTAGAAGCACTTAAATTTTCGAAGTTTAAACGTGTGTAATTGTTTGAAACAACTATAGATTGTGAAATGATCTTAGATTGTAAAATCAAATACATAAAAAACATTACAATATAGGAATTCATAGGTGTGTGATTAAACAACCATATGGAAGAGGCATATCATTGTCACGACATTTTATCATATGTTGCATGATATAATGAGGTCAATTAATCATTACATTACGTTTTAGGCACCGTAACATGAAAATATCTTCATGAACCAACTGCGAGAAGTTTCTCCCTCGAGGACACAACATGTGTACCCATATATAATGAAGTAGTCTGTCATTCATAGTCAAACTACCTACGTTTCTTATATTTTGACCGTGCACCTCTTCTCTTGTCATGGTTAATAGGGCTTGTTGACGATCAAAATGTATGTCCTCATGGATGGTACCAGGGGTTAGCAAGAGACCATCATATTTCAGATTTGCCAGTTCATCCAATCCCCATGTCTAATTATAATCTAGTGTGTGTCGATCTGAGTAGCAAGGTAACCCTGTGTTGTTGGATGGAGATTTGAATAAAAAAACCCTAACCATATCCTCATAATATGGTAGTCTTATACTAAGAAAGTGTTACAATCCTTGGAAGTTCAAATATTCTTGAAATTGAAAACCAAATGTGGCAAAAAGGGAAATTTAAGACTTTTTGAGGTATGTCCGGTCTTCCATGAAAATTTTCCTCAAATGCAACCATCTGACATTTCGTTTGGAAATACCGGGAATAATCTAAAACACCCTCCCTCCTTTGTAGTGGGATCATAGGAACTTCATCATCATTTCGTCTGCTTTTACCCTTACCCTTAAGCATTTTTGTCTCTTCGTTGATGAAGATGCCATCGATAGAAAAATTAAAACCTATGATGAAAATGTTACGCAACAATGACAAAATAATAGTATATTAGAAAATATCCTCACACATAAATTTCAAATGAAAAATAGTTCTATAATAATAATATTAGAAGTCGAATAAGAATAATAATATTAGAAGTCGAATAAGAAGTACAATGTTTGTCTTGAATTTAAAGTAGATGCAATTAAATTACAAATTGAACAACATAAAAATATAATTAAACATAATTTATTGACGCCGAGTCATGATGTTAAACAATTTTTCCATTCTTCGCTCTTTCGGCATACCAAATACTCGCATCGCAATAACTGGATTTTCACAGAGAAAGTCGTAGCATTGGTCCATGACTACTTCATCCTGAATATTTAGATCAAATAGTATGGACCAAATATTCGAAGGCGAGTATTGATACGAACTCTTACGATGATCATTTTGTACGTGTTCACAATAATAGTCATTCTGTTGTTTGATTTTCATAGCGATTTCTTGTGATGAAGTGGCTTGTACACGAGCCATGGCTAATACCTCATCAACGACATCGTTACCACGGTTCATGGAAGCAATACAATTTTGCAGGTTCGTATTCAACATATTGAACTGATTCTTAATTACATCCACCATGGGTCATTTTCTCTTTGATCCCCTAGATGACGATGTCCCACCGGATGGTTAAGAGGGCACAAATGGAGTATTACCTAGACTGTCAGTTGATTGAACATGCGCTACAAGTGAGCGCGGAAGTTCATGGTCCGCAACATGAAACTCTAGTGGCTCAGGTATGTAGTCCATGTTATGATCGCCTAGGTCCACACTTAAATTTTTTGTGTGCACCTCTCTAGATGCCAATCGGGTTGTCCTTTGACCACTTTCAGTGGCCTTGTCGTTTGACCACAACTCCCCCATAAGATCTTAGTGTCAAATTGATTTGGCACGCCACTTATCAGCAGATGGTTTCGCCTACAAAAAGTGAGGTGTTATTATAATAACAAATTATGGGATATTGCCATCTTTAATTATGGGGTATTGCCATCCTTAATTACTTTACCTGAATCAAGTTTTCCCAAACTTCATCCTCGACCTCAAAACATTATGTGGCTTAGTTCCAACCAAAACCACTAAGACCACTAAATAGTTCGTGGACCTCCCTCCACCTGCCCTTCAAACATTTTTGTCGATTCTTGACACTATTTTTCGTAATGGTAGGGCGTTTGACTTCGTGTAATGCAAGTACAATGTTATTATATCCCTGAGTCGTCCAGCTGCCATCGATTCTCGATCCTCGTGGTGCCTCATCCACCATGGCATTAAGCAAAATAACATCCATATTTGTGGTCCACTTTGTTGTCTGTGTCAACCCAGTGGATGAACTTAGCTGAACATTTTTACTGCAGTCCATCTAAACAAGCATTATGAAAGTTAGGACCAAATAGAGTAAGCATAATATAAAACAATATTTATTACAATATCAATTGTTTACATAATTTTGCCACATTTCGTTCGCTATAATGTCCCTAATGTGTAAACCTAGTTTATGATCACCGTCCCGGACTTGAGAAATTGAAACTTGTATATCTTGTTGCAACAATTCATGATCCACTTCTTCTATCAAAGAGACATCATTGTCCACCACACGAAGAAAGTTATGCAAAATACAACAAGATAAAATAACATTTGTCATAGTATGTAAATCGTAATGTTGTTCGGTCCCACTAGCTATAATTGGGAAACGTTTTTTCATGACACCAAATGTCCTTTCAATTACATTTCTAAGTGACGAATGATGATGATTAAACAATTCTCTCGCATCATGTGGTTCTCTTCAAGAATACTCTTTCAAGTGGTACCTAACCCCACGATAAGATGTTAATATTTGTGGTTTTAATATAAAACCTACATCGCCAAGATAATATTTTCCTACAAACATTACAAGGAAACATCCATTAGTTATGTATATTATGACCTTTGTATCTATTGTTATGAATTCTCAAACACCTTAAACTTACCTTCCGGAATAACCAAAGGATCCTCTCCTATGAAAGCCTTCTTCAATATCCTCAAATCTAAGGTTGTTCCTTCCCACCCGGCTAGAACATACATGAATTTCATATCCAAATCACAAGCTGCAAATACATTTTGAGTTGGTCAATCTTTTCTTCCTCGAAAACGAGGTGCATCAGCACGTGGGACCTTTACACATACATGAGTGCCGCCAATGGCCCCTAAAGAATCCTAATGGTAACCAAAATTTCAGGTCTATAAAAATACAAATACAAAAGACATTATGAAAATTGTAAAGGAAATTTGTAATAAACAAACTTTAAAGTACAGGAAAAATCGGTTGTTGTGTAAGATTTGGGGTTGGACATCAATACTATCTACTTGCTTTATGAATTGTCATTCCATCATGAAAAATGCATTTAATATGTTGTGAAAGTGAGGAGAAACTGTTTGTCCAGACCGATGGAAAAAAAATGAAACACTTTGATTCTTGGCGTTATGTCCAATAGTATGAAGAAATTTAGAAACTTGTTCTTCAACTGTTGAACTATATGCATCCTTAACAACTTCGGTTGCCCTAATCCGTTCACATAATTGAATGAATGCTTCTGGTCCCATGCGCATAATGTCACGAGAACGTTCGATGTGCACCAAATACTCCATCAATTCTTGTCTGCGACGCTCTTTTCTTGGTTCAAACTCGGTAATAGAGTTTGTTTGCATCACTAACATACGCAACAAATTCAAACCAAAAGCAATGATGCAAATGATCATCACTAATGCAAGTTGAGTATTTCTTTTCAATTGTTCTTGTATTTTTGAAATTATATTCATGTTCGCATGAGCAAAATCATTATAAATTGCAATTGTATCCTCAGATTCTTGCATGTATTCGTCGTCCCAAAGTAGTTTCCAATTGTTCTCATTATCCATGTAATCTTGATTTTGTCATTAACAACCATAAAATAGTTTTTGGATACACGTAAAATAGTTTATGCTACAAATAACTCTAACCACTCTAAGTTAAAGTTAGTGTAATAGCATTAGAGTTAGTTTATGTAGAAATAACTCTATCCACTAGTAGTAGGGATAAATATACTTTAATCCTCATAATTAAATCTAACCATAACTAATACCATTAGTACTAAACAATATTTTTATAACTAATTCTAAATTTATTTAAAATCATAATGATGTGAATTTAATTTTAATTATAATACATAATAACACTCCATATTTAACAAAATTAAAATGAAATTAAACCACTGCACATTTAACAAAATTAAAATCAAATTAAAAACTTAGTTATAGTTCTAAATAAATTTATAAGAATTCAAAACAGTAAACACATAATAATGAAAAAATATAAAAACAGTAAACACATAATAATAATACTAAATTATAAAAACATTAAACATATAGCAATAAAAAAAGTAAAAAAGAAAGCATAGAATAATAAAAAAACAGTAAACACAACAAACACATAATAAAAAAAATATAAATATATTTGTAAAAATTAAAAATAGTACATACATAAACTAAAAAATTAAACAGTAAAAAAATAATATTAAAAATATAAAAACATTAAACAAATAATAAAAAAAATGTAAAAACGGTAAACACATAATATAAAAATATATAAATACATTTATAAAAATAAAAAAACTGTAAACACATAATAAAAAAATTTAAATACATTTATAAAATTTAAAAACAGTAAACACATAATAAAAAAGTAAAAAAAAAATGTTAATACATTTATAAAAATTAAAAACAACTGTCACATAAAAAAGTAAACAAAACATTAAAAACTAAGATTTTTGTTTTAAATACAATTATTAAAATTAAAAACAGTAAACTAAACAGTTTCTTGTTGTTAAAAAAAATTAAAAACAATAAAAACATAATAACAATATATATATATATATATGTATGTATGTATATATATATTAGAAATAGTAAATACATAAAATAAAACAAAAAGAAAGTGTAAATCCAATTATAAAAATTAAGTACGGTAAACACATAATAAAAAAACAAATAACAGTCTAAATATATTTATAAAAATTAAAAACAATATATACGAAAAAAATAGAAAAAATTTTTTAAAAAAATGCAAATACAATTATTAAGATTAAAAACAGTAAACATAAAAAAAAATTAAACAGTATCTTGTTAGTAAAAAAAATAAAAACAATAAAGACATAATAACAATATATATATATATATATATATATATAAATTAAAAACAATAAAAATATAGAATAGAAAACTAAACAGTAAACACAAAATAATAAAAAATATAAAAACATTAAACAGATAATAATAAGAAAATATAAATAAATTTATAAAAATTAAAAATAATAAACACATAAATAAATATAAATGCATTTATAACAATTAAAAATAATAAACACATAAAAAAATAAACAAAACAGCAAATACCTAAAATAAAAATTGTGAAAAACAATTATTAAAATTTAAAATAATAAACACTTAAAAAAAACACATAACACGTAATAATAAAAAATTTAAAAACATTAAACACGTAATAATATAAAAAATAAAAACACTAAAATCATAAAATAAAAAACTACACAGTAAACATAATAATAAAAAGTGTAAAACCAATAAACACATAATAATAAAGAAAAATAAATACATTCAGAAAAATAAGAACCATAAACACATTAAAAAAAATAACTACATTCAACAAAAATCGTAAAAAAAATAAAATAAACTAAACAATTAACACATATAAAAGAATATAAATATATTTATTAAAAATAAAAATAGTAAATATATAGAAAAAAATGTAAATACAATTTTAAAAATTAAAAATAATAATCGCACATAATAAAAAAAACTCTAAATACATTTAGAAAAAAAAAATTAAAAACTTACTTGAAGTGTGAAGAGCACTAGAAGAAGCATGTGAAAGAAGAAGAAGAAACAGGGTGAGGAAAAAAAGCAAAGAAGCACACCCAAGATGACTCAAGAGACCCAAGATCTAATCTGAAAAAATAAAAAATAAAAACATAACAGAATCAAGCACTTTTCTCACACAAGGAAGGATTGATTCTCCTTCTACCTTTAAAATCCATCGCATCATTTGGAAAAATGGAAAATCGATTCTGCACTATTTGAAAAAATGGAAAATCGATTCTGCACTATGTACAAAAATAGGAAAATCGATTATGGAAAATTTAGAAAAATGAAGACAAACCAGTGCACTATCCTTCCTCAAACCAGTGAGTTTTCTCTTGCTCAAACCACTTCTCTCTCGTTCATTATGGACACAAGAGCATAACAAACATAACTATCAAACCTAATTTCATTTATAGCAAACACAAGTTCACATTCACATTCACGTGGTCTACAGTTTTTTGGTCAAAATAAGTTTTTGGTCAAGATTCTTCTCCAAGTAATAGCATTGAACAGTGTAATAAAGAAGAAAAGTCATTGGCTCATGCAGAACTGCATCAGTGTAACACAGTGTAAACCCATTCACATGTGCCCAGAGTGTTTTAAGGATATGAAAGTAAAATGTTATTTGTGTCCTCTTTGCCACCTGTAATCCTCCCAAATTTTCTCAGTTTTGTGAGGAGGAAAAAAGCTTCCCACCCCGCTCTTCCATCCACACCCACACCTTCAAATACACAAATACAAACAGGAACTCCATCCACTCGCCCTCCCTCCTCCTTGATCACACCCGGAAACAAACCGTGCCTAAATGAGGGGGTGTTAAGTGACCAACTAGGTTTTAATGAGGATCATGCAAAACATAGTTTTAATGTAGCATGCAGATTATCTCTCTCGTGGCTTTAAAGAGGGAGTTAATAACGTTGACATGGCATGCCAAAGGCATAGTGGTGGGGGCACAAGAGAGAGAGTGTTATTAAATGAGGGGGTGCTAAGTGGCTAACCAGGTTTTAATGAGGAGCATGCAAAACATAACTTTAATAAGGAGCACGAAAATTATCTCTCTCGTGGCTTTAAAGAGGGAGTTAATTGATAACGCTGACGTGGCATGCCAAAGGCATAATGGTGGGGTGCAAGAGAAAGAGTTTTCTTAAATGAGGGGGTGTTAAGTGGCCAACCAGGTTTGAATGACGAGAATGCAAAACATAGCTTTACAATGTGTTTGGATTGGGGGATGGTACTGTAGCCGTAGACGGATGAGGGGTGCCACCCCCGTTTGGATCTGCTGATGGTGGAGGGTGAGTGGAAAGTTGGCCAAAATGAAGGACCTTTGATAAGCGAAGAGAAAGGAGAGTGTGTGGGAGTGAAAGCCACGTAGGATCACTACAAAGTCATTTCGGCCCCTTAGTTTTATGCTTTATTTTGGACGTATATGGGATGACCTTTCAGCAACGTGGAGGAAGCATGCATGCACAATGGTGTGAGCAAGCTTTTTAGCAACGCACATGAGATTCCTGATCATGGTTCAGGAATCTCTTTGACCAACTTCAATGCGAAATGAATGCATAGTTAAGTTGGTGAAAGAGTGGATGGACCGTAATAAAGAGTGATGTGCCATTATATAGTTGGTTACGAACCTCACAAAGCATTGAACATATTGAAATCATCTAAATAAAATTATAGATTTGAATCTGTTTTTTTAAAATATTGTTATTAAAAAGATAATAAAAATTGTTGCAGTAATTTAAAAACACAGAAAAACTAAATATACTGAATATTTTTTAACATTTAACAATATTAATAAATAAATTTATGAATGTGTACATAGTAATTATTTTTTTAACTTTTAAGCTGTTAATAAATATTTTTTTTGATTTAAAATTAAGAAATTTACAGAATAGATTATTTTTTTGAAATTATTATTTTTACAAAATGGAAATAAAAAAATTTAATGTTATTTTTCAAAACAAATATTTTGGTAATAAAAAAAACAGAAAAAAAAGATTACATAATAAGTTAAAATTTTTAATAATATGTGTATAGTTAATATTTTTTGAACATTTATTTGTTTATAAAAAATGGATTTATTTATTTGAAATTATTATTTTTACAGAATGGATACTTTTTAATCTTATACAATTTTATAATGTTATGAAATATATATAATTTATTTCTCATAGTTTACATAAATTGTTAATGTTATTATTAAAATATTACAATAAATATTGTAGTAATTAAAAAGAACAGAAAATATTACGTAATAAATTCAATTTTTTTAATAATATGTGTAGATAGTTAATATTTTTTTTTGAACATTTAATGCTTTATAAAAACAACATTTATTTAAATGCAAATTTTTTATGATATAAATAATAAATGTTAATGTTACAGAAATTTTTATAGAAATTAATAATGTTATAGAAAGTTTTATTGTTTCATAATGGAAATGTAATTAAAAAAATTAAAAATGTTATAGATTTTTTTTTGTTAGATAATGTAAATGGAATTAAAAATATTAAAAATATTATTGTACTAAAACCCTAATTGCTAGAAGAAATGTTGAAGGTGATCAACCTGAGCCAACAATCCCCAATCAAACCGAATTGTTAATCCAAATTTTATCCGGGATACAAAACATGAATACCCGCATTGACAGGGTTGACCAAAGGATGGACTGAATTGAGGATACTCTGAATGACATTCGACGTCATCAAGGTCATTGATTTTGTTATCATTATCTTATTGTCATTGTTATTTTTATTTCTAATTTTCATGTTGAACATTAATGAATTGTTATTGTTATTTTGTATGTTGAACATTGTTTTGAATAATCATATTGTTTTGAATGCAACTTTTTTAACATTTTATTTCTATTATGCATAAATCATATTTGGGTTTCATTACCTAATACGAAACTTCAACAACATTGGTTAAGTGACCTTCAATGTCAGCGTATCAGAACACCTCGTCATCTAGTTGTACTGGTTGTTGTGTGCAAAAACGTGGTACTTTTACCCGTGCTATTGGGAGCACAAGTGCCTTTGTTGCTCATATTTGTGATTGTGGACAGTTTGTTATTTTGAGAATAGTAACAACAGAAAAAAAATGTTGGAAAATTTTGTTGGGGTTGTCCCAACTACAAGGTAAAATTTATTCAATTAGGTAAACTTAGCAATGCTATTTTAAACTTATTCGTTGTTCAATTTTATTCTTTTCTTGAAAACAGATTAAAAGTGACATGATTTTAGGCTGTAATTTTTTCAAATGGTGCATTGAAGACGTTGTCGATGAAAAAGATGCAATTATTATCATACAACGGAATAAGATATGTCTTCTAGAAAACCGTTTGGAAGTCTCCACAAGAAGGATTAAAATGTTATTACTGGGAATGTGTTTTCTTTTTCTAATTAACTTTATTTTGTTCTTCATTTTATCTTAATTTCTAAATTAGAAATAAATGAACATGTGTTTATCTCTTTCTGGATCAAATATAATGACTTTATATTATATATTTTAAGAACTACTTAATATTCATTTTATGTTCTAAATAACCATTTACTTTTTAAAATATATTTATTTTGTTAATGATAATAATGGAAATCCATATTAATAATAATTTTGTATATAAATATATATAACATAATTTCAAGAAACATAAATAATATTAAATTATCTAAATAAATTAACTTAATTAACAAAATGGAAAATAATAAAATTATATTTAAATATACAAAATTATTTATTTATTTCTTTGAATTTTATTTTATTTTCTTTTATTTATAATTAAAACTCTAATTTCTTTTAATTAAATATAATGTGCACAAAATTAATTATTATTTATTTCTTCTTTTTTTATATACAAGGGTAAATTTGTAATCTTACAATTTACACAATTAAAAATAATTCAAAATATCCTTACAACCATCACATCACTCACATATTTCAATAAACTTTTCTCACACATCCACTCTAACATACCTCAATCCAAACACCCTTAAACTTTTGAATGTTCTCTCATTTGGCCCAACTTTCCCCTCACCCTCACCCACACCCTCAACCATGATCGGATTCAAACGGGGGTGGCACCCCACATCGGTCTGCGGCTTGACCTTTTAAAACTTTCTCGCAGAAACAGTGTTTAACACAATTTACAGAAAATAAATCGATTTATGTGAAAATGAACAGATTTATTTCAGCACTGTTTTTGTTTGAAAAGCGTTTATACAGCAAGGTTAATCACAAGATTATGCAGATAGATTTTCCAGATGCACACACACTGATATTGGAACGAAAACCAGTGAAACACACAACAACAAACTTCAATTTCAAGCAAGTGATTAAGGTTCGATTGATAGCATGCCAATTAATTGAGTTACCTTTACAATCAACCTGTTCTAGTGACTTTTAACAAATTATAAGTGTTCTTCTTGAAACACACAGTTTTCCAGAAATTAAGAACAGTGAATCACAGAACAGCAAGCTTCAATTTTAAGCAATTCTTTAAGGTTCAATTAATAGCTTTGACAATTTCTTGAGCAACCTATCACAATCAATCTGTTCCAGTGGCTTTTAACAAATTTTATATGTTCTTATCTGACTCAAACAACTTTTCCAGAAATTAAGAACAGGATGAAACGAGCCCAGAAAAACAGATTTATTAACGAATGAACAAATTTATTTCTTTGCTGTTTTATCAATTATGCAGAAACTTAATTGCAGAGATTGAGAGAGAATGAACACAGGGCAGTTATACTGGTTCACTCAACTGAGCTACATCCAGTCTTCACCTAAAACCAAGGTGAAATTCACTAAATCACAATACAAACAAACACAATTCCCACTGTTCTTGAAACCTACAAGAACTTAGGTACTCTTGCTGAAAAAACTTATTTCAGGTCACACACACTCTTCAAGAAAACCTATCAAGAAGAGTGTTCAACCAAACTATTACAAGAAATGAGAAGTGAAACGACTACACCTGATTGAGGATACAAAGATCTGCCTTAAACCAGTAGGCAAGATTGCTAGAACAGTAGCAGCACCTCACACCAAGCTTTTGGAACCAAACCAAGAACAAACACTTTGTGATTTTCGAAATCTTTGAAGAACAAATGCTAATCCTTTTTAAACTCTTAATTCTCTGCTGTCAAACTTGTTTTTGCAAATGTATGAACGATGTTTAAACTCAGAAACAAGTTTTCATTTTATAGAAAACCAACTTATAACAGAATTTTGAAAAACAGTTAAAGCTGTTATAAAATGAACAGATTGAAAATAAAATGAACAGATTTATTTTCAAAAGCAGTTAGAGAATTTGTTAAGTGAGGAGACTTAGTCAACCATTCTGGTGCTGAGATAAAACTGAAAATCGTTTAAGCTTGACATGGCACCAGAGACAAAAAGAATCTATTCATTTACAGATGAACAGATTTATTTTTCAAAACGAAAACAGAAAAGCTTAACTATTTAAACACAGTCGTTTTGAAAGGTAGAAGACTTAGTCAAAATACATGATGCACAAAATCTAATTTTCACAAGACTTAGCCAAGGCATCAGTGTAAAAATGAATCTGTTTATTTAGAAAAGAACAGATTTATTTTTATACAGTAAACGTGTTTTTTTTTGTAAAACATGTGAAAAACAGTTTAAGAAAACTTATGCTTGTTCTTATCACGTGGCCAGTGGTTATGAGGTGAGTTACTCGACAAAAAGCCCACTCTTAGACAACCTCTAAGCACTACCTAAGACACACTTAAAGCAAAGCAAAATACACATGAAATGTGTTGGGTCTATTAGTGTCTAAGTTCAAGAGGGGAGGGGTGAATTGAGCTTATAAAATTTTCGCAAGAGCACACAATTTTTCAGTATTCCAGAGGCAAAAAGAACAGATTGTTTTTACATGAAACAGATTGATTCTTCAGAGCAGTCTTGGCACAATTTGAATTTTATTCAATGTAAAATTGTGATCAACAAAGAATTATGACAGAACCAGATCAGCTTAATATTGTGAGGATGAAGGATACAGCTATGCTTAGAAATCAATCAAAATTTACACAACACAAGATTTCAAGAAGTATGATCCTTTCTTAGGTTTTAATGAATGGTCAGTTTGTTCACAATTCACTTAAACCATTATATGCAGCAACCTTGTTTATGATTAGAAAACTTTAACAAATCAGGAAGAACAGTTTTCGCTTAACCCAGAATTAACAGATTCAATTTCAAAAGAACAGATTCAGTTCTTGACAAAATTAAGCAAAAAACCAGAAAAGAGTGCAGGGATGAGAATGCAAGATACACACGTTTTTATACTGGTTCACTCATACAGAGCTACATCCAGTCTCACCTTACCCCAAGGTGGAATTCACTAAAAACAGTGCCAATCACTTACAAACACAGCAGTTCTTGAACACTACAAGAACAACACACACAATGCTGAAAAACCCTATTTCAGCACACCTTGCACTCCAAGAAACCCTATCAAGGAGTGACTAACACTTACACCTTTACACAACAGAATAAAGGAAAGATTACACCTGGAAAGAAGATGCAAGAACTCAAAACCAGTAGTTCAATTTGCTGCAGAACTGCACCAGCACCTTCACCAAGATCAAAGGTTTCCTAGAACAAGCACACTTGAAAATTTCTTTGGAAAACCTTTCAAAAACTCTTTCAATCCTTCTTCTCACATGGAAATTGTTTGATCTCTGTCAAAAGCGTAATTCCTCAGCACTTATTCATGTGAGAGAGACATTGTTTATATAGAAAACAGTTTCTAACTTCTTTTCAAAAAACAGTTGAAAAGCAGTTAAGAAAACAACAGATTCAGTTTTGAATCTTAACAGATTTATTTGTGAAAACTGCCAACTCAGCTTAACAGAAATAACTGTCTGAGTGGTACCTTTGGTGCCCTAACTAACTTGTGAAAAACCTTTCAGCAGACCAAAGAATAAACCTGTTCTTTCACAGTAAAACAGATTAAAGTATAATACACAGGCCAACTCAGCTTAACTGAAATAACGAACTGAGCTTTCCCTTGGTGTCTTAACAGAAATTTAGAAAAGCCTTTTAACAGAGAAGAAATAAACAAATTCTTTCTCCATAAAACAGATTTATTTGTGTACTGTTTTAAAACTGTTAAAACCATTTTAAAAAGCTTTTCAAAAACTATTTAACAAAAGCCTTTTTTAACAGAGAAGAAATAAACAGATTCTTTCTCCATAAAACAGATTTATTTGTGTACTGTTTTAAAACTGTTAAAAACATTTCAAAAGGCTTTTCAAAAACCATTTAATCACATCATGTGCTTGATCTAGACTTGGTTAGGCATCTAGGCTAGGTTATACAGCAAAAGGCAATCATACACACTTACAAGCCTAATTCCAAATGAATCTAAAAACCTATTACAATCTTCAAAGCACTCAAGCCATTTTCTTCATCAAACACACATCAAGCCTTGGTAGGGAAGAAGCTTCCTCCAGCTTCAACAATCTCCCCCTGTTTGATGGAGACAAATTCCCTTTGCTTTGCACAGCTTTGAAGAAAGATCATGACCAAATCTGTACAGCACTATATACAAAGAGAAACAGGTGTTAAAGCATAACAACAGATTTAGAAATGATATACCTGCAGATTTAACATCTGAATCATATCAGCAGCCACTGTGAATATCATCTGCAGAACCTGTACCAGGCTATTCTTAGGCTGTTCTGTACTAGGCTATTCTTCTCCCCCTTTGGATTCATCAAACAGAATGGGAGCACAAAATACCACAGAAAAAAATAATAGCCATACATAACAGTTCAAATAAAACCAATAAACCATAGAGGTTCATTACAAACCACAAAACAACTAAAACCAGTGCAGGGAAAAAAAACAGTACAGATTAATTTCAAATTGTTCAACAACATATAAAAGATAAAGACTTAGAAATAGGATCACTTGTTGTTGTAATAAAGCTCAGCTAGCTGCACTTGAACTCCTTCAAGTTGGTCATCCAAGTGTTGAAACCTGGCGTAGGTCATTTCATAGTGTGCTTTCTGCTCATATGTGAGTGTGTCCAGCCTGCTTAGCACTTGTCTTTCAAACACAGACAGAGGTTCACCTCTGTATTCAGGTGCCTCATATGCAACCATTGCATTTTGGCTTGTAGCAGCAATATCCTCATGTCCAGCAGAGTGTACTGGTGATGCATCCATGTTCTGCACTCCATCAGCATTTTCTTCTTCATTTTCTGGATTAGCAGCTTCATTTTCAGCTCTGTTTGCAGCATTCCTTCTGAATATCCAGCTATCATCTTCCTTGTGAAATCCCATCTTGAGGAGAGTGGAGTTGTCTATCTCACTTGCTGCCTTAATTGTGTCATTTCTTTCATTTGTAGTGTCAACTTCAAAGTAATCAATTAGCTTTGACACAAAAATTGCATATGGAAAGCGATAGTCTGGTAACCTTGTGGATTTGAGCATATGCTCCACCATAGTACTTACCCAATTTACCTTGAGTTGATTCATGATGCAGTATAGAAAAATCAAGTCCTCTTCATGGAGAGTTGCATGATTACTTCCTCTTGGAGTAAGCTGCCAAGCAATGATGTAGGCAAGGAGTCTTGGAATGATTGTGAGATTTCCAGCATGAAATCTAGCCACTGGTTCAGCAGGATTCCTCACACAACTTCTGTAAAACTGCATCTTGTTGAATCCCTGGATTCCAGCAGTGTTCCCTTTGCTTACCTTCATTCCAGAATATTTGATTCCTCCCACATTGCTCCATATTTCCCTAGTAATCTTAAGCTTCACACCTTTCACATGGGAGACCAGATTTTTGCCATCTTGAACCAAGTTGCTGTAGAAAACTTTCACTAAATCTGGATATACATTTCCAGTCATCTCTAGAAAGTTCTTCAGTTTTTTATGCTTGAGCAAGGTTTTTGCTTCAGTCAGATTTTCTTCTCTCAGCCAAGAAAATTCCAGCACTTTGGGTGCATTGACTTGCTTCCTGCTTGTCTCATGGATGTACCTTGTCATTGCTTCAGAATCTCCAGCAAACCATTTTTCCAGAATGCCTTGGTTGCTGCTGGATTGCTCTTTGGATTTCTTCCTTCTGTGTGATGAGGATGCCATGCTCAATCTGTGTTTTCCTGCACCAGTTTATTAACAAATAATTCTAGAGAAAAAACAACACAGATTATCACTCAGAACAGAAACGAAACCTGTGGTGAAGCAAGTGTGAATCTGGACAGCTTATAGCACAAATGAGAAAGTGTGAGAAAGAACTGATTTGAGCTAGGTTTTTATAGAGCTTAAATCAGATTTTAGAAATCACCAATTGTAAAAGAAAATCACTTAAATCAGATTTCAGCAATTATGGATTAAAAAGAAAATCAATTTGATATGCTTCAGATTTTATTCCTGTGGTGCAGCAGATTCAGATATTGATTTGCACAAGAATATATTGGAACCAGATTTTAATTTGATAAATCAAATCTGTTGCACTTACACACAATCCAATCAGTTGGGATACCCACAAGCTAATTGGCATAGGCCTGCTGGTTAATAACCGTAAAAGCAGTCAACAATAAAGTGAGAGAGAGAAAAAATAAATCTTTCTCTTTCCTAGTCACAGTTGTGATTTCTGAAACAGGGAATGAAACATGTTAAAACATAAAACAACAGATTGAAATTTTCACTGCAGAGGACAATTCAAGCTAATAATACCCAATTCATTTAAAAGAAAGTGAAACCTGTCTTTAGCAAGTGGCTTAGTGAATAGATCAGCTAGTTGAAATTCAGTACCAATGAATTGTAGCATGACAGGATTCTTAGACAAATTTATGGCACTTGTATTATCGCACTTTATAGGTATGTTATTTAACAGAATACCAAAATCACTTAGCTGCTGCCTTAGCCATAAGGTTTGAGCACAACAACTTCCAACAGCTATGTATTCTGCTTCTGCTGTGGAGAGAGCAACACAAGCTTGCTTCTTGCAATGCCAAGAGATTAGACTTGATCCAAGCATGTGACAAGTCCCACTTGTGTTCTTCCTATCAACTTTACAACCTGCAAAATCAGAATCTGAAAAACCAATCAAATTCAGAGATACCTTGTTAGGATACCACAATCCAACATCCTTAGATCCTTGCAAATATTTCAGAATTCTCTTTGCTACATTGTAGTGTGATTCCCTTGGGTCAGATTGATATCTAGCACATAGACATACAGCAAACATAATGTCAGGCCTGCTGGCAGTTAGATATAATAAGGAACCAATTAAACCCCTATATTTCGTTTGATCCACTGATTTTCCTGCAGAATCTTGATCCAGTTGACAACTTGTTGAAATAGGAGTGCTGATTGCTTTGCATTGGTTCATATCAAACTTCTTGAGCAGTTCCTTGCAGTATTTTTCTTGGCTTATGAAAATCCCATCCTTGAGTTGCTTAACTTGTAGACCAAGGAAGAAATTCATTTCTCCTAACATTGACATCTCAAACTCACTTTTCATGGTTTTCACAAAGTCTTCACACATCTCTTCATTTGTGGATCCAAAGATAATATCATCTACATAGACTTGCACAAGTATGACATCTTCACTTTTCTTCTTGACATCCATTTGAAACAGCTTGAAGCCTTGTATGCTAGAAAATGCTAGAAGAAGTCTGACAGCTTCAAGACGTGCTACTGGTGCATAGGTTTCACCAAAATCAATACCTTCTTCTTGGTTATACCCTTTAGCAACCAGTCTTGCTTTATTTCTAGTGATAGCTCCATGTTCATCCATCTTGTTCCTGTACACCCACTTGGTTCCTATGATGTTCATCTCATGCTTCCTTGGAACCAAGGTCCACACTTCATTGTATTCAAACTGGTTCAGCTCTTCCTGCATTGCTGTTATCCAATTGCTGTCTTGCAGTGCTTCTTCCAGGCTTTTAGGTTCAATCTGTGACACAAAAGCTACTGTTCTGCAGAAGTTATTGAGTGAATTCCTTGTTGAGACTCCTTTCTCAATTTTACCAATTACATTGTCAAGAGTGAGATCCCTTGGAGTCTTCCATTCTTTAGGCAGTCCTGCATTCACAGTAGATTCTTTGACAGAATTTGGATTAGTAGCATCAAGCTCACTAGATTGATTCTGTTGCATAATTGTTCTTAAATCATCCATACCAGGTTCATCCACAACAGATTTGGGCACAAAAAAATCTGTTTCATCAAACACAACATGTATAGATTCTTCAACAGCAAGCAATCTTTTGTTATATACTCTATAAGCATGACCATTTATAGCATAACCAATATGTATTCCTTCATCTGATTTAGGATCAAACTTCCCCAGATTATCTTTACCATTATTTAAAACAAAACATTTGCAGCCAAACACCCTAAGATGACTAATGCTAGACTTCCTACCTTTATACAATTCATAGGGAGTTTTCTTAAGAATTGGTCTAATCAATGTTCTGTTAAGCACATAAGAAGCAGTATATACAGCATCAGCCCAAAAATATTTAGGTAAATCAGATTCATTTAGCATAGTCCTAGCTAACTCTTCTAGTGATCTATTCTTTCTTTCAACAACACCATTTTGTTGGGGTGTCCTAGGAGCAGAATAACTATGTATGATCCCATATTTTTCACAATATTTATCAAACTTTGCATTTTGAAATTCTCCCCCATGATCACTACGAATCTGTTTTATCCTATTTTCATTCTCATTATGCAGAACCTTTGCAAGTTTCTTAAAGGCTTTATATGCATCATTTTTAGAAGCAAGAAACAAAGTCCATGTATATCTTGAAAAGTCATCAACAATCACCAAAGCATAGTAATTTCCAGCTAAGCTAGCAGTCCTAGATGGTCCAAACAAATCCATATGCAAAACATCCAAAGCTTTATTTGAAGAGACTATATCTTTTGATTTAAAAGAAGTTCTAATCTGTTTTCCCTTTACACAGGCATCACACAATCTGTTATTTTGAAACTTTATGTTTGGTAAACCAGAAACAAGTTCCTTAGATTTAACCTTATTCAAGTGATTTGTGTGAATGTGAGCTAGTCTCCTATGCCACAGCCAAGACTCATCATTTTTAGATAGCAAACACTCATTTTCAGAA
Organism: Phaseolus vulgaris; assembly: GCF_000499845.2. Lineage (NCBI taxonomy): Eukaryota > Viridiplantae > Streptophyta > Magnoliopsida > Fabales > Fabaceae > Phaseolus > Phaseolus vulgaris. The sequence continues at coordinate 10,588,914 of NC_023753.2, forward strand.
CAACTCTTTATAATGTCTAGGAGATAAATGTTGTTTACCCTTTTTTCAGTGAACAGCACCTTACCAGAATTTTCATTTGAAATTGTACAAGTATTGGCTTCGAAATTGACCTTGTATCCCTTGTCACACAGCTGGCTAATGCTTAGAAGACTATGTTTTAGCCCTTCAACATATAGGACATTCTCAATAGTAGTTGAGTCTTTAGTACCAACATCTCCTCTTCCAAGAATTTTTCCTCTATTGTTATCTCCATATGTGACATGCCCTTCAGCTTTGAGTTTCAGATTTATGAACTGAGTCACATCACCAGTCATGTGCTTTGAGCAGCCACTGTCTAGGTACCACTGGTTTCTCCTGCTGTTTTTCTGCAACAAAACAGATTTAGCATATATGGTACCCCTTTAGTCTAGGGTCCAGCATGATTAACACCTTTCCTTAGGAAGCCATTTGGCCAATCCTTTAGGAACAAGATATTTCCTAGCCTTACATGTTCTAGATGCATGACCAGATTTCATACAATAAAAACATGTTGCAGTATGCATTGTTTTTGAATTACTAAAAGAGGAAAAACCTGTTTTGGAAGGAACAAAGAAACTTGACAGTTTTTTCACATTGCCTTTCATTCCAGGATTATATCCTAAACCATTTTTATTGAAAACAGCATTCTGTGAACCTAATAATGTTTCAAGATTTTCTCTTCCCTTAGTGAAATTTGAAAGTGTTTTTAACAAATACTCAACCTGTTTTTCCAGCTTTTTGCAATTATCACAAGTTTTAATTGATGCATGCAAACATGTCAATTCAAGACTAATTAATTCAGTTTTAGCTTTGTGCAGTTCTTCTTCAAGAGCTTTGACCTTTGGTTCAAGTACCTTATTTACTTTATTCAATCTGTTGCACATTACAGCCAACCTGTTTGCTTCATCATGTGTTTCCTTAAAGGCTAATAGCAGTTGATCATAGTTTTCAGAATCAGTGGAGAAATTACTTACTGAGTCAGAGTTGGATCCCTCATCATTCACCATGAAGCAAAGATTTGCTTTTTCACTTTCAGTTGAAGAATCACTGGATGAGGATACATCATTTTCTTCCCATGAGATATATGCTCTTCTACCTTTCCCTTTGTCACTCCTCTTGCTTGCTGATTTTTCTTTACTTTGATTGTTTGGACAATCAGCTTTTATATGACCTGGTTTACCACATCCAAAGCACGTGTAATTGGAAGAATTTGAATCAGTAGGTTGTTTGGAATACCTCTTTCTTTGCTGAGTTCTGTCACGGTTTTTCTTTCTAAGAAATCTGCTGAATTTTCTGGTGAGCAGACTCACAGTCTCATCATGTTCTGGATCACCTTCTTCCTCACTTGTATCATGTTCTATGGTAGTTTTCAGAGCAATTCCTTTGGCCTTCTTTTCCACTGTTTCTTGTTCTTTCAATCTTTTCAACTCAATTTCATGTTCTATCAGCTTTCCAAAAAGTGCAGCAGTGGACATCTTGGATAAATCTCTGGATTCTGAGATTGCTGTTACCTTAGGCTGCCAGCTCCTATCAAGACATTTTAAGCTCTTCCTTGTCAAAGACTTTACCAAGGCCAGTGAGGTGATTTACAATGTGTGTAAATCGTTTCTGCACATCTGCAATACTTTCTTCAGATTGCATTCTGAACAGCTCATACTCCTGAATGAGTGAATGCTTCCTTGCCCGTTTCACATCATCAGTCCCTTCATGAGTCACCTCTAGTACATCCCACATCTCCTTTGCTGAGTTACATTGAGAGACTCTAAAGAACTCATCCATATTCAGTGCAGATGTGATGATATTCTTGGCTAAAGAATCATATTGGGCCTTTTTCTTCTCAGTTTCACTCCATTCAGACCAAGGCTTCTTTATTGTTTCATCTTTGACAACCTGCATAGGTATAAAAGGACCACTGACCACTGCATCCCAGATTCCCATGTCAATAGATTCCATAAAGATCTTCATCCTGATTTTCCAGAAAGCATAGTTAACACCACCAAACATAGGAGGTCTATTAATAGATCCACCTTCAGCAAAAGGCATTTTAAACTCAGACATCATACACACACTTGAGCAAAATACAAGCCCTAGCTCTGATACCAATTGTTGGGTCTATTAGTGTCTAAGTTCAAGAGGGGAGGGGTGAATTGAGCTTATAAAATTTTCGCAAGAGCACACAATTTTTCAGTATTCCAGAGGCAAAAGGAACAGATTGTTTTTACATGAAACAGATTGATTCTTCAGAGCAGTCTTGGCACAATTTGAATTTTGTTCAATGTAAAATTGTGATCAACAAAGAATTATGACAGAACCAGATCAGCTTAATATTGTGAGGATGAAGGATACAACTATGCTTAGAAATCAATCAAAATTTACACAACACAAGATTTCAAGAAGTATGATCCTTTCTTAGGTTTTAATGAATGGTCAGTTTGTTCACAATTCACTTAAACCATTATATGCAGCAACCTTGTTTATGATTAGAAAACTTTAACAAATCAGGAAGAACAGTTTTCGCTTAACCCAGAATTAACAGATTCAATTTCAAAAGAACAGATTCAGTTCTTGACAAAATTAAGCAAAAAACCAGAAAAGAGTGCAGGGATGAGAATGCAAGATACACACGTTTTTATACTGGTTCACTCATACAGAGCTACATCCAGTCTCACCTTACCCCAAGGTGGAATTCACTAAAAACAGTGCCAATCACTTACAAACACAGCAGTTCTTGAACACTGCAAGAACAACACACACAATGCTGAAAAACCCTATTTCAGCACACCTTGCACTCCAAGAAACCCTATCAAGGAGTGACTAACACTTACACCTTTACACAACAGAATAAAGGAAAGATTACACCTGGAAAGAAGATGCAAGAACTCAAAACCAGTAGTTCAATTTGCTGCAGAACTGCACCAGCACCTTCACCAAGATCAAAGGTTTCCTAGAACAAGCACACTTGAAAATTTCTTTGGAAAACCTTTCAAAAACTCTTTCAATCCTTCTTCTCACATGGAAATTGTTTGATCTCTGTCAAAAGCGTAATTCCTCAGCACTTATTCATGTGAGAGAGACATTGTTTATATAGAAAACAGTTTCTAACTTCTTTTCAAAAAACAGTTGAAAAGCAGTTAAGAAAACAACAGATTCAGTTTTGAATCTTAACAGATTTATTTGTGAAAACTGCCAACTCAGCTTAACAGAAATAACTGTCTGAGTGGTACCTTTGGTGCCCTAACTAACTTGTGAAAAACCTTTCAGCAGACCAAAGAATAAACCTGTTCTTTCACAGTAAAACAAATTAAAGTATAATACACAGGCCAGCTCAGCTTAACTGAAATAACGAACTGAGCTTTCCCTTGGTGTCTTAACAGAAATTTAGAAAAGCCTTTTAACAAAGAAGAAATAAACAAATTCTTTCTCCATAAAACAGATTTATTTGTGTACTGTTTTAAAACTGTTAAAACCATTTTAAAAAGCTTTTCAAAAACTATTTAACAAAAGCCTTTTTTAACAGAGAAGAAATAAACAGATTCTTTCTCCATAAAACAGATTTATTTGTGTACTGTTTTAAAACTGTTAAAAACATTTCAAAAGGCTTTTCAAAAACCATTTAATCACATCATGTGCTTGATCTAGACTTGGTTAGGCATCTAGGCTAGGTTATACAGCAAAAGGCAATCATACACACTTACAAGCCTAATTCCAAATGAATCTAAAAACCTATTACAATCTTCAAAGCACTCAAGCCATTTTCTTCATCAAACACACATCAAGCCTTGGTAGGGAAGAAGCTTCCTCCAGCTTCAACAAAATGTACATAGAAGTCTTCATCAAACACAATCTTGAAGGGGCAGCAACCATCTTCAACAATCTCCCCCTGTTTGATGGAGACAAATCCCCATAGCTAACCTCATAGCTTTGTTGCTTTAAGCACTTGCACTGCACCAGATCTTAAACAAACAAAAAAAACAGTAACATTGCATAGCATGAGAAATGGTTTTAAGGTGCAGAATTAACTCCCTGTTTCAGCTAGCTTCACCTAACATGGTGAGCTATTTTTCAGCAGCTATTTTTCTCCCCCTTTGGATTCATCAAACAGCATATAAGCACAGGGAAAACAAATATGAAACAAAAACCATAACCATAATAGTCCAGAAAATAAAACCATATTGTTCAGTATTACAGACATGTGAAAGCTGATAAAGAAAGCATTAAAAACAGATGAATACTGATCCTTGTAGTAAAGCTCTGCAAGTTATGCCTGAACCCCTTCAATCTGATCATCAAGGTGTTGAAACCTTGCATGAGTAGTCTCAAAGTATGCCCTTTGTTCTGCAGACATTACATCAAGACGATACAACACTTGCCTTTCAAACATAGACATTGGTTCTCCTCGGTATTCTGGAGCTTGATAGGCAACTATGGCATTTGCAGCAACTTCCTCATGCACAGATTGGGTAGCAGGTGAGTCATCATCCATAGGAACAACTTCATCCTCATCCTCATTGTGGAGGTTTGATGCCTCATGTTCTGCTTGAGGGTCCTTCCCTTTGAGAACCACCCACTTGTCCTCAATTTTGTGAAAACCCATTTTGGTCAGAGTTGAAGTATCAATCTCACTTACAGCCTTGATAGGGTCGTTTCTCTCATTTGTAACATCAATACCAAAGTAATCAATCAATTTGGAAACAATTATAGCATAGGGAAATCGGTAATCAGCCAACCTTTTTTATTTGAGCATGTGTTCATTGATAATGAAAACCCAGTTTACCTTAATGTGGTTCATGATGCAATATAGGAGAATTAGATCCTCTTCATGTAAGACAGCATGGTTTGTCCCTCTTGGAATAAGTTGCCATGCTATGATGTAGGCAACTAGACGTGGAGTGAGGTTCAAATGCCCTGCATGGAACCTGTTTATACTCTCTGTAGGATTCCTCATGCAACTCTTATAATATTGCAGCTTGTTGAATTCTGAAATTCCACTGGTATTTCCCTTTCCTACTTTCAATCCAGCATATTTTATTCCAGCCACAGAGTTCCACACCTCACTTGTGATCTTCATCTTAATTCCTTTCACATAAGAGACAAAATTCTTCCCATCCAATGTGAGGTTAGTGTAAAACACCTTAACCAAGTCAGGATATACATTACCCGTTAATTCCAGCAGCTTTTTCAGTTTCTGGTGCTTCAACACAGCCCTTGTTTCTACCAGTTTTTCAGATTTCAGCCAGTTGAAATCCAACACCTTGGGTATGTTGATCTGCTTCCTGCTTGTCTCGTGAATGTAGGCATTGATGCCTTCTTCATTTCCAGCGAACCAACCTTCTAGTACACCTTGAGAGGTGGTTTGCTTTCCCTTGCTTTTCTGTTTTTGTCTTGAAGACGAAGCCATGGTTGAACCAGAAAATATCTCTTGTTTCTAATGGTGAGAATCAAAGAGAGGCAGCCAATGTGGGTAGCAAATATTCACACAGATTTATAGAAGAATAAATGGATTGATATGGCAGTTATGAGTGGATATGCATAAAGATTTTATGCTCTGAAATTGTGCAGAGAATCTTTGAAAATATGCACCAAATATTTAGGGTCACGATGCATACACTCAAACCTTTATTGAGCACCCAAACCATCAAATCTGTTACATAACCATGACCAAAAACCGTCAAAGGTACAGAGGTTAATGCCCACTAGGTCAGCCAAGCAGTCAAAGATCACAATTTCTCTTTCCTAGTCATAAATGCATATCAGTACAAAAAATAAACACATTCAATTACGAATAAACAGATTTAATTTTTCACTGCTAGGCACAATTGACATTTATAATACCCAATTCATTAAGCAGAAAATTAAACCTATCTTTGGCTAATGGTTTTGTGAACAAATCAGCAAGTTGTAAATCAGTACCAATGAACTTAATATCACATGTTCCATTAGATATGTGTTCCCTTAGAAAATGATGCCTAATTTCAATGTGTTTGGTTCTTGAATGCATGACAGGATTTTTGGTTAAGTTGATTGCACTTGTATTATCACACAGCAGAGGTATATGGTTAAGTAAGATACCAAAATCATTTAATTTCTGTCTTAGCCATATAGTTTGAGCACAACAACTCCCTGCTGCAATGTATTCTACTTCAGTAGTGGAGAGAGCTACACAAGCTTGCTTTTTGCATTGCCATGAGATCAAGCTTGATCCTAGCAAATGACAGGTTCCACTTGTGCTCTTCCTATCAATTTTGCAACCTGCAAAATCTGAATCAGAATATCCAGTTAAACTTAATGAAATATTACCTGGATACCACAAGCCAACTTCTTTAGTTCCTTGCAAATACTTCAAAATCCTTTTGACAACATTGTAGTGTGATTCTTTAGGAGCAGATTGAAATCTTGCACACATGCACATTGCAAACATTATATCTGGCCTGCTGGCAGTGAGATACAGTAGTGATCCTATGAGTCCTCTGTATTTGGTTTCATCAACAGAAATTCCAGCTTCATCATGATCTAAATGACAGCTTGTTGAGAAGGGTGTGCTGATTGGTTTACACTTGTCCATTTCAAATTTCTTCAGCAGATCCTTGCAATACTTAGCTTGACTTAAGAAAATGCCATCCTTGAGTTGTTTGACCTGCAAGCCTAGAAAATAGTTCAACTCACCCATCATTGACATTTCAAACTCACTCTTCATGACTTTCACGAAAGCTTCACACAATTCTCCATTGTTTGATCCAAAAATGATATCATCCACATATACTTGTACTAGAATTGAGTCATCTCCTTTCTTCTTAATGAACAAGGTCTTATCTGATGTGCCTCTGTCATAGCCTTGTGAGGTGAGAAAATCACTTAGCCTCTCATACCATTGCCTAGGAGCTTGCTTGAGTCCATAGAGAGCCTTTTTGAGTTTGAACACATATTCTGGATGTTGATGGTCTTCAAAACCTGGTGGTTGTGAAACAAATACCTCTTCATTTATATAACCATTTAGAAAGGCACTCTTCACATCCATTTGAAATAGCTTGAACCCTTTGATGCAGGAGAAGGCAAGCAACAATCTAACAGCTTCTAACGGAGCCACTGGTGCATAGGTCTCATCATATTCTATCCCTTCTTCTTGATTGTACCCTTTAGCTACTAGCCTAGCCTTGTTTCTGGTGATCACTCCATGCTCATCCATCTTGTTTCTAAATACCCATTTTGTCCCAATTATATTCATCTCAGGTATTCTAGGTACAAGAGTCCAGACCTCATTAAGAGCAAATTGATTCAGTTCCTCTTGCATAGCTAAAATCCAGTTGCTGTCCTTGAGAGCTTCATTCAGATTCTTGGGTTCAACTTGAGATACAAAGGCCATTGCTTCATATAAATTATTCAAGGATTTTCTAGTTGACACTCCTTTCTCAATGTTCCCAATGACATTATCAAGGGTTAAGTCTCTTGGGGTTTTCCACTCTTTTGGCAAACCTGCAGCTGCAGTAGATTCTTGTATAGCATGTGTATCAGCAGTATCAAAATGAATCGATTCATTTTGATTTAAAACAGATTTAAATTCATTACTGTCAAGGTCATCAGCAGCAGTTTTAGATATGCTATGATCAGTTTCATCAAAAACAACATGCATTGATTCTTCTACTATAATCAACCTTTTATTGAAGACTCTATATGCATGACCATTCAAAGCAACACCTTCATCAGATTTAGCATCAAACTTACCAAGATTTTCTTTGCCATTATTCAATACAAAACATTTACACCCAAATACCCTAAGGTGACTCACACTAGGTTTTTTGCCCTTATACTATTTAACACATAAGTTGCAGTATAAACTGCATCAGCCCAAAAATACTTAGGAAGCTTAGATTCATTTAACATAGTTCTAGCTAGTTCCTCTAATGATCTATTTTTCCTTTCAACTACACCATTTTGTTGGGGTGTCCTAGGGGCTGAAAAGGTATGTGCTATCCTATGCTTCTCACAGAACCTCTCAAACTTAGCATTTTGAAACTCTCCCCGATGATCACTTCGAATTGATTTTATGCAGCAACCATTTTCATTTTGCAGAATTTTTGCTAATCTCTTAAAGGCAGTGTAAGCATCATGTTTATGTGCAAGAAATAGAGTCCATGTAAATCTAGAGTAATCATCCACAACAACTAAAGCATACAAATTTCCAGCCAAGCTAGCAACTCTAGATGGACCAAATAAGTTCATATGTAACACATCCAATGGATTTTTTGTAGAGACAATATCCTTTAACTTGAAAGAGGATTTGATTTGTTTACCTTTCACACAAGCATCACAAAGCCTGTTGTCCTGAAATTTAATGTTAGGTAAACCAGAAACTAAATCTTTAGATTTCAATTTATTCAAGTGATTTGTGTGTATGTGAGCTAACCTCCTGTGCCACAGCCAAGACTCATCACTTCTGGACAGCAAACACTCATTTGAAGAGTTAGTTTCCATGATATTCAGCAGATATATGTTATTCACTCTCTTACTAGTAAACAGTACCTTACTAGATGAATTACTTGAGATTGTGCAGCCTTTTGACTCAAAGTTCACCTTGTATCCTTTGTCACAAAGCTGACTTATGCTGAGAAGACTATGCTTGAGTCCTTCTACATACAGCACATTCTCAATGGTTTGAGTTCCCTGTTCCAACAGTGCCTCTGCCCAAAATCCTCCCTCGGTTATTATCACCATAGGTTACATGTCCTTCTGCTTTGAGCTTCAAGCTAGTAAACTTTGTAAGATCTCCAGTCATATGCTTGGAACAGCCACTGTCCAAGTACCACTGATTTTTCTTGCTGCCAATCTGCAAAACAGAATAAAAATGATACAAATGGTACCCTTTTCAGTATAGGGTCCAGCACAGATTAAAACCTTCTCTTTGGTAGCCATTTTGCTAAGTTCTTAGGAACAAGATGCTTTCTAGCAATGCAAGACCTAGATGTATGACCAGATTTCATGCAGTAAAAATAGGTTACATGAGATGCCTTTTTGCCACTGTTAAAAGCTGAAAAAACTGATTTTGCTGGAACAAAAAAACTTGAAAGCTTTTTGACATTGGTTACATTTCCAGGGGTATAACCAAGTCCATTTTTATTGAAAACAGCATTCTGTGAGCCAAGGAGAGACTCAAGGTTTTCTCTTCCCTTGGTGAAATTGGAAAGGGTTTTCAGCAAGTACTTCACTTTTTTTTCCAATTTTTTGCAGTTTTCACAGGTTTTAATAGAGGCATGCAAGCATGTTAGTTCAAGGCTTACCAAATCTGTTTTGGCTTTATGCAATTCTTCCTCAAGTGTTTTTATTTTAGGTGCAAGCACATTATTTACCTTTTGCAGCTTATTGCATATTACAGCTAGCCTATTTGCTTCATCATGTGTTTCCTTGAAAGCAACAAGCAATTGATCATAGTTATCTGAATCCACAGAAAAATCACTTACTGAATCTGAGATTGACTCCTCATCTTTCATCATGAAACACAGATTGCTTTCCTCATTCTCAGTTGAAGAGCTGCTGGTTGAAGACACTTCATTTTCCTCGCATGAGATGTAAGCTCTTCTTCCCTTGTTCCTTTCAAATTTCTTGCTGGCAGATTTGTCCTTTGTTTGATTATCTGGACAATCTGTTTTGACGTGCCCTGTTTTGCCACAGCCAAAGCAAGTATATTTAGAGGAATTTGAATCATTGGGTTTAGGATACCTTCTTTTCTGCTGGTTCCTATTTCTGCTTTTCTTCCTCAGGAATTTGCTGAATCTTTTTGTAAGAAGGCTGATTGTGTCATCATCTTCTGCATCTTCTTTTTCCTCCTTGATCTCATCCAGTTCAGTTGCTTTCAGTGCAAGACCTTTGGGTTTTCTCTCTGTTGTTTCCTGCTCTTTGAGTCTTTTGAGCTCTAGCTCATGCTCCATTAGCTTTCCAAACAGTGCAGCAGTTCCCAACTTTGACAGATCATGGCTTTCAGATATGGCAATCACCTTTGGTTGCCAGCTTCTGTCGAGGCACTTCAATATCTTTATGTTGAGTTCTTCTCTGTCAAATTCTTTTCCCAAACTAGTGAGGTGATTCACAATATGGGTGAACCTTTTCTGCACATCAGCAATGCTCTCCTCGGGTTGCATTCTGAACAGTTCATATTCTTGGATGAGAGCATGTTTTCTTGACCTCTTCACATCTTCAGTACCCTCATGAGTGACTTCTAAGACTTCCCACATCTCCTTAGCTGACTTACATTGGGATATCCTGAAGAACTCATCCATTGTCAATGCAGAGGTTATGATGTTCTTGGCCACAAGATCATGTTGAGCCTTCCTCCTTTCGGTCTCATTCCATTCTGATCTTGGCTTTACCACTTCTTCATCCTTGACAACCTGCATTGGCACATAAGGTCCATTGACCACAGCTTCCCAAATTAATGCATCAATGGATTCCATGAAAATTCTCATTCTAACTTTCCAAAATGCATAATTCATTCCATTGAACATAGGTGGTCTATTAACAGCAGATCCTTCAGCAAAAAAAAAATTAAACTCAGACATTATTACAAACAAACTTGATTAAAATACAAGTCCTAGCTCTTGATACCAATTGTTGGGTTTAATAGTGCCAAAGTTCAAGAGGGGGGGGGGGGGGGGGGGGTGAATTGACCTTTTAAAACTTTCTCGCAGAAACAGTGTTTAACACAGTTTGCAGAAAATAAATCGATTTATGTGAAAATGAACAGATTTATTTCAGCACTGTTTTTGTTTGAAAAGCGTTTATACAGCAAGGTTAATCACAAGATTATGCAGATAGATTTTCCAGATGCACACACACTGATATTGGAACGAAAACCAGTGAAACACACAACAGCAAACTTCAATTTCAAGCAAGTGATTAAGGTTCGATTGATAGCATGCCAATTAATTGAGTTACCTTTACAATCAACCTGTTCCAGTGACTTTTAACAAATTATAAGTGTTCTTCTTGAAACACACAGTTTTCCAGAAATTAAGAACAGTGAATCACAGAACAACAAGCTTCAATTTTAAGCAATTGTTTAAGGTTCAATTAATAACTTTGACAATTTCTTGAGCAACCTATCACAATCAATCTGTTCCAGTGGCTTTTAACAAATTTTATATGTTCTTATCTGACTCAAATAACTTTTCCAGAAATTAAGAACAGGATGAAACGAGCCCAAAAAAAAACAGATTTATTAATGAATGAACAGATTTATTTCTTTGCTGTTTTATTAATTATGCAGAAACTTAATTGTAGAGATTGAGAGAGAATGAACACAGGGCAGTTATACTGGTTCACTCAACTGAGCTACATCCAGTCTTCACCTAAAACCAAGGTGAAATTCACTAAATCACAATACAAACAAACACAATTCCCACTGTTCTTGAAACCTACAAGAACTTAGGTACTCTTGCTGAAATAACCTATTTCAGGTCACACACACTCTTCAAGAAAACCTATCAAGAAGAGTGTTCAACCAAACTATTACAAGAAATGAGAAGTGAAACGACTACACCTGATTGAGGATACAAAGATCTGCCTTAAACCAGTAGGCAAGATTGCTAGAACAGTAGCATCACCTCACACCAAGCTTTTGGAACCAAACCAAGAACAAGCACTTTGCGATTTTCGAAATCTTTGAAGAACAAATGCTAATCCTTTGTAAACTCTTAATTCTCTGCTGTCAAACTTGTTTTTGCAAATGTATGAACGATGTTTAAACTCAGAAACAAGTTTTCATTTTATAGAAAACCAACTTATAACATAATTTTGAAAAACAGTTAAAGCTGTTATAAAATGAATAGATTGAAAATAAAATGAACAGATTTATTTTCAAAAGCAGTTAGAGAATTTGTTAAGTGAGGAGACTTAGTCAACCATTCTGGTGCTGAGATAAAACTGAAAATCGTTTAAGCTTGACATGGCACCAAAGACAAAAAGAATCTATTCATTTACAGATGAACAGATTTATTTTTCAAAACGAAAACAGAAAAGCTTAACTATTTAAACACAGCCGTTTTGAAAGGTAGAAGACTTAGCCAAGGCATCAGTGTAAAAATGAATCTGTTTATTTAGAAAAGAACAGATTTATTTTTATGCAGTAAACGTGTTTTTTTTTGTAAAACATGTGAAAAACAGTTTAAGAAAACTTATGCTTGTTCTTATCACATGACCAGTGGTTATGAGGTGAGTTACTCAGCAAAAAGCCCACTCTTAGACAACCTCTAAGCACTACCTAAGACACACTTAAAGCAAAGCAAAATACACATGAAATGTACATAGAAGTCTTCATCAAACACAATCTTGAAGGGGCAGCAACCATCTTCAACAGATAATCGATTATGTTCATGACATAATCAATTATCTATAAAAATTTCTGTGAGATAATCGATTATGGTTGTTTTTGCACTGGAAGCATAATCGATTATGTGCCATAAACATTTGGATAATCGATTATGTGCTATTTTACACTGGGGTGATAATCGATTATGGTTCTAATTTTCCAGATTTATGATTTTATGTTTTTTGAACTAATTTTTGAATGATGTTTTTTAGGCACAGTTTGATAAATCTTAGACTTGCATTGTGTTGTGGTTTTGTTATGCTTTCTTGAGGTATGTGTGTTTTTTTTTTTTAAATTGTGTTTGGATGTTTAGTTTTATTTTGAATTTAATTTGTTTAAATTATTTTAAAGTAGTTGTTAATTAGTTTTTAATTTTAGATGTGAATGTTTAGGAAAATTGGTTATGTAAGATTGTATATTGTTAATGTAAAAATTTCATGAAATTTGAATATGTTATTTTTGTGACATGAATTGAATTGGATTGAATTTATAGATTGAAATTAGAGATCTAAATCTGTTATTTTAAAATATTGTTATTAAAAAATTATAAAAATTATTGCAGTTTAAAAACAGAAAAACCAAATATACAGAATTTTTTTTTTAACATTTTACAATGTTAATAAATAAATTTATGAATGTATACATAATTTTTTTTTTAACTCTCTTAATAAATAAATTTTTTGATTTAAATTTACAGAATAGACTATTTTTTAGAAATTATTATTTTTTACAGAATGTAAATATAATTTTTTAATGTTATTTTTTAAAACAAATATTGTATTAATTAAAAAAACAGAAAAAGATTACATAATAAATTAAATTTTTTAATAATATGTGTACATAGTTACATAAATTGATAATTTTATTATGAAAAAGTTAAAAAAAATATTGTAGTAATTAAAAAGAACAGAAAAAGATTACATAATAAATTCAATTTTTTAATAATATGTGTAGATAGTGAATATTTTTTTAACATTTAATGTTTTATAAAAAAAAATTATTTATTTGAAATGATTATTTTTATGGAATGGAAATACAAATTTTGAATGTTATATATATAATTCTTTTTTTCATTTTACATAGACATACCATAATGTTATTAAAATATATATAATTTATTTCTTATAATTTACGTAAATTGTTAATATTATTATTTAAAAATTAAATCAAATATTGTAGTAATTTAAAAAAAAAACAGAAAAAGGTTATTTAATAAATTAAATTTTTTACTAATATGTGTACATAGTTAATATTTTTCAACATCAAATTGTTTATAAAAAATAGATTTATTTATTTGAAATTATTATTTTTACAGAATAAAAATAGAAATTTGGGATTTTTTTTAAATTAAATTATTTATAAATAATACATTTATTTATTTATAGTTAATATTTTGACATAATGCATTAATGCAAATTTGACATGTTATAAATAATAAATGTTAACATGTTAACAGAAGTTTTTATAGAAATTAATAATGTTATAGAAAGTTTTATTGTTACATACTGAAAATGTAATTAAAAAAAATTAATAAAGTTATACAATTTTTTATTTTTTATTGTTACAGAATGTAAATGTAATTTAAAATATTAATTATATTATTGTACTAAAACCCTAAACCAAAAAAGTTAAGAGAACATATATTTATTTTTTGATTGATTAAATTATAATTTTGTTAGTCTATATTTATTTTGTTATATTAGATAAATTAAATGATAGAGTCATTTACAATAGAATGTTTATTATAATTATTTAAAATTAGATATTAGGGTTACTGTATTAGTGTAGTTTTACACTGGAACGATAACCGCATTCGGTATGTTGTATAGACACTTATCCATAATCATGGTTCTGGATCAAAGTTCTACATTTCGTGGATGACATTATGAATTCGGGTAGCCATTACGACGAGGCAGAGATGGTACATTTTGAATAAACGGTTGCAATTTATGACGACCTTGTTGCGGCGAACATGAATTTAATTTCACAAATATAAGAACAAATTAAAAAAAAAAATACTGAAGGTCCTTCAGTGATGATCCTTTGTATGATTGGTTTTGGATTGAATTTGTTACGTACGGTGTGTACTACAAGGAACTGTATTAGTGAGTTCCAACCACAAAATGAGCGTCGCAGACAAGAATTGATGGAGTACTTGGTTCACACTGAACAATGTTGTGATATTATTTGCATGGGACCAAAACCTTTTCTTCAATTATGTCAACGAATACGAGGAACTGGACTTGTTAAAGATGCATATCAATCAACCGTGGAAGAACAAGTTGTGAAATTTCTGCACATTACTGGGCATAATGTGAAGAATCGAAGTGTGTCATTCTTTTTTCATCGGTCTGGAGAAACAGTTTCCCGTCACTTTCATAATGTTTTGAGTGCAATATTAAGGTTGGAGGAGGAATTCTTAATTCAACCAAATGGAACGGTTGTAGAACCGCACATCCTTAACAACAATCGATTTTACCCCTACTTTAATGTTTGTTTATGATAATATTATTTTAAATCACGTATAATGTTTTATTTATTTTGTGTTTAATAAAACTTATGAAATTTGGTTTACATTAGCATTGTTTAGGGGCAATAGATGGGACTCATGTACGTGTTAAGGTTTCACGTGCTGATGCACCTTGTTTTCAAGGGAGAAAAGATTGGCCAACTCAAAACATATTTGCAGCGTTCACGAAGTGGACGATGAAGATGAACCTAATTTTGCTCAATGCAATGATTGACGAGGTACGAAAAGGGTGTAGAATTGATGGTAGCTGGACCACTCAAGGATACACTAACATAGTTATGGCTTTAAATGAGGCTGGCTTATCGGGTATTAAGAAAAATAATGTGAAGAACCGTCAGAAAAGCCTCAAGGATAGGTGGAGGGAAGTCCATGATATGTTTGGGGGATTGAGTGGTTTCGCATGGAACCAGACCACCAAACGTTTTGAAGTCGAGGACGAAGTTTGGAGTAAGCTGATTAAGGTACGGTGATAAGTATTTTTTATTGAACAAATACATTTGACTTCACATTTGGCATAAAATACTAATATCTGACATGTATGTAGGCCAAACCATCTGCGACGAAATGGCGTGTGAATCTCATTCCCCATTATGACCTCATAGAGGAGTTGTTGTCTAATGATAGAGCCACGGGAAGTCGGGTCAGGACAACCTGTGACATGAATTCACCTCCTGACATGAGTAATTATAGTGTCAACCTTGGGGACAATAATATGGATTATATCCCCGACCAACCGAACTATGAGGAGGCAGATGACTACGTCCCACGATCACCTGGTCCTCATGTCCAATCTAGTGACACTCTTACACACCGTCAAACACTCCTTCTATGTCGTCTGCTGGCTCTGCAGGCACATCCTCATCTCGAGGATCAAAGAGAAAAGGCCCTACTATGGACGATATTGATGAACATTTTGCATTGTTGAATACTAATCTTCAACAATGTGTGTCATCAATGAAGGATGGAAATGAAAATGCCTCTCAGTTGGTGGATATCGCTCGTGCACAGGCAACGACAGCTCAACATATAGCTGCCGAAATTAGACGAAGAAACGACCTATATGCTGAGCATGTACACCACCATCGACGCCATTCCTCATACCAATACTCAGAGTCTGATATTTGGGCAATGCTCGTGGAGCTTAACATCCCGGACGAACAAGTCATGGATCAATGCTACAAGTTCTTATGTGAGCATCCAGGCAGAGTTAAACAACTATTTGGGATACCATACGAGTGTCGCATGACCAAATTGTTTGCATTCATGACTAGGCGTTGATTTCATATTTCATGCGTCGGCGGTTCCTCCATATCTTCTACTTCAGTTTATGATGTCTTAATTTGATTTCACTTGGTTAATTTGTTTCTCTATGTTTCTTGTTGGACAATTATCACTAGAACTGTTATTATTGACAATTATCAATAGAACTATTATTATTCACTTTTGCACTTCTACTATTGTGTTTGATAACTTCATTTAATTGGTTTATGATATTGTGATAACTTTCCTTTACTTAAAATTGAGTTTCATATTTGATGTCATGAATTTTTAATTTTTTCTATATATTGAACTATTTGCATTATAGATGACATCATCATCCCATAAATGCCACAGAACCCGTATGGGTAGAGAGCCAGCAGAATGTCATGCCGAGAATCCTCCACCAGCAACGGGGATTGAAGAAGTACTTGATTATTCAAGATACTTTACTTCAAAATGGCAAATGATGGTCTTTCAAAACCATTTTCATGGAAGACCAGTCATAACTCTGAAAGTAATGCATTCTCCTTTTTTTGCTGCACGAGGGTTTGAATTTCAAAAGCTTCTAAACTTCCAACACTTACAAACTTTCCTTGGAATGAAACTTCCCTACTATGAGGAATTGGTGCGAGTGTTTTATACAAATTTGAAGATCACACCTCTTAGTGAACTTGCCATTGAGATTTGTGGCAAGTGGATACACATCAATGAAATGGATTGGATGAATATTGTTGATCTGAGGTATGGTGGTGTTAAGTTAACACCTGGGACGATCCCTGAGGAATGTAATTTTGATCGAGCCTTAGCATTATCGTCCATGCTTCGTGAAGATGTTCAGGAACACAATGTCAGAAATGTCGGTAGTCTAACAATGAATGACCGGCTACTACATTACACATGGGTGCATATGGTGTGCCCTTGTGGAAGCAAATTCGCACAAGTATTAAATGAAGATATTTTCATGATCTGGTGCATAAAAATAACATAATGATTAATTGGCCACATTACATCATGCAACACATGATGAAATGTCGGGATAACAACATGTTGCTGCCCTATACAATTTTGATAACACGCATCTTGCAGGTATATGGCTTCGACTTGGAAAATGAACAAGCGGTAATGCTTGGATGGAATCATTATTTCGCCAAAAAGAGTATGACCAAATTAAATATATTCCAGGTCAGTGGTGTATGACAACTCGGTAGGTCTCAAGTGGAGGACGAAGGAGATGATGAAGATGATCAATTGCCAGAACAACATCTTCAAGGTGCTCAACCTCAACCCGCAATCCCCGGTCAAATTGAAATGTTAACCCAAATTTGGGCGGGGATGCAAGACATGAAAGAAAGCATGAGGAACGTTAACATTCATTTTGACAGGCTTGATGAAAGGATGGAGCAGAATGATCAAAGGATGGACAGAATGGAGGATACTCAGAATCAGATTCATCATCATCAAGGTCATTAATTGTCTATTTGCATTATGTTATTGTCATTTATTTTATTTCTATTTTTCATGTTGAACATTATTATTGCTACTTTTATTTTTTTGTTAGTTTTCACCTTGAACATTGAGAAATTGATATTTAACATTAAGCTTCATATTATTTTAAATGCAAGTTCTTTAAGATTTGAACTCTATTATGATTAAAGTAAATATTTCGGGTCCATTATCTAAATTGGAAAATGAATAACATTCATTACGTAGCCTTCAATGTTTGCGCATGACATGACATCATCCTCTAGTTTCACTGGTTGTGGTTTAAAATCACGTGGTACTTTTACCATGCTGCTGGGAGCACAAGTGCGTTTGTTGCTCCTATTTGTGATTGTGGACACTTTGCTGTTTTGAGAACCGCAACAACTGAAAAAAAATGTCGGAAAACGATTTTGGGGTTGTCCCAAGTACATTGTAAATTTAATTCAATCCAGTTTCATGCAAACTGGTTATTTAAATTTTTTCATTGTTAAATTCTATTCTTTTCTTCAAAACAGATTACAAGTGGCATTGTTTTAGGCTGTAATTTTTTCAAATGGTACAATGAATACGTTGCCGATGACAAAGATGCACTCATTATCAGATAACGAAATAAGATATGCCTTCTAGAAACACGTTTGAAGGTTTCCACAAGAAAGGTTAAAATGTTATTACTGGGGATGTCTTTTCTTTTTCTAATTAACATTATTATGTTTTTAAGTTTTGCATAATTTCAAATTAACATGTATTTATCTCTCTCTACATCAAATGTAATGACTTTATATATTTTTGCAACTAATTAATGTTCATGACATCTTTTCTTAAATTATATTAATGTTATTATTAATAGTAATCAAAATCATAATTAATAACAATTATATATTTATATAACATAAAATTTATTAAATAATCATTAATAATATTAAAATTATCTACAAACAAAAATTTTACTAATACAAATTTTTTCAATTAATAAAATTAAAAATGAAGAAATCATACTTCATTTCTATTCTATTTTTTAATTCATTTCAATTTTATATTATTTTTTAAGTTATAATTGAAACTTACAATTATTTTAATTATCAAAATTATGTACAAAATTAATAATATTTTTTTTATTATTTTTTTACACACATGGACAAAAGTATACTTTATTATTATATATAACATAATGTAATATAAATTAAATAATATAATACTAATTATTTTAATTAACTTAAATGTCCTTTAAACTAATTAATATTTCATTTTCATATTTATTTACATGCAAGGGTAAATTTGTAATCTTACAATTTACACTATTTAAAATATATTAAAATACTCTCACAACTATCACATCATTCACACTTTCTAATAAACTTTCTTCACACATTCACTCTAGCATCCCCCAATTCCAAGAACCTTAACTTTCTCCACACTTCCACTCTCCCACACCCTCAACTTTCCACTCACCCACAACCTCTAATCCAAACAAAGCATTAATGAGGATACACAAGGTTTTTTCATTTGGCAGTAAGATGGAGGAGGGCAAGGAACAAGTTACATGGGGTTCTAGTCAATGGTTGGTGGTGCAAGGAAAAGGACGTGGTCAAAGAAAAGGTCAGAGAGTTTTTTGAAGCTAGATTTGTCAAGAAGGATGTTTCCCAGCTCAGATTGGACAATGATAGTTTCAATTCTATATCAGGGGAGGATAATGAAATGTTGGTCGATGTTTTTAATGAAGAAGAAATCAGGGAAACTATTTGGAGCTGCGATAGTATGAAGAGTCCTAGCCTAGATGATTTTAATTTTGGGTTCATTAAATTTTGTTGGGATGTTATTAAAAAGGATGTGGTGTCAGCAGTGAAAGATTTTGCGATTAATGGTAAATGGCCTAAGGGGTAAAATGCGTCGTTTTATGCTTGATTCCTAAAGTCGAAAATCCTCAGTAAATTGGCGAGTTTAGACCTATCTCGTTGGTTGGGTCTTATATAATATAATTTTGAAATTACTATCGTTATGGCTGAAAAAGGTGATAAGCAAAGTCATTGACGTAAGACAAACGATTTTTCTTGAAAGAAGGGGTTTGTTGGATAGTGTTTTAGTAGTTAATGAAGTTTTCGATGAAGTAAAGAGAAAAAAGAAAAGTTGTGTTTTCTTTGAAGTCGATTATGAGAAGGCATATGATTCTGTCAGTTGGGAGTTCATTCTGTATATGTTAAAAAGGGTTGGTTTTTGTGACAAATGGATCCATTGGATTAAATGTATCTTAGAAGCAACTTTTGTGTCAGTGCTTGTGAACGACAGTCCGACTAAGGCGCTTTTTCCTAAGAAAGGGCTTCGCCAAGGTGATTCTTTAGCCCCTTTTTTGTTTCTTATTGTGGCAGAGGGCTTGGCAGGTGTGCTAAGGATGGTAGTTGAGAAAAACTTGATTGATAGCTTGGAGATTGGAAGGAAAAAGGTGAAGGTTAACATATTATAGTATGCGAATGATACTTTATTCTTTTGCGAAGCTAACACTAAAAGTGTTTTTAATATCAAAAAGGCTTTGAACTATTTTCAACTCTGTTCTAGGCTTAAGGTGGATTTTTTGAAGAGTAGGATTGGGGGGTTGGGGATTGACCAACTAATGGTCTAGCGTTATGCGACGATCCTTAATTGCGATATGATGGGTACCCCTTTTGTTTACTTGGGCATGTTGGTAGGAGGGTGCCATAAGAGAGGTGCATTTTGGGGAGGAGTGATTGAAAGAATGAAGGCTAGACTATGCAAATGGAAAGGTAGGTTTTTGTCTTGGGCAGGGAGGATTTATCGATATTAAGTTTGTACTTACATCTATTCCGTTTTTCTATCTGTCTCTATTCAAAATGCCCTCCGTGGTGGCTAATGAGTTAGTGAGGATTCAAAGGAATTTCTTACGGGGTTGGGGTGCTGACAGGAGAAAGATCGCTTGGGCTTCCTAGAGTAAGGTTTGTGAGCCTCGTGGGGTTGGAGGTCTTGGTATTCTAGACTTGAGGGTCTTTAACACAACATTATTAGGGAAATGGATTTGGCGGTTGGGGACTGATAAGGGTGGTTTGTGGAAGGAATTACTTGAATCTAAATATGGAGGTTGGAGAAGCCTGCGAGAGGGAGCGAACAATGGTAGGATCTCTCTGGTAGAAAGAATTGGAGGAGGTTTGGAGTTCGGAAGGATGGGGGAGGAATTTCGAAGATGCTTTCAAGTGGAAGATTGGAAATGGAGATAATGTTTTCTTCTAGGAGGATTGTTGGGCGGGTGATGAGGCTCTAAAGTGTGTCTACTCGAGGTTTTTCTCCATGAGTTCTTGCAAAGATGCTAAGGTGGCTGAGCTTAGAAAATGGATTAATGGTTCTTGGGAGTGGCAACTAACTTGGAGGAGGAGTTTATTTGAACGGGAAAAGCCTTTGGTGAGTCTTTTTCTCTAGTTTCTTCAAGGGTTGAGTTTTGACTTGGAAGAAAATGACAGTTGGGTTTGGAAAGATGGGGAATTCCCTATTTTTACGGTGAATTCTGCTTGTAATTGTTTAAGGAGGGCACACGAAGGGGAGAATGTCTTTGTGTACAAAAAGTTTTGGAGGAGTAAAGTTGTGCCTTCTGCACTTGTCTTTACTTGGAGGGTGCTGGAAAATAAGATTGCAACTAGGATCAATTTAGAAAGGCGCAAAATCGCGGTTAAAAGCCTTTTGTGTGGTCTTTGTGGGTTAGAGGAAGAAACTTGTCGTCATTTGTTTTTTGAATGCATAATAGTGTCGTCTGTATGGAGTCTTTGCTTTGCTTTGCTTGGTGTGACGTTAGTGAGTCACAATGATCCACTATTAAATTTTTTTAGTTTAGGTTGTGTAACGCCCCTGAATCTGTTAATGATATTTTGGGAGCAATTTGGATTGCAGTAATTAGCGAGATTTGGAAGCACAAGAATAATGTCATTTTCAAAGGGGGTGTGGTTGGCTGTTTAGAATTGTTTGCTATGATTCAATTAAAGTTTTGGTCTTGGGTTACCTCCAAATCACATTCTACTTTTTTCTCTTACTCTGACTGGTGTCTTGATCCATTGGTTTGTATGAGGTTGGTTAAGTGATGTAATTCAGTCGATTTGTACTAGAGTTGGTTTTGTGAGGGTTGACAAGATTTGTATAAGGGTTGAACTACCTCTAAAGTGGTTCATATTTAACTTATTGTTTATTACTAATAAAAAAACATGTAAAAATACCACAAAACTTACCTCAACCACCAACGTTCACCACCAGAACCATAAGCAACCACCACCACTCTAAAATAAAGAAGAATGCACCACAATTTCCACCATACTCAGAAAGGTATTGTTGGAATTAAAACTAAGTATGGAAGTGCATCGAGAATTTACCAACCAAAAATTAGGGGTGATGGAATTAACCCGTCATCATTCAGATGGGATGGGTCAACCTTTAGAACTTATCAACTTGTATTGACTTGATCTGCCTAATTCTCAACCCGCCGGATCAAAAGTGAGACGGGACAAGTCAATCCACTAGTTCACCCACCTTTATATGTGGTGATTTTAAAAGGAATGTCGTACTTTTGAAATCAAAATTGGTGGTTGTCGATATTTTATTTGAAAATTTAGTTACATTAATTTATTTATATATTATTTAATTCATTAAAATATTGTTAATATTGACTTTGTTTTGTTAGACGGTATTAAATCTTATTTAATTAGAATATTAAAGTTTGATTAAAGTTTAATGGTGTTCCTTACATTTTTATTATTAAAAAAGTGTTATCAATTATTACAACGAAATAAATAAGAACAAAACAAAAACTACAAAAAAAATATATATATTTTTCTAAGAAAAATTGAAAAGTGACAAGTCAATTCATTAACTCGTCAACCCATCCTAAAATGGGACGAATTACCAATTTCAAACCATATAATCTAGAGGCTAATTCTCCTTGCACCTCCATACTTTTTTTTTAATTTCAAAACTCTTTTGAGTATGGTGGAGAGTGTGGGGTCTTCTTCATTTTCATGTAGTGGTGGTTGCTTGTGGTGGTTGGTAGTGAACGTTGGTGGTTGATGTAAGTTTTGTGGTGTTTTAATTAGTGGTAGTTGTGTTTTCGTTTGCGTTTTTATTTAAGCTTTTAAAAGCCATAAAACCCAGCAAAAAAATCAACGAGGTGAAAAAATGAAGTACAAAACTCTAAAAGAAAATTATTTTTGCACTAGGGAACGTTGAATACAATGAATCTTCTCGCCAACCATTTCACACATGCTCAAGTGATTGAACTGCTCTCAAAAGTTTTTGCTGGAGAAGAATGTAGTTGTTACAACTATAATGTTGTGTTTGTTTCCAAGTATGAGGAGAGATAAGGGAGAAGAGAGGAGGGAGGGGTGCTTATTGTGTTTTTTTTTCAGCAGTTTTGAGAGTGAGAGAGTGGATGAGGGAGAGGGTGAAAGTCTTTTGTCATTCTTCACACAAATGAAGAGATTTGTGTTTATTTCATGTAGGATTCTTGCATTTTACCCAAATACCTTCGTGCCTGCATTTTATTACAATATACAAGATTAAATATTACATAAATTTATTTAATAATTTCAAAAATATTTAATTATACTATTAATAGAAACATATAATAATAAATAATGAAAATAAATAAAATAAAATTATAATATCAACAAAACTTATATAATTATATAAAATAACAAATATATAAAATAATAAATATTATATTCATAAATTTTAATATATTTAATAAATTTATTTCAATTTAACACAAAAATATTTTCTATTATACTTTTATTGAAAAATGCAAGTAATTATGGATATTATATATTAGAAAAATTTAATTAATTCAAACCTACACAAAAAAAAGTATATCATAATTCATTATTTAAATATTTTGTAATAATTTCTAAATTCCTTTCCAACTATCCCATCACTCACAAATTTCTATGAATCATCCTTACAAATTCACTCTATCATCCCTTAATCCAAACATCCTCACATATCCTCACACATCCTCTTTAATCCTCACAAATCTACTCCCTTCCTTCCTCACAAATTCCCTCCAAAATCTAAACGGAAAGTATGAGTGCGAGAGTACAATTAAGGTTATTTAAAAAATTTAAAGTTATGCTTAATTTAAGGTTATTTAAAAATTTTAAAAATAAGAATCGATTTTTCACAATTAATATAAAAGTGCAGGATAAAAGTTTGGAGGTGAAAGAAAACAATGAATAATTTAGATGAGTAAGTTCAGCCGTCCGATGATGGACAAAGAGAGACCAAAACAAAATCTTACCAAAAATAAAATATTAAAAGAAACTTACTGTAATTTTAACAAAATATTTTATTTTAAAATCTTATTTTAATTTTTATATTCATATCACATAATCTTCTTACTGTATAGTATAAAAGATTTTCAAGAGTTTAAGTTTTCATCCATGCTGTAAAAGTATATATCTCATTCGTAAGATTTTAACTTCCTTTTCTAGGTCAAACGGTAGATTTTATACGGATTCCATAAAAAATTATAATATAATTTTATTAATTGTAGACTATTACAATTATTGTTATTATTAACGGATAAAAATATCTTTAAATTCTAAGAAGTTAACAATCATTCAGTAACACCCTTCAATTTAATTTTATCTTCTCATTTATTATATAAATAAATAAAAGAACTGTATTACCACTTCTTGTACTTTTCTTTCGATTTTAACTTTTATTTTATTGTCATAAAATTGATGGTTCTATTCAATTACATAAGATATGGACAAGATTACATTTTCCATCATGAGGATTTATTTGTATATTTTTAATTTAAGATTTTAAAAGATTTCGTCAAGATATATTAATTAGACGCGCGCCTATTTAATATGTAACTAACTATTATCATTTGATTTTTACTATTATTATTATGGTTTGAATTTGAATAATGATCATTTCATTAAATTATTTTAGATTTAATTTGGTGACATCTTATTTAATGTTATTTAATGATATTAGTTTGACATGATTATATATTTCAAGATTGTATCTTTTCATTTATTAATTATTTCATTTAATATTTTATTATATTTCATAAGATTTTATTAAGATATAAGTATATATCTATCTATATACTGTATCTTTCCCAATTCATTCATTTCATTCTTATAGTGAGAAGAGAAAAACTTCAAACTCTTGAACGAAAAGTTAACTTGAATCCATATTTTCTTTAGTGTGAACGGTGGTATCAAATTAAAGAACTCTACAATCAAACAAGTGAGTTTAATCTAATGTTTTTCAATCTTTCTAACCCTTTTGTTAGATCATTTTGTTTTGTCTTTGTTTCATGTGTTGTTACAAATTTTTCAATGTCTTGTTTGAAGTGTTTCTTTGAAATTCATTATGATCATTCATGTAAAAATTGAAGATAACTTATAAAATCATGGTTTTGTGAAATTGTTTAAATTATTTGGTGTGCTTGTTTCTTAATTAACTCGCATTCGATCATCCAAATTTTGATGTTGATTCATCTTCTTCTCAGTAACACCAATGGAAATGCAGTGGTCAATTGTAGATGATGGTTGTATCATTGATTTGCTGGATTTGGGTCACCGCAACAACACCAACAATGACATCAACACTGAATTTTTAAGATCAACCGAAGATGGTGGTGTTTATATCTTTGATTCCATGAACTTGGATCACAACAACAACATGCAAAACAATGGCAGTAGAACTTTAAGATCAACCCAAGATGGTGTTTTCATCTTTGATTCCATGCAAAACAACTGCAATTCCTTTCAAAATCTTGAAAGGTTCAAAATTGAAGAAAAAACAGAAGAGTCTTGTTGCATTTGTCTTGGGGAATTTTCAATTGGATCAAGAGCAATTCGCATGCCCCAACCATGTTCTCATATCTTTCATCAACATTGCATCACAAAATGGCTGAACATCAATCAGACATGTCCTTTATGTCGCAGGAACATCTAGCTACACCATTTTTCAATATATAATCTTTGTGCTTAGGTTTTTCAATGTTCATTACCAATCACTTTGTTATTTGTAATATCCTATTGTTCTTTGATGATAATAAAGATTTGAGTTGTAATATTATGTATGAGTAAACTTGATTCTCTTTTTATTTAAATTTTCATGAACAATTTGAAAAAGAAAATATAAAGATTGATAAAAAAAACACTTAATTTCACGAAGTGAGACCTAAAAAATCTAATCCAAAATCTATTCAGACAAATATGTGTAATATTATTATTTATTGGTAATTTTTATTTTTTTAAAAACTAATAAATAAATAAATATTAAAAATATATCCAAAATCAATTTTAATTAGATCCCGCTAATAATGCCTAACTACTTGTTCATTATTTTAAAATAAATTCGACATATAAAATTTAGATTTGAGTTTTGTTTAATGAATGCGAACCGTCTATAAAAAAAACATTCTTATAATTATTAATTGTTTTATAAAAAGTTAAGATATATAATAAATAAAATATATTTGATAACGATGCATATATCAAAATTTAGATTAACGATTGAACAAATAAGAATAGAATATTTGCGCTAGGAAAACATCAAAATTTGTAATATGGAAATATAGCCAGTGTACAAATGGAACAAATAAAAGTCATATATTGTTTTGTAGATTTTCTTGAGAAGTTATAACCGTAAGTAAATATGATTTAGTGGAAGAAAATTAAAAAACTTAAAATACAATTTTATGACTGTATTTATAATGAGTAAAATAATCTACAAAGGAGTCATAAAGTTAATATAGCAAAATTAAATAACTAATTTCCTAATTGTAAATAACAAATGTTTATATCTTTGATAGCCCTTTAAGTTAGTTGGGTAAGTTGGATTATGTGTACAACACTTCTATCTTCGATTAACCTTATAAATATAAGTAAAAGAAAAGAAAAGTAATAATGATATACGAAAAAAAACAAACTATCCTTCAAGTTCAATACATTATCCTTCACTTTTATAATAATTGTGAAAAGCCGGATTTTAACATTTTTATAATTTTAAAAAAATTATAAATGAAGTAAAATTTAACTTCTTTAAATAACTTTAGCAACAATATCTATTCACATATTGTGATTGTTTTCAAATACGAGGAGGAAAAATGGAGGAAGTGTTTATTGTGTTTGTTTAAGTGATTTTGAGGGTAAGAGAGTGGATTGAGGGAAGGGTGAGAGCCTTTTTTCATTCCTCACACAAATAAAGAGATTTGTGTTGATTCCATGTAAGATTCTTATATTTTACAAAAATACTCTTTTGCATGCATTTTATTACAATATATACAAAAATAAACATTGCATAAATTTATTTAATAATTTAAAAAATATTTTATTATACTATTAATAACAACATATAATTATAAATAATGAAAATAATAAAACAAAATTATAATATCAACAAAACATATATACTTATATAAAATAACAAATATATAATAATAAATATTATTTTCATAAATTTTAATATATTTAAATAATTTATTTCAGTTTAACACAGAAATAATTTCTATTATATTTTTTTAATTTTTTTTATTGAAAAATACAAGTATTATGGATATTATATATTAGAAAAGTTTAATCAATTCAAACCCACAAAAAAAAATATATATCATAATTCATTATTCAAATATTTTGTTGTAACAAGAGTAAATTTGTCAACTTACATTTTACATCTTTAAAATAATTTCTAAATTCTTTTGCAACTATCACATCACTCACAAATTTTCATAAATCATCCTCATAAATTCACTTTATCATCCTTCAATCCAATCAACCTCACATATCCTCACACATCTCCTCTAATCCTAACAAATCCACTTCCTCCCCTTTCTTTCCCACAAATCTCCTCCTCAATCCAAACACGATTGGTGGAAGGTATGAGATGCAAGATTGTAATTAAGATTATTTAAAAATTTAAAGTTATGATTAATTTAGAGTTATTTAAATTTTTTAAAAATATTAAAATCGATTTTTCACAATTGATATAAAAATGCATGATATATAGAAGTATGTACAATTGCATGATATATAGAAGTATGTAGGTGGAGGAAATATTTTACTAATTTAGATGAATTAGTTCAGTCGATGTACTTACAGAAACTAAAACAAAACCTTACCAAAAATAGAATGATTAAAGGAAACTTAGTCTAAATTAACAAAATATTT
The DNA here is from genome assembly GCF_000499845.2 of Phaseolus vulgaris. Classification (NCBI taxonomy): domain Eukaryota; kingdom Viridiplantae; phylum Streptophyta; class Magnoliopsida; order Fabales; family Fabaceae; genus Phaseolus; species Phaseolus vulgaris. The sequence goes on from NC_023753.2 coordinate 10,616,731, forward strand.
TATTTTAAAATCTTATTTTAAGTTTTATATTCACATAATCTTATTACTGTATAGTATAAAAGATTTCCAAGATTTAAAGTTTTCCATATTGTAAAAGTATATATCTCATTATACGGATTCGATAAAAGAAAATATTATATATATTTATTAATTATAGACTCTTTTTTTTATCAGCATTTATTAATTATAGACTATTACTATCATTGTTATTATAAACGGATGAAAAATATCTTTAAAATCTAAGAAGTTAACAATCATTCACTAACCCACTTCAATTTAATTTTATCTTCTCATTTATTATATAAATAAACAAAAAGAACTGTATTACCACTTCTTGTACTTTTCTTTCGTTTTTAACTTTTAATTTATTGTCATAAAATTGATGGTTCTATCCAATTACATTAGATATCATAGATTATATTTTCCATCATGAGAATTTCATTTTTATATATTTAGTTTAAGATTTTAAATGATTTGGTCAAGATATATTAATTAGACGCGCTCCTCTTCAATATGTAACTAACTATTCTCATTTTATTTTTAATATTATTATTGATTATGGTTTGAATTTGAATAATGATTATTTGATTAAATCATTTTAAATATAATTTGATGAGATCTTATTTAATGATATTAGTTTGATATGATTATATTTTTCAAGATCATATCTTTTTATTTATTAATTTTTTTATTTAATATTTTATTATATTTCATAAAATTTTATTAAGATGTAAATATATATATATATAGTATTTTTTCCAATTCATTCATTTCATTCCTATAGTGAAAAGAGAAAAGTTTCAAACTCTTGAACGAAAAGTTTACTTGAATCCAGATTTTCTTTACTGTGAGAGGTTATCTCAAATTATGGAACTCTACAATCAGACAAGTGAGTTTAATCTAATGTTTTTCAATCTTTCTAACACTTTTGTTCGATCATTTTGTTTTGTCTTTGTTTCATGTGTTGTTACAAATTTTGCAATTTGTTTATGTCTTGTTTAAAGTGTTTCTTTGAAGTTCATTATGATCATTTATGTAAAAATTGAAGCAAGATAACTTATAGAATAATGGTTTGTGAAATTGTTTAAATTCTTTGGTGTGCTTGTTTCTTAATTAACTCACATTCGTTCATCTAAATTTTGACCTTGGTTCATCTTCTTCTCAGTAACACCAATGGAAATGCAGTGGTCAATTGTAGATGATGGTTGTATCATTGATTTGCTAGATTTGGGTCACCGCAACAACACCAACAATGACATCAACACTGAATTTTTAAGATCAACAGAAGATGGTGGTGTTTATATCTTTGATTCCATGAACTTGGAAAACAACAACATGCAAAACAATAGCAGTAGAACTTTAACATCAACCCAAGATGGTGTTTTCATCTTTGATTCCATACAAAACAACCATAATTCTGTTCAAAATCTTGAAAGGTTCAAAATTGAAGAAAAAACAGAAAAGTCTTGTTGCATCTGTCTTGGGGAATTTTCAATTGGATCAAGAGCAATTCGCTTGCCCCAACCATGTTCTCATATCTTTCATCAACATTGCATCACAAAATGGCTCAACATCAGTCACACATGTCCTTTATGTCGCAGGAACATCTAGCTACATCATTTTTCAATCTATAATCTTTGTGCTTAGGTTTTTCAATGTTCATTACCAATCAATTTGTCAATTGTAATATCATATTGTTCTTTGATGATAATAAAGATTTGATTTGTAATATTAAGTATGAGTAAACTTGATTCTCTTGTTATTTGAATTTTTTTTTAAAGATGTACTTTTATAACTTTTCTTGAATGTGTGATCCATACACGTTTTAATACATTCTGAAAAACATTCTTTTGAAAAATAATATTTGTTTAGAAAAAATTCTCATACCTTTATATAAAGAAGAGTTTCAGAAAAAATGTAAAGATTGGTAGAAATAATTACTTAATTTGGCAAAGTGAGACCTAAAAGATCTAATCCAAAATCTATTCAGACAAATATGTGTACTTTCATTATTTATTGTTAATGTTTATTTCCAACTAATAATTAAATATTAAAAATATAAGGAAATATATTTTAATTAGATCCCACTAATAATGTTTAACTATTTCTTCATTATTTTAAAATAAATTCTACATATCAAATTTAGATTTGAGTTTTGTTTAATGAATGCGAACTGTCTATTAAAAAAACATTCTTATAATTATTAATTGTGTTATAAAAAATGAAGAAATATAATAAATCAAATATATTTGATAATGATGCATATGTCAAAATTTAGATTAACGATTGTATCAACAGATGAAAGAAGTGTATGTTTATCGATAGTTAACAGTACTATGTTTTAAAGTACAATCTTTTCGTTTTAGAAAATTCAAATCTATAAAGAAAATTATGTATAATTTGTTTTTATCACTAGGATATTACTGTGAAGCATTCGCAATTCTTTTTTAAAACTCAAGAACCTTGTAAAAGCAATTGAACACTATCCCATTTGCGTATAAATTATTATTTAACTAATTATTATATTATGAAGAAAAAAAATATTGAAACGAACAATTTAATACCAATTTCTATCAAACATGTAGCCAATAATGTTCATATATTTTCAGTAATTAATCTAAACCTTGGAACAGATCAAGAATAGAATATTTGTGCTAAGGTAGAAAAGTATCTATGCTGTCAAAAGGATTCAAAATTTGTACAATGGAAATATATTGTTTTGCAGATTTTCTTGAGAACTTATAACCGTAATTAAATATGGATGAAAATTATAAAACTGAAAATACAATTTTATGACTGTATTTATAATGATTAAAAAGAATCTACAAAATAATCATAAAGTTAATATAGCTAAATTAAACAACTAATTTTCTAAATCGTAAATAACTAATATTTATATCTTTCACACCATTTGTGCATTAGGATCCCAATTCAAGAGTCCTTCAAGTGTATACAACACTTCTAACTAGGATTAACCCAACAAATATAAAATAAAAAAAATAAAAAAGCAATGAAATACGAAAAAGACAAACTATTAGATCCAATACAACTCAATACATTACCTTGCACTTTTATAATAATTATGAAAAATTTGTTTCTAAATTAGTTTCTATTATTGTTAAATAGTTTTTAAATTGGTATCTAATTAGCTACAAAAGTTTTAACTACCAATTATTTAGTTTTTAGATTTGGTAGAAAAACCTTGGTTGCTAATTAGATATCAATTTAGAAACCATTTAACCATAATATAAACTAATTTAGAAACCAAAAATTTATTTAGTTCCTAAAATGATATCTAATTTAGCCACTATAGCAACTAATTATTTTTTTTTTCTAAAATTAGTTTATATTTCATGATTTTCTTGTAGTGTATCCTCACACATCTTCTTTAATCCTCACAAATCCACTCTCTCATTTCTTTACAAATTCCCTGCTCAATCTAAACACGACGAGGAAGTATGGGTGCGAGAGTGCAATTAAGGTTATTTAAAAAAATTTAAAGTTATGTTTAATTTGAAGTTATTTAAAAAATTTAAAAATAAGAATCCACTTTTCACAATTAATATAAAAGTGCAGGATAAAAGTGTGGAGGTGAAGAAAAAAATAACTAATTTAGATGAGTAAGTTCAGCGCCCGGACGAAGAGAGACCAAAACAAAAACTTACCACAAATAAAATGATTAAAAGAAATTTACTCTAATGTTAATAAAATATTTTATTTTAAAATCTTATTTTAATTTTTATATTCATACCACATAATCTTCTTACTGTATAGTATAAAAGATTTTCAAGAGTTTAAGTTTTCATCCATGCTGTAAAAAGTATATATCTCATTCGTAAGATTTTAACTTCCTTTTTTTAGGTCAAACGGTAGATTTTATACGGATTCCATAAAATATTATAATATATTTTTATTAATTATAGACTATTACAAATATTGTTATTATTAACGGATAAAAATATCTTTAAATTCTAAGAAGTTAACAATCATTCACTAACACCCTTCAATTTAATTTTATCTTCTCATTTATTATATAAATAAATAAAAAAGAATTATATTACCACTTCTTGTACTTTTCTTTGATTTTAACTTTTATTTTATGTCATAAAATTGATGGTTCTATTCAATTACATTAGATATCGACAAGATTACATTTTCCATCATGAGGATTTATTTTTATATTTTAATTTAAGATTTTAAATGATTTCGTCAAGATATATTAATTAGACGCGTGCCTATTTAATACGTAACTAAGTATTATAATTATATTTGTACTATTATTATTATGGTTTGAATTTGAATAATTATCATTTCATTAAATTATTTTAAATTTAATTTGATGAGATCTTATTTAATGTTATTTAATGATATTAGTTTGACATGATTATATTTTTCAAGATCGTATCTTTTCATTTATTAATTATTTCATTTAATATTTTATTATATTTCATAAGATTTTATTAAGATGTAAGTATATATCTATCTATATATAGTATTTTTTTCATTTCATTCCTATAGTGAGAAGAGAAAAGCTTCAAACTCTTGAACAAAGAGTTAACTTGAATCCAGATTTTCTTTACTGTGAGAGGTGGTCTCAAATTAAGGAACTCTACAATCAAACAAGTGAGTTTAATCTAATATTTTTCAATCTTTCTAACCCTTTTGTCTGATCATTTTGTCTTGTCTTTGTTTCATGTGTTGTCACAAATTCTACAATTTGTTTATCTCTTGTTTGAAGTGTTTCTTTGAAATTCATTATAATCATTTATGTAAAAATTGAAGCAAGATAGCTTATAGAATCATGGTTTGTGAAATTGTTCAAATTCTTTGGTCTACTTGTTTCTTAATTAACTCGCATTCGATCATCCAAATTCTGATCTTTGTTCATCTTCTTCTCAGTAACACCAATGGAAATGCAGTGGTCAATTGTAGATGATGGTTGTATCATTGATTTGATGGATTTGGGTCCCCGCATGGATTTGGGTCACCGCAGCAACACCAACAATGACATCAATGCTGAATTTTTAAGATCAACAGAAGATGGTGGTGTTTATATCTTTGATTCCATGAACATGGATCACAACAACAACATGCAGAACAATAGAAGTATAACTTTAACATCAACCCAAGATGGTGTTTTCATCTTTGATTCCATACAAAACAACCACAATTCTGTTCAAAATCTTGAAAGGTTCAAAATTGAAGAAAAAACAGAAGAATCTTGTTGCATCTGTCTTGGGGAATTTTCAATTGGATCAAGAGCAATTTGCATGCCCAAACCATGTTCTCATATCTTTCATCAACATTGCATCACAAAATGGCTCAACATCAGTCACACATGTCCTTTATGTCGCAGGAACATCTAGCTACACCATTTTTCAATGTATAATCTTTGTGCTTAGGTTTTTCAATGTTCATTACCAATCACTTGTCAATTGTAATATCCTATTGTTCTTTGATGATAATAAAGATTTGAGTTGTAATATTAAATATGAGTAAAATTGATTCTCTTGTTATTTGAATTTTTCATTTAATGATGTACTTTTATAACATTTCTTAAATGTCTTTTTAGAATAGAATATTTGCGCCGAGGTAGGAAAGCATCTATGCTGTCAAAAGGATTCAAAATTTGTACAATGGAAATATATTGTACAAATGGAACAAATAAAAATCATATACTGTTTTGCAGATTTTTTCACTTGCAATTTTATAATAATTGTGAAAAGTCAGATTTTAATATTTTTAAATAATTATAAATGAAGTATAATCTCACTTCTTTAAATAACTTTAATTGTAACATCGCATTTACTTACTTAATGTTGTGATTGTATTCGGGTATAAGCTATTCTGTTTGTTTTTGTGATTTTGAGACTGAGAGAGAGGGAGGAGAGACTAAAGAGCCTTTTTTTCATTTGTCACACAAATGAAAAGATTTGTATTGATTACATATATGATTCTTATATTTTATCCAAATACGTTTCGCATGTATTTTATTACAATATACAAAATTAAATATTACATAAATTTATTTAATAATTTCAAAAATATTTAATTATACTATTAATAACAACATATAATTATAAATAATGAAAATAATAAAACAAAATTATAATATCAACAAAACATATATACTTATATAAAATAACAAATATATATAATAATAAATATAATTTTCATAAACTTTAATATATTTAATAAATTTATTTCAATTTAACACAAAAATATTTTATATTATATTTTTATTGAAAAATACAAGTAATTATGGATATTATATATTAGAATAATTTAATTAATTAAAACCTACACACACAAAATTATATCATAATTTATTATTCAAATATATTTTAATAACAAGAGTAAATTTGTAAACTTACATTTTACATCTTTAAAATAATTTCAAAATTTCTTCCTAACTATCATATCAAACACAAATTTTCATAAATCATCTTCACAAATTCAATCTAAACAACCTCGCATATTCTCACACATCCTCTCTTATTCTCACAAATCTCCTCCTTGATTCTAAAACGGCTAATGGGAGGTATGGGATTTAAAAGTGCAATTAAGGTTAATTAAAAAAAATTAAATTATGTTAAATTTAGGGTTATTTAAATTTTTTAAAAATATTAAAATTGAATTTTCACAATTAATATAAAAATGCAGTATAAAAAGTATAGAGGTAGAAGAAAAATTTGACTAATTTAGATGAATCAGTTCGACCGCCCGATGGACCAACATATTCCAAAAGGAAACCTTACCAAAAATAGAATGATTAAAGGAAACTTAACAAAATATTTTATTTTAAAATCTTATTTTAAGTTTTATATTCATATCACATAATCTTATTACTGTAAAATATAAAAGATGTTCAAGATTTAAAGTTTTCATCCATATTGTAAAAGTATATATCTCATTATACGGATTCCATCAAAAAAATTATTATATATTTTTATTAATTATAGACTATTACTTTTATTGTCATTATTAACGGATAAGAAGTTATCAATAATTCACTAACACCCTTCAATTTAATTTTATCTTCTCGTTTATTATATAAATAAATAAAAAGAACTGTACTATCACTTCTTGTACTTTTCTTTCGTTTTTAACTTTTATTTTTTTGTCATAAAATTGATGGTTCTATTCAATTACATTAGATAAGACAAGATTACGTTTTCCATAATCAGGATTTTAATTTAAGATTTTATATAATTTTGTCAAGATATATTAATTAGACGCGGGTGAATTTAATATGTAACTAACTATTATCAGTTTGTTTTTATTATTATTATTATGGTTTGAATTTGAATAATGATCATTTGATTAAATCATTTTAAATTTAATTTGATGAGATCTTATTTAATGATATTAGTTTGATATGATTATATTTTTTAAGATTGTATCTTTTCATTTATTAATTATTTTATTATATTTTATAAAATCTTATTAAGATATAAGTATATATTTATCTATATATAGTATCTTTTCCAATTCATTCATTTCATTTATATAGTGAGAAGAGAAAAGTTTCAAACTCTTGAACGAAAAGTTAACTTGAATCCAAATTTTCTTTACTGTGAGAAGTGGTCTCAAATTAAGGAACTCTACAATCAAACAAGTGAGTTTAATCTAGTGTTTTTCAATTTTTCCAATCCTTTTGTCTGATCATTTTGTCTTGTCTTTGTTTCATGTGCTGTCACAAATTCTGCAAATTGTTTATGTCTTGTTTGAAGTGTTTCTTTGAAGTTCATTATGATCATCTTTGTAAAACTGAAGCAAGATAGCTTATAGAATCATGATTTGTGAAATTGTTAAGATTCTTTGGTCTGCTTCTTTCTTAATTAACTCGCATTCGATCATCCAAATTTTGATTTTGGTTCATCTTCTTCTCAGTAACACCAATGGAAATGCAGTGGTCAATTGTAGATGATGGTTGTATAATTGATTTGATGGATTTGGGTCACCGCAACAACACCAACAATGACATCAATGCTGAATTTTTAAGATCAACAGAGGATGGTGGTGTTTATATCTTTGATTCCATGAACTTGGATCACAACAACAACATGCAAAACAATGGCAATAGAACTTTAAGATCATTCCAAGATGGTGTTTTCATCTTTGATTCCATGCAAAACAACAACAATTCTGGTCAAAATCTTGAAAGGTTCAAAATTGAAGAAAAAAGAGAAGAGTCTTGTTGCATCTGTCTTGGAGAATTTTCAATTGGATCAAGAGCAATTCGCATGCCCCAACATGTTCTCATATCTTTCATCAACATTGCATCACAAAATGGCTCAACATCAGTCATACATGTCCTTTATGTCGCAGGAACATCTAACTACACCATTTTTCAATCTATAATCTTTGTGCTTAGGGTTTTCAATGTTCATTACCAATCACTTTGTCAATTGTAATATCCTATTGTTCTTTGATGATAATAAAGATTTGAGTTGTAATATTATGTATGAGTAAACTTGATTCTCTTTTTATTTAAATTTTCATTTAAAGATGTACTTTTATAACATTTCTTGAATGTGTAATCCATACACTTTTTAATACATTCTGAAAAACTTTTTTTTGAAAAATACAATTTTTTTAGAAAAACATTCTCATACCTTTATATAAAGAAGAATTTTAAAAAAATATAAAGATTGATAAAAAAATTACTTAATTTCACGAAGTGAGACCTAAAAGATCTAATCCAAAATCTATTCAGACAAATATGTGTAGTATTATTATTTATTGGTAATTTTTATTTTTTAAAAAACTAATAAATAAATATTAAAAATATATGCAAATCAATTTTAATTAGATCCTGCTAATAATGTCTAACTATTTGTTCATTATTTTAAAATAAATTCTACATATCAAATTTAGATTTGAGTTTTGTTTAATGAATGTGAACCGTCTATAAAATAAACATTCTTATAATAATTAATTGTTTTATATAAAATTAAGATATATAATAAATCAAATATATTTGGTAACGATGCATTTATCAAAATTTAGATTAACGATTCAACAGATAAGAATAGAATATTTGCGCTGAGGTAGGAAAGCATCTATGCTCTCAAAAGGATTCAAAATTTGTACAATAGAAATATAGGCATTTGTATAAATGGAACAAATAAAAACCATATATTGTTTTGCAGATTTTCTAGAGAAGTTATAACCGTAAGTAAATATGATTTAGTGGAAGAAAATTATAAAACTTAAAATACAATTTTATGATTGTATTTATAATGAGTAAAATAATCTACAAAAGAGTCATAAAGTTAATATAGCTAAATTAAACAACTAATTTCCTAATTGTAAATAACTAATATTTATATCTTTGATAGCCCTTTAAGTTAGTCGGGTAAGTTGGATGATGTGTACAACACTTCTATCTTCGATTAACCCTACAAATATAAGTAAAATCAAAGAAAAGCAATAATGATATACGAAAAAGAAAAACTATCCCTCGAGGTTAATACCTTATCCTCCACTTTTATAATTGTGAAAATTGGGATTTTAACATTTTTACATTTTTTAAACAATTATAAATGAAGTAAAATCTCACTTCTTTAAATAATTTTAGTTGTAACATTTATCAGAGTGTTGTGATTGTTTTCAGGTATGAGGAGGGAGAAGGGAGGAAGTGTTTATTGTGTTTGTTTTAGTAGTTTTGAGGGTGAGAGAGTGGATTGGGAGAGTGATGAGAGCATTTTTCATTCCTCACACAAATAAAGAGATTTGTGTTTATTTGTGTTGATTACATATAAGATTCTTTATACTTTTGTGCATGCATTTTATTACAATATACAAAATTAAATATTACATAAATTTATTTAATAAATTAAAAAATATTTAATTATACTATTAATAACAACATATAATTTTAAATAATGAAAATAATAAAACAAAATTATAATATCAAAAAAACATATATAGTTATATAAAATAACAAATATATATAATAATAAATATTATTTTCATAAATTTTAAAATATTTAAATAATTTATTTTAATTTAACACAAAAATAATTTATATTATATTTTTTTAATTTTTTATTGAAAAATACAAGTATTATGGATATTATATATTAGAAAAATTTAATTAATTCAAACCTACACAAAAAATATATCATAATTCATTATTCAAATATTTTTTAATAACAAGAGTAAATTTGTAAACTTATATTTTACATCTTTTAAAATAATTTTTAAATTTCTTTCCAACTATCACATCACTCACAAATTTTCATAAATCATCCTCACAAATTCACTTTATCATCCTTCAATCCAAACAACCTCACATATCCTCAAACATCTCTTCTAATCCTAACAAATTCACTCCCTTTTCCACAAATTTCCTCCTCAATCCAAACACACATGTGGGAGGTATGGGATGCAAGAGTGCAATTAAGATTATTTAAAAATTTATAGTTATGCTTAATTTAGAGTTATTTAAATATTTTAAAGAGAAATATTTTTACTAATTTAGATGAATTAGTTAACAGAAACTAAAACAAAACCTTACCAAAAATAGAATGATTAAAGGAAACTTACTCTAATTTAACAAAATATTTTATTTTAAAATCTTATTTTAAGTTTTATATTCATATCACATAATCTTATTACTGTATAGTATAAAAGATTTTCAAGATTTAAAGTTTTCCATATTGTAAAAGTATATATCTCATTATACGGATTCCATAAAAAAATTATTATATATTTTTATTAATTATAGACTATTACTATTATTGTTATTATAAACGGATGAAAATATCTTTAAAATCTAAGAAGTTAACAATCATTCACTAACACCCTTCAATTTAATTTTATCTTCTCATTTATTACATAAATAAACAAAAAGAACTGTATTACCACTTCTTGTACTTTTCTTTCGTTTTTAACTTTAAAATATTGTCATAAAATTGATGGTTCTATTCAATTACATTAGATATCAACAAGATTACGTTTTCCGTCATGAGGATTTCATTTTTATATATTTAGTTTAAGATTTTAAATGATTTCGTCAATATACATTTATTAGACGCGCCCCTATTTAATATGTAACTAACTATTGTCATTTTATTTTTAATATTATTATTGATTATGGTTTGAATTTAAATAATGATTATTTGATTAAATCATTTTAAATTTAATTTGATGAGATCTTATTTAATGATATTAGTTTGATATGATTTATCTTCTCATTTATTAATGTTTTCATTTAATATTTTATTATATTTCATAGGATTTTATTAAGATGTAAGTATATATCTATCTATATATAGTATCTTTTTCAATTCAAATCATTTCATTCCTATAGTGAGAAGAGAAAAGCTTCAAACTCTTGAACGAAAAGTTTACTTGAATTCGGATTTTCTTTACTGTGAAAGGTGATATCAAATCAAGGAACTCTACAATCAAACAAGTGAGTTTAATCTAATGTTTTTCAATCTTTCAAACCCTTTGGTTTGATCACTTTGTTTTGTCTTTGTTTCATGTGCTGTTACAAATTTTGCAATGTCTAGTTTGAAGTGTTTCTTTGAAGTTCATTATGATCATTTATGTAAAAATTGAAGAAAGATAACTTATAGAGTCATGGTTTGTGAAATTGCTTAAATTCTTTCGTGTGCTTGTTTCTTAATTAACTCGCATTCGATCATCCAAATTTTGATCTTGGTTCATCTTTTCTCAGTAACACCAATGGAAATGCAGTGGTCAATTGTAGATGATGGTTGTATCATTGATTTGCTGGATTTGGGTTACCGCAACAACACCAACAATGACATCAACGCTGAATTTTTAGGATCAACAGAAGATGGTGGTGTTTATATCTTTGATTCCATGAACTTGGACACAACAACATGCAGAACAATGGCAGTAGAACTTTAAGATCAACCCAAGATGGTGTTTTCATATTTGATTCCATGCAAAACAACCGCAATTATGTTCAAAATCTTGAAAGGTTCAAAATTGAAGAAAAAACAGAAGAGTCTTGTTGCATCTGTCTTGGGGAATTTTCAATTGGATCAAGAGCAATTCGCATGCCCCAACCATGTTCTCATATCTTTCATCAACATTGCATCACAAAATGGCTCAACATTAGTCACACATGTCCTTTATGTCGCAGGAACATCTAGCTACACCATTTTTTCAATCTATAACTTTTGTGCTTAGGTTTTTCAATGTTCATTACCAATCACTTTGTTAATTGTAATATCCTATTGTTCTTTGATGGTAATAAAGATTTGAGTTGTAATATTAAGTATGAGTAAAATGGATTTTCTTGTTATTTGAATTTTTCATTTAAAGATGTACTTTTATAACATTTCTTGAATGTGATACACTTTTTAATACATTCTCAAAAACATTCTTTTGAAAAATACAATTTTTTAGAAAATACATTTTATAAAGAAGAGTTTAAAAAGAATGTAAAGATGGATAAAAACAATTACTTAATTCGGTGAAGTGAGACCTAAAAGATCTAATCCAAAATCTATTTAGGAAAATATGTATACTTTTATTATATATTGGTAATGTTTATTTTCTTATAAACTAATAAATAAATATTAAAAATATTAAAAATATAAGCAAATCAATTTTAATTAGATTCCGCTAATAATGTCAAACTATTTGTTCATTATTTTAAAATAAATTATACATATCAAATTTAGATTTGAATTTTGTTTAATGAATGCGAACCGTCTATAAAAAAAACATTCTTATAATTATTAATTGTTTTATAAAAAATTAAGAAATATAATAAATCAAATATATTTGATAATGATGCATATATCAAAATTTAGATTAACGATTGTATCAACAGATGAAAGAAGTGTATGCTTATCAATAGTTAACAGTACTATTTTTAAAGTACAAACTTTTCGTTTTAGAAAATTCAAATCTATAAAAAAAAATTATGTATAATTTGTTTTTATCATTGGGATATTACTGTGAAGCATTTGCAATTCTTTTTTAAAACTCAAGAACCTTGTAAAAGCAATTGAACACTATTCCATCTGCTTATAATTTTATGAAAAAAATATTGAAACCAATAATTAAATATCAATTTATATCAAACATGTACAAAAGAATGTTCATATATTTTCAGTAATTAATGTAAACCTTGGAACATATCAAGAATAGAATATTTGCGTCGAGGTAGGAAAGTATCTATGTTGTGAAAAGATTCAAAATTTGTATAATAATAAATAATAAAACAAAATTAGAATATCAACAAAACATAAAACATATATAGTTATATAAAATAAAAAATATATATAATAATAAATATAATTTTCATAAACTTTAATATATTTAATAAATTTATTTCAATTTAATATAAAAATATTTTTATTATATTTTTTTATTGAAAATACAATTAATTATGGATATTATATATTAGAATAATTTAATTAATTAAAACCTACACAAAATAATATATCATAATTTTTATTCAAACATTTTTTAATAATATGGGTAAATTCGTAAACTTCCATTTTACATCTTTAAAATAATTTCTAAATTTCTTCCCAAGTATAACATCACTCACAAATTTTCATAAATCATCCTTACAAATTCATTCTATCATCCATCAATCCAAACAACCTCACATATTCTCACACATCATCTCTAATCTTCACAAATCCACTCACTTCTCTCTCCTCCCCACAAATCTTCTCCTCAATCCAAACACGATTGGTCGGAAGTATGAAGTGTAAGAGTGCAATTAAAGTTATTTTAAAAATTTAAAATTATACCAAATTTAGAGTTATTTAAAATTTTTAAGAATATTAAAATTGACTTTTAACAATTAATATAAAAATGCATTATAGAAGTATATAAAAGTGCATGATAGAAGTATAGAGGTAGAGAAAAAAATTCACTAATTTAGATGAATCAGTTCAATGGTCGATGGACCAACAGATATAAAAGGAAACCTTACCAAAAATAGAATGATTAAAGAAATCTTACTCTAATGTTAACAAAATATTTTATTTTAAAATCTTATTTTAAGTTTTATATTCATATCTCATAATATTATTACTGTAAAGTATAAAAGATGTTCAAGATTTAAAGTTTTCCATATTGTAATATATCTCATTATACGGATTCCATGAAAAAATTATTCTATATTTTTATTAATTATAGACTATTACTATTATTGTTATTATTAACGGATGAAAATATCTTTAAAATCTAAGAAGTTAACAATCATTCACTAACACCCTTCAATTTAATTTTATCTTTTCATTTATTATATAAATAAACAAAAAGAACTGTATTACCACTTCTTGTACTTTTCTTTCGTTTTTAACTTTAAAATATTGTCATAAAATTGATGGTTCTATTCAATTACATTAGATATCGACAAGATAACATTTTCCATCATGAGGATTTCATTTTTATATATTTAGTTTAAGATTTTAAATGATTTCGTCAAGATATATTAGTTAGACGCGCCCCTATTTAATATGTAACTAACTATTATCATTTTATTTTTACTATTATTATTATGGTTTGAATTTGAATAATGATCATTTGAATAAATCATTTTAATTTAATTTGATGAGATCTTATTTAATGATATTAGTTTGACATGATTATATTTTTTAAGATTGTATCTTTTCATTTATTAATTATTTCATTTAATATTTTATTATATTTCATAAGATTTTATTAAGATGTAAGTATATATCTATCTATATATAGTATCTTTTTCTATTCATTCATTTCATTCCTATATTCCTATAGTGAGAAGAGAAAAGTTTCAAATTCTTGAACAAAAAGTTAACTCGAATTCAATTTTTCTTTAGTGTGAGAGGTGGTCTCAAATTAAGGAACTCTACAATCAAACAAGTGAGTTTAATCTAATGTTTTTCAATCTTTCTAACCCTTTTGTCCGATCATTTTGTCTTGTCTATTTTTCATGTGCTGTCACAAATTCTGCAATTTGTTTATGTCTTATTTGAAGTGTTTCTTTGAAGTTTATTATGATCATTTATGTAAAAACTAAAGCAAGATAGCTTATAGAATCATGGTTTGTGAAATTGTTCAAATTATTTGGTCTACTTGTTTCTTAATTAACTCGCATTCGATCATCCAAATTCTCATCTTGGTTCATCTTCTTCTCAGTAACAGCAATGGAAATGCAGTGGTCAATTGTAGATGATGGTTGTATCATTGATTTGATGGATTTGGGTCACCGCACCAACACCAACAATGACATCAATGCTGAATTTTTAAGATCAACAGAAGATGGTGGTGTTTATATCTTTGATTCCATGAACTTGGATCACAACAACAACATGTTGAACAATGGCAGTAGAACTTTAAGATCAACCCAAGATGGTGTTTTCATCTTTGATTCCATGCAAAACAACCACAATTATGTTCAAAATCTTGAAAGGTTCAAAATTGAAGAAAAAACAGAAGAGTCTTGTTGCATCTGTCTTGGGGAATTTTCAATTGGATCAAGAGCGATTCGCATGCCGCAACCATGTTCTCATATCTTTCATCAACATTGCATCACAAAATGGCTCAACATAAGTCACACATGTCCTTTATGCCGCAGGAATATCTAGCTACACCATTTTTCAATCTATAATCTTTGTGCTTAGGTTTTTGAATGTTCATTACCAATCACTTTGTCAATTGTAATATCCCATTGTTCTTTAATGATAATAAAGATTTGAGTTGTAATATTAAGTATGCTTAAACTTGATTCTCTTATTATTTGAGTTTTTCATTTAAAGATTTTCTTTTATAACATTTCCTAAATGTGTCATCCATACACTTTTTAATACATTCTGAAAAACATTCTTTTGAAAAAATAAAGAAGAGTTTCAAAAGGAAAATGTAAACCCTAAACCCTAAGAAATTAAGATATATAATAAATCAAATATATTTGGTAACGATGCCTATGTCAAAATTTAGATTAACGATTGTATCAACACCTAAAAGAAGTTTATGTTTATCAATAATTAACAGTACTATTTTTAAAGTACAATCTTTTCGTAGAAAATTCAGATCTATAAGGAAAATTATGTATAATTTGTTTTTATCACTAGGATATTACTGTGGAGCATTCGCAATTCTTTTTTAAAACTCAAGAAACTTGTAAAAACAATTGAACACTATTCCATTTGCGTATAAATTATTATTTAACTAATTATTATATTATGGAAAAAAAATATTAAAACCAACAATTAAATACCAATTTCTATCAAACATGTAGCAAATAATGTTCATATATTTTCAGTAATTAATGTAAACCTTGGAACAGATCAAGAATAGAATATTTGCGCTGAGATAGGAAAGCATCTATGCTTTCAAAAAGATTCAAAATTTGTAGAATGGAAATATAGGTATTTGTACCAATGGAACAAATAAAAACCATATATTGTTTTGTAGATTTTCTTGAGAAGTTATAACCGTAAGTATATATGATTTAGTGGAAGAAAATTATAAAACTGAAAATACAATTTTATGACTGTATTTATAATGAGTAAAATGAATCTACAAAACAGTCATAAATAAAGTTAATATAGCTAAATTAAACAACTAATTTCCTAATCGTAAATAACTAATATTTATATTTCTAAAAGTTAGTATGGTATGTTGGACTGAAGTTAATGGTATGTTGGATGGTGTGTACAACATAACAGTGAAAAGTGAGTTTTATTATTTTAAATATTATAAATGAAATATAATCTCACTTCTTTAAATAATTTTAGTTGCAACGTCGCATTCACAGAGCTCTCTTATAGTAGCACTCTCATTTTTCTGCAGTCAGAGTGTTTGACAGAGCAATTCCATGATTTGAAAGTGTGTGGGAGAGTTTGGGAGAAGATTTGTTGTATTTGATATTCCTTAGTGCAAAGATTATTTTCTTTTGGTAGGCAAATTCTCAATGCACCTCCATACTTTGTTTAATTTCAACAAACCTCTTCTGAGTATGGTACAAAATGTGATGTCTTCTTCTTCATTCATTTTTAAGTGGTGGTGGTTAGCAGTGAACGTTGGTGATTGAGGTAAGTTTTGTGGCATTTTTATTAATGGTGGTTGTGTTTTCCTTTGCTTTTATTTCTTTTTTTTAAAGTCACAAAAGAAAAATCAATGAGGTGCAAAAATGGAGTACAAAACTGAAAAAAAAAAAAAATTTCATACTAGGGAACGTCGAATACAACGAATCTTCTTGTTAACCCTTCCACACACGCTCAAATGATGTAACTACAATAAAAAGTTGCGACTGAAAAAAAAAGTGTTATGATTGAAAGAGATGTACTCGCTTCTCGTGGACCAATAAAGACCAAAACAAAAGGTTAAAAAAAATACAATGATTAAAATAAACTTACTCTAATGTTATCAAAATATTTTATTTTAAAATCCATTTTCAATTTTTATAGTTCTCTTCATATCACATAATCTTCTTAGTGGATAGTATAAAAGATTTTCAAGATTTTACGTTTTCATCCAAAAGTTGTAAAGGTATATATCTCATTTACAAGATTTTAACTTCCATTTTAGGTCCACAGTAGATTTTATACTGATTACATAAAATAAATTACTATATATTTTATTAATTATAAATTATTACTATTATTATTAAATCTTATTTAATTAGAATATTAAAGCTTGATTTAAGTTTACTAGTGTTACTTGTATTTTTATTATAAAAAAATAATATCAATTGCTGTAAGGAAATAAATAGGTACAAAACAATAAAAAAATGCAAATAATAATAATATTTTTCTAAAAAAATTGAAAAAGTGACCGATCAAATTGTCAACCCGTTAGCCCATCATATAACGGGACAAATCACCAATTTTAACCTGTATAATCTGGAGGCAAATTCTACATGCACCTTCATACTCTTTTTTTTTAATTTCAACAATACCATTCTAGATATGATGGAGAGTCTGGTGTCTTCTTCTTCATTTTCAAATAATGGTGATTATTTGTGGTGGTTGGTAATGAACGTTGGTAACTGGATAAGTTGTGGTATTTTTATTAGTGGTAGTTGTGTTTTCGTTTGATTTTTTTTAAATTTTTTTAAAAGTTACAAAACAAAAAAAAAAGCATATTGAGTCATTTATATAAATTTGTATGAGTTCAAAATCAAACAAAATTCCTCTGCGACTTCTTAGAAAGAGAGATTGGAGTTTATAAAGAACATTTCTTCAAGATTGGGCTAATGTGGTTTTGGGCTTAATCTCACTAGATTGGATTTCGGCCTTTACGTTCTGCACCCACAAATTAATTCCTTCATACCCTAAATATTAGCCCGGTGGGGATCCCTTCACAAGTTCATATCCATCATATGTCAGTTGCATTCTGCACTCCCATATTTTAAAGTTGCATCCCATAAAATTTAAAATTTCAATTTTATCCTTTCAAATATAAATTATGCATCATGAACATTCAATTTTGGAACGTGTAATCTGGGAATCTTTCGGATTATACATTTTGAAACACTAAACATTAAATTTAAGTACGACAGAACATATAATCTAAAATTATATTTTTTATTTTGAATTATATATTTTAGAATATATATTTCTATTAGAATTATATATTATGAAATACTTCTAGAAGGTAAATTCAAGAATACTATTTTATTTTATAAATATGAATTAGGGGTCATTTCATTAAACCTATGGGAGTGCTGTCATATTATAATAACTAAGTCCCGCTGTTGACACACAAAATTATTATTTAAACTTCCAAACCAAAGTGATAAGAGAAAAAAAAAAACTTTTGATATCTAGTAAAAAATGCCAAAAAGGATATTGATGAGTAACACAATAGTACTAAGACTTCAATAAGCATTAGTGTGAACCAAAAAGGATAAAAGGAAAACGCTTATTTGACATTGGCGGGAAAATAACTTTCTCTATATAACTTTTTCTAACTTCATGATTTTTCTTCCATTAATACCTTAGTACAAAAGACAATGAAATGTAAATGTATTGAGTGAATATAACAAATAAAATTAGGGCTCTTGTTCATAATTGGGCACTTCAATAAGGATTGTTCAAAAACCCATACTCAGGTGTTCACATAATTAAATGAGGGTAACTAATAATTCCATACATTTTTCTTCCATTAACACCTTAGTGCATAACTCAATGAAATGCAAATGTATTGAGTGAATATAACACTATAAGAAAATCATTAAATAGAAACTAATTTCAAAGACAATAAATAATTAGTTACTATATTGACTAAATTAGAAATTATTTTAGAGACTAAAAATTATTAGTATCTAAAGTAGCTTCTAAATTTATAAACTATTTTTTAAATTGATATATCTAGTTAGTTAATTAGTATCAAATTAACTACCAAAATTTTAACCACCAATTTTAAAATTTAAAATAGTTGACAACTAAAACTTTAGATACGAATTTAGAAACTATTTGATATTAATATTTTTTTAAAATAGTTTCTAATTTTATTAATATAATAACTAATTATTTTATATCTAAAATTAATTTTTATGTAATAATATAACAACTCAAAATTAAAAAATTGTCAGTAATTATATACATTAATTAAGAACTAAAATTGCTCATAAATCCATACAGATATCCACAAAATTAAGGAGTAATTTCTTAGTGCATGAGTTAAAGTTCAAAACGGGTTTAAACCCACAAACCTTTAATTTAATATTATTTATGCCAAATCAGTGTCACCTATGAGTACTCAGGATAAAATGAACGAGGAATATGGATATGCATGTGTTGTAGTAATGGTTGGTGATTTATAAGATTCGATGTGGAATACAATATACGATAAAGGACACGTGGCAGACAGAAAAGAAGACATGTAAGGCAGTTGAAGGTAGATAAGGAAGGGACCGGCCATTAATTTAACACAGGTAAGCTACTACAACAACACTTGGCCCAATCACCTTCTTCCATCTGCCAACTTCATCTTCTTCAAACTCAACTCATCTAATCTTTCCTATGCCTTATGCTCCATCACTAAATCTGGTCAAAGCTATTATAACAAAATCTGCTAGCAAATAAATTATTACATAATTTTAACTATAACTCAAACTCATCACATCCGCTTATAAAATATCTTTAAACACTTTCTCTCGTCAAGATTATCAACTTATACGTTGAGTAGTAGGTGGTTTAATAAGTTCAAAAAATCAATACTCAAAATAATAATTCGGATACTGAAAAACTTTAAACTTAACTTAACTTCGTAACATTTAAGAAATATCGTAATCTCAACTTAACAAGAAAACCAGACCATTTAGATAGTCAAAGGTAATAAAAGAAGATAGTTATGAAAAGCATTTAGGATAGTCAAAGGTGATGAAAGAAGATAGTTATGAAAGGCACGAGCAGTCTTAGTTGTATCTTGAAAAAGTTATCAGAGTCACAGTTTTTTCTCAGCAAGTACTATGGCCAGCAAGAATGCCTCGCTAGCACTGAGTTGGCCATATCTGCATCTACTTCCATCCTCATGACCCTATTTAAGACCTCCATCTTCTTCACCTTTAACCTTCACCCATTACTCACTCATCAAACTCTACAAATTCTAACCACAACAACACTTCAAACACACTCCCAAAATGTCTGCCATTTTTCTCTCCAAGTTTCTGCTCCTTCTCATCCTTCTTCTGAATCCCCCTGCCAACACCACAAGAGGGTGTTCCACATTCCTTCAGGTGGCTGCTGCACGACCCTTGGAACATAATGGCCCTAAATACATTAACCTGAAGGCTGAGAAAGGGAATGGAAGAAGTGCTTTCAAAGGAGGGAGTGTGGAAGCTTGTTTGCCAAAAGGGTTTCGAAGATCTTCTGCTCCAAGCAGATATATCAATTATCAGCCTCTTGGATCGACATGTTCTTCAGGGAAGGTGGTGAATGGTCCTCGAGCTTGAACAGTATGAACATGTCATTGATCAGTGATGAACTCGGTGAAATGTCATCAAATCATGCATATATACTTAAAACCATACATACACATGCATAATAGTGATGCATAAAGGATATATAGTGAGATATGTATAATGTAACCTATCTACTTGAAAAATGAAGCAATATGTTATGAATACTTTCTTCTATGCTCTTTGTTTTTTATCCATGAATACACCGTCATTAAGTCTATTTCTAATCCTCAAACAATTATATATAATCAATATTTTGTGAAAAGTTATTTTTCATTATTAACATGTTAATTATCTCCAATATCTTTTGAAAAAAAATATTAGACTTGCTTTTATTATTAATAAAATTTAACAACTTTCTAGTCTTTATAAAACAAAATCGTTTGATTTTCATCTATGGAAAATTAAAATTTGTGAGTGACCATTAGTCAGTAAATGTTACCATGCGACATTAATATTTAGGTATCTAAAATTGATATTGTTTGCTTATTTGAAAATGAATTTTAGAAACTAAAAACAATCATATTTTGAAGGGATTAAAATTAGAAAAAAATATTTTATAAAAAATAAAAATTCAATTATTTTATAAGGTTAAGTAATAGTTTCAACTTTTTGAAAAATGAAAAACTGTAATTGCTAAAATCAAAATGTGTTAATTTTATAGAGACTAAAATGTCAGACAAGAGTTTTTACACGTTTTTTCTTTTAAAGGTTTACTCTATACGATTAGGATTTTTATTTAAGTATTTGTCCGTCGTTAAAGTAAGTATTATTTTTTCTTCCTCCACTCAATAAATTTAACCTTGCATCAGTGCGAAATAATTAAAATGTCCTCTATAATTTTTAAATAGGAGGAAACATGTTTAAATATATTTTGAATTTGGTATTTTGGAAAACATTTTATTTGGATTTTTAAGGATTAGACTTTCCATAACAACTTTTCTGTTTCCAATTTATTTTTTTAGAATATTTTTTTAAATGTATTATTTTTATTTTAAACTTATCTTTTTAGAAAAATATTTTAATTTTTCAATTCTATTATGCAATTTCATTTCTAGAAAAAAAAATTATTACGAATTTTCTTTTCTGGAATTTACTTTTCATTTCCAGATTTCCAATTATGGAATGAAGGACAATTCTAAAATATTTAGAAATTCATTTGGTGCATGTTATGATGATCAGACACTCCTCTTAAATGGTATGTTTGTGTCATATACACGTATCGGACAAAGACATGTATCGGTGAAGTGTTTAATTTAAAAAATATTTATTAAATTTTTCTCAATTCCAGCACGGGTCTAACACAACAGTTTTAAGAAGAAGAAATATATTAATTTTTCAAAAACTCAAACTTATTGTATAAACTTTTATTATGATTATAAAAATAAGAAACAAATCATTTTGAACCAATCATGAAAAATATTTTTCTGTTTAAAAAAATTAAAACATACTTCGTGCACATAAATCTTTATTGTCAATTTATATAATTTATAATTAAATAATATATAGGTCTGTGTCCCTGTGTCCTACATTTAAAAAAAATTATACATATCTACGTATGCGCATTATTTCAGTCTCAGTGTGTGAGTGTTTGTATAGGATGAATGTTCAAGACAAAACACTCAGAGAGGTTGAGAGGTTTCCGACGAGGGATGAGAGAGTGAGAGGTATGGGTTTTCCGGCAAGGGTGTGAGTTCTGAAGATGGCTGATATTTCGTTTTTCTTTACTAACTTTCTTTTTTTTGAGAGAGATTTATGGAAAGTGTTTCAAAGGTGGGGAAGAGTCCTGGATGTTTTCATTTCTAGAAAGCTTAATGCAAGGAATCAGAGGTTTGGTTTCGTTAGGTTCCATGGGGTGTCTGATGCGCATTCCCTGAAAAGAAAGTTGGACGCAATCTGGATTGGCACGTGGCAGTTACAGGTGAATCTACCTAAGTATGGAAGGAATGATGCCCCTAGGTTTGGAAAGAAGCGAGCGGCAGTTAATAGGGCAGTCTGGAATCTGAAGGGGCAACAAAAGCAACAACTATCCTTTGCTCAAGTCATGGCGGGTGAAGGTGGCCAGGAGGTTCTTGGTGATGCTGTTGCGGGTGGTTCAGAAAAGAATGCAAGAGTTTCACAGGAAGAGGGGTGTGATTTTCAGTTTCCAGTAGACATGGATTCTTCTTCTTGGCTGGATGGTTGTTTTATCGAGCGTCTTAGGGAGTCTCCACATTTGTAGTCGATTAAGGAAAGCTTCATACTGGGAGGTTTTAGCTTGGTTAGGGTAAGACTGCTCAGGGAGAAGTATGTATTGTTATCCTGTGACGAGGGAGACGTCCTTTAAAAGGTACTTGAGGACAACAAAGCTTGGTTTGACAGCTTGTTTTCAGAGTTGTTTCCTTGGCACGGTTCCTTTGTCGTCTCTGAAAGATTCGCATGGGTTCGTTGTAGAGGAATCCCTTTACAACTGTGGTGTAACCAATGTTTCATAAGCATTGGGTCTCTCGTTGGGGAAGTCATTGTGGTTGATGCTGCAACCGAGAAGAAGGAGTTGTTAAAGTTTGCCCGTGTTAGGTTTAAGATCCCAGATGCCTATGTTGTTAGTTTGGTGAAAGATATATGAATCAATGGAACATGGTGTAGGGTGTCATTCGAAGAAGAGGCATGTGTGTAGGCCCTGGATCCGAACTCTTTGGTAGGTGGGGAGGTGCTTGCTATGAGGTGAACACAGAAGCAAGCTCAGACGCAGGAGATGATGGGGCAAGCGGATGCGACTCAGTGAGCTTGGTGCTTGGTGCGGTCGACGAAGTAAAGTTCGGGGAAGTTGACTCGGTTCACTACAAGGAGACACAACGCGACTATGGAAAAGAACACCTTGCGCATGGGGAAGTGGGGGTTGTGGGCTCCCAAGAAGAGTCAGGTGTCGCAACAATTAAAGTTTCCATTCACGGATATTCCCCGGGGCAACATCATGGTTTTTTTGCAAGGGTGGAGAACGAAGGGCGGGATGGTGATGATTCAGAGGATTGTATGAAGGCGCAATGCGGCCTTGGTTTGGAACGTACTATGCATGAGAGTGTCGGGTTCGTTGGTTCCCAAGAAGAAGTAGTTAATGGCTCCCTTGGGTACTCACCGAGCCAATAACACGGTGTAGTCTCGGGTCAGAGGTTGGAAAATGGTGTGGAGAGGAGTGATGGGGTCGCTGGTTCCCAAGGAGTTTTAAGTGGTGAGTTAAGTCCTATAGGGTGCTCCACGTATTCCACGCACCACCAACTTGGCTTTATTGCAAGTGTGGAATGCGTAACAACCACCAACATTGAAGTGATGAATGAAAAAGAGGATAGGGCAATAGGTGTGGGGGATGGTGCTTACGTGGTGCCATCATTAATTTATGGCAAAAATGAAGTGGGTCCCAATGTTAAGAAAGTTGGACACGTGGTGGATAATGGCAACAAGCTTACGTTGGTGCAGCAGCTTCCCCCGGATGTTGGTATCGCTCCTGCTTTTGATGGGGACCACGTGGGAATGATGAATTGGGCAGGAGAACCGGGTGTGTATGGGGTTCTTTTGGAAGAGCGGGAACATTCAGGTTCAAGGGTGGATGCTGAAGTTGTTGAAGCGTTGGAACATTTAGACATGGGGGTGGTCCCGGAAAAGTATGCGGACGTGCACGATGGAAGAGTGGTATAGGAGGGTTGTCCATCGGGACTTGATAGCGCCATGGCCAACGTACAGGGCACACTCCTGTCTACTAAGGAATCTCTCTTTGGGGTTCCGTTGGTGTGGGAGGGATTGGGGTCTGGCAGTTCGTTGAAGGTAAAGGTAGGGAAGGAGGAGTACGGGGATGGATGTCCTAGGGGTAAAACAACGAAGGTGAAGAGGTTGAGTAATGTAATGGGGACTTCCTCCGGGATTAGATCTGCGACTCTAGCTCCAAGGCTGAAGGCAGGTGTTGTCAGCGGTGGGTGCGTTTCAACACATAACTTGTCCGAAGAGGGCAATTTGGTGTATGTAAGGGTTGATAAGGTCCTAATGGTCCATCAAACAGATTCTAGGACTGACTCCTTTTTCACATCTGACAGTGCAATTGAGAACTGTAATAGGATCTTCTGGGTCAAGTCTGATGAGAATGAGACGTCAAGCGTTTGGTGCGTGGGAAAAGAAGTCAGATTCTCCTTCCTAGGGGCGAAGGCACAATCTTAAACAGTTTATTGTCCTTATCAAATCAAGGTGGTGTTCATACGAGGAAGTTGAGGGGAGATAGGAGGAAGTTTGTTGATGAAGATAATTAGCTTGAATATCAGAGGTTTAGGTGGCACCATAAAAAGAAATTATTTAAGGGATCTTATCTACAAGGAACAGACGAATATGGTGTGCTTACAAGAGATGAAATGTGCTGGTGTTAGCAGGGAGAAAGTTTGTCTTCTTTGGGGTTCTAACGAAGTTGACTGGGTTGAGAACAAAGTCATTAACAGTGCTGGTGGGGTTCTTACGATGTGGAGTAGTAAGTCTTTTCAGTTGTACAGGTCGGTAAATGGAAGGAACTATTCTATGATCGAAGGTTTATGGAAGCATGGTAATGGGGTGAGTGTAACGGTTGTGAATGTTTATTGTTCTGACTCGTTACCGGAGAAGGAGGTGTGGGATGAAATTAATTATGTCAGAATGAATCAACTGTCAAAGGCTTGGTGTATCATTGGTGACTTCAATTCTATTAGACGACAAGATGAGAAGAAAAGTATGATTTCTCGATTAGCGGTCATTAGAGGTACAAACGCTTCATTTCTTTGTTTAATACCAAAAGTTGAAAATCCTCAGCGGCTCGGTGAATTTCGACCTATCTCCTTAGTTGGATGTATGTACAAAATCATTTCTAAGGCGTTATCACTACGATTGAAAAAGGTGATTAGTAAAGTTATCGACGTTAGACAGTCAACTTTTCTCGAAGGAAGGGGGTTGTTGGACAGTGTGTTGGTAGTAAATGAGGTCATTGAAGAATATAAAAGAAAGAGGAAAAGTTGTGTCTTCTTCAAAGTCGATTATGAGAAGGTGTACGACTCAGTTAGCTGGGAGTTTTTTTATTATAGCTGAGGAGGTTGGGCTTTTGCGAGTTATGGATTCGATGGATAAATGGTTGTTTAGAATCAATGACAGTTTCTGTTCTTGTGAACGGTAGTCCAACTAAGGAATTTTTGCCTAAGAAAGGTCTCTGTCAAGGTGATCCATTAGCTCCGTTTCTCTTTCTTATCGTGGCAGAAGGGCTGGCCGGAGTGTCAAGGATGGCTGAAGAAAAGAAATTGATTGATAGTGTGGAGATTGGCAGGGATAAAGTGAAGGTTAATATGTTACAGTATGCAGATGATACCTTGTTGTTTTGTGAAGCTAACACAAAGAGCATTTTTAACATTAAGGCAATCTTATAATGCTTTGAACTTTCCTCTGGGCTTAGGGTTAACTTTTTGAAAAGCAGGATTGGCTGAACGAGGGTGAGTCATTTTCTGCTTCGAAGTTTTGCAGCCATTCTTAATTGCGATACGATGGTTTCCCCTTTTGTTTACCTGGGTTTGCCTGTTGGTGGGAGCCATAAGCAGGGGGCATTTTGGAATGGAGTTGTTGAGAAAGTTCAGGCTAGGCTAAGCAAGTGGAAGGGAAAGTGCTTGTTGATGGCAGGGAGGGTTTGTTTGATCAAGTTTGTTTGATCAAGTTTGTTCTATATTCCATCCCGCTGTTTTTTATGTCGTTATTTAAAATGCCTTCTGGGTGGTTGATAAATTGGTGAGGATTCAAAGGAACTTTCTCTGGGGTTGGGGTGCTGAAGGGAGGAAGATTGCTTGGGCTTCTTGGAAAAAGGTATGTGTGCCTCGCGAATTCGGGGGACTTGGCATCGTTGAGTTAAAGCTTTTTAACTTGGCTTTGTTAGGAAAGTGGATTTGGAGGTTGGGGTCGGATAAGGGAGGTATTTGGAAGGAAATTCTCGTTTCTAAATATGGTGGGTGGAGAAGTTTGAGAAAGGATGGTAAAAGCAACAAATGTTCTTTGTGGTGGAAAAACCTGAAGAAGGTTTGGGCTTCGAAGGAGTGGGGTAGCAGTTTTGAAGAAGGGGTGAAGTGGAAAGTCGGCGATGGAAAGGATATTTCTTTCTGGGAGGACAGGTGGCTTGGTTTTGGCGCACTGAGATTGTTTTCTATTTCTTCGACCAAAACTGCTAGGGTGGCTGAGATGGGGGTTTGGTCTGAGGGCGTGTGGGTGTGGCATCTCGCTTAGCGTAGACCTTTCTTTGATTGGGAGAAGCCTTTGGCGGACGAGTTGAGCCTGGCTTTACTTGAGGTGAGGCTGGGTTCGGGAGAGGCAGATAGGTAGGTGTGGAAGGAAGGGGGTGATCAGGAGTTTTCAGTAAGTTATGGAGTTGTAAAGCGGTATCTTCAGCTTTATTTACCGCTTGGAGGGTGTTGGAAAATAAGATTGCTACTAGGGTCAATTTGGAAAGGCGTGGGGTGTCGGTTGAAAGTTCTTTATGTTGTCTGTGTGGGAGGGAGGAAGAGACTTACCGTCACTTGTTTTTCAACTGTAGTTTTGCTTGGAATGTTTGAAGTTTTTGCTTTAGATGGTTGGGAGTATCGTTCGTGTCTCACAACGATCCGTTGGCAAATTTTGCCAAATTCAGGATGAATACGTGCTCTGAATCGATTAATGACTTGTGGAGAACAATTTGGATTGGAGTGGTGGGGGAAATCTGGCTTCACAAAAACTCTATTATTTTCAAAAGTAGTGTGGCCGACGTGTCCGAAGTATGTACATTGATGCAAGTTAAGGTTTGATCTTGAATTTCTGTAAAACTTGGCTTTGCTTCGGTTCTCTTTTCCTGTTGGTGTATGGAACCTTTGGAATGTATGCGTCTGGTTGCTTGATGTAGTTTTGAGTATTTAGGGGCAACGCTTTTTACTTGTTGGTTTGGCAGGCATTGCTAGATGATTTCTGTATGTATAAGGGTTAATCCACCCCCTAAAGTGGTTCGTATTTATATATTTATTATTACTGATAAAAAAATAAAAAAAATGAGTGTTCAAATTCAAAATCATTTGAGAGAAGGAAATAATTGCCTTAAATTCAACTTTTACTTGTCTTCCGAATATTTATTTATACTTTTTCGTTGTGGGCCTTATTGGTAATGGACGTGTTTGAACCTTACCCTCTTATTAATCCGTGATTTTAGCTTTTTTAGTGACCTTAATCCATGATTAAAGATTTTAATTAGGGTTTATGTAGAGATGCGGCTGGATTTTGGTTTTTGAAGTAGGATTGACGTGACCAAGAAGTCGAGATACCAAACTATACAATAATGATTTTTATAATAATGAACATTATTTTAATTATATGATATAATTCACAATTCTAAAGACTGCATAATATTATTTAGATATATTTTAATTAAAGTGAAATGTTATCTATAGTTGTTGCTATATACTAAATTAATTAAGCATTAACGAAAATATAACTGATGCCGGCAAAACCCGTAAATGGTTTGGGATTATTGATTTGTGTTCTAGGAAAACCTAAAGCGTGCAGCATGGAGCATGCAGCGTGCAACATGCGATTGAATCTAAAAAGCAAACAATCAGTGTTTGCAAAATAAAATAACTATATATATAAAAAAAAATGCATTAGTTGCAACTTGCAAGTGATTCAGTCAGAAATTTCACTTAACAAAAACAATCCTTCATTTTAATTTTTAACTGACGGATAAAAAGGGTACTTATTAATTAATTCATAGAAATAAAGTTATTTTTTACAAGAGCGAGAGATAAACATTGATTCCTAAATTTTATGGAAAAATATTAAAATTATAACACATTTGTGATTTTATTTTTTTAAGTAATGGTATAACTAATAAACTTTTAATCTTAATTAGTTATGTAAACTGGATTAGTTTCTTTTAAGTCTCATATAAAAACACGCTTCTTAGATATTTAGAGATAATATATAAAATAGAGTTAAATATATTTTTGTCTTACACGAAATTAGTTTTCATTTTTAGTCTAAATTTAAACTTTATGGGTACTTTAGTAAGAAAATTATTGAAAATATGTTATTGTCAGCTTTTTTTTACGTGCCAAATGGTTTCAGTGTTACGTAAAAAAAAATATTGGTAAGGACTCATTCGAATAATTTCTTTCCTACAAATACTTAGGAGGTCTAAAGTTTGGACTAAAGACAAAATTTAATTTCACATTATAGTACATGAAGAAAAATATATTTAACCCTATAAAATATTATCTACAATATGAACAACAATACTCATAAATTAATTATATTTCTTATTTTAGTTATTGTACCGGTCGGTATCGATCGACCGTGTCAAAGAACATTTCAAGGAACTTAATAAATGACAACAATGACAATTACAAGAGTCCTTTATGTGTCACATTCATGTCCCGAATTATGTGAGAAATATATCCGAGAAATAAGCTAAATACTGATTAACTAAAAGATGATATCGTATTATTCATATATACCAACATACCTATATACCAATATACCTCCCTATAAATCATGGATTACGATACACATAAATGGATAACTGATATTTTCATCTCATCACAACAAGGACTCATGACCAACACTATAAATAAACCCTCCGCAGAGGTGTAAGGTACGCTTTAATCAGTTTACAGATATACATTCTTTACACAAAAGACTTACTTGATCGTCGGAGTATCTTTTTCAGGTCAACCCCGACTGAGCACCAGCAATTGAGGAAGGAGACTTGAAGGAAACAGCGAGGAAATCACTCACACGTTAGCAATTG
The DNA here is from genome assembly GCF_000499845.2 of Phaseolus vulgaris. Lineage (NCBI taxonomy): Eukaryota > Viridiplantae > Streptophyta > Magnoliopsida > Fabales > Fabaceae > Phaseolus > Phaseolus vulgaris. The sequence goes on from NC_023753.2 coordinate 10,646,421, forward strand.
TAAAACCAATTCCATGTACTATCTTGGCCCTCTTTTCCTATACAGTTATAGTTATCTTTTGAATATTTTAGTTTAGGTCCAAAAGCCTATAAATATAGATTAATATCTTAAGGAGTTCTCACTCAAATAGTTATATATATATATATATATATATATATATATATTATACTTTCTCTAGTTCTTACAAACTTGAATGGTAGAAAATCTTCTGTAGGTGAATCTCTCCTCGATCTTCATCATCAACTCGATGAGCAATCATCGGATGTTCAAGCTCAGCTTCCCAAGAATACCATTTTTCCACCTCGGGAGAACTATAATCTTTTTCGGTAAGAAAGTTTGGCACCCATCGCAGAGCCTAAGTATTATTCCCATACTACAAGTTTTATGGTACTTACTAAAAGCAAAATTTTCGCATCATCTTAATCAAACCTTGAGATGGACCTATCAATCATCGGAGAGCTAAAAGCACAACTGGAGTGTCTTCTTTAAAAGATTGAGGAGAATCTCCAAAACACAATAGTTGACATACAAGTCAAATTTAATAAGGATTTATGCTCATGTGAAACCAACATCAAGTTGATCCAACATTGGATCAAGTTGAGCCAACATTGGATCAAGTTGAGCCAACATTGGATCAAGTTGAGCCAACATTGGATCAAGTTGAGCCAACATTGGATCAAGTTGAGCCAACATTGGATCAAGTTGAGCCAACATTGGATCAAGTTGAGCCAACATTGGATCAAGTTGAGCCAACATTGGATCAAGTTGAGCCAACATTGGATCAAGTTGAGCCAACATTGGATCGAGTTGCAAGCTCTCAATGAGCGACTTGTAATCCTCAACCATAACTAAACATTTCATTCCCAACAAAATCTACCGAGCAGGTAATTGAGTCTCCTTTAATCTTTAGCAGAAAAACTACCTATGAGGATGGAGGACAATTAATGCATGATGCCCAGACTCAGATAGCAGTAGCAGAGATGCAAACATAGCGACTTTAGAATTACAATCAATACTCAGTTGCAAACCAAACTAATAACGTACACCAACCTTTAAATATAGCTCAAGGGTCCTCCTCACAAAAGGAATCGTTGGCATGTGATCAATAACAACCTTTTAAGGTTGTTCCATTTCCCCATTAAATGAGGCGATGAAAGAAAACCTCATTAATTTCCACCCTTTCATTCCATAAGTAATGAAGGTCTGACTTCCTGAAAAGTGAAAGTGGCCTTCCATTGAAAAGTATGATTATTGAATCCAGAGGCACACATCAAGGCGTACCTGAACCAAAGGAATATCTTCTATAAGAATCTAGGAGTACATTGCAAGCTTTTTCCAACCACTTTCAAGGGATTAACCCAATAATGGTATTATTCTTTGCCAAGAAATTAGGTAGATTCATTCTAAATCTTTTGTGCAAGGTTCTCAACTCGATTTTTTTGACTACAACCCATGGTCGCAACCTCGTTAGCTATGCTCACGGTCTTAATAGGACTTTGTCTAGGAAAATTCCTCCACACGCTATATGTTGACACCCTTGTCAACATGGACAAGTTTTGCACTCGAGTAGCACGATACATAAGTATAGAGGATGTTGAACCAAGTGGTGTTCAAGCTTTGAAGAATCCAAACCCTTTGAAGGATGTTGAAGCCTTAGTTGTGCTTGTTGTTGCTGTGCTGTTTTAGTTAGGATCTGGGGTAGATTGTGTATGTAATCCACCTCTTGATTGAATCCAAAGCATAGGCATTCTCAATCTTTTTGAAAGAAAAATGTTTTTCAAACTAAGTTAAAAACAACCGATTGTTTTGTCGAAACAACTGATTGTTTATACTTAGATGTTTTTAGAAAAGATTGAAAACTGTTTTTCAAATGGTTGAGCTGTTAAAACGGAAACAACCGATTGATTCGAGGAAACAACCGATTGTTTGTTTTGGTACCATAACAGAAAAAATGTTTTATCTTTGACTGAGCTTTAAATGTTTTAATTGCTTACGCTCCAGTCTTTAAATGCTTTGACCAATCTTTAAATGCAATTTAAGAGTTTGTTAAGATTTGATAACAAACAACATCTTTGAATAAATTCAGAAAAACAGATTTGAGTAACAAGTTTTTGAATACAGATTTTGAGTTTTTCAAAGAGCTGAGATTGCTTAGAGTTTGTGATTGATCAAAGTGTGTGGAATAGGATTATGCTTGTATTGATTTCAGATTATCTTCTGTAACAAGTGTAATCCTTGTACTTTGTTGAACAAGTTTTGTTTGTGTGTTTGTTGAGATTTGTTGTGTGTTCTTGAGGGGATCAAGATCAGAAATCTTAGTGTTGGTGTGTTGGCCAAGAGAAGTGTGTGTCTTGAGGGGATCAAGGTCACTTTCTTGGTTGTGGTGTAAGTGATCAAGGAGTGATTGCTTAGTGGATTTCCTCAGAGGTTTCTGAGAAGACTGGATGTAGCTCTGGGTTTGGAGTGAACCAGTATAAACATTTGTGTACATTTTCTCTATCCCTAACTCTTTAATTTCAGTTTTGTTATTTGTTTACTGGTATAAACAACCGATTGTTTTGCTGGTGCAGTGCTTTAAGCTTTGTGTTTTGAAAAACTGATTTCTAAATCAAGGTATTCTCGAAGTAATTTCATTCCAGGCTTAAAAGATTGCGAAAAATCTCTTTAAACAATTCACCCCCCCTCTAGTTTAAAGCCATTCTAACAGAGGAAACCTCTAAAGTGAGAAAAAGGGGTGATGAAAGCTCCTACTTCTGCTCAACCTTAGTTTACTTTCACTCTGAATACCACACGAGTCTTTAAAAGCATGTGTGTAAGCAAGAACAAAAATTACACCCATCTGAATTATTTGAGATAGTATCATTCATGAAGTGTTTACTCTTGAACTAGTACGAGTCTAACCACCTACACCAACCCCCGCCCACATTTATTGATTCAACCAAGAGGTGTAGTTATCACCAAAACCAAGGTCACACTATAAAAGAATTCCACAAAGTACATGACTTGATAGAAGAATTCGTCTGGTCAAACTTGTTAGAACGTTTTGTGCAAAATGACCTAGCTGAAGGGGTTGATGGGGAGGTTGAGATGGAGGATTTTGTGGTGGATTCCAAGGTTGAGGAATAGAAAATGACCAGGAGAATTTGCGGGCACCGCAAACTGAGTAGAAGTAGAGAGAGAAACCTCAATAGAATACCAATGATGTTAGAGGGATGATCAATACATTGTCAAAGAATTTGTTGTTGAAGGCAATTCGAGTTCAACAAGAAAAAGTTATCTTCGAAGCATAAACTAGATAAATATGCTAATACCTCGTTCTCTTCTGGAAATTTCCAAGCTTCAATTGTAATAAATTCAGTCATGTTGTCACAACATACATTAAAGGAGGAGATAAACTCCTCAATATATTCTTTTGAGATATTCTAGGAGGAGATACATTGCAATAGATCAAATATTGGAGGGAATTCATCCTTCCTCTTTCTCTTGGCTAAGCTCAACTTTGTTGTTTTCTACACCTCCTAAAAAAGCCTTATGTTTCCCTTTGACCACAATAGTCGCAACGTTAACAGGAGAAGAATAAAACTCCTCTACCAAATCCCTATCATAAAAAACGAGTTAGTACAACTTGAAGGTGGTTCTTTTCTAATGATAATAACCTGAATGAGAGAGTTATTCTCATTGGAGAAATCTAAAAGAGAAAAGGAAACTATAAATCAAAGTAAATATATTTTTAAAACCGTATATTATGAAATAAAAATATTGATTTTAAGAGCTATTTTCAACGAGAACGTTCTTGGCAGTTTTTCTTCAATAAAACATTTTTTAAACATCTTATCCTTTTCAATTTATCATTTTCCTTTTATTTTAAAATTATATTTTAATAGTTTTAAAATATATTAAACATAGTTAAAAACAACATTATATAAAACATAAATTGTTTATCATAAATTAAAATAAAAGCATGCAGTTATTTGGGTTGACAGCCGAAAGATAGACTTCTAGGTAAGTTTGGAAGTGACATTATTTCTTCGAAATTGAAATTTTCAAAAAAGGAAAAAAGAGATATTCACTATAAATGACCTTACCATAAGATAAATATTTCAATTATTTAAGATTCATTTTTATGGTATATATGGTGTTTAGTATTTCTTTGATGACCGTAAAATTTTATACTCTGTTGCTCGTATTGTCGAAAATGGTAGCATTACTAAAATTGTATGTCAAAAGAAAACCTTGTTTTTCGTTCATTTTCAAATGGGTTAAGCCAGAAAAATTAAAAAAACAATTTATTGATTCAGAGATTCTTCCACAAGAATATAAGCATAGCCAAAATGGTATGATTGATGTGATCGAACTTGTAAAAAGCACATTGCAACAGAAAAATATGTTACAGGTATCTACGGAAATTGACACAGCACAATGAGATGTGGTTCACTTATGGATGACCTGTTTGTATCAGGCGTGGATTTGCAAAGAAGGAAAGATACTAATGGAAAAAGAGAAAAGAAAATAATGAAAACATAAAAAATAATGTAATTTTAAAAAAACAAATCTTTATCTTTATAAGAATTTTGGAGAGAAAGTTAACTTATATTATTTTGTTATAAGAATTAATAAATTATATACTGATTATATATAAATTATATTTTAATATATACATAACATTTATAATTTTTTATTAATTATTAATTTTTATATTATAATAAAATAAATTATAAATAAAAGATTAATTTTAATTAATTATTAATATGTATTTTTATTAGTATTTAATAATAATTTTTAAATTTAAATTTATTTTAGTTCTAATCTATTTTCTAAATTCTTTTATGTTAATTTATTTTATATTTTTTAAAATTTATTATATTTATTAAATTTATAAACTTATATTTTATACATTTAAAAAAAATAAAACAATCTTTCCCATTCATCCCATCACTTACAAATTTTAATAATTTTTTATACAAATTCACTCTAACATACAATTATCCAAACAACTCCACTTTTCTTTCAAATTCACTCTCAACTTTTCACACTTTCATACTCCAATTCAAATACCATTAGTCGTTGTTTAGAGAAAGGGAGTGGAAAAGGTAAGAAAAAAAAAGTGAAAAATGATATTGTTTAAGTTGAGGGAAGAAAAAAAAATGTGAACAAAAACTTGTAATAGACTTGATTAATGTAATAAAATAAATTTAATTTTATATTAATATATTTAAAGAATAATTTAAAAAGTATAAATTTAATAAATAATTGAATATAATTTTTTTTGAAAATTATTATAAAAATTTAATAAATAAAATAATATTTTTTAAAAAAAGTATATTAAAATAAATCATCAAAAGTTAATTATTTTTATTTCATTTATTTAACATAAAACATATATTATTAAAATATTTATTTTATTTTATTATATTAGAATTTTAATTATTAAATATATTTTAATTATTTCTTATTTTAAAATAAAAAAACATTTTGTTCCATTTTGATTTAACTGTAATTGATTAACTTTATCTGCTTTATAAAAACGTAAACTTTCTGCTCATTTGAAGATGAAAAATCTGATAAAAAAATTGTCAAATTTATCTGTAATTTCAAATCCCGTTTTTCAAATTTTACTCGTCCTGGAAACAAACACATGGTTAGTCATTTATGCTTTTCTATTCTAAGAAAAATAATATTTTAACACTCTTAAAAATACTACACCCATCTATACCCACTATAATAATATAATAATTTATATTAAAATTTTAAACTAAAAAATAAAATAAATATAATTAAATTATTATTATTTTGAATTATCAAGTGACTTTAAGGTCTTTTCACTTAACTTTTCATGCTTTTCTTCTTATTTCATATTTACCATTCATTCCAACTTTACAGCAAGTACGTTCCATCTGTACTTTTTCAGTTTGAAAATAAACATGGTCTTGTTTTACACATAGATGAAAAAAAAGGACAATGTTATGGAACTAATATTATAACCAATAACAATAATACATGTACCGTTTATTGTTTATTATTAATTTTATTAAATATAAATAAAATATAATTAATTAGTATGGCATTGAAGGGTTAAAATAATAATGCATATTTTTAATTATTATGAAATCAAAATACTAATATGTAATTATTCAGTTATTAATTTGATTATTTCAACCGAAAATACTGCAGAAGACAATGCAAACATGTTGCCTTTACAAAATATATTGGAAATATATAATAAGAAGAAAGAAGAAAGCAAAGTGCTGATCAAAAAAAAAAAAAGAAGAAAGCAAAGTGAAAAAGTTTAACCTGCCAATAATTGTAGCTAAAGATCTATAAAGAAAGTGATTTCAATTATAGCTACTGAAATAATGTCGTGTGTCAATTCAAGCAAACAGGGTAAGATTCATATAACTGTGCAAGATATTTCACAAAAATCAACACTTGTAAAGTGTTAGTAGTTTCCTGCTATGTGATATTTAGTTCTACTATATATATAAATGCTGAATTGTATAAGACTGCATAGAAACCTTCACATCATTCACCTTGGAAAAACTCCATCTCTATAGTCTCTCACAGCTTCTTGTTCAATCCCCTTTCACAAATCATTTATCAGCCATATACATACACAAATATATATATGTAACTATTTTATATATTAGTCTTTTACGTAGCAGTTACTAGTGGCTATAACTGAACTAGTAGCAGAAGGTAGATGAAGCAGAGAAGCAGCAGCAAGAACATCATCAGAAGCTAGGAAGAGTGATGAAGCAGGAAGAGAAGAACAGCTTCAGCAAAACCAAAAACATTTGCTTACCCTTCAAATCCTTCGGAAGAAGATGCACTAGGCTGGCCAGAGAGCATAGAGCCAGGTTCTACATCCTTAGACGCTGTGTCACAATGCTTATTTGCTGGCAAGATTGCGAATGAACGTTTATGTATATATACTTCATTTAATACCTACAAAATTCATATATATAATTCTTGACCTCACTAATTTAATAATAAAAATATATATTAAAGGGTATGTTTGTAATTAAATGTTGTAAAAAATTATTAAAATAATAATAATAAGAGTCATAAGGCGTAGAATTTTTTTTTCAAATTATCATGATCTATATATAGTGATTTTTTTTACCATCATGGGATTTTTTTTTTTCACTTTTTATTGTGAGACTGCTATTAAAAAGAATATATATTTGGACAAGTCATGCTAATTTGACATGATTTTGACTACATCAACCTGAATTCATGTCAAGTTGACACAATTTCTGTCACGTCAACTTAATGTCGTGGAAATTATTTTGACGACTTTAGATTGACGTGATAGAAATCGTGTGAAGTTGGCATGACTTTGTCCATGTCATAAATTTTTTCATTTTATATTTAAAATTTTCTTATTTTTAAATAAATGTATATTATTAATTATTTAAATAAAATTAAAATCGAGTAATAATTTATGTAATATTTAAAATTAATTTGATAAATAATTTTTTAAGGGTGTTAGTTTTTAAATAAATTTGATAAGTTGATCATCCTTAAAAAATTATTTATCAAATTAATTTTAAATATTACATAACTTACTATTTAATTATAATTAATTTCAACCGTAATTAAATAATTATTAATATATGTATCTATTTAAAAACAACTTTTAAAATAAATAAATTATGACGTATACAAAGTCGTGTCAACTTAGTATGATTTCAAGTTGACGTGACAAAAATCGTACCAATTTAACATGAGTTTATGTTGATGTGGTCAAAAATGTGTCAAGTCTGTAAATTTTTTAAAAGCAGTTCAACTTTTGGTAAAAAAAAAGGTTCCATGTTGGTAAAAAAACCATATATAGTTATCTAGTTTTGTGTGAAATATGATCTATGTATATACCCATTCAATATTTACACGCTAACCACGTAGTCCCTTCCTAATATAGTGAGATCAATGTAAATATTTAGTCCCTTGCTAATATTTGTGAGAGGATGATATGTCACTTGATTAACGCAGTTATGTGACATATTATATTGTTATGTGTATGTGTTAAGTTAACTGTCATGAATTCGTAAATATATGATTTATATATATCATATAGAACTTTAATTGATTTTTAACAAATGTGTTCTTAGTTTTTAGTAACGCGACTATTTAAGTGTTTATAAAGTGTGAAGTTGTTACCATGCACTTTAGAAATAAGATAATGATTATTTCCCATTTCATCAATGACATCTGTAAAGTGAATGAAAAGTGTGGAAGGGTTACGTGGAATGAAAGTTGACCGAAAGGGAAAGCCAGTCAAAGTTAATTTGTTCATTGAAGTCCTGATGTACAAACATAGCCAACAAAAAGTGCAAGCAGGAGTGAAGAATGAAGGAAAAGTGGAATACACACAAATCCAGAACATTGCCAATCAAAAACAGCTAGTGGATAAAGTAAAAAGAACACAGAAAAAACATTGCTAATAAAAGACAGCTACTGGTAAAAAAAAATAAAAATTGTTAATAAACAGCTTGCTATTTTATCAATCAATTTTACTTTTTTACATCCATTAAAAATTAAATTAAATTACACTATATAAATGGAATAATTTTTTTTTATAAACTAATTTTATAAAAATAAAATAAATTTAAATTTAATTCTTAATATATTATTAAAGTTTATTTTAATAAAAAAAATTGTTAAACATACCGTATTAACCGTTATTGAATTATTGTTGAAATATTTATAAATATTTAGTCTTATACATAAAATATTTATATCTGAACGAAACGAGTAACGTGTATTGAAAATATTGGAATAAGGTTAAATTATGAGATTATTTACAAGTTATTTTTATAAAAATACTTTAATTAGCGTATTCGGTGTTGGGAAAATTAAATATTAATTTAAAGAAACAGTTTTTTTTAGAATGTCCTTTCTTTTCTTTTGGTAGATGATACAGAGATTAATCTTTCGAGATGTCAAAATAACCTCTAACCAATGTTTCGTTTTTATGTACATGAATCTTTACAAAGAAACCAATACATGTCAGATATTTAAGAGACCTAACTCCTTTGACTTCACACATATATTAGTGAAAAAGCAAAGTATAATTTATAGTTTATATTCTTTTTAATTTAAATTAGGTTCAAAATTGTAGAAAATTTAAATTGATAAACAACTGTTTTAAATATTAATAAGAAATAAAACGAGTTTAAAACTAAGTTATTTAATGATAACTTCATCTTATTTTTTTATATAAAATTTTTTTATGTTAGGCATCATTATGCTACTTGACATCTCAATTATGTTGAGACCTCAAATAACAACAATCATTTGTCATCACATGAAAAAAATATTATTAAAAACAAAACAAAAAAACAAAAATATGGGAAGACTATACCAAAACTCATATATTAACAAAAACGATACATAGGTAGACTATACCTATTAATAAAGAATTCTAGTAACAGACTAGATGAAAGCCTATTATATCAATGAAAGGATTTTCTATGAATAAATCCTAAATTAGCCAACTTATCAACATACGCATTCCCTTCACGAAATATATGAATAACCCCTAAACTTGATTTTTTCACAGTAATTAAGATAAGTATTTCATCGATTACGAAGCATCCAATGAACATTTATCTTAGCAGTAAATACAGCACAAAGCAAGGCAGAGTCACATTCCAGCCAGACATTAGTAAGACCGAACTTTTGAGCTTCCTCCAAAACATATATAACTCCATAAAATTCAGCAACCAAAATAGTTTGAACAATAACTTCATCTTATTAATTATAAAAAAAATTAAATAATCTTTTGATTACATGATCAATTAAAGAGCTTTTATAAATTCACTGAATTGTTAATTAGTTATTTGCAGTTTATAATAAAATTCTTAAATATATTTTATTCAATCGCAGTTTATAATTCTGCAAATTTTTGTTTCAATCGCTAATAACAACTTTTGAAAAAATATATAAAGAATTTAACCTTACATTTAATGAGTATAAAGTTTGATGAGATATGTTTCATAAAACAGCAAATGCAAGAAAAGTGTAGTACGATTGTAACACTCATGCCACAAAATCAGAAATTAAAATGGAGCAAAAATATCTGATAAGAAGATAATGATGAATACTTTAAGTTGACAAAACACGTGCATTTCATTTATGTTTATTTTATTCTTATGATGATTTGCTAAGCAACAAGATGTTTCTGTTGCTTAAATATGATTGATAAAACCATACAACCTTGCTAGATCCGAATTTCAAGCACACTGTCTCCCAAGAGGCTTGTCACTAAACACAGGTAAATAAATATTTGCTTTTTATTTCATTTTAAAAAGTTTAAAATTATTTAGAAGTCTCTTGGTATTTATAAAGGAATTTTTCTTGCTTTAATTGTCTGACTTGTTTGGAAATCATTGTTATGTTTGATTGGTGTTGGCGTTGGTAGATCATCTTGATCCTTTTTCACACTTTCAGCATTTCAAACTTGTTAATATACCTGTTTATGTTAATGTTGTTTGGGGAAGTATCTGGATTGCAATTGTTGGTGAGATTTGGAGACATAAGAATAAACATTTTTTTTTAATGGTGGAGTGATTGATCTTCCAAAAAATTTTTCTTTCGTTCAATTAAAGGTATGCTTTTGGGTTACTCTTTAAATTTGTCTTTGCATATATATTTTTTTATTCTGATTGGTGTCTTGTTCTTCTAGTTTGTATGTATTTGATCAAGAAACTTTGAAACTTTAGGTCTTTTGTTTTTAGAAGGTTGAGATGACATGTTAAGTTGTTTATGAAGTGTCTTTAGGTTTATTTTTTAGTTGTTCAAGTAAGATATTTGTAATAAACTTTTGGAAGAGGATGTTATAAGTTTATGTTCAATTTTGTAAGGATTAATTAGATCACTCCTGAAATGGTTTTTATTTATTTATTTTTCTTGTTGATAAGAAAAAAATATTATTATTATCCTTTTCTTCTCACGATTATACAAAGAGAGTTGTATTTTTATTTTACTTATTTTATTTTATAATTATAATTTTATTGATAAGGAGAGATAATTAAATTGAATGTGATTTTTCAATGAGAAATGATAAGAATAGCTTTTACATACACGTGACTAGGAAATGAATAATATATTATTTCGACAATTACTTATACGTTTTATGTTTTAGGAAAACAAATTAAATAAGTGAATAGATATATTATTTTATTTTTTTTACAAAATGATGTCATAAGGTGTATTAGCTCTTTTATGTTCTTTTTCTTTATTTTTTATGTAATTATTTATTTGAATTTCTTTTAATAGTATTAAATGAAATGTTATCCTATAATGATCCAACTTTATTTTTGTAAAATGTCTAAGTTGCTAAAGTATATTCAATTTATCATATATTAGTAGAAATACAGTGTTTCCACGCTTGTATATCCACATTTTTTATTTTTATTATTATTGTGTGTATATTTATATTTATTTAAATTAAATATAGATTTATGTATATTTGTATGTATGAGAGATACAGATAGAGCATGAAAGTCATGTTATTGGGTAAGAGATTTGAAGAAGAAGAGAGATAAAGTGAGAAAGAACAAAAAAGAGAAAAAATGGTGATAAAATCTCAAAAATTCAAATTAAAAAATAGAGATATATTTCAAAAATTAAATTAAAAAAAAAAATTGTTTTACATTCAAAAGTGTTTCTGATAACTATTTTAATATGTTTTAGAAAAAAATAGGATATAGGAAATGACGCAATGTGTATAATACAATAATAAAGTTAAATATTAATATAAAGATAAAATAGAAAAAAAATATTGGAATTCCTTTTATATGTAGATATAGTAATTATAGTGTGTAACACGTTTATGAATATTTAAAGTTATAGAAAGTTGATATCTCTATTATGTATATTATGTATGTTTGTAATATCTTTATTTATGAAAATGACTCTCTCACTTTATATGAAATAATATAATATTGTGTATTTTGTGTTGTGCAATATTGATTTACTTCTCTCATCAAAGTATTAAAAGCCTTGTGTATATCAATTTTATAAGTCATATTCCCCCTCTAGACTTTTTATATAACAAATTTATAGCTTCAAAAGCAATACTAATGCAATCACGAATTTGTTTGTCTGCACAAACCCACACTGGTTTGGAGAAATGGTTTTAGAAGAAACCCTAGATAGCCTAGATAATTTTGAATTTGAAATTAGCAACAACTATAGGTCTAAAGTCTTTGATAACATCAACTCTCTGTACTTTTGGAATAAGAGAAACCACTCATACCATGAAGAATCCAATTATGCATAAAGAATTCTTGAACAACTTTGCAAACATCCTTACCAATTATGTCCCAACACGAGTGGTACAAAACACCACCAAAGCCATCAAAACCAGAAGCATTGTTTGAATTCAATTAAAAACCGCAAACCTAATCTCATCTTCATCTGGAAATTTGATAAGCATAATGTTCTCCTCCATAGAGACCATATAAGGGATGTATTTGCCAATAAAATTCTCCATATTATTCGTAGGACCAAAAAAAGAATTAGAGTTTGAATAAAGAGATTTGTAAAAAATATGAATGTGATTCCCTATAATCTTAGGGTCTTCAAAAAAGGAGTTACCACTCTAAGTCTATTAATATGATGACTCTTTTTTATGGCAAGTGTACCGAGTCAAAAATAATAATTTATCCTTAAGGACAGATATCGAACCCACAAGGAACGATTATTTAAAATCCTCACTACAAAAAAACGTGTATAATGCGGCGGTTATTTTCGTAAAAACTGGCGTTTTTAACCGCCGCATTATACGTCTGTGGCGGTACCGCATACCGCCAGAATTCTTGCTGCCACAAAGTTTAATGTGGCGGTCAATTAAGAACCGTTGTAGCAGACGCCATATTATGCATTGTATAAAGTGGCGGTTTTAAGCGTGTAATTGACGTCAGTTATAAATGTCGTAATTTTAAAACTGGGTACACCAATTCTAACGTAAATAGTGGCAGTTTTAACCGCCACTTAATACGATATAATATGAATTTAATTTAAATTTTAATATTTATAATAATTAATTTAATTTCGTTTTATAATTTGATTTCATAATATTATTTAATTTTATATTATAATTAAATTTCAGTACGCAATTAAATTTCATAATATAATTAAATTATAAGATAAATTAATTTTATAATAAAATTACACCTCATAATATAATTAAAATTGATAAATATAATAATAAGAAATGATTTTATTCATTCATTAAGATAACAAAGTTTATAATGTCAAACTAATCCAAAAAACAATTAAATTAAATTGTCAAAATGTAAATTTTATTTGAATATATTACAACTAATGTCATAGTCCTAATTCTAATTTGTCTTGTTGCCTCCACTTGATCCAATAATATTCTGGTTCAGTGATGAAGTACGACTTCCATCATCCGGTGCCTGAAATTAATTAAAATATGTTTAGAGTTAATTTTCAAATTTTAAAAAATAAATGAATTATTTTAGAAAAGAGAGAAAGAAAAAATAACATGTGACAAATTAATTATTTAAAATAGGAGGAAAGTGAAGCTTGCAACAAAGAAAGTTGTAGATCGAATAACTACATAGCAAATGAAATCAGTGTTATATATTAATATATCTAATTCAGGTAACAGGTAAGGGTCTAGACATGTATGCATACTCAACCTTTGTCGTTTCAATTTCAAATTAGGTAAGCTCCCATTGTATTCCTCGTTTTCAAAGGCCAGTGGACCTGCAAACTAATTTGTTATAAGGAATAAATTGAAACAAATAAAAAAAAATTTAAAGGATAAATTAGTCACTTTAAAAAATAATCTTTCAAAAATACTTTAAAATATAGCAAAGAATTGGAATTAAAATTAAAAATAAATATTAATTATTGTTAGTATTATAATAGTAATAGAGAAATTTTATGTTCATTAACTGTCATTCATCATAACAATAATAATCCATCAATGGAATTAAATCATAATCCTAGATATTGTTCCAAAGGAAATGCAAAAGAATGCAGCATTTCAAACTAGTTTGAAAAATCTACCTTGGAGCCGTTAGGGACCAGTTCTTGGAGTGTCTTAAGCCGCTCACTTATTCTCTCTCTTCTGTTCTGTGATACACTCGTACAAACATTCTATCAGCATTGAGCTTATATTTAAGTTTTCTTAATTTGCAATCAAAACATGGAACATATATGCGACATACATAATTTAACTTAGGTTTGAAGTAATTAAGCAAACCTTGGCAGCAACATTTTGAGGATCCTTGAGTGGGCTTGACTTTGGTTTTGTTGCTTTACTTGTAGTTATGCATGGCTTCTTGGCATTGGCAGCTTGCATGGTCTCTCCCTATAAACACCAAAATCATTCTTCCATTCTAATTAATTTAATGTACTTCTTATGGATGCTGCCACAAGAGCAATTCTTGTCCTTATTATGACTCCTAATTAATCCAAAGAAGTCCTGATTCACAAAATGATTCAGATTAGTGCATAAAATACAATAATCACCTTACACACTATATTGATAGCTTGTATTAAAAGAGTAGGGTAAGAATATTCCAAACAAGTGACATCCAACTTAAATAAATCAATAAATATTCAAATGTACATTATAATCCATAGAATCTGGAAGAAATGACAAACTACCATAAGCACTGTTACTCTGCTTCTTTTTCCAACTCATACGGTTACTCTGCATCATCATGATCTTGCAGTCATAAAGCACAACTTTACGAACTTAATGAAGCTTCGAAACCTAAATCATCTTTACCTTACAAGATTGTTTCATGCCACCACATGGTCAAACAAATCCCTAGTTAATTACAGTAGTAATAGTTATAAATGTCTCTAAGAGCTTATTTTTGTTTATTAAAGGGGATTGGTATCTTGCTTGATGGTCTCTATGGAACTGGAACAGGTTCCACTGTATCTGTGTAAGTTGCCCTTTAGGAATCACTAATACTAGTTGATCCCTGCATACGACCTTATATGATTATATCTTTCTATGATAGCTTGATGAGCTTTAATGGTTGGTTATTCTAGGGAAAATGTGGAACTCCTTGGTCTAACCCGTGTTGGAAGTCGCAGAGTTGTTCAAATCTCTGCTGGTTTTATGATATTTTTCTCAACTTTAGGTCAGTATTGATGTTTCAAACACAAGTTTTGACTATAATAATACTATAATAATCTTCAAACAGTGTTTTAATAATCAATTGCTGCAAGCATGTACTAGCAGATCAATTCAAATCAAAGCAATCATTAATCAAAATGGTGATCAGTGCAACAAATAGGTGAGGGGTTTGAAGGCATTTACTACTTCCAAATAGGTAGGAGCTAGTCTTTCTGTTCCTCTCCAGATGCTTCCTAATTGAAACTGCCTTCTTAATCAAATGGTACAGATCTGTACCATTTCTTCTTAATAAAAAGAAAAAAGTTTAAAAAACCTAAAGTATTTCTTACCAAGCCTTTCAGGATTTCCTTCAATCTGCATAAAAAGCTCTCGTGCAGCTTCAACTATGCCTGAATGCCCAAGGTGGGGGAATGATGAAGTCACATCATAATGAATGTAGTTGCAACTGCAAACAGAACATAAAATGTTGAAGTGAGGGACCAGAATATTGTATTGGACCATAGAAAGGATCTATACAGTTTGGCCCATATAAAACTATTACACATTGGAACTGAAACTATAAGGTATACAGAGAAGATTATTTATGCAAATAAATGTAACTCAATAGGGATGTCATTACTCATTAGCCTTTGTTTATAAACAGTTTATAATCAGACATCATAGCATAACATGTCAAAATTCATTTTCCAGGGTATGTATGTCACAACCTTCCAAGTCATTGAAAACCAATCCGACAACAATAACAGAGGATATGTAGTTGTCCTAAAATTTAGAAGTTCAAAATTGCATCTTAAAATTGTGAGGATTGTTTATTGCTTTGTGTATCGCTCTATCAATTTCAGAACACTGTACTGACTCAAAAAAAGTTATTCTGTAAACAAAACTTAGCTATTTTTTTGGTGCTTAAAATATTATAATCCTAGTAGTACCTTCATAAGCTTCCCACGTTGCTATATTCCCACAGAATATAACAAATCAGAATAGTCACTCAATCAGGAGAGCATAGTCACCATCACCAAAGCATCAAGAGGGACAAGTTATGGGCATCATAGTGAAAACTGAATTCTAAAAAGAGTTGTGAAAACTGAATTCTTAAAAATAATCTCAGCACATTAAAACAATGATTTTAAATTTTTGAGAAATGAGAATTAAATAGAAAACTAAAAAAATTAAAATATAAACACACTTTTATATAATCTTTTAGTCATGATTAAGGACTTAATAAAATCCCTTGACTTGACTTCTTTAAAAATTATTTTCTTAAGTTTTAAAAAAAAAATCATTTTTCAAGTGAAAAACTGAAGGATTTTCAAACATTTCAGTTTCAAGGGGAGAAACAATATTACTGATGTATGTTAATGATATTATAGTAATTGGGGATGCAAAAAGAAGCAATAAATCCTAAGTCAATGCCTTGCCACAAAAATTGAGATAAGGAAGACCTAAATATTTATTATTGACTTAAAGAAATATGGAAGATAACCTGCAAGCCAGTTAGTACTCCAATTGATCCAAACATAAAGTTGAGTTTAGTAAGCCAATTTATGCACCAACCAAAGGAGGCTTATTTACAAGCTACTCTTAAAGTTCATTGGAGCCTTTGGCCATTGGAGCTCAAACTGTCAAAGGTCTACAAATTGGGCACTATATTTGAGGGAGAACCCTTATTCTTTCTAATAAGATCCCATGTTTCCATCATATAATTAGATATTTTCAGTCAGTACAGTTTGCAAGGTTGTTTGAGGAAGCATACTCTAGGCAACCTATTGTCTTGTTTGGGGAAACTGGAAGTACAATCACAACCAGACAAAACACAGGCAGACTATAAATTATATGACCATAGAAACCACAGGAGGAGCTGACATTCATGTTACCTGCAACATCTCAACAAGAAGAATGATGCGCTCAGCGTGCTTGGGACACGTAAGGAAGCCTTGAATGCATAAAACCTATGTAAAGGACAAAGCAGCATATAAAAAACTAGAGTTAACAATGACAAACTACCATAAGTATAAGGAATAGGAATGCACTGCATTACCCTGTCAATATGACTAATCATGGTTCTAAATAATGTTTTTTTTATATAGGTATGTCTAAAGACAATGTTAAGTTTTCTATTTTTTATATAACAATAAAAAAGGACTTGTGTATGAGATAAATATCCATATTGGATTAAATAAGTGCAGTTTAGTGTGGGAATATTATATTAAACAACTTTGGCCTTTTACACAGATTTGAACTGTCAAAAAGACTCCATCGTTTATCATGCCAATATATATAATCAGAATTTCGTTTGTTTCAAGTTACAAATGTTGATGAAGTGGCATACATCAAACTCCTTTACTAAATTCTATTGCTGGCTTCTTCATTAATGATGATGCATGTTTCAAATCTTAGTTTGTACCAATATAAAGATAAATTAAAAAACGTTAATCATCTATTTATTCTTTCCATTATATATCAATTTACCAGTTATAAATTGTATATCCTTTTTATCTAAGTTAAAAAGTCATGTCTCTTCTCAATTCCTATAAGAACTATTATATTCTGAATTTCACATATACAATAAAGTCTCTAAAAACAATATCAAACTTAAACCCTAACTGAAAAGTTGCAGGAACAATTTAAAAAAGCTTTAACAAAATTAGAGATACCAGCAGATATTAGTCATGACGATTCTTTTATCCAATTCACACACTGTCGAAGGTGCATCATACAACACCAGTTACCAGCAAAGAATACAAGCACAAAATTATACCTTGGAATTTTAGGTTGCTCTGATTTTGCATTTGAAAGAGATATTGCATTTTCTTAGAACTCAAAATGAGTTTTAGAATTCTCTCACCTGCCTCTGTGATAACTTGCTTCAATTGCTCGAAAATCAGAACTCGAGTCAGGAAACTCTTTCTCCCCTACCGCCTCTGTGATAACTTGCTTCAATTGCTCTTTAGCTACCTAGTAAAAAGATGCGGATACACAAATAGAACGAAACATTCAAAACATCAAACAAAGCACGAAACATTCAAAAAAAAATCTACGAAGCAAGCACATCCAAAACATGAATGAAGTTGATGGTCGACATTGATAAGAGAACGTGCGAGCATTTAATTACCTTCAAATCGGTTCCGTGTAGAAAGCGCTAGGGTTCGTGTGGGGGCCGAGAGCGGTAGGGTTCGTGAGTAGGCAGAGAGCGCTAGAGTTCGTGAGGCAGAGAGAGGCGAGAGTGAAGAGTTAGGGTTCGTGAGGCAGAGAGAGACGAGAGTGAAGAGTTAGGGTTCGTGAGGCAGAGAGAGACAAGAGTGAAGAGTTAGGAGTTAGGTTCACTCTGGTTTCCTGAAATTCAAAAAAAAAATTATTTTCTTAAGTTTTCAAAAAAATATTATTTTCAATTGAAAAACTGAAGGATTTTTAAATAAAAAATGTGAATATAGGAATAAAGGAATAAAGCAATTTCAATTCTGAAGGAAAATTATGACAGTTAAAAATGACATAATTTGAAAGATAATTGTGGCGGTTAATGAAATGACGTATTATACTGAAATTTGTGGCGGTTATTAATAACCGCCATATTAAAACCGCCACTTTTTACACATTTTTTTGTAGTGCCTAATAGTAACATTCACTAATTATAAAAATATATATACAATAATTTGATTTGATATTGACAATAGTTTGCATGAAAATTAAACAAAAGAAAAGTAAAGAGTTTTTAATTCAATTGAGAAAATTGGGATTAAGGTTCATCCTTATTACTCTTTTGTATTTTGAAAAGCATAGTAATTTTTTATCCTTTGAATGATATTGATGCCCATATAAAATTCATTTAATCAATTTCTCGCATATTTTTAAAAACTCTTTATCATTACAATTAGATGTTGATAGCAATTAACATTTCAAATATGTTAAGCATTATCATTTAGGTCAAAAGCTTAAAAGTACTTTTGAGTCAAATCTAATTATCAAAATCATGGTAAAACAAGCATTACAAATAAAACGACAATATCAATCATCAATCAAGAACATAATATTATATTTAAATATTACATCAATGCATAAGGGTTTGAACCGATTACTCAAAATCCCAAAGGATAGAATTAGTCACTTATGTTGGCCATTACAACCATGGAAAGCAAGAAAAGAATATCCAAAATGTTTCTCCTTGACGGTTTCCTCCTCTAGGGTTTCTAACACCTTTTATTCTCCTAATTGATGTTTAAGGTTGTGCCTCACGCCTCATATTTATCTTAGTTGGGCTTGGGCTAAGTGACTTCTCGTCTGGGCGTGATTACGCTTGCTTAGCGAGTTGGATGAGAACAAGCCCAACGTCCCTAGAATGATCTTCCCTGGGAGAGATCCTCTGGGATGCTTCTAACTTAGGTGAGTTTAGGAAAGTGTTGAAGTATTCCAGTTTTCCCTTTTTATCTTCTATATTCTTCTTTTTTTTCCTTTTATCTCCATTTTTTCTTCCTGAAATTAACACATATTTGGGAATAAATTCTTCTTATTCATATTATATCACAAAATATGTAAAAAGGTTTAAATTAATAAATTAAGGGTTAAATTAAAGTTATTTTGTCAATAAATATTCATAAGTGTCTGTATTTTAATATGAAATATTACTGAAATATGACACTTATCAACTTCCCCCCAACTTAGAATCTTGTTTTACCTCAAGCAAAGTAAATGAATATAACTAAATCATAATTGAATTTAAATATCAAAACAGATTTATTCACTAAACAACAGATTAAATTAGAAACTTATGTTGCTTTCAAATTCAAATATAGAAAAATATGGATACAATCAACTTACAGGATCAAACTAAAACAATAAAATGACAATTCATTAAGGAATTTATTCTCATATGCTCACATGTACAAGTTTCTTTATTTCCACTGAATCATAACAAATCACAGTTTCTTTTCATTTCATCTTCATATCACAAACATATTAGAAGCATGAATCTTAAGGTCTTTTATAGGGTTATAATGAGGTTGGGCTTCCAAAAAGTATCGGTTTTTCAGATAACAAAATGCACATTTTAAAGAAGAAAACATACCTACAATCCAATTACAGCACATGTGTTTTCTAATCACCATTTTCTTTGACTTCACAATTTTTCTCATTTTCTTTTTACTTATTCATGATTTAACATGATTTTTTTTCTTTTCCTTTTTTTTTCCTTCTTATTTTGTTTTCTTGATTTTTCAAAAAAAAAAATAGGAATACATTATTCCTATTTCCAAAAGTTGAATTTTCATACTCTAACACACTTGAATCAACCATTTCCTTTTCTATATGTATTTCATCTATGTTCTCCTTCCTTAAACATGTCAATAGGTAAGAAAATATATCGTTCAAGGTTTAAGGTGCAATAATAACAAAAATTCTTGGCTCAAAAGGGTAATCAAAAAACGAATTTTATTTACGTAAAGGTTGGCTATTTGGCCCTCGTGATGTGAGTTGATTTTATGATTGCATATTTTAGAGGTTTCATTTTTGTTTAAGATTTTTAGATTAACAAATATGGTGATAAGCTCAAAGAAGATTGTCACTGGATACAAACTTAACGAAATGGTTAACTAAGAGTGAAGGCTCTCTTCTAGAGAGCAAAAGAGAAAATACAATTATAGAGTGAAGATGATGATGTTTGTGAAAATACAGGTAAGGAACAAAAGAGAATAATAGCAATAAAGACCGGAAGAGAAAACAAGTAAAGGCAATGAAGATGAGGTGTAAGGAATGGAAGAAAGGAAAAGATAAGATAGAGGAAGCTTATGGAGATGATGGTGGTCATGCCACTTGGAGTGGTGGGAGACTCAAAGATGAGTGGTGAAGAGCCGCCACTTGAAGTGCACTACACTCAAGATAAGACCCAAATATGAGAGCATTCAAGACTCACTAAACACTCTGACAAAGTTTCTTTTCTATTCAAAATTCAAGCTCCAAATACATGAGGCAAGGCACCTTATTTAAATGAAAGGGTGCCTTGGTGGGAAAGAGTGAGAGGAGAGGGCGGTCAAGGCAAATAAGGTCCAAGAAACTAGGTTAACCTAGGCAATGCCGCACCAAATGAAGGGATTTTAGAAGGTAGGGTTACATGAGTGCAAAATGGGGTGGTACATGGGTGTATTTGGGTTTGGCACAAGCCCAAATTATACTAAGTGCACCCTTATCTAGCTTATTCTTCTATTTAAAGTGAGCTCAAATTATTTACATAAACTTGTCTTTGTAAAAAGATCAAAAGAAAGAATAGCTTATATTCTTGTCCATGTTTGGCTCTTCTTTTGTTGAGGCTCTTCTGAGGTTTGGTGGGGTCTCATCTTGTATTTTGAGATGTCTGAGCTAGGTGTGAAGTGCTTGTGGTGTCCTTGTTCATTTGCTTGTTGAGTTGGGTTGTATCATTGGGTTCCTAACTAACATTGCATTAATCATATTCATGCTCTTTTATGATGTAACATAAAATAAAAATTAAACAACCACAACTGTCAATTCATCAATCAAACTTTCAAATTGTTTAAGGTTCACACACTCACTTGGTATTAGTCTCATTCCTTATTGTTTTGTCATTCTCTGTTCTAATTAAAGCATTCTGTTAAATTTTCATGTATCACAATTTCAACTACATTTGAATAAGGATTGAATTACATTTTCTTTTCTAACATGTGTCTAATTCATTTCACTATTTAATATTTAAACACAGAGTCCTTTTTTCCACAATTCAAATTTAATATTGCAATTCTCTTTATTTAAGAAAAAGAAACTAAAAAAAACAACTGAACAATTAAATTAAAACTAAAAATAACTCAGGAATAAAAATCTAAGCAAATTAAATGACTGAAAAGAGATAAATAAGAAACTAAACAACTGAAAAATATAAGCAACTTAAACAACTGAAAATAAATAACTACAAATATAAAACTATGTTTTGGTCTTGCTTTATGTTGAATCTTCTCTTCTTAGCAATCCATTCAGCTCTGTGTTAAAATCCTCATTTACAGCTATAGATGGTCCTACTTGATTTGTTGGATCTGCCACCAAAAAAATAATACTTATCCCGAGGTCATGCAACATACTATCCAAACTGTTATGGGGTCATCAAATTTGGTTTCACCATAAAACACACAACTTAAACAAAAACTAAACAAAACACACAAAAAAAAACATAATTAAAATACTAGGTTGTCTCCCAGCAAACACTTGTTTAACATCATATAACTTGATGTTGTTTCTTTATATCTCCTTCAACAAAATCACTGTGGTAATCTTTTCAATTTCACTACCTAAATAAAACTTCAGTTTTTTATCATTGACCGAGTTTTATTCTATTGATCATTGACTACCCATTGACCACAAGAATCTGGTTAGGAAGCTTGTTTAAAAGATTCAAATAAATCAACACCCATGCAAAAAAACCTGTGGATTTTTGAACAGTGCAATCATCTAATGCCAAAGGTGTTCCAATTCCTCAAGCAATAGAAAAGTTTGCTTTTGACTGCCAAGTACTATAAAGATAACCCTAAGGATGTGAGGATTGAGATTCCAAGTGCCAATTGCAAGCACACTGCACTTATCTTCTAAAGGAGAAAGTAAAGTCATAGAATCCCTTACCAATGGTGACTTTCCAAGGTCCCAAAGAAACCCAAGAAAGTTTAAGCTTCTTGCATAAATCCAAATGAGTAAGAGACTTATCTCATTTGGCCAGCACGATCCTGTCATAGAGATGATTCTTGCATTCTTCAAAACATGCATTGTTTAATGTCTGGGCAAAAGATTTTTTCTGGACTTTTTCCACAAAAAAGCCTTGTTATTATGGGGAATCTTGAAGGCATTCCCAAAGAATTTGAAGATCGGAATTTTCTTTATCTACCAAAACACAATCCAGCAACAACTTTTACAAACCAAGCACAATTCATGATTGCAACCAGTTCTCCAAAATTCTTACTTTTTTACAACTAAATTATTTATTTAATCTTTACTTTGAATATAAAAATAAAAAATTATGCTTTAATTCGTATGATTAATTTCATATATTTTAAAAGTTTTACACGTATTTTGAACATCATAAAACAAATCAATTAATGTTTAAAAAGTAGTATAATTAAGTAAAATAAAAATAATATTTAAAAATTTCTTTCGAAACATTAAAAAATTAAATTTGAAATAAACTATAAAAATATATTTGAAATGATTTTTAAAAATAAAAGAGATAAAATAATAATGTAAAAAAGAAAAAACAAAAACTTGCAACACAAATTTTAAAAAAAAAATATTTCATTAAAGAAATAGATAAGTAAGAAATATTTTGACTTTCTACGACACTTTACTTTAATCAAATAAAGTAATTATTTAAATATTAAATATTAATATAATTTAAAATATTGTATAAATACATCTTATTTTATTTTCACTCATCCATTTCTCTCTTTCCTTACTATCTTTATTTTTTTTTTTATTTCTCTTTCTAGCTGTTATTCTTTAAACACTTTACGCCTATTAAATATGAAATGATATAACTTTCTAACTTAATACCATCTCTACAAATAAATAATAACACATCAGATAAAAAAATTATTATTAAAAAAATATAAAAATATAGAAGAACTAATCAAAACAGATACGTTAAAAAAAATACATATATAAATTACACATATTCATAAAGAAACTATACTATTTATATAGATAGTTTATAAGACAATATTAGAATAGTAATAAAAATACATGAATTAAATTTAAAATAATTTTTATAAGACTTTAATTAAAAATAAATAGTCTGCTTGAATACTAAAACTACAATTACCTAATAAATTTTTACACAGTATTATTATTCTTAGGTTTTACTTAAAACTAAGATAAACGAAACAAAAGTTGATTAGAATATTTAAAAGTAAATATTACTTGTTTTTATGTAACCTAACTGTATAAATAAACTTAAATTAGTGAAAAGCAAAGTAGATATTTTGAAAAGGGAAAGATTTTAACTAAATTCAAAATGTGAGTTGTTTCTAATTGGTAAACTTCTAGAAAAAAAAATAGTTTTAAAGAGGAGGGTCGTAGAGTTTAAGATTTTACAAAATGTAGCTACATATGTCAGAAAATCATGGGCCAAACAAAAGCCCTTCAAAAGCCTGACACTGTAAGATAACCTTAAACTTCGTAGGCAGAACGATAAATATAGTGGACCGAATGTTTTTTTAATGGGGCCATTACCTCTATACCCAATTCACTTTTTCGTATCCGTTTTCCTAAATAAACCAAAAAAGAGGGAATAAATATACTCTTTTAAAATTAATTGTTTCGTCTTTTATTTTTAAAACCTATAAACCTCTCTATTAGGAAATCAATATGTATTATACTTTATTTTAATATAAAATAATTGCTGAAAATTATTTTTTTTGTAATTTTCAACAAGTACTGTTTCTTTATTGTGAAGGGAGTGAGTAAATTTGTTTGGTATGATAAAAAAAAGTAAGAAAAATAATGAAAAAATTGATCAATTTCAGTGGTAATTTTTTTGATTTTTTTTTTTTTTTGTATTTCAATTTTACGTCAAGAGAATGTAAATGCAAAATTATCGGTAAGAATAATTCAATTTAAAAAAAAAACTGAACCCGCTTTTTATTCTTAATAAATAATCAGTTTTAGAAACATATTCGAATTTATACTGGTTTTAAAAGCTAAATCTAATAAAAAAAACTCTGATTTTGATATTTAAATAAATCAACACGAGGATAAGTTTAAAAAAGAATAACGAAATAAGAGATTAGATTTACCAAAGAAAAAGTTAAAAAATGGTTAATTTACCTGTGTATTGAATTGTTTTAGCTTAATTGGATTTTATGAAATTAAACCGAATCAAATTATAGTGTTAAACCTAATAATTAGATTAAACAATAAATTAATTTAAAAATTGAACTGGATTATTATTTTAGTTCCAGTCTAAGAACTGAATTATTTGTGAGATGAAACTGTTTAAAGTAAAGTGTACTGTGATTTATAATATTGAAAAACATGTCTTAAAATAAATAAATAAATAAATTATAAATAATTGTTCAAATATTTCAGACCTGCAGTTTATAAGAATTTCCATGAATTAAGTTTAGTTCAGTGGAATTAAATTATTAATAAAATAAAACAAATTTAATTTAATGAGTTATCTGTATTTTGTACATGGTATATTTATTAGCCAAATAGTTTGGTTGATCTAAAAGGGCAATGTGTGGTTTTTAATCCACATAGACATAGAGTGTGGCATGCTATGTAATAAAGAAGTGACATAGGGATAGGTGGATGAAGAATATCATCATCATCATCAAACTTTGACAAACTCAATCATGGTACGTTCCCTCGTGTGCCACACCTATAAAGCATAAACCTTACTCTCCCTTTTTCTTATTCTCTCTTTCTCAGAACCATTTCACTTCATCCATCACAACCAGTTACTGTGAGAGATGATGCAAGAAGACATAAACTCATGCACTAAACATGTGTGTGAACCCTTCAAAGTCTTTGGAAGGAGATGCACAAGGTTGGCTAAGGAGCAAAGGGCAAGGTTCTATATCCTCAGGAGGTGCATCACAATGCTTGTTTGCTGGAGAGAATGAAGTTACTTTCCATCAATTTCCTCTTTCCTTTCATGCTTTCTCTTTCTGTTGTACAGACTGCATTATATTATGATACACTTCTCAAGTTGTAAACAAATTATTCACATACTTTTTGCAATGAGTAATTAATCTAAACTTCTATCTACTCTTTCTTCATATGTCAGAAATTAATGAAAGATTGTGAGGTTTTCTTGCTTTCTTCAACAAATAGGTTTTGACTCATGAGTGTTGTAAGACTATTGTCAAACCCCTATATATATACTTTGACAGCTTTTTATCAGTTGCCACTAAAATTCATTCAACTGGTTTTTTGCAGAAACTCACTGTATATTTATTTTCTTGCAAATGTTGGGTCAATGCTTCTCCACTTTTCTTTAGTGTTTTAAGGTGTATGCATGTTTGGTTTGTATGTAAAATCCTTTCATCTTTTGGGACCAAAACCTATGAAAAATGTAACTATATACAAGGCTGAATTTGCCTAAACTGTGAGCTAAATTAATTCTAGTGTTTGGTAAATTTGGGCAGCAAAAAGAGAATGGGAGGAAACATGGCCCCTGTTACCAAACAAACTCTCTGTGATACCAAAATAGCCAGTAAGAATGACCCCCACAAAGTGCCATGCTAGGTTGTGTGGGATCCATGGCTCTTGTTTGAATGTGTGTGGATTATCCACAACCATTCCATTTAAGGATACTTTTCATTATATTATATTTATAATATCAACAATGTTTTATATCCAAAATTCCACAATAACTAAAATAAAATATTTTATAATATATAAATAAGTATAAATCTTATTTATTTTTTAAAAAAATATTAAATTTAAAGTCCACTTCTCATAAATTTCTCCAACTAATAAATATAATAATTCCATGTATATATAATTCATAAAATATTTGGACTTTAGAATGGTAGATTCTGGAGAATTGGGTTGGTGTATGTCCCATCCTTGTTAGACAAGCTAAGACAAGATTTGAAGTTTTTTCAACTTGTTAATCTCAATCCTATGAATGAATCAACAAAAACTGACCCAATTGGAAAAGAAGAAACTCATATTCTATAAAAAAATATGAATTCAAATTTTAATTATGGAATGAAAAATGTTTTGTTTGACACTACCAAAATTGAGCCATCAACAAATTAAACTCTGAATATTAATTAAAGTGACATCCATTATGAGGCAGCTGTGAGTGTAAGTTTGGATTGCTTTAATGTCGCTTTTTCCTTCTTTTTTTCTGATAACGGCGATACCTTCCAACAAAACAATTTCTGGTATCTTTTCTTCAATTATGTAATATCAAAGTATCCCCATGTAAATGGAAACAAAATGTTTTCCAATAACTACTCTTTTATTACAAATTAGGTTTTAACTCTATAGAACAATATATGTTCCATGACTTTACATATCGTAAGTAAAAAATTTAATGAATTAAATATTTTGAAACAAAAGGTATTCAATAAATTGAATCTTTAAAAAGTTAACTTAAAAAATAAAACTAGTGATTTATCCTTAATTTTAAGACTTTAGAAGCTCCCTCTTCGCTCCACTGGGAATTATTTGGATGTGTTTCATGTAAACTAAACAAAATAAAATAAAAAATTAAGAATTAAAAAAAAAAAACATCTCTTAATTATTGCTTGCAAATTGCAGTCAGCAAGGACCACCCTTTGTCCCTACTAGTATTCATTTCAAAATAGACCCATAAATTACCAATGACACCAGTCTTAATTTACAAGTCACCATTTTTATTTTCATCTATATTTTATACAAGTCTTATTCAAAACACTTTGGATATTAAATAGAGGAAGTTTTAGAGGACATTCAAATAGTAATTTATATCTTTTGAAATTATACTACTATTTTTCATTGGAAAAAAAAATAATTACATTTGGATTGTAATAATCTTTATACAAAAATAATTATAATGTTAAAATTTTTATGATAGAGATTAGAAAGACTAAATATAAGATCTAAATTATAAGCATAAACAAATTTTATCTCCTTGAATCGGTTTTGTGAGGATGAATTAAACATAATTCCACTTAGTAGTATGGTATCAAAATCATTAATCAAAAGTCTATTCTAATTGAGATTTGGATTTATTGTACCACTTGTTATCGAGTTCTTCTCAATACTCATATTCGATGTCTTCAATATGAATGTACGATGTTCTCAATATGAGGGAGTGTGTTAGAGGTCTTACATCGACTAAAGATAAAATTAAATTATAGTATATAAGTGATGACAAATTTCACCTTATTGAGTCAATTTTGTAAAATTGAGTTAGACATAAACTCAATTACTATGAAGAGTTTATCCTATCTTAAATTGTTGAACATATTATGTCATTCGATATTGGGTTCATCTCAATATTCATGGTTGAATTAGTTTTTTTTTTTAAAAAGAAATTAGACCTGAATTATTTTATAATATTTTATTTTTATAAAAAAATAAAAACCAACTACCATTAGTGTTTGGAATAACCTATGTACAAAGTCACGTTTAAGAAAATCGTAATTGATTACTCGAAAGCTTGACCTCTAAGTTTGTGATACTGAGTCTATTGTTGAATTATGAAGATTGGTGATTATTTGGGTTCTTTGCTTAGTGGCTTGTTTTAAATTTTAACCTTTTTCATAAGTTTCATATATATGAGGATATTTCTTTTCATAAATAAATGAAGTTAACAATGTTTCAACTTATAACATTGCATCAATTATATGAATTCCTCACCTTTAATTAGTGACTTCAATATCTCAGAAAATTCTAACTAAAATTTTATATTTTAATTTCAGATAATATATTATATTGAAAACTATGAAAATGCACTGTTTTATTTTGGTGGTTATTTCAAGAAAAGGTTTATATGTGGAATAGATTTTTTCATTTTTGTTTATTTAAATATTTCAACCTCTAAAAAAAATTTCGTCATACCACCATCAATACCTAATTTGTAAGTTCTTTATAGGCCTATTAGAAGTAAAATAAAAGAGATATAACACTGACAACTATGCTAATTCTAAGAAAATGTGGACAGTAATTTGAATAAATTAATTTTAACAGTATATTAACATATTTGAAGCCAAAACATTAATTGTAAGAAGAAAGTGTATCTTATTTAAGTCTCTTTAACCTCGATTAAAGATTTGAATGATACTTATATACTACTAAGTCTAATTCTAATATTTTAGACAGTTATTATAATATTTGTTATAGATATGAGAGATAAATCATTAGAAATAATATTTTTGAGTGAAATATTTGGGAGGTGAATAAAAATTAAAGAGATGTTGTGTATGTGGCTTAAAAGCTTGGAGGCATGAATTGAGAAAGTTCTCTTAAAATTCCAGTTAATTTCCAGTTGTAATGTAATAGCCATGTTACAGCTACCAACACACAATTCATACAATGTATCCATGCCTTTAATCATTCAAAAACATGCTCAAGTGGTTTAAACAGGGAAAGGTGTTTATTATCAACCATGATTTTTTTTCTTAAAGTAAAATTATTAAATTATTAAATAATAATAATAATTATTATAAATTTAGTTTTATTTTTATCATGAACTTGTATATCAATATCATACAAAATTAGGAGGTATAGCAAGTAATAACTATTACTGTGGGATGTGATGATAGTTTTTCTGTAAGGATATTTGTTAAGAAATATTAAATTAGGTTATTTTTTTATATACAGGGTGAAATATCTCTTAAATATTTTTTAATTATTTTATTTTATTTATTTATGAAAAAATATCATAAGATTTTAATTTAGATTAATTTTATTTGAATACAAATTTATGAGCTTCATTTACAACTATTTTTTTAAGGATTAAACTCGAAAAATAATCAAATGATATAATATTAGGTTGAAGACTTTGTCTACCTCCTCCTTAAAACTATTAATTAAATTAAATATTTAATATTTTGAATTGCAAATTAATAGAATGTTAACTAGAGACTATAAATGCTAAATGAGGCTTAGTCTCCAATTAAATCTTCTAAAATATTGAGAAATTGGTCATTCCATATTAAAAATCTAAGTGACATTATTATTGCCACACAAATCAAACATGTTGCTTATATATTACTAAAATAAGTTAAAGCAGGTTATTATAAATAGATAAAAAAAAATGCATAGTCTTTATAGCTAAGAGATTTTACATTTTAATTCGTATATATACGTAATGCTATTCATTTTAATCTCTTTAAAGTGTATGGCTTTAGATAGTAGGAACTAAAAATGTAAAAAAAAAATGGTAATTAAAGGATTAAAATAATATGAGGACTAAAATTAATATTTTTTTAAATCGAGAACAAAAGTAAAAAATTTACACTTTTAAAAATTAATTAAAATTAGATATAAGAATCAATTTTATGCTAATTAATATATCAATTAAGTTGTTAATTTACATATCATATATATATATATATATATATATATATATATATGGGTTTACCAAATGAATACCTGTAAGTATGATTTTCTTTTTCTTCTTACTTGCATGTTAAAGGCATAAAGATGGATTTCATGTAACTCACCCGTAAAATTACACAATTGTTTTTATATTAAGGCAAAAATTATTAAAATTAAAAAAATTATGTTAATAAGATATTTTCAATGAACTTATTATTTATTAAACTCTTCAAAATTAAAGGTGAAAAAATTAAAAATAATTAAAGTGAGTGAAAAGAAAAATACGAGTTAAAAACTTATAATTTTATATTTTATTTGATGAAATTTATTTTTTACTGTATTTTTCTATATTTTAAATATTCTAATTTGTATTTAAGTTTGTGGTTACACACACTTCAAAGTGGTCTATGTTTATTGCAGAAAAATTGTTCAGCAACGACTTTATAACACCAGTTCAAAGTTAAACGTTGTCCATTAAAATGTAGTTACATTTTTTGAAATTAAAACGAACTTATAGACAACGGTTCATAGTATAACCGTTGTCTATAGTTATGACCAAGCACATAGACTGTGGTTATTAGTAAAAATCGTTGTCTATGATTTTTATTTTACTTTAATCAGAGTCCGTCTTATTTACGCTCGTATCACTTTCATTTTCATTTTCGTCTCCTTGCAACCTTGCTCTCTCCCTGCACCTTGCTTCCATTGCTCTTTGTAAATTTTTACTCTATTGCTCATTGGTTGTATCTTGTTCCTTCATTCCTCAATTTCTCATATTTGACGTTTTTAGGTTATTCACTGTCTAGGGCAAATTCTTGATTGTGTTTTGGTCTCTTTCACCTTGCTCCTTCGCATCGTCGTTACCCACCATCACCATGTTGGTCAAGTTTTTTTTTTTACTATTAAATAAATTTTTATTTTTTTTGGATTATTATTTTTTATGAATACGTTAATTTATAGATTATTAGAGTAAAAAAATTAATAAATAATTTTAGGATTTATAATTAATATTATTTTAGTTATATAATTAAGATTATTAAAATTTAATAATTAATATTAGGGTTTATAATTAGAATAATATTATTTTATAAATAATTTTAGGATTTATAAGTAATATTATTTTATAAATATTTTAGGATTTATAAATAATATAAACATTGAATATAATATGTAAAAGGCTTAAGACTTGAAAGGGTGTGGTTGAATAATGATATTTAATGTACTTTAGGAAATAGAAATAGTATGTTCATGCTTCTCTTTTTTATATGGATTCAATGTTCATGGTGAGTTTTATTGTCAAATAGTTATGGGAAATAGTCTCTACGGAGTCTAACAAAGAAGAGTCTTGTAATATATATGAAGAACCTAGACATTGCATGTTCGACTGAATAAGAAGTTTCATTATCTAAGTTCTCTTTTTCTATCTAAATTTTCTCCTCTAAACGTAATATTACATGGGAACAGAGGCATCCAATAAAGCCATACAAGGATTATTCAATCCGTTGGGATGAGGAAATTAATTTTTTTAGTTAGAATTTGTCATATTGGCATCCATCGAGAGGAAGAATATAAAGCCAGGTAAATGAAACAATAGCTTTTGCCTTTATGATATAGTTAAACTGCTATACACCAAATTATAAAATTGGTTTCAAATTTACTTGGATCATTATCTTTTTCTTCTCATCTGAATGGAAATCTTTGCTTTTGAATTTTAAATCTTTTTCATTATTGTCCGGGTCTCATTGTTCAAATGTATGTAGGAAAAGGGAATTGTTGTCTTGGAATTCGATTACGTAAATAAGAGGATGAGTGTGGTTACTACGTTATGCAATGGACGACTACCATTATATAAGGATATGCATTCAAAGAAATTGAGAGTAGGTAATAATACTTAAATTATTCTTTATAATAAAAGTATATGTACTTTAACACTATTTTGATCTTATTTTGTATTGCAGTATTTTACGGATGTTCAACCACTACATTTGAAAGAAATTGACTATGTGAGAAATGTTTGGACAACAACATACTTCATTAATTTCTATAACTCTAGGATAACTAATGAATAATATATAGGTTTAAGTAATATACCATGTTTATAATGTATAGGAATTTAGATAGATAAGAATATACATTTGTGTTTGTAACTGATTATCATTATATATAATTTTCTTGTTTGAAAAAATGTGTATTTGTCTGAATCTGTATCTGGTTGGGATTTTAAATGAATAGGTTAATTAAGAGGAGGAAACATATAAAAATATTTGAACTTAAAAAAAGTACCATAATAGACAACGGTTTTGACAACAATTGTAGTCTATACCCTTCTCTAAGTATACTTTGACCTTATTTGCTATAAGTTATAGTCGATGATTGGTAAAAAATAATCGTTGTCTGTAATACCTTATAAGACTAGGTTGTGAAACTTCGTCTATAAGTTAAAAGTATAGACGACGTGCTGATAGAACACAGTTTCAAAACTGCTGTCTAAGAACTTTAAAAAACGTTGTCTAAGAGCTTTTTTGCACTAGCGAATTCTCCTTATATTCTTTTTATTAGCAAAGAGTAAATAAAATAATTAGGTTTA
The DNA here is from genome assembly GCF_000499845.2 of Phaseolus vulgaris. NCBI lineage: Eukaryota > Viridiplantae > Streptophyta > Magnoliopsida > Fabales > Fabaceae > Phaseolus > Phaseolus vulgaris. The sequence continues at coordinate 10,679,159 of NC_023753.2, forward strand.
TTTAAGGATATATCAACTCTTATACAATAAAACTACCATACATAACCCACTAAAAAACAAGCCAAAAACAAAAGTTACATGAGAGTCCTCAAAACAAAGTCCATACCAATATGAACCTACCACTCGCCTGAATTCTGCTAGCTTATAATCTATACACAAAGATCCAAAACCTGCATAGCACTATCTAGTAAGCCATGTCGCATAACAAGGATTACAAAATCTGCCATGCATAGCCTCCTTTGCGTGCTTGCCAACAATGTTGGTTGCAACAACCCCAATTTATAGAGCCCTACTGCATCACCTGTTTGATCTACACCTGAGGCAATGGTGCATGCTCCCCTTTGCACTACTCATCGTGCCACAGATCTATCCCATCCAGCTAACCACAAAAAGCTTTAGCCACAACTATGCTTAAGAGACTTCCAAAAGACGAAGCAGATAGAGATGTAGTGGTTCAGTGGTGCAAGATAAAAATCTACACCAATTACCCTCAGAAGACCCTTGCACACATACCATAATTATGCTTGCCTCCCTCCCTCAAATAGCCCTGAGCCTGCAACCAAGAAAACCCTTTCTCAACCAAAAATCTGGCTAAGACAAGGAAACATAACACTCCATCGAAGGGGGAAAACAAAACATAAAAATAAAGACAAAACAGGTTACCTACTAACACCCTAAATCCTAAACTCTAACAGAAGCATATAAGCTTTCAAATCCATACAGTTAAAAACCTATGTCATCTCAAAGATTGCAAACAAATTATAGGGTAGAGAACCCAATTCAAAAATGAGAAACTAACATATGAAGCTTTTTCTTCATCCAAGATCATGTTTTAACTATGCTAGGTGAAAGATCTCTACAACATCTACCCTCCCTTCTTTAAAAACTACTCTAACTACATAGGGAGCATAGTGTGAAAAAAAATACATAGAGAACATAGTGTGTGAAAGAAAGAATAACACCTCTTCTAATTAAGTTCAATTCTTCTTATATAATACTAAACTAATCTCAAATCTTTAAATAAATTTTCTAATATAAGATTGGTTAAATAAATGCAGTGTGATAAAACTATTTATGATTTTAATTTTAGCAATAATAATGTCAAAGTATCATTAATTCATATTGAAGTTGTCTTTTCATTAGATCACTCTTTAATAAATAAATAAATAAATAAAATACTTCGAAACAAATACAACTTGTCTTTCAATTTTTTGTTAACGGAAAACAATGAGACACGTTACTATGTATTTTTCGTGTTTCTACAAGATTTTGGGGTTATCGAAACATTTGATAGACAACAATTTTCTCCAAATTAATTTTGCACAGGCAAAATGCAGAAGCCACAGAACTTAAAACTTTGATTGATCGATCGTATTGCTGCAAGTTGACGCACTCAGATTGGATATACGAAATGCAAAGATCATATCATTGTTGGTTAAATAATTCATTTATTCAATCATCATTCTCTCACACCTTCAAATCGCACCACTTTCTGTCATAAATATACCAATGCACCCATAATATATATATATATATAGTTTTTTTAAAAAAAATTCAGTGGAGTAATTATATTTAATAGTCTGAAACAAAATTTAAGTAAATCTATTAATTTTAAAATGATAAACATAAATTATTAAACCTAATTTAAATGTTAAATATGTTCATAGTTTTTTTAAATAGTAATGTTATGTATTGTTAATAAATTTATAATTGTCATATTTCAAAAATGAAAAATGATTTTCTATTTTGGTCCATACGAGGTGGAGAAATTGTATTTGTGAACAAATGTTACGTATGAAGGTTGTGGCCCATGCAACGACTTGCACTAGAATAGAAATTTTCAACAACAGGCACACAATTGCATGGGCCATCACCTCAGAAGTGACAAATAATCAAAAGAATGAGCACATACTGTAAATAGTGTGTGTAATATATATATATATATATATATATATATATATATATATATATATATATATATTCGTGGCAAGTTATGAGCCTATAAGCATACTATAATTTGAAAGCATGTCATGATCTTTCTCAATCATTTAAACTTCAGTCTTGAAAACTAAAGAAAAAGGTTATCTTCTTAAATGAGATTAATAACCTTAATTTAAATAAGATTTAAGATTAAAATATACACTACTAAAAAAATCATTAAATAAAAATAAATTTTAGAAACAAAAATAATTAGTTATTATATTGACTAAATTAAAGACCATTTTAGAGATAAAAAAAATTTGGTTTCTTCTATTATTGTTAATTGTTAATTAGTTATCAAGATTTTTGCTACTAAATTTAGAATCTAAATAATTAGTAGTTAAAACATTGGCAGCTAATTAGTTACCAATTTAGAAACTGTGTAACAATAATAGAAACTAATTTAGAAAAAAAAAATTAATCTCTAAAATATTCTATAATTTAGTCATTATAACCACTAGTTATTTTTTGTCTTTAAAATTGATTTTTATTTCTTGATTTTGTTGTAGTGATAAGATGATTTTTAATAAACGAAAAATAACTTTGGACAAATAATTTGTTCTGTAAAAGATTAATTTTAGATAATCAATAAAAAAATTATAAAATAGAATCTAATTTTAGATATAAAGAATATTTAATTATTATATTAATTAAATTATATATTATTTTAAAAATTAAATATATTATTAATATTTAAAATATTTTTCATTATTAATAAAAGATTTTAGAACGTAAAAATATTAATAATTAAAACATTGATAATTAATTAGATATCAATTTATAGATTTTACTAAAAATAAACATTACCTTATATATTAATAATTTTTAATTTTTAAAATTATATTTAATATATTAACTAATTATTTTTTATTTTTATATTAATTTTTATTCAATATGAGTAAATATATACACCGTTGTTTTGGTTTTCATCCACTCAATGCAAAGGAAAAAGAGTCTCACTTTGATTACCTTATCTCTTTTATGATTGAAAAAAATTAAGACATTAATTGTATTCCAACCTTCCCAAATAATTTAGAGTGGTCCCACAACACATGTGGCAATTATGTGAAGGTTCTGGTGAACAAGAAAATAGGTGAAGTTCAAAGTTACTTCACCTTTCAGAATTGCAGAGAATAGTATTGCAATAATTTTGGAATGATTATAAAATTATCATAAACAGAGATTTTATGTGCTGTGTGAATTTTGGATTTATAGTAATGGGAAGTTAGTGAAAATGTTTGTCCCAAATAAAAGCGTCCAAGTTCTAGGTGAAATGATAATTGAGGGGGGAAAAAATGAGATCACTGAACATTGATATAATCACTCACACTCACACAGTTTGATTCATTGAACCATTAATGTAATGTGCATGAATTTATTTCCAGCAAAGTGGGAGTAGCAGTAAGAAAGACAGGTTCTACAAAACAAAACATCAACACACAATTAATGTCAACACAGGTTCCATGCAGCTATTCACTGTAGCTTCGTGTTCTTTTTTGCCATGCGCAGCTATTTGTTATGTTTATGTAGGTCACTACACTTTTGGAGAATCATTCAATCCTTTTTATAATTATTAAGTGATTCAAGTGAGCCAAATGGCCTAATTTATTTTTCCATATCACCAAATTTTAGAAAAATATGTTTTTACTTTATTGGGAATATAGGAATGTTTTCAAACAAGTTTGGTCATCTTCTTCTTATACATTTTTTTCTTTTTTTCTTTTTCTTTGTCTTTTTAATCTTCTTTTTCTTCAAATTTTCTTTTAAAAAAAAATTGATGAATCTCTAAATTTACATCATTGTCTTCTTTTTCTCCCTTCCTTCTTCTTTTTCCTTTTATTCTCAATGTTTCTTTTTCCTTTTATTCTCAATGTTTCTTTTTCCTTTTTCCTCTTTACTCTTTTCTTTTTCATTGATTCTCCATTATCATCTTCCTTTCACTTTCCTTTTCCTTCTTCATTTTCCACTATTTTATGATAGGATATGATGAGTGGTGATTTTATTGATTAAGGGTGATGTTGTGAATATTTTACTTAAAAGATGACAGATTATAAATATTTTACTTAGAAATAATATGTAAATGAAATTTATTTATATGATAGAGTGGGTGTATGATACATGAAATTACAATTTGATGTTTTTCGGAGTTTTTTCATATTCAATCGTTGCAAATTATAGGTATCAATCCTTGCAAATAGAAAATTGAAAAACTTTGTTAATTTTAATTTAGTTTTTATTTTTTTATCAGTAAATAATTAAAATTAAGGTATAACTATTTTATTGGTCTCTACATTTAGGGTCGATATTTAATATAGTACAGTAGTTTAAAAAAATCAATTTGGTCCCTTTGTTTTCTTAAAAAGTATCCAAATTGATCTTTTCTGTTAACTTCTCCCAACGACGTCAAGTGATACTTATGTGGCAGAGAGAAATGTGATTGGATGTTGTGAGGTAGCAAGTGGAGGGGATTGACAAATTAGTAAAGTTGAACATTGAGGGTTAGGATTTTTGAATTGCAATCAGTGAGTGGATGATTGGGGTTAAAGTTGAACATTGAGGTTTGAGTTTTTCAATTGCAATCAGTGAGTTTGGGCGAGGTGGAGAGATTAAGAGAGAGGAGGCGTTTAGGGAGACAAATGTTGGGATCGTTCACCCACAATTCTTGCACGACATAGTTTTTAGTTTGGATTTTGAGTGGCACAATTTGGTAGGTTGAGGAGTGTTTGGGCGTTTTGGGTGTAGGAGACTATGAAGCATGGGTATCCGCATGGTTCTACATGTTTTCCTTTTATGCAAAATGGGAATCGGATTAGTGGCTCACCACCCTGGCAAACATTGTCTAAACATGTTTCTATGATTGCTAATGCAAGGGGATGGTTGAAGAGAATAAGGAGAGTGAGTATGGGATTAGGGATTTTCATGTTTGGGAAAGTAGTGTGTTGACTTGAGGTTTGGATGAAATTTTGTGTGTGGTGTTCAACTGTTAAATAATGTATTGGGGGTGGGTTTTACTGTGCGTCATCACACTACTCAATTGAATTATTACTAGCTTGAAGAAGCAATTGAAAGCACCTAGGAATATTGCGATTCCATATTCAACACCTGCATGTGGGACTTAGCTACATTTAGTGGTGTGATTCTCATATAATCAATTCCACGCGGTTTTAGGTTGTCTCCATTTAGCAATTCATTTATAAATCTTTTGGGATTTCACACTGTAGGCACCAGTTTCATAATTTAAACAACTCATTCTTCAACGTTTAATTTTGGTTTTATTTTTTCAGTTAAGTCCACTTTTAGAGTTTTAACAATTTGACAATTTTGAACTTTACTAATCTTTGCCAAACCCCTCCACTTGCCACCTCACAAACTCAATCTCATGTGTCTCTTAATTCACAATCCACATCAACAATTCTCTCTGCCACATCAGCAACACTTGACATTGTTGGGGAGAGTTAACAGAAAAGACCAATTTGGGCATTTTTTATAAAACATAGGGACCAAATTGATTTTTTTTAAAATCACTATACTAAACTGAATATTAACCCGAAATGTAGGGACCAATAAGGTAATTATACCTAAAATTAATAAAAAAATGATATTTCAAGATACCCCAACCCTTATATAAAATCAGTATTACTGAGCTCCCAACATCCTCAAAGGCTAGAGTAATACTCACACAAACCATAAATAGCAATACTAATCATAACTGAACAATGCAAAACCTTTTACCTATACCCCTAAAGATTGAAGTCAACACATCGTTGGCACGCATACTCTGTTTGAAGCGATAATTGTATTCGTTCAGAATGACGGAGTCAAGAATGATAATGGAATAACTAGTAGATTTCAAAAAGATCTTGAATGACATGGAGAATATTGAGGTGAAATTTGAGGATGATGCTAAGTTTTTACCTCTTCTTAATGCCTTACCCAAGATGTAGAACACTTTAAATACGTTTGTTGTCCGGGAAAGAACAAACCATTATCTTGGAGGAGGTGCAAACCTCAATAAGGACTAAGGAGCTTCATAAGTTTCAAGACTTAAAAGAGGGAGGAAAATGAGTTGAGTTTGAACGCGTCAAAGTCAAAGAGGATGAAAGGGAGTGAGTCTAAGTGGAAAAAGACGAAAGGAATTTTTGTCAAACGATATAATAGAAGTTGAGTGCTTTAGTTGTCGCAATAAATGTCATCACAAGTCAAGTTGTCCAACCAAGAAGAGAAATGGGAAAGGCAAGAGATCTCATTTCAAGAAAGAGTATGTTGGTGTTGTTGTTGAGTCTAATAGCTACGACACTGCGTGATGAGAATCAAATAAAGGAGGCTTTTATTAATGGAGGAAGAGGACATCCACCCTCACATTTGAAGTTCTTCCTTCTAGTCTTCTCAAAATTAAAAGAAGACATAAAAATAAAGATGAGGCCCAAGCCCAAAGCCCAAGCCCAAGCCCAAGAAGGCCAAAGCCCAAAGAGCCCAAGTCCATCCCATAAGGGGCAAGGCCAAGCTTTGAAATATTCTTGTATAGTTTTAGGAGGTGTGATTATTAAATAAAGGAGTGTGAAAATGTAAAATAAAGTCACATTGTCCATGTGACTTAGGAGAGTGGTGTAGGTGTAGTTTTTAGGAGGTGTCATAGTAGAAAAAGGTCACACCTCCCATGTGACTTGTTTTTTGTGGGAATTTCAAATGAGTTTATTTGAATTTTCACTGCGGGAGGTATTTTGATAACCAGATCACTGCGGGAGTGTTGGTGGCATTTGTGTCTGATACACAAAGGAGTTGGGTCATGGACTCAGAGTGCGCATATCACATGTGTCCAACGAAGGAATTCCTTGAGACCCTGAAATTGAAAGAAGGTGGAGTGGTCCTTTTTGGGAACAATAAATCCTGTATGGTGCAAGGTATAAGGTTTATTAAAGATGTTTGATAACCAAAAGATGTTGTTGCAAAAAGTGAGGTATGTTCCATGATTAAAGAGGAATATTTTGTTCATCATGTTTGATCAGGGTGGTTTAATAATGAAGATTGAACAAAAGGGTGATAAAGATTCTAAGAGGAACATTTATAGTTGCTAAGGGGAGAAAAAGAATGTCTTGTACATCCTAGACAGTTTAACAGTGATCACATATGCATTTGAAACCATTCAAAAACGATGCAAGATAAGACAAAATTGTAACATCTGAGGATTGGACACATCAATGAAAAAGGTTTGGTGGAGTTGTAGAAGCATAACTTGTTAGGAGGTGATAAGATGGAGGGGTTGAAATTTTATGATCATTGTGTTTTGGGAAAGTCTCAAAGATTGAAGTTTGAGACTAGTAAGCATGTGTTCAGTAAACCCTTTGAGTATGCTCATGCATATCTGTGGTTCCAACAAGAGCTCAAACTCATGGTGAAGGGTCTTATTTCCTCACCATCATAGACAATTACTCAAGAAGGTTATGGATTTATATTTTGAAAAATAAGACTAAAACTTTTCAGAAGTTTAAGGAGTAGAACACCATGGTGACTAATCATCAGGGTATCAACCTCAAGGTGTTGAGGACAGACAACGGGTTGGAGTTTGTTTAAGGGGATTTCAACGATTTTTGAAAAACAGAAGGTATTAAGAGGCATAAAAAGGTGCAAGTACACCACAATAAAATGCACTAAACCATTTTAGAAAGAATGAGATGTATGTTGCTAGGGGCTGGATTGCCTAAGTCCTTTGGATGGAAGCTTCAAACACAATTGCCTACCTAATAAATAGGATTGCATCATCTACTCTGAATTGTAAGATGATGACTTTTTAAGGCAAGTGCACCGCTTTGTCAGAAGTAATAATTGTCCCTAAGGACGGATATTGATCCCACAAAGAACAGTGAATTATCAAGTACAATAATCGCTAAATATAGAACAAAACAATTAAAAATGTATTGAAAGTGGTTGTGTTGGCGATGATCAATAAGAAAACAGACAAAGAGTTGGTTGCTTCAAGTTGGAAAAATAGGGATTAGGTTTCATCTCTCTCACTCTCATGTATTTTGATTAGCATGTCAATATTAAGTTCTTTGATTGAAATTGATGCCCGTATAAAAATTATTTATATCGATTCCTCGCATATAAAATCCTTAAGAATGTTCCCTAATTATCGATCCCTCGCATAATTATAAGAACAACTTAGAACGAAGCTCAGATGTTAATAGCAATTAACATTTCAAATCTATTCCTAGCACTCAAATATGTTAAGTATTGTTGTTTAGGTCCAAACCCTAAAAATACCTCCCGGTCAGATTTAGGATTCTCAATTTGTCACGAAAAGTTAAAAGTAAAACAACAATACCAATAATCAATCAAGAACTAGATATTAATATATAAGATATCACCTCAATCTCAGAAGAGTTTGAGCAGATTACTCTCAATTCCAAAGGGTAGAATTAGCCACGCATACTTCTAGCACCTTCCATTCTCCCAATTGGGTTACAATTCACTCTATGGTGTTTTCCTCTCAATCTGGCATCCTAGGATTGAGCCTCTAGCCCTTTATTTATCCTAGTTTTCTAGGGTTAGGTTGCTTCATGTGTTGCGCTAATGGGCTAAATGATAAAACGTAAAAAAAGCCTAATCTTTCTTTGCATCTTTTTCCATTCTAGGACCTTCCAGCTTTCTCTTTTTAGCTCAAATTATTTTCCTTTACTCCAAATCTTCAATCCTCCCTAGAAATCTGCAATTAACACCAAATTTGGAATAAAATGCTTTTATTCAAATAAAGCTCATAAAAAATGTATAAATGTATAAATTCATAAATTAAGATTTATTTTATATATAAATTAGCAATAAATCCTCATAAGTGACTATATTTTAATATGAAATATTACTAAAATTAGACACTTATCATAAGACTCCTATGGCACTAAACAGTAGAAAACTCACATATTATGAGAACCTAATGGCGTTTGGTGCCTTGGTATTTGCACACATCAAGAAAGACAAACTAGAAACACGACCTAGAAATGTAACTTTATAGGATACGTAAAAGACATGAAGGGCTACAAACTGTGGAGGATAGAACCTAGAGAGGCGAGGTGTTTCATGAGTAAAGACATCACATTCAATGAGACTCAAATGACTATGATGTGCATAGATCTAGAGAAGGGAAAGGAGAAAAAACATGTTGAGGTGGAGCCTTCTGCTAAGGGATCACATCATTTGGAGGCATTAGATGATTAGGTGTTAGATGATGTTCACCAACTGCCTACCTCTTACACAATAAGACCTAAATGTGTAGAGTTTGACCCCAACTATCAACTTGCGAGTGATAGGGAGAGGAGAATGCTCAAACCTACACAAGGGTTTGGGTATGATGATCTTATCAATTATACTCTGATAGAAGTTGGGGAGATAAGTGGTTAAGAACTTATAAGATTTTAGGAAGCTGTAGAAGATTTAGAAGGTCAACAATGACAAGTTGCCACAGAAGAAAAAATTGAGTCTCTGAGGAATCACCATACGTGGACACTTATTAATCTACCAAGAAATCATAAAGTGATATGATGCAAGTGGATGTTCAAGAAGAAAGGTGAAATACTAAGTGTGGAGGGATAGAGATTCAAGGCTAGATTGATGGCGAAAAGTTTTACATAAGTGGAAGGAGATATTCTCACTTGTGGTAAAACATTGTTCCATAAGGATTTTAATGTCTATTATTAACCAATACAATTTAGTGTTAGAATAGTTAGAAGTGAAGACAACGTTTCTGCATGGTATTCTATAGGAGACCATCTATACGCAGTAGCCCGAGAGGTTTGTTAAAAAGGAGGGGAATGTCTATCTCTTGGAAAAATCTTTGTATGGATTGAAACATAGTCAAAGGCAGTGATACAAGAGACTTGATGACTTTTTAAAGTAAATGAGGTTCCAGATGTGCAGTTATGATACTTATATGTGAATGATATCTCTTATAGTCAACTAGTATAAAGAAGAATTAGATGATCACAAACAAAGATAAAGTTTAGAGTTTAAAATAAAAGGTTTTAGTCTCACGAAGAGTATACTGGAGATGGACATACATAGAAACTAGACGGTTGGAATACTTTCTTTATCTCAACAATTGGGATACCATGTGAAACTCTAAGTTGCTCAAGCTCCAAATATTGATGAAGAAAGGAAGAAGATGAATTGAGTACCTAATTACTTCTATTTTCAAAATGAACTTAATTTTTGGTATTTGTAAAAATGTTCCAAAATTGATTTGTGTTCTCACATTATAATACAATGGAGTATAGTTATTTTTTCTTCTTAATATGTCATCAAATTAATTATCTTCTCCTTATTCAAAGGAATGCATTTATTGAAATATGGAGTAGTGAGAATATTTCAATATAATTATTTAAAAGGGATAGTATATTGACTGTTATTCTTAATTTGTGCGTTAGCTTAAGCTACCGGTCATTATATTCAAATTACTTGAATATAACCTCTGCTTTTTATTATTATTGAACTTGTCCTTAAATATTTTTATTAATTTAGCATTTAACATTCCTTCGTGCAAAAAATCAACATAATTTTGTAATAAATTAATTTTATATTTACCAAGGCAACTTAAACTATCAGATAATTCAAATAGTAAACTTATTTGTGAAAAAAATGTATATAATAATCCATTTAAGATGCCATGCGCTCTTAAAAATTGATATTATATAATGGTGTGTATTAAGTATAATGGTAATGAACAAAGTTATAACTTTTCAAAATAGCATAGATAAATACATTATAAATATTATTATAATCATTATAAATTAAAAAATATTAAATAGTAATTATTTTTAAAGATGAAAAATAATTATTATATTAACTAAAATAGATATTATTTTAAAAAATAAAAAATTATTTATATTTAAATTTTTTATATTAATCTCTAAATAGTTAGTAGCTAAAGTCTTAGTAATTAATATTATATATAAATTTAAAATTAATTTAAAATTTGTATTAATAATAAAAACTACTTTAAATATTAATAATATTTAGTTTGTAAAATAATATATAAATTAGTTAATATAATACTTATTTTTTTTCTTAAAATTAGTTTTTATTTAATTATCATATTATAATAAATATTATACATATGAACAAATATTGAATTTAACTTTTTAAATAGTCAAATTTAATTACAACTTTAAATTTATTTAACTAAAATCAAATGATATTTTTTTGGGTACATGAAACAAAGGAATTTATGCCAACATATAAAAAAAAACTAGAACTAAAATTTGCAATTAAGCAAGTTAATCTATGGTTCTAAATCTCTCTTATTATATAATCTAATCTACTCTTTAGTCTTGTTGATTCAAATCAATACACTTTGACCATGAAGTTGACAAGATTGAGACGTATGAAAGTTTAGCAAAGATTATGGTGCACACGAGGTATGAGTCAAATCTTTGCCTACCATTTGTCTATCACCATTGCTTAAAAATACATGATAAACCATTAATCCAACCTTCTTTTTCTACACTGCAGGTGCCATTGTCTCCTAAGAGGTTGGTTGGTCTAATCATCCCTTAGGTTTAGTCCACTAATGTTCTTCCTCACTTTTTATTTTTAGCTTCTTCATTCATCAATTAATTAATGGGGCCAACCATTTTATGCACACACTAACTCATGGATTCCTCAAATGAGTGTTCTTGTTTTGGTTTTATGTATTTGTTCTCCTCCCCATCTTAGTCCTCAAAAATTAAAATTATAAAACATATACTAGTCATGTCAAAGTAACCATTAAAACTAAGGCCATCACATTATGGTAATTAATGCTAATTAATTGAGATAATATGTATTGTTTAAACATGGGAGTGATATGAAATGTTCATCTTAAGTTTATCCAATGATTGCTCATAAACCTAATCCTCAAATTCAAGATATTAACCATTCTATACTTTTCTCCAAAGACAATGTCATTCCATCACTCTCCTATGTAACTCTAGCTCACTCTCAAAAGCTACCTTTGTGTTTGTTATCGATTGAACTTTCAAATCATTTACAATAACATTTTCTATTATTTTCTTTCTATAATATAATGGCTTAATTATATTATATTTTATCTATAGTTTTATTTTTCAAAATTACCTTTAATCAGTAATTAAATTAACTATGATACAAGGTTTACTTAAAAATAAATTAATATGACCGTTTGAATATTATTAAATTTAATTATGATACAATTTTTTTATTGTAACCAAACTATATGCACAGAATACGTTAGTCATTTAGTAATCGAAATAATTATATTTTAATTATAATTAAATTGATTATAATATAATAGTCGCGTCATATGATATAAATTACCTTTTTAATAGTATGATGGTAAGCTTGATTACTGTTAAAGATAATAATGTTGTCATAATAAATTTAAATTTGAATTTAAAATAGAATTTTTATCATAAATAATTTGGTCATCAGACAACCTTTTTACAAAATCATTTGTTTATGAAAAATCGTACACAACATAACTGTTTTTTTTTTAATAAAGTGAACATATGAAACCGGTTGAGAATAACAACATCCCTTCTGTGTGAGACTAATTTTCTCTGAAAGTTTAATTCTCAATGTAGGGGAGTTTCTTTCTACATTTTTTTCACCCTATATTCTTTAAAATAATAAAATTATCCTTTCATAGATTTTTGTGATTTCAGAATAGGCGTTTTATAAGTAAAAAGTTTCCAAATTTAGGGTTCCGTAAATAAAGAATGTTTCTGAAATAGAAAATTTTGAAGACAAAAAATCTTTTTGGAGTATCCTATCCGAAATGCATTTTTTGGTAAATCCGGAAATAATAAAATGTATTATGAAAAATATGTTCCAGAAATATTTTAGAAAGAGTAATCTAGAAGTCATATTTAAAAGGGATAAAACAGTCTTTTTAAAAAATGATAGGGTGCAGACAAAAATTTGTTAAGGTGCAGAAAGAAACAGCCCAATGTAGGATAGGTTTATTGGGTTGGGCTTAGAGCTAATATTTTGGGCAGATTTTCTCCATAGCATATGAACCCCAAAAAGGCTATTTCTTTTAGCACCCCGTCACTTTTCAAAATAAAATAAAAAAAATATTCAGAAACCTTATTCTGAAATAGACAATAAGTGTCTAAACATTTTATGGCATGTTGGAAGAAATCCCCTATTAACTTTCCTCATTAAAATAAAGGCATTTTCTTCCTGCACCCCTACATTTTTCTTCATGCATCCCACAAAGTTTCACAAAGACAAACATGTCCCTATATAAACTGTACATTTATTTATTTTTCTATTCCGGATTATGAAATCCGGTAAATTTTCGGATTGGCGCTTCCGGTAAATTTTCGGATTGGCGCATCCGGTAATCTCCTGGATTGATGCTTCCGGTAGTACATGAATGATAGTGTTAATCTAAAATAAAAAAATGCAAAACATCCATAATTGAAAAAACCATTCCGGATCCGTCAATCCATAATTTAAAATATGCATTCCGGATTCAGAAATCCATAATTGAAAAAAATCATTCCGGATCCACCAATCCGTAATAGAAATTAGGTTTCCAGATTCAGCAATCTGGAAATGAATAATTTATGCAAACTTTGCTTCCGGAACACCCCCTCATCCGGAATGCAACATGATTCACTTCCGGATTAATGAATTCGTAGCACACTCCCAGATCCCAAAATTGTGGGGATCAGTTTCGGAATTTACAAAATTGTGGGGTGCAGGAAGAAAATGCCTAAAATAAAATAGGTATATACATCCCACTCAATTGTTACCAAATAAACAAAGTAGATTTTAAAATAAATAAATAACATCGTGTTTTTTACTTTAAAATAGAAGATTCGTGTTTTTTACTTTAAAATAGAATAAATTTGAATGGATTTATATAAGACTTATATGTGTTAATATATATAACGTGTTTCACATAATTACATGTCAATTAAGAAATTTTATTACTAAATTTTTCATGTCTCTTATATAAAAAAGAATTTTCCGCTTAAAAATTAACAATTTATTATTTATTATAAATAAGTAAAAAACATATAATAAAAAAAATATTAGAGTTTAACATAAAATAAACAATAAACAATAATTACATAAAATTACAAAATGTTTTAAAAAAATAAGGTGAGACGAGTTCTTTCGCACCTTTTTCAAATTATACTAAAGGGGTCATTGCAACTGACCCTAATCGGTTGAGACTATTTCTTCCTGCACCTTCATCACTTCTTCCACCACCTCCATAAATTTTTTAAATCCCAAAATTATTTTTCAGTAAAAAGATAAAAATAGAAACTTTGTTTTACACTTTGTCGCGGAGTAAAAAAAGTGCTTGTGGTGCTAACGGTTGTTGTGGTGGTGGTGGCAGTGCTCGTTGTGGTGGTGGTAACAGTAGTGGTGGTGTCAGGAGTGTTGTTGTGGTGGTGGTGTTCACTGTGGTTGGCTCGTCATTCTCAGGTAGGTTCTTCAATCTGGTGCCTTAAATGCTTATTTTTGGATTGGTTAATCCGCTGGATCAACATCACAAAATCTGTAACCCTTAATGTGAAACAATCATGCTCTGAATTATATAATACGGAACTTAGTTCCAAATCTGGAATAACATTCTGGATCACTCAATCCGTAATAGAATATTATGTTCCACATCAGGTAATCCAAAACGTTTTTCTAGATCTGGAACTAAGTTTTGTATTATGTAATCCAAAAGACAAGCACAAAATTAAAGTGTTCCAGATTAGTTAATCCATACGTATATTGGATCCGGAATGAACCAAACTCACACTTCTGGATTGCGTAATCCTGTACTAAATGAATTATGGATTATGCAATTTGGAAGTCATTTTATAACTTAAAATATGCCTTACAAATTACGTAATTCATAATTCATTTTGTTGTTAAAATTTGACTTACTACGCAATCCAAAAGTTATTTTTAAGTTGGCAAATGCTTTACAAATTACCCAATCTGGAAGGCATTTTTGTAGTTATTAAATGAGTTATGGATTACACAATCCGGAAGGGAAATTGAATGCTATTTTTATTTTGCATATTGGGTGAATTTATGAAAATTAGACTAAAATGGAAATTTATGTTTTATGGATGAAGGTGTAAATATGAACATGGAGGTTGGATTGATTACAAAAAGATCCAATGAAGTAGAAATGATACGTAGCATGGAAGAATTAATGAATTTTATGCATCAACATGAGTTGGTTGAAGGAGACTATGGTGCCCATTTTACAACATATGAGGTGAATAAATTTTCATTTCATTCATGTTTACTGCCTTATAATTTGAATAAGTGATTTTGTAATATTGTTAAAATAACTTTGTGTAGATGTTTCCTTCACGAGAAGACTTACTTGAATGGATCCGTAGGATTAGTTATGGACTTGGTTTTGTTATTGCCATTATTAGGTCTGACATAGCAAATGAAAAGCAAGGGAGAAAGACATATGTCTTGTTAGGTTGTGAAAGGAGGGGGGGGGGGTGGTAGTTACAAAAAGTACAACGATGGTTTGGAGGTTATTGTAACTGGTACTAAAAAATGTCAATGTCCCTTTAAATTGTGAGGTAAACCTATTGGAAAGGGTCAAGGTTGGGTACTTAAGGTAATATGTGGTACTCATAATCATGATTTGTATGATACATTAGTTAGTCATCCATATGTAGGCAGATTAAAAGCAAATGAACATTCCAAACTTGTTGATATGACTAAAAGTATGGTTAAGCCGGGTAACATACTACGTACTTTGAAGGAGAATAATGAGGATAATATGACAACAATAAAGCAAGTATACAATGCAAGATACTCGTAGAAGAGATCGTTCAAAGGACCAAGAACTGAATTATAACAGTTAATGATGTTGTAGACTGATAGTTGTCAATTTGCTGTCAAATTAAGATGATTCCAACGTAGACCTATCTAACGCTAGAAAGATGATAGTATAGATGTGGTCAGATGACCCCAAGTCATCTCCCAACGAATCCAATAGTTAAATCGGTAAGTAATGTTTAGAATTTACCTACAAGCAATGAAAATTAACAATAACAATAAAGATAAAAGGGGTTAAACTTGTTGTGTAGAAAATATAATAAAGATTAAAATAAAAAATAAAAAGTGGTTGATCCCCAAGTTCTTCCACTATTGAATTCTTCACAGGTTCTCTAAAGATTAATCATTTCTCAATCCTCCAACAAAGCTAAACCAGATTGAACATGCGCCAATCTAATTCAACTGAAACTCACCAGCAAAGCATGCATCTACTGGTTTAATCAATACCTACTTTATTCCATGCGTATACTCCATGAAAATGCTTATCTCATCTCTCTTCAATCATGCGCCCAATAAATTAATTAGAACAATTCAAACTAACTAAGAAACCAAAGTTTAAGATAAGGAGGACTCTCAATCATGTGTTCAAGTACAACCTCTTACAAAAACTAGTTTTCCAAGAGATTAGACTATTAAAACAACTGCTATAGAAAATTAAAAATGAAAACTTTTATTTAGCAAAACCTCATAACTCAATGGGGGAATTACAAAGGAAACAACCAAAAAGGTTTAGCCCTTCATATGGAGGCAAAATAAAAGAATTACAAATAAGAAAAGAAACTAAGAAAACCCTATGAAGCGCCCCTAAGATGCGATCCAAAAAGCTCACTCTTCCTTCCTCTGAAGTCTCTTTTATAATCTTCTTTTCCTTGCACAAAATCGGATTAAAATCTGTCTTATGATATTGTTTTACAATTGTCAGATGTTTCCTTTCATGTTTCAAATTATTAAACATATATGTTCATTCTCAACTAGTCTTAGATTTTATTCTTGCTTCTCTTCCAGAAATATTGTTTCCAATCTTCTTCTGATTTGTGCATTGATTTTAATTGATTCCAACGTTGATGTGAAAGATATTACAAAAGATTTTCTTGAATAATATCTTCAAAGTATATTTTCTCTATTTTTGAAGGATTTTATAGAGGAATTTTAATTGCAGAATTTTTAGAGAATATCCCGACAGAAATTTGCATTCAATTCCTTTTCTCAAACATTTGCAAATTTAATTCTCTAATTCTTTATTTTAGAATTTTGTTTCCTGTTTTGATCCAAGAGTAGCAACTTGGGTTAAAAATACAAAAATAACATAAATAATAATTAAGGTCCAAATAAACCCAATTAGAAGAATATTAATTAAAACAATAAATTTATTTATTATAATATTCTCATAATTTATTATTAAAGTGAATAAGTGTGAATAAAACTATGTTCATCATAGACCATGACAACTGTCTTCACTGGAGTACGTGTCATGAGTCTTCCAATATTGTTAGTGACATTTTTTGGACTTATCCTAATGTTGTGAAACTTTTGAATGCATTTAACATTGTATTCTTGATGGATACAACTTACAAAACAAACAAATATTGACTGCCTTTGTTTGAGATTGTTGGTGTGACTTGTACAGGTTTGTCATTTTCTGCTGGTTTTACGTTCTTATCTAGTGAGAAAGAAAAGAACTTCATATGGACACTACAAAAATTTAGAGGATCACTTTTGGCATCGCATGTGGGGCCTAAAGTCATTGTTTGTGATAAAGATCTTGCTTTGATGAATGCCATCAATATTGTGTTTCCTAAAGCAACAAGTCTTCTTTGTCGGTTTGACATCAATAAGAATGTTAAAGCAAAGTCTAAAATGTTAGTAGATTTTGTCGAGGCTTGGCAAACTGTGAGGGATTCATGAAAGACTATCACTGACGGTACAAAGATTGCTAAATTTGATGGGTTTGTTAAAAATTTTGAAACTATTTGTTCATCGTGACCATTACTTATTGAATTTGTGAAGAACACATGGATTATTCCGCACAAAGAAAAGTTTGTGAAGTGTTGGAAAAATTCGTTAATGCATTTGGGAAATACAACATCAAACAAGTATATCAAAATACCCTTTACTTTGTTTAGAACGTGTATAACGTCTAATTGTTTTATGTTTTATACTTATACAAAACAATCCATAATTTTGTACAAGAAGCTCAATATCAGCATGAGACATCCCAAATTTACGTAATTTCCTACCGTGGGATACTAATTTAAGTTCTCCCTGATCCTAATACAAAATTTGTATATATTCAATGTAATTAAATCAATTTAAACAATAATAAACAAAGACAATTTAATTGAAGGTTTTTCCGTTCTTACTTCATCCTCCCAGAGCTTAACAATAACATGGTCAACAAAGTTTACCAACAAAGACATATCAGAAGGTCCTCCAGGAAACCCTTCTCCGTGTTCCACTTGTTCATCATCACGTAATCCTTGTTGATTGTCACTATCAATATGAGCATCAACACCAATCCTTTCCTTGACAATATCTTGATCTCTTCTACACACCGATGTCGTCGATCTTGTCCAATCACGACCCTGAGATCCAACACCTCTTGTTTTAGCTATATATGTCCACAACACCATGTGAATTTCAATTATTTACAAATAAGATAAGGGATAATATAGTCATAGTTGAATCATGGCACATAATCTAAAAAAATTTCTTCAAGATTAACGAATAAGGAACCAAAAAAAAAACACATCCAAATAACATAATCCGAAACTCCAAAAAAAAGCCACTTCCGAATTGCCTAATTCGGATCTCCAAACAATAATACTTCTGTATTACCTAATTCAGAACCTAATTAAACAAAAAAACTTCCAAATTACGTAATCTGAAACCTATATTACAATACCGAAATATATAATATGGAACGTATTTAAAAAAAAAACTACCGGATTATATAATCTGAAACCTAATTAAACACCACCAAATTATATAATCCATACCTATTTAAGAAACTAACCACGAATTACATGATTCAGAACTAACTAAACGAATAGAAATATGTAATGTGTTTAACGAAGAGAAATATAATTCAAGACTAAACAATTACAATCAAAGAATCAAAACTTACTAACCTCTTTGAATCTTTGTGTTGGATAAGGAGGTTCAATAGTTGAAGAGTTGATGTGAGTTGATTTTAGGATTGCACATTTTATGGTGGCACTTTGTTTATGAGTTTTTGTTTTAGACAGAATATGGTGAGAAATCCAAAGAAGATTCTCACTGGACACGAACTTAACCAAGTGGTTAAGTAAGTGTGAAGGTTCACTTCTAGAGGGCAAAGAAAAAACACAATATATGGTGATTATGATGATGAAGGTGCGGAGATAAAGGACATGAAAAGAAGCAAAAGATGATGAAGAAAGTCGAACATAAATGAATATAATTATGGAAGAATGGTGTAAGGAAAAGGAAAGAAAAACAAAAAGGTGAAGAGATTAAAAGAAGCTTATGGGATAAGGAATCACACCACTTGGAGGGGGAGGAGACTCCAAAATAAGTGGTGAAGAGCCGCCACTTGAAGTGCACAAATACACAAGATAAGACCCAATTTCTAGGAGACAAAGCTCACTAAATACTCCTGCAGAGTTTCCTTTCTATTTCAAAATTCAATTGTAAAAATACATGAGGCAAGACACCTTTATATAGAGAGTGACTTGGAGAGCAAGATAGAGGGATAGGGTTGTCATTTGTGAGAAACCTTCTAGAAGGTAGGTCAAAGAAACCCTAAACCTAGGTGCACATGTCATGAAAGGTGGGTTTGACACAAACCCAAATTACTAAGCACACCCTACTCAAATTACTAAGCACGCCCTACTCTAGCTTATTCTTCTATTTGACACCCCTAAAGTGAGCTTAATTTATTTTACATAAACTTGTCTTGTGAAAAGACTAGAAGGAAGAACAACTTATATTCTGGTCCATGTTTGGTTCTTCTTATGCTAAGACTTTTTTGAGGCCTGGTGAGATCTGGTCTTGTATGCTGAGATGACTGACCTAGTTGTGAAGTGTATGTTGTGTCTTTGGTCATCTGCTTATCGAGTTGGATTGTATCAAAAGTGATTGGGATAGAGATTTGGAGTGAAAGGTGTGTGTCGTTGTTGGTGCTTTGAAGGGGGAGGGGGTGGGCGCCTACTGCTGGAAATGAAAGTGAAAGTTAAAAGTGTGAAAGTGAGAACATAGGTTAAATAAAAGTTAAGTTTAGTTTTAATTTTTTAATATTATTTACTCAAGGTCATAATGGTAAAATCAATTTTACTATAGGGGTGGTTGAAGAAGAGATGGAGGTGCAGGAAGAATTCCTACTCACCTCTAGTGTTTTTTTTTTGTTTTATTGCAAACTATGTTCGGAAAACATTTTCGGTGTTTTTACCAACTTGCGACAATTCTTCCTTTTTTTTATCAAGTTGGGATTACTTTGTAAAAAAGTATGAATATCTTATTATTTCGTTGTAAAAAATTGTATGATGACACAATTTTATGTCAAATTGAAGTCACGTTAAAATAATATGAATTTTACATTGAAAATAAAGTCGTGTTATCTTGACACAATTTTGATTAATATATTTTTTAAAATAAAATCGTGTTTTGGTGGCACAACTTCAGTTCAAAGTATATTATATTAATGTAGAGCACGACTTTAACTTTGTTGATTTATATATATATATATATATATATTAAATAGAATAATTAATTAAATTACTAAAAAAAATTGACAAATTTTATAAAGTCTTGTAGGAAATAATTTCAAATGGTTATAACTTTTTTAGAGAACTTAGATTGTTAAAATAAAAGTTGCTTGAAATGGGATAAAGAATATCATGACCAATAACCAAAGGAAATCGAGGATACCAAATTTTCAAAAAATCAACTATTTATTAATATTTTTTAAATTTTGTGGCATTTTTATTTTTATATTTTAAACTTTTAGTTTACGTTTTAAATTTAAGGTTTTAACACCATTTATTAATTAAATTTTCAATTAAAAAAACTAAATATTTCTTTATTAATTTTATAAAATTTGTTAAATTAATAATTCAATTAATTTTTCAAAGATTTTAAAAAACAAAATACAAACAAACTTTTTTTATAAAAAAAAATTAAAATTCAAGTTGTGCAAATGTAATATGATTTTAATGTAATCTTAAAAAAAATCTAATCAAAATCATGTTATGTTGTAACAATTTTGTATTTAATACTAAATCGTGTCACTTTGACACGACTTTATTTTGATATGACAAAAATTATACTGTCATGACATCATCTTTTCACAGTCAAATCGTGTCATGTTAACTCAACTTAGTTTATAATTTTTTTAAAATCAATCATAGTTAATGAAAAAAAGGAAAGAATTGTTCGAAGTTAGAACAAAACTCACATTTTCATCTCTACAAATTAAATGTACTACCTAAATATAAATGTTCTCCATAAATAAATCCATAACCATGTTTTCAAAATCTAATAAATAAGCTAAAATTTATCATTTGTTTTTCTAAAATATTCTATAAAAATCATAAATGAACCATAAACACAACTGTGACATCTTATTTAAGAGAATCACAAGCTGTTTATAAATTGAAAGAGTTTTTTTTTTTTAATGAATCTCAGTAATTTTAGATTAGTCTTTTTGGTGATTTTGATCGAGACATATCCGGATCATAAAAAAATATCTCACATAAATTTTATTTTTATAATATAGAAAAAAATCATATAGAGAAATTTAAAAAAAGTGATTTTGGTCTGGAGTGGAAATCCTCGTCCTCACGGAAAGCAGGTTAAAGGAATAGGCCCTAAGATTTGTGCAAACCACGCCAGAATTTCATAATTTGCAAGCTCCCATTAACCAACGCTCAATCTTCCACCACTGTGCTGGTGGCACACCACCAATTTTCGTGGGAACCAACAACCTAACAAACACAAAACAAAACAACAAAAGGGTCCAATTTTTTTTTTTTATAAAAATAACCCTTTCTTAATCATCAACCACCCCCATCTGTACCCACTTCGAAATCTTCTCCTCTCGCTATGGGTTGCGGCTCCTCCTTTCCGGGTAAACTCTGATGTTTTGTCGTTGATTTAGCTCGGGAGCTCAAAAGGGTTTCGGAAAAAAAATATTATTTTTGACTGATTGTGGTTTTGATCTGTGATTTTGGGGTAATTGATTTTGGGTTTGCAGATAGGGATTCAAGGCAGTTGGGTCGACCCAGTTCCGAGAATGGTGGAGGGCAGGATGCCAGGAATCTAAGGGTCAAGGTATTTGTGCAGAGTTCTTGGATTGCTCGTGTTTTGTCTAGTTATTTGGTTTTTTTAAAAGAATAAAGAAAAAAAGTTCTTCTTTTATTTATCAATTTATCAATATGGTGTCATGCATTTACCAGTTTCTTGTAAATTTTGGATTTGTTGTCGAGTGAGAAAGTCAATTGTTAGAGATCAGTGGCTGATTACAACCTAGGGAAATTGTCTAAATAGAATTTATATGCAGGGAACCTCTGGAGCTTACTTCCTGGGTTGAGTTAGGTTTAAAACCAAATTCTAATATTGATGTTAGGAGAGGGTAGCTGGGGAGCTTTCCGTTTTCTGTTGCAAACGATTAATTTCCTGGTTTTTGTTGAAAGCCGCAGCATACTGAAAGAGAACATAACCCTGTTTTTAGTTATCTAAAATGACTAAAAGCTTGAGAACCATATATGTACCTTGCTTCTGTCATACTAGTCTTGTTTTGATTGTGAATTGTTATTTGTTAGCTGTTGTAAGTTTTGATAATTTAATTAGTGACAAATGTTGAAATACCTTACTACCCGAAATTTGATCTGCTAAAAGAATGGATTGCATTTGTTGATAAGATTATGACCTTTAATTATCAGAATGAATGAGAAATATATGGCAATGGATGAAAGTCAAGTGATTTGTGGGCTTAATTATCTTCTTGGTCCTATTATTTATATTTTTTGTTCAATTTCCTCCCTTTATTAATTCAAGATTCAATCAAGTCCTTCAATTTTTAAAAATGCGTTGATGTGACCCTTTCATTGTTGTAAGTGATGACATTAGTTTTATAAATTGTCTTGATGCGATGATGGTATTTTGTGTAAATTAAAATCATTAATATTTGTTAGTTATACTGCTAAATGGATGGAAAGTGGCCATATTGTTGTGCTTTTAAAAATTGAGGGACTTGATCGAACCATTTATTCAAAGTAAAACCAAATTGAATAAAATAAATAAATAAATAGTGGGTCTAAATGGGTGATTAAGCTGTGTTTGGTGTAACCATTGTGTCGTTATTGACCAGACTGCAATCTGATACACATCCAAATGAAGAGTGAATGGGAAATATTGTCATAGATGAAACTTTACTAATTTTTATAAAAAGCTATATTGGTCCATGCAAGTATTGGATTATCTCCAAGCATCTGTTTGCAAACTTACAATCATTCCACCCTTAGGACGTGTTCATAGAGGTGAAGGATTTGAAGACCTGATACTCTAAGGTGTTTATGGAAAAGCAGATAGAATGAACATGGACATAGTTGACAGGAATTTTTGTATATAATGTTGCTTTTAACTTTTAACAAGTAATTGAAAAAACGTGGGATTCAGTTGGAATTAATCATAATTGAGTATGTCATACTTTAGTATTTTCTTGTTTAACCTTAAAGGAAACCATAACTAACCTTGATATGTCACTGAAAACAGCTTGTTCTCTTAGGTGATTCTGGTGTTGGTAAAAGCTGTATTGTTCTACGATTTGTTCGTGGTCAGTTTGATGCAACATCCAAAGTAAGAATATGTTGCTTTTGTTTCGATACTTTGTTTTATTTTTTAATAATGTAAGCTTTCTTAATAGTATGACTTGTTATTCCATGAAATTATTCTTATATCTTTTAGACTTTTTAATGTAAGGTAACTGTTGGAGCTTCTTTTTTGTCGCAAACAATAGCTCTGCAAGACTCTACAACAGTCAAATTTGAAATATGGGATACTGCTGGTCAAGAGAGGTGTCTGTCATTTATCTTTCCAGATTATGCAATTGCTTAATACATTTTGTTTAACATTTTCCCTTTGTTTCATTTCAAGATCAAATTATTTTTGAAGTAACCTTTGTTTGCTAATAATTTATTTCAGGTACGCTGCATTAGCACCTCTCTATTACCGAGGTGCAGCAGTTGCAGTTATTGTCTATGATATAACAAGCCCAGAATCTTTTAGCAAAGCACAGTACTGGGTTAAGGTAGATTTGCAGTTATTGCAGGGTTCTACTTTCTCATTTCTTGCTTGGTTAGTTATTTAAAATATGAATAACAAATTCCCTGTATTAATTAGTCTGGAACTGTGCAATGGTGAATAGAATATAGTCCTGTTTTAATCCATTTCCTTCATTTAAAACATTTAAGTAATTGACCTGATGTATGTGCATTGTGACTAGAACTAGATGGCAACACCCGTGCCTAAAAGCATTTAACAATGAAGTTAAAGAAATTGATGTTTTGTCTTTGATCTGTAATTGAGTTATAATTATGTGAGCTAGGATGTGCAAGCATGGAAGGCTTGCTTGTATTACAAGGTTTTATATTGGTAGATGAGAGATAAGGAAAGAGAAGGATTGGAATGTGTACTGCAGCTATGATACCTTCAATAGTGGTGGCTCGTCTTTTTCTCTTTTAGAGACAGACAAATCATTTGGAAATTTGAAGAAGAAAGCAACAGGCTATAAAACTGAAAAAAGGGAACACCTAGTAAACCTGCATTACTTTTTCTTGTAAGAATACATTAATGGTATAGAAGTCTTCAAGGGAATTTTGATATCTTCAAACGTGGGGGACACGTGAGGTGGATGGGTGACGTGTATATCCATGGATGTTCAATTCTGCATATAACTAGAAGTATGCTTTGGATTGAGTTAGACGCAGACCATTTATAGTATTGTATTGAAGTTTTTCTAGTCTTGATGTTGGGCTATCGGTTATCTAGTTCTGCAAATTTTGCACTTCAGATTGCCATTCAAGGGAGCATGAAATGTGTTATGAAGTCCCACTAGTAATGTGGCCAAAATACTCCTTACGGAGCTTGGGGAATTCTCTTTTCACCTAGCTTTTGGTTTGAGTTAGATCATCCACTCCATTTCTATTTATTTTTTTACATAACACAAGGGTGGTTGGATGACCCATATATAGTACCTAATGGGAAAAGATTTTTGTTGTTCTCATTTATAGAAAACAGAAGAAATTCATTATATTTGGATTTAAGGTTGGAGTTCATATGGGACTAGTCAATCATATGCTCGTGATTGCAGGGTGGCAGAGTAGACTGGCACCCCTGCTGCTCTTGTGGCACTTGTTGCGGAGCTTCTGGCCATTTTGGTTGTCGCGGTGCCATGTGCAGCAATTTGTGGGTGTTGTGGCTGCTCATCTGTTAGCATTGTTACCAGACAACATCTGTGATCTGCTTGGTCATCAGACAGCTTCTATTCTGTAACTTCTGAGTTTTGGGTGGACAAAATGATTGGGTGAGGAGTCTGTAGTCGTGCTGAGAGAAAGAGGCTTGGGATTTTTGTTTCTTGGGTGAAAGTGGATGACAGCTGATAGGAGAAACTAAAAGAAGCTAGGTTTTTTAGTTTCTTGAGTGAGAAGGGGTGTTGGAACCTACAGCCCAAATCGGGCCACTCTTCTCCCCCAGACTGTCCTACTACTGGGGAGGGTTTTTCTTTTTTTAACTAACCATATATTATACTGTTATGATACTATAAGGTTTTCTATTATTTGTAAAAATATAGAAAATTTATTAATACATAATTATATTTTATATAATAGAGAAATAATCATGTATAAATATATAGAAACAGAATATATATACATACATACATATATATATATATGTGTGTGTGTGTGTGTGTGTGTAACTAGGAATATGTAATAATTAAATAGAATTTATGTATAATTTAGAATAGCTGTCTTCCCACTGTAGTGTTTTTTAGGAGCAGCCTGTCTGCCGCTATCCACTATTGACTACTATGATTAATATGTTAATATTCCAATGGACTGTTTTCCCTCATTTTTCCTTTCACAGGTGAGATTGCAGTTATTGGATTTTGTTGCAGTTGGAAAAAGAAAATCTAATAATTGTCATTATGGATTAAGTTGTTGGAAAAACCATGTGAAGAATAAAAAACATAGCTAATTTGATATATGTATATTTGACATCTATTTGATGTACTGTGATTAAGATGTTCCATATATCTTACTTGCATGTTATAAATCATTAGATTATGAGCTGTTTGTTTTATTAGGAGCTGCATTTCTTTCTATTTTTTTTTTTGCAACTGAAAACTGAAACACTGATAATTTAGGAGCTACAAAAACATGGAAGCCCTGATATAGTGATGGCACTGGTCGGTAATAAAGCTGATCTTCAAGAGAAGCGGGAAGTTGCTGTCCAGGTAGTGCAACCTTCCTCCATAATACAGCTGTCTTAAACAAAATAATTCGTTTTTTTACCTCATAGTTTGTTTTAATGTTTCCATGAAGGATGGCACTGACTATGCTGAGAAGAATGGTATGTTTTTCATAGAGACATCTGCAAAGACAGCAGATAATATAAATGAACTGTTTGAGGTACGCTTGGTGTTTGCTTTCTTCTGGTTATTAGATTATAAAATTAATCATGTCATTTTGTATTTGGCAAGAATGAGAATGTATGAACAGTAGAAACTAGTTAGCTGTTTAATCGGTATGCGTATGGCAATTAGGATTGGACATGGTCACATCTTATCTTGGGTGACCCTGCAATTTTTTTTTTTACTTATTTTGAATATCTATGTTCTCAGTTTTATCTTATGTGCATAAAATAAGTGTTATTAAAATATTTGAGAATCAATGTCTCTTTGGATTGAATATAAGGTGCCAAAATACTATGTGGTCCTGTTTTGGTACTGGTCATATGATCGGAATTCTAATCTGTTTAATTTAAGTTCTACAGTACACTCAGGCAACAAAGATGCTTAAGTAATGATCAAGTGTTAGGAACTGTAGGAATACTGTTTGATATTGACTTGCAGATCTTTAGGAGAGGCTATGCTAGTAGTCAATTTTGGGCTTTAACTCTGATCTTTGGTCTCTTAGGACATTGTTGACTATGCTACTAGCAAGCTTCCCCATGATGCTCTTGCTACCTGAAGATAGTTGTACTTGTAGCGAACTCATATAGACCTATTGGAGGGGCTAAAGATGATCTTGAAATAGGAATTCCGTCCTACAAAAATCCAAGATTGCATCTTTTCCATCAAAGGTAATGTCTTGGTCTTGGAATACATAAGGGAGTTAACTACTAAAAAATATTTTAGGATAGAGAAACCGTAATAAAATGGCCAGGGCTACATTTTGAGGTTACGCAAGATTGTTACTTGTAGAGAAGTTCAACAAGCATGCTGGAAAGCACTAACTTCTAGGTAGCCACCTATGTATGAAAAGGATCACAGCCATTGGATGCCTGCTAATTATGTGCTGAAGATATTAAGAAAGATAAAAAAAGTTTAGTTTGCAACCAAGCATGATTTTTGGCATGAAATAACAACACTATTAATAAAAATTATTGATGTGTTATTCTAAAGTACTTGCTGTTTCTGACCTATAATACTTGAAATTTGTCCGGAATTGGGTGGCTGCCTCTACTGAGGTATAAAACTTTAGTTCCGAATCAGTTAATTAATTGTGTTACTGATGCAATTCCAGAGGTGGTTATTTTAAAACTTTGTTCTTGTAGCCTACAATGAGATTTACAGTATCAACCGAACATTGAATTTTGATCTGATTTCAGTTTGTAGTTCGGATTAGGACCTCTAACTAGTTTTTCATTTCCCTTTTTTGGGGTTTAAAAGGAGGTCTTGGATGTTTTATGGGGAAGGGAAGAGTAGGCCAAAATGTAGGCAAAGTGACCCAGCTAAGATTGAATCATGAATCTTGGGTTAGTAGTCTCCTAAGAGACTTGGTATCACTTAAGCTGCAGCTCCTGAATCCAGTCATTTCTCACGTGTCCATGACAATAATGTCATGGTATGCTGTAAGTGAATCTTAAATTGTAATTCATGTTAGCATGTTTGATGTGCCACCTAACTTGATTTCAAACATCTTGCAAAATTCTAAATTCATGTTAGGGTGAATTAATTGTTTTATTATTACTATAACCGTGTTGCCTCAGTGGATGATGATCTTAATACTAATATTTACTTTCCATATCATGATTGCATGTTTGTATAGACAACCTCCTAATCTTCTTCCTCTTTTGTCTTGGTAAATACACTGAAGACTTTGATGCTTAATATCTTTAAGATGCAATAAATATCATCACTTTTAACTCTTAGACTCAAGCTTAAACATTGACAATTATGTAAAAAAATTATATGGCAGACAAAGGACCTGGGCAGTGCTGTTTCCCCCCCTTTTGTTTTGGTGGATTGCTCGTGTAGTTTAACGTGATCTAGTCTTTTATGGGCATATTAATCTTATTACAATGTCTTGCCTTGAGCTTATGTTTTGTTCATGACTTGTCTACAACCCTTTATTTTGAGATATCATACATCCTTGGTTTTGACAGGAAATTGCCAAAAGACTGCCTCGCCCATCAGATAGTTGAAGTAGCCAGATAGCAGTTCAGCAAGGGATCTGCATTTGCTTTTGATCCTCCAAAACTGTAGTGTATGGATTGTGTTTATATATATTGTGATTATTGTTAGATATATCTGTGATCTTTTATCAACCAGTAATAATGTGATGTCATCAGGTAGATGATATATTTTAGGGTATGCTCTGTGAGACCCACAAACAAACATGACTTCTAGGCCTAGGCTATAATATCAAACATCCATTCATATGTTTACTGAACACCGTGCTTTCTGCAAATATGCCTAAATTTAACGTATTTGGATGTTGCTGCTTTGTATAAATTTTATTTCAGGGTCTAAGTTTATGAACAAGTTTTTTATTTTATTTGGGCTTATTAAATAATTACTGAATTAAAATGTTTGTTCAAACATGTCTTTGTTTAGTTAAAGCTTGAAACTTTTAGGTTATGAATACAGTTAGAGTATAATTTATTGTCATTTGTAAATGAAAAACACAATTTGCGCATTATTTAGTTAAATTCGTTAAAACAACTTCAATATGAGAGTGTTATAAGATTTAAAAGGTTTTATTTTATTTCAACTGTATCCTACAATGTTGGATTGTTTTTCATATCGTTTCAAATTTTGTTTCAATTATGAGGTTTTACAAGATTTACATTTTTATACGTTTTGTTATATTTTATTTTTTTACAGACTTAAGGGATTAATTTAATCATCATGATTAAATTTTAATTTAATGTAGTTACAATTATGTGAAAATCAATGTTATACTTAAACGGTAAATAATATTATAATATTATTCAAATTAAAATTTAATTTAATATCATTAATACATAAATAATATTTTTTATTTTTTTTATAATGTTACTCTTTGATGTTATTTTCTGTCGAGTTGGTAGTTTCAATATATACTGTTTATATTAAAAAATAATGTTTTATTTGTAAGATTCAGAGTTTTATAAGATATCTAAATTTTCTACTTTAAAACTCTAACAATCATATTAATATATATTAATAATATATTTTTTCAAAACTTTATTATCATATCAATATATTTAACGATAGTAGCACAATTTTAACTTAATTTTAAGATCTTTATGAAAATTTGTGCATGAAAAATGCATATAGTCTATATCATACACACCTAATGCAAAATATTAAGCTTTATTGAAATATTGATAAGTTAAGCTGTGGTGCCAATTACTTTTTTTATTGACAAACTTATATTATATAAAGGGTTAAATATTTTATAAGAAAATATATTAAATAACATAAGAATTCATGAGTGGAGGCATGTTAATGGAAAATGACGTATAAGAATTTTTGTTGAAATAATAAAAGAGAAGAAAAGAAAAGGCAACGTGTTTTTATCTAAAACGCGGTTTGCAGCATCGTCACATGTCGGCACACAGTTAATTTGAAATTTTCAAAATGCTTTTGACCTTTCATAGAAAAATTCAAAAAATCATGCTTCAAATAAAGGTCCTCAAAATAACTTTAAATATTTTACAACTAATTATAATATCAACATTTTTAGTTTATTCAATTTCCAAAGTAAGAACTTGTTGCCAAAAGATTGCTTCACCAATCTACAATTGTAGGAATTACCACTTAATTCATTCTCTATATCCTTTAAAGGAACAATATAATTATTTTTATGCTTTACTAATCATTTTAAGATAGACAAATAACTTTTATTTCATCAATTTTTAAATTTCATTTATTAATACTATATTACAGGATTAATATGTGTCATATGCAACAATCACTTGACTTTTTTTTAATATATAACCATTTAATTAGTATCGTATAATATTACAAATAAATGATTTTCAATTTTTTAAAAACTAAAAACAAAGAAAAATTACAGTAAGTAGAATTAAAAGCCAATTATTTTACATAAATTAAAAGTATATTTAAGTTTCACTTTCGAAATAAGGTAGGCAATGTTAAACAGTATTTTGAATTTACATGTCATTATCATTTCAAATTCATCTTAATGTAATCCTTTTTTTTTTCTAATATTAAGGATATTTTTAAACAAGACGAATCAAGTTATTTATTAAATTGGTTGAGTTTAAAAGTTCAGAATGGGAAAAAGGGGAAAAAAATTGTAACTAGAACATGTAAATCAAATCACATAACTAAGTTCCTTTAATCATACTTTTAAATAAAATTTATAATTTTCACTTAAAAACAATAAGCAATAATACATTAGGCTTTCAAAAGCAAAAATAAAAATTTTAAGTTTTTATCTTTTTTAAAAAAAAATAAATAAATTTGGTGTGAGCGAATTTTTTTTAATTTGAACGAAAATTAACCAACGAACATTCCAGAGTTTTCCCCATTTTCGCTTGAACAAAATCCCATCTCGTTTGAGCGAAAATGGACCAAAAAGTACCTTAGAATTTAATGCATTTTCGCTTGAACGAGATCCTATCTGGTTTGAGCGAAAATGGACCTGAAAGCACTTAATATTTTCATTCAAATTGTTATTTTATAAAATATACTAAACTAAAGTAACAAAGTCCCTGTTAAAGTTGAATAATCAAAATCAAACAACAAATACTCAACAACATTATCCTTTAAGTGATTCATCAAACTATTTAAATACATTCATTTACTTATTCAAATAAAAAACAATATAATTTTATAATATCTACCATATATAAAATTTCACATTCAAATCTCAATCAACTTCTAATATACTTAAAACAAACCATCTTGCAAGAAAGTTTGAGACTGGTGACCATGTAACCCCTACATCCCAATCTTCTAGCCTAGAGTTCTTTTGGAAATTAAGGCTAACTTCCCTTGTCTGAACTTGAGCAAATGCTCACTAAAAGTTCCAAACCTACCAAAAACTCAATGGTAGTTTTACCTGCACCACAAAGTCTTGATAAAAAAATCTAACTATATTACTAGGACCCTAGGCTAATAGAAATTAACCCTGAAACTAAAAAAGTCACATGCAAAGCCTATGTAAAGACAAACCTAACAAGTTCAAAATTTGATTCAAAGAGAATAACAAAATGAACTTACTCTATTAAATATTATGATCAAGCGGTTTTGTAATATTCACTACTAGGAGTATGATAACGGACTCCGATTGTCAACCTAAAGGAGAAGATTAAAATCTTAGATAGAATGCAAAGAAAAGAAAAAAGAAGTGATTTTTAAAATGAAACCTGAACAACTGAATTTCTATTTATATACTATTTTAACTTTAGTAATAAAATATTCAGATAAATTTTAATTTTATATAAACTATTTTTCTCAATCCTTACAAGAAATATCTTATATTAACTATTAAAATAATACTTTTTATCCATTTAAAAATTTGCCGTGTTTTCTTTGTTTATACATATATATATTATGAGTTTATAATAATTTTAATTTTATTAAATTAATATATAATGTAAAATTATAAATATTATTTCAAATTTTATTATATACATAAAAACAAAACACTAATTTAGAGTATGATAAAAATAAATTCATTCTTATATAGAAAACCAAACAAAAATTAATGTATGTGTATTTATTTGATTTTAGTTATAATTTATAAGGAAGTAAAACTTTTGTTAATAATTTTTTTATTAAATTATAATAATAATTAAATATATTCTTTCATTAAAGGATATATATATATATATATTAAAAAGGAAAAAATTATATATATAACCGTATTAAATTTGTTATATTTAAATATTATAAAAGATAAAATTGAAAAACGAAATATGTAGAAAGAAAAAGAAAATCTCAATCATGAAAGTTAGTCCTGATGACATATTTATCTTTGTCCACTTTAGTTTATTTTATATACCACAAAATTTGACAAAAAGAAATCATTTTCCTACTCAAACTAATAAAGTGTATTCCGTATATATTTTAAAAGATGATTTTAATACACAGAAGTCTTATAATTTTAAAAATTAAATGGAAATATAATTATTTATAAGGTTTTTTTAAAAGCTTTGTATTATTAAAATATTCTAGGTTAGATTTTAATAAGTTCATAATATAAGAAACATTTTTTTTATGAATATATAAAATTTGAAAGGATCCATTATTTTTATAGAAACATTTAAAATTACTAAAGTCATTGTAAAATATATAAAGTTTGTATAAAAAGTAACATTAATAACATTCTTTTATTATTAGTCTTTCATGTACTAACCCTCCTATTCTCTGAGTTTAAGCATTAGTTTTAAATTATAGTGGGATATCTGTCTACTAGTTTAATGGTAGAGAAAGTGCTAAATTTTGTGATGGAAGAAATAAAAAATTGACAATAACAGAAAAATATAATAAAAAAAGAAAAAGTTAATTAGATAAATATAACATATTTATACATCTAACTAAAAAATGTATGCAATTCATTGAATGTGTCAAAAAAAACTAGGCTAATTCTTTCTGTATCACCCGACAAAACAAACAAAATGTCTGTTTTACCTTTATTTTTTTATATTTATATCTTTAACACAAATAAAATATTTTTGGATATACAAATTTGAAATTAAAATATTCCATTTTCATATGAAAATTCGCAATATAATAATATCCTCCGGAGACTAAAATTCAACTTTTTTTATTCTAAATAAAAAATCTGAAAAAATGACAACGACAATTTAAAGTTTAAAAATAATTCATGTGTGCCAATCAAAATTCATCTGGTGGAGCCAAAAAAAGAACTAATACGAGGAAATTTGCATGAATTTCAGACAACTTTTTGTAAGTTACACAAATGTCCTCACTTGATATTTTTATATTCTTGGAAATATATTTATTAAATTTCAAGAAATTTCTTATTCTTGTTGAATATATAAATGTGAGGAGATTCTTATATTAATTTATTTTTATTTTTAAAAAAACGCAAACAGCAGTCGAAATTTCAGAGGGGTAAAAGCTAACAGAAAAGACATTTTGGTCGAAGGAGAGAGAGAGAGTCCACCGTTGATTCTCTCATGGTCTCTGTCTCATCTCTTACCTACGAACAAGGCAAAGACCTTTTCCAAAAGGTCAACCACAAAACCTCCGCTAGATCAATTTCTTTCCGTTTTCAATTTGATTACTGTAGTTTCTTTTCATCCTCCACAATCTTCCAATTTCATTTCTCTCTCAAGTAACGCAGCACAATATTCTCTTTCAGCTCATGGTATAATTGGTGGGTTTCAATTCTACACTGTGATTCCTCCCTTCTTCGACTATCTCCCCGCAATTCCCTCATCTGGGTTCCATCAATCACCTTCCAGCTCATAGGCTCCTTCGATCTTGTGGTTAAAGTTTGCTGCTTTGACTTTTTCTCAACATGGGTGGGAGCGAGAGCTCGAAGGGCGTGGTTTTGGGTCGTTTGGTTGAGTGCATCAAGGATATTTCTGGGTTGCTGGAGTGTCAGAACTTCTGCAGGAGGGTATATGGGAATTTGATTCGCAGGGTGAAGCTTTTGAGTCCTCTCTTTGAGGAATTGAAAGATAGTGATGAGTCCCTCAGCGATGAACAACTTGAGAGCTTTGAGTCTCTCTTGGTTGCTTTAGATTTAGCTAAGACCCTTTTAAAGGCTGTCAACCAAGGGAGCAAGCTTTATCAGGTATGGTTTCCAAGGGTTTAATTTTGTGTATTTTTGGTTTTGTAGGCGATTGTAAAGAGGTGGAAGGAAAGATGTCACTTCACTTCTATGTCGTTGAGCCATTTATAGAATTTTTTATGTACAAAAAATCTAAAACAATTTCTAAAGTTTAGGCGTTATGACAAAGCTAAGGAAACTAAACAATATGATCAAACTATCTAAACAAACTAGAATAAAATAGAGAAACAAGGAAACAGTGAAACAGGAGAATTATAGGATAGTATCTCAATATATCTTTAACACTCCCCCTTCAAGTTGGAGCATATGTATCATATGTTTCTAGCTTGTTAATAGAGTCCCCACCAACACTTTGAAAGAGTTATCAACTTGATCCTTGTAACACACAGGCGAGGTCTTGATGACACTGGAATATCTTTGCTATGATGAAATGACAATTGAGACTCAGTATTCAAATCGACGAAATAGAAATCCCAAATGTGGAGTAACCAACAAGGCCAAGTTGGGAAGAAAAGAAAATAAATTTAACCTGCAAGCAGAAGCTATTTGCAATGTTTAACTGCCTTGGAATAGTTAATCTAGCCAAACTAAACACTTCAGCAGAATCTACCTTCATACTTACATTTTGCAGAAGCCATCAACATCATCAGATGAGAGAGATAGGCTTAACCATCATTTAAGTTGGAAACAAAACAAAAAGAATGTCAATGCTTTACTAGTACTAAGGGTTAAAGCACACAATGTCCAAATAAACATAAACTAATTTTCAAGAATAGTCGAGATAGGCAAACAGTCGGAGAAATGTTGAACTAAAGCAACATTTAAGATTTTGGTGTTCTCAAGAGCTTTGTTGAAATATACAGAGGGGACCTTAAGGCAATACAAATGTGGTGGTCACCCCTTAGAATAGTTGATCAGTGGCTCCTGAACAAAGCAAAGAATGAGATTCTGGTTTGTAGGAGAGGAGTAAACAAAAAAAGATGAAAAAGGAAAAGAGAAGTCAAGCTTTGAGGTTCCTATGCATGGAAGGAAAAACCCCTTCTCATGGTGGATGTGAACACTCTACGCCATATTGAGATGGAAAGAATAATTTTCTTGTATATTGTTGAGTGATCTGTACACTTATTTTATATGCTCAAAATCTAAACAACCCCTTAAATTTAGTAATTATGATCAAGCTATATAAATCCATTTGCTCAAGTGACATTTGTGTGAACGTTTTACATTTGGGCTTAAGTGGGTACTGTTTCTTGAATTTGAAGTGTCCATTGAGCAAGATAGTATAGCATCTGCAGATGCTCTGTGCCTCCTTGTTCAGTTTTGTTACCTAACATCTTAGTTCATCCTGACTGTTAATTTTAATCAAGTAATGATTTACATGTCTCAGGCATTGCGGATGAATGACACAGCAGATAAATTCCAAAAAGTAACTGAAAAAATTGAAGCTGTGCTGAGTGAAATTCTTTACTACAAACTTGAGATATCAGAGGAAGTTCGAGAACAGGTAAACCTTTATCATATATTGGAAGGAGGCCAGCAATACCGTATACAATTCCATGATGGTTCAAACATTTTCCTATCATTTCTTTCTACTAATCATATTTGATTGCTGTTCTTTTAAATTTCTGGGTGATATTTTTGGCAAAGAGAAGGGAGCATCTTATGTGCCATATTTTTCACAACTATTTTAATCCTTTTCAGATTGAACTGGTACATTCTCAATTCAAAAGAGCTAAAGCTCAAACAGAATTTGCTGATATACAACTAGACATGGATATGGCTATGGCACAAAAAGAAAAAGACCCTGATCCTGCTCTACTCAAAAGACTTTCTGAGAAGTTGCATCTGAGGACAATAAATGACCTAAGGAAAGAATCTAGTGAATTACATGAATTGTTGATCACAAGTGGTGGAGAACTAGGAGACTCTTTTGAAATGATCACATCCCTTCTTAGCAAGCTGAGGGACTATGTGCTCAAAGAAAATCCCAAAGTCGACACTAGTGAATGTGATAAATTAACAGTTAAGCACCGGTCTCCCGTGATCCCAGATGATTTTCGATGTCCTATATCTCTTGAACTGATGAAAGATCCTGTTATTGTCTCTACTGGTCAGGTACAATCTGACATTGTCTTTGTACATGGTACTGTTCTATGGTGTAAGTTATATCATTCATAAATTTCTGTTTTCTTTTGCAGACATATGAAAGATCATGCATTCAGAAATGGCTTGATGCTGGTCACAAAACCTGTCCCAAGACACAGCAGACTCTTGTCCATACAGCCCTTACCCCTAACTATGTTCTGAAGAGTCTGATTGCTTTGTGGTGTGAAAGCAATGGTATTGAGCTACCAAAAAAGCAAGGGAGTTGTAGAACAAAGAAATGTTGTGGAAGCAGTAATTCAGATTGCGATCGAACTGCTATTAGTGCCTTACTTGATAAACTGGCGAGTAACAATATAGAACAGCAAAGGGCAGCTGCTGGTGAGCTCCGGTTGCTGGCTAAGAGGAATGCAGATAATCGAGTATGCATTGCTGAGGCCGGAGCAATTCCGCCTCTGGTAGATTTGTTGTCTTCTTCGGACCCTCGAACTCAAGAGCACGCCGTTACAGCGCTTCTCAATCTTTCCATCAATGAGAGTAACAAAGGAACTATAGTAAACGCTGGAGCCATACCAGATATTGTAGATGTACTAAAAAGTGGAAGCATGGAGGCTAGAGAAAATGCAGCTGCAACCCTCTTTAGTTTATCAGTTCTAGACGAGAACAGGGTGCAAATAGGTGCAGCTGGAGCTATCCCCGCCCTTATAAAGTTACTTTGTGAAGGTACTCCCAGAGGTAAGAAGGATGCTGCTACTGCAATCTTTAACCTATCTATTTATCAGGGAAACAAAGCAAGAGCTGTAAAAGCTGGTATAGTAGGACCATTGATACAATTTCTGAAGGATGCTGGTGGTGGAATGGTAGATGAAGCACTAGCTATATTGGCAATTCTTGCAAGCCACCATGAAGGCAGGGTAGCGATTGGTCAAGCCGGGCCAATCCCTATTCTTGTTGAGGTTATACGAACCGGCTCTCCACGCAACCGAGAGAATGCGGCCACTGTCTTGTGGTCTCTATGCAGTGGAGATCCTCTGCTATTAAAACTAGCTAAAGAACATGGTGCAGAAGCAGCACTGCAGGAGTTATCAGAAAATGGAACTGATAGAGCGAAGAGAAAAGCTGGAAGCATACTAGAACTCTTGCAGCGAATGAAAGGGGATGATAATCTGCGGAATTCATAGTCTCACTGTTACCTCAATATATATATATATATATATATATATATATATTTCATAGATGATCAGAGAATTATGCCTGTATGAACCATGGCCACCTGATAATAGTGTTTTCATCTTTTATATTTTGAATCCAGTAATGGGCTGGTAAACTTTTGCAGAAACTTAGTATTATGTTTGTTTATTATTTGTCTGTATATGGAATGTTGTAAATTTTCTATTGAAGATGATGTTATGCGAGGATTATACAAAGAATTAGTTTCTGCTATTGTCTCTCACCGTAAACTCCGTAATTCTTGGAACTTCCTATTTTAGTAAAAGTCAGCATTTAAGGTTGTACCCGACCAAGACTGGTATCGTGTGCAAAAACCTCCCGTCAAACTATACTAACACATTTTTATTATATTTTATTTCTACTATTTAATAAATATTATTTATTGTACGATTTTACTAATTATTTTTGTACACATTTAACTTTTTGCAAATTTCAATTTAGTGTATTTTACTTCTCCATTAAATGCTTAATTTGATATTTATATGTCATTTAAAAAGGTTTTTTAAAAATCAAAATGACATCATGTTGTCAAATTTTAACAAAATTAAATCGTTTTTATAACACTTTTAAAAACATTTTTGTAGCACGTCAGTATGATATCACATATTTAATAGACTAATAAAGTATGTAAAAAATTAAAAAAATAATTGCAAGATGCTTTCACTTTTTTAACTCTATTATTTATATTTTATGCATATGAAATAATTGATACAATGTTTTATTGTAATATAATGTTTGTAAATTTTATTATATTTAATCTTGTTTGTAAAAAATCTAAATAAAAAACATTTGAATAGTGTTTAATTATTTTAATTAATAATAGTATTTTTTAGACTTGATTTATTTTTAGTCCTTAAAATTTGAAATGAATTAGATTTTGACATCTTATTTTTTTTAAAAATATTTTAGTCTCATAAATTTGAAAAACAATGGTATAAATTTTAAAGATTAACATAACTTTCCAAATATTTTTAGCCGATAATATATTAGAGGGACTAACATTGCATTCTTTTAATGGGATATTAAAATATTTTTTAAATTTAGAGAACCAATTGATCCCAAATTTTAGAAATTAAAAACATCATTAAATATATTTTTAATTAAAAACATCTTTTAGCTCTAAAATCGCTTATGTTGGATTTCATCCCTCCAAATTGTTTTGTATATTTTTACTTATCAAAATTTAAAAATGTTTGTTTTATTGTTAGAAGAGTATTGATGTAATGGTAAAGTGTGACATTATGACACATTTAGAATATGCACAATTTCTAACCATTATAGTTAAAAACAATAAAAGAAAGAGACAAATATTTACCCAAATACTAAATTTAAAACAAAATAAAATACTGTTATCATTCCTAAAGCGTGTCTTTATTTATTTATTTATTATTATTATTATTGTTATTATTACCATTCTAGTTATAGATAAAAAAAATTAATATTAATACCAGTCAATTCAATCATACCAATTCACCTTTGCTTTCCGTAGGCTCAGTGTCTGTTTCTCACGCGCGCCCTCCACCCTCTCTCCGTCGTCATCACTCTGAATTCTTCGCCTCTGATTCATTCCTTCAGCTGCAGGTTTGATTCGTAAAACCTTCGATTCACCGCGCACACGCTCAATCTCGATTTCGAGCTTCATTTTCTCAAGATCTTTCAACTCTTGATGCGTATTTTGAATTGTTGCTACCGTTTTTTTTTTTGAGTTTCTCACTCTGAATTGTCAAATGCTTTTGTTTCATCGCACCGCGTAGTCTGTTACGTGTGAGTGAATTGCTAAAGAGCTTAACTGAAGTGTTCGCGTGAGCGGAAATCAGGGATCTGCCTCTGTTCGTAGTTGTTGAATCGTGTTTTTGGTGTTTTAGTTAGTATCGCCGTAGAAATGACAATAAGGATGTCTAATTGTACGTTGGTTGTTAGTCTCTTTCAGTGCTGTGCTGGATTAAGTTTATTAGGACTTTGCTGCTGATTGAATTTTAATAATGGTCAGAAACTGCATTGGAAATAAATATGGTTACTTACGAACGGAAATTTGTTGCTGAGTTTTTTGGCTGTTGCAGAATGACGGAGAGAGTTTTCATTATATTGTGCATGTATCATTTTTGCTCTTCATGATAGGTTTTAGAAAAGCATTTTGTAGGAAAAGTTTCTGATTTTGTTATTCCAATTTTTAAACTATGTTTTATCGGCTAGAGACGTGCGCATGTTGAAGTGTTGTTGTTTAATATTACGTAATTTTGTTTAAGAATTTTTATGATTCATTTCCAGTTAAAGTCAAGCGAATTCTTATTATTTATTTGAGTGCAATTGTGTGTTTTTAGTAGATGGTACCTGACTTTTATGTTAAAGGAATATTAGTTTTTCTTTTTCTTTTTTTAACTTGTATTCGTGCATTGCAGTTAAAGTTGTGGGTTTGCTGGAGCAAGTTAATCCTATACCTTCATGGTGTGTGGTGACACTGAAGACTCGATATGGGAATGTTTGATGAGTTACCTTTGCCTTCAGATAAAGCTGTAAGCTTTACTTTGTTCCTTCTAAGATTTCTATTCATGATTAGATTAGTGGCCTTCTTGACTGAGAGATTTTCTGCAAGTGGTTCAATTTTAAGATCCTTTGGGCGTTCCTGTGTGTGTTGCTCGAAGATGCCAATAACAGTTGTGCAAGTTGTGGGAAAATTTCACTTGTTTGGTTTGGTACCCGAGTTTAGCTTGAACAAAATTACTGTGTTCTATGATAAGTCCTTGCATTACAAAGGCAGAAGGAAGAGGAGTTTTTGTATGTATTCAATCTATTTTTCTGGCTTTTGACAAAACCCATAAACAAATTTCTTAAAGTCTCTTTTGCCTTTTCCCAAGTTTAAGCAGCTCCAAAACAATGGAGAAGTAAAACAATCAGACCCATGCACCTTTTCCCATTCCGTGCTTCAAACAACCTTTCTAAGGCATTTCAAACCAATTCGCTGTGTCTTTAGAGATTGAATAACATTTAATA
The DNA here is from genome assembly GCF_000499845.2 of Phaseolus vulgaris. Classification (NCBI taxonomy): domain Eukaryota; kingdom Viridiplantae; phylum Streptophyta; class Magnoliopsida; order Fabales; family Fabaceae; genus Phaseolus; species Phaseolus vulgaris. The sequence goes on from NC_023753.2 coordinate 10,719,544, forward strand.
AGCGGCCCTTACTGTGCCTGCATCTTATTTTTCTCTGGCTAGTTGGCTTTGAGTCTTGTGAATCATATGGTGTCATAAATTCCTTCAACTCTTGTTTCACATTTTATGACGTTGTTGTAATAGAGAATTTTCATGATGTACTTCATTACATGTAAAGTTCTAATGCTTTAGTTAGGAGAAGATAATGTTTGCTATCAACATAAAATTCCCTTGGGCATTGTTGAAAGCTGCCTTATGTGTGGTCTAATAGATTCGATTGCTAGTGTCTTGGAAAATGCTACCTATAATAAGGGACTGGACAAATAGGCTTAGTGAAAGCTTCGTTGTGTGCTGCCAACAAGATATTGACTCTTATCAGGTTGAGATCCCACATCGACTAGATATAAGATTTAAATAATGCTTCTAAAACTTGTCTAATTATCACCTTTACAAGTTGGTATTGTGGGGGTGAAGTTAAGCCGTGAGCCTATTAGTAAGAGGTATTTTGTAATGTAACACTGGTATGATGCTAAAAAAATAATGGCATAATTGGTTTCAATCCGTGTAAGACATTTTTTATATTCATCTCATATTTATGATATATTCCTGCTTTTGGTTTCTTTAAGATTCAGGGATGGATAATGTATTATATTTTATGAAGATTTATGTGTCAGGGCCATTTTTTTAACATTATATCCCCCCTCCAGCCCTTTGACATTTGTGTTCTTTGCATTGCCATCTCTTAAAATTTATATTTTGCTTGAAATCCTTCTGATAGAGAAGCTTTGGAAGTTAGACCCCTGCTTGATTTGCTTGACTCTGTTAATCGCTCTTCTTTTGCCAATAGTGATATGGACTTTAAACTTTTCTGAAAGGCCTTTTTCGTGCAAATTCTCTGTTCTGTTTCTAACTTTATTCATACTAAAGATGTCTTGACTGTAAACTTATAAATTAGGAGTCTGAATTATTTTCTCTGAAGCTTTTGTTATGTACTACGGTATTTCTTCTGCACCGAGTCATGCATACACTGTATACTTATTCTTGGTAATCTGAGTCTCAATGTAATGCAGTATTTGAGAGAAGACCTCTTGAGGATAGATGAATGTTGGATTGCTGCTCGTTTTGATTCACTACCTCATGTTGTTCACATTTTGACATCAAAAGACCGTGATGCTGCCGCCCAATTTTTGAAGGAGCAAAGTGATATCATTGAAGATGTTGTGGATGAAGTAGTACATTCCTACCATAGTGGCTTCAACCGAGCTATCCAAAACTATTCCCAGGTTTCTTTAGATTTTGTTTTCCATGATCACTTCAAATATACATTGAACTATGGACAACTGGGTCGTTTGCCATTGAAAGTCTTGGTTGTATGATAATGTGTATACATAGATCCCGCCACAGATTATAGTTTTTGTCCCAATATCAGGTTCATATCTTTGGCATAACAGCTGCTGCTTTGTTTAATTTTCAAAGATTTGTTATCTTTTTTATTTCTCATAAGTTAGTTATAAGACAAGAGAAAGAACAAAATATTTTTTTAATTATAATTGTAACATTTTCTTTATATGGCGGTATTAGCTTCATTTCAAGCATTTTGTGTGTCATAATTTGTTGTTTTTTAATTCCATTGCTTATGTTTTACGGTTATTTTTTAAATGTGTTATATATACCTTTACATATTTATTTTTCCTTCCTTTTTTATGACCATTTAATCTAGTTCTTTTATTGATGCTGTGTAATTACAATCTTAAGACATTTTCTTTTGTGATCAGGCATGCAAGGTTAAAAGATGAGAAACAAGAAACAATCTTAACCAGGATTTCTTGTATCTTAAGAAATTAAAGTTGAGAAGGAGTTATTAAATGTAAATAAAAGGAAGGACATTTTATTTAATGTTTTAATAAATAATTGAGACTGTTTTTGATTCTTAAATTTTCTTTTTCAAATGAACTTGAAACAGTTTGAATGGTAACCGGATTTCTTCAGCTTCTACTCCCTTTCATTTCATCTTGTTTAGATCCTAACTATAGAGGAATTATAACTAGTAGCCCATCATTATGAATTTCTGTTTGATTAATCTTTTTGTTTATCTCCAGATCTTGAAGCTCTTCAGTGAATCCACTGAAAGTATATCTGTCTTAAAAGTAGATTTGGCAGAGGCAAAGAAGCGCCTAAGTGCTCGGAATAAGCAATTGCATCAACTATGGTATCGATCAGTCACACTGCGACATATAATATCCTTATTGGATCAAATTGAAGACATTGCTAAGGTTTATTCTTTGTTGTAGACATTCTGATGCAATTGTGTGACTTTGGTCAGTTTATGAGAATAAGGCAATCTCATTTTGATTGTTTAAACTTATGCTTGCTGCTCTGATTCTATATGCCGAGTTGAGTTGTTTAAGCTACTTATGCAGTTTATGCTTTGAAATAAAGCATTTGCATTTTTGGTATTTGTATAACATGTTTCTTTAACTGCAAAAGAATAAGTAATTATAATTATATAGAACATCATGTATTTTTTTTGTCTAAACTCTTTAGTGATTTCAACTGTAAAATAACCACATGACCTTAAAATTTAAATCCTTAAGTTGTAGAACAGTATTTGCTTGCTTTTATCATGACAAAAAAAATGAACAAAGATAAAATAGAGGCTAATTCTTAACACTTATGTTACTAAAACATAATATTACTTTGCATTGAAATTCTAATTATTAGACTGATGATGCCAGAGGACTATAGACATTTTGGTCAACTTTGTTCTAATACTGTATGAAATAACCTCTTGATCTGAATGCTCAGGCACTGAAGAGCCGATAGTATCTGTTTAAAAAGTATCTGATGAGAGCAAATTATTTGTCATTTTCATTTTTAGATTTTAGTGTTTTCATTTGATAATAATTTAACACATGCTTTCTTTTCAATTACTTTGTTTAAAATTATTGGTTTCATAGAGGGTTTTGATTCTGAAGCTCTGAGATGCAGGTTCCAGCTCGCATTGAGAAACTCATTTCAGAGAAGCAATTTTATGCTGCGGTTCAACTGGATGTGCAATCAATATTGATGCTTGAGCGAGGTCTTCAAACTGTAAGATCTTAACTTACTACCATTATCTTGAGGACTTCTATAGTTATATATTTTTGAATCTTGTACTCAAGGCCTATTTGTTTTGAGTTATTTTTTAATTTATTGCTGTTAACAAAAGTGTCACATTTTTTTTTTCTGATTTCAAATATTTGTACTAGAAATGATGAAACAAGGTGCCATTTTTGTAATTATTAGTGAAAACACAAAATGAAACAGATTTCTTAAACCGAACAGGCCTTAGAAAATACAAATATATAACAAAGGCGTGCACCTCTCTGCTTATTGGAAATGGATATTCCCTTAAAACAAACATTACTGTGAGCAAAACACCAGAGAGACAATAATGTTAATTACAAACACTAACATACGGAAGGGAGTTAGAAAAATGTTTTTGGGTAATTTGATTAGAAGTGCAGTTACTCTTAAATAGAATTCAAATGGTTTAGTAAAGAAATTCCTAAACTACATCATATACAGTTAATTCCTAAAATTAGGGGTTAATGGTTCCCATTTAATAATACAAAATGAGTATGACCTAATCTCTTAATTATAGTATTTAATTCTGTCCATGCAAGGAAATTTCTATTCAGGCCTATCCTGCTAAAAGGCAAGGCTTTTAAACAATTCCATTAGTTTAGTTTGTATTGAGCTTTCAACCAAATGTAACTATTCTACAACTCATGTCTAGAGTACTGTTGCTTGTTTTTTTTTTCATTTTTTCACATTATTCATATTTTCCAACCTATTTATTTGTCTTTGTGAACATTTCCATGTGCTTTTTGTATGTCATAATTATTGTTTATGGGTGGCTCAGGTTGGGGCGCTTCAAGATGTCCGTTCTGATTTAACGAAGTTACGCGGAGTTCTCTTTTATAAGATTTTGGAGGATTTGCATGCCCATTTATACAATAAGGGTGAATATAGGTATTTTCTTTTCCCATCTAGTGTCTAGCTTTAAGCATCATATTTGCTGCATATTTTTTGTCATGCTATTCGCATGCAGGAGCTCTATTTTCTCTTTAGTTACTTTCTCTTATATATTGTTTGCATGTGTTTTTGTGTGGAAACATTTGGATGTCATGGAGGATGTTTCAATGTACAATTACAACAAACTTTTAATCTGACTGAGTAGTTTGAAGTATTTATTCTCAAGTTTTAAGATGTGTGATTTTTTTTTTGTGAAGTTAAATGTATTTGAACTGCTATTTGTGTAGTGTTGCTGGCTCAACTTTGTTAGAGAATGATGATGAAGTGCCAACCACCACCGCTGTTGCCCTTGCTGCACATAATTCACAATCCCTGTCTCGAAGGACAAGATCATTCAAAGGTGACAATCGGAATAGTCTCCAGGTTGATGGATCCTACAGAACAGGATCAATGGAGGGAGGGTAAGACTGGTTAATTGAATTTATCAGTATTTATACTATTTTTCTACTTGTTCTGTACATAAATCATATTACTGATTTCCTATTGCTACATTATGTTTTTTAATTATTGTACCCTGTGCTGTTGATGGCGAATATTTCTTTCATAGAACAAAGATGGATTTTATGATGTTCCTATCACTTTGTTGTATTTTATGTGCAGTACATGATGTTCCTATCACTTTTATATGTATTTTATTTATGTATGTTTGTATGTGTTTTGGGATTCTGGTTACTTACTGAATATACTTGTAAAAATGTAATAAATATCATCATCAAATGTATTTCAGTTCTCTCAATGGCCATGATGAGGCAGATTCAAATGAGGAAGCTACCTTAGATGGGAATATGGCAACTAATGATGTTTCAAGGGATTCCAATAATGCTCTTCGTCAAATGCCAACATGGCTCTCGAATTCGACACCTGATGAATTTCTTGTATGAGCAATATAATTGTATTGAATTCACAAATGCTTCTTGAATTCTGGTGACTTCTACTTTTTTGAACTGATGTTCTGAAGTTTTTGTGCATAGGAAACAATGAGAAAGAGTGATGCTCCTCTTCATGTGAAGTATTTTCAGACCATGGTTGAGTGCCTTTGCATGCTTGGCAAAGTTGCAGCTGCTGGTGCTATTATATGGTTTGTTATCTTGACAATTTTTTATTCTTATATTTCAGAACACTCTTATCCAAAGGCATTTCTAACATAAGCTTCAATATTGTCCTATTTTGCACCTCTCCTGCATTTGTGTTTATTTTTTCTAACTAAATTTCATTATTACAATTTTAAAGATTTTGAAATGCTTTTTTAAATCAAGCTCCTTTTCAAACTAACTTGCACACTTCTATGGCTAGCATGATCTCTTCTCTCCATCTGAATTAAGATTTTATATATATTTAATCATCAAAACATTTTCTGCAATTTTATTTGCCAGTTATACTATTTAAAAACAAGTAATCCATTGTTATTTATTTCTGTAAAGCTTTATTCTAATAATTTTCTTTTTATCCCTATTACTGACATTCTAATTTATGCAAATCATACTTTATAGATGCTGGTACCTTCCCAATTCAAAGAAAATGATGTGAATTTTTAGCTGTCAGTCTTTTATATTTTCTAGATGGTAGTAAATCTAAAATTCTAAATTTCTAACACCATCCTCCGCTTTTGATGAATAGCTATTTTACATTATGCTCAACGTAAATGGTGCTATCCAGTTCTAGTGTTTGCAAGTCTAAGACTGCTGTCAGTAAATGAAGATACATGTTAGATATTGTGTGGTAGTCTGCAGATGTACAGAAAGATGTTTGGTTCAATCCTGATTGATACTTGTGGGGTTTCTTTCCTTTGTGTATGTGTTCTAAGCTTCTAGTGGTTTGTTTTGGGAAAAACTTGAAATTCAAATGCAAATCATCCTTTTGGCAGAAAAGAACTAAATATTGGTGATTTATTTTATTATTATCTCTTGTAGTGTGTGTGGACTGTGTATGTCTCACCTTATTTTATTATTATCCTTTTTGCTATATTTGCTTATGTTGGTGTATTTTCTGTGTTTGTTTTTTTTTTCTATACCAGCCAAAGGTTGCGGCCAACAATTCACGAGATAATTACATCAAAGATTAAAGCTCATGCAGAGTTTTTGAATTCATCAAGGTCTAGCATTGGTCAGGGTTTGCAGGCTGGAACAGGTAATCTGCACTTCATAAAAGGTCAACTGGAAAGTTATCAGCTACCAAAACATAAGCGTAAGAATGGAATATCTATCGCTGGGACTCTGTTGGCTGTGAGCCCTGTATCGCCACTTATGGCTCCTGGTGGGAAAGCACAGGTTGCTGCTAAGGAGCTTCTTGATTCAATTTTGGATGCTGTTGTTCGATTATTTGGTGAGACTCAATAATTTATGTATTATTCTCCTTTCTGTGTTGATCATACATTATTAAAAAATAATTTTGCAATCTCATGTGTCACTCTTTAGAGAATCATGTTATCGTTGGGGAGCTTTTAGAAGCAAAAGCCAGTCAGCATGCTGACATAAACACGCCACGATCAATGCCAGTAGATTCTAACCCTGATTCTGAAGCATCTCAAGTCACCGGAGGTTACAGCATTGGTTTCTCCCTGACGGTGTTACAGGTATGTGAGGGCACTTTAGTTGCAAGATGTTGGATAATAGAAGTTAAATATACAATTTAGTATGACTAGACATGATTGTTGTCTTGGTATAGGGTACAAACCCCGCCCAAATAAAGTATATAGGAAATAATGGTTATTGGATAGTTAATAGAAGTTTAAGTACACTTATACTTTTTCTCTCTAAATAAATCAGACATTGTCAGTGACCAATTTTCCTTAAAAGATTTAGCTGATAAGTGATTGAGATGAATGCTTTTTTTTTAAACACCCCTCGTTTGCAAGAGCCCTTTGAGCTTGAAGTGCAAACGATGTGCAAGGCACACTTAGGAACTTACCTTGAATCTTTTTTGTAAGTGAGTTTATGCCTAACCCAATCTCACAAAATTGGTTTGTAAGGTGAGGTTTATATCACATTTATATATTATGATTTTGCCATATCACTAGGCGATGTGAGATCTCTTACAAATCTAATTAGGGCTGCAAGGATTGAATTGATGACTACTTGGTTGTTAAGGCTTGGTCACTTTGCTACCACTTCAGTAACCAACTTTGATAATCCTTAAATGCTTAGGGGCTATTTGGCATGGGAAAATGTTTTCTATTTTCCCTGTTAATTATGAAAATACAACCTTGTTTTCTCTGTCTTGTTTTCAAAGACTTGTATAGTAATTGCTATTTTCACCATTTCCTCCACTATCTTTGAAATAGAAAACATAAAACAAGGTGACATTTTTGTTATTAATGATGGAAATAAAATAAAATTTAAACCAATTTCTCAAAATAGGCAGGCCCTTAGCTTGTTAGGTAAAGGCTTAATATGAATGGTTTTATGTCTAACAAATTCATAGGTGGACTGATGTGTTTGTTGGGGAGTGTCAACTGTTGAGACAGTGTAAGAAAATATTACGCATCCTGGTGGTTTTTGGTGTATACACACATATATGTATAGTCTTCCTTTTTAGCTCCTCATGCTATTTGATTGGTATTAAAGCATGAACGTTTTTATGGCTGCAACGTGGCTCATGTAGATTGTGTCATTCTATCATGTTATGCTTGATCATTTGACCAAAATGCATTAAGTTTCTGGTTCATCAGTTAATGGCAAAGGGCAGTCTAATTTATATGAAACTAATAAGATATGTGATGTGAATAATTAATATCCTTTGTTGGCTTGTTCCATCTCATCATTTTGTGACAGAAACGTGAAAAGTTTCTGTTTCAGTTCAAGGCAGAGGGGGGACCTAATTAATTAATGAGACTGACAGGTCGTAAATTATATTGTTTATTTTTTATATATACTTTTATATTATATTTCCTTCACTCATGTTTTTATAGAGTGAATGCCAACAACTTATATGTGAAATTTTGCGGGCCACTCCTGAAGCTGCATCTGCTGATGCTGCTGTTCAAACAGCTAGGCTTGCAAGCAAAGTCCCTTCCAAAGATAAAAGGCACGTGACTTGAATTTATATTGTTCTTTAATATAACATTTAACAGAAATATTTGCTCAATTTGAATTTGTTATTTATTTTGAACTATTAATTAGTTTCATTTGAAAGGATGATCCCTGGTGCAATGGTATGTTTGCAGCCTTGTGACTTGGGGGTCACAGGTTTTAAATCCTGGAAACAGCTCTTTATTTGTGGGATAAGGCAGCAAACATTTACCCTCCTCCCCTGAGCTCATCATGAGGGGACCTTTACCACCTGGCTTCTCTTTTTGTATTGTATATGGGTCCTTTAGCCACATAAGTTCCCAGCACCTAAGAATCAAGAAATTCTGAAAAATCTACCAACATGGCATAAAACTAAAGATAATAAATTAAAGCAAACTGTCAGGGTAGAAAACTATTTTTGGGATCCTCTATTAATCTTCTAATTGAGGAGCAAATGGTTTGCAACTCAAATAAGTTATTTCTTGTCTCATAATAGTTCATTTTGTGTCTTTCCCTTTAACATTATGTTATGCAATTTTGCGAAGAGAAAAAATGACCTCAATGCAATTACCATACATTCTATAAAACTTCTATAAATTGACTGTCAAGTTACTAAACTTTGCTCAATTTAATATAACATTTAACAGAAATATTTGCTCAATTTGAATTTGTTATTTATTTTGAACTATTAATTAGTTTCATTTGAGAGGATGATCCCTGGTGCAATGGTATGTTTGCAGCCTTGTGACTTGGGGGTCACAGGTTTTAAATCCTGGAAACAGCTCTTTATTTGTGGGATAAGGCAGCAAACATTTACCCTCCTCCCCTGAGCTCATCATGAGGGGACCTTTACCACCTGGCTTCTCTTTTTGTATTGTATATGGGTCCTTTAGCCACATAAGTTCCCAGCACCTAAGAATCAAGAAATTCTGAAAAATCTACCAACATGGCATAAAACTAAAGATAATAAATTAAAGCAAACTGTCAGGGTAGAAAACTATTTTTGGGATCCTCTATTAATCTTCTAATTGAGGAGCAAATGGTTTGCAACTCAAATAAGTTATTTCTTGTCTCATAATAGTTCATTTTGTGTCTTTCCCTTTAACATTATGTTATGCAATTTTGCGAAGAGAAAAAATGACCTCAATGCAATTACCATACATTCTATAAAACTTCTATAAATTGACTGTCAAGTTACTAAACTTTCCCATGAGAATAAAACTTCATCAGAAATTAACAATTATTCCTATGAGATTAATAACCAAACACATTTTATAAAATTTCCTAGGAATCCTATTCTTGGGACAATAAAGTGATTTTGTTTGAATTGAAATGAAAGATTCCCTGTACCAAATAAACTCCACCTTGAGTCAATTTTTTGTGATGTACTAATTAATTATCATTTCTTATTGATTACAGGGATGGATCAGAAGATGGTCTTACCTTCGCATTTCGCTTTACAGATGCTACTATATCAATTCCTAATCAGGGTACGATAAATTCTGTGAAAGAAGTAAAATGAATTTTCAAATTTTAACATATGTATTGAGAAAAGCCCAAATCCTACATTGACCAGAGATAGAGTCAAAATACAATATATAAGTGGACAATCCTTACCTTATAAATCAGTTTTTTGTAGAGTTGAGTTAGATCTAAACCACTGTATAATATAGTATCATAGTCTATGACGAATATATTAAAAGGGTTACTCACTGTGTTATGTACGTACCGAGCCCAGTAGTGTTGGACTTGAGGGGCCAAATTGAGAAAAACCCAAGTCTCACATTGACTATAGTGTAAAAAAGTACAGTGTATATCTGCAGGCAATTGGCAATCCTCACCTAATGAGTCACTTTTTTAGGGTTGAGTTAGATCTAAATCACTTACTAATAGGATGAAAGAATTATGTTGATGTAGGTTTACACAGTGATTAAGACATGCCATGCAATTTTGATGTAACTTGCATAATTTGCACAAATTATGCAAACTACTGATGTGCCAATGAATTTACAGAAGAAGTCTCTCCTTGATTGGATTTCCAATTTAGTTTGATTAACTGACAATATTTCTGATGATTGAGCTTTAGAAAGATACTTGCATTGTCCAGATAAGTCATACTTTAGAATTCAGATTCAGGGATCTGGATAACACATTCGTCTCTATAATTTTTTCTGAATGATGCAAATGAATCTGTTTGAGTCTGAGGAGAAATTTTGTATAAATAACATTATTTGTAACTTTGTGCTGATCATTATTAACATCCAGTTCATCCAGTGGATGATAGCTTGTGATTAGTGTTGGTAAAACCTAATGATGCACTTTGAATGTGTAAAATATCACAACACACTAGTAACTCTGATCTTTTTATCATGAGTTATGGTGCATGCCTCGTCTTATGGTGTATTAGTATCTTTTTCTGCATTATTTTTACGCATTATTATTTATATACGGACCTAATTATTTAGGACAAGTGTTTCTTGTAGGCTGAGAGATTGGGTAGCCTTGCTGCTTTTGTTTTTCGTACTTGTGTTTAGATTTTTTTTCCAGAGGGTGCCTTTTCCTCTCAATGTATTTTTTGCCTAAAATTTCTATTTCTAAATAGAGAAATAGTCTCTTTGGAATTTTATGTGATTTATTTGCTGGCAAGAAAAGTTGTAATGTCAAAGTAATTTGTGTTTGTCAGAATATTTAGAATGTTTCTTTGTTGTGTTTTCTAAGCTCCTTGGTAATTGTTTAACATTTGAGATGGTTAAAGCTGCTGTCCAATAAACATGATATGAGTCTGTCTTATTACTATCTTGATCTGGATAAGCAAATTATTTATGTTTAAGACTTCAAGTACTTTTGGATAGAACATAAACAAGCAATTGCTGATATTTAGGGAACATTTGCTTTCTGGCCATTTGTGTGTCTAAGTGTCTACAATTCTTTATGGTTTTTCTTCAGCTTGTGAAGATTCTCCATTTCTATAGTATGCATTTCTGACCTGGTACATGTGTCATCTGTAATAACCTTAATTTCTAAACCACCCATGGAAGTTTCTTTATCATTTAGTTTACTACTTGTAATTATTTTTATTCTGTACTTGCAGTTTATGATCTAATGACGAGTCATTTTCCTTAAAACACAAGTTTATATCATATGATACACACTCACGTTTTTCTTTATCATTTTCTTTTTTTTTAGTTTCTAATTTCTTCTCATTTCAACATTTATGGCTGGTTGCAATAATATTCAGGAGTTGATCTTGTTCGCCAAGGTTGGAATAGGAAGGGTCCCAATGTGCTACAAGAAGGTTATGGTTCAGCAGCAGTTTTGCCTGAGGAAGGCATTTATCTAGCTGCATCTATATACCGACCTGTGCTTCAGGTGTTGCATATTTGATTTTCTATACTCATGTAAAGTTTTGATCATGTTCCTGATCATGTTTGTTCCTGACCGGGGTATTGACTTCTTTGTGCAGTTCACAGATAAACTTGCTTCAATGCTTCCAGCAAAGTATTCCCAACTTGGGTGAGCTAAAAATTGTTGTAGTCTGTGAAAGATATGATTTGATTATATTAAATAGGGAAATATGATTTGATTTCATCAAATAGGGAAATATCTTAAGAAATATTTCTCATTATTAATTATTGATTTTATTCCTTACTGTATTTCTTCATTATAAATAAGAATACTCATGTGTGTACACAACACAATTACAAAAATTCCTTTCAATATGGTATAGAGCATTATCATCCACCGTGACCTATTTTGTCACTAGTACATTTTTGGGCCGTGACTTTTTTCCCTAGACACATTGGGTCTAACTTTGTTACTCTAGCATTTTCTCTTGGGTAAACTATACCCGTTGCAACATTTTTTGCTCTCCAAACAGCCACTGCATTTTTTTACAGTATTTTGCTCTCTAGCAGTTGTCATGTCCTCCGAGAACTTTTCTCCACAAAAATAGTTGTGCCCTTTGAGCACATTCACTCCCCCAGAGCCATCGCTCCTCCATCAGAGCACTTTTACTCTCTAACAGCTTCTGCGCTCTTGGAGCCGTTTTGCCCTTTGGCATCCGCCACACTCTCTGAGCATTTTTTCTCTCCAACAGCCACTACAGCTCCAACCATTTAGTCTTTAGAGGTTGTTGCACCTTCCGAGCATTTTTGCTTTCCAACAAGTACCATGACCTCTGAACATTTTTGTGCTCGGTATGCCCTCCAAGAAGTTTGGCTCGACAATAGCAGCTGCATCCTCCAAGCATCTTTTGCTCTTCAACAACCGTTGTAAACTCTGAGATTTTTTACACTTCAACAGTTGCCATGTCCTCTAATCATTTTTTCTTTCTGGCATTTATAAGAATATTAACAGTTGATATTTCAACACATGTTGTTATGCCTGCAAACATAATATTGCCCATTAAAGTAAGCTGCTCAGAGGAGTTGGATTCATTACTTTCTATCCGGTTCTTGAATTGTGACAAACATAAACGTACTGATCAATTATATATTGAAGACATTGTTGCCAATCTTTTTTTCTCTTTCTTCCCATACCCTATATAATTCTGATACTGAAGTTTAGAGGTACAGGTACCAAATGTCCATTATAAATGAATTTCAGAACGTCCTACAGTTTGAAAGTTGGGCAGCAAGTATTGAACTCTGCAGACTTGGTTATAGAAGCTCTAATACGGTTAAAAATAATAGTTTATATAGCATACCCTGAATAATGTGAGATTGGATTGATTTAGTGTGTAAAACCAAAGCACCGAGACCTTTTTATTTGTTGTAAGACTCAGGCTAAATACTAATGTAACTCTATTAATACAAGCCCTACATAACTAATCCAATAATAGACTTTTAACCCTAATCATCCAATAACTTCTAATCCTAGTCGAAGTAAGGAAATAGGATGAAATTAGGAAGCTACTACTTCTCCGATTGCTTCCCAATTAGTTTGCTGTTAAGTTTTACATCTTGTTTTAGCATACCCTGCTTAATGTATCTCTACTATATATTCTCTAATTGATTCTGAAAGACAATAATGCTTAATTTCTCGCTCAAATTTTGTTGCTATGTAACTTATTAATGTTAATTGGTGTTGTACACTTTGTGAATTACAGCAATGATGGTTTGCTAGCTTTTGTGGAGAACTTTGTGAAGGACCACTTTTTACCAACTATGTTTGTGGACTACCGAAAAGGCGTACAGCAAGCCATATCAAGCAAGTCTTTATACTATTCTGACTGTTCATTCTGTATCCCTTATTTGAGCACCATGCTTAGCTCCTAATTTTGTCTATTGTGCATCTTAGTTATTTTTTTTGAAACATCTGAATTATAGTGTCAATTTGAAGTTTGCTTTGTCTGATATGCTACCATACTTTATTTGGTTATAGACATGTTATTTGAAACTACAATAAAATTATTAGAAAATATTTCTTATTTCATGATAAAAAAAATAGAATGAGTGTATGACTGACTGAGAGATTAGTATATGCCCTCAGATTTTTCCACCATATGTGTGTATTAAGATTTGATCTTTACATATAAACATAGGTCCAGCTGCATTTCGTCCAAGGGCACATGTGGCTACTGCTTACACTCCATCAATTGAGAAGGGTCGGCCTGTGTTACAAGGATTATTGGCTATAGATCACTTGACAAAGGAGGTAAATTTTAACTTGGATAGTAATCTTCTAAAAATGTGATGTTTTATTCTTCTGTATTAGCTGAGAAGATTATATAATACTCGTCTAATAGTTTCTGAGTTTGGACATTATTCCATTATACTTGATTATTTGTTTTCAACTGATGTTTATAGAACACGGATGTGTTCCCTGACTTTTGCATCTAATTTATTGTAGGTGCTTGGCTGGGCACAAGCAATGCCCAAGTTTGCTAATGATCTTGTGAAGTATGTGCAAACTTTTCTGGAGAGGACTTATGAAAGATGTCGAACTGCATACATGGAGGTATTTTGTTCCTTTTTCTGGATAACAATACCTTCAATGAAATTGCCCAATTATGAAGGATATATCTTTTGAAGAAATATAAACAAAAACAGTCACACACGGAAGCATTATTAGAAATATGCCAAGCCCTCATGGTACTAGACAAAGTCATTTGTTTGAAACAATTGTTAAAATGAAATCTTATTTTATTATTTTTATTTCTTTTACCCAACTTTAGGGTTAGGGTTAAGGCAGTGCCGAAATCACTTCGCATCACTACGGTGTGTCTCATCGGCATCTTTTGCCTTTGTTTCTGACCTTCTTAACTATTTCGAAGTGTTTTGGTGTTGGGACACATTGCCCCTCTCACAGTCTTAGGGTTCTTCTCTCTCCTCATTTTTGGTTGTTGCTCTTCGTCTTTTAGATGACTTTAGTAGGTTTTGCTCCTTCCTTTTCTTTTACTCCTACCATTACAAGTGCAAAGGTCAACTTGAAGAATAATTTGTAATGGTCTATCTCCATGGAGCTATGGTTCCTTGGTAAAAAATATCATGACCGTTTGGAAATTGAAGAGAGCTCTACTTCTAATTCAATCAGATCTCAGAGTCAAAAGACTAACTTCCAACCATGTGTTATTTTTATGGCAATCAGTTGAGCCTGATATTTTAGAGATGTCGGAACCATCAAAACATGTTTCTCCTTTTGGAAGAATGCATAAGACATTTGTGAATAATATTCAGTGTCTCTTTGATGCAACTCAAAAAGTAGCTTCTCTCAAACAACCCAACCATGATATGGTCCTACATTTGGCAGAGGCTAGGGCTGCAGCAGCAGTTAGAAGATTTTTAGTGGCTCACATATTAGAGGAACTCAACAAAAAACTTGATACATATACATGGTCTTGGTTTAGGTCTACATTTAGATTTTTGTCATGTTCATGATCAGATTCTGCATGGCCATCAAATTCCTTCTATTGATGGTTTAGTTATTTGACCTTTCTGTTCAAACTTTAGTAATGGCAATCCCTTGTGGAAGAGCAGGAGGAGGTTGGAACTTACGAGGAGCATGTGGTGGTAGGAACGGATGTTCTCAATGCTCACACCACAAGTAAATGGGTCATGATAATTTTTATTCCTTGCATGGCTTTCCAAAAAAAATAAAATTGTTCACATGTCTAAATCTGAAAAATTAGAATCCAAAATCTTATGAGTACCAAGAATTTTTTAGGTACAAGTTTAAGAAATCAATCGGGTTTTTTTAGGTACAAGTTTATGAAATCAATCAGTCAAGGTCAATCCTTTTTAATGTCAAATGTGTCTATTGCATGCATTTTTTAATCTGTTTGAAGGTGCATCAGACCATATCTCTAGTAATCATCCATTTCTTATCCAAAAATTCCTCATATTGTTACTGTTGTCAATGTATCCAAAGTGGCATCTCAAGGAATTGGTTAAGTTTATTTATTCCTTTCACTAAATTTAAATGTTGTCTTGTTCATTCCTCATTGTTCTTACAACTCAATCTCTGAGTCAATTGAATCGCTCTTTAAATTGTTTTATGACCTTTACTGCTAATTTCTTTGTTATACAAGAGCATGGTACAGGTTATCTGATTGGAGAAGGATGTGAGTCACGAGGTCTTTATTATTGGAAACTAAGTCACTCTACATCCTGTTTTGCAACTCTAGCCCTAAAACTTTTGCATGATTGTTTGGACCTTCCAAGTTTATAAAAATTAAAGATGATGATTCTTGATCTCAAACAAATTCATGCTTTAGATTTTGAATCTTATCAGTTAGGAAAACATATTAGATTTTTCTTTTTTCTGAAAAGTCTGAAACACAATATAGTTTTGTTTTTTCAAAGAACCATGATATATTGACAACCCACTTTTTTTCTCCACCCACATAACAACTCCCAATACTATTATTTTAATAATTTTTCACATCATTTAACTACAAATTTACCCTTTATTATATTTTTTTTGTTAAAATTATCACATCAAAGGTTGTATAAAACTTCCTGAGTTGTCAATGTATAATTGTTCTTTTTCTAACATTCACTCTTTTATTTGGGGACTGAGTAGTGTTAGTCACCTCTTTTATTTTCAATTATTTTGTAACCTTTATTGATAAATTCTCTCAATGTACTTGGGTTTTTTATTGAAGGACAAATTAGAACTTTTATCCATATTTATGTCTTTCTTCAATGAAATTAAAAACCAATTTGGAAAGATAATTCAACTTCTCAAAAGTGATATTGCTAAGGAATATTTTTCTACCGTGTTTCCTTCATTCTTATCTTCCTAGAGAATTTTACACCAATCAACATGTCCTCACACTCAACAAAATGGTATAGCAAAGAGAAAGAATAGACGTAAAAAAATAGTATGCTTGCTCTCTAATGTTGAATACTAGTGTTCATGTTCATCGTTGGAGAGATGTGGTTCTCACTACCTGTTTCCTAATCAATAAGATGTCTTCTTCCACTCTTGAAAGTAAAGTTCCTCATTATAATTTTTTCCAATGACTCTCTATATCATATTCATCTCCATGTGTGTTTGGGTGTATTCAAAGGCTATTCAGTTTTTCTTTTGGGATATTCTTGCCTTCAGAAAGGGTATAAATGTTATTCTCTCCCTCAACCCAAAGATTTTATATGTCTCCTAACCTAATGTTACCTTATTTGAGGACATATTTTTTTTCTTGTTCTCCATGGAAATTTTTTTATTTGTTCAACAGGTTCTTCCTGTACCATCCTATGGCCATTATTTATTCAAGCTTCCTCTCAACCTCAATCTCAAAAGTGTAGATGACATTATTCCATCATTTGTTCTCACATACCAAGGTCGGACACAAATTAGTCCTTCATCCTTACCTGAAGATCCTCGTGATTTAGATCTTCTACCACCAAATACTCAAATCAGAAGTTAATGAGAGACTAAGGTGAAATTTTCTCAAGAGATATAGGAGGTTGTTGGAAAACTCATTTATCTCAAAGTAAGAAGACCTGATCTCTCTTATCTAGAGAAATTTGTGAGTCAATTTATGGATAATCCTCGCATTGATCATTAGATATGTAAAAGGGAAACCAGGACAGAGATTGTTATATGAGAACAAGGGAAATACTCAAGTTTTAGGCTATTGTGATGCAGATTTGGCTAGTTGCCACATTGATAGGTGATCTACCACTGGATATTGTGGATTCCTTGTAGGGAATCTTATAAGTTGGAAAAGTAAGACATAAAGTGTTGTTGCCATGATCTAGTGTAGAAACTGATTATAGATCTATGGCACTAGCTACGTGTGAACTTTTGTGGATTTAACAACTCCTTCAAGATTTGAATTTTTGTGAAAAGAACAAATGAAGTTGTATTGTAACAATCAAGCAGCTCTTCATATAGCCTTCGATCTAGTGTTTCATGAGAGAACTAAACACAGTGATATTGATTGTCATTTTGTTTGAAAGAAGTTGTTCTCCGAGGAACTTATTACTAAGTTTGTCAGCTCTAATAAATAATTCGCAAACATTCTAACTAAATCTCTAAGAGGACCTAGGATTCACTTTATATGTTTCAAGCTTGGTGCATATGACCTCTATCCTCCAACTTGAGGGGAGTATTTAAAATGAAACGTATTTTCTTCTGTATGTACCCAGCTTTAAGGTTAGGCTTAAGCCAATGCCTTACCTTTGTTTTGTAGCTCATATATATACATCAATAGATACACACACTGTTTTTTTTCTCTTCTCTTTATATAGTACAACCACTTTCTGAGTGTCATAAAGAAGCTAAGAACACAATTCTATGCCAAATGGCCAGGAGTTTAATCCTTGCTGCTCCTGTATTTTTTTAATTGAATTAAGTTTCAGAAGTATGGTCTAGTGATTATCCCTTTCCCTTTGATCAAAGGGGATAACCAACAGGTCATACTAATTGTTACTTGAGGGGACTGTCTGTTGGGAGCTCCAAAACTTTCTAAAATTCAATAAACATCCTAACTCTTTTTGTCTCTGTAGAATATAATTTGAACATTTTGTGCTATCTCAACATTAAAAGCTAGATCACGAGACCTCATTCCCTAGGCTGATTTTATTTTTTATTGTACTGGGAAAGCTAAAGCCAAGTAGATGACACTGGGAAAACTGCAGAGCTCGGTACATTTTTGGGCAGTTGAGGGTAACCTAATATCATCTACTCTAGGCTGCTACCATCCTAAATTTGGGATGAGTCTAACTTAGCCTCAAGCTCACTAATGAGGTGAGGATTGTCCCAAACTTTATAGCTCTGCTTTGGCCATTCTGTAATCAATGTAGGGTCTCAAAAGGCCCCATAAAATTTATAGTCCCAATCCTTTCCCTAAACAATTGTCTTGGTATGCCACCCAATAGCTTTAGCATTTGGGTTATGTTGGTTCTTGAGATTGTTAGATACATAACAGTTTATGTACCTGCACCTAAAAGTTGAAGCATTTGGGTAAGTTGATAATTGACATATCTATAAAGAGTTGTTTACTCTAGCATGGTGGCCTTCACTTTTTTCCAACATTTTAATCAATTATATTACAGGCTGTTCTTGAGAAGCAGAGTTATATGCTTATTGGGAGGCATGATATTGAGAAACTGATGAGGCTTGACCCCTCTAGTGCATATTTACCAAATCTGCTCGGCCAGTGTAATGTGGAAAGTAATTCATCTGATGCTGAAACAATTGAGGCTGAAATAGAACTAAGTGAATTGCTGTTAAATTTGCGTCCTATTAAGCAGGTTTGATTTTCTGTCTATACTAACAAATCTCTGTTCTTATTTGTTATGTTTTTGCAGTAGTGACTTTGTTATATTTTTGCTTCAGGAAAACCTAATCCATGATGACAACAAACTTATTTTGTTGGTATCCCTTAGTGACTCATTGGAGTATGTTGCAGACTCTATTGAAAGGTGCATTTTTTACACGCTTTGCAATTTAGATAATGTTTTAATTGCATATTGTACTATTGTGTATAAAGTAAGTATATATGCAATGCTGTGAGTATTGCAATTTAGATTGTATATTCCATGATCTGTAGGTTGTGGGTGGTGGAACAATTCTACTCCCAGTGAGAAACATGCTTTGCTGGGATTGTGGATTGTAAGATTGGTAAAATTATGCAAATTGCTAATAGTATGTTGTATGAAAAGCTGAAATGAAAAGGAAATGGATACTGTTTGGGAGGAATAGTGCATATTTATTCTAATGAGGAAAAGCCTTTTAAATAGGCTGTACAGGAAACAAAACTAAGAGATGAATACCAAACTATCTCCTAAAATATAGGTAAGCATAACAACTTAAATCAGATTCTACCTACTGCTGTAGAATAGGTCATAGCAAAACTCAAAATATCTAACAAACTCTCCCTTAAAATGTGATATAACGCAACAATATGGCCAAAATGAAAATACACCTCAGCAGAAACATGTGGGCCAGGAGGGCATAACAAACTTCTCAAAAGTGGATGGATTGAGGAGATCCAGAAGAAAACGGTTAGAGCCCAAATGGGAAAAGGACTATGTGAATATAAGGGGTGGGGAGCAAGAGAAAAGTAGGCAAAAGGTGAGTCTCTTCCTTCCCTCTGAATAGTCTGCCGCATTGCTGGTTTCTTCCTGTGTTTCTAAATGCGTATCCTTCTATACAGGTGATTGAATGATGATCCATGGGTATCTGCGCGCTAGCGGCTGCATAGAATAGGAACCACTTGTTTTGTTTCCTTTAAATTCTGTTGGAACTTGTGGAATTTGCTAATAGACAGTGGTGGACGATTTGTTCATTGAAATAAACGTTTCCAGTTTGTTCTTGTCCCCTGTTTTCCAGTTTTGGTATTGGTATTGGTTACAGGATTGTTTCAAAATGACATTAGTTTCTAATATCCGTTTTAAACTAAGGGCTCTCTGTCTTGCTACCTACTGCAGTAGTATAGTTCATAACAAAACTGAAAATATCTAAAAAACCCTCCCTTAAACTAACATTAGTTTCTAATATTAGTTTTAAACTAAGAGCTCTCTGTCTTGCTAACTCCAAGCATCTGCCTCAACTTCTGAAATGCTGCAAGTTTGAGAACCTTTGTGAATATGTCTGCAATTTGATCCTCACTTCTGCAGTAAACCAAATCAAATTCTTCATTACTTGTCCGATCTCTCAATAAATGGTATCGAACCTCAATATTTTTACTTCTCCCATACAAAATAGGATTTTTGGACAGTTTTATAGTTGAACTATTGTCACGGTGAATAAGAGTAGGCCCTTTTTACTTGAAATGAACTTCCTCCAGAAGCTTTCTCAACCAAATGGCTTGACAGACACATGCTGATGCAGCTACAAGCTCTGCTTCTGTTGTTGATAGAGTGACAATTGGTTGCTTTCGAGAAGACCATGAAACAGCTCCTGACCACATCTTAAAGACATAACTAGATGTCCTTTTCTTACAATATTGGTCACCGGCATAGTTGATATAGTTGATCTTAGTGAGTCTGCTTCCTTTGAGCCTCTGGCCTGTGTGCTTCTCTGATTTGATTCAACAGTGTCTGAGGTTTGTAAGAGCTGTCTTTGACTAATATAGGAAAATCTTATGTTTCGAGTTACAATCTCATTACATCTCTACCTCCCAATTTGATGGCTTGATCTTATGTAGAAGAGCAAAGTTCATATGTTGAACCTTCCAGTTGATGCAATTATTTTTGTTCAATAGTAAATTCCAACTTCAACACAATAAAATTGGAGGGAGTTCATCAAAAGTGTTTTTGAGATCCATTAATTTTCATAAGGGTTATGTCCTTTTTGCTTCTCCCGTGGCCAGCAGTTTGTGGGACTGGGCTATTGTTTCTATTAGTGGGCAGTCTGCTCTTCAACTTCTTATAATTGATTAATGGGTTGTACCAAGGAAGGCAATTTTTTCTTTAGTTTGCTCTTTACAGCTAAAGAATACTACAATCGTTACTAATCAAATGTTTACCTCGTTAAATTTGAGACGTATCTTCACTTAGCTGTTCTCTATGGTATTTGACATACCTTACAGTAATAAGTTGGCGGCTTTGTGTTGAATTTTTGTTTGCTAGCTTTCTTTTTTCTGTTTAGACGTCTTGTCCTCCTCTGTATAGTTCTTACATTCTTATATCGTATATTACTCTTTTCCTTTCTAATGAGGAAAATGGGTTATGACTGTTGAAATAGGTTTTATTTTATTATCTTCTTTGCCAGGATCATTGTTACTTGATGTGTACTCTAAGTATAGGGTATAAGCTGACATTCATACTCTTAATATTTATAGAGTAGTGTTAATCAATGTAACACACGTTCAGAATACTGATGCCGTACTTTCTCTATTACTTCTTTGATTTCTAAAAGATTTCCCCATATGCTGAGCTACAACTTATGTAAGAAATGGGGACAGAGTTTGATAAGAAAGAGGTAAGCTCACGTTGTAACAACCTGGTCTGGGCAGGTAGGGCAGGGGAGCAGATTCAGTTAGGAGTATGAGAAAAGGAAAAAGGAGAGGGCAATAAAAAACTGAGTAGGGAGACCGGTGAGGGTGATACCAAGCATCTTGAATGCCATGGAACAGTCTATATTTCTTTTCAAATTTCCATTCAATATTTCCTCTGTATATCACGTTGCTGGTACTGCACCTTTATCATGTTTGAATCATAAAATATAATACCAGTCTCTTTCCTTAATGAGTAGTATGAGATGGGTTTTTTTACTTGTTTAAAAAATGAGAGGAATTGAGCATCATTTGCTCAAGATCCCTCCAAATATTTAGAGCATTATTTGTGGTGTTTAAATTCTCTGTTAAATTTGCAGGCTTGGACAGACAACTCAGAGAGCGTCAAATCGTGTTGGAGGAAAAAACCACCACAATCGTTTAGACAGTGCTCCTGCGAGAACTCTAGCTTCATTTGCTCAAGATTATAGGAAACTAGCAATAGATTGCCTCAAGGTTTTACGTATAGAGATGCAATTAGAGACAATATTCCATATGCAGGTATGTCACCTGTGAGTTTATTTGTCTGTGTTGTGGAAGGAATGGCAATTTGATAGTTAATCATGTCGAAACATAACTGAGCATTACAATTTTGAGCAGGAAATGGCAAATACAGAATACTTGGATGACCAAGATGCTGAAGAGCCCGATGACTTCATCATTTCGCTCACTTCACAGGTGTGTCTTTTAATCTTTGTATGTTTTTTTTTTATCTTATGAAGATACTTAGTTGGATCCTGGGAGGGATACGGATGTAACCCATTGGCCATTCCAAGAATAAAGTAATTGGTTCAAGACGACATGGTTTCTCTTCTTTCTCAGTTTCTGCATGCTTGGGATGATTTATGATTATCCTGTTTTGTTCTTAATGAAATTATCCAAATTGATCAAATTTAAGGATAATTACAATTGATGAAATTAGTTGACAATTTTTTCATTAGCATGAAATCAACCGAAGTCAGATTTAGGTGGCAACTCAATTAAACATTATTTGCCCCTGGATAATTCAAAATCAAGTAAAACAGGATAAGGTCCTGGAACAATATTTTTTAAATCCTAAGTAATGCGTTGTAAATTTCTAATATAGCTCGTAAAATTTATTGAGAATTCATTGAGCTAAAATTTGGACATGAAAGTTATAGCCATGGCAGTAGATGGTAGTGGATCTTGAGTGTATATTCTATATAAACTAAAGGTTTTGCCTTGCAGTGATTTGAATTTTGAGGCTTGTTAATTCTATATCCATTGATTCGTTTCATAAAATGGAATTTGTTAATGGAATCCCCAGATAACTCGAAGAGATGAGGAAATGGCTCCTTTTATTTCAAATGCAAAGCGGAATTACTTATTTGGTGGAATTTGTGGGGTTGCCGCTAATGCATTTGTTAAGGTATAATACTTTTTGTATTTTTTTCTTTAATGTTTGGAGTTGTATTTCCAGTTTAATCACTTCTATCACTTCCTTTCTTTCACTGCTAATGAAAGAGTTCTCTTATTTACTTATTAGGCTTTGGCGGATATGAAGTCAATAAATCTTTTTGGCGTCCAGCAAATTTGTCGAAATGCTATTGCATTGGAACAGGTAATTAATGTTTCTCGGTTGCATATAGCTAAATTTTCAAGAATGTGAAATTGTACATTCAGATAGAACTGGAACTTAGGCAAATGTAAAAAAACACGAACGAAATTCGACAGCCATAAAAATTTTGGATGATGGTACAGGCACTGGCAGCTATTCCATCCATAAACAGTGAAACAGTGCAGCAAAGATTGGATCGAGTACGCACCTACTATGAACTATTGAACATGCCATTTGAGGCAAGTCAACTTAACTAATGGCTCCACGTTGGTTGAAATTTTTGTCATGTCATCTTATTTATTGGTATTATTCCTATTTCTGTTGCAGGCCTTGCTTGCCTTCATTACAGAACATATGCACTTGTTCACCCGCGCTGAGTATGTTTATGCAAATTTTAGTTGTTAATACACTTTTATGGAATTATATTGACACTATTTCTACAGGTATGCCAACCTTCTTAACGTTCAGGTTCCAGGAAGGGAAATTCCTCCTGATGCTCAGGATCGAGTATCTGAAATATTATCCATGTAGAAAGTTCTGTTTCGTTTCTATTCCAGAATTTTCGGACTTTCTCATTCATATTTCGGAAAATGCTGATGCAACAAACCGATGCCGATCTTACAACAACTTCAAAGTAGACTGCCAGTGAAAAGTGGTTTTGATTGCAATTCCATTTTCCCCCTCAATTATTGGTAATGTAATGGTAATTTCGATTTTGGTTCCCGCTGTTTTCCTTTTGGGTTATTCCCTTGCTCGCTCACTATTTTTTGGGTCTTGAGTTTGGGTGTGAAGAGCATTTCATTGAAGTCAATATTAAGAACAACCTGAAATTCACATGTATATTTTTCTTGTTAAATATATTGTATAATTACTTCCTACAATCGTGTGCCTATTTTAGTGTATATAAAATTTTGTCGAGGAGGGATTCCCTCTTTTTAACTTTATCTGACTGCCATCTTTTTGCATTTATATTATTAATGCAAACTTATTAAAGATTCCTAATGGAATTGAAAATGAAATATTTTTTGCTTTAAAGTGAGGCAATGTGCCTTAATTCTTCAACAAAAGGGTTGCTAAATCTTATAATTCTATAATTCTAGTACTATATGACTATTTTCAAAATCCTTTTTCCCAAATTAGAGTCCAAGTAATCAAAACATGTCCTCTAATTTGAAAAGGCCACTTCTAGGTTAAAATTCTGTCATTTCTATAGACAATTGATCACTGGGCTTCACGTTCATATGAAAAGCTAATATCTAAGCATTAGTTGAAATCTTCTCCCAGTTGAAATCTTCACGTCAAACACTCCACACTGCAACTGCTCAAAATAATCTCCAATCACTTCACCAGGTATCAGAGCTGTTCCAATCTGAATAAGCTCGAGAAATATTTTTGTTAACTCTTCCACCCCAATGCGTTAAGGTTCGTTGGATTTAACTCAATATACTTTCCTAACCTGAAATGAAACAGAAGAAAAATGTTTTAATTCACCTACCAAGGTGAATTCAATTGATTGGGTCCAAAATAAAGACTACTTCAAGAACAAAGGAAAATTGGATGCATGACAATTACCCAAGGTCTGGTGGAAGTCTAAACCCACCAATGCGTATTCGCTTTAACGAATGAATCTGAAATAAGAAAGCAATGCATGTAGTTAGTCATTTACCTGAAGGAGAAAAAAAGAAAAAGCGTTTAGTATGTTATACGTGGAAACTTTCCACAATTAAAATGGCCATAAGTTGAAACCCATAAACACAAGCAGATACCACGAAAGACAAGAAGGGGAACGATAAGTGCCAAGCCGTACCAAAAATCTTTGATTTGGTCTGACTTTTCTGATGGATTTTAAAATAAAGCAAGGTCGCATAACAAGAGTTTACTCAATCAACATTACAAAACAGAAATAATGTCAGACAACACAGATAACTTAAATATGGTAAGAATTATTCCATTTTCTACTGCGATAAATTATCAAAACCCAAATCATGAAAGTGCTATCTAGTTATGAGAGTCCACCTGGTAAATGTGTTTCCTCAGAAAGCATGATACTGAATTGAAGATACAACAATTTCAACAATACGTGATGTGGCTAGGAACATACATCAGCAGTGGACAATACTCACATGAAAAAATATAATAGCATCACTGTATATCTAATCATCTATACCAGTTATGCCATTCGCAATTAACAAAATTAAATAAACTCCTAAAAATCCTAAACATTGGGTTCACTAAATTTCATGATTTTCTCACACTGAATATTCCTAAGCATTTAGTAATTTTTTGGCCTTCAGGGGAAAGTTAACCAGCATATGTATGATTTAAGCTAACCTCAAGTCCAGCATTTTTTACAAGTTCACGAACTTCATGTTTCCTCCCTTCATGAACCTATGAGAACACAAATTAATTGAAGCAAACAAACGTCAGCTAGGCCTTCTATTCATAATCAGAAAACTCACATGCTCTAAAATGTAGATGGTGAAAATTCAACAGACTAAATAAATCATTTTGAGATGGTGAGGATGTCAATATCCTGCATTATTGCTTAAATCTATACCAATAATCCCATGTTAGATGTACAAATTCACATTTCAAAATACTGCTGAACACTCATAAACATAGAAGGGAAACAAGATTCGCCATTAATAATATGCTAAAGTCCTTCATCTGAGAGTTCCTGTGCCCAAAGTTTTTATAATTTATTACGTCACATTAGATAGTGAAAATTATGTTTCCTCACTCTCCCAGAATGACCAAAATTAGCATTATAACACTCAATAGTTCCATACTATGCTATACCATAGCCTACAGCACTATAATTTGCATAAAAAGGGGAACTTCATCAACCTTTCACAAATAGATTGAGATTGAGAAACTATGTAACTGATGTGGCAGACTAAAAGATCATTACCACAATGCGAATACGAGCTCTTTGCATATCTGCCTGACGTGGAAGTATCTCCACAGCATCAGGTACACAATGGACACCCTCAATGGTTGTTCCCTCACTTATGGCCATTAAGTGCCTCTTGTAAACCAAACCATCTACTGTTGCAATGTATCTGATAAACAAACCAGATGTTTCAGAGACTGGAAATTTATTTGAATGAAGAACTTTCTTGGTCAGTTGGTCCTAGAAATGCAAACACCAAAAGAATAACATAATCCATACATTAAATTATACAATAAAGAGTTAGATTAGGAAATGATTGCCATGGGACAGGGAGAACCTAATCATTTTCAATCATTGAGTGCAAGTAAACAGTTAAATACTATGAAACACACAGCATCAAAATCATTTGAACCAAACTTCCTGTACACAATGTGTTCCCCACAAGAAACATTAGAGAAGCATAAGTCTTCTCATTGAGAACACACACACAAACCAAACTCATTTACTCACTCTTTTGATAAATTAGACGAAGGATGTGAAAGCTTTTGAGCAAAATCCCCTGTAAACAAACATCATTGCATAAATCATTAGAAGCACTGTTCTTGTTTAAGACATAATTTAACAACAGAATGGAAATAAAACTACTTTCACAGCAAATCACATACCATCGTTTGTCACAATAATTAGCCCAGTAGTAGCAACATCAAGGCGCCCTACAGTAAATAACCGTGGTGTGGGTACCCCCGGACGCTTTTTACCCTGGAAAATGATATACCATCACAAAAAGAGTTATCCAATGCCCGAACATAACTATTTAAGATCAAAGAGTTCAAAATAAAAATATACTATCAATCAAATACAAATTAATAAAGCTCAAAGTGTCACGTACCCAAGTGTTCAAGAAATCATCAAATAAACTTATCACAGATTTAGACTCGTTCTCCCCAGACGAACATATATACCTGTGGAAACGCAATTGCATTCGCATCACCTACAAATTCACTTAGTGCAAAGTAGGCATACATTTATAAGTAGTGTTTGGGCATGTTTTTCCATAAATCCTTAAAGGAGGAAAAAATAGAGGTAAATGAATTAAATTTCTCCGGCAAGCTAAAATCAATTTATACACTTAACTTGTATAAAATTCTTATCTAAGTTCTTCGAAAGCTGTAAGTACTTAAGGTGATATTAGCTTACAAGAAAAAAAAATAGTTCTCTTATAAGTGTTTATGGAAAAATGAATCCTCACAAACCATAACGCTCAACATACCCTTTCGGTTTGTTCAAGGCCAAATAAACCTTTTGAGGTTGCCTCTTGGGAAGCCGATTCCCATTCACATAGATAACGTCCTTCGCAGGATCAACTCTAGTCTACACACAACAATAAAAACCTCCAAATTCACATAATTCCAACAAAATGAAATCACTGAAGGAAACAGACCAAACCTGAGGCGTATTACACACGGAACCATTCACCGTAACTTTCCCTTCAAAGATAAGCTCCTCGCAGCTTCTCCTCGACGCAACTGAAAACATTCACAGTAACTGACTCCGTAACCGTCGACACTAACTCGCAACGGCATTGACAAATTCCGTAACGAACTCACCTCCGGAGGCGGCGAGGACCTTGCTGAGGCGCGCGCCGGAGGACTCCTTGATGTTTTGGTTGTAGAACCGCCGCGCCGCCTTGGAATGCTGCGGCGGCGCCGTGGCGCGAATCTTTTGAGGTTTGGTGGTGGCGGCGGTGGTTTTTGTTTTTTGATTGCTGTCCTTTCTAGTTCCGGTTTGAGCTGTGGCGATGGCGTTGAGGAGGCTCGGGGGAGGTTCGGATTGGAGCTTGAGATTACCGTCCTCGCCTCGGACGATCCACGGGATAAGAAGCGGCCCATCGGGCTCATTGGAGAGGTCGGGGTGGGGGTGGAGGTTGTTGGGCTTGGGCTTGGGCTTAGGGGGAGCGAAGGAGATGTTGAAATTGATGGAGGAAGAGAAGGAGCATGTGAGGCGAGGGAGAATGCGGAAGGATGCAAGAGAGAGTGTGTGAGATTTGGAGAAACAGTGAAGAAGAGAGACTGCGCCAACGCCCGTTGTTGCACCCATTTTCCGCTCCCAATTTTTGGTGCCCAATTAACAAGGATAAAGACTCTTCTATGCTTCTTCAGATATTTTCTACTTATTTAAAACCTCTTTTTTTTTCAATTTGCTTTTGCAACTTTAACCATTTCTTTTTTATTATGATTCAAATCATAGTGAAATTTTCACTACTTCAACCCTCGACATTACAGAATAAAGTTTCTTTAAGATCCTAACACTAAAAAAATAATTATTTTACAATTATTTTTCTAAAATAAAATATTATATTACAATAAAAATAATAATTTAAACAATATTAAGTGGATAGAGCTACTGTCAAGATTTATTTCTTAGTAAGGTCACGATATTTGTACAACTCTAAATGAGTTGTTCCACCATACAACTGCCAACGTGGCATAAATAATGTTACTTTATTTCGTGGGGTTCAGGAAAAATCTGAACATTTAGTATTTGGGTGTTTTAGAATGTGAATTTAGGTTTGTTCTTGTCCTCCACATCCTCTTCTGGGTTCTCTGCAAGCTTTGTCTTTCAGGTTCTCCGCAACCTTTTTCTGCAGCATTCGTTGTCGTCGTGGGTGCATCCTTTTTCAGGGTGGTTTGGTGGTGGTCTCCTCTTCGACATCCTCTTTTTACGGTGGTTGGGTGGCGTTCTCCTCTTCGACATCCTCTTTTCAAAGGTAATACATTTTTTTTCATTTGTTTATTAAGTGAAACATTGATCTTGTGTGATTTTTGTTGTTGGGTGATTCCTGTTATTTGTCCTGTGGTGACCCTTGTATGACCCAAAGCTAGTTTGTTGCACACACTCTTAAGATAAATATATATTCGTATTTCATGTTGGGTTTACTTTGTGGGTTTGTATTTTACTATTATTGTAGTATTTTATTTCATAGTAGCATATTAGGATACACAAAGAAAAGGAATTGGTTAGAATTAGAATATACAATGAACTACATGTGATGTGATCATAGTTGTTTATGTTTACTATTTGCTTATTTTTCTGGAGTATGACTTGATTTTTTGTGGAAAATATTGTTAAAAGTATATATTTTGGTGTACATAGTTTGTGTAAGTATGCATGGTTTTTTAGTATTTTTTTTCTCCAAAGAAGGTGTTTTCTAAAGCTATGATATTGTGGTTTCAATTCCTGTTGAGTATATAGATAAAGAGAGAGAGGTCACTGCATACTCCTACTATATATAGATAATCCTCTGAGTGAATGTTGCATATTTGTGTCTTGTTGTATAAATAACACATAGTTTTTCTTTGGATAGATAATCTCGTGAGTAATTATTGCAAATATGTGTCTTGGTGTATGAATAATGCAGAGTCCTTCTTTGGAATGTTAGGTTGATGAGGTACCAAAATTTTTAAAGAAATTTCTTAATGTTGACATGAATAAGAAAGGTAAAAAGAGATTGTTAGTGTTTATGTTAGTGTTAGTGTTGATGTTGGTTGGCGAGGGGCACGAGGTGGGAAGAAAGTGGGTTAAATCAGTTTTTTAGAGGCCATCAAAGAAAAATAGTGTGAAGTAACCACAATGTTCACTCAATTTAGAGGGTGACAGTATGTGGTGACCCTAGTAGTGATATGTAGTGACCCACATTACACTTTCTACACAAACCCATTGAAACTTTTTATGGAAATCTGAAGTGAGTGTTCGTGTTTGTTGGGGTGGGCATGATGTGGGGAGAAAATGTGTTAGATCAGGTCCAGTGCTGAACAGGTCCAGTTTAGCTTGCACCAAAAAAATTAAATTGAGCGAAAACGACCCAGTGCTGAACGGGTATAGTTTAGCTTGCACCAAAAAATTTGGATTGAGCGAAAACGGTCCAGTGCTGAACAGGTCCAATTTAGTTTGCACAAAAAAAATGAATTAAGCGAAAATGGTCAAATGCTGAACGAGTCCAATTTAGCTTGCACCAAAATATTTGGATTGAGCAAAAACGGTTCAGTGCTAAACGGGTTCGGTTTAGATTGCACACAAAAAAATGGATTAAGCGAAAATGGTTCAATTTGAATAGGTCCAGTTTAGCTTGAACCAAAAAAATTGAATTAAGCGAAAATGGTCAAGTGCTGAACGAGTCCAATTTAGCTTGCACAAAAAAATTTGGATTAAGCGAAAATGGTCCAGTGCTGAACATGTCTAGTTTAGCTTGCACCAAAAATTTGGATTGAGCGAAAATGGTCCAGTGTTGAACTGGTCCAGTTTAGCTTGCACCAAAAAATTTGGACTGAGCAAAAACGGTTTAGTGCTGAACAGGTCCAGTTTAGCTTGCACCAAAAAATTTGGATTAAGCGAAAACGATCCAGTGTTGAACGGGTCCAATTTAGCTTGCACAAAAAAAATGGATTAAGTAAAAATTGTCTAGTGGTGAAGGGATCCACTTTAGGTTGCACTACAAATATTTGATTGACCCAAAATATGCAGTATTGAATGGTTGCTTTTTAGGTTACACTCAAAATATTGGAGTGAGGCAATATTTCTCAATTAGGTTACGCTTCCTTCTCCCTCTTTCTCATTGATGTGTTTGTGATTGTTGATTTCTCAATCAGTTTATTGTTTTTTCGTTTTAAACATTCGCTGACTATTGTATTGCATTTGCACATTTGGCCTCCACCACATTCTCCCACAAGCACAGAGTGCGAAGGTAGAATTAGGGTTCATCAAAGAATTTGGGGACATTTTCTGTGCTGACCCTGCTCCAACCAATCACCGTTCAACCAAGGACATTCTTCCACAAGGATTGTTCCCCGTCAACCACATTTTATCCTCTTCCAATCTATTATCTCTACACTAGGACGAGGTAATTTATACATCCATGTGTGCATGAACATAAGTATGTTGTTGTCCTAAATTGTACACAAAATAATGATTCAACATACATATGGATGGATTTTATATGTGTCAAATTTAAATGAACACTAACTGTTTGTTATATTGTTTATGTGTTTCAAATGTTGTTTATTTGGGAAAATATGCACCCATTGTTATGGATGGCTTTTATATGTGACATACATATGGATGCCCTTTATATGTGACATCTTAAACAAAACGTTGTATACATCTTAACACATGTCAATAGGATGTGGGCTTCGACCGCCTGAGTGTGGAGGAGGTGACCTTCGAGGACGTGACCTTGTACTGTCCTTAGGTACAGGTGTGGAACATGACAAATGGTTTTGTTTGTGCGATAGTTCTTTCACCACTTGTAATTGGTCCTAAACATCACGCATCCTCTTGTTGTTCTGAAGAAGTACAAATTCACACATATTATGCTCGTTACAAACTTTCTCCCACTCACTTGGAGAATAGGCAGTATATTCATGATGTTTCTCTCCAATTTTGAGGGTTTCTTTAACAATGTTCAGTCATTCCTCCACTTTAGTCACTGCACAATCCCATACAATCTACAATAACAAATTCTTTGATATGATCAACATATAAAAATACACCAATGTTAGTGAAGATCTTCAACACACAATTTAATACCTCAGCAACAGATAATGCTTCATTTAAACTTCTTGATTGAATCTTTACACACGGTCACTGCAAAAACCTCAGAAAAGATATTGTATGGGATTCTACAGGGATGTCAAGGCCAACATGTTGAACACCCAAAGCTCGTCCCAAAAAATTAATGTTAGTCATTTAAAAGTAAAAAAATGTAATAAAGTTAAAGTACATAATTATTTCTCATAATTACCACTAGCCTGCATAACAGGAACGCAACCAGCCAAATAAATTTCACGAGCATTCGTTTGGTTGTTATATACCTCGAATGACCGTGTTAAACTGGAAACTATTAAGGCATACATTGCACTGCCCCAATTTTATCCATCCAATGCATCTAAATTATCTAAAACCTTGAAAGAAAATGAAGAAAAAGTTTTAGAAGTCCTAAGCAAAACGAAAACAGATAATAAAAGAAGTATGTACAATCGACAAAACTCATCAACATTTTTTTCCCTATAAACTTTGTTCCCCAATTTTTTCTAAAGAATATGTATCTTTATGTCCTCTCCTCTGAAGACCTTATTCACCAACCCACTACCATCAACCTCCAAACATAATTCTTCACCCACCACTCACAAGCCTAACACGAAACACACATCAACAACCTTAAAAGGTACTAAATATTGTCTGATCCTAAAACAATTATCATCAACACTCCACCTATTAATCAATTTGCGAAGAAGGGGACTTTACATGTCCAATTCTTGTTCTAAGTGGAGCATCCACTTAAAGGGGATTGTCTCTATTCTTTGCCGTTGCAATCACGTTAAATTTCTCTTGATGTTAACAATATGTTCAGGTTGCACTTTGTGTCTTACTCGAATCTACAAAATAAACATGCAAGGGAAATGTTTAAATTGAATATAATTTCACAATTTCAAAATTAACTATCAGCTAGCAACCTAGTAATATAATAAATCAAACCTTCATTTTTCTTTCTTCATGATCAAACTTTTCACCGTCATACTTTCCCATCGAGTCAGGAGAAGTCATTTCAAAACTTTCCAAAACAAAATATATCAACCAATTCATCAAAAAGAAAATAAACAAATTAAGACAGAACGTATTCTGAAAATGTGTGTGTGCAAGAACACCTTATTTAATTCAGTTTCTCCCCACCTCATGCCCATCCCCAACCAAGACAAACACTCACTTCACATTTTCAGAAAAAGTTTCCCTGGGTTTGTATACGTAGTAATGTGGGTCACCACATATTCCTATTAGGGTCACCATTTGATGATATTCTCTAAGTTAAGTGAATTTTATGGGCGGAGAGGTAGGTTCACAAGAGAAACACCTCCCTTCTTGAGTAAAAACGTCAGGGTTAAACAAAATAGTACGCGAGATAAATCCTTCGCGCCTTTGAGAGTGGAGAGGTAGGTTCGCGAGATAAACGAAATAGTACGCGAAGTTAGTTAAAGACTTGTTTCCTTGCATTAGAAGTCTTGAGAGTGGAGAGGTAGGTTCGCGAGAGAACACCTCCCATCTCTAGTGAAAACGCCAAGGTCGAACAAAACAATTCACCAGATAAATCCTTCGCACCCTTGAGCGAAGCCGAGATCAGTTGAGGGTTTGTTTCCCTTGCGATTAGAGGCTTTGAAAGTAGAGACGTAGGTTCGTAAAGAACACCTCTCATTTTGAGCAAGAACGCCAAGGAGGAACAACTTAGTTCGCAGTTAAAACCCCCTCCTCACAATGAGGGGAGCATATCACATAACGCTAGAAGAAGCATCTTAGTGTCAGGCACCACGAGTTAGCTGTTGAGCGAGTTAAAGAGTAGTTTTCGATTTAAGGAAATGAAAGCAGCTATATGTTCGAGAAAGTAAAGTTATGAGCAGATAATAAATTGTTCGTCTGACAACCAAATACAAGTTAAGGAAGGACCCTGGGAACGATTTGCCCGTTTGCGACACGATTTGATATCGTGAAAGGCGTAGTGTCCATCTCGGGATGCACGCAGACAACCTGAGCGAGGGCATCCTCAAAACCCGCGTCGTAGGCATGAACAACATCTCTAGTCAGCTCAGCTTCGGTTTCTTCAAACCTCTTAGCTTGTTGAAGGAGTTCGGTTTCCACTTGTCCCAGCTGCACTTCTCGATTGAAAGACCTTCTTTCAAGCCCCGCAATCTTGGATTTGGACACCTCAGCAGCCTCTTCTAGTTCGAAGACTCAGATTCACAAGGGCAGGATTCTTGCCTCCAGCCCGGAAACCTCTCGGCATTTGGCGCGAAGTTGTTTAGAAAGATCCTTCTCAGAACGGCGAAGGCAAGCCAACTCCTGTTTCAGTGCGACCTCGCAGGCAGCAAACGAAGTCAGCTAGGACGTTTCTTCTTTAGTCTTGGCCTCTACTACCCTCGTTTCAGGCCTGGTTAGAAGAGCATTGGAGTGAGCAAGAAGAGCCCCAAAATTGAAGCCCAGTCTTTCCCTCACAGCGGCCTCATCCGGGTCCACAATCACCCCTAGTTGGAAGCCCTTAAGGGCATGCTAACAAGGGGCAGCTCAAGGGCATGAGGAGTTGCAGAAGCACTCGTCCCACCAAGGTCAGGGAAAAGGGGAATGCTGGCTGTATGATCAAGGGGCGAAACTGAGCGACCGGTGGAAGAAGAACGGGAGGCAATCGCCGATGTAGGCCTGAGCCTCTTAGAGAGTGGCCTCTCAGCAGAATTATTCTCGTAAGGAAAAGGAGCGGGAGATGATTGGGCAACAAGAGGGACCGCAAGAGTGGAAGGAGTAGGCGAAGGCGCGACAGTGGCAGAAGCAAGTGCGTGGGGGCTAGAGATGCCCACACCCCTAGACATCCCTCGGAGGCGAGTCAGGATACTAGTCAGTTTGCCCCGTTTCTCTTCACTCAGAACGATACCTGCGTGCAAATTTCGGAATATGAAAGAATAGGAAACACAACGATAAAACGTGTGAATGCACGAGGGTAGAATGCGCAAACACGACATTACGATAACAAGAATCAACTCCCCTAGAGTTTCCGGTTTCTTGAACCCTAACTCGAAGGAAACCCAGAAAAAAGGAACAGAGGGCGATTGAAACGCAAAGATTCAATAGCCCAGATAGTTATCCAACATCAGATTCAATAAATGAGTGCGAACAATAGTCAAAGTTCGTACCTTTGATCAGATAGCAAGATGCTGGAATGTGTAGGGGAAACGCGAGAATACTCGAGGAAGAAGACAAAGCAATCAAGAGTTTTAGAGAATGATGGAACAATGATTGGACGTGTGCGTTTTCGAAAGTTTAAAGCAAATTAAGAAGCGTAAACAACGTTAAGCCCTAGCCATTGTTCAAAACACGTGTGCACAGATAAGACAGACCCAAAAAGACGTCACTTTGGCGCAGTATTCACATCCTGTCACACAGAGCCACGTAGGTCACCCAGGGCAAAGACTTAGTCTCTTCCCTGAATGAGTTACAGCTCGAGACTAGGGGGCTTGTGTACCGACCAGTCCTTGGGCGTTCTTGACCACTGGTAATGTTGGTGCCACGTAAGCGGATCCCATGAGCAGCGTGAGCCAGTATCTCGCGAAGCACGTGCGCCAAGGAGCCAAAGAGTGGTCAGACATCAGTCATCAGGATGTACCGACGTGCCACTAGACAGTGTGGAGAGATCGGACATCGGGAACCCAAACAGTAGAGTTGGGCCACGAGAGGTGGATCCCAGACCACACACCAGTTATCAGTAAGGGAGAAGCCTAGATCACGAGGGTCCATGTGTGTAGAGTGGATGAGGCGTTCAGGCGTAACACAAAGTGTAGAGCCACTGGAAAGATATGACCTATGAGGGTCGCGTTCCAGGGGTGAGCTGCATGCATGGCACGTGGAACAACTAGGGCACTCCTAGAGGCGAATGACCCCAGAGATCAGGTGCACGAGGAGGCACCCAGGTGGTCACCCCGCCAGAGGTTGCACTTCAGTTAGGGACCACACGCGCTAGGTTATCCTAAGAGTAGGGTAACAACAGTGTTGGGTCAGCCCCATCAGAAAAGCCCATTTCGGGTAAAAAGGAAACCCTAGTTTTAGTCTATAAATAGTAAGGTAACAAACTTGACAAGGTACGTTATTCCCTTGCGCCACTTAACACACACAGTGACAGTTATACAGTTTGGTGTTTCCTAGCCCTAAGACTGACTTGAGCGTCAGAGTGCAAACGGCCTCTAGGGCACCCTTTGTCTTTGTGTTTTCAGACATTCATTACAGGAAAGGCACGTGCAAACGCAAGGATTCTGGACGAAAGAGTGACGTAGGCGCACGAAGGCGTTTCGGGTCAACCGGCAGGAACAAAATTTATATTTTTATCAATTAAAAAAATATAATTTAAATCACATTTATCCCATCATTCACAAACTTTCATAAACTTTCCCACACTTTCTACTCTATTTATCTTAATCCAAACAACCTCACTTTCTTCACACTTTCTCTTTAAATCATCTAAAATCCATTCTCTCAAATCCACTCTCTAATCCAAACAAAGCCTGAGTGTATCTACTCAGTTTACCTAGGCATACTAAGTTTGAGAAATAGATTTTCCTTAGTTCTTCTTTAATTTAAAGTTAGCATCATAAGGGGTGCTCACTAACTTAAAGTCATAGTAACCAAACTTCTTAAGAAGTTTCTTAGTGTATTTTTTCATACAGAAGTGGATTTGGAGTAGAAACGTTTTTTGGAGAAGTGGTTTGTTTGGAAAAATTTAAAGGAGAAATTTGAGTAGAAATTTTGTTTGCATCCTTCCTAAAAGAGTTGTAGAAATCATCATCATGAGTATTTTTGAAAGTTGTTTTCAAAAGGTATGATTCCACCTTGATGGCTAGGTGAACCACTTTCTTTAAAGAAAAGTACTCATTTAATTCTACAAAATCTCTAATATCTCTTCTTAAACCACGTACAAACCATTTTATCTTTGACTCTTCATTAGCATGCATTTTCATTTTAGTCAAAGTAGTTTCAAAATCTTTAAAGTATTCATCTACCGTCCTATGTCCTTGAGGAAGTCTTTGGAACTTCAACAAGTGTTCCTTCCTAGAAGGAGGAGGAACAAACCTCGCGCGCATACACTCTTTCAAATCATTCCAAGAGACCATGGGAGGCCTCTTGTTATAACCAATGTCCCTAAGAGTTTGGTGCCACCATTCTTTGGCATAGTCCAAAAAGTATAAAGAAACTATCCTAAGTTTATAGTCATCTTGGACCTTATACATATGAAAAATATGGTCAACTTTAACTTCCCAATCTAAATACACATAACCATCATCAACACCACTAAAAGTAGGAAGATTTACAATTTGAGACTAAGGCAATGCCTCATGTTGGCGCCTATCTTCAAGTTTATGTATTTTCCATTCTTCCTTTTTTTCAAAGCTCCCATAGTTGTTGGAACTCCTTAAAACATGCCCATGATGATGTTGGCCATGAGGAATGGATGAACCTCTTGAAGAATGTCTATGAGAATGGTGGCTTCCATGGATTGAATTGGAGGACCTATCTTGCTTCAAATTAACTTTTTATAATTGTCCTTCCAACTTTTTAATAGCTTCATCTTGGAGGGCAAGGGCACGTTTTGCCTCTTTTAATTCATTAAGAATGTAAGCCCTATGAGAAGAGTGTGGTTTGGAAGAGTCACCACTTGAATATGTAGCCATTAGAAAAAGAAAACAGCAAACACAAGAACAAACAATTTCAAGAAAAACAAGGTTAGAAAATGGAACAATAATAGTGTTGTAATGAAAATTAAAAGACACTCAAATCACTCCAAAAAAGAATACTTCCCTCAACCAATCTCTTGAGGTTTTGGTAACTCTCAAATGAAATATGTCAAAGCAAACCACTCTTTCTTAAAGCCAATACACCACAAAACTTAAAGAACAATAAAAGACAATCAAGAAAAGGTGTAAACAAGAAAAGGCTATAGCAAAAGGAATACAAGATATATGACAAACTCAAAGAATAGTGAAGAAAAGACAATCAAGAAAAATAAGGTACTCAATGAAAGGATGGCACACAAAAGAAACCTAAAGAAAAGCACTAAAATAGATGAAGAAAACAAAAAAAGAGAACTACTGGAATTTTATGTAAAATGTGCGTGACTTTTACAGATTTATCTGGAACTGAAGAAGTTGAACTGGAATGTGAAATTTTAACCACTTAAAATTCAAGATGTTATCTAAAAATTGGCACTGCAATCACTCAAAAACAGTAAGCCAATTAATTGTGATGAATTTTCGAAAATTACTGTCGAATCACCGTTTTTCCAGAAGCAGAATTTTACACATTGTACGTATTTCATTTATCATTTTTTTTTATATTGAATTTTGATGTACTTCTTTTTTTCTAATTTTTTTGTAACACTCTCAAGAACTCAAATCCAGAATTTCAGAATTTTCAAGTAATCACAGAAATTTTAATAAATCGAAACAGTCAGCACGTTTTCAAGAAAACAGAGGAAACCTAATTGGAATGAAAAATAGAATTGAGAACTTAAAAGACATAATAGAATTGATGTTTCAAGAACTTGTATAGATCTAAAATACAAGTAAGAACTCAAATCTAAAAAGAAAAAGGCACCAAAGGATCAAGAAAACAAACACATAAAACTGCACTCAAAACAAAATCAAGAAACCAAAATTATCAACAAAAGGACTACATAGAATTGATAACATTTTTGGATAAACATGACTTTGACAAAACTTATAGAGATTCAAAAATCAAAATGACACAAACACAATGTATTAAGAACAAGAAAAACAGCAAGAAATACCCAAAAAATAAACCTAAAACAGAAAGGTAAAGATAAGAATGTAAAGTTCTTGAATTAAAAGTGCCAAAACAACTCAAACATACACAAGAACACACCTAAGACTCATGATACCACATGATGTGAACCCACTAACATGAAATGAATTCAACATGAGTTGGAACATGAATAAGCACCTTTAGAATTGGATCAAGATTCTTTACTCATTCAAGAACTTAATCAAGAACACAAGAACCAAGTCAAACTCACTTAGAAACCCATCAAAGAACAACAAACCCATGGATAGAAACTCAAGAACACAACATATAGCATTTATACCCATGGAGGTCGTGACCAAAACAGCAAGAACAACCAATTTGCA
The DNA here is from genome assembly GCF_000499845.2 of Phaseolus vulgaris. Lineage (NCBI taxonomy): Eukaryota > Viridiplantae > Streptophyta > Magnoliopsida > Fabales > Fabaceae > Phaseolus > Phaseolus vulgaris. The sequence continues at coordinate 10,758,251 of NC_023753.2, forward strand.
CCGATTAAAATTGAATATAAGTGCAGCAAATGAAAGAGGACATCATAAGGAAGAGATTGCACCGATTGAAAGTGAAAACAAACAAGTAGAACAAAAATGGGTAATTTGGAAAGTGAAGGGGAAAATGGACTTATGTGGATGAAGCTCTTGGAATTGTGCACGCCACTTGAAGGGGTGGATTGACTTCAAGATAAGTGTTGCCGCCACTTGAGAGCCCAAGATCTCCCAAGATAAGACTAGAAGAGGAGAAGACACAAGTCTCTCACACTCATTCACCAATTTGGTAGAGATTCTTTACTTCTCAAAAATCAATTTTAACTTGTTATTTCAAAGATCCAAGCACCCATTTTATAATAGAGAGGGTTGGTCACAAATGTACAAAAGAGAAGGAGCTTGAAAGGTCATTCTTCTAGTCCCTTCCCAAACTAGAGCCTAAAGAGAAGGAATTAAGAAGAATCACTTCTTCTAGTTTTTTCCTACAAACTAGCGCCTAAGGTACTTTACAAAAGAGGTGACTTTTTGGTTTCCCTCTTAGCACCTTCCTAAAGCTATTTCTATTTTATTTACAAATTTATACAAAAGAAATTACAAAGAGATATATTAATTGGAGCTCATTCTTGAATGCTTGTAGTCTTCTTGTTGGCTTTGGGCTTGATCCTCTCTTTATTTAATTCTTCTTTAATTTTTTAGAAGGCTAGAAGGAAGAACTTTAAATGTTTGGGTGGATGGCCTCTTCCTCCATTAGTAAAATCCTCTTCTACTTGATCTCCATCACTAGGTGAGCGATCCTTTCGGGAGGACTTTCTCTTGGGAGAGATGTCGTTCCTTAAGGGCTCCACTCGGAGGCTTTCAGCATAGCATTCTCGTGCCTCCTTATGGTCCACGTGGACCGTAAGAATGTCTCCTGTCTTCGAAGGAAAATTCATTGTCAGGTGAGGGGTCGATACGATGGCCATCAACCGATTGATGGACGGTCGGCCGAAGAGGATGTTGTAGGAGATATTGGCATCGATGACTAGATACCGGATCCTTATGGTTTTCGTATTCTTCTCCTGGCCGAAGGTGGTGTAGAGCTCAATGTAGCCCTTGGTACCCACCCTCTCACCCGATAACCTAACAACATGGTCATCGTAAGGCACCATCTCGGCCTCGGGTATCCTCATGGCTTTGAACGTTTTCCAGTATAGGATGTCTACCGAACTCCCTTGGTCCACAAGGGTCTTCCTGATGGTGAATCAGTATATATCGAGCGATATCACCATGGGGTCGTCCTGGCATTATACCACACCCTTGAAGTCTTCATCTGTGAAGGTGATGGGTGGCATCCTCTGTCGGAATGTCACCGCATTGACTATGGTGTTTCTTCCGCCTGCATGTGTTTCTTCCGGGCGCTGTTGGTGCTCCCTCCCTTGGCGAAGCTGCCAACTATGGTGTTGAAAACCTCTCGGTTACCTTTTATGTCGGCCTCCCTGGGAGGGTCATCCGTGCGAGGGGGATCTTCTCTCCTAGGCTGCTTGTCGTCTCTACGCTCTTGGTTGTTTCGACCCTGTTGGGGTGACCTTGTTCGCCTTGGGGAATCCGCCCGGCGAGGTGGGTCCCGACCGTTCCTGACGAATCGGTGCAAGTGCCTGGCCTGGATGAGCTCTTCAATCTTGTCCTTCAGAATTCTCGGTCATCAAGGGTGTGTACCTCGAGAATCGGATTGGTCGATCTCTGTTATCTCTGCGTTTGTCGCCCCGCTGGCCTGATCGGCCTTGGCGATCCTTTTCTTCCTTGTTCTTCTCCCCGGTAGCCTCGGCTTGGGCTTGGTTACGGAACTCCCGAATTTCTTCCAGCTGCATGTACTTAGCAGCTCTCTTTCTCTGCTCGTCCAGGCTCTTGGCCAGCTGCATACACAGGTTGTCAGCAAAAGGTCCTGGGCGCAGGGTCATCAGCATGTGATGCATGGCAACGTCCGGGCTGAGATTTCGGATGCTTATTGCCACTTTGTTGAACCTATCAACAAAGGTCCTTAGCGACTCTCCCACTCTCCCTTCTCCTGGCGAATGCCTACCAGGGCGATGGAGGTCAGGTGGTGTGGCCTGCTGGTGGCTAACTGAGTCTCGAACTTTGCCACAAGTGAGCAAAGCTGTTAATGGAGTTGGGTGAGAGTTTGGTGAACCAGCTAAGGGTTGCTCCCTTCAGCGATGTAGGAAACACTCGGCACAACACTGCGTTGTCCAAGGTGTAGAGACTCATATGGGTGGTGTATGCGTCAATATGTTCGTTCGGGTCAGTAGACCCGTCATATCGGCCTCGGTTGAAACCCTTCCACTTGTTTGGTAGTGGGACTTCAATGATAGTGTTGGTAAAAGGATGTCGGCGGGTCGAGTCGGTCGTCACGGTTGTCCTAGCGGACTTGACCAGACAGGACTCATCGTCCATTTCAGTCTCCCAGGGTGGGACCTTGTCTCTCGTCCCTTCCGCTGGTCTCGGGTTGGGGGGAGAGGTATAGGACCTACCGACTGTTGAAGTTGGAGGAAGCTTCTTCCCTACCAAGGCTTGATGTGTGTTTGATGAAGAAAATGTCTTGAGTGCTTTGAAGATTGTAATAGGTTTTTAGATTCATTTGTAATTAGGCTTGTAAGTGTGTATGATTGCCTTTTGCTGTGTAACCTATCCTAGATGCCTAACCAAGTCTAGATCAAGCACATGATGTGGTTAAATGGTTTTTGAAAAGCTTTTTAAAATGGTTTTAACAGTTTTAAAACAGTACACAAATAAATCTGTTTTATGGAGAAAGAATCTGTTTATTTCTTCTCTGTTAAAAGGCTTTTCTAAATTTCTGTTAGGGCACCAAGGGAAAGCTCAGTTCGTTATTTCAGTTAAAGCTGAGCTGGCCTGTGTGCTATATTTTAATCTGTTTCACTGAGAAAGAACAGGTTTATTCTTTGGTCTGCTGAAAGGTTTTTCACAAGTTAGTTAGGGCACCAAAGGTACCACTCAGACAGTTATTTCTGTTAAGCTGAGTTGGCAGTCTTCACAAAATAAATCTGTTGAGTTCAAAAATGAATCTGTTGTTTTCTTAACTACTTTTCAACTGTTTTTTGAAAAGAAGTTAGAAACTGTTTTCTATATAAAGAAAAGTCTCTCTCACATGAATTAGTGCTGAGGAATTACGCTTTTGACAGAGATCAAACAATTTCCATGTGAGAAGAAGGATTGAAAGAGTTTTTGAAAGGTTTTCCAAAGAGATTTTCAAGTGTGCTTGTTCTAGGAAACCTTGAATCTTGGTGAAGGTGCTGGTGCAGTTCTGCAGCAAATTGAACTACTGGTTTTGAGTTCTTGCATCTTCTTTTCAGGTGTAATCTTTCCTTTATTCTGTTTTGTAAAGGTGTAGGTGTTAGTCACTCCTTGATAGGGTTTCTTGGAGTGCAAGGTGTGCTGAAATAGGGTTTTTCAGCATTGTGTGTGGTGTTCTTGTAGTGTTCAAGAACTGCTGGTTTTGTAAGTGATTGGTACTGTTTTTAGTGAATTCCACCTTGGGGTAAGGTGAGACTGGATGTAGCTCTGTATGAGTGAACCAGTATAAAAACGTGTGTATCTTGTATTCTCATCCCTGCACTCTTTTCTGGTTTTTTGCTTAATTCTGTCAAGAACTAAATCTGTTCTTTTGAAATTGAATCTGTTAATTCTGGGTTAAGTGAAAACTGTTCTTCCTGATTTGTTAAAGTTTTCTTATCATAAACAAGGTTGCTGCATATAATGGTTTAAGTGGATTGTGAACAAACTGACCATTCATTAAAACCTAAGAAAGGATCATACTTCTTGAAATCTTGTGTTGTGTAATTTTTGGTTGATTTCTAAGCATAGTTGTATCCTTCACCCTCACTATATTAAGCTGATCTGGTTCTGTCATAACTCTCTGTTGATCACAATTTTACATTGAACAAAATTCAAATTGTGTCAAGACTGCTCTGAAAAATCAATCTGTTTCATGTAAAAACAATCTGTTCTTTTTGCCTCTGGAATACTGAAAAATTGTGTGTTCTTGCGAAAATTTTATAAGCTCAATTCACCCCTCCCCTCTTGAACTTAGACACTAATAGACCCAACACCGACAACATTGGTCGGCACAGCAAAAGGTCCTCCCTCCCCCAGCTTCTTCTTCATCTCTTCATTCTCCCTACAGAGAACTTGCATTTCTTGCTCGTTTTTTTGAGTAGTTTCTTCTGTCTTTCTCTTGATCTCGGCCATCTCTCTCTAGAGAGACAGTAGCAACATCGTCTGGTCAGCTTCAATCATCCTTTCCCTGCTTCTAGTTGAGACCATTTACTTTCTTCCTTTAGCTAGTTTCTCTCGACCCCATGGTGGGCGCCAATTGTTCCTGCTAGGGAGATGGGACCTAGAGAACTATTGAAGTCTTTGTCTTCCTCCTTCGGTCGGGCAGCTTGCTAGGGTTTCATTGGGATCCTTCTCGCCTTCATGCTTCTCCTTCGGCTCTCAGTCTTGGGTGAATATCGAATGGGGGGTACCTACATAAGGCACTCCGACGCTCAAGTCAATAAAGCGGGTGATCGGCACTCGAGTAGGTGCACAGTAATAAATGACATACCTTTCTCCTTGGAATGTGTGCTATTTATATTATTTTAGTGGACTTACCTTATTGGGCCTGATTAGTGGAATGGATCACACTTATGGATGTATTACCTAATCCTTAATGATAGATTAACTTCACTGACCTTGGTTTGAGCATTAATGGATTTATGTGTCGGTCGGGCCGTCCGTGGTGGTTTCCCTGGTCTGGGCCAGATTTCCATAGTCTCGGTCATGTAGATGAATCTCGATCAAGGAGATCGAATCTCGGTCTCACCCATACCAGTACAGTTTCGAAGCAGTCAATGGAGTGTAGTGAGAGTCTAGCTAAAAGAGAGTTGAGAAATAAATAAAGAATAAAAGGAAAAGAAAAAAGTCTACAATCTTGAACTTTAAGAACATCTGGGGAAATCATAGAACCATCATAGAATGAATAACATCATTGATTAATATTTTCAAATTGTTAAATATAATATTTAATAATAATTAAAATACTTTATTCAAATAAATTTAAATTATATTATTCAACCAAATCATTTAAGCAAACAGAAACAAAATTTGATATTAAATGTGTTTGCATTTTATAAAAAATATAAAATTCCTTATCCTTAAAATTGATATAGTCATTGTCCTCACAGTAGAAGTCCGGGCTTTGGTAATCATACAAAAGTAGAATTATTTTATTAAAAAGAAAACATTTATTACACATCAAAAAGATAGAAAAGTTATTCATTTCATTTATTTTCAATAAAAGATTTCTACTTTTCTATCTTGAACGTCAACTTTAGACCGAAAGTGCTTCAGTTAAGTGAATTCTATTCTGTATAACCCGCAATATTAAAAGAAGAAATAAATATGAAAAGCCAAAATACAAAGATGATTGGTAAAGTGTAAACTAAAGGCCTTGATTCCTTAATTTGATTGAATGCTTTGGCAGAAGTACAAAGCTAATTGTGTTTCCCATCATGGAACTTAGCATTTTTGGAGGATTTAAAAGTCCTCAAAAATTCTGTAGCCTTCTCCAACTCTTCCTTCTGCTTTGCATCGTCCCACTTGTGCTCGTTTGCCAAGATCTCAATCACACGAGGCAATGCTTTTCGTGCTGCATCAGTTTCAAGGAAAGCAAGACGAGTCCTCCTTGCAATGAAATCAACAGCAGATTCACAATACTCACTACGAGCACAGTAGGCCACTTCTGCCTCCAGATAAGGGTAACCGTGTGCAAGTCGTTTACCTAAACTTTCATTCTTAAAGGAAAAATACAGAATCAATTTTAACTGCACCACTTGTGAAACAACCAACATACTAGAACTCCTATAACATGCATGAAGCCTCTTAAGAGAAATATTACCATCTCATACCTGATCCTTATTGTTACAAAATGCATAATTATTATCAGTCAACATCTGTTACTGTTATTTACAATCACCAATAGGAAGGTCCAGAAAACAAAAATCCAATCCCATTTGTTTAGTTTCACGAATCGCATCAACCAGCAACCAAACTATTATGAAGATGCCCTACGACTCAGCAAAATTATATACGATAACATCCACAGCAATAGTTGAGTCTCTATACCATGGGTTATTAATACATAAAAAAATAAAAGTGAAACAGACTCGTTTATAACTTTGATGTCACGTAAATTGTTCAATTTTAATAAAAATTATTTCTCTCTCCATTTGTTTGTAATATAGGTGGAGGATTCTCGATACATCAGCACTCTTAATACGTGATACATCCCATAATAGATATCAGCTAAAAATAAAAGCTCATAAATTTGACAATATTTTGTAATGCGTTACACCACATCCAAAATGTCATATTTATGACAAATCATGTCTCTTTTATGTAAGGGTGGTGCCACCAAATAAATAACACTCATTTCCCAACTTAAAATAATAATATTTTAATAAAATCTGCTTTATTTTTTAATTTAAAATTTTAATATATTATTATATTATTAAAGTGGATTGTAAAATAAATGTAATTTTTTCAAAGGAGTGAAAAAGTATAATATTCCTTTTGCTAGCACTAGTAACTAAAAAATTGCCAACGTGACGCCAAATCACAAAAGGTACTAATCAAATATTCTATTTTACATTACGATGCATTTGTATATGTTTGTTGCTCAATGAAATTGACAATAAGGAATATAAAGTAATGCAAGCAAACCTGAGCAATGGCAGCCACACGCTCAGCCAATGTTCCATATGCCTGAGACAAGTGCCTTGCAGCGGCAGAATCCATTACCCCAGGAACAACTTTACCACTATGCGTACTTTTCATGCGTGTATACTGTTGAGCAAGAACTGTAAAAGATGAAGGCTCCCACCCTTCACCACCCACAAGACGGAGATTGTTGGTCACACATCCACTGGTGGGAGTCAGCTTTCCAGACTTAATAGCTGCATTAACAGCATCTTCTGCCATGCTGAAAAGACATTTTGGTCAGAATAATACCAATGTTGCTGGAATGCTGAGAAAAAGGCAACAATCATTAATTACATACTTGGTTAACGAAACAACACTTGAAAAAAACAGTTCAACAAAGAAACTTTAGCTGCACATTAAATAATTACCTCCGATAGGTAGTCCACTTGCCACCAGTGATGGTGACCAACCCAGGGTAATCCTCGCATACAACATGATCCCTTGAAATACTCTCGGTATTTTTGGCTGTTGGGTCCACTGCTAATGGGCGAATGCCACTCCAAGCAGAAAGAACGTCAGCGCGGCGTACCTACCGCGTTATTCATTCCCCATCAGCAAACAGTGAGGTATGGAGAAATCAATTATAATTCTTTCGAAGAAAAAAAAAACATGTAGATTAAGTGGATATTCACTAACATCATTTAATCAAGAATTACAAACACAAACCTAGATAAGAATAAAAGAAGAGGGAGGGGGTTTATGTGAAACGCATTCTCCTTTTCTTTTCCATTTTTTGTTTAGACAATCCATCATATTTCAAAACAAGCAATATCCATGAGATTTTTAAATTCTGAATCTAAATCAGGAATAAGAGAAAGGAAAAACACAATAACTTTTCCTGCTAGGTGTGAACTTAATCAATCAAACATCATCACATCAATGTATTCTGTCCACACCAATTCTTCAGAAAATAATAGTAAAAACAGTCATCTATATTGGCAGGTATAGCATACTTTAACATTAAGGTAACCGGAGATGGCATCCAATATAAATTGTATTTCATCTTCGTGTGGTTCTGGAAGAAAAGTAATGCTAGTACTAGAATCTGTAGTTCCAGCAACCGTTTTTCCCAGCCATGGCAACATAAAAACAACACGTCCATCCTTGGTTTTAGGGACAATTAAGCCCATTCCTTCAGGAGAATAATAATCAGGGAGTATAATGTGCACCCCACTGCTGGGAGAAATCATTTGCTGTGCATTTTTGTTTGCCATTTTCCTTATAGAGTCACAAAATGGTCCACCCGCATTCACAATTACTTTTGCATATGTATCAAACTCATTGCCTGCAGCATGTAAAATTACATAAAAAATAATTAACTATTAAGCTATACATAACTAATATTTAATTTTGATTCTTAAAACTAACATATTAAGACGTGCTCCCAAACTGTAATGTATATGCTTTTACCATACGTCCCACACAGAAGCAAGTTCTTTGTCTTAATTTCTATCAAATAGTATTTCACACTTCCAAAATAGTATTTTAATAGCCAGTTGATTACATCTTAAGTGAACCAACCTAGCTCATACAAATAAAAACATAGGAAACTATACGTAAAAAATCTGTTTATAAGCATCCATCCATGATGCAAAACTTGGAGTACCGTTCACATTTGACTTTACCAGAGACCAATAGTTCTACTTCATCAGCATTTATGTTTATTCCCTTAAGGGAAAAGGGGATTACCCAGGCTGTGAACATGTAGTTTAATCTAATCTAAAAATCTGCTACAGGGCAATAATGCTTCGAATTTCATTGTCTTACATATAAAGTGCAAGTTTCCTTGAACTACTCACATATACTATCCAAAAAATTTCTAATAAATACATACATACAATATACACACATATATATAGCAAATCTCGAGTGTCTCTATTAAAAGATAGAAATAAAAGGATATTTACCAGTTAAATTGTCCCGAATCCGTGCACCAATTATCCGTTTTCCATCATCATCCTTCAGTAAGGATACAACTTCAGCATGGTTCAGCACTGCTGCACCAGCTAAAGCAGCAGTGCAAGCCAAACCAACGTTAAGCCGTGCATCATTCATTTGCCCATCATAATAAACAACTGTGCCCCTTAGAATTCTATCATTTACCTTCCTTGCCAGAGTGGGAAAGAGATCAGCAGACTCTTTTGTAGAATAATATCTTGATATGTGCAACAGTTGTCTTCCTGCGACCAAATCATACATTTTCAAGCCGATCCAGTAGTACACTACTTCAAACCAGCTAAAACATGGAGTCATGCATGGCAATGCATGACATAGGTGTGGTGCATTGTCAATAACCTGTTTCCGTTCTTCAAGTGCATGAAGCACTAACTTGAATTGCCCGTAGTCAAGGTTAAAGACAGCTTTCTCCAGGTATCGAACACCTTATTCACAAAAACACTGACATATTAGATTTAGAAGTGTTTAGAAAATTTAATCTAAAAAATAAAACAGTGCATAATTTAATAAAACATTAAAAAAAAAGTACCCCTTTCCTCTTTATCTGTCTGTTGAAGTTTTTTTATATAGAAATCAATAAATGCAATAAATTTATTTTATCCTGATAAAAAAGTTTTAAGATTTCCTATTTTATCTTTTTTTTCATTTTTACATTAGAATATATATATATATATATATATATAATGAAACATTGGCGGATAGTAAGAGTACAATTGATAAAAGAGTATTTAATATTATCTTCAACTTTAAAAATAATAGATAAAAAACAAAATCTTTTAAAAATACGACAATTAAAAAGGGATGAAGGGAATATAAACAGAACAGAATGACAGGTGAACACATGGAAGAACTCCGCCTGAAAACCTAATGCAAATGATATCTTAAAAACACTAGCTATTAGGCAGCAGCCAACTTGATTAAGAAGAAATTTGATAACGAATTATCCATTCTCTTCTTTTGCTTCTAACTCTTATCCATTCTCTTTCTTTCTTTCTTTCCCCATCTTCAAGGGCCTTAGCCCCCTCATGCTTCTTGATCTCAACAAGAAACGAGATAAGTGCTTAAACACGAAAACCTCGCTTTGACAAGGTGCAAAAGAAAGTGAAATTCTAACAATCAACTCCTCCAAAAGTTCAAACTGTTAGGTGAAGGGTTAACAAAGGTTATATATATATATATATATATATATATATATATATATATATATATAATCTACAGAAATTCAAATTTGATTAGAAGAATGAAAATCATTTGACTGTATATAGAAGCTCTAATACCACGTACCAACTCTCTAAAGCTTATTTTTGTTAGGTAGACTCGTGCAGGATTTACACAAAGAAAAGGAATATGAGGAAGCAAAAGCCTTGAATACTTAATTAGGAATCATGGCCAATATCCAACCTGGAATATACCCAGTTCAAACAGATTGATGTTGTTCCATGTGCATATGTTCAGTTCTATCATCTTCTTAAAAATAATTTTTCAAATCATAATAATCGACATACATTATTCACACATTATTACACCTAAAAAAACAACTAAATGATAATCACAAAATTGACCGAAAATAAAACTACTTAAACTGATAAAGGTCAAAAAACGGTCTGCAACACCACCGTGACGTCAAGGCTTAATACAACAGGTATTAGTGAAAGCATCGCTACATTTGTCCAAAAATTCCTGAAATATCAAATATTGCAACAAACCACACTGACCACTGTAGTTTAAAACGTTCCTTAAAACTGAAGGCTCTCGATTCCGAACAACGATTGAATTCATTAATGCAAATTCATTTAACAGAAAAGCAGAGAGAATTCTATCCATCACTGCTAAAGCATCAGTGATACAAAATAAACAAATCATAATCCATTCGCAACAATGTACCTCCATGAAGGAGCTTCGTGGACCGAGACGAAGTTCCCGCGGCGAAATCCTCCCTCTCCACGAGCCCGACACTGAGTCCTCGCGTCACGGCGTCGAGGGCGGCGCCGGAACCGGTAGCGCCGCCTCCGATGACGAGAACATCTAGCGGATTAGACTTGCAGGCGGCTGCGAGCACCGACTGCTGCGCCTCCCTGGCCGGCACGACGGCGCCGGGGTGGTGTACCTTCTTTCGTAGGGCCTCGAGGCGGTGATTGCCTCCATAGTCGCTGGCGGATATTAGAGGATCGTGCAGAATGACAGCCCCGCCGTACACGGCGGCGATGGCGGTGACAGTGACAGTGCCGAGTTTCCTGAGACGCGTCATGGCGGTGAGGAGAGAGAGAGAGAGAGAGAGGGAGAAGAGTGTGCGAATGAGGTGCAATGAAAAGCAGGGTGGAGGAAAATAAAACGGTTCGTGGAGTGGGATTGGGAGAGAGTTGAAAGCGAAAGTGTGGAAAGTGACAAATGTCAGAAGCTTCACCAGCAATTCTTTTTGTGTTTCAACTTCAAAATAGGGAATGGTCAATCTCATTCTTTATGCTCCCTCCACTTTAGGAAGTCAGCCGGAGAGCACTGTTTTCTATTAATAATAAATTCATATAATTTTCTTCCTTAAATTCTTTTACTTTTAAATTATTTCTTAAAAATATTTTTTTTACTGTTAACAATAATTTTTTATTTCTTAACAATCATTTATTATTTCATAATTAAGTATATTTGTTGATTAAAACTAATTTGTATATTATTTTAAATAGCAAAACCTAAGTGATATTGCACCTGTGTCCATATATAATATATAATAATCATATCAATTTTAATTTTATATATTTTAAAATAAAGCTCCATAAAGTTGTTTATAATCTACTAGGATGTCATTTATTAATTTCTTTTTATGTTATCTTTTAATTAGATACAAAAAAAATATTATTTGTTTAATAAAATAAATAACTAATCTCTATTTTTAAAAATAACGATTATAATTTTTTTAATATCATTTTTATAGAACTTTAATTGTATTTTTTAATTAAATATTCATTAAAATAATAAAATTGCATATTTTTTAATGTAATAAAAATGTGAATACACATGTATTAATAAAGATATTTTTTTCATTTTAAACTTTTTATTTTAGTATATAAAATGCATTATTGATTTTAATTTATTAATATATTTTATTTCATTATTTTATCTTTTAAATTTTGTAATTATTTTTAAATTAATTAACTATTTACAGTAAAAAACAACTATTTATTATAAACTTATGAAAATTATTAATTTTTTTATAATTACGTATTATAAACCTACCTGTATATAAATCTAATAATATAATTTTACAATAATTAATTATTTAATTATTTTACCATAACTAAATATCTTCTCATCCCTATGCTTTTCATTAGTCATAATTATTCTTCTTTGAAGAAAACTGATTCTTCAACTTCATTATTTTAATCTGACTTTAATTTCTCTCCTTAAGGTTTACGGATTACGGTGTTATTTTCTATAAATTTGTTTATTTTGTTTTAATTTATGGAATTTGTTTATTTTCTCTTTTTATTTGTCATTTGAGTATTGATTTAAATAAGTTTTTATTTATGAAATTTGAAATAATTGTTTCTACTAGGGAGATGGGACCTAGAGAACAATTGAAGTCTTCTTCTCCTTCCTTCGGTCGGTCAGGTTGTTGGGTGATGAACTGTGGTTCTTCTTCTCGTCCTCTTGTTTCTCGTTTGGCACTCGGTCTTGGGTGAACACTGGATGGTGGGGGTACGTGCGAAGGCACTCCGACGCTCAAGTTAGTCAAGCGGGTGATGGTATTCTGGTAGGTGAACAATAATAAATGACGTACCTTTTCTCCTTGGGATGCGTGCTATTTATATTATTCTAATGGGTCTACCTTGTTGGGCCCGTTTATCGGAGTGGATCCTGCTTAGGGTTGTATTACCTAATTCTTAATGACAGATTAACTTAACTGACCTTGGTTTGAGCATTAACGGTAATATGGGTCGGCCGTTGGGCAGGATTCCATGGTCCCGGTCGTCTCAGTCAGGCTTCCCCAGTCTTGATCGGGTAGACCATCAGCCTCGTCCTCTCGACCAAGTCTCTTAGGTCTCGGCCAGGGTTTCCTGGTCTCGGTCAGGTAGACCGGGTCTCGGGCGGCCAGGTGAATCTCGGTCAGGGAGACAAGGGGTCGGTCTCGCCCATACCGGTACAATAACTATTCTTAATCTTTATCAAATGTGTGAAATTTTGATTTAGCTTTTATAAAATATTTTTCTTTATTTTTAATTTGTTTATTTTTTTAATATTCATTTTAAAATAAATAATAACATTTATTTTACTAATTTTATGTTTTTTTAAGTGTCGCGTTTAACGTCATACGACAATATTATCATATGTTACTTATAATAGTAACTTTTTTTCAATATGTATAAACAATTAACTAATTTTAGGAGATAAAAAAAAAGTTTTCAATATTAGAAAAATTAAAGACAGAGAAAATAAAGACAGGCAACGGAATCGAAATTCCTTTATTTTACATAACTAAAAGTATATTTATGTATTTGAATATTTTCTATACAGTTAATCATTGTGCTGATAAAAAAAAAATACAGTTAATCATTGTTGTTTGATATAAGCATGTAGTGTATGAAATTCTTTTATATATGGATAATGTAATTAGGCCGAGAGATTAAAAAAATGTAATTGAATTATTTCTAGTACTTACAAGAATATTAAAAAATTAAAATAATATAAATTAATAATAGAACAAAATAACATTGTATCAAAATTTAATAAATAGGTGCAAAACATTAAAAATATACTTAGTAATTGTAAGGGTGAAAAGTACAAATTCAATGAAGTTAAAGTCTAACAACAACCATAGGCGATCTGTTTAACATGTAAGTAGGGTGTTTTTATTTGATAATCAAACAAATTGATTATGACTTTATCATCAGAGCCCCTTGCAGGTACACACACCCACCTGAGAGTGATCATGGACCTAGAAGTCGAAAGCTGAATCAAATCCAATAGTTTAGTGATGGTCCACATCCAGTAGCCGAGAACATGCCCAAGCACATATAACAGAGTCCATGCTAGTTGATCCAGTAACCGAAAGCCCAAGTCAACAACAAGAGACTGAGAAGCCGAGAAGTCGAGAGGAGGGAGTTAATTGTTTCCAAGGCCCGTAAGAACATTTTAGCGCCCACCATGAAGTCGAGAAGCGAGTTAACTAAAGAGGTGAAGAATGGCAAGTAGAAGAAGAGACCAAGCGGGAGGACAACCAAAATGTCATGCCAATGGCTATGTTGATGAGGTTACAAGAGAAGTTTAAAACTCTAAAGAAAAGTAATGAAGAAAAGTTGAGTATGTTAAAGCTGAAAATGCATATATGAAGCGGAAGTTGAATGAAGAAACAGTTTTGAACACAACTTCATATGAAATTGTTCAACCAACATAGAGACTCTATTGTCCGAGAACTGGAAAAATTTGTGAGAAGACATCCTTTTTTAGAAGCAATCATAGAGACTCCATTGTCTAGAACTGGAAAAATACAACTATGGATAAGTACGATGGAAGCACGGACCCTGATGAACACATATCAATTTATACAACACATATAAGCTTGTATACCTGGAGTGACACCATCTTATGCCAAGTATTTCCAACCACACTAAAGGGAGCAGTTTTAAGTTGGTTTACTCATTTGCCACCATTATCTATTGATTGATTTGATACACTTGTTGAAAAGTTTGGAGCACAATTTGCTACAAGGCAACCACATCACTTGACTTCAATCACTTTGGTGAATATAAGGCAGGAGAAAGGAGAGTCACTCAGGTTGTTTATGGAGCATTTTGGAAAGGTTGCACTAAAAAATCTAAGTCCATAACTAACAATGCACATATGATCACGGCATTAAGGTCGGGACCTTTTGCCGAAAGCCTTTGTAAAAAGCCAACAACTAATCTTGATGAGTTGAGACAACGTGCAACAAAGTTTATGCAAATGGAAGAGTTGAGGGAGCTTCGAAAATAGGTGAGGGCACATGGTGGAGTTGAAAAGAAACATAATGAAAGAGAAGAAGGGCAAAAATATAAAAGAGTTAGAGAAGGACCTCATGGACAAAAGTTTCCACATTATACACCTTTAAGCACTAATAGAGCTCGAATATTACAATAGGCAATGGTTGTAGAGATAATACCACCATCGAGAAAAACACGAACATCAGAACAAGCTGATCAAAGTAAGCACTGTCAATATAACAGAAATCATGGTCATCACACAGAAGAATGCATAGCTTTGAAAGACCAAATAGAAGAGTTAGTTCAGGTTGGGCAGTTAAAGCGTTTTGTAAGAGATGGAGGGATACTGAGAAGGGGAAGAAGTCCAAATCAAAGGGAAATGAGGTATGCGAGTAGAAGGTAAGAACATTTTTATAAGATGAAAGAAGGGAGGGAAGGGTCGAAAGAAGAGAAGAAAGAAATCGTCAAACTCCTCAAAGGAGTAGAAGCTGCGAACAAAGTTTGAGTAGGCCTATCAGAGGTTTTATCAACACTATATTCTGAAGGGTTTGCTTGAGGGGGAATGATATAAGGTTTGCAAGAGTAAGAAAGTATAAGGTTGAATCCTTGTAAACGTGTTTTTGGGGTGAGAGGTGGAAAATTCTTAGGATTTATGTTGACTAACAGAAGGATTAAAGCAAACCCTGACAAGTGTGAAAGAATATGGAAAATGAGAAGTCCAACTAACTTAAAAGAAATTCAGAGGTTAGTTGGAAGATTGATTGCCTTAGCAAGATTCTTACCATTCCTAGTCGAAAGGATGAGACCTATAATCAAACGGTTGAGAAAAGTAGAAGCTTTCAAGTGGAATGAGTAGTGTGAGTAAACCTTCCTAATGATCAAGAAAATGTTAGTTGAACCCCCAATTTTAGTGAAACCAGCGTCATCTCAGCCCATTATTGTATACTTAGCTACTTCACATGAAGCCATAGGAGTAGCTTTGGTCCAAGAGTTCCCAAAACAAAAGCCAATCTACTTTGTGTGTCGAGCCCTACAAAATGCCGAAACTAGGTCTCAACTTGTAGAGAAAATAGCCATTACCTTGGTGTATGCAGCGAGACGTCTTCGACCATACTTTCAAAATCATCAGATAATAGTGAGAACCGATTGTCCGATAGCAAAAGTTTTGAGAAAACCAGAGCTTGCATGAAGAATGGTAGCGTGGTCAATCGAGCTTTCAGAGTTTGGAATAAAATATGAGTCGAGAGGAATAATCAAAGCACAATCTCTTGCAGATTTCATCATCGAGTTGCCGACAACACCATTGGAAGGAGACACGTGGACTTTATACATAGATGGGTCATCAAACAAGAAAGGAAGCAAAGCAGGAATAGTGTTGGAAAGGTCGAGAAATTTCCAACTCGAAACGAAATATGAAGCTTTAATTGCAGGTTTGTTGCTTGCTAGGGACATGAGAGCAATGATTGCAGAAGCGATTCTCAATTAACTATAGGACATATAAGAGGTGAGTACCAGGTAAAAGATCATTTGTTGTTACAATATTATCATAAAGTTTTAAATATCAAGCAAAAGTTCAACAAGCTCAAAATTGAGCATATTCTGATAGAACAAAATTCAAGAGTAGATTCGTTATCCAAGTTAGCCAGGCAAAGAAGACTTCTATGAATAGTATCAAGACTCTGTTGAACCAAGTGGGGTTCAATGGTTTGAAGAATCCAAATCCTTTGAAGGATGATGAAGCCTCTGCTTTGCTTGATGTTGTTGTGCTGGTTTAAGCTTTGTTCTGGGGTAGTTTAATGTTGTAATCAACCCTTAGATTAAATCTCAAAGCAATTAGCATCTCAATTTTAACAAAGTAAAATGTTTTTCAAACTAAGTTGAAACAACCGATTGTTTTGTCGAAACAACCGATTGTTTACACTTAGGTGTTTTGAGAAAGTTTGAAAACTGTTTTTGAATGGTGAATTTTGTTAAGTAACAAAACAACCGATTGATTCGAGGAAACAATCGATTGTTTGTTTTGAAACCATAACAGAAAAACTGTTTTCTTTGACTGAGCTTTAAATGCTTTAACTGAATACGCTCCAGTCATTAAATGCTTTGACCAATCTGTTTTAAATGCAATTAAGAGTTTGTTAAGATTTGATAACAAACTATATTCTTAGATATATTCTGAAAAACTGTTTTATGTTTTAAGAATCTTGAAACAAAGTTTTGAACTAAGAGTTTTTCAAAGAGTTCTGAAATTGCTTAAGAGTTGAGAGATTGATCAAGGTGCTGAATAGGATTCTACTTGTATTGATTTCAGATATTAATTTGTAACAAGTGTAATCTTTGTAAACTGCTGAACATTTTGTGTGTGTGTTTTGCTGAGATTGGTTGTGTGTTCTTGAGGTGTTCAAGATCAACAATCTTAGTGTTGGCCAAGGAGAGTGTGTTTCTTGAGGTGTTTAGGGTCATTCTCTTGGTTGTGGTGTAAGTGATCAAGTGGTGATTGCTTAGTGGATATCCTCAGGGTTTCTGAGAAGACTGGATGTAGCTCTTGTTTGGAGTGAACCAGTATAAACAACTGTGTACAATTTCTCTATCCCTATCTCTTTAATTCAGTTTTGATTTTTTGGAACTGGTATAAACAACCGATTGTTTCGCTAAAACAACCGATTGTTTTTCCAGCTTTGTGCTTTTGCTGATTGTTTTGGAAAAACTGAATGCTTAATCAAGGTGCTTTCAAAGAATTTTCATTCTAAGGTTAAAAGTTTGCAAAAATCCTTCTTAAACAATTCACCCCCGTCTTGTTTAAGGCCATATATTCTAACAATTGGCATCAAGAGCTTGGTTCTTGAAAGTTATTCAAGTTGATCTAAAAATCTTTTTTCTATGGCTGGAAAACTATCTTTTGAGGAGGGTGCTTCAATCTACAAACCACCTTTATTCTGTGGATTGAATTATAAGTTTTGGGAAGCAAGAATGAAAATCTTTATTGAATCCATTGATCAAAGAATTAGGGACTCAATTGAGAATGGTCCTTACATTCCAAAGTTCAAAAAGGAAAATGCTTTCTTTACAAAACCTTTGTCCAAATGGACAGATGATGAATGTAAGATGGCTCAGCTTGATAAGTCTGCTCAAAATATTATAGCTTCTGCACTAGAAACTAATGAATTTTTCAGAATATCAAAGTGCAAAACTACTAAGGAAATGTGGGAGACACTCAAGGCTGCTCATGAACCAAAGGAAGCAATGACAAAGAGTCAAGCAAGAAGAAAGAAAAGGCAAAACAAGAAAAAGCCTCAATCTTTGCTTAATGGCCAGAAGGGAGGATGACTCATGTAGTGTAAGTTCATCAAACTCTTCAAACTCTGAAAATTATGGTCAATTGCTTCAAGCCTTTCAAGAAACTCATGAAGAAGCCAACCGATTGGCTCTCTTGAACAATTGATTGAAAGAAAAGAATAGTTGGCTTGAAAACGGAGTAAAGGCACTGGAAGAGGATTTAGAAAATTCAAAAATGGATTTTGAAAATCTGGAAATCATTTACAAAAACTCCTCTTGCAAGTGTGATACTCTAGTTTGTGATAATTGCGAAAATCTTGAAAAGAAGGTCCATTATCTTGTTAAAACAGTGGATAAGCTTTCTAAAGGCCAATCTAACTTTGAGAGTGTGCTAGCATCTCAAAATTGTGTTTTTGGAAAATCTGGATTGGGTTTTAATCCACAAAACAAGCAAGATAGATTTTCAAAATCATTTTCGAAAATGCCAGAAAAACAATCGATTGGACCATCGAAACAACCGATTGTTACATGCTTCTATTGCATGAAAAGAGGTCATTCTGTGCGATTCTGTAAAATCAGAAAACATGTTGTTCCTAAAGGGCTTATGAAGTGGATTCCCAAGAAAAATAAAGCTTGTATTGATGAGTATAAACCAAATGGACCCACATTCATAAGGGGACCAAACCTATGTACTTGAAAATCTTTTTTGTAGGACATCTTGGAGGAAAGAAAACAACTTTGGTACTTGGACAGTGGATGCTCCAAGCATATGACAGGGGACAAATCAAAGTTCCTGAGAATCCTTCAAGCAAGAGGGTCATGTCACCTATGGAGACAACAACAAAGGAAGAATTCTTGGAAAAGGATCCATAGGAGATGAAAGCATCTTGGTGATTCATGATGTGCTCTTTGTTGAAGGCCTAAAGCATAATCTTCTTAGTATTAGCCAACTATGTGACAAGGGGTATCAAGTGATGTTCAAGACAAACACATGTGAAATCTATCTACCCAACACCAAAGAGGTAATGTTGGTAGGTAAGAGAGTTAATAATGTGTATCTTCTAGATATCTCTTCACCATGTTCAATTGGATGTCTTCTATCCAAGCAAGATGAATCTTGGCTTTGGCATAGAAGAATTGCTCATATTCACATGAATCATTTGAACAAGCTAATATCAAAAGATCTTGTGATTGGGCTGCCAAAACTCAAGTTTAAGAGGGATCACATTTGTGAAGCTTGCCAAAAGGGGAAACAAGTGAAAAGTTCTTTTCAAACCAAAAATATTGTCTCTTCATTGAGACCTTTTGAACTCCTTCACATGGATCTCTTTGGACCCTCTAGAACTATGAGTCTTGGTGGAAATTATTATGCTCTTGTTATTGTTGATGATTTCTCTAGGTACTCTTGGACTTTGTTCTTGGAATCAAAGAGTGATGCCTTTGCTGCATTCAAAAAGTTAGCAATAAGGCTTGAAAACACAAAGAACAGCAACATAGGCTCCATAAGGAGTGACCATCGAGGAGAATTCCAAAATGAGAAGTTTGCAAAGTTTTGTGAGAAGTTGGGGATTCTACATAATTTCTCTGCTCCAAGAACACCACAACAAAATGGAGTTGTAGAGAGGAAGAACAAATCTCTTGAAGAGCTTGCAAGGACAATGCTTAGTGAGTCATCACTTCCTAAGTATTTTTGGGCAGATGCAGTGAGCACCTCTTGTTATGTGATGAATAGGGTGCTTATAAGGCCCATTTTGAAGAAAACTCCATATGAACTTTTCAATGGAAGGAAGCCTAACATCAGTCACCTCAAAGTCTTTGGTTGTAGCTGTTTCGTTCTCAACAATGGAAAGGAAAGCTTGGGAAAGTTTGATGAGAAAGCTGACCTTGGCATTTTCATTGGTTATTCTCTCACAAGCCATGCATATAGAGTCTACAACAAAAGATTGATGACTGTAGAAGAATCAGTTCATGTAGTCTTTGATGAGGTAGATCGCAAAATCAGTGAGAACCCAAAGATCAGTGCTGAGGAAGACGAACAAAGCATCAATTTGGAAAAGCTGGATATCTGTGCAGAAAAACAACTGGTTGATTCGCAGAAACAACCGATTGAAATTCTGCAACAGAGTGAGCTGCCCAAAGAGTGGAGGATTCCTAGAGATCTCTCAGTGGATAACATCATAGGGCAGATAAAGGAAGGTGTCTCCACACGTAGCTCCATCTCAAACTACTGCAGGCACACGACTTTTGTTTCTCAAATTGAACCAAAGTCAATTGAAGAAGCTCTCAAGGATGAGAAGTGGGTTGAAGCTATGCATGAAGAGCTAAACCAATTTGAAAGAAATGAGGTATGGTTTCTTGTCCCTAAAACTAATGAAATGAATATTATTGGTTTAAAATGGGTTTTCACGAACAAGCTAGATGAGGATGGAGTGATCACTAGAAACAAAGCAAGGCTAGTTGCCAAAGGCTACAATCAAGAAGAGGGCATAGACTATGGTGAAACCTTTGCTCCTGTGGCTAGATTGGAGGTTGTGAGGCTGCTGCTGGCTTTTGCATGTATGAGTGGTTTTAAACTCTTCCAAATGGATGTAAAGAGTGCCTTCTTGAATGACTACATCAATGAGGAAGTCTATGTAGATCAACCACCGGGTTTTGAAGATCACAAGTATCCCAACCATGTCTTCAAGTTGAAGAAAGCTTTGTATGGACTGAAACAAACTCCAAGGCAGTGGTATGAGAGGCTTAGCAACTTTCTGCTATCTCATGGTTATGAAAGAGGAATGGTAGACAAGACTCTCTTTAACAAGAAGTCAAATGCAAAAATAATTCTTGTGCAAATCTATGTTGATGACATCTTTGGTGCTACACAAGATAGGTTGTGTGAAGAATTTGTGGCTGCAATGAAAGGTGAGTTTGAAATGTCTATGATGGGAGAACTATCTTTCTTTCTTGGATTGCAGGTTAAACAAACAAAAGATGGGATCTTCTTAAGTCAATCAAAGTATTGCAAGGAAATTCTCAAAAAGTTTGAAATGGAGAATTGCAAAGAGGCAAGCACTCCAATGCCATCAAGCTGCTACATGGATGCAGATGCTGCTGGAAAGAGTATAGATCAAACAAAATACAGAGGTTTGATTGGATCATTGCTTTATCTAACAGCAAGTAGGCCGGACATCATGTTTGCGGTGTGTCTATGTGCAAGATATCAAGCAAATCCTAAAGAGTCACACTTCAAAGCTGCAAAAAGGATTTTGAAATATCTCAAAGGAACATCATCTGTAGGACTATGGTATCCTTCTCATTCTCCAATACATTTAATTGGTTATTCAGATTCTGACTTTGCAGGTTGCAAGCTAGATAGAAAGAGCACAAGTGGCACTTGTCACCTTCTTGGCTCAAGCCTAATCTCATGGCATAGCAAGAAGCAAGCATGTGTTGCTCTCTCTACTGTTGAGGCAGAATATATAGTTGTTGGTAGCTGCTGTGCACAGATCCTATTGCTCAAACAACAACTTGCAGATTTTGGTTTACAAATCAACAAAGTTCCTTTGATGTGTGATAACACAAGTGCAATAAATCTTACCAAAAATCAAATCCAACACTCAAAGACCAAACATATTGAAATAAGACATCATTTCATCAGAGATCATGTGCAAAATGGGAACTGTGAAGTAAAGTTTGTGGAGACCAAACTGTAGCTAGCTGACATCTTCACAAAGCCTTTGCCAAAAGAGAGGTTTTTCTTCTTGAGAAATGAGTTAGGTATTCTTGATCTTAATAATCTCTCTTAAATTTGTCTTTGATACATGTTAAAGTCTATTTGTGAAGACAAATAGGGGGAGAATTATTGGTTCTTGTATATCTGTGTCTTATATGCAATAAAATGTTTAAATCTCTAAGTATAAAAGTGTTTTCTGTTGCTGCTGATAGAAACAACCGATTGTTTCGTGTAAACAACCGATTGTTTATTATGTTTAAAGAGTTGTAATCTAACTTGCTGTTGTAAGAAGCTTTGGATAGTATGAATGCTTTCTCTGTAGGAACTGCTTCAGATTTAATCAGTACAACACAAGCACCAGGGATTTGTCTTCATCAAATAGGGGGAGATTGTTGAACCAAGTGGTGTTCAATGTTTTGAAGAATCCAAATCCTTTGAAGGATGATGAAGCCTCTGCTTTGCTTGATGCTGTTGTGCTGGTTTAAGCTTTGTTCTGGGGTAGTTTAATGTTGTAATCAACCCTTAGATTAAATCTCAAAGCAATTAGCATCTCAATTTTAACAAAGTAAAATGTTTTTCAAACTAAGTTGAAACAACCGATTGTTTTATCGAAACAACCGATTGTTTACACTTAGATGTTTTGAGAAAGTTTGAAAACTGTTTTTGAATGGTGAATTTTGTTAAGTAACAAAGCAACCGATTGATTCGAGGAAACAATCGATTGTTTGTTTTGAAACCATAACAGAAAAACTGTTTTCTTTGACTGAGCTTTAAATGCTTTAACTGAATACGCTCCAGTCATTAAATGCTTTGACCAATCTGTTTTAAATGCAATTAAGAGTTTGTTAAGATTTGATAACAAACTATATTCTTAGATATATTCTGAAAAACTGTTTTACGTTTTAAGAATCTTGAAACAAAGTTTTGAACTAAGAGTTTTTCAAAGAGTTCTGAGATTGCTTAAGAGTTGAGAGATTGATCAAGGTGCTGAATAGGATTCTACTTGTATTGATTTCAGATATTCATCTGTAACAAGTGTAATCTTTGTAAACTGCTGAACATTTCGTGTGTGTGTTTTGCTGAGATTGGTTGTGTGTTCTTGAGGTGTTCAAGATCAACAATCTTAGTGTTGGCCAAGGAGAGTGTGTTTCTTGAGGTGTTCAAGGTCATTCTCTTGGTTGTGGTGTAAGTGATCAAGTGGTGATTGCTTAGTGGATATCCTCAGGGTTTCTGAGAAGACTGGATGTAGCTCTTGTTTGGAGTGAACCGGTATAAACAACTGTGTACAATTTCTCTATCCCTATCTCTTTAATTCAGTTTTGATTTTTTGGAACTGGTATAAACAACCGATTGTTTCGCTAAAACAACCGATTGTTTTTCCAGCTTTGTGCTTTTGCTGATTGTTTTGGAAAAACTGAATGCTTAATCAAGGTGCTTTCAAAGAATTTTCATTCTAAGGTTAAAAGTTTGCAAAAATCCTTCTTAAACAATTCACCCCCCCCCCCCTCGTTTAAGGCCATATATTCTAACATACTCAACCAATGTACATAATACCTCTCGGTCAAGGATGCTTTCTCATTCCAAAAGAGAATCCCTCTTTAGATTGAACTGTTTAATGAAGAAATCATTTCTAAAAGCATGTTGTCATTCTCTTACTTCAAGAACGAAAAGTAACAACTCTCGGTCAAGGAAATTTTCACTCCAACTGAATCCCTCCTGAGAGAAAACTTATTTCAGTCAAGTCAAAACTCTCAACCAAGGAAGTTTTCACTCCTGGTGAATCTTTTTCGAGAGAAATACTTTTCAAAGTTTTCACTCCAGGTGAATCCCTCCCAATAGAAATACATTTCAAAGTTTTCACTCCATGTGAATCCCTTTTGAGAAGAAACTTATATAATCTAATGCTCCAAAACTCTCGGCCAAGGAAGTTTTCACACCAGGTGAATCCCTCCCGAAAGAAATACATTTCAAAGTTTTCACTCCAGGTGAATCTCTCTCAAGAAGAAACTTATATAATCTAATGCTCCTGAACTCTCGGCCAAGGAAGTTTTCATTCCAGGTGAATCTCTCCCAAGAGAAATACATTTCAAAATTTTCACCATAAGCAAATCCCTTCTAAGACAAATCTACATAATCCAACACTTCAAAACTCTCGGCCAAAGATGTTTTTCAGCGTAAGTAAATTCTCCTTCAAGAAAAACTTATTTTATTTAAGTTGAATCTCTCGGCTTAAGAGAAAACACAAATCTCTCGACAAAAAATGTTTTCAATATAAGTGAATTCGTTTTGGAAAATAACTTATCTTGTTAAACTAAATGTTCTTAACTAAATATAAGCTCTCGAATAAAACCATCTAATCATTTTTTCATGATTTGTTTGGAAAGGTCGAGAGGTCGAAAGGTTTAAGACCATTAACCATCTTTACATGATTTATTTTATCACAAGTTGATATGTCGAAAACGTCAAATATCCTAGAGGTCGAAAGGCTTCATACCATTCAACTATTTTTACATGATTTATTTTATCATAAGTTGATATGTTGAAAATGTCAAATGGGTTAGAGGTCGAAAGGTTTGAGACCATTTAACCATCTTTACATGATTTATTTTATCATAAGTTGATATGTTGAAAATGTCAAATGGTTGAGAGATCGAAAGGTTTAAGATCATTTAACTATCTTTACATGATTTTTTTTATCATAAGTTGAAAACGTCGAGAGGTTGAAAAGTCGTAAGCATATTTCGTTTAAAATGTAAGCTTAAAACAATTAATCATTTTTACATGAGTTGTTTTATAAGTTTACTAGGCCGAGAGGCCGAAAGGAAAATAAGAATAAAATAATGATGCTAAAACTATTATATTAAATATAACAAAGCATACAAAATCGGTAACTAATAACCTGGAAGTACGTCAAAAACCAACAAAAGAGAATGATCTTAATCATTCAACATCCACTATAGCATCATCATCATTGGCGGCTTCTTCTTCTTGACCTTCTTCATAAGGTATTTCTCCAATTGGAATGAGGTTGTCGTTATAAAAATCTTTTTGAACATCAAAATTGCCTGTATTCAAAGGAATTTTGTAAAAGTATTCGGCTTGCTGGAGAGATTTAGAAAAACCCAACTGATGTTGTTCTATTACAAAACTTTGGGCTTCTTCTAAATCTTTCTCCAACTGATTTATCTTCTTACCATCAGCATGTTTCGAAGCAGATAAATCGTTTAAACCTTCTTTCAATTTTTCATTCTCGGCTTGCAAGGAAAATCTTTCGACAACCAAGGTAGCAATTTCGTCTTTAAAAAGACTCCTTCTCGGCATCATAACAAGAATGAACATCTAAAATCTCTTTAATTTGAGCAGTTAAAGCCAAATTGGCATCAAGAGCAGGTTGAAGACTCTTCCCGGATTCAACAATCTCTCTCTTTAAATTTTCATGCTCAGTGGTAGAAACACTATTTATAGCTTCTTTCTTAAGCTTTTTTGAAATTAGCAAACACCGAGTTGAAAGCTCAATAGATGGATTTTTTAAAGAAGGAAAATTGGTGATTCTTATCGACATTTCTTCATTTCCAAAATCCTCATGCCTGGGGGCTAGTGTACTTACTAAGCTGAGAGACCGAAAGGAATAATTGAATTATTTCTTATACTTACTAGGCCGAGAGGCCAAAAGGCCAAAAGGTCGTTAGAATATTGAAATTTAAAATAATATAAATAAATAATAGAATAAAATAACATTGTATCAAAGTCCAACAAATAGACCCAAAACACTAAAAATATACTTAGTAATTGCAATGTGTGAAAAGTAAAAGCCCAATCAAGTTAAAGCCCAACAACAACCACTATAAATAAGTGATTTGTTTAACAGGTAAGTAGAGTGTTTTTATCTAATAATCAAACAAACTGATTATGACTTTATCATCGGAGCCCCTTGCAGGTATACACACCCACCTGAGAGTGATCCTGGACGTAGAAGCCGAGATCCAATAGCTGAGTGATGGTCCACATCCAGTAGTCATGAACAACCCTAATATCATATAATAGAGTCCAAGCTAACTGATTCAGTAACCAAAAGTCCGAGTCAACATCAAGAGACTGAAAAGCCGAAAAGCCGAGAGGAGGAGAAGAATGAGTGAATTGTTTCCAATGTCTTACAGATGATATTAAAGGTATTTACAAAAATATTTCTATACTTTAATATTTTACATTTTTTTATCGACAAACAAATATTTATAATAATATAAATGAATTTTGTAAAATTGAATTAAACTTAAATTTTACTTTGTGTGTTAAAGATCTCACAATTAACTAAAAATAAGATCGATTAATAGTATATAAGTTGGTACAGACCTTATCTTATTAGTTAATTTTATAAGCTTGTTCTTTTCTTGACTTTTGCATTAATGTAGTTTTGAAAAAAATTCATGGAACTTATTGTCTCATTATAAAGATGTTATTAAAAAAAAGACCGATAAAATAACAGCTTAAAAGTCCAACAAAACAACAATTTAACTGTGATAAAATAAATTTGTTACATTACACGTCTTGTGAATGACTCTTTCATCCAACGTCTCAAAGTAATATGTTTCTTTTCAAATCACCAATCTAATTGGATATTGAATTATCCATTTTGGAGATAACTTATTTTGAAAACTTATCCACCCTTAACGACTATATTCCACGTTCCTAGCATCTCTTGTTATAATTTAAGTGGTGCATGACTAATTTTATTTGTCTGCTGATGGAGTCAAAATGTTCTAGTCAAGTGATATGGTGACCTCTTTTGCTAGAGCACATGATGTCTTCTTTCTTAAATCTTACACGTCAAGTATTCTCTTAAACTTTATAACTTTTTTTGTAAAATAAGGTCTACATCCTAATTTTTTTTTCACATTGAGTTTATTTTTTTTAATTAATTATTATTTTGATCCTAGTTACTCATTTTAAGATTTATTAGACTATTAATCAGATTTGTTCTATATTACATGTTCGTTTCTCACTTCATTATGATAAAGTCTATATTTATTTAAAATAAATATTTCTCAACTTATTTATTAGTAATCAGATCTTAATTTTCCTAATTAATTTCGAGAGAAATATCAAAATCCTACCTATCATTAATTAATATATATATATATATATATATGAGAGAGATATTAAGATATTTATAGTTAATATAACTATTAAAAGGAATGTTACAAATTATTTATTTCTTAAATGAATGTTGATAGATATATTCTTTAAAATAAAGAATTTAAAAGATAATAATTTATCCATGAAAAAAATTTCATGACTTTATTTTTGCGAATTTTCCGTGGAAAATTATCCATGAAAAAAAAGTTTGTCAAAAGTTGTTTCATATGATATTACCAATTAATTTTGGCTATGAAAAAATTGATGAAAAAACTTACGCGAAAGCAACACATAATCATGAATCAACTGCAGAAAAATAAACAACACAGGATTTAACGTCGGTCGCCAACTGCAATCTACATCCACGGGCACACACCAATTACAAGTACAATTATCTCTTTAAATAGAAATTATAAAAGGGACACAATGATTAAGTTCACCTACTAAAAATTTTATACTCTCAAAAAATTTATGTATCAAAATAAATGGGTATACACGCGTAATGAGATCGGAATTAACTGAGTTATTTTTATTTTATTATAAATCAATAAATTACATCTTCTTTTTCTCTCTCAATTCAAATAATATCCTTTCATATTATATTTCTGTTGTCTGTTTATTTTCTCTCTTAATGCAAAGTCTTACCATATCTTATTTTAACCGGTTACAATAGATTATTTCAGAACATAAAAATATATTTGTAATTGCCACGAATAATAATGATATATATATATATAGAGAAAGAGAAAGACATAAGGAGCATTAATTATAATCTGTTCACAATAAAAATAAAAATAAAAACTTTATTTGAACTTATGAAAAGAGCTCCTTTTCACGCATTTTTGCGTGTCACCTATCACATTAAATTCAATTCATTCTATTTTATTAACTTATGGAATGTTAAATTTATAGCATAGAGCATGTGATATTTAGAAACTTGATAAATATTCATTCGTGAATTAATATGATTATCCCGACACATCCCAAGACCGAAGTTAAACGTGCTACATTTAATAATTATTTAATGCTTTAAATATTTGGAGTGAGAGTTTTGTTACTCCATTTATAATGTAAAATGGGTATAAAAGGAATTACATATAATGATTTAGTAAAAAAAACATAGTTGAAAAATTTTACATTTCAAAAATATTATTAAATAAAAATTAAATTTAAAAACTAAAAGCAATTAATTACTATATTAATTAACTTAGATAATAATGTAGAGACTAAAAGATATTATATCTAAAATGATTTTTATTATTAATAAAAAATATAAAATGATTTATAAATTAATATCTAAATTAGCTACCAAAGTTTTAGTTACTCATACTTTAGATTCTAAATTAATCTTTAAAAGATTAATAGAGACTAATTTAGAATATAAAATAGTTAGTAGCTAAAATTTTAGTAGTTAGTGGTTAAATACCAATTTAGAAACTATTTTATATTTTTTTGTTAATAATAGAACTATTTTAAATATCAATAATTTTCTTAGTTTATGAAATCATTTCTAATTTAATCAAATAGAAACTAATTATTTTAGTCTGTAAAATTAATTTCTATTTAATAATTTTTTATAATGTTATGACCCGTGATCTATATACTCAACCAACCAACAATGTAGTACTTTTTGGGTTGATTGTAGTAAAAGTTGAGTGATAATAAGAACAAAATAATTTTTTGATTTTTTTAATGTGCGGGTATTGTATCTAAGGACTTATCTATGGTACATTGTAAAAAAATTTAAGGTATAATGGGAACTTATCGAGTAGTACCAAGAATCACAAAACTAATATGCAAACATATCAAGAGTAGTCGAACTATTAAGTATAATTTTCATAAATTTTTAGAGTCATATTTTTTCAATCTCCATTATATTTAGGTAAATATGACGGGATTACTTTATGGATAATATCTTTTTCTACGCAATAATCATTAAAGAAAACACATTAATCATTTATATTTGATCTAATTCTTTTAATTTTTCTATTTAATTAATTCTTTACTTTGATTTTGTAAGTTAAGAACATATTAAACGTTTCATCGTTATATTTTACTATGTACAATTTAGTTTATCTAGAATTATCACCCATAAAGGTTATAAAATAATTTTTACCATCTTTAGATATGGTTTGTTTTGAAGTCAGCAAAATTGGTATGAATTAAACCTAGAAGTTCAATTTGACGTTCTACAAAATGACATGTTTTATTTGTTATTGTATATTCTACTAATGTGTCGCATTTTCTACTTTGTTTGTCATGAATGTTAATTAATCATATTCATTGTAATTTAATAACATACGAAGAATTTGCATGTCTTAATCTAGGATGTCACAGAAAATAGGAATCATATAAGCAGAAAATTCAAATGTAGATTCATTGATACCTTTAGAAATGTTAAGTACAAAAAGACATTGATTATAATATCTCTTCCCTACAAACACATCATTCTTTGTTATAACAATCTTATCAAACTCAAATGACATTTTAACCCCAACCTTTCCCAACAATGCTATAAAGATTAAATTAATTATAATAGATGACACATGTAGTTCGTCACTTAAAGTTAAAGTATTTTCAAATTAAGTTTTAAAATATTTTTTTCTTTTCCTAGAACTGGAGTTGTCCTTAAATCACTAACATATACTTTTTTTTCTTCATCTCCCACATCGGTGTAGAAGATAAACACGTTTTTGTTTGCCTCAAAGTCTACCACTAATTTGCTCACAACACCGATGTAGGAGGTAAACACATTTTTGTTTGTCTCAAAGTCTACCACTCATCTGTTCACAATGGTCACAATTTTCACTTTGGAAACAACTATAACAATTGTATCTTCCCCTTTAGCTATATTTGTCTTAAGAATATTTTCATTCTTGACTTTATGTCTACATTGAGGTGCATGATGACATGCCCTTTCACAAACAAAACAAGTTCCCTTCTTTTTCAGGGTGAGGTTAGATCCATTGGGACGGGAAAATTTAAAAAAAAAATCTTCTTGTGATTAAGTTTTTTCTCGTTCCTTTTTTGAGTTGGTTTGTCTTCTACCATAATTGTCTTAGCAAATAATTCTTAGCTCATGCAACAACACGTTCATTTTTATTACTGTCTTTGATGATGATATGAGTGATAAGATCCGATAGTGATATTTGTTTATGTATGTGCTTCAATTTTTATTTGTAGTTAGTCTAGTTACGAAAGGTTTTCAATTAGCAGTTCTGAAAAGAATTCATCGTGTAGGGTTTGTGTTTTCTACTTTAATATCTTCAAGCAACATGTGACATATCTTGATGTCTTAATCTTCGATCATTTTCCAGCAATAGTATTTTATAATAACAAAATTTTGTCTAACCATGTCTTCTACAATGTATTTGAGAGTAAGAAAATCTCAAATACATTTGACTTCCTTATAAGAGCAATAGCAAATTGTTGGATAATGTGTTACAAAAAGTGCGACAACATACCTTATTCACATGAGTCAAATCGTCAATGTGCTTGGTATAAAATTAGGTTTAGAAGTCATAAGAACAAAAATAACTCTATATATGTCTAACAGAGTAGATATTTAAATCTTTAAGATTGTAGTAAAAGTTGATTGATAACATGAACAAGATCGTTTCCTTAGGAATGAATGAACATTGCCCTTATCTGTGGTATGTTGCACAAGCTCCCAAGGTACAAAATGTGGCCCACAATTTTGTGCACACGAGTCCACCTACTTTTCTACCCACTTTGATGGTATATGGAAAGTCATATTATATAAGTCCTTTGAGAGTTTATAATCCAAACAATGTAAGACTCATTTTCCTTTTGCAATACTCACAATGCATAACAATGAAAACCCTTCAATTGAAAGGTGCTTAATCTATGATATTGATATATGTTGCACAAATATTGTTTCTATACTTTTGTTATTAATCAAATGAGTCAAATAACTCAGAAGATTTTGTTGTGTTTGTTACCCTCATGCTTAGATTCTAAATGTAACTAAGTTTAAGTTTTACATGAAATAACAATAAGTAAGATGAACAATACATAAGAAAGAAAACCCAAAAATCTATCATTTTAGGATTTCGAGTTGAAAATGATATCTTAATTTCTTATATAAGTTGTTCATGATTTCATTCAAAAATACTTCCCAACTTGTTTATTTTTTACTTCTTAATATTTTATTTCAAAGACTTTTTTTTAAAATGATTTTACATTCTTTTAACAATTATTATCTAATTTAAAAGTTGTGCTTCAAAAACTATAAGTTTAAAATGGTTCATTTCTTTGGGTATTAACACTTAAAACTTAACTCTAAATGCTTGATTAATCATTTGAGAAACAAACCAGTAGAACAATTTGTGCAAATATGTGACAGATAATAAGTAGGTGCTACTATAGTCTATCATAACATAAACAATGACATAACATCTTAAATGAGGGAGAGTAGGAACAAACGTACATGATCTGAATGTATTATCAAGTTTCAAAAGAATTTAATTTTTTTTGAAACTGTATATCCAAACAATATATTTATTATGAAATATTATAATTTTGTTATAAAAATAAATTATCTTATAAAATTCTCGTTAGTCTAATAACCCAAAATAAAAACATAATTTTGTAAGATTTTCGATGTGATTTTTCTTTCTGCACTTTCATATATTCTTGGAATCCATAATAAATGTGAAAATACGATTTTGTCTTCCACTACAAAAAGAAATAAAATTCTAAAATTCTGGACAGTTTTTCACCTTCTTCGTTCATTATATTTTTCTAACTGTTGCAATTCCAAGCACCCAAATATCCATTTGAACTCGTTGAAGATTTCTTGGAGGTTCTTTACGCATTTTGGGAAAATTTAACAATTTGTTTGTGGTTATGTGGTGAAAAAGAATATATTTTACTATTATTGTTCACTAGTTTGTCAATGTGCCTCCTGTCATTTTGTTTTTCGTATTTTGTAAATAGTTTACATTACGTATGTCGAAATCCATTTTGTAATATGAAATTGTTCACCGTATTTGGACAATTCGAAAGTAATTTTTCAAAAAATATATTTCGGTTAACTTCCAGTTTATGTAATATCTAAAATATATTTTGTTAAAAAATTATTTTCGAAATTGATATTAGCTTTTGGTCTATGTAATCCGAAATATATTTTTGTTAAAAAATCATGTAATTCAGAATATATATTTGTCTTACGAAAATTGCTTAATCCATACCATTTTTCCAAATCTGGTTATTATTATAATTATATGTTATTGTTATAATTATAATATAATTATAAGTCTTAAATAAGACGGGGTGAATTATTTTTGAAATATTTCCGCAAATATTGAAGGTAGAGTGAAAGACTATGAAAAATCAATCAATTAGAAAATTGTTCAGCCAATTAGAAAACTTTTTTTAGTTTGATTCCAGAAAATCAGCCAATTGTTTTTGCGAAACATACGGTTCTTTATACCAGCAATTTATAAAAATCAAAGCTAAAGTAGTTTAAAGAGTGTAAGGATAGAGAGATTCACACAAGATGTTTATATTGGTTCACTCTTAACCAATAGCTACATCCAATCCTCATCTAACCACTGAGAATTCATTATGTAATCAAATCTAGATTACACAACACACGCCAAGAGTGATAATCTTGAACCTCTCAACAACACACACCACTCTTTGGCAACGAAACACAGTTTTCAGAACAACCCTCTGAAACTGCACAACACCAAGTCACACAAAAATACAATGATTAAGGAAGAAGGGAATAGAATAGAGCTGGGTAAAATCAAATATTAAAGTTTAGAATTACAAGACAATCCTATTCCACAATTTGAGATGATCCAAAAGCACTTTGAATTCTTGAAAATTTATTTTGATTGATCTCTCTTTCTTAGTTAATGATCAGGAGTGTAAAACAACATGTTTATACTCCAATCAGATGATCAAAGCATTTAATTCAAATAACCAAAAGCAGTTTGAATAATTTAAAACAGATTGGTACAGCTTAACAGAATTTTGTTAAGGTTTTTAGAAAAACAACCAGTTGAATTCTCGAAACAACCGATTGAATTGATTTGACAACAAAGTCAAGTTTTTCAAAATCCACTAAGTGTAAAACAACCGGTTGAATCGACATTTCAACAGGTTGAATTTTCACACTCTTTAGAAAACACATCTTTTTCAAAAAGATTAAAATTCAATTAACCTTGGATCATCATAAAGAATGGATTAACAAATTCAAATACTTCTAGACACACACTACAAGCAGCAAAGTCTTCAAACATTCCTCTTGAGTTTGAAGACATCAAAGCACCTTGTTCAACAATTATGAATTCCATATTATTCTATCGAGAAGTTATCTCACCCTTTCAATTAATTTTAGATTATATAATCCAAAGATTCAACAAATTACACAATCCAAAATATTCACGCCAATGCACCTCCATAACCATAACTTCAAACATTTAACTTATTTACATAAGGGTATTTCTGAAATTATAGAAGTTATTTATGAAATTACAAAAGTTATGTCTGAAATTATAGAAGTTATTTCTAAAATTATAAAAGTTACGGGGTGCCTCAACAACATATGGAAGAAGCAGCCTTCTCGACATTCATTTATGCTACTGTATGAAAGCACAGACCGAGATCCGTTGCAATGCTTGTTTATAACTTATAAGTGGTGAATTTGAAAAGCAACCCCTCCATTTTCGCATAACTGTTTGACTTCCCTTTTCTCCCATCCACTCATTAATAATATTAATGCTATGCATTTCACTTATGTGTTGCTGATTCCTTGAAACTAGAGCACTCAACATACAGTGATATTATTATAATGAAGAAAGGAAATTGCCCATGCGTAGTGCTATGTTGACTTTACAGCTTTCTTTACTTCACTGGATGAGTCAAACACATGCAGTTCAATTCAATAGTCCACAATGCTGCTTTCACAAGAGAGAAACAAAAATATAGCCTTGCAATTGAACATAATGTTATTTCGTTGATTTCAAAATACATCTTACAAAAAAATAACCCTACATTGCCAACTTTTCTCAAAGTCTTCCCTATTATATACAGGAATGAGGTAAAGCCCTTTGATATTCAATTCAGTTCACCATTCTATTATTCTCTTTAGGTTGATAATCAACCATTATTTTTATAGAAGCATCTGCCATGCCATCATAAAACTCAGCCTTCAATGAATTATGCACTTAACCACTCTAGTACTATTTCTCATCATTCATGAAAAGCTCCTTTTACCTCGGATGACATAAAAAATATTGAAATTCCCAAGGTAGAGGAATGAAAAATCATACCTAACCAAATCACCTACATTATCATGCTTGTTTAAACTTTAAAGAACAACTCTACTACAGCATAAAAAAACCATTTTATTTATAAACAATATTTAGAGATGGTTGAAATTGCACAATAGCCTTTAAGAGCTGAAGCATTTTATTGAGCTAACTAAGACCTTTTCTCATCACCTGTACCGCAATTATCATCAAGGGTTCCAGTTCCATCCAGCCACTCCTCTAGTTTAGCTTCTTTACAAGCTTTGAAATCATCATATCTATCTGATGATGCTGACAATAAATCAATGCTAATATCACTAGCCACAGGCTGTTCATGTTGAGACTCATCTTCACCCTGAATTGCTACAGGAAACTCTTCAGTTTTGGCAGCCCAAAAAGATGAAGTGATGTTTGCAGATGAGACTGTCAATGGCAAATTAGGGTACGTCTGTGGCTTTTCATCCATGGAATCTATGGATCCACTAGCATCACGCTGTCCCCACTTGAAGCTGCTAGCCTTCTGTTTTGCTGACATCAAAACATTTGAAAAATAGTTATTTCTTTTTTCATTTCCCTCCTGAGTATAAAAACTAGCTCTTTCTGAATGAGAACGTGATAATGGACTGATCAACCCTCTTTTCGGCTGTTTTGTTCCTATAATTTTCAGAGACTTCTTAATCTCTCCAATCATCTTATCAGCTATGGGAAATCCATGCTCGTTCATTGATTGAACCAACGTGACAGAGTCCTCCAAATCTTCTGTGTGCAAAGTTGTTTCATGAGATTTCTCATCAACCTTTTTCTTAGCCCCGATGACATTGGGTACTGCATTTTGGGCATGCTGTTGGATAAAGAAAAGCCCAACAGACGGTTCGTTCGCCACGTACTTGGTCATCTCTGCCATGCATTCACTTATCTCCACAAAACCATCTATGACGGAGAAATCACGCATCTTCCTGGAGTAAAATCATATTTCATCATTGTTGTTAAAGGAAACAAAACAAGATATCTAGGTAAAAGCAAGAGAGTAACAAATTGAACTGAAATATTAGCCCGTACATAAGGAAAATTTACACAACCAATACATTGATACATTTCATTCTGTGATCGAAATCCTGAAGAGTGTCAAAGCATATTAATAGTTTCAATAGAACAGATGATACACACACAATTAGATGTACATTCTGAAAAGAAAAATGCTGGGTATAATCAATTGCTACAGGCGGCATCAGACACAATATGTGTAATTCTTTTCTAAAGCATATTATGCTAACATTTTGATTGTTCAGTTAGGATGAGAATGGCATTTTGAACTGAAAGGATTCCACATTTACCAGAGTGATTCAGGCATAGGATTTAAGATAGTAAGCTTCATTTAAGTTTGACCACAAATTTTTTAACCTCAAACATATATGAATGAGTTCCATATAAATTCTATCCCTATTCTTTCCCTCTATAGCGATGTAAAGCTAAAACCTATTGAAACATACCCAGAAATTGTTGCATCATTTATGAGTACGATTGAAGAAAATAGAGTAGTAAAGCTGAACTTGGTAATGGGACCAACAGAAACAAAAGGAAATAAGACATAAATTGATAATTATGGAGGCGAAACTTAACTGAAGAGCTTTAATCCCAAAAAAGGAATTGTATGGAGGAGAGACAAGACAACTATATATAAGCATCAAAAGGGAAAGTTGTGGTTGTGGCAGAACAAGAATAGGGATACAGGCTTGATTAAATTTAGAGAGGATTTGTATGCATTTATTGGCCACGAAACAAAGAGGAATTGTTTATGAAAGGAGTCTAGAAGGCAAAACAAACATGCCAAATCAGAAGACCCCACACCACCATGGTTCTAACAGAACTGGAGAAGTCCAAGGGAAGTTGAAAAAAGGAACAGGAAATAAAATAAAAAATGAAGAAGGACAACATGCAAAGTTTGAGAAATGATAAAAAAAAACATGGAAAATCACTCAAAAAAGAAGACTATCTCAATCAAACATTTTTCTAGAAACAAACTGGGAACTATCTCAAATGACATAGAAAGCAGATAAGAGAAACAAGGGAATACGTGAGATATGAATTTCAAGAGACTTGCACAAAACTATTATACTACTTTACCAACATTTTTAGACTGTAACAAACAAATATTCAAACTCACGTAGCATTAACTATCAATGAATTTTTTTTATCCACTTATCCTGAATAGCATTTCCTATTTGCACTAAACAGTAATAAACCTAACATGAAACCATTCAAGGAGCATTTGAACCCCAACATGAAACCTACACTCAGAAATCAAAATCATAAAGGTGGAAACTGGATAAACCAACAGCCTCCCTTAACATGCTATTGTTCCTCCCTCCATCCCTTACCCTTATCGTCTTCCATTTATACAAATTTCATATTTGTTAAACAAAGTTATAAGTATACAGTACCGCCGCCCCCAAAAAAAATTTGACCACTTCAATCCTTAATCGCAAAGGACCAATACCCATAACTCTCTACACATACATTTCTCTCCAATCAAATACACCAATACAGAAAATTAATCAGATGCAGACTTATGATGCGCGAAAGCCAGTAGGGTTGTATCCACGATGCAATTACCAACATGGAAAAACCAAAAAGTATACTGCACCCAAAAAAAATGATTTTTTTAATCCTTAATCACAAAATGATCAATACCCATAATTCTCTACTACACAAGAGTTTTGTGTCCAATCAAATACACCAATACAAAAATCAATCAGATGCACACTTGTGGTGCGTGAAAGCCAATAGACTTGTATCCAATCTGCAATTACCAACATGGAAGACCAAGGACAAAAAGAAAAACAGCTTACTATTAGGATAACATCCAGAATTTCACATAAAACCATGGTCAGAGGAGATCCATCCCCCCCAAAGGGCATTTGATGCGAGTATTGATGTCAAATCCTACAAGCATTTGAAACGAAGGTTGACTTTGTTGCTGCAAAATCGATAGTCCTAGCTGGGAAATCAGCTCTAATTAAAGGAAGAAGGAAAAAAAATGATAGGAAAAAGGTGATCGATTTGATTTATTTGCGCCCATGTGGAGCGATGATGGTGATAGGAGTTAAGTAGGTTAGTGAAAAATTAAAGAGGCTTATGATTATTGTGAAGAAACTGTAAGGAGAAGAAGAAAGAGAAAACCTACCCTGCAGTGGGAGCAGTGAAGACAAGGTGTGAGGAAGTATTGGAAACAGCAGGAGGAGAGAGAGTCATGCTAGTGCCGCGCCGTTCGTTTGGTTCTGTAGAAGTTACACTTACGATGTGGTCCTTGTCTTTTCTTTATTATGTGTTGGCGTCCATAGTCCACCACCACACGCGATGCAACACCGACAGTGACACAAACATAAATTCGAGAACAGTATATGCGATCACAGTGTAAACAGTTCTTTTTATAGGGAAATCCAATCACCAATCATAATAACAAATTTATTATCTTTTATAATAATTATCTTTAAAAATATCTTAACACTATCAAAGTAATTTTTAACTTATTTAAATTTTCCATCTCTTTAAATATTTTAACTGCGTAATTTTAGTCTTACAAAATTCAATTCCTAATACTTTAAAAAGACCGGAAAAAATTGGATAATTAAAATAATATCATTAGAAAACTTCCCTTGCTCCAATGGTGATTAACAAACTAAGACTAACGACTTTAGTTTGTTTTATGTGATTATTTGTTTTTGATTTAGAATTAGATTATTACATATATGAGATTTATTATATAATATGTAATTTTGATCCTTTGTTTTTATTTTGGAATAAAAAATATTTTGAAAAGGAAATTTCTACATTGAATGAGGCATGTAGGTACTGCATCTTTTCCAAATTTCTACATTTGTTGCCTCTCTAATTTATTGTGCAATCTTCTCCTGCACAAAAGGGTGATTGCAAAGTTTATAAAGAAACCAGAAAAGATCAGTTGATGATAAAACTCAATGAAATGTCTCTAACGTACTTTTGGATCAGTTTCTTTCAATTCTACAAACCTTGACATCGTGTTTGTTGTGAAGGAACTTTCCCAAAAATAACAATTAACTAATGCAAAATGTTTGTTGTGTTAATTAGTGCTTATGAAACTTTTCATAAATTAATTAGTCATTAAGTGGAGCGAGAATGACAACGTGTTTGTTGTACAGTGCATCAGCCAAAAACTTATCATTGTTCCGTTCGAACCAAACCTGCTTTTAAAAACTGGACTGGTTATAAGAAAGTTTGGATTTTTTTAAAAATATACATGTATTTTTTAAAAACACAATGGGTTTTTTTTTAATGGAATAATTAAAGTATGTAATTAGATAAATTGAAGAAATGTTTACTTTTGTATACTACATGTTATACCTATTAATAGAATTACAATAAACAAATATTCATAATTTAATTTAAATTTTATTAGTTCTTTTAAATAATACAATGAACAAAATTATAATTCTTTAAAATATAATTTTTAGATTTAATTTTAATATTTTATATACAATATAAGAAAAATGTAAATAATTTTTAGATTTAATTTTAATATTTTATATACAATATAAGAAAAATGTAAATGGATTGATGGATAAGTTTGTCTGATTATAAATATAAATATTGAAAGTATCCAAGGATATGTTTCCTTCTATATCAACGCTCTTTTTACTTAAGAAATCAACTATAATATTGAATCTAGTCTAGTGCACATCATAATCTATATCAAATTCTCAATTGCACTAACACAGTAAACATGTAACATATTTTCACTCTTTACTTAAGATTGAGTACTAATAAACATAAAAAAATGAATGGACGTTGAAGATGTTAAAACTGACTTGGTACACAATAGTTTAAGATTTCTGAATGTATCTCTTTGACTTAGGAAAAATATTATTTTGGGCCAAATTTTCATGCATAAAATATTTTCAACATCTCTCATGTCTTTCATTTCAAATTATCTGCTTGACAATAACTTCAATTTTTGAATCTCCAACCTATTTTTAAAAGTTTTGATCATGTTATCCATATACAAAATTAGATAAACCCAATAACTTTTTCCACCTCCTTATGATAAACACATGCTTCATAAGGATTTTTGACATACTTATGACACGTGATAAACTACCTAAATCTCTTGTATCACTATTTTGGAAATTACTCCAACCCATATAATGACATTCACAATTTGCAAATCATGTCCTCCTTGTCAGGATTCTCATCCAATTGAGAAAGTAGTATATTCTCCCCTATATAATTATGGCAAAAAGTAGTTTTCATGTAAAGTTAATTTTCATGCCCAACTTTGCTACTAGAGGAGTAAATAGTACCTTGATGGACATGTGTCTGATCATCAAAGAGTAAATCTCATGATAATCCACATTTCAGTTTTGAATATGGGCATTAATTACTAAAGGAACATTATACATTATGGGAATAATATTGGGTGCTCTAAATAATTCAATCTCAACATTGGATGCTTCATAACACAAGCATTAGACTTTTTGAAGACTCATTAGCACTCAACAACTTTTCTTCTTTTGGCATCTCCTCCAAATCTTAAGTGTTGTTCTTCAAAAGCAAAGGAAAATTATTGACATCACCATAATTTATTTGTTAGATTCAATCGATCATTATACTTATACCTTGTGGGAAGTTTTCTCACCCTAGTATGCATTCACTTTATATAACACAGTTTATGTGTTTGGACAGTCTCAACTCCATACTCCAACTAGTGCAGATGTTGGTATTGCTCATAAAATTCCATTTTATTTTGCTTTGACGTTTCAGAAGGTCATAATTTAGTTTCCATTTGCTAGGTAACCTCGTCAAACTTACTCGAACTTCCTCCATATTTCATATTGAACATGATCATTTCATAAAATGTCATGTCCTTACTCAAAATCATACCTACTTCAGATGGTGACTAAATTTTAAATATTTTTTCACTCATGCAATGTAAAGTACAAACACCTTTATTTTTTACCTTCATCTCCATTGTAGTACATTTAACTCTGATACTCTCTTAAAGTTGAATAATCAACTCACTAGCCAAAATAAACCTTAATAAGGTCTTGAAATTATTAATTGTGGACAGAGACTAATTCACCACAAAACATGTTGTGTTAATTGCCTCAACCCAATTTTCTATTCAACTTGTAATGAAACACCATGTACCTTACTTTTTTCAATAGCGTCAGATTCACCATTTTTTGCGACTTCATTATGTTGTGGATTATGACAAATTTTATGTTGTCTCGTAATGTCTTCATGTTCGCAAAATTTGTTAAATTATTGAAAATAAAACTCAAATTATTTAGCATTTCACATTTCTACCAATTTTTTAACACGAGTATTATTTTATGCTTTAAATGGTTGAAAACCTTGTATTCCACCTTCATTGTGAAAATCCAAATTATCTTTTACTAATCATCAATATAGTATAAAGAGAAAATATCACTCATTCTTTTGTGAAAAATTTTAAATGATTCCAACAATCA
This sequence comes from Phaseolus vulgaris, assembly GCF_000499845.2. Lineage (NCBI taxonomy): Eukaryota > Viridiplantae > Streptophyta > Magnoliopsida > Fabales > Fabaceae > Phaseolus > Phaseolus vulgaris. Next base: position 10,798,860 of record NC_023753.2, read on the forward strand.
AAATAGACATAGTACAACCTGATATTTATTGTGTGCATTGCCTTCTGAAACATTATTTATATGCTTATTGTAAACATAATATTTATTAAACTACAAAACCTCCATATAATAGTCAGGAACACAATCCCTTCCTACATAACATTGGGTTTTTGACCATGATGGAGTTTTTTTTTTTTTTTTTTTTTACCAAAATGGTGTTCGTTTAAAAAAAATTACAAATTTAGGCAAGTCGTGCCAATTTGACACGACTTCACATGCACAAATCTTCCCAATTTGACACGACTCTGCCATGTCATAATGAAGTCGTGCCAACTTGCCACGACTTGTGCCATGTCATAACTTTTTTTAAAATTTTATTGTTTATATATTGGGTTGTAAGTTATGTAATGTAAAAAATTAATTTGATACATAATTTTCTAAGAGTGTTAGTTTTAAGGAACAAAAAGTTGGATAATCGTGTATCACAATTATTCATTTTTTTTTCTGAAGTAATAATTTTTTTATCACAATTCAAATAATACATTTTTTAAACCTATTTATTTTTTTTAATGTCATTTATATTAAAATATAAAAAGGTATAAGTATTGTAGTTATTTTGAAATAATTAAATAATTTAAAAATAATTATATAAATTTTAAATAAGTCAAATAATATAAATAATTTGTAATTATTTTGAAATAATTAAATAATTTAAAAATAATTATATATCCAATTTTTTTGTTCCTTAAAATTAACACTCTTAGAAAATTATGTATCAAATTAATTTTTAACATTACATAACTTCCTACCCAATATATAAACAATAAAATTTTAAAAAAATAAAAAAATTAAGATGTGGCAGATTCGTGCCAAGTTGACACGACTTCAGTATGATAGGACAGAAGTCGTGCCAAGTTGGCACGACTTTAGTATGACATGGCAGAGTCGTGTCAAATTGGAACGATTTGTGCATATGAAGTCGTGCCAAATTGACACGACTTGCCTATATTTGTAATTTTTTTTTAAACGGACTCCATTTTGGTAAAAAAAAAAAAAAAAAAACCTCATCAAGGTCAAAAACTCACATAACATTTCTATTCTTTTCTTACTTTTGTGATAAAAAATGCAAATGTAAAAAATAATTACCTACAAAAGACAAAAACAAATTCTTCAGATTGAACTTCTTATAAGTTCCTTTATTTGCTTTTTGCATTACAACAAACTTTTTCCTTGTAACTAATATCAATATAATCTTTAACGGTACATAAAAATAAATTATCTTCTTAAATTTTATATTCAAACATAATATAAAACAATTCTTTAGATTATTTGGATTCTCATTTTATATAATAAGCACAAAATTTCATAATTTCAATTTTTTCGCACTTGAATAAACATAACATTAATTTTTTATTTGTGATTTTATAAATTTAATCAATAATAAGAGAAACACATTATTTGTTTATTTTTTTATAATGTATTCTAATAATAGGGTTAAATATTCATACAAAAATTGTCTGTGATAGCATTAAAAAATTCAAAGATAACTATTATGAAATGAGTTTTTTTATGATAAGTGAGCTTGAAGCTAGTGATAAAGAGACCAAAAATAGATTTTGAGCTCACTCAGTTACTAAGTCCTAACTATTTGTATGCCTTGTATATACTGATGCGGTAAATCATATTTTAATTAGTTTCCTTAATATTAACCTCATATGTTGACTTTTATACAAACAAAAATTTATAATTAGTTGACTGCATAAAATCTTCATATTACATATATATATAAATAAATTTTGTTTAATGTCATTCAATAATAAAACGTTGTTATGTACGTCAAATTTTGTTGATTTTAAAAATAATAACATTAAAAAGTACATTTATCATGTCTTTCTATTTATTTATTAATAATGTAAATAATCATACACTGGATATTTAAAAAAATAAAATTGCGTGTGTTACTGAAAGGGATGTTTGGTAGGAGAAAAAATTTCACACTGAGAAATCATGATTTTCGGAATTGCAAATGCTGAGAATCATAATTCTTAATAATGATTAGTGTCTTTGATTGTTAGAAGATATTGTTAACAGTATTTATGTATATTTGTATAAACTAAAGGCTAATATATTATTATTTTTATTAAACCATTCAATTTGTTACCATATTAAATAATCCCATGTCAAGAAACATAACTGTCAGTAATTGATTGACAGAAAATATTATGAAAAATAGTTATGTAGTTTTTTAGAAACTAAGTAACAATATGTTATTTTTACTAAAATAGTTAATCTGTTATCATATTAATTAATATTATTTTTAACATTTATGATTAAATGATTAGTTAGAAGAGTGTGTGGAAGTTTAAATTTTGGAAGTAGGTGCGAGATAGCTTTTTGAAACAGGAGAAGGGGTTGCTTTCTCGTGGGAAGATGTAACTAGGTTTTCAAATTGACAAAAAGAAAACTATAAAACGCATACAAATTGCTATCATCTTATCACATTACATTTTTGAAAATTATTATAACTTTTCTGATACTGTAGAATAATTCAACCTGAAATCTTATTTATGCAACGCTAGATTTGAAATAAGAGAAATAAGGATTATTAAAATAAATAAAAAATGATTTAAAACAAGTTTGGTGTCTCTCTCTCCATCCAAATGTAAATTTCATAAGACCGGCCCAACTAAAGTACCACCAAAATCATTCATGGCCTTTCTCATCCCACGCTCCCTCCTTCGCGAGTACATTCACGCCATCCACCGCACTCTCCTTCAAAACTATATCCACTGCTAATAAATCATTTTTTATATTATATTTTCATTTTAAATATATATTTCTTATTTTTGTCCTGTCTGTCAGATACCTTGCATACTTTTACTGTTATTATTAGCATTTCCTTTAATACCATACACAAATATACTATATTCAAATTTTACTTCTCTCTTCATTTTTATTTTCTGAGAAAATTATTTTTTGTAACATTATATTTGTAAATAATAAATAAATACAATAAAAATATAAAATTTTAATTAGTATAGAAGAATTTTTGTATAATTTATTTAACTTTTCATTCTCTTTTGTATTATGCGTAATATGTAATCATGAGTAATGAGAATATTTTCATTTAGTATATCTGTTTTATTTTTTAATAAATACTAATCTTGTTAATGTAATTTTTAGTTATTTGAGAAAAATATTTAATAAACTATGATATATTTGAAGTTAATTTTAATCTTAATTCAACTTTACAAAATCAGACTATAAACATCCAATTAAAGATGATCTGCCATGAATTCAATAAATTTGTCTGGAATAAAGGTAGCTAAATGTCTACTATTTATTCATATTTTGGAAATGTGAAGTTTATATCCATTTATATAATATAAAATGTTTTTGTGTTTTTGTTGATGTAAGATCTTCAAATTACTATTCCGTGCTGAGGTTTTTCAACTCATACATGAAACTGTATATTTATGAATGGTTTAATAGCGGTTGATCTAATAAGCCCGACAAATTATCGTTAGGATAAGTTTGATATGATTATGATACCGTATTAAAAAATAGACTTTATACCTAAATCAACATTTTCAAACCTTATAATGTTATATCTCCGACAATTCTATTTTTTATCTAATTTTTATAAACTATTCACACATTCTATTTTATTTATTTCTAACGGTGCATTTTTCTCTAAATTTATTCTATTTAATCTCAGTCTAAATATATTTTGAAATGTAAAATTGACGTGTCTTTATTTAATATAAACTATATTATATGGGATATTTTTTCAATTTTTTTCTCTTTTATTTGCATCTATTTAAGCAACACATTTTTTATTCCTTTTATTATTTATTTTCTCATTAATGCAATTCAAATAATAATATTCTCCTTTACGAATATCATACCTTTTATAATATATATATATATATATATATGTCAATTGTCTTATTTATTTGTTTATAATTATAACAAGAAAATTATTAAATACAAATTAATTTTAGAAATCAAAATAATTAATTATTATTTGATTAAATTAGAGATCATTTTATAAACTATAAAATTTATTGGTATTTAGGGTAGTTTTTATTATTAATAAAAATTATAAAATAATTTTTAAATTGACATCTAAAATGCTTTTAACTATTTGTTACTTTATATTCTAAAGTAGTCTTTATTAGTATTTTAGAGACAATAGAATCTAAAATATTCGTAGATAAGATCTGTTAGATAATTTAGATACTAATTTATAAATTAATTTATAATTTTTTTTATTAATAATAGAAACCACTTTTGATACGAATAATTTTTCAGTCTCTAAAATAGTATCTAATTTAGTCAATATAGCAACTAATTTTTTTTCCTCTACATTTTAGTTGTTATTTGATGGTTTTCTTATAGTGATAACAAAAGAAATAATAAATTATTAAAAAAACATCAATTCATACAAATAACTTGTTGATTAAAGTAAGTTCATTGCAATCTAAGTTTATACATCTACAAATATTCAATGTATAAAAATTATATTAGTTTCTCACCACTCGATGTTTTATTTTACGTGGGTAAGACTACCATTAGAACAAGTAGATCTTTATTAGATGTAGGAATCTATAGTTAATACCTACAATCATAAATTAGTTAGCAAACCATGACAAATAGACAACTTTAACTAAAAAAAACACATCACATTTGTATACAATGCATAATCATTAAAATTAGTATAAGATAACATCATATTATAATTACATTTAATTCTTAAACTAACAATCATACTTGAGTGAAACTTCCTTACTTAAGTGAATTATATATAAAAAAGAATGTAAAGATATCCACAAGAACTTTCTCATGCAATGTCGCTTCCTCACTCAAGCTATAGTATGTCGCTTGAGCGATATCTGATTGTAAAATCATAGAAAATCAAATATCAAATACTCATTGAAAACTTTTATGACTTTATTGGTCACTCAAGTGACAAGTGTTTATGCCCAAGGTTAAAGCTTTCGCTTGAACAATAGTTCAATGCTCAAGTGGAATATGCAAAAATAATAATTTATGCATAAGGCCTAAAACTCACCTAAAACAAAATTCAACCAAAGTAATCATTTTAACAAGTTCAAAAACACAATTTTAAACTCACATTCAAAATAGCTAAGAATACTATGTTATTCAAAATAACTAATAGTACTTTTCCTTCTAACTCTTTCAATCTCCTCTTTAAGTTAAAAAAATAAAAGTGATCCTTTATATCCCTCGTTTTTATCTTAGTAGACAAATAATGAATTTAGCATCAATAACAATCATACACAAATCCATACTCAATTTTCCTTTGAAATAACTAAAATTGCTTATAATCCAAATAATGACTACAAAAAGTTGGAAGTCCATGCGTAGGCTTGCCTGTCCTCATCTCCCTATCACACTTAAGGTCATAGTTGGAGTTAACATTTGTAGGTTTGGGCTTTCTCGTGTAAGAGGTAGAAGGTTAGTCAACATCGTCTAATGTCTCATCATCTAATGTGCATCATGAGTCCATGACCTAACTTCTTTATGTATCAAAGTACCAACACCCCATCAAACTTGTAGTTATTAAACGCTATAGCAGCAACATACTATTTTTTGAAATGAGTTTTCTTAATACTAACAAAACCACATGCATTTTGTATTTACATTTTTTTCATTAATATATATATATATAATTTTCTTATTTTTATGAATAATTAATAAATAAAAAATGATATAGTTTACAATTTAATATATATACATAATTATATAAAAATAAAATTTTTTATTTAAACAAAATAATATATTATTTTATAATAAAAAATATTCAATTACTTATTTTATTAAATAAATAAATAAATAATTTTAACTAGTATATTCTCTTTATACAATAGTATAGATAAATATATATTTTAGTTATTAAAAAGTAAAATTATGTAATACTAAATAAAGATTGGAAAGGTTAATTTTTTTGAAAAAAAGAACCGTTGCAAAATCCAATAGGTTATAGATGATTAATGGTCATATATATATAAATATTATATTTGACTCTTGATTTGAGAAGAAAGAAAATAAAAAGCTTTTCAATTATTAAAGTGAACGGAATGAAAATTTGGAAGAGGATGATAAGATATAATTTTTGCAGAACAACATAACACAATCTGTCCTAGTGTGATGCTGATGTGTGAGTTGTGAGGGAGATCTCAATTCAAAATTGGCGTTGTGTCCACACGCGCACCAAAGGAATGTGGGTATGGAAAAACGTAAATCCCAATATACCACCATCCCCGTCCCAACTGACCAAGGAAAACCAAATAAATAAATATATAAATAAAAAGAAAAAAAAATCCAAAACAAAAAACCCCTCTTTCTCTGTTGTGTTTTTGAAGCAAATATACAAAAGCCTATTGCACGCTCATTCACCGTTTCTTCTACATTTTCCCCCCATTCCGTCTCGCCGGCACTCGCCAAAAGCCAAAATACCACCGAGCACACACACAAACAACCACACACACTCTTGTTTCTCTCTATAGAATTCGGTGGAGATCGATAGGCTTGAGACGTGCGGATTGTAGTTTGATAAGAGAGAAGCAACAATGTCGGAGGAAGAGAAGTTGTTGAAGGAGGCAAAGAAATTGCCATGGGAGGATCGCCTCTTCCACAAAAATTGGAAGGTGCGCAATGAGGCGAACATCGATTTGGCGTCGCTCTGCGACTCCATCACCGATCCTAAGGACGCTCGCATCCGCGAATTCGGTCGGTGTTTTTTTCCTCTTCGCCTAGGGTTTTTAAGTTTTCGGATTCGCTTCCCGATCTCCCTATGGTGGATCTGGATGCGGTTCACTGCTGAGTTGTTATTTGCTAAGCTGCATTTTCGTTTGGATCTTGATTCGTGGTTTTGTTCATTGTTTTTTTTTTTTTGAATTTGGCAGGACATTTTTTCAAGAAGACAGTGGCGGATTCGAATGCGCCGGTGCAGGAGAAGGCGCTGGATGCGTTGATTGCGTACTTGCGAGCTGCGGATGCCGACGCCGCGAGGTGAGGATTTCGTTGTTTTTGTTTGTTGGATTTGTATTTTGTTTGCATGTTTTTGTTTCAAAAAACTTACCGTTCCTGTTTAAATTTGAATTTGAATTTGAATTTGAATTTCGGAGTAGGTATGGGAAGGAGGTCTGCGATGCGGTTGTGGCTAAATGTCTGACGGGAAGGCCGAAGACGGTGGAGAAGGCTCAGGCAGTGTTTTTGCTATGGGTGGAATTAGAGGCCGTGGATGCGTATCTGGTACTATTTACTTGGGTTCTTTGCTATTGAATGGCCTTCTACTTGTGAGGGAGAGGGGTTGTCTTTTGTTTATAGCTGAGTTGAGATTCCCATGAATTTTTGTTTCAGTAGTGATGTCTGTTCTGTTTATGTCATTAATTTAAACTTGTGTTGGCAATGATTGCGGACATTAAAAGAGTCTTCACGCAGTCCTAATCACAGTGCCTGTTTTTGTTATGCTTTTTCCAGTTATTTGGAATGCTGAATTTTATCGTGCTTGCTTTCTATCAGTTATATTATTCATGAAAGGACAATGTTAATAGGTACCATGTTGCCTCTTAGTTTCTTTGGTGACGAAGACACTGAATTTTATGTGTTAGTCTAAATGATTCTTTCGTATTTTGTCCTTCTTTGGAGCCGCTGGGCAATGGCAAACTTTCTTCCTCTATCTCTCAGGAATTGGTTGTAGGATGCTGTTTTAACAATAACCGACACCAGGGCTTTAGCTACAGTTTTCACATAGAAATTTTATTCTTGATGCTTTCCTTTAGTTTAGATTGAATGAATGGCTTACCTCGGGCAATTGTTTCTTTAGCAAAATGCTGTATTCTGTATTTTGTTACTAAAATAATATTTTGACTTTTACTGGTTAGTGTTATTTATTACTTTTATTAAGGGTTTGGTTTATGGAAAAAGTATCATCAACTATTAATAGGAAAAATCCTTTTGAATAAAAATATATTATTTAGGGGTCCATTTTGTTTTTTTATTTTCATGGTTTTGTCCTTCAATCTATTTTTTTTTTTATTTCATTTAGCTTTGTTTTCCATTTTCATTATCATCAATTACGAAAATGTTTTACATGGTGAATTCTCTTTGGATTTGACTAGTCAATAACAGTGTATCTATTGGTCATATTCTTCCCGTTTCTGTTTCTTCCTCATGGCTATGGGTTATTTTAGCGTACACGAGGTTACTTAATGCCCCTCCAATAAGTTATCTATCAATATTTTAATTTTGATTTTTTAATTTATATAAAATTAAATTAAGGTATGGTAGTTTAAAAAAGTGCCAATTGTTAGTAGGAAAACCCTTGGAATGTAATTATGTTCTATGGGTCCAAATATAATTTGTTTTAATTCGAATGTTTGATACCCAAAACTGTTGATTTCAAATAGTTTTGGTTTCCAATGTGGTGAATTATTTGGGGTTTACACATGAATAACTTCAGGTCTACTTGTAATATTATTCCTTTCCAATAATTTCTGAAGGCTTTTTGTAATTTTAGGATGCAATGGAGAAAGCAATAAAAAACAAAGTTGCTAAAGCGGTGGTACCTGCAATAGATGTTATGTTTCAAGCTTTAAGGTTTGGAATCTTTGTTGCAATATCTATTATAGGTGTTTCTTTTTATGGATTTTATAGAATTATTATTGTTATTTTCTATGGTGCTAGTGAATTTGGAGCAAAAGTTGTGCCCCCAAAAAGAATTTTGAAGATGCTTCCAGAACTCTTTGATCATCAAGATCAAAATGTTCGTGCATCCTCTAAAGGGTTGACTCTTGAGCTTTGCCGTTGGATTGGTAAAGATAGTGTAAAGTCAATTTTGTTTGAGAAAATGAGAGACACAATGGTACGTTAGATTGGTTGTCTATTTTTGCAGTCATGTTTTTTTATTTATTTTTTTTATTTTCTCCTCCAATAAGAAATCATAGACTACCTTTTTCCCCATTCTTGTAGAAAAAAGAGCTAGAAGCAGAACTTGTAAATGTTACGGGAACAGCAAAGCCAACCCGTAAAATAAGGTGGATGCTTGATTTTAATTCTTTTGGTTTGAATTTCTCCGCACTAAGTGTTCAATACAATGATAGGTTCTTTTCCATACGTACTGGGACATGTATGACTTATGTGCATACTCTTTTTACTTCATCCTTTTATTTTGTAATTATTTTTTTCCTAGTTGTTATGGGGTTGTGTATCTGTGTGTTTTGTTTTAAATTGCTTTTGGAAGTTTTGTTATCAGTTAGGTATTGCTTTATTCAGTTGTTATATTCCCCCAAGTACCCATTTTTCTGTTGTTTCTTCAGAATCTTGAAATCGTTCCTAAATCTGAACTAGATATATTATTATATATTTTTTCTATTTGAAAGTGATAAGTGATTTGTTGGCGAGTGAATAATTGGGACTTAAGTTCATCATACATAAATTTTGTACCACCAAAAAAATATGGAGCATTTTTGAGTTCTGCAAAGCACTTTTGTTGTATACATTTTAATTTTTTGAAGTCAAATATTTTATGTAATTCCAGGTTGTAGTTCCTTATTTTAACATGCTTATTAAGGTTTTACTAACAAAAGATGGCATTAGCCACTGGGCTATGACTAACTTTCATCAAACACCACTTATGTTATGCTTATACAACCGGCGTGGATCTTTTTTAGTTCAATATGTTGATACGAAACATTTATTGGCTTTCCCTTCTTTAATCAAATATTCTGTCATGTTTTTAGATCTGAGCAAGACAAGGAACCCGAACAGGAAGCTGTGTCAGAGGTTGTGGGTCCTGTCCCTACTGAAGATTCTGGGAATGATGGTGTGTAATTTTTTTGTATCTGGAGTATGTTTTTCTCTGTATCAGACATCATTGTCTTTCCTCGGTAATACTGATCTATGCCTTTTCTTGGTTGTCAAATGCTTTTATTATCAGCTCCTCAAGAAATTGATGAATACGAACTTGTTGATCCTGTTGATATATTGACTCCGCTGGAGAAGTCAGGATTTTGGGATGGAGTGGTCAGTTTCTGCCCCTTCTATCAGATTCTACTCAGTAGCTATTGTACCTTTACTTTTGTTACAGGCTTTGAATCTGTCTCAGTTTGTTGTTTACTTTCTGTCTTATTAATCTTCAGAAAGCCACCAAATGGTCTGAAAGGAAGGAAGCTGTTGCTGAGCTAACAAAGCTTGCATCAACTAAAAAAATTTCTTCTGGTGATTTCTCTGAAGTTTGTCGGACCTTAAAGAAGGTATTGTATACTTGTTTGTGTTTTATAGAAATGAAATGGCCTGGCCTTTTCTGTACAAAGCTTTGACATTGTTTGGATCTATATGTTTTCACTCAAATGTTGTGTCTGTTTCCTAGAGACTTCTAGGATATATCTTGTGTTGATGAATAGTTGACATTGAGGAGTTAAAATGATTGGGTCTGGTTTGTTAGTTTTGCCTTTGACATGAATGTAAAACTATATTGGGGCATAATTTATCTAGTGAAGAGTTACCACCTCTATTATTTTGTGCACTCTTTCACGCTTCTTTCTGTTTATTGCTTGGCAATTTCTTCTGGGATTTCTCTCTGTTTTTGTGGAGGTTAGGAGTTGTTTACGTTAATGTAAGGTGCAATATTTTTTAAAGATCTTTGTGCTCAGAGATGCATTTGCCTGTATTGTATTCTATCATATGCCTATGACTATATGGTATAGGACATAGGTTGCTTATATTTGTGAAGTTTGGTAGTGGTGCATTTTGTTCTTTTCTTACTCTGATGTTTAATTGTTTACGTGAATCAAGACCATTTTTGTGACCAGGGACATATATGACTTGATATTGTTTTTTTTTTTTGTATTTTCCTTGTTACTGATTTATTTTTGGTTGACAAAATTTTAACTAGTAGTTTTTGCTTGCAGCTTATTACAGATGTGAATATTGCTGTTGCAGTTGAAGCTGTTCAGGCTATTGGCAATCTTGCTCGTGGATTGAGAACTCATTTTTCTGCGAGTTCTCGTTTTTTATTGCCTGTTTTGCTTGTAAGTACTGTCATACAGCCAAATGTACAAGGGGTTAACAACTGAATGCTTATTTCTTTTGGTATCTATTAATTTTATAGTCTTCATTGGTTATTTGATTTAAATGCAATAAAGTTATTATCTCTTTTATTTAAATTGGTTTATCTACAGAAATGGTTTTGAGAGTATGCTCTTTCTCATTTTGAACTGCTCATCACCTTACATTTCTTTTACTGCTGTGTTTTGTTGAAGAAGTAATTGATTTTGGCTTTGAGAAGGTTGGATGTCTTCTGTTTTGAATGGCCTTTAGAGGTGTTAAAATGAGAATTGTGCTTCTAGTTTGCATGGAAATTATTGTTAAAGTAAATAGTGAATGTATTTATACACATAAAATAAGTTAATAATTTACTCTTCAAATATTTCTTGCTTATTATGTTTTTTTTTATGAACAGGAAAAATTGAAGGAAAAAAAACCTGTTTTGGCTGAGGCATTGATACAGACTCTTCAAGCAATGCATAAAGCGGGGTGCATCAGCCTCATAGACATTGTTGAAGGCAGGTTTCACATCCTTGATTTTTTATTCAACTCTGCAGCCTTTTGTTTGAAAGGCTATAGGTTAAATAATTTAGTTACTGGTTTTAAAGAATCTTTATCTCTGAAATTCTTTTTTGTACATACTCCCAACTCCTGTGGCCTTGCCCTTTGGTGCTTTTCATGGTGAAGATTATAATATCTATCTTCCATCACGAAGATGTCAAAGCAACGGATTTTTAGTGCTATTTTCCCTTTAGATTCTGTATCCTCTGCAAGACATGATCTAAACCTCATTGAATATTTTCCTGCTGTTATTTATTTAGCTGTAGATTCATATTGCTGTTTTAACTACTGTATGAAACACTTCATGATTTAGATTGGTATTTTGTATTTGTATTTTTTCGTAAGTTGTTTGTATTTCTGCATGTTGACCTTAAATTTAATCTTGTTATTAGTGTTTTATGTTTGCTTCTTGTTGAGTGTATTATGTTTAATCTGTTGCCAGATGTTAAGACTGCCACGAAAAACAAAGTCCCTCTTGTGCGATCGTTATCCTTGACCTGGGTGACATTTTGTATTGAAACCAGTACCAAGGGTGTTATTACAAAGGCGCACAAGGATTATGTTCCAATCTGTATGGAGGTCAGTTTGCTCTTGCTGGTTAATTGTATTTAGCAGGCATGCTTTGTTTTTTTGGTGGATTTTAAATGTGATTTTAGAGTCTTTTGCTTTTATAAGGTTCAGCAGTTTAAATCTTTTTATTTAAATAACAGTTTGATCCCCTTCTTTCCTTGGTACTCAAAATATGATTTAATAAATTGCTTGACTACAGTTGTGATTATTTGCCTTGTGTTTAGTTTTCAAGTTCTGACCTGCTGTTTATTCTAGGATACAATTTATTTCAATCGTTTCTGTAAAAAATACACTGTAAATGTATGTCTTATATTGTATATGTTTTGAAAATGATAAAATTTGGATATTTCAGTGCCTAAATGACGGCACTCCTGAAGTCAGGGATGCTGCCTTTTCAGCATTGGCAGCAATAGCTAAGGTAGAAGTTGTTTCAACTACATCTGTTTTTTGCTTTAGAATATGCTTTTGCACATTACTTGGTTCTGAACAACACTTCCTTCACTCATTTAAATAGTTGGTTGGCATGAGACCTCTTGAGAGGTCGTTGGAGAAACTTGATGATGTTAGAAGAAAGAAGCTTTCGGAAATGATTTCAGGTTCTGAAGATGCTGTGCCTGGTGGTTCTTCTGCAGGTTCGTATTCTTTATTTATTATAAAAAAATATACTATTAGATGTGAAGGGAAAATGCAAGTTTTGGGCTTGAGAGACCAACTTTCCTAATTTGATTAATTATCTAAATTGTGATTTTATTGATGATTAATGTGTAAATATGTTCGTTTTATGCTGACACTTGATAATGATGTTCCAGCTTCTGTGCAAAATACGCGTGCAAGTGCATCTTCTGCTGAGGTGGGTTTACTTTTCTTTTATTTTGTTTTTAGCTCAAGAAATCTGACTTAAGTTTCACTTCGTTCATCTGTTGCTCCTAGCTTTAATTGGTTATTTTGTTGGATTATAAGTAGTTTGGAAGTTTTCCTCTGCCCAGTTTCCCTTTCATGGATCAATCAATCTCCCTCCCAAAGGTTTTTAAAACCATTAAAAAAACGTGATTCCAATCTTTACCTTAAATTTCACATGGAATATGAATGTTAAATTGCTAAAATGGGTTTTGGAGAGGAATTTGAGAACTATGTTAAGAATATAGAAAAGACAAACTTGTTGATGATTTAATTTTAAAGTTGAATGTATATATTGGAGGACCAACATTTATATGCCACTTGATTTGCATACAGACCTCTGAAAGTGCATTTGTCAAAAGGTCAGCAGCAAGCATGCTTAGTGGAAAGAGACCTGTTCAGTCAGTTGTAAGATTGTATCTTCCTTTTTATTTAATATATGATGACGTTATTATTGTATTTCTGTTGAATGCGAGTTGATTAGTTAAATATTTTGTGCATTCTAGCCTGTCACTAAGAAAGGAGGGGCTGTAAAGTCTGGGACAAACAAAAAAACAGATGGAGCTGCACAAGTGAAGGCTTCAAAATCAATTGAACAACCTGAGGATGTTGAGGTAAATTGATATCTGTCTCTTCAATCTGAATATTTCTTCTCAGTTTCTTTGATAACTGATTATATTTATTTAATCTGCGTCTAACATTATGCAGCCTACTGAGATGGGTCTTGAAGAGATTGAAAATCGAATAGGTTCTCTTATACAGTCAGATACTATTGCTCTATTGAAAAGTGCTGTGTGGAAAGAGCGTCTAGAAGGTTGGCAGTCTCCTATTTGTGGTGACTTTGTTTATTTTTTATTATTGATATTGGGAGGATGCATGTAGGTAAATGGGGTGGATGGGTCATCTGGTTGAGGATTTAACCTCTGAATGATTATTACAATGTCTATTATATGATGAGTTGGACTATTGATGGATTGGTTTTATCCTGTAACATAAATTTTGGTCTGAGCATAGAACTAAACTGCTAGTAACTAAGCTGTTATATTTTAAATGGAGAGTCTCAGTTTTAAATTTTTGTGTAAAGTGTAATTGTTGTATTTTTGGATTGTCCATTGGATACAGTGAAACTGGGCTTGCCATATTCAAACTTGAATACATTTCATCCTGTGATATCTTTTGAAATATGGTCTGTCATCTCTCTGTGGTCAAAAGTGATGGGGATGAAAGATAATAAAATATAGTCTGTTTTCCTTCTAATTTCTGGTGATGCCTTTATGAAATGCTTGATAAAATAAGGCTGCTGAAGTTAGATATTTGCAGCCATTTCTTCACTGAAACAGCAGGTAGAAGGCTTACAGGACCTCAACCAATCAGCAGAAATTTTGATTCGTTTACTCTGCACTTTACCTGGATGGGGAGAGAAAAATGTTCAGGTTCTAATTTTTTTTTTTGGAATTTAAAATGCTTTATTTTAATGATTTGTTGTAAAACATAGGAAGGAGATTAAGAGGGTTCTAAGCTTGTATTTCCTTGTGCAGGTTCAGCAGCAGGTCATTGAAGTGGTCACTCATATAGGTTCAACTGCAGCTAAATTTCCAAAGAAGTGTGTAGTACTTTGTCTTTCGGGTAGGTAGTTTAGCTATGACCATTAATAAATAGTTTTTACTTTAGGAACGACTGGTCTGATTTGCCACTTGTTTTTCATTTTTAGGACTAAGTGAACGTGTAGCAGATATTAAGACACGTGCACATGCTATGAAATGCCTGAGTACTTTCTGTGAAGCCGTTGGTCCAGGATTCATTTTTGAAAGAGTAAGCTTGGTTTCCCTTTATAAGCATATATTCTGGTTGTTAGGACGCAAGTGTGCTCCTAGCCTGTGAATCATATAAACATATGCCCTGGAAAGGGTGTGATTGATTTTTTTGTTTTGCTTTGAATATGGTAAAGTTATGGTCTATTAGCAACTCCTTTTGTGTTATCACTGCTTTAAGTAATACAACTGTCTTTTCACTACTGGTAAGTGTCATTGTTTGCACTGTTGTTTGTGACTAGTGTTAACTACATGAACATTTATACAAGGTGAATTTAGATTATCCATTATTAATCATCTGATGATTATAAGGTGACATTTCGTCAAATATGTGTGGTTTTGTGAAAGATGGTTGGCTTAGCAAATCATATAACTGATGTATATTTTTTTTTCTGTACCAAATTTTTACTATTTAATAAATCAGTGTAAGTTATATATTTCATAGTTGAATCTCATAATTTCTTAGTAATCTTAAGTAATATTTTTTTTGAGAAACATGACAAAAAAGTAAGAGTTAAAATGATGGCAGTGAACAGTTTTAGGATATTGTAAGTTTGTGACTGTAATACAGTAAAATACTAGTAATTAGCTTTTGTAGAACAGTCTCAGTGTAGCTGTTTAACTTTTGTAATTAATTCCTGGTATTAAGTTAATGCCAGATTGTTCCTTTTTGGATATATATTATTGATTTTGTTTATCTTGATTTAATGAATGTTTGGAAAACTGTTTTTTTATTGTAGATTTACAAGATCATGAAGGAGCATAAGAATCCTAAGGTTCTCAGTGAGGGAATTTTGTGGATGGTTTCTGCTGTCGAGGATTTTGGTGTCTCTCATATAAAGCTTAAGGTGCATTATAGATTTTTTTTGTACTTTTTAGTGTCAATGTTTTGGTTAAAGTTTCTAACTTTTTAATGCAAATCTTATTATGCAGGATTTAATTGATTTTCTTAAAGACACTGGGCTGCAGTCAAGTACTGCTGCTACTAGAAATGCATCAATTAAGCTCTTGGGTGTTCTGCATAGATTTGTTGGTCCAGGTGACTCCGTGTTTCAGATTTTCTTCTCAATTTTGTTTTCAAGGGTCTAAGCCTTTTTTTCTTGCAGACATTAAAGGGTTTCTTACTGATGTAAAGCCTGCACTGCTAAGTGCCCTTGATACGGAATATGAGAAGAATCCTTTTGAGGTATGCTATATTTGGTGAGTTTAGTTGTATGTTGTGTCTTGGTTTTCCTAGTGCTGTCATATAATTTCGACTGCTTCAGGGAGCATCTGTAGTTACCAAGAGAACTGTCAGGACTTCGGACTCCTCTACACCTGTTGTTACTGGTGGACTTGATGGCTTGCCTCGTGAAGACATCAGTGGAAAGATCACTCAAACTCTTCTGAAGAGCTTGGAAAGCCCTGATTGGAAGGTTTGTTTGATAAAAGCAAGCAGTTTGCTTTTAATTTTGTATTTGAGGTTGTTTTGGGCTTTCAGATATTAGGGAAGTATGTTGTTGTACTCTTGCTACTAATTTTGCTGTGCATTTTTCCTTACTATAGGTTCGTATGGAGTCTGTTGATGCTGTAAACAAAATATTGGAAGAGGCTAATAAGCGCATTCAAGCAACTGGAACTGGTACTTCATTAACATTTTTTGTTTTGTTTTTTAGCCTTATGCCCTTTACTCACCCTTTCATCAACCTTTACCCCATTGAATAAGATGCTTGGTATATTTTAGAATTTGTCAGTCTTTTTATTTGTTCTTTACTATTTTTTTACCAGGTGAGTTGTTTGGAGCTCTTAGGGGACGACTCTTTGATAGCAACAAAAACATTGTCATGGCTACCTTGACGACAATTGGCAATGTTGCATCTGCAATGGGGCAAGCTGTAGAAAAGGCAAGCAAGGTAAGATGATTCTGTCAGGCTTTCATAATTTTTTTCCAGTTGTGGTATTGTCCTTTTGCTGTTTACTATATGAACCTAACTGAAATTGTTTGTTGAAGGGTATTCTGTCTGATATATTGAAATGTCTTGGTGACAACAAGAAGCACATGAGAGAATGTGTACTGAATACTTTAGATTCTTGGTTGGCTGCTGTTCATCTTGATAAAATGGTCTGTCCTTATCCTATGTTCTGTTTTTCTGTGCCCTCAGTATCTGGGTCCTTAGTATGTTTTTTACTTTAGGTTCCATATATTGCAATTGCTTTGGTGGACTCTAAAGTTGGTGCGGATGGGCGTAAAGATCTTTTTGATTGGTTATCTAAGCAACTTTCTGGGTTAAGTAGTTTTGCTGAAGCTGCACAACTGCTGAAGCCTGCCTCTTCCGCAATGACAGTACGGTCTGGTTACTCAGATTTTGTGGTTATAACATTTATCAAATTAATTCTAATTCACACTAATCTTTTGAACGAAATTTATGATGGCTTATTCTTAGGATAAATCTTCTGATGTTCGCAAGGCAGCAGAAGCTTGCATTAATGAGATACTGAGAGTTAGTGGACATGAAATGGTATGTGTTTTAGAACAATGCTTGTTTCTTCTCTTTTTTTCTTAACATTATTGTGATAGCCAAGCATCTTTAAATTGCTTTTTCAGATTGAAAAGATAGTTAAAGACATTCATGGACCAGCTTTGACTTTGGTTCTTGAGAAGTTGAAACCATATGGAGCTTTTCAAGGTATGTTCTCATTCTTCTTTGCTAATCATGGTGAATTTGTTCTTCTTATTTTTATCTTACCTTCACAATTTTTGTCTTCAGAGTCATTTGAGGTGGCTAAATCAGTTTCAGTGGGTGCACCAGCAAAAATGAAGGTGGGAAAATCAACTGCCAATGGTGTTTCAAAACATGGAAACAGAGCTGCATCTTCCGTAAGTTTTTTTTTTGTTAATTACTTTTAAATTTGTTTGGAATTTTTTCTAACCATTTGTTTCATCATCTCAACAGAGAGCTGTGGCAACAAAAGGCACTAAATCTGAACCAATATCTGTTCAAGATATAGTGGTACAGTCTCAAGCTTTGTTAAATATCAAGGATTCAAATAAGGTATTGTTGTTTTACCAAGTTTTACTTGAGATATTAAAAGTATGCGTGGTTGGACTGTAATCTTGATGATTGTCTTACATGCAGGAAGATAGGGAGAGAATGGTGGTTCGAAGGTGTAAGTTTGAGGACCCACGTCCTGAGCAAATTCAAGATCTTGAGGTGGGACTGTTTGTTGAGGACTAAGCATACATAACTCCCAACTTTCTATAACTGTTGAATTATATTAAATGTGATTGTAATTTGCAGAATGATATGATGAAGTATTTCCGAGAGGATTTACACAGGAGACTCTTAAGTGCAGATTTTAAGAAGCAAGTTGATGGAATTCTAATGCTGCAGAAGGTATTGTTCTTTTAACATTCTCAATAACTACCGTGCTTTTGAAGTGTTTTATGTACCGGAACCTCTACAAACTGCAATTGCACTTTTCAGGCACTTCCGTCCATTGCTAAGGAAGTAATAGAAGTTTTAGACATTCTTCTGAGGTGGTTTGTGTTACAGTTTTGCAAATCAAACACAACATGTCTATTGAAGGTTTTGTTTATTTTTGTTTATTTATTGTGATTTCATTTCCTTCCTTTATTTTGGAGATGTACGGTGTCAGTTGTAACTTTATTCAATTTAATTGCTCAGGTGCTGGAATTTCTTCCAGAACTCCTTGACACCTTGAAGGATGAGGGTTACACTCTCACAGAATCTGAAGTGGCAGTGTTTCTTCCATGCCTAGTAGAGAAGGTTAATATTAGCAACTATATTTGTAGAATGTTATTATTCCAGTGAATCTTTCTAATGGTTTAGTTTATTTCAGCTAATTTTTGGTTATAACGCAAGGTACTGGGTTATAGGAGTCTGCTTACTTTGGTGTTACAGATGGTGAAGTAGAAGTTAATTTCTTATTTTATTGTTGCAGTTAGGGCATAACATTGAGAAAGTACGAGAAAAAATGCGCGAGCTGACCAAACAATTTGTTGCCATATATTCAGCATCTAAATGTTTCCCCTATATATTAGAGGGTTTGCGCTCCAAGAATAACCGAACTCGAATTGAATGTGCTGATCTGGTTGGATTTATTATTGATAATCATGGTGCTGAGGTATTGTTTCTATTTTTTTTTAATTATTTTCTTCTCTCATTGTTTTCCTCGAATACTACTGACATTATGTGGACAGATTACTGGGCAGCTAAAATCATTGCAAGCTGTTGCTAGTTTGACAGCAGAACGGGATGGTGAAACTAGGAAAGCTGCATTAAATACACTTGCTACTGGTTATAAGATTCTAGGTATGCCACACCCTTTAGAACTATGTTTCAAATTTTCAAGGTGTTTCAACGTGCTTGGGAAAGAGTTGTGCCTTCTGCCTGGTGATATATAGGGATTGGGATGAGTTTTTGCACTAGTGTGAAAATTGCATGAGTGGCATGTCCTTCTCCATGGATAAAGTGATCCACTTACTTTTTCACTTTCCGAACATAGATGCTGAATTTTTATTTCTTTTCTTCATAAACCTGCTGAGTTATTTTTCTTTTTTAATCTTGCTATGCAGGTAATGACATCTGGGATTTTGTTGGGAAGCTAACAGAGGCTCAAAAAAGCATGTTAGATGATAGATTCAAGTGGAAGGTCAGTACATACTTTACTGATTTGTCTCCATTTGATGTACTGAGCTCTTGATGATGTTGGTTTTGTACTTTATTAGGTACGGGAGATGGAAAAGAAGAAGGAAGGGAAGCCTGGTGAAGCAAGGGCCATTTTACGACGCTCAGTCAGGGAAAATGGGTGTGTCCAATCTTTCCAATCCGTTCTTTATTTTATGCTGTTCCGTCAGTTTATTATTTCCTTATAATTTGTTCTATGATCTCTTCTTGATCACAATCATCATTTAAAAATGAAAATATAAGCATCACTTAATTTTTTATTTTTTACATTTGCTTACTCTTAATATGTTTGATAATTTTATCTACTAAACGAGGCTGGAATCCTATTTGGTGTAGCATAAATATTTTTGGGGGAAGGTGCATTATGATTACGGCTGTTTAAATTTTAGGATTTGGATGAATTGTTTAGGTAAAAACATTGAAAGTATATCTTGTCTATATTGAAAATATTATGATGGATATGCATGATATAGTTCCTTTCGAGAAAGTAGAAATGAACTTAGTAACTAACTACACAATGACTTTCACATATCATGATTGTTCGAGTTAACTCTTTTATGATTTTACAGTTCTAGTTAAACAAAACAATTTAACTTGCACAAACTCTCAACTCAATGTGTTTGAACTTATTTTTAAAATTTTGCTCCCATTGATCTCAAAATGACTGTTTTATACCTTGACTTGATTTGAAGAAGTTAACTCCTTTATAAAATGTTTTCATTTTATTAACACGTTTTTATGAATCTTTATATATTTTGTTCATACTTGTAGTTTGAGCTTATTTAGTACTAATTTATTGCACTTTATTATTCTGATTTTCTTTTTGATTTATGACAAATTTGAAATGTTGAATTATTTTGTTAATAATGTTTGGGTAAGCCTATATGTCATTAATAATAGGGTTCTTAATATTTTTTCCACTACCTAAGAGTTATGCGTTGAGTTTATGGAAGGTTCACAAGTTTATGTAAATTCAAGTTTGACAATCTTGAATTGTGTCCTATTATCCTAGCTTATTATGATATATAATGCTTTTGGTGACCTTAGAGCTTGTCAACTGCCAACCAATCTACCGATTTGGCAAAGGTAGCACTGTACATCCAGATAGCATTTTCTCTCATAAATTGATTTTTTCGCAAGAGGCTATCAATATCCATAGTTCTTATGCACCACAAGAAGGATTAGAAGTGCTTTTGAAAGAAATTTTGGGAATACTTGGATGGTTTGGTTGGTTCCAGGCTTTCCTTTAGAGAATTTATAGGAGTCATAAGGAAGTATAATTTATTTGTGATTTCTCAATGTGATTATTTCAGGATTATGAACTCTTTTTTAATGAGGCGGAGGAACATGAAGGGTGTATATGGGTCTTAAACTGGATTAACTTATCTTCTAACCAAGTTCTGGGAAAGCTAAAAGGCTGTTTTTTGTTGTACTTCTTTTCACCTAAAGCCCTAGGTGTAGTCTTTTTATATCTTCCCTTAATAAGCTGAGAGATAATTATGTCTTAAGCATCCTTTCTCATTTTCATTCGCAAGTGTGGGATTGGTTAACGTATTTCCTGATGACCTGGACTGAAGAGTTTTTTTGTGTGCAGATTATTAAACATAAAAAGTTAAATATAGATTTTTAATCGTGAAAATTTTCTGTTATTGCTTCCATTACCAGGTCTGATGTTGCAGAGCAAAGTGGAGAGATGTCTAGATCTCTTGCTGGTCCTATATTGAGGTATGGTAAAAGTTTTACTGATATTCATTCATTTTCTGCTCCTGATTGAAGGGAAATTTATCCTGTCCCAAATTATCCCATTTTATTATTCATTATCGCTCATGTTGATGTTAGGAAAAATTATGGTCAACCTGATAGTAACATTGAGAGACAGTTGACTTCCCGTTCTTCTGCTGTTGCTAATGGACCCCCGGATTGGAATGAAGCACTTGAAATAATTTCTTTTGGTTCTCCTGAACAGGTGAATTAAACTGAATAATTTGCTGATATAATCTTTTGAGATCTCCAATTCACTTTGTGATGTTTTGAAATTGGATGTTGAACTCTGATTTTCTTGGTGCAGTCTGTTGATGGAATGAAAGTTATTTGTTATGAGTTAGGTCAGGTCTCTAATGACCCAGAAGGCATTGTTATGGATGAACTGGTGAAAGATGCAGATAGGTTAGTTTCATGCCTTGCAAATAAGGTGAGATAACTTTCTTAATATACTTCTCTCATTTTGGGAATGTTTTTCATGTTTTAATTATTGTCCAATCATTTTAAATAGGTTGCAAGAACCTTTGACTTCAATTTGACTGGGGCTTCGTCACGATCTTGTAAATATGTGCTTAATACTCTCATGCAGGTAATTTTTTTTGGTGGTGTTGGAATTTGTATCATATGATGTCTTTTAATAGCTATTTGTGATTGCTAATTTGTGTTGGGAATTGCAGACTTTTCAGAATAAAAGATTAGCACATGCTGTAAATGAGAGCACTCTTAACAGTCTCATTACTGAGCTGCTTCTGTGGCTCTTGGATGACAGGGTTCCTCATATGGAAGATGGAAGCCAGTTGTTGAAAGCATTGAATGTATTGATGCTCAAGATTCTGGTTAGGAACTTTATCTCCCCCCCATCTGTTGAACTGCAATGTGAGGCATTATGCTTATGTATTATAGTGCAGGTTATTTAGTAACTAGTTATTGTGTAAATACAGGATAATGCAGATCGTACTTCTTCCTTTGTTGTCTTAATCAATCTTTTACGGCCATTAGATCCATCCAGGTGGCCTTCACCAGCATCAAACGAGTCTCTTTCTTCCAGAAATCAAAAGTTTTCTGATCTAGTTGTGAAATGCCTTATCAAGCTTACAAAGGTAACTTGTGCAGCCATCGGTAAAGTGATAAAGGATATAAGTATAAACATAAAACAAACTATTTTGGTTTTCTAAAGTTAATTGGACTAATGTAATACAGCCCATAAGCAAAGGTTGCTGTATCGAGCAATTTGTTATTTGCTCTGGGTTCTAAAAGGTTATTATATTTCCTTTTTATTTAAACTTCCACAGGTAGCATGAATCAATGATGAATGTCTTGAATTTATAGTACTTTTGACTTTAAACTTTCACTTATATATCTAATAGAGTCTACTACGCAAGCCGTGGTAATAGCATATCTAAGATTGGCTACTATGCTTTGTAAAATGATAACTTTTCAATGAAGAAATTTGTACATTCACCATGCCAATTTTGGTGGCAAAGAAATATCTAGTTCATGATTCATCTACCCATCCACATAATTGTTATAATATTTATTGGATGGATGAATTAACAGTTTTAGTTTTTTGATGATTATTTAATAGTTAATTTCTATTGGTTATTCAATTATTAACAAATCCATTAACCAATCTATTGGAATTATATATGGTTCTATTGATATTTAATTAAGCACTGTAGACTTATATAATTTGGCTTGAATAGTTATTAATTGAAGTTTTTTGTTTAGCATTAACATGTATTTTGTTTGTGCTGCAGGTTCTTCAGAGTACTATATATGATGTTGACCTAGATCGCATACTTCAAAGCATCCATTTGTACCTGCAAGACTTGGGAATGGAGGAAATTAGAAGAAGGTACTGAGTGATTGATAGAGCTGCTATTTCTTTACTTATAAAATAATACTTGAATCACTTCTATTTTCTAATGTTTAATATGTACAGGGCTGGTGCTGATGACAAACCCTTACGAATGGTAAAAACTGTTCTGCATGAACTTGTCAAGCTTCGTGGTGCAGCGATAAAGGGTCATCTTTCAATGGTTCCTATTGATGCAAAACCTCAACCTATCATCCTTGCCTACATTGAACTTAATCTTGAGGTATAAATTAAAACAAATTAATGTGATTTATTGTTGAAGTAGTCTTATTTATACTCTATTTTTCCTACTTTTGAATTTTAGACTTTGGCTGCCGCTAGAATGTTGACTGCATCTGGACCTGGGGGACAAAATCATTGGGGAGATTCAGCAACCAATAATTCAGCCTCAGGAACCCATTCTGCTGATGCCCAGTTAAAGGTATAATTATGCTTTATTTCTCAGTATCTTGGGTACTATAACAGTATCATTGTTGTTAAACTTAATTCTACCTAGAAATTTTATTTGGATGGAAGATCCTACCCCCAGAATGCGAAACTATATTTGTACATACGTATACATGTGCATAAAAAAAGAAAATAACCTGTATTTCACTACATTAAACGAACTTAAATTGAAAAATCGTAGTTATTAATGTCATAAGAGCCTAATACATTATAATACAATACATTAATAAGTAGGACATGGAGCAAGAGATGTAATTGTGCTTCAAGGAGAACAGAAATATGAGGTGTTTTTATAAAAATGGGTCATAAGGTGAGAATGACCTGTGAATCTGTCTGCTTGCCTCGCAGGGGATTGACAGTGCCATTAATTCTATTTGACTCCCACTTGCCATAATTAGTGAGGCAGCACAGAAGATACTCAACTTCTTGTTATTATCCCTATAATTTAATTCGCAATCCTAACAAATATTTTTCAATGTTTCTAATTTATTGTTTTTCGTTGTGTTATCATGTTCTAATATCATATTTTGCTGCAACTTAACTTAAAAGCCATATTTCACCCTTGACTATATTTGTCTTCAAAATTATATTGCAGCAAGAGTTGGCTGCTATATTTAAGAAGATTGGGGAGAAGCAAACTTGCACAATTGGGCTATATGAGCTGTATCGGATTACCCAATTATACCCTAAGGTAAGAATTAAGGGTATTTTGATTGGGAGGAAAGATAACAGAAATATGGATTTTTGTTCTTGTTTAGTTATAGTGAAAGTGGATGGATGGATAAGGAAGAGAAAAATTAACGTACAGAAACAGTTTTGAAATTTTCCTTTCTTCCACTTTCCCTTCAAACTCAATTTCATGCTCTGCTAATTTCAAAGTGGATTGATGATGATAATTTTCAGATATGTAATGTGATGTTTTTTAGTAAATGTTCATCCTATACGATTTTTGCTTATTTGATTAAGGTTTTTGTGCTTTATCTTAGGTTGACATATTTGCTCAGCTTCAAAATGCTAGTGAGGCATTTCGAACCTATATTAGAGATGGTCTTGCTCAGGTTGAGATTATTTACTTGTATTACCACATGTTAATGCTTGCATTTTGTATTTCTATGAGCAATTCGGAGTATTTGACGATTGGCAATTGATTTTAACATTTTGGCAGATGGAGAAGAATGCTGCAGCTGGAAGAACTCCCTCGAGTTTACCTATGCCTACTCCTCCACCGGCATCTTTAAACATATCTTCCCCTGATTTTGCACCTCTCTCACCTGTGAATGCAAATCCACTGGGTGATGCTAAATTAAATGTGAAACCTGACCCAACAAATTTTAATTTACCGCCATCATACAGTGAGGAAAATAGGCCTGTGAATGCCATTACGTCTAGAGCTTTAAATTCTGACTACACATTAGGTGACCAAAGAAATGATAGATTTATGACAGGAGGTATGTGAACATAATTTTAGTTGTTTTGTACCCTAATTTTACATTGAAGAAATAATTTTGACTAGGAGAAGTTACATATGAACTGCAGTAACCAGTGGTACGTTAGATGCAATAAGAGAGAGGATGAAGAGTATGCAATTAGCAGCTGCAGCTGGGAGTACAGAATCTGTTGGTAGGCACTTAGCAAGTGCAAATGACAACTTGAATCATGGACTTCCTCCTAGTCAGATTCCTCGTACATCAGAGCATGTTGGTACGGAGAATACTTTACAAGGTGGTGTACTTCCTATGGACGAGAAAGCACTGTCTGGCCTTCAAGCGCGGATGGAAAGATTGAAAAGTGGTTCCCTTGAACCTCTTTAATGATGGTAAAGAGAAAATAATTCATTACTATTGTCAGATTTCATTGATGCAGTGGCACACAGCGTGTCGTCATATAATTTTCAATACGGTACAGATGAAACATGTATAATCCTTCAAACTACGGAACATTGACGTTGCAGAGCATCGGAGGATTAGTTGCCGTCTTGCAATTATTTCACCTCATGCTCGTTGTATATTGTAGTGGTGGAGCTTTGTTTTTCTAACAGGAGTTATGTAGATGCGTCAATTTAATGCAATTTTACAGATCATTCCTTACTGATGCTGAGCTTTGCTTGGTGTTATCGCATTAGCTTGTTTCAGGAAATTTTGACACTGGTATTTCAATTTAAATATGCAAAATGAATTATAGGACATTACGTTCAATGTCCTAGAATTTGTTCATTAATCGTTCCCGCTGTTTCTTAGCATACTATTTTCAATTCTTCTAATCAATGTGACCTCAAATTTGTACTTTTTCAATAATAAAAGAGTAAGTTAAAACGCACAACTCTATTCTTGATTTTTGTTTTGTTTTGCATGTGTCTTTTGTTAAGGAGAATCTTATCAGATGTCATATTTCTTATTTCTACACGTCTATTGAGTGTGAGATTGAGTAGGATGAGATTTAAATACAAGTAAATGAGTAATTGAATAGTTTATTGTTTTGCATTCAAGTTTTTCTATTATTTTTGAAATGTTTTCAAAGTTAATCTAAAGGCCTTACTTCTCTTACTCTTCAAATCTTCGAACAAAATAATATATCTTAAATCCATTTGGTGTCTAATTAAAAGAAGGTACTAAAATATAAACAAATCAATGTGGGAAATGGGGTTTAACTTGAAAAGGGGATGGAGAACCTTCTAAATTCATTTTTTCTTAGCTCCTCTTGGCATCACTCTGGATGAAGCTTCCTTTTCCCCTTAGGTAGTCAACTGCTTGTATATCAATAAAAACCTCATTTATATTCAATAAATTTTTAAGATTACAAATAAGAATCCTGCTTGATTTATTGTTTTTTATCCCTTCAAAATTCTGGTGGTAGAAATAATGATTTATGGTCGTGGCCAATACAACCAAGATCTTCATGGTCATCTAATACATTAGTGGATGAGAACATTTCTATAAAATCAAACAACTTCAGGAACATTTAGTAAACATTACCCTAAACAAGAAAATACAATAACCGACTTCTGAAGACAAATTTAGTAAACATTTTTCATTTAAATTTTAATGAAAACAAGTTAAACCAACACATCAAGAACTTCAAAGAAGAGTAGTATGTTATGTTTTTTGTCAACAAATCTAGAGGTGTAATGCATATCTACAATATATCTTCACCACATATTGAACACCACGACAGAAGATTGAGAAAGCATAAGAAAGGACCTAACTCTAAAAGTCATGGTGTAGTAAAAAGGAAATTTCCTCCCTATTTTCATTTTAGGCATGACAATGACCTCGCATTTTATCATTGGAGCAAACTTTGAGTTACATTAGTATTTTTTTTACAAGATCTGGAAAGTTTTAAAAGTATATATAAGATGATAAATTATTTAAAGTCACATTTATACGTAAGTAAATTTCATTTTTACTATGTCTCGAACGTAGGAGTCACCTAGAAGGAAAAAACATATCAACATGATATTTTAACTATTGTATGAACTTTTATTAATGAAATGACTTAGATATAAAATGAGAATATTTTCAAAGACTCATTTACGCGAAAAAACTTTTATAGAAACCTATCAACTAAACGTCTCAGTTCTCAGCAAATTCAATATGTACTCAATTGTTTTCGGTGAAACATTAAGTAGATGCTTCTAAGTAGTTTCAAGTCTCACTAAGTGTAGATGCTTCTTTAACAAATTTGAAGACAAAACAAAAATTAGGCATGTTTTGTTAGTGTTCTATGGTGAACTTCCTTCATACAATGAAATCTTAATATTATATGCTCAATAATACGGTATTCTTTAAAACTAGATTTTTTCTTGCTATTTCTCCCTCTCTCCTGTGGGAAGATTTCCTCAAGCTATCTATTGTTGTCACAGTTGGTCAAGTATGCTGAGAAGATTGTGGAGGACAGATTATATCAAAATATTTTTTGGTTTGTGGTTGAATTGTATTGGACAGCTTCTTCCTTCACCTCCATGGCTTCTTTCAGCATCCTATACTATACTAAATATACTATACTAAAAACACATTTACTATTATACCCTTCAGTAAAAATATTAAAATATTAGTTTAAAATATTAGTTTAAAATATTAGTTTAAAATATTAAAATATTAGTTTAAGCTACTTTAATCTCACTTTTTCATTCTCACCTTCTTTCATTTTACTCTTAAGCGCCGCTCCCACCACCTCCCACCTCCTTCACTTTTCTCCTTCCCTCAAAATCTCATTCTTTACGTTTTTCTTCACACTTCCATTCCATCTTTGTTAAACTTCTCTTTCTCCATCATTCACGAGTGTCCTTTTCATGCATATGTTAGTAATTTTACTGATTTTAATTTTGAAATGTAATCTGGGAAGTATTTGAATATGGGAAGCATTTGAAAAGCATGTATGTTATTCGGACAATAGGAACTGGATTACGTAATCCGGTACGTTTTGAATTATATTATGGATTACGTAATCCGGTAGGTTATGAATTTTTCAGAAGTTCCAGATTATATAATCTGGTAGAGTTTTTGGTTTTCCAGCAGTTCCAGATTACGTAATCCGGTATAGTGTAGGATGCAATGAGTTCTGGATTACGTAATCCGGTATAGTTTTGGGTTCAATGATTTTTGGATTACGTAATCCGGTATAGTTTATGATTTGAGTTCTGGATTACGTAATATTGGGTGTTTTTTTTTTTAGTTTTCCAACCCACTTCGGTAAAAATATTTTTTATATTTTATATTATGTATATTTTACATTGTATACTTGTTTTATTGTTGTCATATTATCTTCATTATTCTCCTTCAAAGTACGTAGAATGTACCCGGCTTAACCATGCTTTTAGTCATATCAACAAGCATTGAATGTTCATTCGTTTTAATCTTCCTGCATATGGATGACCAACTAATGTATTATACAAATCATGATTATGAGTACCACATATTATCTTAAGTACCCAACCTTGACAGGTTTACTAATGCCTTAATAAATTTTTCTTTGCGAGAAATTAATCAAATACCATCGACATATTCAATGAATATAGACCATGGAGAACAAACAACTTCAAATTCCTGAACACGATGTCAAAATCCTTCTGCATCATCATAGTCATCATTAGATCCTCAAGCTTCCATTACTTGATCCCATACCTCTCATGGATTCACTAATATTTTACACTTTGCTTTCATATTTTTATCAATGTGAAAACGACATAGAAAATTACAAGCTTCGAGAAACACACCATTTATTGCATTGATGAGAGCAAGATCTTTATCATTAACTATGAGTCAACTCTAAAAAACAACCCTTGAGAAAGGCTCACATAAAGTTATTTTCACGTTCAAATGTCAGTAAAACAAATTTAGCAAAGAAGGTCAACAATGTTGAGTTAACACCAACAACCTCAAGTAAGGACATCCTTTGTTTGTTAGTTTTATAAGTACTATCCATCATCAACATAATGGTAAAAGGATTTAGTAGTTTTATAAGTACTATTCATCATCAACATAATGGTAAAAGATATTTGTCATCATATTCGTACCCTCATTAAACCAACACCAATGAATATTCATGTCTCACTCAACTAACATTATCAATTGTTACATTTCAGTTTTATAAGCTCAGACTGATCTATGATACACATGCCTTGTATTATAAACTTGTTTTTATAGTAATTACATTTTTTTTATTATGCTCATTTATTGTTAGCAAAATATTTCTAGGCTTCACTAAACTCCTTGTTATATCAACAAGCATGGACTACTAACGTATTTTACAATCCATCATTCACCAACTTTTACCGGTTTCTCTCATAACCTAAAAGGTCACTAACATTTCCTACTTCCACTATAACTTCTAAGTCCATTTTGTATCATTTGTATTTAGCTCATCTCTCAAATATAATAATATGCACTTCTTCCTTCATCGTTGTCCATTCTATGTATTCGACCTTAATATAACAATAATAAAGCCAAATTTATAGGCAACATTTCTTGCCCACTTCAATAGGTCACCCTGAGCAACAAATACCTACAAAAGTATGATTTTTTTTATTTAATTCACCAAATATGCTTTATAAATACACATTATGTAAATACTAATGTGACCGTGAACTTTATCTCTTTTGTTATAAATGCATCAATACAATCATGTGCCCTATATTCATTATACAATGTATTATAATATAAAGAGTACTCCATATCAACATCATCTATATCTTGATAAAGTTTTTTTTTGGCATCAAGTTTATCAAACAAAAACTAAGTTCCCCATTTAAATATATAGAGGCTAACTTAGGTCAAATTTGAGGACACATGTTAATTGAATCCATCGTTTGGTATTCTCTCTTTCACAAATTAAAATTGGGAGTTTGAATGAAGTTTATAATTGAAAACATATAACAACATAAATGAAAACAAACAAAAAAACAGAGTTGCGAAGTATACCATCTAATGATATTCAACTACTAGATCGTCTACCAACAATTGAACTATAGA
The DNA here is from genome assembly GCF_000499845.2 of Phaseolus vulgaris. NCBI lineage: Eukaryota > Viridiplantae > Streptophyta > Magnoliopsida > Fabales > Fabaceae > Phaseolus > Phaseolus vulgaris. Next base: position 10,828,993 of record NC_023753.2, read on the forward strand.
AACTAAAAATAAAATGAAATTATTGATAAGTGCCATATTTCATATTAAAATACTAACACTTATGGATATTAATAAATAAAATAACTATAATATAACCCACTAATTTATGAATTTAAACCTTTTTACATACTTCGTGATTATAATTTGAAAAATAACAATTTATTTTCAAATTTGTGTTAATTTCAGGATTCTAGGGATAAAAGGCAAAAGGAGAATAAGCAAAGATAAAACGAGAAAGCTGGAACGCTCCAGCAATCGCCCAAGCCATAACTTCCAAGAGGATCTCACCCATGCAAGCCCAATCTCGCCCAGATGAAATCACTCTAGAGATGTTAGGCCTGTTTTCTTCTAACTCGTCCACCCACGTCTAGGCGAGAAGTCACTTAACCCAAGTCCAACTAGGTTAAATATGAGGCGTGAGACACAATCCTAGATATCAATTGGGAGAATAAGAGGTGATAGAAACCTTAGAGTAGGCAGCCGTCAAGAAGAAACATTCTGAATCTTCTTTTCTTGTTTTCCATGCTTGTAATGGCCAACATGAGTGACTAATTCTACCCTTTGGAATTGAGAATAATCTGTTCAAATTCTTATGTATTGAGGTGATATTTAAATATAATATTATGTTCTTGATTGATGATTGGTATTGTCATTTTATTTGTAATGTTTGTTTTCCATGATCAAGATTCTTAGATTTGACTGGAAAGTACTTCCAAGTTTCTGATCCAAATGATAATGCTTAACATATTTGAATGTTAGGAATATATTTGAAATTTTAATTGCTATCAACATCTAATCATGCTAAGGAGCTTTTATAAATATGCGTAGAATCGATATTTAGGAGACTCTCTTAATAATTTTATATGCAAAAAATCAATATAAATGACTTTTATATGGACATCAACATCAATCAAAGGATAGAATATTACCATACTATTCAAAATACAAAAGAGTAAAAAGAATGAACCACAATCCCAATTGAACCAACAAACTCTTTGAATTAATTTCTTTTTAATTATTGCAATCATAACAAACTCTCAACAAACTTTATTATTTTGTTTTTTATTTAGTTAATTTTATACTTGATAATTCAACTGTTTCTTGTGGGTTCAATATCCGTCCTTAGGGACAAACTATTATTTCTGACAACACGGCACATTTGCCGTAAAATAGTCATCAATTATGCAAAAGAATTAAATGAAAACTAGAAACATAAATTAAAAACTATAATTAAATGGACAAAAATTAATATTACAGTGATGAAACATAAACAAAGTATGCATTAGACGGTTAAAATAAAACTATACTATTCAAGTAATACATTAATGTAAAAAATGAATTAAAAGAAAAAAACTAAAACAAAGATGAATTTGTGAAATATAAAAATAAGTGCAACTATCAGATCGTCTAGTCAACAATCATTTACTAGACTGTGTAATAGTCTTATCAATGAAAATTTGAGCGTCTAATGAAAAGGTAAATGACAAAAATGTAAAGTGAAGAAACCGTAAACAACAGAAAATTTAAACAACAAAAACTGAAAAGAGACAATAAAATTCTTAAAAACAAGAAAATAGTGGAGGACAACTAATGAACTAAAACGATAAAAACTTGGAATAAAAAATAAAACATAACTGAAATTGAAATTGTGATTGAAATAAATTGAAGTTGGGAGAAATAAATGCATAAACTAAAATCTAAACGCAAAAATTAAAAGGAATTGCAGTAAAGAGAAAAAAAGTTTCATTTCAAAAATATAAAACATCAAACGGAAACCAGATTATGTTCAACCTTGAATGCAAGAAGTCCAAATCTAAATTCCTTGTCTAATGAATGAAACATAGAACCAATTGATGTACATGTTCAAAGAAAACAATTCTTAATCAAGAATAGGATTGGAAAACAACTCGAATAGAGTATTGTCTAACACAATTTCATATTCGATGTTATCCATTTTAAGAATTCAATCACCTTTTAAATGTAAATATTCTTAACCAAAAACATAAAAGAAGATAAAGTGTAAAGAATAGAAAGAAAAAGGAGTGATAAAAAAAAATTGCAAACTAAAAAAAAGAACTAACTAAAATATAAAAATTGAAAAGTAAATGTGAAGTCCTCTGTCTATCCATTCATCATTTTCTCTTAGTTATTCTCTTTTTTTTATAAGGTTATGAATCACTAGAAATGGATGAGACTAAGCTAAAACAAAAATTTGGGCCATTGAGTTACAACGAAATCATATATTATATTGTATTCTAACCCATAGATCTCCTGGTTAACAACTTTGATAGATTTATTCCTTTTACTTCATTGAAAATTCAAAAGTTAATATCACCTCAATAATATAATCTAATCTATTGATTAGATGGTCTATACAAGAATTATAGTTGAAAAAATATAATTTTTTAAAATTTATTACTACTCTTAGCCATTACTAAAAGTAAAATTTATGCTAAAAGTCATAAATAAGAGTTATGTTTAGATATATTAATTTGATAAGAAATGGGAGTGAGTGGTACATGAGTTAGTATTGTTCACATCTTGAGCAAATTGTAAAGAAAGATGAAGGAACATGGATCTAACAAAATACAATTATGTCCTTTTTATCTCTTTTACATGACAATAAATTTTAATAAAAATCATCCAATTATAATTTAAATATAAAGTATTATTAATACTAATAATATAAATATTAAAATAATAATAATATTTAAAATTAATTTATAAAATAATAATAAAATTATAAATAATAATATTAACTGAAATAAATTTTTAAAATAATGATAATAAATATAAATCAAATAATTTTAATAAATAATAATAATATTATTATTAATTATTTTTATTTTGCTTTATTTATATTAAATATTAATAATAATAATAAAAATAAATATAATAATTTATATAAAAATAAATTTATAATAATAAATAATATTAATCTTCTAAAATACTTAATTAATTTTTTATATATTAAATGAATTTGTAAATTTTTTTTTTCAATCACACTCATCATATTATTTATAATTTTTTTTACAAAAAAAATTATGTTCTAAAAATGATAAGGAACTTGTATTTTTTTATATTTCATGTTTTATTATTTAAATATTTTAAAAGGGTAAATTTATAAACTTATATTTTTACATATTTAAAAAAAAAATTCTCACAACCATCACATCACTCACAAACTTCAATAAACTTTCGTCAAACATCTACACTAACATATTACCCCAATCCAAACACCTTCAACTTTCTTCACACTTTTTCTCAAATCTTCATACTTTCACCCTCTCACACCCTCAACTTTTCACTGCCCAATCCAAACCAAACATTAGGAAATACAAAATATAGAATTTAATTTTTAGAAATTGAAATCCAAAACAATATTTATGATTTCTAGAAAAGTAATTTTGGAATTGTAATTTTATATTCCAGAATATGGTTTCCGGATGAAAACAATACAATTATAGAATTACCTTTGCAGAAATCACAAATATTATTTTGAATATTTTTTTTCCATAAAATAATTATTATTCCATAACACAGATTTCAAAAGACATATAACCCATAACATAACCTTTTGGATCAAGGCTTTCAAAAATATTATGAACTTCCCATTCCATAAATCTTGTGCGTTACTTTCAGAATGTGCTTTCCAGAATGTACAAAATTATGTTCTAGAAAAACGATTACAGAGTACCATGACAACCACCTGCACTCTTCCATATTGTGTTATCCAGAATGTTCTCCACCAATTCCATAAATGCTATTCTAAGTCATTTGTTTGTTCTACAAACACGTTCATCTTCATCATTTCAACCATTAATACTAAAAATAATACCCTTCTATACCTGAAACCAACTAGTCTTACTTCTAAACAACCACCGCCAAACACGTCTTCCATGGAGGTCATGCCTTTCAAATAAAACTCTAAAAGGCAAAACTGGTTTTTCAAAAATTGTGGGATGCAAGTAGAAATTGAAGTGTTGTAGGAAGCAAAAGCCTACATTCAATCGGCACATTCAGTCCTCAAATTCTAATAATTTTGATAAATATTAATTCACGTAACAGCTACTGCTGAGGAAATATCCTATTTAACATTGTGGACGGACCAAAATTTAAAAGTTCCTGCTAAACAAAGGAAAAAGAAAAGATGGTCTAAAAATAATGACTAAGAACAATCATAGCTTTTGTACACTTCAAATCCTAACTTGATTGAGATTTAATAGTGTAGATTCATCAGATTATGTGGCTTTCCAATTGCTCCCATGGATTCAGTGGGAATTTAAATATTCATATCTCTTCTCCAGTCTGCAGTCATAAAATACGTTTCCGATTGATCATAAGCTCATTGAAAATGACAAAGAATGGTTTCCGAAATAAATACATACCAGCGTCTCATGGTCTCCCTTTACTTCTTCTATCAGTTCCTGCAGGGGTTTATTGGCACTGTTGGGAACAAGTGCAGCAAATGCAGCTGGTTTTAGTCCTGCATAACAAAAACTCCAAACCATTGTTCTGCTAAGAATATTAAGAAAGAAAGATTTTATCTTCAATAGACCCAAAGGAACTATTGAGGATGTGATCATATTTTTCTTACCAGTTTCCGGAAAAGAATCTATGAACATCATCATCTCCTCTCCGCTTAAACCAGACAAGAAACATATCCGGGGAAGTGACTTGGCTATCTGCAGGGTACAAAATACTGAACATGAAGAGATTTGAATGTAATTCACAAGTTAAGGATTGTCATGGCCGAATGAAATATCAATATGTTCTATGTGAAAGTTCCTTACTGCATTAGAAGCATGTTTATTAACTTATATAGTGCTGTAGGTTAAAGATTCTTATGCTCACAAAATTAGAGATGGTGTGAGTTCTCCACAGTTTTGATACAATAATGTCATGTCTACATAACAAACTGCCAATAAATGATGAATTTGTGTGAAATGGTAGGCTGCAATAACAAGGGAAAAACTTTTCTTCTGTTATTTATTATCACTCTATGAGTTCAAGTTCACGAGTGGACAGAGAAAGATGTTAGATGAAAGTAATACATAAAAAATTATACCTTGACCTCTTCCATACTCTGTTGTGTTGTATGCATTGCCTCCCAAAGAGAACTTGTAATCATGTCTTCTGTACAATAGATTACCTGCAATGCGATACATTATATTCCCTGTTTATTTTTTCAATACTTTTCAAGATAACTACGGAAATTAAAATTGTTACATTACCTCCAAATTTGTTAGTGATGTGAAAAATCCTAGAGGGTGAGCCTCAACCAAAATGGTAAGAGGTTCCTAGAAATAGCCCATCGACTTGTGGGGATAAGGCTTCTAAAATCTACCTTCTCCATACTTTAACTGGGAGTCTTGTGCACAACTCGCCCTTCGTTTATTTATGGGTAAACTATAGATATTCATTTTCTTAGTTGATCTAATGCATCTTTAATTGATTGTGATGTGCTATTTACACTATCAAATTCGTAGTAATTTTTCCATGATAATATTGTTTTCTTGGAAATATATAATGTTGAAGCAATGATCTGTGAGAACTAAAAGTAACACAATTCACCACGTAGGTCAAAGAGATACAGCATTGATTATATTAGTTGTGATTAGGAAACAATATTTGGCCATTTAAGTGGGTATTTAATCAGACCTGGAAACAATATTATTGGTTTTCAAATAAAAAGGTCATGAAAGACAAGAAATGAGATGTTACCTTCAGGAATTCACCATCTAACTCTTTCAAAAGCTGTTGAATCTGCTCAAGAAACGAGATGAACATTATACTAACAAATGACATATTTGGAAAGAATAGATGACCTAGGCATTGAATGGTAATATATCTGAAGTTAAATATGACTGGATAATCTCCATAAGCTGCTTGGCTATGTTACTATAGTAATTTACTGGCAGTTGATAAATTAATGATACATTACAAGGTATATAGAGTATTTTCAACAGTGGCAAAAATATCAACAAAAGGTACTCATCGATGATATTTTGGGTCATCAAATTGAAAGCACAAACAATAACCAGACCGAAGTTTGATTAGACATTCAAGAACACCGAAAGACCACTTAAGTAAAAGAAACAGCAGAAGGCATTTTCAATCTTTCAAGACATGAAACTACTACGTTATTCTTTACAAAGACTAGCATATCATACTACATGGGTCATGGTAAGATCACCTTCAAAGCTTCTTCTGCTTCAAAGCCCAACAACAATAAGGCCTGCAAAACGAAAGAAAGTTGAGTTTGACTGCATATAATGTCAGAGCCAGATTACAAAGTTCTGACCCAAGTCACGATAGAGTGAAATGAGCATCCACAAAACTCACCCAATTTAAATTTCCAAAGCTAAATAAATATGAAATCAAGGCCCATTAGAGACACTAGAAAGATAACAACTTTTAATTTCCATGAAAAGTTAGTTAATAGGCATTTTGTAAGAGTGTGTATGTTGAAAATTATTTTCTCGTGGCAGTGATGTGAAAAGTTATAATAAGTGATAGAAAACATGTTATTCAAAACTAACCATGACTTACAGGTGGACCATATGTAGGATCCTCCGCATTCAAAGGAACGAATTTGGAGTCTTCAACCAGCTCATTAGGAAGTCCTGTAATATGGAAAAACATTATATAAAGAATTGTAATTCGCAGCACCCCCTGAATAAAAGTTCCTTTCTTTTGTCAATTTTATTGATAGAAGTTAGATAAGTAAGCTCAGAAGCTCCAACTCCAAATCTATATACTTCACGACATAGAAAGAAAAAACAAAAAATTCACATCACTTGTGGGTAGGAGTGTTGACATAATTGAAGTTGGTTTAAAGAAAGGCACGATGCCCCAAATGGGTATGAAGAGAAGACAATGATAGGACTGTAAATTTTACCTTCAGAGGATGCTCTCCGGATATAATGGCAGAGCTTAGAAGAGTTCAAAGAAGAAGAATAAGACACTGAAACTGGAAAACATGAAGGAGGCATTCGGGCATGACAGCGCAACCACGAATTTGCTGATAATCCAATGGAAGTAGCAGATGACATGATTTTTGTTCACTACTTTTCTTTCTTTTTCTCCTCCTACGACTCTCCCACATACAAATATATATATATATATATATATATATATATATATATATATAAATCAATTTATTCCAAGAATAATTAAAAGAAGTACTCTTCCTCTTGATCTTTCATTTTACTTTAGTTAATCTGTTATAATGAATAACTTACCTTACTGTTATATTAACTTTAATACGTTGAATAGCATATTCCAATCATTGTATACTAATTTAAATTAAATATGTTAATTAACTAAACTAAATCAATTTATAATTCAAATTAGTCCTTTTTTCTCTCAATTAATTATACTTCTATATTTACTTATTTGAACAATAGTTAAAATTTGTCTAAATTATATATAGCTCGAAAATGTTTATAAATGAAAAGTAAAATAATATTATTAAAGCATTGAACTTCATTTGTTTACATTACCTATGGATGTTTTATATTCAGTTTCTCAAAACTGGAAGAAATCTTACCTATTTCTTTATTTTATATTTAATAATTTTATCATGTAAAAGAAATAAAAATTATGCAATGGATGGGATTCGTGTGCCACTCAGCAATGTGTAAGCAATGAAAATCTAACGATGTGAAGTTTGAAGTGTAAGCCATTTACATCTCAACATTTTACATTTTACTAAATTCTATTAGTTCTTTGCTTGCATTGCACGGCTTTGATTCACCCTGGTTTTAAGATAATGAGTTCGGGTTGGTGGAAAACACATGCTGGTTACTTAATTTCCTCTGTTATTGGATTATACTTTTGTATTCTTTTGCAGAACTAATTACAATGTAACAGATTACATCTCTGCAACCAATTTCTCCGCATCATCTCCAGATTCTGAAAGGGTTCCCTGAGTCCACCTCTTCAGCATTTCTAACGAAGCCTTTGGCTGATCCATCGGCACCATGTGACCAGCATCATGGACCTGTATTTCCCCCCACAAAATATCAAAGTAAGTCTTCATCTTACCAAGCCACAGGAAAGTTCGTAGGTAAATGAAGCATATCATACACATTAAAGCAGCAAGGACAAGTTTGTATTTGCTTTGTATGACAATCATACACATCTACAATGTTTGTGTGTGCAGGGAGGGGGTTGGAGGTGGGGATGAGAGAGATACATACCTTTAGGAAACTTAATGGTCCGTAATTCTTCAATAATCCAGCTTCAGAATCATCAACTGTGAAAGGAACTTCGGGTGAGGACACGAATTCTTTCTGGCCTGACCACTCCATGGCATGAACCCATTTTGAATTACCTAATCATTGAATTCATACCACAAGGAAAAAGAACATTACACATTGCACTGAAAAGTTTAATATATGAAATTTTAAAGGCATAAGCACTTACCAAGCCAGTTGCAGATGAGATCATATTCCCCAGCATACACAAGCATATTGATTCCATCCTCAAGAAGGGCAGGAATACCAACTTCGAGATTCCTCATCCAATCCACCAACATTGCCTGATAAACTGTGGAACTACAAGACACAAAAGCAATATCTCCAACTGCTAGTGCATCCCGAACAGATTTCAGGTTCAAGAATTTCTCCATATTCGAAAAATCATAGCAGAGGCTCCCCTCACACTTCTTCCGGATGTCATAATACTGCAGCACAATAATAAAGTAGCTGGTCAAAGTTTTGAATATGCTGTGTTCCTACAAGACTTGGCACAAACTCCATAAATGTCAACACATGAAAACCTTCTAGCTAACATACAGAATTAAAAGCTTAAAATTTCTCGTTCAAAATATACTCCACTGAGAAAGTAATAAACAAAGAGTTACAGAGTTGGTTAGGCAAGTCAACTAACCACATGACTATTCATTTTGAGAGAATATAGTTCAGACATTTAATCATGTGCTGCCATCACATAAACTGGTTACTTCAATTCAACCATATAACATGTTGATGTTTAACTTTTTTTTTTTTCAGAAGAAATTATTATGGGAAGCAAAACGTTAAGTAAATTTTATCAAAATTTGTTCAAGAAAATCAAAATCCATCTTAACTCCTAACTTGACAACAGACTTTTTAGATTGAGTGATTCATTAACATGGTATCAGAATCTCTTTGAACAAAAAAGCCTGTACTTTGACCATGCTTCATGCACAATGGGCTCCCACAAAAGAGCTTCAGTAGAGTTAATTAAATTCCGCCAACAAGCAAACTTGAGTACTACAGACATCTAAACCGCACAGAAGGGGAAGCAACTATGTTACCCACATTGATATTGCCAGCATGTGACATGATGGAATTGAATATCGTATTACAAACAAGATATGAAGCCGTGCATGCAATTGTTCCATCAGTGCCTGAAAGGATTGAAGCAAATCTTAAGCACAAAGGTAATAGAAACTAGCCAATCAGAAGACACCACCGCCAGTGGGAGCACAGATTTATTAAGCTCTGGAAGTTAAAATCCACTATAATATTAATATATGTAGAATTTTAAAAGTATTTCATATAAGGACAAAACTTAAATAAAGTGGCATAACTACAGTAGCTGTTCCCATTAAATCCATTGCATATTGTCAATGTAAAACTCTAAATATGATTGGAGAATTTTCTTCTTATAATCCATAATTAAAAAAGTAGCATGCACTTTTACAAACAACAACTAATCCCACTGGATGAGGTTGGAAAAAGGTAATATGCATTTATAGTCGAGAATCAAGATAGTTATAACATACTTAAAAAAATAATATGATACACTACACTAAATAATATATCCAATTTAAATTATTGTATATTATGGACAATACACAACTCTAAAGAACAATTTAGATAACTAATTTAGGCAAGTCTTGGTAACAATAAAAAACTATAAACATTTGCAAGGTACTAATTTGCCCCAATTTGTATACTTTATTTATGTAATTATTCATATATAATATTTTTTAGCTATGATGTTATTGTATATTATTAGTTTGCTAATATAGAAAGACATACATATACTTCAAAAAGACAAATGTAGTTTTCTCAAGAGTTACTTTTAAAATCAACTTAAATTCACCAAAGGTAAGCTTGATTCATTAAAGAAACTTGAGTTCAAATTAAAATTTAGAATAGGAACTGAACTAGAGGTTGAACTCAGCATTCATTAAAATAAATAAATACATGAATACCTATAACATTTCTCTTGGTTTAATTCAATTATAGCCCTAGCTTCCAAAATACAAAATATAAGAAACACAACATCCACTAAAAGCACAACATGGAACAAAATCACATGTAATTACCACATAGTTTTATTGCCATTTCGCAGGCTGGGACCATCAATTTATTGATGTGATCATAGTCAGTCTTCTGAATTAGGCCCACGTCCAGTGCATAATCTGTGTAAGCTTTATACTGAATCGCAGGATCAGTTAGTCCATTACCAATGGCAAATCCCTGTTTAACAACTTCCAATCAGCCAAGAAGTCACCTCACCTTTCAGTGCATATCTTAAACATAAGAAAGAATAGCTCACATATCAATGGAACAGACCTTTAGGTTTATATGAGTTCCTTCTTTAGCTTTGTTTCCCCTGTGGACTCGAGCTGCAAAAGCTGGAATATAATGTCCAGCATATGATTCACCAGTAATGAAAAAGTCATTCTCTGCATACTCAGGATGTTCAGCAAAGAAGGCCTGTAGGGTAAACAGAAAACTTGCTAAGACAAGACATTGCTGGTGAGGCTCAGCAAGGTGTTTAAATCAAAATCAAAGGTAACAACACATTGCTTAGTTTTGGCCTTCTAAGAAGAGCCATTAAGAAATGTTAGAGGATAAAAAGATAGGAGATACAGCTTCTGTTCCAGAAAAGAAACAACAAACATAAGTCAGGTAACCAGATAAGAAGACACTGCATTAATGTTGTATAACGAGTATTCAGAGAAAACACAAGTACCTGTAAAAAGTCATACAAGTCATTGCTCACACCTTCTTCATCATGACGGATGTCACGCTTGTCCGTACTGTAACTAAATCCAGTTCCAGTTGGTTGGTCAACATAGAGAAGATTAGACACCTGAAAGATCACCAGGCAATTTATCAAGACCTCATACAAGATAATCACAGGAACAAAAGAAAGGCAATTGAAAGACAACAAATAATATGAGGACTACCTTGTCCCAACCATAATCATTCCAAACAAGGGACATATTGTCAGCAATCTTAAAAGGGCCATTTTCATAAAACACAGCCAATTCACTGCTACAACCAGGGCCCCCAGTCAACCAAATCACAACAGGATCCTTCTTACTGTTCCGTGATTCAAAGAAAAAGTAGAACATCCTGCACCATTCAACCCAAACCCACAAGTAAATAACAATTACATACCAAGGATTTGCAGCACTGGCCCCGCAACAATCATATTCACCAACATAAAGGAATAAAAACTATTTAATTCACAACCATTTTCTTTCCCCTCTTCATCGTATTATAAAGTGCTCCCAAAAATAGTTTAGAATTATGTTCCAAAATTATTTTAATAAGCTCTCCAGAATAGCCTATGAAATTAAATAGAACTTATATGAAAACAATTAAAAAAAATCATAAAATTTCTCCAGGATAAAATGAATTAAGTTTTCTCCACGGACTAAAACCAACTTATATAACAAGCGTTTGCGGCGTATTAAATAAGTCATTTAGCCAGACGAAACCATAACTTAAAAATGTTCATGTTTTTTCTTGTTTTGTTTTCCTGAAAAGAAACATAAGGTTGAACAACAAATGGTACGAACAACAACAAAGCTTGGGTTTAACCATTTAACTCAACGTGAACGTTGAAAAACATAAACTGAAATCTACATCCAATAAAATCAAAAGCAAACCTGGCTGCATGAGAATGGACAATAGGATAGTAACCAGCGGAATGAGTCAAATTGTCGAGGGAAACGCCAGAGTGCGAAGGCAACAAGTTTGGAAATCTGAGGGGTTTCTCGACAACTTTGTTGGCGTGACAATTAGGGTGGTGAACGATGTTGACATCTTGTGAAGGAAAAAGGTTAAGGTCTCTGATCTTAGCCGAGAAATCGAACTCGAGATCGGCGCCGGAAAGAGAAGGAAGCGTGAGAAGAAGGAGAAGAGGGCACAGCGTGAAGAAACCGTTACAGTGCCCCATTTTCTTTTCCACACTTTTGTTCCACTTCAGGATCATAGTAATAAAATGTTCTTATTTGCGTACTATCGAAGTTTCCAACGACACGTGGCGCCTGCATGCACTATTTTCCAACTACCTTTATTTAAAGATGGGGAAGCACACACATCCATTTATAGGTGTGGCTATTTTTTTTTCTTACGATAATAATTATTAAAATAAAAAATAAAAAAATTATAATATTAATTTATTTTTATAATTTTAATGTAGATAGTATTTTTTATTGTATAAATAACTTCTTTTATTAAGAATAGTCATTTAAGTTTAAAAGAATAGTTGTTTCAAGAGTAGAATTTTTTTTTTTTATCAGCAATAAGTATATAGATACATATTTAAAAGGAACTTTTTATATTAATGAAATAGATAATAGACAAATATAAATCACAAAAATAATAGGTAGTGTTAATTTAAAGTAGTCTCTCCTTACTATCAATTTAAGTGATATTTAATATCTTTACATCATGTTAAAACAATTTATGCATAAAATTAATTCAATGACACATTTTTTTTTGTTTGATTAATATCTAATCGTGTTTTACCTTACTAATCGTCTTTGTTTAAGTTACGTCAATGACGTAATAACGTAGCTTATTGTTACAAATTCATATTATTCTCTGATGGCGTAACTTAATCATTGTGATAATTTGCAAACAAAGTTTGCCATGGCCCATGGGGCAATCTGACTTGAGAAAATTTTCTCTCTTCAGCAATGGAATGTTCAACATTTATTTCGAGTTAACAGAGTAATTAATAGTGTAGGTACTCTTAAAATGTGTGTACATGTTTTTTACAATAATAGTAAAGCAGTTAAAATGTTAAAAAAATAGCAAGTTAGGATTAAAATAGTAAAAAATATATAATAAAAAGGCAGTTATAAGAATGAATTGATTTTATTAATTGTTGTAAATAACATTTGTTCACAGTTTATTTATTTTACCTTCCCTCAACAACACAAATAGATTTTTGAAACAAATAGAAAAGGAAATAACGAGATTAATTTTAGTATATAAAGATTTTTATACTGATAAAAATAATTTTAGATATATTGTCCAAATCATCAGTTGGTACTATACATTCATTCTACAATTGTAATTAGATTCTCTTCATTGTGGAAGTAGTAAGATTGTTTTTAAGTTTAGATGGAAGAAGAAAATACTCTGAATTTATCCATGGCTCTTTTATTGTGCGTTTTAATAAATAAATAAAAATAGCATCTATAGTAAACTGAATGATCTTAATTACCTGTTACATAGTAAACTGAATGATCTTAATTATTGGTTACATGGTAATCTGAATGATCTTAATTAAAGACCGGTTATGTGAGACATTAGGTTATAGAATTTTGGACGGTTAGGAAAACCCTAAAACAAAAAATTTAAAACAAACATTTAGTATGTTATCATGAAAAATTGATGTTACTTTTCTGATTTTTTTTTTAATATTGACAATAAACAATTCATACAATATTTTAAAGATATGAAACAATAACATCATGTATTTTATAAAAGTTCTATATCCTATTTGGTTCCATAAAAAAATGATGACTCCGAACAGAAATCCTAGGCTTGTCACAGGAAGTCACAACAAAACACAATTGCAGCACATTTTGAATTTATAAATGTAAAAGTAGCATTGATCAAAGCGTCTGTTTAATACATGGATATGAACTTGTTCATTTGCTGATGGATCAGTAGATACAAATAAATTTTTTTTTGTGGGGTTTGTGCATATATAATGAAATGTGTCATTGGATAAATGATGCAAAATAATAACCATTAACGATTTCTACATATAAAAGGATTAGATGCTTGGTTAACTTGGAGGACACCTACAAGAGCAATGAAGTCATTGCATATTAGAGGCTTTACACACAGTTCTTGTTTCATTGGACATTTAACTAAAACTTCCAACAATCTAGTCAAAGAAGCCTTCATCTTCAAGCCAAATATCGACTAAGAAATCTACCATCTCCTGCATGAGCCACCACCAATACATCAATTTTGTTTCAGTACATGGAAGAAATATTATTCAAGAACTCCTTTAGCATCAAATGAATTACTATAAAATGCAGTTGTTCTGGAATTCTCTGAAAGACAACAATGGTAAAGGTTTCTTCAATGTAATAGCTGGAAAAGCTACAAAATGAATGTACAAGTATTGAGTTAAAATTACTGATGCAGGTGTAAATTGGTTAAGAGAAAGTGAGAGCATGTCCAATGCAACAGTCTTATTAAACCTTCTCATGAGATCTTATTTTAGCTTAAGTGGATCTCTCCATACTACATCATTTTTAAAACACTCTTACAAGTTTTGTTCCAATGATAAAATCTTATAAGATTTGCACTTTTATAATGTTTCTTTTGCATTTCAATATTTTACACCTTACAAAATTTATTTAAATATATAAATAAATAAAATTATTTTACAAATCTTAAATTTAAGACCATCACAATATCATACAGCATGTTTCAATGAGACTTTCTAATAAGACCTAAATCTTAAATTTAAGACTCTAGTTAAGACCTATGCATTAGAGATACTTTGAGAAATTGGAGTTCTTTGTGACTCAACAATCAAAACACTTTGGCAAGAAAGGGTTAACTTGATTGTCAACACTATAGTTCATGCTCCGAGATTTACATACTATAAGTAGACTTTTACATTATGAGATTCATTTGAACACATATTTTTATGCATTAGATTAGATTTTTTTAGGTAAAGGAATCTTACAGGTAAGGGTATTGCCTCTGCAAAAGGTTCGTTAGTTGAAAGTAGCTCTTCATAAGACGTTGACCAGCTGACAAAAACATGTTCAAAACTATTAGAGTTGTTAAAGAAGCTAAGTGAATTGGTAATAAAACACAGATTTATCTGTGTACATTATCCCTGTTTATTATTGGACAGAAAACCCTTAACATGTATTGAAGAGAATTTATATGAAAAAATATATATTTGTACACACAAGAAAGAATAAGAAAAGCAAGTGCAGGCCTTCTCAGGTTACAATTTTAAACTTTTTCATGGTCCCCTTTGAGCAATCTATCTACCGGTATTTAAGTCTGATGCAAATTCTTGGTATAACTCAGGTGGAATCTAATTTATGCATGCATGTTTCTCGTTGCATATTGCTATTGATGACATGTTATAAGTGCTATATGAATTAATAAGTTTGATGGAATCAACTATTTGGAGTGATATTTAAGTCTTGAGATTCTCCCAATTAATTGACTAGTGTTTGGGGTTGAACCCTCCTCTTTTGTTTAAGTCTTAATATCATACTTCTTTTCTCAATCCTCACTTTATCAAAGAGCACAAATGAACCACTTTGTTAGTGTTTTTATTTGATTTCCTTTAAGGAGAGATTGTAGTTTTCGGGACAATGTCCACAGATAAATCTATCTTCTATTACCGATTGGTTTGTAAATTCCTGTATGAATGAATAATTAGATTATATAAATGGTTGATAAATATATAAACAATTGTGATCTATATGAATGAATAATTAGATTGTACTTTGATGGCTCTGAAAGTTTATAAAAAGGATGTATAGTTCATCAATTCATATCTTTATGAGCCAGATATATAAAAAAGTGTATTCAATGTAATTACTTTAGATTGGATCATGAAAGTAATTACCATGTAAAATAATTTTCCATAATAATCTAAAATTTATTTCAATAGGAATGCCAGTTATTCCCTCATCAGATAAATTTATCTATTAACCAGTGAACTGTATTTCAGGCATGTAAAAACAACATCTTTTTTATTCTTAGAAACTCTAGTCATGGATATTTCTTTCAGAATTAGTAACAGCTAGTTATGACATTGGGTGATGCTTATATGAGTCACCTTCAACCCAATTTGAAGTTTACAACCAATTTAGTAATTTAATAATTATAACATATGCCAAATAGATATTTAAAATTTAATTACACGTGCCATTTATTGTTTATTTATGAATTAGGTAAATATGTAAATAAATTATTAAAGTGTAATACCAGAAAAAGGAGATCAGATTAGATGACTTCTTTTAATGCCAGAAACAGAACATTTAATTCATTGGCAAGGATGGTTTATCAGGTGAGGAATAGGATTTCACCATGGAACGGGTATAAAAGATGACAAGCAATAGAGTGATTTCCTGTGTCTTAAGCATAATGAAGAAACTTTAGTTTGGAAAATAAGGCTGCAAATATCTATAAGAAAGTAGAAAAATATGTATTAAAAAAACCCTCCAAAACCATTATCTCATTTCCTGTTTTTTCTCATAAAAAGGATAAGATAAAACACCTTCCCAAACTTTCATTACAACTATACTCTAATAACAATGATTAATCCTACTGTGAATGAAAAAAAGTTGGCTTTAGTTATACCTAATAATTTGATCTTTAGCTATTTTTGGTGGATGTTGAGACCTATCACCAATCCATTTTCTTCTATCCTCATGCCAAGCAATTGCAGCTGCAGATATATATATATATATATATCAATTCACATTAGGTTTTAAATTACAGTAGAAAAATTAAAATATGAACAGAAAATAGAAAAACTGAAAAATTATGATAAAGCTAGTACAATTTCATTATTTGTTTCTCTAATTCTTTCTCAGTGAGTTTTACGTAGTATAGGTATGAATGGTGCATGGGCTCTCAAGTGTAGGTACTCTGTTTTTGCATTCCTTCTATAATACTGATACACACATCCATTCCTTTTCTCTCTCTCCTTACATGGTATCACAAGCCAAAGATCTTCCATGGTTTCTTCTTCCTTAGCTACCCTAAACACTGATCATCCTCCTTTGTTCTCCATACATTCAACACTCCAATCAATCTTAAGCTTGATGATGAACATTTCATTTTCTGGTAACAACAGGTTCTTGCAACTGTTCATGATCTTAAACTCACTCAATTCTTGGAAGGGTCGGCCATTCCTCTCAAGTTTAAAACCCCAGAAGATGAGATCACCAACAATATCAGCACTGAATTCCTCAACCATGAACAACAAGATCAACTGCTCATTGTTTGGTTGCTTGCTTCAGTGACCACACTAATTCTTACAAAGATGGTGGGTTTTCATTCTTCAAGAGAACTGTAGATACTCTTGTTGTTGTTGGATCTCCTCTTTCACATGAGGATCACATCAATGCAATTCTTGATGGTTTGTCTAAGGAGTATGACAGCTTCATCACCTTGGTTACTTCACAGCTTGACCCATACAGTGTTGAGGAAATCAAAGCTCTTATACTTGTCCAAGAAAAACACTTTGAGAATAATTGTGCCTCTGACCAAAATCTTCCTCAAGCTAATCTAGTTTATACGTCGTGGTCCACTGACACTTTGCAAAGCAGTCGCGATTGAAACACTTCACATCCGCGTAGAGCTGGATATGTTTTCTATTGCCAAAACAACTTCACAAAGTATTCATAATCTTTTGGCCAAAAGATGAATAACAAAAGTCCTTGGAACAATACTTCTTCCTCTACTTTGTAGGGTTCTCAGGTTCAGTGTCAGATATGTGCCAAGAATGGCCATACTGCCATTGACTATTGGCATCGATGTGATCACAACTCTCAGACTAATATCAGTGTTAATCCTTCTCATACTTTCTCTCCAGTTCGTGACAACAACGAACCTTCATTGCTTGGCACTCCATCCACGTTGCATGATCCTCCCCATATCGAGATAGTGGTTCATCACATCACTCATGACAACACCAATTTATCCACCAAAAACACATATTTTGATTCTGAAATTGTCAAGATAGATAATGGTACAGGTTTGTCCATTCATCATGTTGGCAATGTTGTGTACACTTTGCCACAAGTCTCTCTAAAGCAACTCTAACATGTTCTTCAAATTACCAAGAATTTAATTAGCATTGCACAATTTGGTAAAGACAACAATGTGTTCTTTGAGTTTTATCCTAACCAATGTTATGTTAAACACCAGGACACCAAGGAGATACTCCTTCACGAAAAACTTAAGGATGACCTCCATGTCTTCCCTTCTTTTCATCATTATTTTGCTTTTTCTACTCATAATACTATTGTTTCACCTATGTTGTCTTCTTATCAATTGTGGCATTCTCGGCTAGGACACGCTTTAGCCAAAATTGTTCACCAAGTTATGAATAATTGTAATATACCTTATGTCACACAAATAGTTATGTGAATCTTGTGCTCTCAGGAAATCCTATCAGTTACCTTTATTCTTCAACTATTTATACAAAATCTTTAGAACTTGTTTTCATTGATATTTGGGGATCTTCTCTAGTTGTTGCTTCCACTTGTGCACGTTATTATGTTGCTTTTTCTTGATGCTTTTTCAAAATTCACTTGGTTTTATTTGTTGCACTCTAAGTCACAAATATTTGCTATTTTTCAATCCCTTAAAATATATTATGAAAATCAAAACTGGCTATACTCTCAAGTGCATCCAAACTAATAATGCCAAAGAGAGTTCTTAGGTTTAAAACCATATCTTTCTACAAATGGAATTCATTACAGATTAATTTGTCCACATACTCATGAACAAAACGGTTCAATTGAAAGAAAGCATCGTCACATAGCTTAAATTGGAATTTCTTTGCTTGTTGCTTCTCTTCCTTTCCAGTTTAGGGGAGAAGCTTTTACAACTATTGTCAAGATCACTAATATCTTACCTACATCGGTGCTTAACAATAATAATCCTTATGAAACTCTTTTTTATAGAAAACCTGATTATCACTCTTTTAGAATTTTCGGTTGTGCGTGCTATCCTTTGTTAAGGCCTTATAACAAACGCAAACTTGATTTTCGGTCCTTTATGTGGTTGTTTCTTGGTTACAATTCAAACCATAAAGGATATATATGCCTTTCCACTATTGGTAGAACCAACATTTCTTGACATGTTATTTTCAATGAAAATTTGTTTCCTTACTCTTTAAATCCAAATCCTTTTAAATCTACTAATTTTTCTACTAATAATCAGTCATCACCCACTCTTCCTCTTACTATTATTCAAACTGATAGATCTGACATAGTTGATACTCACTCAAATGATATTTATAATTCTCCAACCAGTTCTAATGTGCAGGGTTTTGACAGTCCCACTTTTCAGGGTTATGGTGATTCTTGCTTTACACCTTCTCCAACTCATCCAAGTATTCCTTCTCCCTCACCAACCAACCAATAATTTTCATCCTATGATTACTAAAGCCAAAGCTGGTGTGTTCAAACCAAAGATTCCTACTACCAGTACTTCTTCGTATGTTGAACAATGTACTTTTCACGATGCTCTCAACAATCCAGATTGGTACCGTGCCATGCAACATACAATGTTGTTCTTGCCAATAATATGGACCTTCACCAATCTCCCAACTGGTGCGAGAAAGGTTGGCTAAAAATGGCTTTTTAAGAACAGATTTAATGCAAAATGGGAGTTTCTAGCGACACAAAGCCAGGCTTGTCACCAAAGACTTTCATCAACCTCAAGATTGAAATACACTGATACTTTTAGTCCGGTTGTTAAGCCTACTACCATACATGTTTTTCTCACCAAAGCTTTATCATCTCAATGGCCAATACATCAAATAGACATCAACAATGCCTTTCTATGTGGTGATTTGGATGAAACTGTCTATATGCAGCAACCTCCAGGCTTTGTATCCAAGGATTCCACTCTTGTGTGCAAGCAAACAAAGGCTATCTACGGGCTCAAACAAGCACCGCATTCTTGGTTTCACAAGCTAAGTCAAACTCTTCCCTCTTTTGGCTTCACTCTTGCTAAAAGTGATCCCTCTCTATTTACTATGTTTTCAAATAGTTTTACTATGTTTATTCTCATATATGTTGATGATATTATCATCACCAGAAGTTCTTCTCATGCCATTGCATCTCTCGTTAAAAATTTTACATCCACACTTTGCCTTGAAAGACTTGGGTTCCTTACATTATTTCCTTGGCATTGAAACTTCTTGGATCAGAGATGGCAACATTCACTTATCCCAAACAAAATACATAAAAGATATTTTGCATAAAGCCAACATGCTTGGGTCTAAGTCACAACCAACATCTATGGTCTCTTTATTATGTTTAACTCAATATTGTACAACGGTTCTAGATTCTTCTCTCTATCATTCATTTGTTGAATCTCTGCAATACTTGACAATCACACATCTTGATTTGGCTTACTCTATCAACAAAGTTTGTCAATACATGCATAATCCGTAGGAACACTATTGGAAGGCAGTTAAACAGATTCTTTGATACCTTGCTGCCACTCTCACTCACGATCTTCTTCGCCGCTGCGCAAAGCTCTCTCTGGTTGGGTTCAATGATGCTGATTGGGGGTGTGATCTTGATGATAGAAAATCTCCCACCAGTTACTGTGTAATATATCTCAGTACAAATCTTGTTTTGTGGTCCTTGCATAAACAAAAGATTGTCTCAAGAAGTAGCATGAAAGCAGAATATCACCGCTCTTGCTGAAATCAAAAGGATTGAATCTCTTGTGCGTGAACTTTGGATCTCTCTCCTTATAGTGAGAAAGGTATTTGAAGCTTGTTTTCTCTTATTACATATTTGGAGTCCTAGTATATATAGATTGGAAAGATATTTCATGGACAATTTCCTCCATATTCCTCAAGTTATGTTATTTCAACGGATAAGCAAAACTATTACATACCATCCTTGTAACTAACATGAATAAAATAGCTATCAACAAGCTATGGGATGTCTAGATAGTTTATTACTTTTCAAGTGGAAAACTAGAACAGAATAGATGAACAAACAATGCTAAAGGAAAACGACCATCTACATACTAGACTATGAACATTACAATGACAAGCTCACCATGATTAACAAAAGTCGAAGTTTGCTTCAAATTTTGCTTTCCATTGGAAAGGGAACTTCTGTGAGCCTTTTCACTGGATCTTTTCACTTCATCTGCAGGTTTAGAATGCTTCAAAGTTTGTTTCCCATTTGAATGGGAACTTTCAGCACAGAACTCCATCATATCCAAACTAAATGACTATTCCCCGCAGTAATTATACAGTAAATATTAATACTTGTTTCCTTCAAAAGATTAGAGGTACCTCCAAGCTTCCTTACAGTTATTGCAGTTCATGTCACAGGGTTTGAAAAGAACTGGTGCTCATCTATCATGGTTGCTGCATAATGACGAACAACTATCAAAGGAAAACTATTGGCAAAGTGTAATTTGTGTTTGTTGTACAACGCTAATAAAACTGGAAAAAGAAAACAAAAAATCAACAAGGTAAAGTAAAAATGGATAAAATAGGATGAAGTGTAAATTTCACAAATTGTTTACAACAACATTCATAAATATCTTCCTTCAACAGTAGTTTTCTTCATGCATTGCTTTAAATTTGCACCAACACTCATAAAACTTATCTTCCCCCAAGCCTCATTTTCTCTAATTGGTTCCACATTATATCTCTTCTATAATGTGGTATCAATTGCCTGAAGATTATGATAATTTGGGGTATTATCAAGGAAACCAAATAAATGGAGGTGACAAAACCTCTGCGTGATATGTTATACAAGTTATACATTGCACATAGTAATGGTCTTTTCCTATAATGCAGAAAGTGAACGTTTCTGAGTTCTCAATGACAATTTAATTAGTAGTTATGCAAAAGTTAACACTGGATTCCAAAAAATGGTGTGTAACAATTTTTAAACAAGCCAATTCACCCTGTACCTGCTTTGTTTTCCAATTTTGGCCAGTAATTGAAATGAATAAATGACAGAATGTGCAGTCTCACAAGTTCAAATATAACAAATATGAACATTCAATTCAAGTTATTTCAGATACATGAGCATCATTCCTGAAATCCTAAAGTAAAACAACCTGAAAATTACAGTCTCTTCGACCTGATACCATACAAAACTCGATGCACGCTTTTCCTAATATTTCAACTTCAACTGGAATACAACAAGTTTGGTACTCGGATCCTGATAAGTAACCCAAAAACTTGGAGAACCCACTTTCAGAAACTAACTGTTAGGGAGAACCAGGCACCTAAATCCTTCACTGAGTATCCTATATTACTCTATGAAGGACTTAGGTAGCCCTTAATACCCAAGTTCCTATCAAACACAATATTATGAAATGAAAACTTTATCCATTAATTCAATTCACTTCCCTTCCAGATCTGAAACAAAATACAGTAGGTAAAGAACACAGCTATGCTACTTCAAGATCCCAAATCTTCCTGACTTGAAACACCCAACATTGTTTTTATATAAACAAAAAGGAAACAGAAATTCAGACAAACCAAAGACCGTATTTGAATAATACCCTGCAAATCAATATTTTCATACTGTATACAGCTCAAGACTTGTGTCGGTTTCAAATGTACAATTAACACAGCACAGCTTCATCATGAAAGCAACATAAACTGGCAAGCATGCACGCGAATAACACAAATTCCAAAGCAAATAACAAAAAAAGTAAGAGATTCCCAATAATTCCAAGTAAGAGACAAAACCAAACAACATTGTCCCTCAACGAGGAATGCATTTAGCAAAAGAAAAAAACTACACCAGATCTGAATAAAAAAAACAGCATACGAAACACAAAACAAAACAAACAAACAAACAAACAAACAAAAAAACTGAACTTTTGTGCGATATCCTGATAAAGAAAGGAACAGGGAATACCCTTATGGTGGTTTGAGTGACGGTAGGTGGTGGTGGCTGAGCAAAGAGATTAATTGTAGGAGAATTAGAAGCTAAGAATTTCAAGGTACGTTTTAGAAACGTTGGTCTCGGAGTTTAAAAGCATTTAGCCACAACAATTAACAGAAGAACATGCATTTTCTCCATTCTCTACGTTTTCAATTTCTGCTTGTGGACATGTGTCTGTGGCGACCTGCCACCACTTTTTTATTTATTTATTAATAAAAGTTTTCGGTATTTTAATTTATATTTCAGTTAAGCTAACACATAAAATAATCAATTATTTATTATTATATAAAAAAATATTATTCAAAAATAATAAAAAATATATAAAAGGATTAATTCATATGTTAAAATTCTAAGTAGATTACATTTATTTATAAAAGATTTAAGAATGAACTAAATAAAAGTCTATTATACCAATAAAATATAATTTTTATAAATAAATTTTAAATTAATAAGCATTTCACCAATTATTTTTAACTATTACTATTATTTATGATAAACTTGCAGAGGTAAAGATTTATTTTATACCACATACAATAAAAACATATTCTTAATACAACATTATAATAATATTATAATATTTAAAACTGAAAAACAAATTAAATATAATTAAAATGTTATTTTATTGATGTGTGAAATATATGTTTTCTATTGTGGTGTTTATATCACCACCTCTCCCAAATTTTTTCTTAACACTGAATTTATGATGATTTCTCACAATGTTAAAATGAAAAGTCTTTTCTTTTGCATTAATAATTTTATTGCATGTTTTATTGTTTTTCTTATTTCTCTCCTAAATTGCAAAAAATGTTATAGATAATTAGAATTATCCCTTTACAAGAACTTTTGTTTTCACTTGGAAGAGTTTGGATAAACTGTTGCTGTTTATTATTTGTACAGGTGTAATAGCAATATGACTGGAATACCCCTCCACCAACCATTCATGACATGAAGGTGGACCAGAATTGAAAAAGCATTTGAGAGGCTTTTAGTCATTTGAGGTCATAACAATGACGCAACAACTTCAGCTCCTAAGAACCACACACGATTCCTCTTGTTACGTATCTAAAGTAAAATAAATATAATGGAAATTATAATAAACTATTCCTTTTACGAGTGTTATACCCGATTGGTTTTTATGTTTATTGAGAATTATAGTCATAGTTAATTACATCGTCTTGTTGGTAGAAAATAGTTTTAAAGTATAATTATATAACTAAATTGATATTTAAATATTTATTATTAGAGTAAAAAATGTATATAAATAAAATCATCTTTTTAAAACTATTATATTTTTTTGTCTTTTCTTTAAGATTCTAACCACCTTTTTCATTTGAATGACTAAGAGGTTATTTTTATATTTTTGACGGTGAAGAAAGTAATATTGTTCTATCAAAATTTTAGTTAGATTATGTTCATTTTTGCTCTCTTTTTTTTTAGTGAATTTTGAGTTTTAGTGTTTACCTGAGCATATATGGTTGCATGTGATGTTTAAAATTTCACTTGTTAGTTCAGAGTCTCATGATATATGCTTGAATCATTGATAAAGACTTTGTGGTACAAGTTTAGGATTAGTTCTTGTTAGTTCAAAGTTCCAGTGATATGCTTGAATCATGACCAGGACTATGTGGTGTAGGTTAAGTTATCCCAAGAGTTGGAACTCTTTATAAGCACACTATCCCGACCAGTCCTCGATCATCGATTCCAATGACTGACCTCAAACATCGCACACCGGTGCCTGATAGTGGAAAGGGGCCAAGTACGATGGACCCCATATGCACCTATCAGAGGATTGGTGAGTCTTCAAACATCAGTACTATAGACCCCGATGTTGGAGATCGACATCGGCCCTCGCCAACAGAAGGAGAGATCGGACATCGGCAGTCTAAACGTTATGATGGGCCATGAGAGGTGGGTCCCAGAATTATGCTAAGTTAACAGTTAAGGCATTAGATATGTGGGAAACCTAAGTCACGAACAATCCATGCACGTGGTGTGTATAGCGCATGCAAACGCGACCTGAGTGAATAATCCTGGGAAGCGCTAAGGCACATTAGGGTTAGGGTTTCTAGGGAAAGTTGCATGCATGACATGTGAATACTTAGGGCACCCACAAAGCAGATGGCGCTAGATATTAGGTGTACAAGTTGGTACCTAGGCGGCCACTCTGTTATTCGTTGCACTCCAGTTAAGGGAAGTCCATGTGCCAGATATGCTAAGATTACGTAAATAGTGGCGCAATAACGTTCCCCAAGGAGCCCTAGACAAGGGTAACAACACAAAGGTAAACCCTAGTCTCAACCTATATAAAGGGTGTCAAGAACCCTAGCAAGGTACACAGTTTCTAAGACTGAAACTACTTTATACACTTGGTATTTCTTTGTCTTTATACTGACTTGAGCGTCGGAGTGCAAACGACCGTCAAGGCGCCCTTTGTCTTTGCAGATGAGATATTTCTTGATTAAGGAAGTACGATTCTTAGGCGGAGATAGAAGGGTCGAAGGTTGTCGTTAGAAGCAACTGATGCAGTGAGTCAACCGGCGGGAACACACCTACTTTTAATTAGTAAGGGAAATTAATTTTGTTTTTCAATAGAACCTTTGGTAGAAATCTGGATGTGAATGTGACATGGTTACCAACTTTCGAATTTTCTTGCAATGATGTTTTGAGTGAATTAGTAGTCTTGATTTAGATTGAATGTCAGAGCATAGATATGTTAAATTTTGTTAATTTGGTAAATTACATGTTGATAATGAATGAACAAGCAATTGAAAGTGTTTAAATTGTATTATGAATCATTTAAAGTATAAAGACTAATGAGTGTTGATTGTTTGAATCCGAATGTTTAATTTGAATGAATTTGATTTAAAGATCATGCATTTATAGATATATAGGTTGACACGCTGAATCAGAGTACTTGTACAACTTTTAGTAAGGTGGTATTAATTTTGGTTTGATATGTTTTGTGAAAATATAGATTTGATATTGAATTTTTGAGAGAAAGCTTAAAGATATCAATTTTATGAAAGTTTAGCTTGTAATTTTTGCTCAAGCGATGATTTTTCGCTCAAGTTAGAATAAGGCATAATTGTATTTTCACTCAAACGAGCGAATTCTCACTCAAACAAAAATGGGAAAAAATATATTGATCCCACGTCTATTTTCACTCAAGCAAAAGGATTATCAATCAAACAAAAATAACACTGGAACTAAACTTATTCTCGATCTCAATTTTTGCTTAAGCGACAAGATTTTTGCTCAAACGATGTCTATTTTCGCTTAAGCTAAGCAAAACTTAAACTTTTGAAATTTAGTTATGAAATGCTGTTTTATAATTGTTTATTATTTTAATTAAAGTTTATGTAAATTTTATTTATATAAGTAATTGAAAATAATTAGTTGCTTAATTATGTAATTTCTAGTAATCTGGGTAGAGAACCGTAACATATTAATTACAAGACTTTTTTTATAACTCATTAAACGATAAAATAAAGATTTGAAAAGGATCCAATTTGAATAACACATTAAATAATGGTTGAAAATGAAATACAATTTATCATAAAAATCAAAACTTTTCAATGATCCATCAAACGCATTAAATAGCTTCCTTTATAAGAGAATTAATGATTTGACAAAAGACTAGGAAAATGTCTTACAACAATTAATTTTAGATAACAAAATATACTTTTTTTTTATACTTTGTCTCCAACACCAAATGCTAATATTTAAAAACTAACAATAATAAACATAATAAACTAATGCATGTTTTCAAATACTTTTTAATAGTAAAAGCAACTTTGATTAACTTTTAGATATTTTTCTTTAATTCAAAAAATGAATTTCCGTTGCCGGGACTTGAACCCGGGTCTCTCGGGTGAGAGCCGAGTATCCTGACCAACTAGACTACAACGGAAGGCATACTACATTTGAATAACGAATATATAAGAAAATTACCAAATTTAAACAATTTACTTAAGACACATATTCTTCTTTTTTTTTCCTCTACAAATTTGAGTATACTTTGATACATTCTCTCAATCAGACATTTAAATAAAAGTAAGTTAGATATTCGACTTTTTCTTCCTACACCCCATTGGTACTAATTGCACTTTTGATACAAAATAAAAAGATTAAAAATACTTATTTTGTAAATAAGTTTTAGAAATTTTGTTCCAAAAAACTTGTTTTGAAAAAATTGTTTAAGAACATTTTATGTTTTCGAAAACTTGTTTTGGAAAGCTCATTCCAAAAAACTTATTATAGAAAACTCATTTAGAAAATATCATATTTTTTTAAAAAAAAAAACTTATTCTAGAAATTTTGTTCTGAAAAACTTATAAAAATCATGTTCTAGAAATCCTATTCCAAAAATTTTGTCATAGAAATCCTCTTTTGGAAATCATGTTTTGAAAATTTAAAAAAGCTTTTTCTAAAATACTTTTAAATCTGAAGTCACTTTTACAAAAGGTAAAATGCTCATTTAAAAAACTTAAAAGGGTGCAGCTAGAAATTATAGGAGTAGGAAGAAAAAGCGTTGATCTTTTTACTGGTATTGCATACTGTGGGAAGAAATATGTTAGTGGGTTTCAATAGTGATTGATTCATCTTCGCGCTTATTGGGCTGAACCTTGATAATATACTTCGGGAAATTACTTCCTGAAGCATATCTGCACCCAATTTCAGTATGAAAAAGACGAAAATACCCTTAAATAAATAGAATTATACATTACAGATCCTCTTTTTCAAAATGTTTCAGATTTTTTTTTTCAAAACGAATTTTATCTATTACAATTTTTTTTATCCGGTGAGATTTTGAATTTTGAATTCCAGATATATCTTTTTGGAATGTATTATTTTTAATTCTAAATTTTTATTTGGCATTTTGAGAAATAAAAAGTTATGTTTGGTGCAGATTAAGAATGATTGGGTCTAGGAAGAACTTGCATGTACTTCGAGAAGAAGATAGTTTCTTGTGCAAAAATTAGGATTATAAGCTTTTTTTTTTGGTAATGACTATAATTTAAATAAATGGTCATGTAATTTGAACAAACAAATTATTATGGAGGAGAATAATAAATGTAGGGACCTACGAAGGATAATTAATCTTTTATACAATTGCTCATATCACTTCAATAAATCAAAGTCATCTTTTGTATACTTTTCAATTTAGTTTATAGTGAAATGACATCTACATTATTATGGAGGAGAATAATAAATATAGGGACCTACGAAGGATAATTAATCTTTTATACAATTACTCATATCACTTCAATAAATCAAAGTAATCTTTTGTATGCTTTTCAATTTAGTTTATAGAGAAATGACATCAACATTATTATTATAAATTTATAAATAATTAGTAGTTAAAAATCAATTTAAAAATTATTTAATATAATAAAAATTAATTTAGAAACTAAAATTTATTTTAAATTTTAAAATAATTTTACTATAACAACTAATTATTTTTTTTATAATTAATTTTTATTGAATGATTTTTTTTAATGTTGGATTAAGAGATTTATTTAGTTTTAATTTAATTGTTTTTAAGGAGTAAACAAATGTAATACACTTTCGCGAAGAGTTGAAAAAGGTATTAAGCCCAAATCATTGTATGAGTATTATAAAATATTTTTTGATGTCACAGGAAGTAAAACAAATATATATTGGCACGCTTATTTTTATATTATGATTTTTTGGTTTTTCTATTTTTGAAAAATAATATTTGTGGTGTAACATTCCTTTTTCAATTTAAAAAGAATCACAATGGTGATCTAATATTCAACTTTGCATATTGAATCTTAGTCTTACATATTCCTTTATGATATATATATATATATATATATATATATATATATATATACTTTTGCACCACCAAACTCACACTATAACATGGCTTACGGTTTAAAACAATGAATATTAGATCTCTTACTATATTTAAGAACTTAGATTTCCATTATGTTAAACTTTGCATCCTCTCATGAATTTTAGATCTACTTAAGCAAATTAAAAATTAAAAACACTTGGAGTTCTATACTTAAACAAATTCCATCATGTTGATATTAATCACATTTTAGTTTCGCTATTTGCAGTTTACCTATTTTTTTTATATTTTTGTTGGACATATTAAAGAACTTGATTTGAAGAGTTATTGATTGATTTCATATAAAACTTCGTTTAATTATCTAATTTAATTTTGATATTTATATTTATTAATTTTATACATAATTATATTTTTTAAATAATGTAGAGAAAATTTTCAATATGTTTACCAGATCAACAAGAAAGAATTTTGAAATGCAAAGTGTTATAATCATAAAAAATAATTTAAAAAGACTCGACAAAAGAAGAGTAAACTAAATTAGATTGAAGATAGAACATGCAATATATTATGTTACTGTTTAAGGAATTCAAAAAGAAAAAGTTATGATTGGAAAAAACAAATCAAGCCTTTGACTCTGAGGTTTTGGAGTTTTGTACATATTTTGCTGAATTTCAGGAACCGTGTAAGAACATATAGAAAAACATATAGAATCACCAACTGCAAGAACATATAGAAAAACAGATTAATTTGAAAGAGATTGATGAATTTGAAGTGAAGGTTAATGTAATATAAATATCACTTTCAAATTTATTTGGGTAAGATGTAAATAAATCTTATTTGTAGGTGAAACATTGAAGAGTAACTGATATTTTTATAACTTCACTTCATTCAGTAAAACATATTTTTCTAGCTTTGAATTTAATTACAACATGTCACTGTTGATTTTAAATTGTAAAACTAAGTCATTTTAGTATGATAAAAGTATATATAAGAATTGAAGTACATAGTGAGAACTAAATAGTGGACAAATAATGAAAATGTGTGAAAAGAAGAAGGAAATACACTTTTCTGTATACAGTAATATATAAATAATAAAATAATGACTACTCATATTTTAAATTTGCAATGAATAATTTAAATTATAGTAAAAATAAAATTTTAATTAATAATAATTATTTTAAAGAATGAATATTAAGTAGACAAATAATATTTTGAAGTAGATTATTATTATTATTTAAAGATTGATATAGTGATTATAGGAAGTAGATAATATTCTGAAGTAAATTATTATTATTTAAAGATTAATACGGTGATTATATTTTACCATTTAAATATTTGATCACACTAAATCATATTTTTAATAATATATTAGTTATATACTTAATCACAAAATTGATTTTTACATCTTTTTTTGTCTATATATTTGATTATTAAATTAATCTTTATAATAATAGATCATTAAATAATGATAATTAACTTAATTTCTATCATCAGTCACTAAAATTTAAATTAGTTTCTAATCAGTGAGTAATTTTACCATTTTAAAACTATTAAGAAAATGTGTTATACAAATGACCTTAGAGGAGATGAGTATATTTTTCTTAATAAAAGAAAAAACAATATATAGTTATAAAATTAGAGTAATTTCAACAATCCGTTGTAGTCTAGTTGGTTAGGATACTCGGCTCTCACCCGAGAGACCCGGGTTCAAGTCCCGGCAACGGAACTTTTTAATTTTTTTATATTCCGTGGACACACACCATTTTCCATTTTCACAGTTCTCGTAAACACTCCATCAGCAACTAAAATTCACCAAACATTGCAGATAACTCTTAACATGATATGATCTGTTTTCATTCATAAAGATCTTATTATAGATAGTGCACACGTACACATATATATCTTCACAACTATAGTACATATGAAAGTTCTAGTTATAGGAAGCATAATGCAGAAGTAGGTAGCTAATAGGAAGCATAATTGTGTGAAGCTGTTTGTGTTTGAGTCACCATTGCAGTAGAAACCATTGTGTTCATTCCACACATGCCATGCCCTCGGCAGAGCTTGTAATACCCATCTACTCCCCATCTCTTTCCCCACGAATTCTTGATGATCCAGTATGGTTTGTTGCCAAGTCTCAGAATTGAGAAGCCTTTTGCTCTATAACCCACAAGCAACACACCATGGTTCAGCCATTTCTTGCTGCATATGAGAGGGCACGAGACACCCCCAATGTATGTTTGCATGAAAATTGCGTTCAGACCAACTACACATTAAAGTCCATGAATGTTAAGACATACAGATACTACTAACATTAAACATTAAGGATTGTTTTATTAAGGGGACTTACCAGCAAGTGGACCGTGTTTGACTAAATATGCAGCAATTTGGTTTTCATCCACAGGAATGTTGGTGAAATTTGTGATCCTAACTGCTACTTTCCCTGGATCAAACTTGCATTCACCTTTCGCCCCTGTGTAGGGGTATGAAGACTCCTCCTCCAACCCACCAGACTGCAGCAAATACTTGTAGGCATTTGTCATAAGACCTCCCATACAGCCATTGTCACATGTGGTGCTTTCTGTTATGTCACACTATGAAAAAGAAATTGAAGAAAAAATCATCACCCATTAAGAAAAAGGCAATAAAGAAAAACCCCACCCAGTTAAGAAATGAATCGAGATGCATAAAATTTGTGACATTTATTTATGTGCATTTAAAAACAATGAAGAAAGCAAGTTACATGGAGATATGCATCTAACAATAATCCTTGAACAGAGATGTTTTTAATATAGTACCTGGCTGTCACAGTCTACGAGCTGTTGTTCACTGAGATTGAGGAGCTTTCCGGTGGCAATAAAATTGGCTCCTTCTATAGATCCTGTGGTGCTGAAAGCCCAGCATGATCCACATTTACCCTGTTTTCATATTATGCACAAAGTATGCCATTACTCTAAGAAGACAGATGAATTAAGTCTTCACATCACTAATTAGCTAAGGAAAATAATTTCTTTCTTCTTCAATTTTATTTTTATAATTTTAATTTTTTTTCATATACCTTCCTTATTTATTAGGTGCGAGACATGCAGTACCAAGTATCATTGTCAAATTAAAAAAACTGAAACAAGAAATTATGAGGTGGAATTTAATTTTTCTCCCCATACATTTTTTACTATCAATGTAATTTTTGAATAGTGATATTGTTACTAATTGTTGATAGCTGGAATCAGTTAGCTAATAATAAAATAAAAATAATATTAAATACTTCTAATAATTAGTTAGTAGTGTGAAAAAAAATATACCACTTCAAAAAATCATAATACTCATGAATTGTAGTTGGTTGAAAATGTAATTATTTTCATAGAAATTAAACCTAAACTTATCATACATATATACCTGCATCTTAACTTCGGTGACAGCCCCTTTTTCTCGCCAATCGAAATCCTCCGGCAGTCCATCCACCTTCAACGGCGGTGCCACATCTCTGACGCCATTGTTCCACGGGAAGCCGCCATTGACACCGGTGTAGTGCCGTTGAAACTCGTCCTCGGTTAGATCGGAGAACTGCGTGACGCCATGGATGGCGGTGGGGTCGAGCGCCTGGTTCTCCGCCGCTCTCAGCATGTTTCCGGCGAAAATCTCCAAACGCTGTAAATACTCTTCCCTGGTGGAGTACTTCTTCCCGTAGTTCTCCATGAAGACATTGAACTTCTTCTCCGTTCGCAGAAGTTGGTTGTCCTGGAGCTTCAACTTTTTGGCTATGTCGTGAACCGTGGTTTGGCGAGCAGAGGATAGGGTTAGAGCGAAGAGAACGAGTGAAATACGTGCGAAGCACGTGAGGGCATGACCTCGCTTTGCCACCATGTTCGTGCGTGCTTCCTCTACCTGCTCTGCTACTAACTTCGTTTTTCTTCTTCTTCTTCTTCTGCGTTTTATGGGGTTTTCTTCGTGAATGTTGTAATTACAGTTATAGCCTTGGAAGGGTGGTGCTGGAGAGCACATGAGGGTGTAGTGCAGGGGTAGGAGTGTGAACTTCAAGCGCATGGAAAGGTGGCAGCATGCAGCGGTGAGGCTCAACATGCAACGTGACACGTGGGTAGGGCTCAGAGTCTTAAACTTTGAGTAAGACCAAAAATAATATTTTCCTTTACTTCATCTTTTATCAAAAATAATATTGATAATTTAATCAATTTATTAATAAAAAAAATATAGTCGAAGTAGAAATTAATTAAATTATATTAAACTAAGCACTATAAAGTGAAGTGAATGGTTTATATCCTAGAGATACTCTTGAAATATTTTAATAAATGAACCTTTGTCTTCGGATTTTGTTTTAAAAATAAATCTTTATTCATAAAAATAGTTAAATTAGATTTTTTTTTCTCTTTTAATAAAGTTTCACGTATGGACTAATAATGTTTATGATTTGATTTCTCTTAATAACGTTGGTCTACGAACCTACATCATAATGGTCAAGGAAAGCAATTATAATGTAGTGAATTTTGTAGATGCCTTCGAAGATTTTATATGGTACACATACTTGATGACGTACTTTAGTTCAACATACATGGTGTCAGACATGAGACAATTGACTAGGAATAGAACTCCCGAATCAAAACTTTGTTCAATCAATTAGGTTCAATCTTGAGGGCACACAAAGGTCACAATCAATTAGGTTAAAGCTTGAGGGCACACAAAGGTCACTAGAACAGAGAAAGGTCACTAAAACCGATTGGGCCAAAAACGCACGCAAACAAGAAGTTTGTTGTCAAGGGAAATTGGTTTTACGTGAGACTTTGTTCTTATGTAGTAAAAAACCTCTTTATTAAAACTATATTAAGATTTATAAATCTTATTCTTATTCATTAACTCGTTCATAACTTAAACTTAACAAATTTTTAAATTCGAATAAATGTGTCAGAAGAAGCACATTAGATAAAATTATTACACTCAGGACAGGATTCCAACGTCAATCACGGAGATTTTGTTCACGTGAAGAAATCTCTGGATATATATATATATATATATATATATATATATATTTTATTTTATTTTTAGGACGAAAACATGAGATACTTAATTGGAAGGAAAGAAAGAAGGAATCAATTTTCCCCTCACCAAAATGTTAACATATCATAAGTATTATTTTATGTTTATTCCAAGTTGAGATTTTTTTCTTAAAATATGCTTCTGAAATCAAATGATTAATAGTATCACATATAATAATGCGTGATAATGAATTATTAACAACAAAGAACTGAAGGTAAATTATTAATTTATGACGACTATAAATGTGAGAAGGAATAATTTATTGGTGATGAGGTTGATAAAGAGGACTTTGAAAATTACAACAGATGCAGACAAGTGCAGACACATGTATAACACAGTGCCTTACAACTGTCTAATAATAGAACAAAAGCATAATAACTATTGAACTAAACACAGTTCTCTAAACAATTGATAAACATTTATACTTCTTCGTGGATCTGCAAGCAAAGTGCACCTTCCCCTTCATGGCTTTCACTTTCACTTCCACACTTTCTGCATAGATCCTACACAAAACACGTATACAGTCTGTCAGTTCACGTTACCCCTTACTAAAATACGCTAAGAAAAGGATTTCACATATTCAACCCTAAGAGAATGTTTCATAAGATAAATCTTTGTTTGAAATGAAAGATATTTACGCAACAATAAAAAAGAGAACGAAAATGGGTAAGAGGAAACGTTGGAATTTGTAATGAGGTGTGCAGGGAGGATTTTATTACCATGTGGTGTGATGCAAGGGTGGTATCTAGTAGTGGTAAGGAGGAGGAGGAGGAGGGGATTTGTAGTAGTAGTGGGGTGGAGGTGGTGAAGGGACTGGAGGAGGAGGAGACTTGTACTTATAAGGCTTCTTGTGAGGTGATGGTGGAGGAGAGTGGTAAACTGGGGTGGGGACATGGGGAGGGTAGGTGGGAACTGGTGGCGGTGGGGAGTGGTAGACTGGGTGGGGGTGAGGGTAGCGGTGCCTGTGCACTGGTGGAGGAGGGGAAGAGTATTTGTATGACTTCTTAGGAGGGGGTGGAGGAGAGTGGTAAACTGGGTGTGGGTGAGGGTAAGGCTTGTGCACTGGTGGTGGGGGAGATGGGTATTTGTATGGCTTCTTTGGTGGTGGAGGTGGTGGGGAGTGGTAGATTGGGTGAGGGTGAGGGTGAGGGTGTGGGTGAGGGTAATGGTGAGGAGGGGGTGGAGGAGATTGGTAGACTGGGTGTGGATGAGGGTAGGGCTTGTGCACTGGTGGTGGTGGAGATTGGTAGACTGGGTGTGGATGAGGGTAGGGCTTGTGCACTGGTGGTGGTGGAGATGGGTAGTGGTAGGGAGGTGGTGGTGAGGAGACTGGTGGAGGTGGAGGAGAGGAGTAGGAGTAGTGGTTGCCGGAGATTTGAGATGGGAGGCTGAAAAGGATAATGGCAAATGCAAGAGTGATAGAAGCAGAGGCCATTAGGGACCCCATTTTCCTCCAACTGAGTTTTGGTTATGCTCTAAAGTGAGCTTCTGCATCCCTTTTTATAGTTGCTTCTGAACCATTTAACTCCAACCTACACCTTTCTTAACTCTACTTTTTTTCACTTCCACACTCACCTTCTCGGAAACACGTTATCACGTACGTAATCCTGGTTTTGAACTATTGCCATGACATTGACTTTCAAACCCTTTGGAACACGGTTTTGGATTCGATTCATCTATCAAAATATTACGTGCCTTTTTTTATGCAGATCTCTAATCAAAATATCAACTTCATTTGATGATGTGTAATGTATTCTTCCTATTATGCATGTTGTTGAAGTAAAACTTCACTTATGATCATGATTGAATAGGAGCATTAAAAAATACTAACCAAAAACATCTAAGTTTTGTTGCTTTGAAACTAATTAAGAAGGTTAACATTACAAGTTAAATATGGTAAACTTATTGGTTTGAATTATTCTGAGTCATAAATATTGTATTGTAGAAGTGCTTTTGATTGTGTAGAAATGAAAAAGGTAAAATAAAAATAAGTGCAGGGATGCCAGACTGTGGAGTCTGTAGCTAGGCTGAAATGCTGACACAACCTTTATTTTTCTCTGTGTGGCGGAAGAAAAGACAAACAATATGATTTAATTATTTGTTGCTTCTAGCACTGAAACATCACTCTGTTAAAAAACATGCATAATTTTTGGGTACTACTTTTTCGTTAAAATAATGACATAAATGAATTCAGCTGTATCAATTGAGGAACTAAAGTAAAAATATGGATAAATTTTTCACATATTTTAAAAATTATTTTTCTAACTTACTTTCCCAATTCATATCTAATTTCAGAATCTTTGAAACTTGTACTTGTCTAAAGTGGTACTGCATGATATAGGGGCACCTAAAACTACATATTTTTCATCCTTCCCTGTCATTAATTAAGTATTTATTAAACTATTTTTTCAGTTCTAATAACTGTATGAAAAAAAAAAATCTCCACTGAACAAACTACAAGTTTTTTTTTCTCTTTTTTTTATATATTTTAATAAGTATTTTTAGAAAACTAAATAAAAAGGAACTCAAACATTTTTATAGGCTAAATTTCTTTAAAAAATTGTGCATCGTAAGAAGGATAAGTGGGAAGGTTTCAACTTGGGAGATAACACTCTAAAGTGAAAAAACATTTTAAATTGGGAGTTGAACTTTCTTTGCCAGCTCAATGCAGGTCCATATATATATATATATATATATATAATATTATTAAAAAAAATTATAAAATAGAAACTAAATTTTTATAGACCAAAATAATTAATTATAATAAATAAATTAAATAGTAACTAAATTAAAGATCACTTTAAAATTAATTTCAAAATTAATTTTTATTATTATTAAATAGTTTCTAAATTGGTATCTAATTATCA
This sequence comes from Phaseolus vulgaris, assembly GCF_000499845.2. Lineage (NCBI taxonomy): Eukaryota > Viridiplantae > Streptophyta > Magnoliopsida > Fabales > Fabaceae > Phaseolus > Phaseolus vulgaris. Next base: position 10,865,645 of record NC_023753.2, read on the forward strand.
ACTAATGTTTTAATTACCAATTATTTAGTTTCTAAATTTGGTTTTTAAAATCTTGTTATTAATTAAATATCAATTTAAAAACTATATAATAATAATAAAAATTAATTTAGAAACTAAAATTTCTTTTATTTTTTAAAATATCTATAATTTAGTTACTATTGCAACTAATTATTTTGATCTTTAAAAATTGATTTTTATTTCATGATTTTCTTGTAGTACATTGATTAATGCTTAAAATAAATTTATTAAGTAATAGATTTAAGACGAGGTTGATATTTACTTACATATTATATATTATCAAATATTATACTTTGATCTAAAATTTTCAGCACGTTTTCTTAGGTTGAAATTTTCTAATTCGTGGTATTGTAATTTTCTAATTCGTGATATTATATATATATATATATATATTTTATTTGATAATAATATAATAACCGAGGATATGCTAAACTCAATCAATTTTGTTAAGATAAACTTAACTCTGATTTTATATTAAATAATAAATTTTAAATATAATTTAATCTTATAAACTGAATTATGAATTATAAAGTTAGGTTTATAATTATTTGTATATTATAAAAATCTTCATAATATTTTCAATTTTTGTTAAAATGTATATTCTTTTTATTTTATTTCTTGACATTATAAATTATACGAAAAAAAAATGGTATTCTATGCTCCATTCCCGAAAGCACCATTTCACGTGCCATTGTCATGCATTTCTACCTATAATAGCTTACTGGAGTAGGCCAAGACTCACGAGTTATCCAAAGTAATCTTTGTTTTCTATTTTCCCTCTTTTTCGGGAACTTAAATTAAAATGTTTTTTTGATTAAATATAATTAAAGTTAATTTAAACTTATTATAATATAATATTATAAGAAAGGATGTGGATAAACACAGTCATTAAGAAAATGTATTACTTTACATAATTGTGTATAAATTATTATAATATGATCAATTATATTATTTTACATGCTCAATTAAATGTTTTCAGAGAATTATATTTGAAGTTGGAAATATTTTTGTATGAATTTCAAACTCTTTTTTCTTAATCTGTAAAGCTGGGATGAATTATTGAATGAAAACTCCTCAACAGATAATTCAGAAGTGACTCAAAATTCAGAAAACAGAAAGAGAAAATCAAATTAAATTTAATGAATAGTTTTATTTCCAAGGCAGCATAGGGTATCCTAATTTCACTAATATTAATTTGAAAATTTACAGTATTCGGGATTTTATTTTGTAATGTCTTCTGTAAATTGTTAAATATTATTGTTGAGATCTACCTACCTATCTACCTAGCCAACTTCATAAAATATTTAATCACCTTTAAAATTTATGTTTTATTATCTTTATCCATGAATTAAATTTAATGATTTTAAAAAATAAGTTTATGTTACAATTAAAATTATTTTACTGGTATACAAGTATATTTTACATATTCAGAAATATTTATTTGTTATAAATTTTAATAACTGTAATTTTGATTTTCAAATATAAATTATAATTGTAAAATATTTTATATAATAATTTTTTTTATTATAATTTCTACTTATACAAAACGTAAATATTTATTCGAATAATACTCGTGAAATTGCATGTGCATTTGTTGAATCTGAAGATGGGCTAGTATAATTAATTTTTATAGACAAAAAACTGTGATTGTATCTTTTCAATAATTTGTAAATCAGTTTCTTTTCTATGCATATACTGATGAGACTTAAATAAAGATTTTGTGTATTAGTTAAACATAAACAAATTTCAACCATATTGATTCCTACTTAAAACACCATTTCCAATAATAATACATACAAATCCATCCACAGAAAATACAAAACGATTTATCAGAGCTAAAATATAATGTATGATATATCATAATCTTTATTAGCATGTGCTTGCTACTATAATTAATTAAAGTTTTAGACAAAAATTACCTTTGAAGATAACTTGATACACCTAAAGAGTTCCAACATAATGCAAAGCTAAAGAAATATAGGAAATGAGCGTGGGTGGTTCAGTGTGAATTGGATAGGAGATAAGACTCTATTAAATAGACTTCCTGAAAGTCTAAATTCACCCAATCAATCAAAATAAGTTTGAATTCAAACTTCATTGCCAAAATGAATCTCTGTGACATTTTGATTATTGTACCCAAAGTGAAAATTGTAGCCATGTGAACATAAAGTTCTGAGTAAAGTGTACGCTTGACATGTATTTTGAGGAAGAAAACATTGTTTGTGAGAAAATCAAGTTGTTGCTGCACGACTTTGCAATTGAAGTTGCCAATAATGAGAAATTTTTTCATTTTGTGCTTATGCAAAGTTGTTATTAACAGTGAAGGAAACTTTGAAAAGGAAGACTGAAAAATATTATGACCAATGCAAGAGTGAGAGAAGCAAAGGCCACTAAAGACCCTAATTTCCTTAAAGTTGGTATTGGTTATATGGTCATGTTGAGAAACCCAAACTAGCCCCTTTTATATACCATTTAGCTCTAAGCATCTTCCTAACTTTATTTGTTTCCTTCACAATACTACACGCATGCACCAATGGTTTTAGGAGCAAGTGTCCCAAAGCGTTTTTGGAACGGTTGTGACTCTAATTGCTTTTGGAACGTTGAATTTGGATTTCACAGGCTGCGTCCTAATTAAGACAAAGCACGTTTATTTTTCTTTACATCCCAAAACATAGCATAATATATATTTAATTATCTTTGATTATAAGTTTCTAGCATTCACAAATTTCATTCCCCAAATTATTTGTTTGTTGTTGTGTGTGGTTTATAGGGAACTAAAACACTAGTTTATAGGGAACTAAATCTCTGAAACTATATTTGATAGTTATGAGAAACTAGTATATGGTATTCACATTTTCTCTGTTGTTGATTGCACTGCCATTGTATTATACATGTATCAAGAAAACGTAGTGACTTTGTAATTCTGTTTCGTAGTTTTTACATAAAAAATTACTAGATTTTGTAAGATATGAAGCAAGTGTGGGGATTATTTGTTCCTAGGGAAAGTTTTAAAGTGAACTTGTAAGTGTCTTCAAATCTGTTTTGCACAATAAATAAGTGCGACGTATTAGATTTCAAACATTGCAAAATAAATGTTACATGTTTACATAGGTTTTTTATTGGTAAGTAATTCAATTTTTTTTAGAGGTGGTTGTGATTTTATTATAATTTTAAAGTCAAATAAGTGAGTCGACGGATATTGGATATCAAACATGGAATAAATTTTGCAGTTTTTTAGGCCTGTGATAAGAAAATACATACATTACAACATTATTTTTAATTAAAATATGTTTAGGAAAATGAAATGTCTCAATCTGTGTAGAGATTAAACTCTATATAATGCTCTGATACGAAATATGATATCATCGGAAGTGTAATTATTTGGCATATATATTATACTTTAACAGCCGAAAACAATCATTTACCAATTAATTATATTAATAATTTAATTATATATTTCATTTTTAAAATTAAATTATTAAAATAAAATTGTGAAATATATCTTAAAATATAATTTTTCACATATATATTCGATGTAACGAAACTGACTTTTAACTAATCCGAGAAATCGGGTAAGAACTTTTCGAAGAACTGAAGTGCCTCTCCATTCTGATATTGACAAAAGGAATTTAAAACATTCAAATCAATACAAATTAAATGTACCTATAAGACTGAATTTCATTTCAATGAATTTTATGAGGAAAAAGATAAATAAAAAATAAAATAATTCTTTATAAAATTAGTTTATGTATAATTTAATTTATAAAAATTAAAAAATAATTTTAATTTGTGTATATATATTAATTTTTATTTATAAAGAAATTTGTTTTATTTTATTTTTCATACTTTTTCTTATAAAAGTCCTTTTAGAAAGACTAGTCTAAATATATCCCAAAAAATATATTATTGTACTACGACATCAGTACACTGACATCATGCATATGACATGACTGAAAAACTTTACTTTGATTTTAATTTTTCACATTTTTATTCATCTTCTCAAGTTTCTTCAATTAAGTAATAATAATTTAGTAAAATATTTTTTTAAATGATAAATTGTTTATTATTTAATTATCTTAGTATTTTTTTTAATTATTGTTATTTAACTGAATAAATGGAGAAAAATGGCGCGAAATTTCACTATTAATAAAAATTAAATTTAGAGATAAATAATTTTCTTTATGATAATAAAAGTAAAATATATAATAAAAATTGATATTATAATAATTATCAAAATAATTATTATTATAAAATAAATATTTTTAAGGCATAATTAATTACCCTTTTTCTTGCAACATTTTCTAACTTTATTCAATTTAATCTCTATATTTAAAAAATAAATAAAAAATGATACCAATCTTGTTTAGAAAGTTCAATATGATTTCAACTTCTTTTACTATTCAATCTGATTCCAATGTTTTTAAGAGTTTAGGGTGGTCCCGTTTTTTTAAAAATAACTCAATAGGATGATTCAAACCTTTTTTTTTTTTAAATCGCTAAGATATTAAAATGAAGACATTTAGCATGAAGGATCACATTAAATCGTTTCTAAACAAGATTGAGAACATTTTGAATTTTTTAAACATACGGAGATTAAATTAAATAAAGTCATAAAATGTTGAAAAAAAAGTAATTATGCCTATTTTTAATTAATTTTTATAATATTATATACTACAAGAAAATATTTAAATAAAAACTAATTTTAGAGAAAAAAAATTAGTTATTATATTAAGTAAGTTATATACTATTTTATAAACTAAACAATTTTTTATATATAAAGTAGTTTTTATTATTAATAAAATTTACAAACTAGTTGTTAAATTATTATCTATCAAGGTTTTAGCTATTAATTATGTTAGATTATAAATTAATTAGATTAATAATAAGTATAATTGTAAACAGTTATGTGTAAAAAGAAACTTTTATTTTGAAAGAATAAACCTTATTAAAACCTTATAAAAAAAATCCTATTGAGTTGAAGAACATTAGGGATAAAATATTGAGTTAAGGAAAATTAGTACTTTATCTTATATTCAACGCAAATCATAATGTATACACCATAAATCAATCAAAAAGGTGTTTCTACCATAGATGTTTGGGGAATACACTGATATCCCACAATATGTTGGGTATATTTTTGGCCCAAAGATCTTTGGGTTCCCCAAGATTCTTTTTGAGTTATGGGTTTTGCGTGTAGGAGTATGGTAAGTTTGTGACATATGAAGTTAGGATCAATCTCTAGCGTTTCCACTAGACTCCATGTGAAGAGGTCAGAGTTACTGAATAGTACCTTTTCTATAAGGATCTAAAAATTTACTTTAGAGTAAAAGTGGTATATTTTAAATGATACTTGAATATTTTATTATTAAAATGAAAAGAACATATAAATAGAAAAATCATTTATTCAGATTTCATTTCAAAAGAACCACCATCTCTCTAGAAGTTTCTTTTTTCCTTTCCTCACCCTACTCTCTAAGATTATGACCTCCTCGCTCATCAATTTGACGATCGGAGTCTGCTATTAAACTCTTGGCAGCGAAGACTACAAGACTGCCCAATCAAAATCTCTTATAGAGTAAGTTCAATTTTACTCTTCTCTTTGAGTCAAATTTTGAACTTGTAGGTCTGTCTCAATTTAAGTTTACACATTTGACTCTTTTAGCTTTAAGATTAGTCTTTGTTATCTCAGAGTCCTAGTCATATAGTTAAAAATTTTATCAGGACTTTGTGGTGCATGTTAAGCTACTATTGAAGCTTTTGGTAGGTTTGAAGCTCTTAGGCTTTGTTTGGATCCAGGGGTGCCACTGTTGGCGACGACGAAAGTCACAACAACACCCCGTTTGGATCCATGCATTGTTGCGGGTGAGGGTGCAGCGAAAGAGAAAGTTGAGTGAATTGTGTTTCTTCTGAAAGATGAAGAGAAAGTTTCACTGTGCAGTGCAAGTGCCAAGTCATCACCACGAAATTCCAATGATGCCCTTACTTTTGTGTTGGAATCAAGAAGCACAGTGGCTGTGCATGCATGCCAGATGAAAGCATGAAATTCCTGACTTGGCTCAGGAATCTATTGACCATGTGAAAGTTTGAAACCTCATCAATGAAATGGGTGAGAGGTAGGTGCGTGAGATTTTTGGTTTCTTTATAAACGTTGCTTCCTCCATTCATAGTCACAGATAAGCGAAGCATAAGCAAAGAGAGAGCGAAGCATAAAGTGTGTAGTTGGAGAGATTTGTAAGTCATAGTGTGTGTTAGGGGCTTCATTAACGTAGAGGTTATTCATCTGAAAGTGATGTGTTCATCTCTGGGTTCATCTGTGCCTTCATGTGGTTCATCTCTGGGTTCATCTGAGGTGAGTTTATATGTTTGATTGTTGGTTAATCGATTATGGTTTAAATATCACAGGCAAAATAATCGATTATAGTGTAATCTGCAAAATTTCCCAGGCATAATCGATTATCTGTAGTGTGTAAAATTGCTCTTAATCGATTATTTGTTGTGATAATCGATTATTGTTGTTTTTAGCCTAGTAGCATAATCGATTATGCTTTGATAATCGTCTTAACTGTGTAAAAGGGTTCCTAATCGATTATGTGTTGTGATAATCGATTATGGTTGTTTTTTTGCCTACTAACATAATCAATTATGCGTTCATAATCGATTATCCTGTGTGTGTAAGTGATGCCATAATCGATTATGTTCTAAATTTTTTGAAATATAAATGTTTGTTAATTTATTTGTTTTCTGTTATTTTTAGGTGTGTTGATCTTCCTATAAGCCATCCTATTGCTGTTCTTGAGTGCTTATCTTCAGGTTTTAAATTTTTTTTATGTAAAATTATTTTATTTAATTTCTGTTTTATATTTATGATTATGGTTTTGTAATATAATTTGTTTAGAATTTATTTTAGTTTATTATGTTAAGGCTGTTGTTGTAATATAATTTTTTTAGAGTTTAGTTTAGTTAATTATGTTAAGTAGTTACTAGATAGTTAATTAAATATGTTAAGGAGTTTAGTTTATTAAATTAATTGTTTCAGTTGATTTATTATTTTAATTTTTGTAGATAGTTATTAATTTATTAAGAAAAATATTTATTTCTATGAAATGAATTATTTACAGAATGGAAACAGAAATTTGTAAATTTTAGGTTTTTTATTATATTAAACATAAATTATTAATGTTATAATTAAATCAAATAAAAAAAGTTGTTGTGATTAAAGAAAACTGAAAAATTTAAGATAAATATTGTTTATAAGAGAATATATATTGTATAATAATAAATATACAAAGTTAATAAATATTGTATAAGAAAACTGAAATATTGTATAATAATAAATATATAAAGTTAATTTTTTTTTAACATTTAATAGAAATGTTTATAAGAGAATAGATAATTTTTTTAAATGAATATTTGTATTCTGTATGGTTAATATTTTTTTAAATTGGACATAAATTATTAATGTTATTAGTTGAAAAGATTAAAAAAAAATGTTTTTGTAATTTTTGTTATAAGATTTAATTGTTATAAGAAAAAAATGAATGTATTTAAAATGAATATTTTTAAAAATTTGTAATTTGTAGGTTTTTTAAAAAGTAATTGATATTTTAGAAGTATTATTTTTAATTGATATTTTAGTTATAAATGTAGAAAGTAATTATTTATTTCAAAATGAATTGTTTATGAAATAGATTTTAAAAAATTTATTTTGACATAATGGAATTCAAAATTTTAAAAATATTTGATAGGGTTTTCATTTTTGTAGATTAAACATAATTTATTAATGATATAATAAAAAACATTATAAAAATGTTGTATTAATTAAAAAAATAGTAAAAGTTTAAAGTAGAAATATCATTTTGAGTTATTTTGAGTTATTCAGGTGGTGAAAGTCAAAGGAGGTTCATATGAATGAGTAAGTTGCTTGAAAGATAACTAATTTGACTTGCTATATGAATTAACCCTGTCATACTAGGGAGAGATTGTATTGAGATTATTTATGCGCATAAATGTGTGGATTTCACAGTAATATAGTATGACAGGTGCAAATCTTTGAGTCTAAGTTAACGCACGAGTCTTCCGGAAATATAGTCAAATGTCTATGTGTTGTGAGTCAGTAGAAGTCTGACATGTGAAAGATAAATTATGAATTTTAATAGACACTTGATGATTTGAGAAATTTTATGAGACTTGATGAATTATGTTTATTAATGTGAAATTGAAATTATATAGAAATTTTTATATAACTAGCTTACCATGTTCTTTGTTTGTGTTTGTTTCTTTATCTGTGATGATCGTGTTTTACACGAGAATGAGATTGCAGGTAATAGAGCTCCTTAGTGAGCACCTGAAGGATGAAATTACTTTAATTTGAATGTTTTGTTTTGTTTTTAAAACTTTTGGTGTATATATTAAAATTATACAATTATGAGATAGTTGTATATACTCATATGTTAATTAGATATTGTTTGTTTTACTTCTGTTTTATTAAATATGGGTAAAAATTAGGAATGTTACATCTTCAATCCGCTTTCGAAGATATCAACTAACTGATTTACCAATCTCCAGGTTGACTTTTGAGTTGCACTTATACTAGGGGTTCATCAAAAGATGGTCGATTCTCCACAAACTCGGCCCTAGGATCTAGAAAACCTCATTCTCATCGTCTTATGGGAACTCAATGTGAAACGCCTGCTCGATAAAGTTGTTGGTATCCCCATGGCCTTGGTCATTTACTTCCCTGTGCTCCTTCGGGTAGGCTATGGCCTCGCCAATTGTTGTTGTGGTCAAGGTCTTTACAAAATAAGAGATGACCTTGATGTTCTCAACATAACACTCCCTTATCATCTTCAGATTTGCCTTCACTATGATTATTTTACCATTGTCACTGAAAACTTCATGGTCATGTGTAGTCGACACTATGGCGTCCAATTGATTAATACTTTTGCATTTGATGATGTCATTGCAGGATGTGGTACCACAATGAGAGATAAATGGAACTCTTATTCTGGTCAGGGGAATAGTATTTTTGTTTCAAAGGTAAGCTGAAGAGTATGAAAGTTGATATCAAGGTGTGGAATTGGGATGTGTTCGGGCACCTGGAATCTGAGAAGAAGAATTGTTTGATGGATATTGAGGAGCTTGATGTCAAAGATGAGGGTGATGCTTTGCCAGAGAGTTTAAGGACGAGAAGGTTGGTTCTCATCAATCATGTAGAAGAGATCAATAAGAAGTTGGAATCTATGTTTAGGCAGAAAGCTAGAGCTAATTGGCTTACGTTTGGGGACTCTAATTCCAAGTTTAATCATTATGTAATTAGATGGAAGAGACTTAGAAATGAGGTTAAGGGTGTCGAAGTGGGAAGTTTTTGGGTTGAGGAATCTAAGGTAGCGCGCAGGGAAGTGGTGAAGCTTTTTGAAGCTAAATTCTCGGCTACTCAGGATTTTGGAGTCAGACTTGAGCATGTTGAGTTCAAATCCTTATTAGAGGAGGTTAGCTTAAGTCTGGTGTCCAAGATCACAGAGGAAGAAGTAAAGGATGTTGTCTGGTTGTATGAGGGGTCAAAAAGTCCTGAACCAGATGACTTTAATTTTAATTTTATCAAGAACAGTTGGGAAGTGCTGAAGCTTGATGTGGTAGCTGTTGTTCACCCTTTTCAGGAAACAAGTTGTATTTCTAAAGAGTGTAATGCGTCTTTTATTATCCTTGTCCCCAAAGTTAGGGACCCTATAAGTCTGGACCAATACAAACCTATTTCTCTTGTAGGTTCACTGTATAAAATTATTTCGAAGGTCTTATCATGTCGCATAAAACAAGTTTTACCCGAGGTTATAGATGACTGTCAATCAACTTTCTTAAAGTAAAGAGAATGTTAAATAACGTTCTAGTTCTAGTGGCTAATAAGGTTATTGATGAGATGAGGAGAAAAAAAAAAAATGTTTTGTCAATTATGAAAAGGCATACAATTCTGTCAGCTGAGTGTTTCTCTTTCATATCCTTTAAAAGTTAGAATTTCACAATAAATGAATGTTTCTGTTTGATATGCTTTGGAAGTTGTGATTTCACAATAGATGGATTGCGTGGATCAGAGTCTTTTAATAGAAAACAAGTATTTTAATAATTTATACATATGAAAGTACAGTGACCGTATAAAAGTTGTTGTACTGTAACAAATCAATATACATTATAAGTTCATTATTTTATATAATAACTATATAGATCGTCAAAGTTAAACTAAAGTGACTATAAATTAAACTAAAAAATAATTAATTTCCAAATATTATCATGTAGAAAATAAGTTGGAGTAAAAAATATTATAAAAAATAGCTTAACAATGTGGAAAAAAGGAAAAGAAAAAAAAAACCATGGAGGAAGATAACTTTAACTATGGACACACTCTGAAAGTGAGATTCGTCAAACATATTTTAAGAGTTATAGATGATAGTGATGATGAATAGTGGAGATAAGTTTCACTATACTTGTTTTTACCTTTTAAGTAAAAATTAACATTCCTGAAAAAAATAACATTATTCATTTCCATTTTGATGGGGATAAAATTAGTCTCATATTAATGTAAAAAGAATACACTGTCTTCTTAGCACCAATTAAAAATAAAAAGTTATAATAAAATAAAATTCAAAATAAAGTATTAAAGAAAATATTGTTAATAATTTAAAACAAATATAAGAATTCGTTAAATTTCATATCTAATTTAAATAATTAAATTAAACATTGTTCATATAAAGACAAATTCGAATAATAGTAAGACATAAAATATTTTTTCATCGAGGTGATTTCACCGATTACATGGAACGATTGATTGTGTTTTTTTTTCAGAAAAAAAGAAAAAATATCTCATTTGCTTAAAGACAAAAGAATATTAACTATATTTCTAAAAATAAAGAATAAACTTAACAACGAGAACAACTAATTAATTAAATACATACGTTTGTATATATACTAGTAGCCTATACCATGTTTAATTATGAGTATATGCGATTATTCTTAAATTATTATGTCACTTTTGTTTTTCATATCTATGTCCTTCTTATTTGAAGGCTAAGCCTAGTCACGCATCAACTTGAACATCAACTTGGATTCCTACGGTCCTATGAATGCATATAACTTGCCCTCAATCCCACAATTACATAAATTAAATAAAATATTAAAACAAATAATTTAAAAACAACTTAAGTGGTTTAAAGTCAGATTCACTTTTGTATGATTTCTTTAAAAAAAATTACCATTTTATTTTAATTTATATGTTACTGTTTATTATAAAAAAAATTAATTTTAAAAATTAAAAAATAATTAATTTTTATATTGATTAAATTAGATATTATTCTTTTAAATAATATTTTAATTTTTTTTATTAATATCTAAATTATTTTTTATTATTTTAAATTGATATTTAATTAATTATAATATTTTAATTACCAATTTTAAAATTTAAATACTTAATAATTAAAAACTTAACAGCTAATTAGATATTAATTTAAAAATTATTTATTAATAACAAAAAATAATTTAGATATTAATAAATTTTTAATTTTTAAAATAGTATTTAATTTAATTAAGATAAAAATAAATTATTTGTTATTTTTAAAATTAATTTTTATTTAAATATTTTCTAACAGTGGGTGAAGCATAATTTCAGATGAAAGAGATTTTAGGTGTTCTTTAAATGGATTTACTTATAATATTGGTTTACATTAATTCAATATTGCAATGGTTATACAAACATTTTTAACAAGTATTGTATTGATAATATTAAAACGTATTTTATTTAATAAGTTTGATAAAACTTAATAAATAATCAACTTAGGCCTTCCATGTTATAGTTTGAAGAATTAAAATTGATTTTTGGTAAAGAAAGTTGGAAAATGGTGAAGATTTGTTCCCCCTTCTCGAAAACAAGTTTAATATTAAGTGAAAGTGACATATGAGATCCTGATGGATCTAAAGTGGAAAACCAGTTTATGAGAGATTGGTGTTTTCGAAAGCACCTCAGAAAAAAACATGTCGGTTGATTTTATAAAGGTTCTCGAATTAAGCATGTCGGTAATGACATTTAAAATAAACATGTTTTATTGAATCAAATCTGCAATTGGTGATTTGTGTCTGAGACAATAGGCACCCTTTCATCATCAGGAGCAGTTATCGATATTCTTCACATAAAATAGTGGAGTTGGTGGTCACTAATCAAATGCAACCTCTTTCTTTTTTTTGTTTTGACAGCTCCCATAATGAATTTTTTTTGAAGAATTTGCGACCTCTTTCACACTGATTACATTCATTTATATTTAAATAAATTATTATTTTATTATAATATAATATTTTATTTAAAAAAACTTAATACATTTTATTATAATACAATATTTTATTCCAAAAAAATATTATAGAATAATTACTTTTACTATTTTGTCTGAAACAAATTTTAATCATTTTAAATCGATGGCCGTCCTCCTGGAGCACTAGACCCCAGATCTGTGAGCTACCGATGTTGACGAAAGTATAAAGAAATATTTGGAAGTGAGAATTGCATTAATTTAGGAAAACTAAATGATTCTTTCTACAAAATTATTCTCACTCCTTAAAACCTTGAATCGTGATGTCCCAAATAGGGCACAAATCAAGCCACCCATCTTAAAACCCTCAATATTGTCTTTACATCTTTATTTATGAGAAAATATAACTTAATAAATAATATTTATGTTGAAGATTTTTATTATTAATAAAAATATTTTATAATATATAAATCAATATACACTTTATAAGATAATAAGATTTGATAAGATTGAATTAAATTTAAAGTTTATTTTTTTAATATGGTATTAATATAGTTTATTTTAATAAAAATTTATTAGATGATTAAATTATCTATTATTAGATTCTTATGGAATGATTCATTATATAGTATTAAACACAACCTAACAATCTCGATGATAGATGTTATGTTAAAAATTATGTATTAATTAGAAATAATAATATTTTATAATAGGTAAGTTGATGTAAATTTTATTTCATAAATTAATTTTATTAAATAGAGTTATGTTAAATATATTTATTAATATTTCAAACAAAATTGAGTTAATTACAATAAAAATTATATTACTAAGAATAGTCACATATGCTTAGATAAAAAATGTTATCAATTCAAGTGAGTATCTGGTCTTCTCCAAAAAAAACTCAACAAAAATGTCACATCTTTAGAACTCTATTTATGGATAAATAAATAATTATCTTATCTTAATGTAATATAATTTGTTGGGTATATCTTCTTCCATTTTTCCTACATATAATATTGACATAAATTTAAAACTAGTATTTTTATTTATATATAATAAAATTTATAAATTTATGTTATATACTAATTTAATAAAATTAATTAATTTGTAAATAATTATAAAAATTTGGTGTATTATATTTGTTATAGATATTACATTATAATTTTATTATAAACTTATAATGTAATATCTATAACAAATATAACACAACAAATTTATATAATTATTTAAAAATTGTGGACACTTATTTCCGCTAGTATTTATAATTATTCTGACATAAAATTTTAACTATATTTTTTAGGATATTAAATAATTATTATTCAAATATTTTTAAGATATTAATTATATTTTGAAAACATTATATCATTTTTGTAATATAGAAATGGTTATATAAATATATTATAATTTTGTATAATTTAATTAATAATTTTTATAACTTATTAAAAAATAAATTAAATTTTTTTCTATAAAATTATATGCAATTTTTTTCTATTTCAATATAATTTATCTTATATCTTAACATTATTTAGTTTGTTACCATATTTTTATCTTATTATATTTTCATCATGCCATATTTTTATTTTATTGTATCATATTCTTCTATTTTATTATATTGTGTTTACTAAACGAATGTTTAAAATTTAAAACAGTTATAATTTATATACATTATTTTCTCTAAACTCATTAAGACGTTTTTGAAAACAAAGAATTTAACAAAAGTTGATATTACACATGAAATAATTCTCAATCAAATTTGCTAACGTAATCAATTTCTTTTGTAACATCCTAATTTTTACCCATATATAATGAAATAAAAGTAAAACAAGCAATATCTAATTACGAATAATATATATACTACTTTCTCATATGTGTATCTCAAAAGAAATATCCCTCCTCATAGGGATTTAATATATACATCAAAAGTTTTAACAACAAAACAAAGCATTCAAATAAAACTATCTCATTCTCCAGCTGCTCACTAAGGAGCTCTATTATCTGCAATCTCATCTGCTCCCGTGTAAAACACGATCATCACAGATAAAGAAACAAACACAAACAAATAACAGGGTAAGCTATCTATATAAAAAGTTTTGATATAATTCAAATTTTAAATTAATAAGCATAATTCATCAATTCTCATACGATTTCTCAAACCATCAAGTGGCTATTACATTCATAAAATTCATATTTCATATATCAGACTTCTATTGACTCATAACACATAGACTCTTGACTCTACTTCCGGAAGACTCGTGCGTTGACTTAGACTCAGAGATCTGTACCTGTCATACTAGCTCACTGTGAAATCCACACAGTTATGCGCATAAAGAATCTCAATATCATATCTCTCCTAGTATGATAACTTCATCTATATGATTTCATTATCTCAGGAGAGTCAGGATATCTCCTTCTAGACGAATCCCTAGTCAATGCACATCCTAAACAATCTTAACACGATATTTTCTTTCCTGAAAATACTATGTTTTGATTTAAAAATATATTCTAAACATTAAAATCTCCCACATCAAACAATCAAATCATTCCACAATTTAGAATTTCCAAAACACCCAACAATTCATTTCAACTAGAATGAAAATAAAAGGAGAATGAAATAAAATTATCTTCCAACTACAACTATATCCAACAGTATAGTATTTAATAAAAAGGATGAGGAAGCCACAACATGAAAACTAAAGTTTGATAACTTATCTCAAAAACACCAGAATTCAGATTACAATCAACATAGCTCTCAAAATAATCAACTCATAATTTACTTTAAAAATTGTCACAGACAATTTTAGTTCATAAACTGAATCATCAAGAAATATTCAAAATATATATGCTCTGAAATTGTCAAGAAACAAATAATCACAAACCTTTTTCAAATACATTCATCAATTCCAAACTTATATACATTCTACATCATCTACTATATCTAAATTTTAGATTTCAATCTCAAAACAGTTTCAATCTCAAACATCAATCTCAAACATCAATCTCAAACATCAATCTCAAACAGTTTCTATCTCAAACAGTTTCTATCTCAAACAGTTTCTATCTCAAACAGTTTCTATCTCAAACAGTTTCTATCTCAAACAGTTTCTATCTCAAACAGTTTCTATCTCAAACAGTTTCTATCTCAAACAGTTTCTATCTCAAACAGTTTCTATCTCAAACAGTTTCTATCTCAAACAGTTTCTATCTCAAACAGTTTCTATCTCAAACAGTTTCTATCTCAAACAGTTTCTATCTCAAACAGTTTCTATCTCAAACAGTTTCTATCTCAAACAGTTTCTATCTCAAACAGTTTCTATCTCAAACAGTTTCTATCTCAAACAGTTTCTATCTCAAACAGTTTCTATCTCAAACAGTTTCTATCTCAAACAGTTTCTATCTCAAACAGTTTCTATCTCAAACAGTTTCTATCTCAAACAGTTTCTATCTCAAACAGTTTCTATCTCAAACAGTTTCTATCTCAAACAGTTTCTATCTCAAACAGTTTCTATCTCAAACAGTTTCTATCTCAAACAGTTTCTATCTCAAACAGTTTCTATCTCAAACAGTTTCTATCTCAAACAGTTTCTATCTCAAACAGTTTCTATCTCAAACAGTTTCTATCTCAGTTTCTATCTCAAACAGTTTCTATCTCAAACCGTTTAAACAAATTATTCACCTTAAAATCAATATAAAAAATTCACAATCAACCATTTGAAGAGACAATCCTGAAAGCAAAAACAATTGAAATTGGTGACCACGTCACCTCCAAATCCAGAATCTTCTAACCTATGGTTTCATTGAAAATAATAAGACTAGCTTCCCCTTACCTGAACTTTAGCTGATGCTCACTAAGAGCTCCAAATCTACCAAATGCACCGTCCTACTCAAAAGTTGAGTTAGATATTAACCCGTACAAAATCTAAGATTAACCCGTACAAAATCTAATAAGATCAAAATTAACTCAAAAGAAAAAGGGGTCAAGAAGGAACTTAAAGAAAATATTTTGATGGATTCAAAACCAGGAGTCCAACGGCAGACTCTGATCGCCAAACTAGGAAGTTAGAATCTTATAGAAAAGGGAGAAAAGGAAAAAGAGGAACAAAACTGAACTTACTCTGATCATCAAACTGATGAGCGAGGAGAGTTAGAGAGAAGGGAGAGTAAGGAAAAACGAAACTTTTAGAGAGATGGTGGTTATTTTAAAATGAAACATGAATAACTGAATTTTCTATTTATATATCATTTTCATTTTAATAATAAAATATTCAGTATCATTTAAAATATACAACTTCTACTCTAAGATTATCATCTAAAATATTTATATATCTTTTAACGCTTGCGTTGTTTTAAAGTTAACAATACACCGCTCACCCTTAATTTTGTTTAATTTTGAAAGCTTTGAAATAAAAAGCTAATTCTCAACCCTGTCACTCCTTTCTTAAAGGAGCCCTTTCTTTTTTATTCAACGCTCGAAACTATTGTTTACAAGAATAATAATAATAATAAAAAAACAATTTCTCCTTTAGTAGTTTTGAATGGGCCAAACTATACTCTTTTCAAGATCTCTCCTGGGCTTTTTCTTTCTGAAACTCCTAATTTCAATTTACACCTCCATAAATTTATACTACAAGAAAATCATAAAATAGAAACCAATTTTTAGATATCAAAATAATTAGTTGTAATAGTAACTAAATTAGAGACCAGTTTAGAAACTAAAAAAAAATTGATTTCTAAATTAGTTTCTATTATTGTTAAATAATTTTTAAATTGGTATCTAATTAACTACTAAGGTTTTAACTACCAATTATTTAGTTTCTAAATTTGGTTACAAAAATCTTGGTTGCTAATTAGATATCAATTTAGAAACCATTTAACAATAATAGAAACTAATTTAGAAAAAATATTTTTTTTTAATTTTTAAAATGGTTTCTAATTTAGTTACTATTACAGCTAATTATTTTGATTTTTAAAAATTGGTTTCTATTTCATGATTTTTTTTAGTGTTAAATATTCTAAATTTATCTTTTTAAAATTAAATACTTTATTTGATTAGTTGGTGTTAGAATGTTTGTTACGTTTATGAAGGATGTGGTGTGGTTCGTAGTGGTGCTTAGTGCATTTGGTGAATATCTGAATTTTTGCATTTTGAGTTTCACTTTTTTATATCACACAATCTGGACAACTTTTACATTATAAATCTATAATATTAATTTTTTATTTTATTTTATAAATTATAATCTGAAATTTATATTTATATATTTTTAATATATATTTTAAAATATAAAATTTGTGATTTTTTTAAATATTTTGTTTTTATTTTATTCTTAAGTTGTGGAATTGCATCACAATCACATATATTTCATTGGTTTGTACAAACAACTATAGAAAACAACTTTAGAAGTGAGGGCTGAATATAGAGATGAAATTCTAATATTGAACCAAAATATACGATGAAGTAGAAAAGTTGTTTGTGATGAATCAATTGGATATAATGAAGTTTGTGACAACTTAAAATGAATTGGTTGAAGGAAATTGTGTTTGCTCTTTAACAACAAATAATATAATTATAATTTAATTAATTTAAGTAGAAACATGTGATATATGACATTTTTTTTATTAGCAAAGAATAGAATTAAATTAAAAGGGACATTTCAAACCCTTATACAAGAACCATTCACCACATATAGCTATAACAGATCGAGGCAACCAAACCATAAAAATAAATACAACACTAAGAAACCAGACACGAAAGGGCTGCCAATACAGCTACAAAAGTGCTTCTGAATTATGCCGCAGAAACAAGGAAACTTGTCCCAGCAACCTGTACCGCATGAGCTACATTAAACGCCATCTGGATGCTGCCCCATGACTACAATACCTCTGTTGCAGCCCCAAAAACATCCTGCTGAAACCTGCTTCTAGTCCCTTGGCCCATCTTGTTGGTACTTCAATGTACACATGACCCCCAAACTGCTTACAACCGGATCACCTACATTGCACAAAACTAGCAACCAACAACATTCCAACCAAATCTTCACTTGGATTGCCTTAATTACTAAAGCCAAGTAGATTCCACCTTTTTCACTTACCAACAGCACCTTCCAGGTACACCAATGGGAGCTCCAGATATAAAACCAACCACGTCACAAGATCTAAAGCAGCATGTCGGGTTTACCTTCTTATTTGGACAACAGCAAAAATGCGCCTTCCAAAGGACCAATCACTTCAGCTGCTTGTCACAAATATGCAATATAACTTAGGTCCACCCTGCACCAGCATAGTTGGCTGCAACGCATCAAAACAACCCCTCAACATTAGATTGTTACACCGTGGTCAGAGATTGATCATAGTCGTGACTCATGCATTTGAAAGATTCAAAAGGAGAGTCCCTTCGCACTCATTCACATAAACTCTCAGCTTTGGCATAAGCTTTCCTTCATAATAGGATACTCCATCCCAATCTATTCTAGTAGCTACAATCACATTACATCAGGAAAAACTTCTAAAATGCTACCCCACACCACAGCTCCTACTTCACTCACCTTTCAACACTTCCTACTGATTTCCTCACCACTTCCTCCCTTAATTTCATCTGCTTCACTACATAACCGTTATGCTTCAAATCTGGATATAGAAACAAGCTGTGTGAATATCAGTATTCACATTAACTGCTCAAAAGTTCTAAAAGACCCTGCTCTGTTTGATTTCTGCAACAACTACACAACCACACCACTACAGAATACTATGCTCCTCCATTATGACCATCAATCATTCCTCCAAAAGCTCCTTGGCTTCGAGTCCATCATCACTAGAGACCTCCCTTTTCAGAGTACACTTTGAAGGCATTGGCTTGGGTTCAGATGCCAATTCGAAGAAGCATACGAAAAGGAGCACACCCTGTGTTTCAACCATAACCAAGTAAGGAGTTGAGCCATTTGGAAAATTTCTTCAGCGTCAGGTACCCCTAGCTTAAAGATAACACTATTCCTCTTCTCCAAGATGCATCGAACTATTGCCACCCACATACCTTTCAACACTTGATTCGGCTTAATAGACATATGAGCCAGATAAAAGTTCTCAAAGTGACACCTCAAATCCTTATGTTGAACAAACATAACACCTATCCACCTGAAGCATAAAGACCAAACTCGTTGTGCAAAAGAACACTCCCAGAACAAGTGTTGAGTAGTTTCTTCTGACTCTCTACAAAGCACACAAATAGAAGAGTTTACTGCCACCCCTCTCCTAAGAAGATTAACAGAAGTTGGGATTTTGTCGAGTAAGATTCTCCATGCAGTTATAAGGGCTTTAGGCATTGCTTTAACCTGCCAAAGAGAACAAAAACCGCTATCATGTGCATCATTGTTTTGATTAGCCAGACGTACATAAGCTGACTTCACAGAGAAGTTCCCTGTGGTATCCCCTCCCCAGACAAGAATATCCTTGGATTCCTTGTTCATGATGCCTTTGTTAATGTGCGTAAGCAACTCTTCCTCCAAAAACGGATTCCCAATCAAACCTAGCCCTCCTCCAATTTAGCCTCCATTGCCATCCATAAACCTCGCACGTACCTACCTCTCCCACCTTCATTCCTTGATCCATAGAAAGAGAATAAAGTCTAGGATACATAGACTTAAGATTATTGTTATTAACCGAAGCGTCTTCCCAGAATCTAACATTGCCTCTATCACCAACTTTCCACACAATAGTCTTTTGGAACCAATCATCATCTTCACCCTCTCCACAAGCTTTAGAAAGATCTCTCCACCACCAAGACTGTCATTTCGAACGGGCTTGGCTTCTTCCTAATTCCGAACCATACTTAGAAAAAAGAATGTCTTTCCACTTCCCTTTTTCATCCTTCATCAGTCATCATTTCCATTTTTGTCAGCAAAGCATTATTAAAGTTTATGAAATCTTTAATCCCCAACCCTCCTTTCTCAAGGGGTTTACACACATTCTCCCATCTTACCCATGATATAGACCAGTTATCTCTGCCCCAAGCCCAAAGGAACTTCCTTTGTATACTGATTATTCTGTTACAAACCGACATCGGTGCTTTAAAGAAGGACAAGTAAAAGAGAGGAATGGCGGTAAACACCGATTTAAGTAAGTAGACTCTTCCTGCCATAGATAAAAATCTCCCCTTCCAGATACTAAGTCTAGCATTGATTTTGTTTATGACTGGCTCCCAAAACTATTTCTTCCTTGGGTTACCTCCTACTTCTAATCCCAGATATTTAAAAGGGATCGTCATGGTCATGCAGTTCAGAGTTTTTGCATAGGTATTGAGGGAGAAGCTATCAACACCAATGCCTGCCAACTTTGATTTGTGGAAGTTGATTTTTAGACCTGAGGCAAGTTCATAACACCTTAGCATCGCCTTTATAGTGAAGACATTAAAGAATGAGTCTTCGCACATAAACAAAGTGTCAGCAGCGAATTGTAACAAACAACACTCAATTTCATTCCTCCCCACCTTCTCACCTTTGAGCAAATTCAGTTTTGACACTTGTCTCACTAACCCGGCCAAGCCTTCAGCTACCACGAGGAAGGGAAACAGAGCTAAAGGATCTCCCTGTCTTAACCCCCTAGAGGGTTTAAATTCCTCCGTAGGGCTACCATTAACCAGAACAAACACAAACAACGACTCCAAGCATCCTCTGACCCACGCAATCCATTTAGAATGGAATCCCAACCTTTGTAACATATCAAAGAGGAATTTCCACTTAACCGAGTCGTACGCCTTTTCGTAGTCCACCTTCAAACAAATCCCACTCCTCCGTTTTCTAGTTACCTCCTCAACCACCTCATTTGCCAGAAGGACACTATCTAACCTTCCACGATCCTTCAAAAAAGCTAACTGACTCTCATCAATGACCAGAGAGAGGACATCCTTCATACGAAACGATAACACCTTAGCTATGATCTTATAGATGGATCCTACAAGGGAAATTGGTCTGAACTGGTCAAGCGTAGTAGGGTCCCTGACTTTAGGTACAAGTGCGATGAAAGAGGCGTTACACCCCTTTGGAATGCACCCCGTTTCCTAAAAGAAGTGCATCGCTTCCACAATGTCAGACTTAAAAGTTTCCCAACTATTCTTGATGAAATTGAAATTGAACCCATTCGGGCCCGAACTCTTTGAACCTTCACATTGCCAAACAACTTCCTTCACCTCTTCCTCTGTGAAGCTGGACACTATTCTTAAACTAACCTCCGCGGGAAGGGTTTTGAACTCCACAATACCAAGATTAACCCCACAATCATGTGTAACCAAGAATCTTTGATTAAATGTACTCTTAGCTTCCCTACAAATAACTTTCAGCTCTTCACACCATTGATGATCAATCTCTACACCTTTGACCTCATTTTTAAGTCTTCTCCACTTGACTCCATTGTGAAAGAATTTAGAATTTGTATCTCCCAACTTAAACCAGTTTGCTCTAGATTTTTGTCTACAAAGAGATTCCACCTGCTTATCAATCAGCCTCAACTGACTAAACAACTCCATTCTTCTCAACTGACCGTGCTCCTCAAGAATATTGTTGTCATCGTTAACATCGAGATCTTCAATATGCCTCAAAATTTGCTTCTTCTTGGACTCTAGACACTCAAACACATTTTTGTTCCATTCTTTAAGGTCGGCCTTTAGAAGCTTCAATTTATCTTTGAGTTTAGATATGCTATTCCCCTGCACATTATAAGAACACCATTTCTCCTTCACAAAGTCCTTGAAACTAGGCTCCATAAACCATGCGTCAATGGTTCTAAAAGGTTTAGACCCCCAATCTTTGACCGAAAATTTCACCACTATAGCGCAATGGTCGGATACCACTCTCGGTTGTACATATTGCTTGCAAGACGGCCAAATTTGAAGCCACTCTTAGGAAACAAGAAACCTATCTAATCTGCTTTTACCTGTACCATTTGACTTGAACCAAGTATATTTTTGACCTACTACGGACACGTCCACCAAGTAATTGCTTTCAATAAAATCATTAAAGCCACTAATCTCCTTTTTTTTGACTAGAATTGCCTCTAACTCCTTTCCTTTCATCTTCTCTTCTAACTGCATTAAAATCCCCACAAAAGCACCATGCCACACTTTGATGCATACTCTTAAAAGACGTCAAAGTTTCCCACTGAGCAACCGTATCACTTAAATTGCATGCTGCATAAACGTTTATCACAACACACAAGCTATTAGATTTAAGGTGTTGGCCCAGAATAACAATAAAGCCACTTCCTACAACATGTTTATCATACCGAAATGCTTCTTTGTGCCACATGGATAAGATGCTCCCTGCCCCATTCACTCCTTCATTATGTATCCACCCAACATTACTATCTCTCCATAGCGAAAAACATTTATTGTCTGATAAAGTAGATGCTTTTGTCTCTTGCAAACATAAGAATTCCGTACCCTCCTTAGCAATAAAGTGTTTCAAATAGCGAGCTTTAGAAACCCCCCAGACCTCTAATATTCATATTGATAATAATCATAACACACCGGCATCCTCCTCAGACGACATCATTACTTCGTTATCTCTAACCTCCATACAATCCATTTCTCTAATCACTGCCTCCTCATTACCTGAACATTTCATCCCCAGATGTTTACCCGTTCCCCACAACTTGACAGATTCAGTATCATTCCATTCGACCCTCAGACGGTTATTACAATTGATAATATCACTATCAGTTCCGGCTTTAGAGCAGAGGCTTAACCTGGATGAGGATCTGATCCCATATTGAAGGGTTCCTTGGCCTCCCTTGGACATCCTTCGTGGTTGTGCAGAGGTCGCACCCAATTCCCAGAGAGCGCGTATCCTCTGGACTCTCTCTGGTGACTTGAACCCTTCCTTCGCACCTGCATCTTCCTCCCAGTGCCATCGGTCCTCCTTTCTAACACTAAATTATCCTCGATTCCCTCTTCGCAGAGACTTTGATTATGGTTATTAAGAAGGTCCTTGTCGCTGCATTCCGAGGAGCTTCCGTCATTGCCGCACCGCTTAACAAAAGGAGTTTCTTCTGTTTTAGTCAGTGTATTCGCCTTTCCTTTCGTCGGTAGGGGTGCCCCATATAACAACTCACCTGAACGATTCTCCATCTCACCTTCGACGTCACCGGAGTAGACAGGCGAAGCCTTCGGACTTCCTGTCACTCCTAACATGTCCCCTGAATGACCCTCTGCCTCTCTACCCCCACCTCCCGTATTCACAGGGCCCAATAACAAAGTTTTTTGATTTTGGGCTTCAACGACAAAAAGATGGCCCACACATGTTTCAGGCCAAGTAACCTTTGCACAAGATAATTGTACCTCAGCTAAGTTAGCCAAAGAATTTTGAATAATCATGCAAGCTGCGTTGACCTGTTGTGCCACTGATAAAGCTGCCCCTACATCAGAACCTACCTTCTCACGCATTGCCTTATTTGAGTAGGAGGATCTGTCTTTTTGCTGACACACCAAATCATTCTGACAACACTCTTCCAAGAGCTTCTTTTTTTGTCTCTAGCGGAGCACAAACTTTGTCTCCTTCCTTGGTCGCCTCCGGTTGCCGTAAAACACCACCGTCATCACCGTTCTCATCCCCATCATCACTAGATCTTGACGAGAAAATCGTTTCCTCAACAAAGGATTCCATTGAAGAAACGCTATCTGAGGAGTCGTAGTGATTCACGGGGCAATTACACACTCCTACCCCTTGCAAGGGTTCCTCCTCAACTAGAGAAATATTAAAAGCTTTTCCATTAATCTGAAAGGCCTTTACCACCCCTTCTTTACAGGACAACGACATACGAACCTGGAAACGAGCAAATTCTAGGTTCTCCCATGATAATGTAGCCTCATCTATGGTTACCACAGACGCTGCTTCTCCAACCACCTTTGTAAGGCATTCCTTGGTCCACAAAGATATGGGTAGACCATAACATCTGACCCATACCAATCTGTGGTTCGCTACACATGCTTCAGACCATGGTTCTACGTCCTTGAACACACTTACAAACCAGTCTTTGTTTAGCTTAATAATGTCTTCCATATGATCCCCTTCCTTAGGTGTTAGGAGTACCATGTTATCTCCCATAAATCTAACTTTAACCATACTCATCCCCCTTTGATAAGTTCTTCACATAGTAAATCAAAGTTCATGTCTTCGGACATCCATCCAACTGCACTGTTAGCCATCCAAGGAAGAACTTGTGACTTAGTTTCAAAGACAAGACCTTTCCACTTCTCTTGTGAGGTATTTCTAACTACATAAGCATAAGAGTGACTCACGTTATGTGCCCTTTTGACATCCTTTCCTTTTTTTTTTTCTCTCCATACCTCCTTACTTTTTGGCTTCACAGGTTCATGAGTGAAATGATTTTTGGCCTGTATGGGTAAATCAGACTCACCACCTAATTGTGCAGATACAACTCTCTTGTATTTAGGTATGTTCACATATAACTTCATGTTGCCAATGTAGATTTGATCCAACTGCTTCTCTAGACAAAACACATTTTCCACATCAAATAACCTCACAAAACCAAATCTTCTTCCCCATCTATTAAGACGTTTTGAGATGAATACCTCTTTCACCCTAGCCCATTTCTGAAAGATCTTTAGCATGTCATATTCGCCAAAGCCACCTGGAAAATTTGAAAAGAAGAACGTAAAGTAATTATTCACCGAAAAAAAATTTCTATGCTCCTCAGTTTTCCGTCGGTGGCCTTCTCTCTCCCTCCTCCAACGTTCCTCCCTAGTCCTCCGCCAGCGCTCCTCCTTCATGACCGTGTTTTAATCAGTCACATTTTATATGAATATCCATTGAAATGATTCAACAAGTACAAGACATATGACATATACTTATGTTATAATGTATTTATTTAGATATTTGGTATGCAGGATGACTTTAATGGGTACATAAGGTGACTGTTAAACTTTCCATTTGTAACTGTCATTTTGAGGTTCGACAAAGAGCAAATGGGTCAAGGAAGAAATACATGTTTATTGGAAAGTACTGTAACTTGTACAAAATAATGTGATTTTACTTTTAAATTATTTTAAATTATAGAATAAATCATTTTGCAATGGAGAAGTTTGAGGGTTGAAGGTAATATGTGTGATTTATAATCATGAATTTTTTTTATGAAAACAAAATTTGTAGATATTTTATCTACGGACATACATCCTTAAATAATATTAATAATAAAATATTACCCACCGATATAGATCTGTATGTAAATTACTTATATCTTTATATTTGTAGATAAATTTATCTAAATATTTATATATGTAGATATCACTTACTATTATATCTGTATATAGTATTAATAATATTAATATTAATTATGATAATAATAATATTATAATTATTAATATTATTATGAATACTATTTCTATTATTATTATTTATTATTATAAATAATATTAATAAAAATAAAAAATAAAAAATAAAACAAAAATATTTTATCATTATTATTATTATTTTTAATAATTTTTTTGATAATAATAATAATATTATTATTACTATTATTTTATTATTATTATATATTTTATTTTGCAGGCCAGCAAACCAACCTGTCCCGCCCCGCTGTTGGCCTTCGCGAGTTGCGGTTATGCGGGATGAGTCTAAGCGGGTCAGCGAGCTAGATTAGTGAACCCGCCCTACCCTTTTTAGTAGCGGGCCGCAGGTCGGTCCTCATGGTCCACTCTACATTGCCACCTCTAGCTTGTACCCATATTGGCATAAAATACGCTCTAACAAATGGCAATGTATACACGTACCTAGATGAGCATATCAAAAGAACATGAATATCAACTCGAATGAACTACTAAGATGATGGTCATCGTAAGGATTCCAAATTATCCTTGCATGGGTCAGACCATCCAACTGCATATACATAATGCTAACATTGTGTAGTAAGCGGATTGGGGAGGCCTTCGTTTACCATTGGGACGCGTGTTCTCACTTTAATCAGTTTTACCTTGATTGAACTTCTCAGAAGACTAAGAAATATTGAAGGTGTTTGTGGATTGCTATGATTGGGGAAATTTAGAAACAAAGGAACCTCGTTATCTTTAAGAATGGTAGAGTGGATTGTCTGGAGATCTTCACCTTGGCCCAACTCAAGGTGTGGTCTTGGCTCACGAGTAGAGTAAACAATGTTTCATTTACGTATGCTTAATGGTGTCTGGACCCTTTGTTCTATTTGAAGTCAATTAAAAAGTAAATGTGGAGTTGGGGTCTTTGTGAGTTTTGGTATGTGTTGCAGGTTTGTCAGGTGGTTCCGGGGTTTTGAAGCTTATTGATTTATTTCTTCTTATTGTTTTACTTTTCCCCTTTTGGATGGAAGAACTTGATAGGATCTTGGTAGGTTTTTTGGTTGGAGCTCTTGACCTACTAGGGTAATGAGCCTTTAAAATGGACGTTGTCGGGCAGTGCTAGTGGGGGGAATCTTGTGGGGGCCGGTAGGTTAGCTTAGTTAACTTTGATATATCTTGTTTTTATGGTTTGGGTTCTACTAACGTTGGTCTTTGGCCAACAAAGGGGTTTATTCTTGGTTGTAGGTTGTAAGTTGGAATCTGGTGTTTTATAGGTAAGCTTAGTTTTTTGCTTTATCTCTGGTGGTGTGTTTTGATCAGGGTTTATGGAAATCGGACATATCGGCATGAAGGTAAAGGTACTCTAGGCTTTGAAGAAGAGTGGTTCTTTTAGCATGATGTTGTGAGTTTGGCTGTGGGTAAGGGATTTGAGTTGTATTAGTTTTTTGATTTGTAACTATGTTTGTAGAATTTTGGTTGTAGTAGGATTTGTTTTGTGTGTATTGTTTGGACTAAAGACTGGTTGTATGAACCTGGATAGGGGAGTAAGGGCTAACTTGCGTGGTTTGCCACTCCTTTCTTTTGAGGTTGGGTTTGGAGGTCTGTAGAGCCTGAATGGTCAGGTTTTGTGCATGTTGGATTTGGCTATATAATGTATAAGGGTTGAGACACCTGTGAAGTATCTCCTTTTATTATATTTATTTTTTTGCTGAGAAAAAATAAACATTGTGTATATATCGCCTAGTGACATATTTTCTTGTTCATGAGTCAACCCCTAATAAAGTGAGATTCATATATTTCACTCCTATCCTTAAAAAGTGCTCGTGTATCAATGCCTATTACAATTTCAACAAAAAAAAATTGTTCATATATTCATATGAAAATAAATCTACCTTATACAAATTATATATATTATCTACCTGTAAAATCGTAATATAACTGTCCAATTATTTTTTTTTGAACAAACACATATTCCTTAACTAGTCCTACATCTGAGTCACATGTATTATTTCCTCAAGTCTTTATACATTTATTATACTAATAAAAAATGAATTTACTCAATTTACCTATTTATAACAATAGAATAAAAAAATTTACATATTTTTACCAAATATTAACTATAATTAGAAAATAATATTATTAAAATAATAAATAAAAATTAAAGTGTTAATATAATTAAGTAATAATAAATAAATTAAGTAGTCAAACTGTGGATACATTGAAAAATGTTATAATATTAAAAAACTGAAAATGTCAATCTATATAATTAAAAATAATAAATAATTAATAAAAATGATAAAAAATTATTATTAATGGTTTACAAGTAAAACCACCCACCATATTCATTAATTTAACTTGCAACTGCATACCATGTTTAAAAAATCTACATCATTGATTAGATACAGAGCAAACTAACAGTGTCGATTACTACCATCGCTAACTCGTTTTGAGAATCTATACTGCGGAACGGATTTATTTTTTGCAATAGGGTCCAAGATCCCAACCTTCTTTTACCAGTCAATAATATTTGTTTTAGGCAGAAAATTATTTTATAATTGAAATTTGTTCTTAATTAGAAGTATTTTGCTATGCTACCTTTTTTTGTGTAATGTTATTTATATATTGTGTATCATCGTTTATTAATCAGTGAAAATCATTCAAATTTATTTTATATATTACTTTTCAAAATTTCTAGAGTAATAATTAACAAAGACTTATTAATTGACATTAAAAATCAGTTATTTAAAACCACGAACACTTTTCACTTTCTAAAATTAATATATCTAAGATAGTTTTTATTTAAAGAATTTGACGGTGACAATAATGATACTTGAATGTTATTTAATCGTGTTATTTTATAACATATTTTATTTAATATAGTATTATTCAAAAGATAATTATATCATATATTTTTAATAAATATTATATTTATCCCATTTGATAACATATATAGTTCATTATATTTTCTTCTTTCTTAACAAAATAATTAAGCATAAAGTATTTTCTCTTTTCAAAAGTATCTTTTTATAATACATATTATGATTGTTTTGAATATATAACTTTTTCTTTTTTTTAATAAAAATACTATTATTTATAAAATTTAAGAAAAATTAAGAATTTTGGGGTTGCCATGACATCTTTCCTATCGAAGAGACTCTTTTACTAGCTGCCTTCCCTAGTTGTCATTTGTTATAACTAATCATATTTTTCTTTACTATTACGAATAATTTAACTCTTTTTTCTGGGTACTTTAGGGGTATCAAAGTGAAGAAATGAATATCTTTGCCAAAATGGGCTTGCATATTTAGATATAATATTATATTGTCAAGTATATTTGTGCATATATGTTATAAAATCCTACTGTCAAAATTTGATACCTGGGCCAACTCCAATGCATTACTTGTTACTTTTTGTTTTTGTAAAAGGGAAAAACATGCTTACATCAATTCACGTGCAAATGGACAAGCAAATAGATAACTTTGATATGCAAGTCAGAGCCTTTTGTTCATGAATGATTGAGTTAATCACAATGGGGACAGACAAAACTATTCCTATATACTTTCAATAATTCACTGCATATCATAAAATAATAGATTGCAAGCTCGTTTTTTCCTTTCAAAACCAACACTTTTAATAATTAAAATGTTAACAAAAATATTTTTTTTTTCTAAATCAAATGAACAAACTTAATCAGCTTATACCGAAAAACTAAATAGAACATATACAGATATTGCATGGAACTGATTTTAGAGGCAGTGTCATTGTAGCAGCTGCCTCAGCCACTGCCTAGAGCATTGCTGCACCAGTGTTGATACTGCCCTTCATATACTGCACTTTTTTTTATGGCATTCTACGGCTCTGGTAAGGATCAGAGACCACAACATTCATCAAGTAGCTTTACAACTTTCATCTTCTCAAATTTTCCAGATAATTATGGGGAATACGATAGGATCAAGATCTTCCGGTGATGGACTAGGGTAAAGGAAGTGTTCAACAGGTGGGGGGAGAAGATTTGGGTTTTTGAGGCTCTTTGATGTGGAAAACACAAGTACGCTGGAGAGGGAGCTGGACCAAGTTCGCGTAGGCAATATGAAACTCTATGTCAATATTCCGCGTTATAGAAGAGCAGAGTTGGAGCAACCGGTGAGTCACACAAAATCTGCGGTGGAACAACCATACCGTAAGTTCAATGAAGCTAGGAAACGCTACAAACAAGAACCAAGGGAGAAAAACAACAAAGAGGTATGAAGGGTTAAGAAAGGGAAGGAGAAGAATGAATGGAGAGTGATCAAAGAAAAGCAATCCTACGCGGGTGCAGTGAAAAAATCTTCAAAAGGAGTATGGAAGGTTCCTATTATTGAAACCAAGCAACAAGTCCTACCTTGGATGTCTAATAGTGCAATGAGGCATATATTAACAAATTTAAGCTATAATCAGTTGTGTGAAGAATTCATCATGGGGGGATGAATATGGTTAAAGTGAGGTACTTGGGTGATAATCTGACTGTGTTAACTCCTAGAGAAGGGGAACAGATGGAAGATCTTATCATGTTTAACAAAGAATGGTTTGAAAATGTTTTTGAGGTTATTGAGCCATGGTGAGATTCACACGTAGCAGGCCATAAAATTGTTTGGGTTAGATGCTATGGGCTCCCTATATCTCTGTGGAACAAATATTACTTCTCTAAAGTGGTAGGTGAGGTAGTTTCCTTAGTGTTTATTGATAAGGCAACAAAATCATGGGATAACCTTGAGTATGCAAGACTCCAACTGCGTCTCCTTAAGTCGTGCTCTATCAGCTTAGCTAAGGGGATGAAGATCAATGGCCATGTATATAACATTTGCATTGAAGAGGAGCACCCTAATTTTGTTGAAGGTAAATGTAAGTGCACGTTTAATCACTATGCTTCATTAGGTAGTATAACGTTATCAGAGTCCTTTGTGGAGGAAACCTAGTTTTCGGAAAAGAATGTTGATGAAGATGTCAGGAAAGGGGGAGGGGAGTTGCGGTGGCCAGAGGACTCGATGAGAGGTGGGAATGTCAACATCCCGCATAAGACAAACTTGTTGTATGTTGAGGAATTGTGTGTGCATGATAAAAATGGGCAGGAGAAAGGTGGTAGTTCTTACACAAATAAGGTAAAGGGGAAGCAGACAAAATGTGTAGGGGACTCAACTTTATGTGTCCTATATGGTCAATGTTGCATGCAAAAGCAACTTTGTCCAAGTAGCCTTGACCAATCTTCTTGTAGTTGTGGAGGCCTTTAACAGTAGCAAGTCCAATAAGAATGTGGCCCAAAGGCTGCGTAGAGGCCTATTCGGGGAGAGGTGTAGAGGCCCAATTTTGGGACGACGACCCATGTTATGTAGAGGGTGGGCACGTAGAATCAATGGTTGGTCTAGTACGTGAGGAGGGCGTATGGGCCATTGGGAGCGAAACCGTGACAACCACTTTGAACGACAGTGAGAAAGGGAGTTCGTTCGTGGAAGCTAGCGACGATAGTGAGAATGGAGAAAATCTGTTCATGGAAAACAGTAGTGCTATAGAGAGGGGAGAAAATATGTTTGTGGAAACCAGTAGCGCTATCGAGAATGGAGAAACACATTACACACCCATCAATAGTAGCGCGTGCTCCGCCCAGGTGGGCAACTCGCACATAGAGGAAGGTCCCCGAACCAGTCTCATTAACAAAGGCATCAGGGACGAAGTAGGTATTCAGATTCAGAGCATTGATGACCACGAAAAACAATCCTTAGTGTTCGATGATGAAGAAGATGATAAGGGGGATAATTTTGTTACCCCGCCACGACACCGACGTCAGAAGGGTTGTGGGAGTTGGGAGAATCAAGCAGGATGCCTCGGGGGAAGTCTAGAATTGGAGCGGGAAGTCTTTATGTAGGGATTTTCTCAGATTCAAGGGTTAGTACAAATTCTAACACCTTATCTGGCGACAATATTGTTAATTGTAACAGTAGATTTCAGATTTTTGGAAATATTGATGAACCTATATATCAATTTTTGGGAGGTAGGAAAACAGTTAGGGGTCTCATGTTGTGGGTATGAGGATGATGTGGTCAAGGAAATAGAAAGAAGGGAAGCAAGAGATTTGGAGGTTATGAAAAAGTACGAGGAGAGAAATAAGGGGAGTTTCTTATGATTATTGTGAATCTGAATATAAGAGGTCTTGGGGAGGGAGGGTACTAAGGCTAAATATATGAAAAATATTATAGCCAACGAGAGTGCGAATGTGTTGTGCTTACAAGAAACAAAAACAGTTGCGTTCTCAGAAGCTAGGTGTTTTTTGCTATTGAGGATAATAATGTGGGATGGTTACATAATGAAGGTATAAGTGGTGATGGGAGTTTGCTAATTACGTGGCATAAAGAAGCGTTTCGTTGTGATAGTCATGTGGAGGTAGGGGCTTCATTTATATTTTTGGTAAGCATATCATATCTAAAATAAAATGTGTGGGGATCAATGTGTATGCAACGTGCAATCTGAATGACAAAGTGACCTTATGGGAGGAATTGACAACCATTAAAAATGCAAATAAGAACTTGGCATGGTGTCTTTGTGGCGATTTTAATGCTGTAAGATGTGAAAATGAAAGGAAAGCTAAAAGTGAAAGGGGCAACCAAAACAATGAGATCACTGGCTTTAACCATTTTATCGAAAGGAATTTCCTGGTGGA
Organism: Phaseolus vulgaris; assembly: GCF_000499845.2. NCBI lineage: Eukaryota > Viridiplantae > Streptophyta > Magnoliopsida > Fabales > Fabaceae > Phaseolus > Phaseolus vulgaris. The sequence goes on from NC_023753.2 coordinate 10,897,947, forward strand.
ATTGCCAATTGTGGGTAAGAAGTATACTTGGTACAAGGAAAATGGTACAACAAAAAGCAGACTAGATAAAGTGCTTTTGTCTGACGTTTGGTTACGGAAATGGCCAATGGACAAACAATATGTACAACCAAGAGAGGTGTTAGATCACTGTGCCATAGTGGTGAAATGTTTGGCCAAAGATTAGGGTCCTAGACCCTTCAGGACTATTGATTCTTAGCAGATGGAGTATGGATTCAAGGATATGGTGAGAGATAAGTGGAATTCTTACTTTGTTCAAGGCTAAAGCATAACGAAATTCAAAGATACAAGCTAAAAAGTATTAAGGCAGACCTCAAAGAGTGGAATAGAGATGTGTTTGAGCATCTGGACATAGAGAAGAACAGAATTATGAAGGAAATTGAGGTTTTAGATATCCAAGATGACGTCTTCGACCTCGAAGGCCACGCAAGGTTGAAGAGAATGGACCTTACAGGTCAATTGAGAGTGATCAATAAAAAGATGAAGTCTCTCTTTAGGCAGAAAGCTAGAACTAACTGGTTTGTGCATGGAGACTCTAATTCTAAATTCTACCACTCCGTAATTAGATGGAGAAGACTTAGAAATGAGGTAAAAGGTGTCCTTGTGGGGATCAATGGTGTGAGCAACCTGAGGTTGTTCGAAGGGAAGCAAAAACTATGTTTGAGGATAGATTTGTGGCTACACATGATTTTGGGGTTTAGGGTTTAACAAAGACAATCAAGAAAAAGGCACACAAAAAGAATCTAAGATACTTACTAAACTTTTAACAATGAAACTTTCTTTAGAAATTGTTAAAGCAAAAGGATAAAAATTCCACAATGTTAAAATCAATTTGTCAATCAAAATGGACCCACTATTTTGAAATGTTGCTATTTTGAAAAGGTTGGAACCAATAGACTTGCACAACTTCTCTTATTTTTTTTTTATACTATTATGGAAATGAAATGTCCATAGTTTTGATCATGCATATTTTCATAGACCTCCAAATATCACAAAAAGTTTGGGATTCAAATTAATTGATGACTTGAAATCTTTTGTTTGGAACTTAAATCTACTTCTACTAAAACAAACTTCCAATTACTTTTAAACTTTCACAATTAAAAGCAAAGTAAGTAGAATCAAAATATAAGGACTCTTAGAACACTAAAGAACATATGACTCAAGACAAAAGAGGCAAGAACAATAAAAGACATAAAGGAACATTCAAAATGAGAACAAAGCCATTGAATAACAATAATGCCAAATTGAAAAAAAGGAAAGTAAAGGACTGAAATTATATGTGCTTGAATGTAAAGACAAGAAATTAAAGGTGTTTGAATGTAAAGATAAGAAATTAAAGGTGTAAGAAAAGTAAAGTGCCAAATCAATTCAAAGCAAAATAAGCTCAAGAACCTAAGCTCTGATAACCACATGATGTGAGTTGATTTTTAGATGGTTCCATTTTATGGTGACACTTTTGCTTAAAGTTGGGATTTTAGCAATTTATGGTGAAACCTAAGGAAGATTCCCACTGAACACGAACTTAACCAAATAGTTAAGTAAGTGTGAAGGTTCACTTCACAAAGGCAAAGATGAAAAATCAATATAAAATGATGCAATGTGGAATGGAAATGGCAATAAGGTAAGTATCAATGGTGGTCATGGCCGAACCAAATGATGAACCATTAGCATATAACAAAAGCAAAACAAAGTGTAAGAGTCCAAGATAAAGACATATATGAAATGGAAATGAATTGAAAAGAGTGGAAGAAGAGTAGCTTATGGAGTGAATGCGAGAGTGGTTCACGTCACTTGGGGTGTGGTAGCCACCAAGATGAGTGAAGAGCCGCCACTTGAGAGTCTCACACTACTAAAGATAAGACCTAATGCTAAGAGGAAACAGGCTTCAGTAACACCTCACACAAATTGTGCAGAGTAACTTTTCTATTTAAATTCAACATTAAAAAACAAGGAGTAAGGCACCCTATTTATAGGAATGGGTGCATTGGTGGACAAGAAGGGCAAGGGTAGGGTGGTAAATGTGTGAGGGGGTTGCCTTTAGGGTTTGACTAATTCAAAACTGCACCCTAGTCTTGTTCTTCTAGAAACTAGGTCAAATTTCCTTCCTAAAACACTAGAAACAAGCTAAAATGATAACTACACCCCCTATTATGCTATAGGCACCTATTCTAGCCTATCTTGCTATTTTGGACCCCAAAATGAGCCCAAATTACTTACATAACTTTTCTCTTGTGGAAAGGCCAAAAGGAAGAACTTCTGATATTCTGGTTTATAGCTTGTTCTTCTTCTGCTGATGCTTTCTCGAGGTTTGGTGGACCCGACTTTGTATACTGAGATGATTGACCTTTTTGTGAATTGTTTGTTGTGTCCTTAGTCCTCTACTGATTGTTGTGGTTTGTATCACTAGACAATGGTGGTTCATTGTCCAACACTTTTTTTTAATCAACAATAAAAATTTAATAAATAGGAGTACTCAGGGTACTCCAACCCATGTACAAAAATCCCCTATGCTAGAGAAATGAGGTTTCCAGATAAAAATGACCAAAACATAGCCATATTCTACCCATATAATTCTAATAAGCTTAAACATCTTTAAAAACATCTAGATATCAATACATAAATCAAGCTATCTATAAAAAAATCCAGCAATCCAATTCCAGAATATAAGCATGTCAACTCTAAAGAAAGACTTTGCCTCCTTGCTATCTACTGCAGTTTCCCAAGCACCCATTATGACTATAGTTGTAGCCCAAGGAAATTCCTCTCATGCAAACCGAGAATCCAGCAAAAAAAGTAGAGAAAATGTGTTAATCATCAATGTAGTGATTTTAAACTTTCATATACATTAATACACCAATCAGAATAAGAGAAATTTGACTTTGGAAATTTATAACTTACCCATGCCCACGCTTTTACTTGGACCAAAGCAATTTTTTTAACAGGATCCACCATTGCATTATTGAAAATTATCCTATTCCTATGGTTCCAAATTCCTCAAATAATGGAAATCCACATACATTTCCAGACACAATTTCCCAAGTAGTTTAAACCTGTAAAACCTATTTGTTTGTTGAGTAACATTATCACAATGTACAAAAGTTCTACCAGCCCAAGCATCAGAGATATACCACACTTTAGAAGTCACTTTATATGTGAAAAAAAGATGATTTACTGTTTCAAGCTCAGACCACACATGGCACACATCCCCTCTCCAACCTTAATTCCTCTATGTATTAAATTATCATATGTTGCAATTTTACCAATTAAAACACGTCAGGCAAAGTAATGTGCTTATGGAAGAGCTTTTAGGCTAAAAAAAGAATCAAAATTGAATGCAGAGAATGAATGTGGCTGCAAAATATTTTGGTGGCAAAGAATTTTATAAGCTGAGTTAACAATAAAAGAATTTGAGGTATCACCTACCCACATCCACTCATCATTTTTACAAGCATATATTTTAATAGTCTTCAATTCATCCATAAATTCATTTATAATTTCAGTTTCCCATTAAAACTACTATTTTCTCCATTCTATTTGCCATACCCATTGGTTTTCATGTCATACCCTACAGAACCTTCTTTAAGCACTGAGTTTTAAAAAATTATGGGATTTCTATTTTTCAGAGTATCATTTCCTATCCAATAATCTGTCCAAAACAGAATATTACTCCCTGCACCGACCTTCCACCTTCTCTGGTTATCAAACTAACAATTTGAGTTTCCTCCACACACCTTCTTGATATCTCTCCACCACCAAGATTTAGTATTTGACACAACACTATCATCCAACCCTCTCCAAGAACCATATTAAGATTACGGGTGGCAAAGCGGCCCGCCCGCCCCGCATAGGCCCGCGGGCTGGCTTGCATTTTTGTTTTGAAACATGGAGGAGAAGTGGAGGCAGCAACGGTGCGGTAGCAGTGATGTGCGGCAACAACAGTGTGCAGTAGCGCGACAGTTGCAGGCGAAGCCGCACGGAGTTGCAAGTGGAGCGAGCGAAGTCGCAGGTGGAGCGAGCGACGACACTGCAACAGAGAGTGCGTCGTGTACATTTTTTGGAACAACATAGTTGCGTTGTGTTTTGAGTGAAAACCTAATTTTCTTTCACTCAAAGTTGCATCTCTTCCACGGACCATTGCTGCCAAGTCAATTTTTTTTTTTTTTAGCGAGCTAGCAGGCCAGCCCGCCTTGCCCCACTGCTGGCCCATCCCACTTTGCCACCCCTAATTTAGATTCCAATACCGGTTTCCAAAGTCCTTATTTTTCACAACCAAGTCCCCATTATCATTTCCCAAGAAGAACAATATTAAACAAATTTACATCCTTAATTCATAGTCCTCCTTCCGATTTGGATTGACATAGGAAGTCCCACTTGATCCAGGCTATCTTCCTTTTATCACTTCCCCATCCCCATAAAAAATCCCTTTGTAATCTTGTGATTAATTTCGCAACTGCCATAGACATTTTGAACAGAGATAAGTAATATAAAGCGACAGCTGAAACATGACAGATTTTATCAAAATAACTCTTCCAGCAAAATATAAATGTTTTCCATTCCAACTAGAAAGCTTAGTTTTAATATTTGATTTCATGTCTTTCCAAAACACTTTTTTTCCTATTATTATCTCCCACAAGACATTGTCCTGCACTTGATAATTCAAGTGACGTTAATCTGCCGACGAGGGAGCATTAGAGTTGGAATCCAGCGGCTTGCTCTCTGTGCAATTGGGGGTATGGCAGCAAGCCTACTGTGGAGGGGTTGCAAGCCAAGTTTAGACTATGGTATCTTACAGTATAGGAGATTGGGAACAACCATTTTTTCTATCTTCTATTGTCTATTTATATCAATACTACAATCCCTCTTTAGGAATTTGTTTGACTTGGCTCTATGCAGGTTAATTGCTAGGAAATTTAGTGGCTGCTGGTGTTTTTTTTTATGCAGAACCATCTGTTTGCTAAGTTGTGTTAAGCTTTTCTAAGTCGTGGTAGATTTGTTCCCGTATGGCGTGGAAGAATGTTTTTTGGTTTGACTAGGAGAAAACGTTTTGGTTATCGTATAAGAGTTTGAACACTATAAAGTCTTCATTAAATTCAATTATTCTTTGTTATAAAAAAATTGGAAAAACTAAATCTGTATGGAAAATCTCATATTCCACATACTGATATATATAATGAATGTGCAGTCATCATATTTTTGAAAATTTAGAATATATATATATATTTTAGAATATTTGAAAGATGTTTTAATTCATATATAAAATATTAAAAATTTAAATAAATCTTATTTAAAAAATTACGAGAAAATATATATATTTAAAATTTGTCCAACATAACATATAAAATAACTATCAACACAACACTGCATCCTAAAAGGCGGAAGCCTTAAATTTTCATTTCTCGCAAAAATCTGTATTTGCACCTGAAACAAAGCCCCACCCCACGACACTAACGCATTAGTAACATGTATATGATCATTTGAAATGTTATTGATCGAAACTTAACATTATAAAAACATTTGATTTTGATAACGTGTGGAATAAGGATTTGTTCGAAATTGGAGTTTGGTTTGGTGTGAAAGAATTATCCGAAAAAAGAAAAATGGAGAGGAAAGTGGTAGAGTATATAAAGACGAAATGAGATGAGTGGGTTTGATAGTCACGGACGAGTGATTCCCATATGAGGAGGCAAATGACATGAGGTGCGACAAAAGTGTCACAATATCTTTACTAATAATTACAATAACGAACATTTCAGAGACTATACTGTCTCTGTTGGATGCAGAGCACTGTGCCCAGCCATCACACCTTTATTCATTTACTTAACGCCATAAAGATCTTTCACCAAATGAATAATGACGTGAGACCTAACCCTAATTGTGAGCAACCACGGCACTGCCCTACAGTGCATGCTAACATGCAAACAGTTCAGAGAGAGAAGAACTCCATAAGAATGTGAGTTTCAAAAGTGGTCAACATGCTCAGGAATATTTCAAAATGATAGGCTAAAAAGGCTCATCTTTAAGCAAAGGAATGTCAACAAAAGCACATCAAAATGTGAACGGCGTTTATCAAGTTTTGTAGTGCTGCTAATGGAGTTAGTAACCATTTTTTTTAATTAATAATATTGTTAAATAAGTATTTTCATATATATATATATATATATATATAAAATTATGATATAAGCACATGTCTCTTTTTTAAAAAAAGAAAGTAGTTTGGTGTCTGATAAATAATAATTTAAATGTAAAAAATCGTAATTATATTTTTGATTTGTATGCTGTCATGCACGTTTATACTAGTCTTGGTATCTTATGTGATGGTCTTTTAATAAGATTTTTCTTGAAAAGTAAGGAATTAGGTGTATGAAATACAAAATTGGTACTGCTTTATTTTTAAGTTTTGTGTAGCTGTAGTGGGTATGGTATATGTTAATTATAGCTAGAAAACAATGGTGAAATTGAAAGGAAACCAGGGTTTGTCGTTTCCATTGGAATATATCGAATACGTGAAGATGCTGAGCAAGAGAGTCAGCATCCTCGTCTGTTGAGCATTGTGCACAACCTGGCTGGCTTTACCGTATTTACTTTTCTATCTCAAACTAAACTTTATCATGAAATTCAATGAAACAGTAAATTTATTCAGATGTCTATCACTGTCAAAGTGAGAGAGTACTGAAGAGAAAGGGATCGATGTACTCAAGAAAAACATAAGAGTTGCAATTTATAGAATCGAAATCATAGTTAATAGACCAATTAGACTTCTTTTCATAACAAAATAACCTTAAAGCAGTTTTAAATAAGTTCATACATACGTAACAAGCTATTTCTTTAATGTTTTTTCATTGTGCCTAATCTTTTCCTTATTACAACGTTGACTTTCCAAAATGATGATTTGGCTATGCTGCTGCCTTCAGGTCAGGGTCCAAAGAACTCAGTACCCATGACACGTTGTTGTTGTTGTAGTTGTTCTCTCTGTGAAAATCCACCATTCATATTTCTAACCATTCCTCCAACACCCAAAAAGTCTAAGGTCAACTTATCAGAACCTCCAAAGTTTACATTATTAAGATTCTGGGGCAACTTATGGTTGGACTCGTCGACGTTGTGAAACCCAGAAAGGTTGTTTTCATTCCCTTGCATGTTCCTAAACAAGGACGTGTTTCCATTAGCAATAGAGTTCATCAACCCTTGAAGATTGTGGTGGTGGTGGTGACCATTTTCAGCTTTGGAACCATTGCTAGACATTCCTCTAAGTAAAGAAGAACCGCTGGTGGTTGTGGTTGAACCCATTTGAGAGGCTTTTTGAAGCAACACAGTGGCAGACATATGAGGGGATGATACGTTTTCTATTGAATCACCAAAGAGCGAAGAAAAACTTGAACCCACATGATCACTTACTGCAGGGTTGTTATTAACAAAGAGTGGTGGTGGTGTTGTTCCTTGGTCACTACCACTTATGTTGTTGAATTGATCAGGGATAATGGTGCTAGTGCTATTGCTACTTGGGAAGAAGCTGAGGTTGAAGAGATTGGAATTAGGAGCAGCAACTGATGAAGAATTGGAGTTGTTAGTGTTGCCATCAAGAGCAGTGAGCTGCATTAGGCCATGTAGTTGCTTGTTTGAGAATAGTTGTCCTTGTTGTGATTGGTGTTCTTCAAATAATGTTTGATTGGTGTTGTTATTCATGAAGAAAGCTGAGGAAGGCATTGATTGTGGTGAGTGTCCAAATGAAGACTGATTTAGAGGTGGAATCAAGTGCTCAAACTTAAGAGCTGCACCAATGTTAGTGACTGTTTGGTTCTGATTTTGAACTTGGGAAAGTTGGGTACCCACTTGGGATAGGGTTAAACTAGTGTGGTTTGTGCCAAACAAATGAGTTCCCAAAGGATTTGAGCTACTGGGGTATCTTGCACTCTCATGTGCTAATGCATCACAGAACGCCCTATGAGTGATGAAACTGTCACGCCTGCATCAAAAATATAATAAAAGGTATACATAAATTGACCACATCTTCCATTATAGAAACTGACAAAGGTGAATTTATTACGTCGAGTATTAAGTAAGACTTAAAATTATATTATTAGTATGCTCCAGTAAGAATACAATATAATAATCAAAATGTTCCTAATCAGCTCAATAACAACTATTATGCCACCACATCAACACATAAAATTCTTGAACCAAACCATATATTAATTTTAATAACGTATATAGGTAACCTAACACCGTCCAACCTAAAGAATTTTGGAACTGTAGAAGTTCAAGATATATATATATATATATATATATATATCAATTATTTAACCAACCAATTCCAAAGGTATAGTCAAATATAAAATAAAAAATAAAATAGGAAATGTTTTTTTCTTTGTAATTGGAACTGCAATTTTGAAAATAAAACTCTAATGGAAACAGAGGGCCCAGGGGATCATTATACCAAAAGATGATACACACAAGAAATCCAAATCTAACTGCCACTTTAAGGTCTCTCATTAATCAATAAAAGAGAATTATTTTCAGCTTCTGATGAAAGTCAATTATCATAAGACCAAAGATGGGGCCAGTTCAATAAATGCAAACAACCTCAATACTTGTCTATTTTCTACGACGAGAATTCATTTCAAAGCAATGGTAGAATACAAAAATTGCTGATATAGAAGTGGCGAATTAATGGTGAGAATTTGTTTAGCAATGAATAAAGAAATAATGGGAAGTGGTGACAATTATGCAGCTCGGACCCATTGCAAGAAGATAAGTGTATTTATATATGAACCGAGCCAAGCCGAAAGAGAACAAAAGCCAGCATCTCCAACTCATGTGAGAACAAACCCAGTATCACTATGCCTGTTGCCTTTGCAGAGTTGCTTAACTGCACGTGAATGGGAATAAGGGTGGGGGCACAGTTCCCGAGGACCAAAGTTGAACTTGCTTGTTTTTTCTTCCCAAAGCATGTCAATTTTGGTACCCCATTTCAACAGTCTACTCACGTGCGAGCAGTCTCCTGCCATGCCTCCACTAACACCCAAGGAAATGAATGGAGAAAGCTCTAGTTCACATTTAACTTCTGTTTCGACTATTTACTCAATTTTTTCAAACTAGCGACACCTTCTTAGGTTGCGTTTAGAAATGCTTATAATAAAAATGCATCAAGCTTAAAAGCTTTTACTAGTGTGAAAAATTCAAAACCCACCAAAGAGTATGAGAAACCCTAATTTTTCATAAACTGGATGGTGTGTGTGTATTATATACACATTTGAAGAATGTATAAAGTGCAGTGGAAACTAAGATAAAATGGGTTGTTACCTAGAGAAGAGAGTGCCACAGTCACATCTGTACTCTCTAGTGCCACAAGTCTTTGAATGTGCTTTCCAATCAGATTGAACAGCATATTTCTTTGAGCACTTTTCACACTTCCACTTCTTCTCACCATGCTTGCGAGAGTAGTGCTTCTTGATTCCAGTGAGGTCTCCCAAAGCCCTTGAAGGATCATGATGGACGCAGGTGGGCTCGGGACAAAGATAAACCTTTCTTTTTTGCTCTTTTGTACTCTTCTGCTTTAGCTTCCAAGGAAGGTTGTGTCCTCTTCTGTGAAGCTGTAGGTTTTGCTCCCTTTGAAATCCTTTATTGCACACCTCACATATAAACCTGTTTGTTGCCATTAGGGTCTTGGGAGATAGTTTTATCACCTCCGCGTCTGGATCTTTTACCCCCACAAAAATGACAAACAACAAATTATTAAAAAACTCTCATGCTTCAATCACTTGCTCAAATTGAATACGCACAAGAAACAGAAGAATAATCTTTCTTTTTTGACCTTGTTTTAGAACCACGTAGGAATTTCAATAGTAATGATAAAAAAAAAAATACAAATTTACGAAGATTATTAAAAAATTTAAACCAGAAGTTTCATGCTTTTGAGATTCTTAGAGAAAAGCAATCCAACCATGAACTGAATGTCTCTACAGTAAATTAAAGAAGTCAATAGCCCTAAATCACGAATAGGGTTTCGTCGTGTTTGTTATTGAGAAAATGAAAGAAGTGAAACAAAATTGCAAAGGATGTGTATATGTGTGTGGTTTAAGCAATCAAATTTAACTAAGCTACTTGCTTGGGGTTCCAGGTTGATTCCTCCGTTTCTTTTGAGGAACTGTGATTGGAGCAACTGTGGAGGGTTGATGGTGTGTTGTAATCTGAGGGCTTTCTTCTCTGGTTCCCGAGAATGGAGTGGATGAGGAAGCTGCCGCCATAACTGTTGTGCAAATCTGGAACTAATATCTGAACCAAAAGTAAACACCTATCAAATATCCGAATATCCTTCTGCTGAAAGGAAAAAAAAAACCTCAATTGCATGTTTTCTTGTCCCTTGGAAAGAATAAACAAAAAGAAAGGGAAAAAGAAACTACAACAGAATGAAGAAAAAAAAAAAGACCTGAAGTATGTTTGATTTTTTCCCTGCTTTCTTTGTCTGTCAGGAAAAAAGAAAAAAAATAGAAACTGAGAGATTAAATCACAAAAGATACCGAGAGGAAAGTATCTTAGGAGACAGAAGCAAACAGGAGACGAAGAGAAGAAAACAATTCACTCTGAATACCTACTTATCTTCTGGCTATTGTTTTCTTATCATAAAATTTAGCTACTACTACTCCCTCTTGTTATTTCTCAATCATTTGGTGTCATCTAGACAGAAGAATAATAATAATAGTTAATAACATGCTAGCTTGTCCTCCAAAAGGCATATATAAATCAACTCATATGTATCTCTTTTGATCTCTGTGTCTCTTCTTTTCCCCTCTTCTCCTCATGGTTGTGCATTTTGTAAGGAGGAATAATTAAGGGTGGTAAAGTTGCCAGCGAAGTGAGGGAGGTAATTTATGTCACTGTTATACTGCTCCTGCACGGGCTACTGTGTCCTTAGCAGATGATGGTCTGGGGCCACCGACCCTTTTAGCTCTCACACTCACCTTATCTCTCCTTCTCTTCTTTCCTATCTTTTTACCAACAACCATACAACTTTCCTCATTTTTTACCCAACAACTAATTGGTTTATGCATTATTATAACTATTGTTAATTATTACCATGTCTACAATACTTTCTTTAGCATGGTTTTTATCAGATACAACTTTCCACTGTTATTCGATTATATATGGTTACTATAAACTGACATAAAAGTTCTAGGATTAGTTGGTAAAAAATATTTTCAATCAAAATCTTGTGGTAATTTACGGACAAAGTACTTCGAACTCTTACACCTAATCGTGATAACTCAGTAGACAGAGAGCTTGCTGGTAGATGATGACAATATTTGGGTTTATCTCCTATTTTATAATAATTGTAATGGTAGTTTGAACTGTTTGCTTGAAGATATTTGCTTGGAAAAATGTTATCAGTTTGTAACCACCTTGGTAAACAGGGATAAACAGGGATTTTTGAAATGATGTTTGCATTGACAATGCTAGTTTGAAACATTCTTTACCATGCTTGTACCAAGTCTATGTTGAAATAGCTGCTTCGCGTGTAGATGAAAGGGGAGTATGGTATGATAAGATTTGGTTCTGGAGATCAATTTGTCGGTCAAAATCTAATGCTATATCAGAAAAGCCAAGGCAAATTTGTACGTAACACCGAAGTGAAAGCTACAAAGATCAAACCAAAATATTTGCATCTCTGCACTTATTGGAAGATGCTAAAGTTGCGTCCACAAAAAAAATCTACGAACCCTTTGAAGCTCAATTTTATAAAATGTGGTCGACACTACCTCTACAATATCACAAGGACGAGAAAGTTAGGAGGGTTGAGGGGAAAGTATAAAATTTTGAGTTCATTTAATAAATATATAACATTACTTTTTATGTTAAATATTCATAATTGTGTGTTTTTTTAAATGATAAAAAATAATATAAAAAATAGGATTGTATGATAATTATTATCTATAGAGTAATTTAAATATAATTATTTTAGATCTCTTTTTTAATTTTAGTTGTGTTAATTTAATTTACTTTTGAATAAAATTGTTCTTTATGTTTAAATTTAGTTTTAATTTCATGTTATATACTTTATCTTTGTTTTTTTTAGTTCTGAAGGATAAAAGTTGTAAGAAGACGTTATCGTGAACATTAAAATAGAGAAAATGAAGTTTCCTATTTAGATTTACGCGATAAAAATTTACAAGAAGAATTTGTATATATGCACTTTAAGCCACCCATTTTGTAGGCATTTTAAGCCAAACTTGAGAGGAAAGTAGTGCTTAAATAGTTTATTTTGGACAGCCTAAGAAGTTCCATCTGAAGTCCACTATGGCAGAGGTTGAGTGTCTATAAAAGACAAAAAAAAAAATAGAACCTTATTTTCATACAATTATACACTTTGAGACATACTTGGAGACACGGAAAAATTCTTCTCCTTTTGAAGGATTATTTCTCTATAATTGATAAGAAGTAGCTAAGTTTTCTTTCTTTCGTAGAAGCTTAATACACTTGAATCTACATGTAATTGTTATGTTTTTTTTTTTATTTATGTAGTAGCTATTATTTTTTTTAATGTTCAGTTATAACTGATAAATTGGAGTAATGGTATGATTTTATAATTTTTATTATAATTCAAAATAAGTCAAAGATTGGTAGTAGAATCAATTATATAATCATTAAATAAAAACTAATTTTATAGTAAAAAAATAATTAGTTACTATATTGACTATATTAAATATTATTTTAGATATTAAAAAAATTATTAGTATCTAAAATAATTTCTATTATTAATAAAATTTAAAACTAGTTTCAAATTGATATATTTTCCGACCTCAAGTCTATTAAGATAATATCACTAGGATCAATCACCACATCTGAGATATTTGGAGCTCGAAGTTCCATTACATTTTTTTTTTCTTAAAAGGCCTCTAAGAAGTTTAAAGCACTAGTGCAAATAATGCTTTTTACAACAACATATTTGGTTGGTTAAGAAAGAACCGGTGTAAAGAAAAATACGGTGACATTTTTGTAAATATTGTGCATATATTACATTGGTTGTTACTCCTAATCGGTGTAATATGTGTTGATTTTGAGTAATTTTTTTTAAAAAAATTACATTTTTACAGTGATATATTAAATCGGTTGTTAGGTCCAAGCGGTTAATATGTATTGATTTTGAGTGTAAAAAAATTATTTAAAAATTACATTTTTCTAGTGACGTATTACATTGGTTGTGAGGTCCAACCGATGTAATATGTATTGATTTCGAGTGTAAAAAAATGTTTAAAAAACTACATTTTTTGGGATGATATATTACATCGGTTGGGAGATCCAATCGATGTAATATGTATTGATTTGTCTTTTAAATGTATAAATTTTAAAAGGTAAGTGATGTTAGGGGCATTTATTACATCGATTATTACTAAGAATTGATGTAATATATGCATTCACCTTGTTTTTTTTTTTTCTTGTGCACTCACTGCTCATTTTGCATTTGAAGTTTGTTTGCTGAGTGTAAGACGTCTGAGCCACTGCCACCATTGCCTTTGTTACCACTATTTTTGTTGCCATCGCTCACGCTCCCTTTGTTGTCACTACCATCGCTTCTCGTTGTCGCCACTGTTTGTTGTGCCCTTGTTCACTGCCACCGAGAGTTGTGTTTCATTGTCGCCATTGTTCGCGCTAATGTCGTCATTCGCTGCTACCATCATTCATCTAGCCACCATTGAAAACTTCTGGTCCTGCCACGTTAAGGTAAGTTTTAAATATTTTTATTATAATTTATTATTTTATTTAGAAATAAAATTTTAATTTATATAGAAAATTAGTTTTAATATAATATATTATGTTTGGAATATAATGTATATTTTTTTAAAAAAAATTAATTTGTTGTTGTTAATTGTTATATGTTGAACGCTTTGATATTAGGTTTGGCGGTGTTCGACCCTCGACAATGTGTACTGTGTTTTATAATACATCGACTAAAAAGTGGGAGAGATTGATGGATAAACCAAGTGCTTTTATTACATAGTAATGGATTGAAGTTGGATAAGTGATTCTACACTTTTCTCAATGAAATGTAGAAGCTATAAATGGAAGATATTATTATCCATGTGTTAATTGTTTGAATGGGAGACTATAAGAAATTAAGTTGATACGAGAACATGTTGTGATGGTTTCTTGAAGAGTTATATAACGTGGATATGACATAGTGAATTTGTAGACATAACACCTCTATTTAAATTTCAATATTCTAATATACACTTTGAAGATTGCATGGAGGACATGATTCATGATATTTGAGAAGATAGTTTCCGACAAGCACATATGTGTGATTCATTGAAAGATGATTCAAAACCATCTCTATATCTTGGTTGTTCAAGTTTCACATGTTTGTCTTATTAAAATTAATTAATATTAAGGCAAAAAATAGGAAGATCGATAAAAGCTTCACTAAATTATTGGAGTTGTTGCATGAAATGCTTCCAAAAGGTAATACATTGTCGACCCTTCATATGAGGTGAAGAAGATATTGGGTCTGATGGGTACGGAGTACTAGAAAATACATGCATGTCCTAATGATTGTATTTTGTATAGAAAAAAAGGTTTGAATCATTGTATAGGTGTCCAAGATGCAGGATATCATGATACAAAGTGAAAAATGATGACAGTGAGGAAGATGATGTGAAAAAGGGTCCTCCTAAGAAAGTATTATGATATCTTCCAATCATACCGCGATTTAAACGTTTGTTTCCCAATATTAATGATGCAAAAAATGTCACATGGCATGCAAATGGAAAAAAAATGTTAGGTTGTTACGACATGTTGTCGATTCACCACAATGTTAATAAAATCAAGAGTAGAATGGAAATATGTAAAATGAGATTTTTGTTGTTGGCGGGTAGAGTATGCTTACTAAAGTCTATCATTTCCTCTTGACCCCAATACTACATATCTTTTTATAAAATTCCAGCTATTATAAGACATCAAATTAGAACTATCCAGAGGAATTTTTTATAGAGGAGGTGAAACAAAGGAAGAAATATATCATGGTTAAAATGGGTGGACATATGTAAACCAAAGGAAGAGGGAGGCTTGGAACTTAAAGATGTCAAATTGTTTAATGTAACATTGTTGTCTAAGTGAAAATGGAGGTTAGGGTAACCACAAAGGACTGTGGAAGAATATTTTAGAATTTAAGTATGGCTTTTGAGGAACTTGAATGTTAATGGAAACGTCACTTACGAGTTATGGCGGTGGAGGGACCTAAGAGGGGTTTGTGGGAAGGCATAAAAGGGGAATGGTTTGTGATAAATGCTAGATTTCAGTAATACTTTATATTAAAATACATGCACTTGTGGATATTAATTGATAAAATAACCACAATATAACCCCTAATTCATGAACTAAAACCTTTTTACATATTTTCTAATTATAATTTGAATAAGAACGATTTATTCCCAAATTTGTGTTAATTTCAGGATTTTAGGAAAGAATGAAGATGAAAGGGTAAAAGGATAATATACAAAGCTAAAAAGGGAAAGTTGGAATGCACCAACACTTACCCTAGAGGAGACAGCTGTCAAGGAGAAACATCCTGAATCTTCTTTTCATGCTTTCCATGCTTGTAATAGCCAACATGAGTGGCTAATTCTACCATTTGGGAATGAGAGTAATCTGTTCAAACTCTTATGTATTGAGGTGATATTTAAATATAATATTTTTTCTTGATTGATGATTGCTATTGTCATTTTATTTGTAATGCTTGTTTACCATTATCAAGATCCTTAGATTTAACTGGAAAGTACTTCTAAGTTTCTAACCTAAATGATAATGTTAGGAATAGATTTGAAATGTTAATTGCTATCAACATCTAATCGTAATGATAAGAAGTTTTTATAAATATGCGAGAAATCAATATTTAGGAGACTTTCTTAATAATTTTATGTGAGTAATCGATATAAATTACTTTTATATGGACATCAACATCAATCAAAAGATAAAATATTACTATGCTAATCAAAATACAAAAGAGTAAGAAAGACGAACCTCAATCCCAATATTCCCAATTGAACTAACAATCTCTTTGACTTCTTTCTTTTTAATTATTGCAATCACAACAAACTCCCAAAAAACTTTATTATTTTGTTTTCTATTTAGTGAATCTTATACTTGATTATTCAATGTTCCTTGTGGGTTTGATATCCTTCCTTAAGGATCCTCATGATATCCTTCCTTAAGGATCCTCATGATATCCTTCCTTAAGGATCCTCATGATATTCTTCCTTAGCAATTACAACATGGTGTACTTTTCGTAAAATAGTCATGAAGTTTTTGGCACCATTATTGGAAAACAATTGATTTTTTAGTATAAATTCCTAAATATTATGAATATTTTAATTGCTTTTAACTTTTGTTTTATTTCATTTTAATTGCAGATTTGTGTTATTTTATTTCAGATTTATTTTATTTTACTTTATTTGTTTTCAATTTTAAATTTTTTTAAAAAAATTACTGTTAGTGAATCCTTGTGTTAACCCTTGATTTAGTTGTCTTATATGATATTAAAAGGTCAAATTCCCAAAGACCAAATATTATTTGAATCAAAGATTGAAAAGGCAGCTAAAAGAAACAAAAAGACAAAGACAAAAGAAAGACAAGGAGACGCTAGAGAGGAATCCTCAACCACTTCTTCCCTTCCCATTAATATTTTTCAGGAGGAGAATAATATGGCATAAGAGCAGACACCACCTCCTAGGAGAACCCTTGGAGATTATGCCATGGAGCAAGGGCCAAGGCATTTTTCTAGTATTGCAATACCTGCTACCTCTAGGGTCTTGGAGATGAAACCCGTTTTCCTTAGTCTTATCAGTACCCATCCGTTTACAACAATGGATCATGAGGATCCATATACACATTTGTCTACATTTTATGAACTGGTGGGAAAAATGGGCTTCCAATCAGGTGATCTAGAAAATGTTTATATGCGTTTATTTTCTTTTTCATTAGCAGAAAAGGCAAAATAATGGCTCAAATCACATCCAAATCAAAGTCTCAATAGTTGGGAGGATGTAGAGGAAAAATTTCTACAAATGTTTTTTCCATTATCTTGCTACATCAAAGCAAAGTCTGAAATATCTATGTTCAGACAAGGAGCAGATAAAGCATTTTGTGAGACATGGGAAAGATTTAAAATGACGCTGAGAAAATGTCCAAATAATGGGTTTGAAGACATTGCTCAATTGAGCATTTTTCACAATGGTCTCATATATGATAACAAGATGCTTCTAAATGTTGTAGTTGGTGGTACAATGATGGCAATTGATGCAAAAGAAGCAACAAAGATTATTGAGGCAATGACATCCACAAATTATCAAGCCCAAAATGATAGTAAAAATGAGCCAAAGAAGGGGATGATGGATCATAATTCTTCAAACACATTTTTGGCTGAAAACTAAATTCAAACACAATAGTTGGAAGCATTAACTGCACAAATGGCTAAATTGCCACAACAATTACAAGTTGTGCAAGCTTATTAGAGTCAGAGTCAATCAATAAAGTGTGATTTTTGTAGAGGTGATCATTCCAATGGGCATTGTACTTATCAGAATAATTCATCTGAAGAAGAAGCTCATTATATGGAAATAAAGGAGGTAAGGTGGGTTCTCCAACAAAAATACTCAAGGTTGGAGAAGCAAGCAAAATCAAAGTTTTAAGCAACAACAACAACCATTATATCCTTCATCCCAAGAGAGAGAAAAGCAAACTGGAGGATACCTTGGAGAAACTGCCCAATAAAGGAGCTTTGACATTGTTGTTCAAAGTTTGAAGACACAAATGGGACAAATTGCACAACAGTTGAAGAAATCCAAGGAGCAATGTAAGTCAGTCACTACTAGAAGTGGAATAGTTATAGGAAAGGGGATTGGTGATAATTTGATTGTTGAAATAAAGGAAATAATGGAATTAGTGGCTCGTTTTTATGTTGGATGTTCAAACTTGTTGTAGGATCACACCTCTCAAGTTGTTTTGCTAAGGGGATAAAGGGATTTTTAGGGCTAAATATGTTTACAGAGAGAGGATCTCTTGGTTCAATATTGTAAAGAATTCCCGCTACATCAAATATTGGAGACAAGATTTGTTGATCCATTGTAAGGAATTTTTGTTACCTCAAACTTTGGAGACAACATTTGGGTTGATTGATTATTTGTATAAATATATAAGGACAAACTAGCTAACATAAGGAATAGTCATATGTTATTTATTTGTATATAAGGTTGAAGCATTCCTATGTACTCATTCTTTGTATATAGATTTTCTTTATTGATAAAAAAGTACTGAATTGTACTTATTCTTTTTAAAATACCACTAGCATACTATAAAATAAAATTTTTTTAAAAGTAAATGATACTTAAATATTTCATCTAATAGAAAAAACTATTATTATCTCTAAAAAAAGACTTTAAAAAAAATATCCATAGCTAATTTCTTTTATAAAATTTATAAGAAATAACTTCTCCAAATATTTTGTTTTTAAATTTTGTAAAGTTTCACAAAATATTTATAGAACAAGTTGCACAACATATAAAAATAATAATAAATTTATAAAAAAACAACATTTAAGTATTTTATCTTTATATATAAATATCAAATAAAAATAATTACTTATAATGTATATTAATTCATTAGAAAAAAAGTAAACCCCCATATTAGCATATACATCTATTCTAACATTATCATAACACCTTCACTACATGAAAAAATGGTTTTAACGGGAGTTTATTTTTACATTATTAAAGGTTAAAACCTCTCTTAAGTCATTTACTCAGGGCAGTTTCTCCTGCTAAATCATCTTTGAGAAATGTGTTTCCTGGGGTTTTTTTAAACATTTGGAAAAATCTTTCAAAATCCCCGTTAAATATCATGGGCTTAAGAACCTCCGTAAAATTTCATAACCTCCGTAAAATACTATGCGTTTTAGGACCTCCGTAAAATACCACGAGTTTCAAAACCTCTGTAAAATATCATAGGTTTTAGAACCGCTGCAAAATACCATAGTTTTCAAAACCTCCATAAATTTTAGAACCTCTGTAAAATAACATAGGCTTCAGAATCTCCGTAAAATATCATTTGTTTTAAAATCTCTGTAAAATATCATAGGTTTCAGAATCTTCATAAAATACCATAGGTTTCAGAACTCCGTAAAATACCATAGACTTCAGAACCTTCGTAAAATACCATAGGTTTCAGAACCTTCGTAAAATATCATATTTAGATGTTGTTCTCTAATTAAATTAAAAATTTATTTTTAAAAAAATATATTTAAAAAAATGCAAATTAAAAAAAATAAAAAATGTAAAAAAGAACTAAATGAAAAAAAAAATACTTCTTAAAATGAAAGATAAGTGAAAGAGGAGCAAGTCCAATATAGAAAGATTCAAGCCTAGAAAGCGGGTAGGGATAGAAATGATATGGAAATAGGTGATGTTTACAAGGAAAAAGAAGAAGCAAAAAGCACCTATGATTGAATCAAATTTTCAAATCTTCAATGTTTATCATGCATTGCAGCAGTAACTCACCTCCCATCCTGGTTGAGGGCTAAGAATTGGTGTTGCCATGAAACTTGCCTTACCCTTTATATAAGTTTCTCTCCATATTAGCAAAAAGATTATAAAAGAAAGAAAAACAAGCAATCAGAATTGACATGCCAATATGTTTCTTAAATAGCAAAAGATATAAACTTTTTCATCCAAACCTGACTTTTAAGAAAAACTAGTGCAACTGTATTCCTTAAAAAAAAATATGAAAATGGATAAATAGATTTTGAATAGACAACTGTACCTAAATGATTATTTTATTTTTTATGAAAAAAATTGTCACTACATCTTTGATGGTTTCGAAGTCCTAGTTTGTTAAACGATTTCAGTTTTTAGGACTTTACTTTTTTTTAAGTAAAGTTTCCATGTAAGTGAGTTTTCTTTTATGATTTATTAATTTAGGTTTTTCAATTTAAATTTTATAATAATAAAGTTGTGTCTTGTTATATTTTAAAAAATAATATTTAAGTGCTTATATTTTAAAGATATAGTTAAGTTTGTTTTAGATGATATAGTCTTTCAATAAAAAAATTTCAATTAGGTAAAATTGGGTTTCATTCATTGAAAAATGAAATAAAAGTTGAAATTAATTATGATAAATTTGTAGAAATTTTTATTTAATATAGACAAACTAATTTTTAAAACGAAAGGATATATTGTTCTAAGAATCCATTTTCTAGTTTGTCTTGTGAACTTTTTTTGTAGTTCTTATATTTGATAGTTTCCTGAAAGGCTGAAGCAAATGTTGAAATCTCTCTTTCCCTATTATCACCATATCCATAATAGTAATTGGCATTGTATGTATGCATGACTCAACATTTATCTATTGGGGGAAGATATCACACATGATGATGATGGGTATATGTGAATTGACATTGGAATGAAAATGAAAGATGAAGGGTCACCTGTGTGGACCATGTTGTGTGTGGCTTTGGTTTGGATAGAAGCTTAAAATTGAGACACATGATGTGGGGTAAGTACCTAGATAAGGACCATATGTCTTAAGAGAGAAAATAGATGAACAATTATAAATCTTTTGGGAATTTGGCTTTACCTACATTTCAAGTACTTTGTTTCCATTACTTGGACTCAAAGTTATTCTTTCACGCTCTTTAGTAAATAAGGTACACTTAAGTGGAACAAATTAATAGAAAATGATATGTTAAAAAATAAACTTTAATGCATGTATAGTATAAAATATTCTTATATTTAGTCAATGTGGGATATTCAACATTTTACATAACAACCTGATAGTGAGTGACCTGATAAGTCCAACAAACTCTTACTAGGATGACTTTAATACCAAATTAAAAGTAACTTTAAGTCTAACTTAACTTTACAAAACTGGTTAATAAGTAAGCATTCAATTATATATTATAAAATTCTATTATCTCTAGTCAATTTCATATCTCCATCAAATATTCAATTCAAAGACTATATATGAATTGTTTGCATCAACTTAGGTTTCTCTAGTAAATTGCCAAGTTTTGTTCCCGAGAAAGCTGGCCAACAACGTTGGTTTGGTCGGTTTAAACCTTAAACCTTTTCGGGGTAAGGTTCTTGCCTCCTTGGTATGAAGGGATATTTAGCTTGCCTCTTCGGTGGATTTGAGGTCAGAGGATATTAGTCATTTCATCTCCGAAAGTGCTGTTAGAAATTGTAATATGATGTTTTGGATGAAAAATGATGTGTCTGAAGCTCGAAAATTTAGAATTGTGGGAAGGAGATGGGATTTTTGTTTAATGGTGAGGAGGATGTAGTTTTTTGTTCTTTACAAGCCTTGGAAGCTCTGGATTCTAACAGAAGGAAGAAGGCCAACGTTTTTGATGATGAAAATAATTAGTCTGAATATTAGGGGGCTAGGAGGAAGCGTTAAAAGAAGATATCTAAGAGAGTTAATAAGCTTGGAACAAGTAGGCGTGGTTTGTCTACAAGAAACAACGTCTTTTGAGTTTGGTGAGGGGAATTGTTTTCTATTGTGGGGCTCTAACGACATCGGTTAGGTTGAGAATGGAGCGAGTAGTAACGCTGGTGGGATTATTACAATATGGAGAAATAGTTGTTTTCATTTGTTGAGGTACTCTAACGGGAACAATTTTCTGTTATTGAAGGGGTCTGGAAGGTTGGTGGTGGTGTACAGGTTACAATTGTGAATGTCTATTGCTTGGGGTCGTTGAGGGATAAGAAGATAATTTGGGATGAGATTTGTGAAGTAAGGACAAATCATTCGAATAGGGTTTGGTGTGTAGTTGGGGACTTCAATGCTATAAGGAGGAAGGAGGAAAGAAAAAGTTTTGTTTTTGTGTCATACTACAACAGAGAAATTAATGAGTTTAATAATTTTATTGAAAGGTCAGAACTGTTGGATATCCCGATGGTTGGCAGGAAATTTACTTGGTATAAACCAAATGGATTCGTGAAGAGCAGAATCGATAGGGTCTTGGTTTCCAAGGATTGGTTGGAAACTTAGTGAAATAGTAAATAGTTTGTCTCTAGTAGATCGGTGTCATATCATTGAGCCCTAGTACTTAAAGACGTGTGTTCAGATTGGGTTTCGAACCCGTTAAGAAGTCTGGACATTTGGCAGAAGGATGGCAGGTTCATTGATTTTGTGCGAGACAAATGGACTAACTATATGACATGTTTGGAAAATGGTTGTTCATTTTAAGGAAAAATTGAAAAGATTAAAGTAGGATTTAAAAGTCTAGAATAGAGATATCTTTGAGAATGTAAATAGCCTTGGGGAGGATTTAAAAAAGAAGATTCAAATTTTGGACGAAAGGCGTTCTTAATGAGGCAGAAGGAGAGGAAATGAGGTTATTGTTGGCAGAACAAAGCAAGAATCTTTCAAGCAAGAAGCGATCTATTTTCTGAAAGCTCGTCACAAGTGACTCCAACAAGGTGACCTAAATTCTAAATACTTCCAATCGGTCGTTACATGGAGAAGGGTAAGAAATAACTCTAATGACATGTTCAATAACGGTTGTTGGTGTGACGACAAGGACGTGGTTAAGGATAGAGTCAGAGATTTTTTTAAGAATAGACTCGAAGGAGTTATTGGGCCTCAGGTTAGATTGGACAACGTATTTTTTAACTCTATTTCTGATTTAGATTATGAGACGTTGGTTGGTTCTTTCTCTAAAGAGGAAGTTAAGAATGCAGTTAGTTGTTGTGACAGTTCGAAGAGTTCTGATCCAGATGGTTTTAATTTTAGCTTCATTAAACATAACTGGGATATGATAAAAAAGGACATTCTCTTGGCAGTGAAGGATTTTGTTGTCTCTGGTTCTTGGCCTATGGAGTCTAATGCTTCCTTTATTTACTTGGTCCCCAAGTCGGAAAACCCACAATTGTTAGGTGATTTCAAACCCTTTTCTCTGGTCAGGTGCTTGTACAAGATTATCTCTAAATTGCTTTCTCTTAGGTTGAAAAAGGTATTACGAAAGGTCACTGATTCCAGACAATCGACTTTTCTTGAAGGAAGGGGTTTAATGGATAGTGTTCTTGTCGCCAATGAGATACTTGAGGAGAATAAGAAGACCAAGAAGAGTTTCATTTTTTTCAAGGAGGACTACGAGAAGGCCTATGACTCTGAGAAGTGGGATTTTATGTACTACATGTTAGGAAGGCTTGGTTTTTGCGACAAGTTGATTTTATGAATTAAATCTTGCCTTAAGTCTGCTTCGTTTTTTGTTCTTGTTAACGGAAGCCCGACTAAGGAATTTTCTCCGATTAAGGGGTTGAGACAATGTAACCCCCTCGCTCCATTTTTATTTCTTATTGTGGTTGAAGGTTTGGCATGGGTCTCTAGGAATGCTGATGAGCTTGATGCGGTAGAAAGTATGGAGATCGGGAGTAAGAAGGTTAAAGTTAATATGCTTCAATATGCAGACGATACTCAGTTTTTCTGTCATGAGAATTCTAAAAGTATTTTCAACATTAAGGCAATGTTAAATTGTTTTAAGCTGGCCTCAAGTTTGAAGGTGAATTTTTTGAAAAGCAGTATTTGTGGGTTGATTCGTTCACTATCCGAGGTTTGGCGGCTATCCTTAACTATGATGTTATGAAAGTCCTTTTCAAATATCTAGGGTTGCCTATTGGGGGGTGTCACAAGAGGGAAGTGTTTTGGGATTGAATGGTGGATAAAATCAAGTCCAGATTGAGAAGATGGAAAGGTAGAAATTTATCTATGGCAAGGATTTGCCTCATCAAGTCAGTTCTTTCATCTATTCCATTGTTCTATATGTCAATGTTTTTTTATGCTTATAGTTTTGATGAAATAGATTGTGAGTATTCAGAGGAACTTCCTCTGGGTGGAGTTCTAAAGGGAGAAAGATCGTTTGAGTTTCTTAGGAAAAGGTTTGTGAGTCTCGAGATGGTGGCGGGCTTGGAGTAGATAATATTAAGGATTTTAACTTGGCTTTGTTGGGTAAATGAATTTGGAGGTTGGGGTTTAATGGGGGGTGTTTGTGGAAGGAGGTTTTAAAGTCGAAATATGGAGGCTGGAGAAAGCTGAAGGAGAACATGTTTATCTATAATGCTTCCCTTTGGTGGAAAGATTTGGAAGTTGAAGAACTGGGGTAATAACTTCGATGACTGCTTTAAATGGGAAGTTGATAATGGGAAGATTATCAAGTTCTGGGAGGACCAGAGGGTAGGTAATGATATCTTGAAGAATAAGTTTCCAAGGCATTTTTTCTCTTTGTGTTGAGAAACATGTGTCGTTGGACATTGTGGGTCTTGGGCAAACCGTGTCTAGGAGTGGTCTTTGGCGTAGAGAAGAAGTCTTTTTGATTGGGAGAAGGACTAACTTAGTCAACTCCTCGAGGTAGTGCACGACTTGTGTCCTGTCTTGGATAAAGTTGATAGGTGGGTCTAGAAAGACGTTAAGTTTCATGAGTTTTCAATTAATTCGACGTACATGATTCTTAGAGGTGGGTCTGAGGGGATCTGGTCGAGGATGTTTAATTGCTTTTGGAGGATTAAGGCTTGGCCTTTTGCTCATGTTACCGCTTGGAGGGTGATAAAAAATAAGATTGTCGTTAAGGTTAATTTACTTAGACGTGAGATTACGGTCGGAAGCGCTCCCTGTTGTTTTTGCAAGGTAAAAGGGGAAGAGTTAAATCATTTGGATTGTGGTGGTTAGTGAGATTTGGAGTCATATGAACAAGATTTTATTCAAAGGTGGAGTGTTGGACTACTCTGAGATCTTTTCATTGGCTCAATTGAAAGTTTAGTCTTGGATTACTTCTAAATTGTCCTCTACTTGTTTCTCTTATTCTGATTGGTGTCTTGTTCATCTGGTTTGTCTTCTTTCGCTTTAGCTTGTTTGCCGTTGTGGTTTTTGGCATGGTTAGTTATGAGTAGTCGGTTGGAAGATATTGTGTTGTAAGGTCGTCTCATGTTTTTTGTATATGAGTTGGATTACCCTGAAGTGATTCTTATGTATATATTGTTTCTTGTTGATAAAAAAAAAACTTTACTCTTTGTATATCCCTACTCATATTTTAGAACAATTAATAAAACACGCATTAGGGGCTTGCTACAAATTAATGCATGTTAAGAAAAGTATGACCAAAATTATGTCTAAAAATGTTACTAAGGATTTTTTTTAAAACTGTATTAACAAAATATCACTAAAATACGCATACAACCCTCTTATAATAACACTTGTTTTTTTGGTTGACAAAGTTTTAAGTAGTCCTTTTATAAATGCAGAGTAGAATGAGACAGAAATAAATGGATGGATTCTATTTTATTTGTATATTATTAAAAGACATTAAATAAAAAAGTGATATATTTTATTTTTTGTAAGAAAAGAGCCAAGAAACAAAGGAAAATATTCCCTTAGGTTTTCACTCGTCAAACCTTGCCTCAAACTCTAGTCAAATGACAATAACTTGATAGAACATGAATTAGAAGATGATTATTACCCTTCAGCTGACTCTTTATAATTCTTTTTCCCAGGTATATTTATACAGTTTTAATCTCTTAAATGAGTCTGTTAAACTAAATTAATATATTTATCAGTTTTTATTAATAATATTAATTTTTCATCCCAGGGATTTTAACCTGCACTTCATAAATTTAATTATTCTAAAAATATTATGAGTTTTAATTTTGCATTGTAAAATTGATTTTTTTTTCCAAAATTATATAATCTAAAATGTCAAATATATTTGTTGTAAGTTCTGAAATACAAATTTGTATTTCAAGATTGTATAAAGTAAAATACTATAATTATCTGTCACAGTTTCCGTCTACTTCATATCATTAACTACACAGGGATGCATACATGTTATCTCATTTTAATACTGTACAAGAGTGCAGATTGAGATCAGAGTATGTGTGAATGCAGATTGAAATCATAGGAGTGCAGGTTGGAATCATAGAGGTGCATGAAGATATCAGCATAAGCCTTATGTTACCTTGGTCTAAGCCCATAAAAGTCCATAGCTGATTATTGCAATTAGGCACTATCTTCCTGCACCTCCCTAAATCTTTCAATTTCAAAATTACCCTTCGACAAAAGGTGCAGGATTTTTTATTTTTTTTTCATCTTCAAATTGTATAATCCGTAGAACTTCTGAATTTTAAAATTTGAAATATTCTATTCTAAATTTTAGAGTTCGAAATATATTTTTAAACTCTAAGAAATATGTTTTAAAGAATTCGAAATACAAAATTGTATTTTAAATTATATAATTTAGAAGATATTTTGAACCCAGAAAATATATTATATTTTTAAAAATTCATAATACAATTTTGTTTTCCAATTTTACAGTTTGAAATGTATTTTCTGGATTCAAAAATATCTTTTAAACTCTAATATTCAAAATATAAAATTGTATTTGAAATTCTAGAGTTCAAAAGATATTTTCAAACCTATAAAATAAATTTCAAATTCTAAAATTTACTAAAATTTATTCAAAATATAATTCTATATTCCAGGTATTTTAGAGTTCGGAGTTTTAAAATCCAAAAAGAGGAAAGACGGGTGTCAATTAAAAAGATGAAAAAAGGAGGTAGAAGAAGAAATTGCCTTTTGGAGTTAACAAAGAAACAAATCCATTAGAGATGGAAAGGTAAACTAGGCCCACATCAATATGGGCCCAATTAAGTATATATTGAGTAAGTATTTAAAAACTTGATTTTATTTTTCTTTACTTTTACAAACCTAATTTTATTGAAATTAAGTTGATAACGAAATAAATTATATTTAAAATATCTCTTCTAAAAATAAGTTTGTAATAAAACATAACATATAATTCTCATTATGACGTAAATCTTACTTTTGTTTTTAACTTTTAACCAAAAGCAATTTAAAAAAAAAAAACTTAATTCTACAAACTTCAATCATACATACTTAATTCTTTCAGTAATTTTGTGTTTTAAATTGATTATTACATTAAATATTGAATTAATGCACTTTTTTATGGTTAAATTATATAATAACTCCTTACAATTTTATTAAGATTTTAAAAAAGCCTGTATAATTTTAAAATTTTACTACATTTTAATTGCTTAAATATAATGAATGATTATATTTAACAATTAATTTTTTGATTAAGTTATAAATACCTATTCAAAAGTTCGTGCCACAAAAAGACATATTTAAAAACCAACACAAAATATAATTATTCATTTAATAGGTATCACACTAGAGCTTGTTCTCATATTAAATTTTAGTTTTTAAATAAATTACCAGAGTTTAGTAAAATTCAATAATCTCTATTCATAAATTGAGTTTTATTTACAAACAACATAAGAATTTCTTTTGTAAATTTTTAAATCATAGTAATTACTTAAAGTTTGGAATAGCTACATAACATAATTTAACCTAATATATAAAATAATTGTATATATAACTTTAAAAATTGTGAATCATTATTTAATATAAAATAATAATGTTTTGATAATGTACATATATAAGAAGAAATAATTTAGTCCAATAAGAGTAACATTTAGTAAAGTTATTTCTTTCAATCCCGTATTAACAACAAATCTTTTGGAAGTGTTTTTTTTTACCTTTTCTTTACTAAAATTTGTTGAAATTTAAATTATTCATTTTAATAATAAATACACATAATATTCTAGAACAATTGCTTTGTTTACAGCAAAATATTTAATAAATTATAAATTAATGGGAAAAAGTCCTAACATAGTTATTTTTATATTTTAAACATATGCCTATTTTTTCATGTTCACACAAACTCATGCAACATCTAATGTGTACTCTTTACTACAATTCTTGTTTTTATGCATTAACAACAAACACTACAAATAAAAAATAATGGTGAAAATGTTAATTTATTAGGCTTGTTTTAATATTTGAAAAGTCAATCTATGTTCGTAACTTATATATATATAATGTAGTATATGTTTTTATAATAACTATTTACAAAATTGATATCTTCTTTTCTTTTATAACTTTTTCCTCTATTTCAACAGTAGTCTTTAATATTATAAATTTATAATAAAATAATTTTTATTTAATGTCAAATCAATTTTTAAAATTATATTTTAATGAAAAAACAATGTAATGAAACTTAACAAGGGTAAGTAATTTTAAGATATTGTACAAACTAAAATAAATATTTCTTCTTTTAAAAACTAAATAGATAATATTTTACATATTTAAGGATTAAATTGAAACTTTACTAAAATAAAAAATCCAAGTAATATTATTGCAAGACCCGTATGAAAACTCAAAGGAATTACACAACCTTAGCAGTTCTTTATACTATAGTAACACTAGTTTCAGAACTTTCATAGAATAGCCCAAAATTGCAATGTATTTCTGGTATAGCATAATTGTCCCAGACACAACTTACACATCTTCATAAAAATCACACTGTTCGTACCAAAAGTAAAGTAACCACAAAAGCTCTATTAACTTCATTGTTGT
Source organism: Phaseolus vulgaris (assembly GCF_000499845.2). Lineage (NCBI taxonomy): Eukaryota > Viridiplantae > Streptophyta > Magnoliopsida > Fabales > Fabaceae > Phaseolus > Phaseolus vulgaris. The sequence goes on from NC_023753.2 coordinate 10,926,432, forward strand.
TTTTTTTAAATATCATCGACCATTTCATTCAAAATACTTGAAGAGATTTTAGATCTGTTCTTGATTCAAAATCAGAATTTCTAATTAGTACCAACATTTAATTTCAACCTTTATTGCACATGATACTAAAATGAAATTCTAATTTTGATTATAGAACAGTATTAAAAACACTTAAAAGTAATGTACCTAAATTTTGTCCACTCTTAGAAGAAAGAAAAACCCATGACCATATCTTGTTCTTGTGAAAAGTAACTGTCGTGCTTCCAATTCTCGTACCATGCTTCTCCAACCATTGAATCATCAAGCCTCCAAGTCTCATCTTCAAAAGTACGTTCTGGTATTTCAACACAAGCATACCCGTTGAAACGACAATCATCCTCGTACGACATTAACAAGTCACTGATATCAAAGTCTTGAAAAACACCTGTTAAACAGTGGTTATGGTGATCTTGTGACATGGATGCAGAAGGGTTATTATGGTCCCTGGTCGTTGTGATCAAATTCATTGTGCTGACTGAATCATTGCCTGGCATCATAACCTTGGTACACCTCATTGATTTTGGTGTAATCATCATTGGGTGAGGGGGTTTTGTAGGATCAAGAACATCATCCAAGAAATTTTTGGAGCTTAAGTTGATAGGAATGTTGCTGTCATGGCCAACAACATGGTTTTGATTGTACTTCTGCTCTACCTTCTTTCTCAAATAAGTGTTCCAGTAGTTCTTAATTTCATTGTCTGTTCTCCCTGGTAATCGTCCCGCAATTAGAGACCATCTATTCACCATAACAATATGATAAAATATTAATACATTGACAAAAAAAAATGGAGTAAATGCATGTAAAATATAAACAGATGTACCTATTCCCTAAGAGTTTGTGTAATCTGATAATGAGATCTTCTTCATCAGAAGAAATGTTTCCTCTCTTTATATCTGGGTTTAGATAATTCAGCCATCGAAGTCTGCAACTCTTGCCACATCTTTTCAAGCCTACATAAATACAAATGATCAAATTTTGAAAGTAGAATACTTTTGAAACTCTATATATTTCTGCATTGCATATATATACCTGCTCTTTTGGAAAGCTCTCTCCATTTACCTTCTCCATGGACTTGAACGTAGTTCATAAGAATTTTGTCTTCTTCAGCAGACCAAGGACCTCTGTTCATAGCATATTCATTCTCACAGTTGGCCTTTCTTTCCATCTTCTCTCTTTCTCTCACTCACCCTCTTTCGCTCTATTATTGGATTCTGAAAGGTGTTGTTAATGCCCCTTAAATACTTGCTCACTTTTCTTTTAATTATTTAAATAAATGCCATGTATATGTGGTAGATGAATCAACCAAATGAGGATCACGACTATAACAGTTCTTTTACCTCATTTTTTCCATTCAAATGGGACCCCTAGTGGACTACGTATAGTGCTCCTTAAAGGAGAAAAAAGTATTTTGAAAAGTGATTTAGAATAATGTAGCAAACATAAAAATTTCTAGTATTATATATCAAATTAAGTTTACACTTTGTAACATTTATATAATTATGAAGAGAACTTAAAGTATGTTCTGATAATATAATAAGTGTTGGAGTGGTAGCATTTCACTGAGATAAAAGAGTCTGATTAAAGAGAACAGTTATTATGACAAAAGGATATGGAGAAAAGGATTGGGCATCGACCCTCGAAGATTGCAAACTAAGTGGCTGAAATATCAGAGCATGTGCTCAATTATATCATAACACACACGGGTCCCTCCAATCTCAGTTTTACTACTCCTCAAAAATCAATAATAGAACTAAGATATTTGCTCTTCTCAATGTTACTACAAAGAATCAACGTAGCATTGTGTTCTGTGTTAATGGAAAGCAACTGAGTCTAAAGAAGAAAATAAAGAGTGAGAAACTAGATCGCTAGAATGATAGAGTCGTGTAAAGAATAAAGATTCCCTCTTTTTATGATAAAAAAGTAGAAAGGAAAGTTTGTTTTGTCAAGTAGTATTTTTAGTTCTGTCTGCTTATATTATAAAAGTTACTTTATTCAAATGAAAATTTCTTAAACTTTCTTATAATAAATAAAAAAAAATAAGTATTTTGTTTATTTATTTTTCATTATATTCAAACAATAAGACAATATTTAGTAACTCTTATTTACTTTATTTTTCTTTCCACATCTAACTAACATAAAGCTATGGAAAAGAAGTATATGTAAAATTGGCGTCAAGAATAATTATTCTTATATATAGCAATCAATATGTAAGATTTCCTTCCAGAAAATAAAGGCCAACCTAATGGTCCTCTTGGCTGTGAAAACGGCTGACTATCTAATTAAAAATAATTTTTTTACATGTAATATTAACACAATTGTGGCTCATTCACTATTAAAGGATACACATACCAGAGTTATAGAAGGATCCTAATATTAATTGGGTGTCTTTTCTAATTATCAATTTGTTTCTCTTTATAGAGGAGAATAATTTAGTGTCTTTTATAATTATCAGTTGTTTCTTCTCTTTATAGAGGTGAATACCTTTATTTTGTCTTTGTGTGTTATGATTATAGTATTTAATTATTGATTCTTTTCATTATTGTTAAAATTTGTATTGTGAAAGGCTGCATGACTTTGATGATGGTTCTGATTTTTAAATTTGAAATAAGGTGGAAAACCACGCTTTTTATAGCATGTATCACTGGTATGCACTGTCTTTCCACAATAATTGCAAATTTTGGAAGTATATCTTCTTCCATAGCTTCCTCTTCCATATCCACCACCCATGCCATAGATTGTAGCATTGTTATTATAACCTCATTTGCTAGTAGCAATTATTGCCTTTGATTGATCACCAAAAACTTGCCTCTCTTGTTGTGTAATGAGAGAGTAAACTCTATTCAAGGATGAATTATCTGATAAACTAACATGGTAATGTGAATAAAGATCTTGTGAGGGATCAACAACGTCACCCATAGATAAATGTAGCAACCAGAGCTCTAATCATAGCTATGATACCATATTACAAAATAGAACAGAGATGAACAAAAGAGTAAACTGAAGACAAAAGATATGAGAATGAATATCTCTTCTTTCTTATTATTCAAATCAAAACAAATGGTCTGAATATATACAAGTAGTACACTCATTCTAGGTTTAACTAAAGAGGAAAAGAATCAATAATTAAATACTAGAATCATAACACACAAGACAAAATAAAGGTTATTCACCTCTATAAAAAGAAACAACTGATAATTAGAAAAGACACCAAAATTATTCTCCTCTATAAAGAGAAACAACTGATAATTAGAAAAGACACCCAATTAATATTAGGATCCTTCTATAACTCTGGTATTGATATTATCAAGAATAAATTTCCTTTTGTTAAATATAATAAATCTTTTGTTCGTGATGTTTGTCATTTTGCAAAGCAAAAAAGACTTTATTTTCCTATTAGTACATTTAAATCGAAAAAATGTTTTGATTTGATTCATGTAGATATTTGGGGACCATACTCAATACCATCAATTCATGGCCATAAATATTTCTTGACCATAGTTGATGACTATTCGAGGTACACGTGGATTTTTCTTTTGAAACAAAAATATGAAGTTGTTAAGGTTTTGGAACATTTTGTTATTTTTGTTCAAACACAGTTTGAGACAACAATAAAAATAATAAGAAGTGATAATGGAACTGAGTTTGTCATGACTAATTTTTTTGTTAGTAAAGGAATAATACATCAAACATCATGTGTCAATACTCCACAACAAAATAGTATAGTTGAAAGGAAACATGGTCATTTATTAGATGTAGCAAGAGCTCTTATGATACAATCTCATTTACCCAAAATTTATTGGTCATATTTTGTGATACATGCTGCGCATATTATAAACATGCTTCCCACACCTGTTTTAAACTATTCTTCCCCTCATGAAATGCTTTTCAAAACTGATGCAGATTTTAATGGATTAAAGGTGTTTGGTTCTTTATGTTATGCTAGCACTTTGTCAACAAATAGAAGAGATTGCTCGAATCAAACAAGCCTTGAATCAGACATTCAAGATTAAAGATCTTGGGAATTTAAGATATTTTCTTGGTCTAGAAGTAGCAAGAAGTAAGACAGGAATAATGGTAAATCAAAGGAAATATGCATTGGAATTATTAACAGATGCAGGTCTTTTAGCCTGCAAACCTGCACCCACTCGTATTGATAATCATGAGAAATTCTCTTCTACTGGAAGTGTTCCTTTCACAGATATTCAAGCCTACAGAAGATTGATTGGAAGACTTATGTATCTCACTAATACCCGACCTGACATAACATTTTCTGTGCAACAACTTTCTCAATTTCTTCCTAAGCCTACAATTGCTCACTATAATGCAGCTATTAGAATTCTCAGATATATCAAAGGGGCTCCAAGTCTTGGTCTATTTTTCTCTTCCACTACCTCTGTTCATCTTAAAGCCTTTTGTGATAGTGATTGGGGCACCTGTAGTGATTCAAGACAATCAGTGAATGGTTTTAGTGTGTATCTTGGGAATTCTCTCATATCTTAGAAATCAAAGAAGCAAGGAACAGTATCAAAGAGTTCTTGTGAAGATGAATACAGGGCAATGACCACTGTTACATGTGAAATTCAATGGCTAACTTATCTTCTTCAAGATTTCAAAGTTCCTTTTGAGCAACCATCTCTTTTATACTGTGACAATAACTCAGCAAGATACATTGCAGCAAATCCAGTGTTTCACGAGCGTACAAAACATATAGAAATAGATTGTCATGTGGTCCGGGAAAAATTAAAGAAGGGTCTCATCCATTTGCTTCCCATTTCCACCACAGAGCAACTAGCTGATATTTATACCAAAGTTTTAAGTCCTCAATCTTTTAAGAATATTTGTTCCAAACTGGGTCTCATCAATATTTGCTGCTCCCCAGCTTATGGCGGGGTATTAAAGGATACGGATACCAGAGTTATAGAAGGATCCTAATATTAATTGGGTGTCTTTTCTAATTATCAGTTGTTTCTCTTTATATAGGAGAATAATTTGATGTCTTTTCTAATTATCATTTGTTTCTCTTTATAGAGGTGAATAACCTTTATTTTGTCTTGTGTGTTATTATTCTAGTATTTAATTATTGATTCTTTTCCTCTTTAGTTAAACCTAGAATGAGTGTACTACTTGTATATATTCAGACCATTTGTTTTGATTTGAATAATAAGAAAGAAGAGATATTCATTCTCATATCCTTTGTCTTCAGTTTACTCTTTTGTTCATCTCTGTTCTATTTTGTAATATTCACTTCTCATGAAATCTCAATTCACGTCAAATAGTTTTTTTTATAGAAAAATTCTTAATTTTTTTCTTGTAAATACGATTGCAAAAGGTTTGTTTGACGACATTTATTGACGACATTTATAGACGACAGTTTAGAACTATTCTTCGTCTAAAATTGTAGTCACAATTTTTTGATCTAAGTCAAGATATAAACAATAGTTATGATGACAACCATTGCCTATATAAAAATAGAATGTGTAGACAATTATTTTATTAGATAATTGTAGTCTATTGATTAAAAATAGATAACAGTTGAGGATGAAATTGTGACCTAAAGTTGAAAATTTCATATAGAGGACAATTATGAACTAAGAATTGTCGTATATGGACTTATTTACATGTCCTCCACAACTCTTCTCCCTTTGTTCTTTCTACTTAACTGTCATTATTTTTTTGTTCTCTACTCTTTATTGTCTTTGTTGCATGTTATCTCTACTCTCCATTGTCTTTGTTGTGCGTTATCTCTGCTCTCCATTGTCTTCATTTCTTATGATCTTATCTATCAATTTTTTTCATTTAGTTTTTTTTTTTCATTTTGTGTGTTACATGTTGTCTTTCTTGTGGTTTTTGCATTTTAAGGGGCAGAGTTCCCTGCACCTGCCTTATGCCTTCGCAGCTTGCTACATCGCCTCCAAACCTCCCTACACCTCCTCCACAGCTCATGCGCTGCCTCCATGCTCCTGCACGTTTTCATATGTAAAAATAAAACACTAGGTTAGTTAGTGTTTTAGGATTTTTAGTGTAATTTTTTATTTTTATTTTTATCATTATTATTTTTAATGAATTTAATATATTTTAATATTTATTTAGTAATAATATTTATATGTTTTTTTTAATATTCCTGAATCTTTCTCTGCTTTAGTTAATACAAGTTAACAAAGAGGAGGAAATAAAATAATCAAACTAAACTAAAAAAATCGTCACATAGACGACAATTCAAATCAAAATTGTCATCTATATCACAATATAGACAACAGTTATTGACAAAAATCACGGTCTATATTGTGACTTTTGTATTGTTCAATTTTGTCACATGCTAGCCGATGGTTGGAACCAAAATTGTCGTCTATGTGTAATAAATTTTTGTTTTTTTATTTTTCAACTATAGAGATTAAGGATGGCGGTTTGGATGAAAACGTCATCTATATGAGAAAAAATAGACTCTATTATTTTGTGTTTGTACGTTTCTTTTTTAGTTGCACCACTCGACCTTGGAAAGGGGGAGCACCCAAAGAGTTCTCCATTAACAATACACTTGGAGGACAATAACTCAAACATAGAGTAAAGGGACCAAAAGGAGGATTCTGAGTTAGATGAAAATGAGGAGGATATTCAAATATGTTAGTAATAATAGTAAAGCAAAAGGGGTTGCGATTGTTAAGCAGAAAAATATAAATGATAATTTAAAACAGTAAAGAATGTAGTTTGACTCCCAAGTTCTTCTACCAATGATTTCATACACGCACACACACGCACGCACGCCCGCACATATTTAGAATCTACTCGACCTTCTATCTTAACTATTATTAAATTTATCTGTAATTCTAATAATTGTAATATATCTATGCATATTGATTTCATGTTAGATGGTGATCATAGCCTTGGTCATGCTCTTTTACTTTGTTAGTCTACTTATAACAACCTTAATGTTTCTACTACAACTCTAAATACTAATGATATCCACTCTTGTGATACTACAAATAGTCATCACTAGAGCTAAGGCTAGTATTTTTAAAATAAAACTTTATACTTTAACTAATTCCTTTGTTCCTTGTGAGACAATTTTTGTTAAGCAAGTACTATCTTCCCTTGACTAGTACCAAGCCATGCAACACAAATATCTTCTATTAAAAATCATACATGGACTTTTGCTCCCCTCGGCGCAACCACTACAAAAAAATCATGTAAATAGTGGCGGTTATTAATATCTGTCACAAATTTCAATATAATACGTCATTTGACTAGCTGCTACAATTATCTTTCAAAATATGTCATTTTCAATTGTCACAATTACCCTTCAGAATAAAAATAAGTTTTCCCTCCCTCATTATTCCCAATTATTTTGAAAAAGTTGGAAATATTAATTATGTGGGTTCTAGAATTAGTAAATATTATATTAAATTAAAATAATAATAAAATATTTATTTTTCTTCTTCTCTCTCATGACTTGCCTGAGGAAAGATGTAACTTCAGTGAAAATCACTCACATCTTCAAGAACTACGCCGACGAAGCAAACAACAGAGTTAGAGAGAGATGATTAGTGTTCATTGCGGTTCTCAGTCCTAACATTCCAAACCCTAAATAAATTTGTTGTCATTCCCAAATTTTGACTCGGAATGGCTGAGAGCAATTATGTTGTAATTTGGTTCATGCATCCATCAATGAGGTGTGTAAATATTTAAATATTTATTTGTGTCTTTTATTTTATAATTATAAAAATTAACTTAATTTTTTTTCAGGCATCAGATACTGGAAGTGGTGCTCCATCACCTAATCAAATAATAGGATCAAGTGCCGAAAGCAAAACTGATTAGGGATGTGTGTTTTAATTCTAAATTTGATTAGGGATGTATGAACTTTTGAACAATTATGTGTTGTAATTTTAAACTTGATTAGGGATGTATGAACTTTTTATGTGTTTTAATTTTCAATTACATATAAACTTTTGAACATTATTATTTTTTCTTTAATTTTCAATGAAATGAATGGATGATTATAACTTTATACATTATTTTATTTTATTATGAAAAAAGTGGTGGTTAAATTTTTATTTATTCAGAATTAAAATTACGTCAGTTAAAACACCACTACTTACGTATATTATGGTGGCAGAATCTTCTTTAATGAATGTAAATTGCGACAGTTATAACTGACACTACTTACTTATATTATGGCGTCAGAATCTTCTTAAATGAATGTAAATTGCGACAGTTATAATTGACACTACTTACGTATAATTATGGCGTCAGAATCTTCTTCAATGAATGTGAATTGCGACAGTTATAACTGACACTACTCACATATAAAAACCATCACTACTTACACTATGTTTAAAGTGTTGGGTGTTGCGGCGGATAGTGTAAAACCATCACATTAAACTTTGTGGCGACCATTTCTATGGCGGTTTGGGAAACCGCCACAAGCGTACGCGGTTATAAACGCCAGTTTATACGAAAATAACCGCCACAATATACATTTTTTTGTAGTGAACTGTGATAGGTTGTAAATGGATTTTTTTTTTTAAATATTTAATGATGATGGAAGCTTTCAAAGGTGCACAACCAAATTGGTTGCCAAGGGCTTCAATCAGAAAAAATATGTAAAATTTATAAATTCATAAATTAGGGGTTATTTTATACTTATTTTAGCAATTAATACTCATAAGTTCTTATATTTTAATATGAAATATTACTGCAATTTTGCACTTATCACTTACCCATGACCAACGCACGAGAATCCTCCACGAGAGGCACGATGAGGAGGCCTTTATTACTAATAGGGCGATGGAGGTTTTTAATTCTTTATATGCTCATCATCTTTTTATAAGAAATGAGGTACTCGACTCTAGACTTGAACTTGTTCGGCCGTTGCCAATATAAGGGAAATTTAGGTGTAAAATTTGGATAAGAGAAAATGGGCTTTTGGTTGTCTTGCAACGAGCATTTCAAAAAAAAAATTAACTTTTCGAAGGAAGAGGCGTAAATGGTAAATAGAGAACCATGTTGAGCTTCGTTCAATGAAACTCAACTGACCTTAGAATTGCATTTCAAAGTAAAAATACTTAAAATCATTTATGGTAGGCCTAATATGGAGATGATGGCATAGTATTTGAAAGAATTTTATAAAAACCCAGTTATTTGGGAGGAACAACTTCCTCCAAGGAGTCCTCTTAAATGGAAAACAAGTTTGTATGACTCATTGAAGAGTCATCTTCGATAGAAGTAACCTCTCTTCTTACCATAGGGCTATTACTATTGGAGGAATCAAAGTGAGAAAACAAAGGCAAAGAATAAGCCATTAAAGGAACATATCTAGAGAGAATAGAAGAAAATGGAAGTAAAGAGGAAAGATGAATGAAATGCTCGAGCAAGTATCAAAAGAAGCAAGAAGAAAAGTGTAAGAAATAAGAATATCGTAACTTTTACAAATGCCTAGCGACATTTCACTTTCTTGTGTAGGGTTGGGTCTTAAAGCGTGAAACATAATTTTTAAGCATTGTAATGTTTTAGGGCAACATGTCATCCTAAGCCAATGTGGCAGGGTCGTGGTGAAACATCAACCACCTAACTGACATAACCATAAGAACTCATCATTAGGTATAAAAATTCATCATTAATTTTCATGGTGTTTCATACTATTTTACAATTATTACTATTTTAATTACCATTTCTTAATAATAATAATAATTATTGTTTTAATTATACTTTAATTATACTGAGTTCGGATCATCAAGTTGGATAAGCTTGGACCATCGAGCTAGATAAACTTGGCCCTTCGAGCTATATGAAGGGTCGCAAAGTCTGGTCTAAGGCTAGTCGTGAAAATACGACCCATTTTTCAAAGCTCGGCCAAAAAACATTACCAAAGTTTAAAGTTTAGAATAAAAGTCTGGCTACCCTAAAACCAAGTTTCCTAGCTTGTGGGGTTTGTGTACTACTTAGTGTAAAATAATAATAATAATAATAATATGGTGTTTTCTTCCTGCACCTTTGTACATTCTTGATGTGAATGTAACTACAAGAACACATGATTCTTGACATTCTTAGGAACAACTTGAGCTGGATTTGAAAGGCACTTTACTTTTTAGAATTGGATCAATGTTCTAAATTCAAGAACTCACCAAAACTAAGCACCAACCAAGACTCATATGGAAGTCCATGTATTGTCAAATTGAATCAAAACAAAAGGAAAGAAGAACAAGAATTAAAACTGGACAGAATTTAAATGATAGCTACTGAACCAAAACAGAATTGAGAACACAATGCTGGAAACACAAAATTAAACGGTAGAAAAAGAAGTAAACTCTAGGAATCAAAACTACCGAATGGAAAATTGAAGAAAAGGGAAGAAGAACACTTATAGAAGAAGATGCTTGCTGGATTTTGAGAATTGGAAGAAGCCATTCACGCCACTTGGAACCTTGAACCAAGATAAGTGATGGAGTGCCACCACTTGAAGCTCACCATAGCTCACAAGATAAGGCAAAGAAGAGGAAGACTCAAAACTCACAAATTCTCTCCAAAATTGAGTATAGTCTCTCTACTATAAAATTCCAATCTGAATTGTGAAAGACCTAAGCCCTCCTTTTATAGGAGTAAGGGCTGGTCATTTACATAGCTTATTCCCTAAGCTACCCAAAAAACTCCTAAGATCACACCCCCCTTACTAAGCTCACTCCCCAAGCTTCTAGAATTTGCTAAACTAAAGCCTAAAGATGCTTTTACAAAAGAGGTGTCTCATGTTTCCCTCTAAGCACCTTTCTAAACATTATTCTATATTATTTACAATTTAAAAGAAACTATAAAGAGAGATATTTAATATGAAGCCTATTATTTGAGAGTTTGTAAACTTCTTTATCTTTAGGCTTGATCTTCTCTTTGATTTCTTTTAATTTGTGAGAAGACTAGAAGGAAGAACTTCAAATGTGTAGGTGAAAATCCTCTTCCTTCATTAATAAAATCCTCTCCTAGTGGATATCCATCAATTCTTCTTGCACCTCCATACTTTTGGTGAAAAATCAAATTTACCCTTAATGAAATTAAAAAATAAGCCTAAGTCCTTGCACCCTCCATAATCTTCTTCGTTCTAATGTAGACAATAATCCAAATTCTACAATTCGGAAGCCATTTTATGGATTCATAAATGACTTCTGAATTGTAGAATTTGGAAGCCAACTTTGTATTTCAAATTCTAAAATTTGGAAGTCATTTATGAATCCAGAAAATGACTTTCGAATTTTAGAATTCAAAAGCAAACTTTGTATTCCAAATTCTACAATCTGGAAGTCACCTATACAAATCTGAATAACTTAGAATTATTTGAAAATGGAATTATGTTACAATGGAAATCAACCAAATATTTGATAACGTATTGATAAGCTCCAGTAACCATTTAATCGATATTTCAAAAGGCTATAAATATAGCTTATTTATCGAGGGAGTACTCATACTCAACCTTTTTTAATCACTTAAATACTATTATATTTTTTCTAAAATTCTTATTGACTTGAGCGTTAGAGAGTATTTTATAGGTGGATCACCACCCCATCTTTATCTACAAAGCTTAACAACTCTTCACAAAGAAGTCAACTCGCTCGACATCCAGTTCAAACAGTTTTAGTATATATATATATATATATATATATATATAATTTTTTAAATTTAAAGAACACCATTAATTTCAGTTCTCCCACATGCTATGAGTTTGGTGAGTAAATGGTATACAAAAAATTTGGATATCAAATCTGATATTTTTCTTATACTAAGTTATATATTATTCTTAGTGAAATAATTTTTCAAAGAGGGCCATCAAATTTAATTTATATTTATGCTTATACTACTATTCCAATAAGTTGGAATAAGTTAAGGTTATTGATTTTGGCATCAAACTATTTTGTACGTGTTCTCACTTTCGGGATGAGAGGAGAAGCTCATCCCGTGCGACTATGGAGTATTTTCCAATTTCTTGTAAGACAATAAAAATAAAACTTGTAATGAAAAAGAAGTCACAATAATTTAAAAAGACAAGTTTGAAAAGGTAAAATAACATTTTTTTCCATATAAATCCATGTAAAATTTACGTAAATGACATATAAAAGTGTAATCACATATATTTTTTAATCAATTATCCATCAACTAGTATAGAGAAATTATAGTACTGAATTGTCCAATATTTTTTTAAACAAATAATTTCTGATTGTATGTTTTTCCCCAAATCATCTAAAATATATATTGAGATACTTGGTTCTAGATAGTTATCAGTCACCAATTTATATACGCATTCAGGTGATTTCAAGTTGGCTGAGTATGGGTCTTGGGTTAATGGTGGTTGGGGTGACATGTGGCTTGGAGAATGAGGCTTTTTGAATGGGAAAAGCAGTTGGAGAGTCTTTTTTTGAAGGAAATTCAAGGGTTGAGGCTTGACGTGGGTTTTGAGGATAGCTGGGTGTGGAAGGATGGGGAGCTCTTAAGGTATTCGATTAATTCTGCCTATGTTTTTTTAAGGAAGGATTCAGAGGGGGAACATAAGTATTTGTACGACAAGTTTTGGAGGTGCAAATCTTTGTCCTCAGCTCAAGTCATTGCTTGGAGGGTGTTGTCTAATAAGATTGTTACCAAGGCCAATTTGTAAAAGCGTGGGGTTGTGGTCGAAAATAGTTTTTGTGGGGTGGAAGAGAAGACAAGTCGTCATTTGTTTTTTAAATGCATATTTGGCTCATTTGGAGACAATGTTATGTTTGGCTAGGTGTGGTGTCTATGGATCACAATGACTCTTGTTATCATTTTTTACAATCTAAGTTGGGTAGAGCATCTGAATCTGTTAATGATGTTTGGGGAGCGTTATGGATTGCTGTAGTAAGTGAGATTTTGAAGCACAAGAGCAAAGTAATTTTTAAAGGTGGTGTGGTTGATGTTTCAGAAATTTTTACTATTGTTCAGTTAAAGGTTTGGTAGTGGGTCTCATCCAAGATATCTTCATTTTTTTTTCTCTTATTCTGATTGGTTTCGTGATCATTTGGTTTGTATGAGGTTAGTTATTTGATGGATTTTACAAAGTTAGTTTGTTCCTTTGTTGTGTTCACGAGCTTTGTTTATCTTTGGAGGAGTGTTTGTTGATTGTGTTAGGGAGAAGTTAACTTTTTCATTTTAGATTTTTATAAGGATTGAACCATTCATGAACTGGTTTACATTAATTTATTTTTTCTTACTTATTAAAAAAAATAATTCATATACACATCACTAAGAATATATTATAATATATTATACCATAAACATATATATATCTCAATAAAACGAACACTACAAGAAAATCATCAAATAGAAACCAATTTTTAGAAACCAAAATAATTAGTTGCAATAGTAACTAAATTAGAGACCATTTTAGAAACTAAAACAAAAATTAGTTTCTAAATTAGTTTCTATTATTTTCTATTATTGTTAAATAGTTTCTAAATTGGTATCTAATTAGCAACCAATGTTTTATCTACCAATTATTTAGTTTCTAAATTTAGTCTCTAAAACCTTGGTTGCTAATTAGAGACCAATTTAGAAACTATTTAACAATAATAGAAACTAATTTAGAAACCAATTTTTGTTTTAGTTTCCAAAATGATCTCTAATTTAGTTACTATTGCAACTAATTATTTTGGTCTCTAAAAATTAGTTTCTATTTCATCATTTTCTTGTAGTGGAAACATAAACTTTATTAATTTAATTTCATCTTTCATATTATTTGGAGGCTAAATTTTATATATAAGAATATCTTTATAAAAGTGAGTGATATCTAAACTTACACTTTCTTTTGCATTATCATCATAATTTATATATCTCTTATTAATCGAAGTGTTAAATATTTTTCTATTTAATAATAGAATATTATGTGAGAATCACCTCTGCATGTTCTATAGCTCGATAAAATGATTTCTTACCCTCTAGAGCTTCAGACAAAAACAAAATACAATCCATATAAAATCAAACTAAAATATTTTCCATCACATGTCCAATTTAATGTAGTCCCAACATGTTCGTCCCATATAATAATGAAAAGTCACAGATACAATAACATAACGTAGACCCTATCTTTGACGCATGTCCACATCAGTTTGAAAACTCTTGACAACTATTGTCGACCTTATATGTCCTTGTTTACTGACGCACGCATACCCTTGGTGTGCTTCGTCACACTGAAGGGACATGGTTTTTCACGTTTTTCTTTCCATTTCTGTTCTCATAGATCAGATACTAATTACCTAAAAGTGTATTCAGTCCCGTTTTATTTAAATTTGTATATCAAATAGTACATGAGACAAACATAAAGAGTAGAAGATTGCAGGGACTTGATATGTACTAAACAAAGAGTAGGTTTTTATATGAAGTCAATTTCTGGTAGTAATCAAATAAAAGTTTAAATTTGTATAGTACGATTTTGAAGAGATCTCAATCAAGATTATTTATCAGAATAAATTTTAAATAATGTAATGTTTCATAGATATCCTTTGACACAAAATAATTAATATAATAATATACAAATTTTTTTATAAAATATAAAATTAGTCTGATAATCTACTTTATTTTGTTATAGTTTTAAAAGTATCACAATCTTATAAATAAAAACACCAATTAAAATAAAAATATATTTATTATACTAACCTACTTCGTATCAAATTCTGACTTAAATATGACATTGAAGTACTTTTTTTACAAATATACCATCCATATTGATCGGAAATCAGATACCCCAGGACATCATCAATCCAGTAGCAGTTTAGAAAGTTTAAGAAAGAAAGATATTTCTGACATTTTAGTAATACAAAATTTATTTTAATAAGAGATTAGTAAATGTACATCATTTGTAAATGATTAAGTTTAAGAAATTTAATGACACGTTTGAACACATGATCGGAAACTGAAAACATGTTTGGTCTGCCTTCCTGAAGCAAATATGAAAAATTTGTTTTCAGTGACATAATCACAGGTCATCCTGTGAAGTAGTATTTGTTTGGTATGTAAAAGGAAGAAGAGAGAAAAAAGAAGAGTCACATAAGGGGAGAAGATCTTGGTAGCCAGCCTCGTGGTGCCTCCGCGGACAGTCCAAGACCCAAACTCCGAGGTTGTCATTTCCACTTCGGTCCCACTTTCTTCAGTGACCTCACTTTAGTGATTCACTTTACCAATATACACTCAAAATTTATCTCTCTTCCACTACTTAGTTCTACATAATAATCAATAATGCATCTAAAAGAGGGTCATTTTTTATCATCTGTTTCTATAACCCGTGTATATATTATAAATGTTACTTTGTGTACTTGTGAAATATGTTAGTATAAGTACGGAAAAATCAGGAGGAATGTTGATAATAAAAACGTGGATGAATAATGTTGTGGACTATAAAACATTACCTCAGGTCAGAAGTCGCCAACACTGCATGGCTGCATTCACTTGGTGTCCCCGATAAGTGGAGCAAAGCTTCAAAAGCAATTTCCAATCAGCTTCATCAAAGCTCATCTTTTAACGCCTTTCTTATTCCCTTCAATCTTTTTGACAAAACATATTCTCGTTTTAGTTAGGTCATCCTTATTCTAAATCAAAAGCAATTAGTTGGCCCCTAAAACGTGATTCTATGCCAGAAAGGTCATAAACCATAGAGAATTATTAAACAAAGAATAACTTTTCTTCCGAAACACCTACGCTTCAAAGTCCTTGCACTTGAACCATGATAGTGGGGGATTTCTTTAGAACAACAACACGTATATATTATGTAACGATGACTGATACCTTTTATTTTACGACCAGACTTGGGTTTTAGTTTTCAAATCATATTATATTAGTAGATTTTGTTCTGAAAAATTATTAGTAGTGGTAAAAAAGGAAAGAAAAAAAAACAGGTGCGGTAAGCGATGATTACAGCTCTGTACGTATATGCGTGTGCAGTTCATAATGCAGAGTGGTGATAAGTGATTTTACGTGTTTTGCTGTGAAAGCTGTTGCCATTGTCGTGAGAGTGCAAGATGGCCGAAACAAAAAAAGAATAAGCCATGATATCTTTATGAAACTTGAACTAGGTAGGATTCATCAAATCATAAAAGAAGTTAATGTTTCTTCTCTTGATATTTGGCCTGAGATAATAATTCAACCGTTGGAGTCTGGGTCTGCAACTCTTTTCACGTAGTTTCAAGCCTCCTCAGAAGGATCACCAAACACTAGAAATGGAAAACGAGAAAATATTATATAGAAATCATGAAGGCTGTGTCACCACATACAGAAAACACTCATTATAAATTCCCTTTCCCATGAACTCAGAACGTAAAAAGCTCATGAGGAATTTGTCTTTTCAGCAGACTAAGTAGCGCTGTTCATCATTTGTTTTGTCACTTCTGGTTCTGGTCCTGATTATACCTTCTCATCTTCCCATGAATGAACATTTGTAAACCTTTTATTTTAATACAAGAGCAAGGGGTTGTTTACATTTGACAGAAAATACGTGTACATAATTAATCAAATAAACAAATTTATCTTTCTTACATTTCTGTACTTTTTTCTCTGATTTTTATTATTTTTACGATGTAATTTTCCAGGCTTGTGATTGAAAGCCCCATTATTTTAAATCTTTAATCTTATTTAATGGTATTGTAGTGGGCTTCATATGATTGATAATGGATGGAATGCAAACATGATTGACATCACAGTCTTTTTAGAATGTCTTTGCATACCTTTTTATTTATAAAAAAAAAATGGCTAGTTGAATGGATATGTCATGACTTTGAAATGAGTTATAACCGTCTTCAAATAAAATAATTTAAATATGTAGATCATATTCCGATGATGAAGAAAGTGTTGCTTAAGTTTATAGAATATACACAATACATGTTCATGGAGGTAGACAGATTTAGGATAGTGTATTAGTAGTAAATGAAGTGATTGAAGAAGTAAAGAGGAAAAAGAGTAGTTGTGTATTCTTTATGTTTGACTATAAGAAGGCATACAACTTAGTTGTTTGAAAGTTTATTTACTACATATTGGATACAGGAGAGGTTAGATTTATGTGGCAAGTAGATTGATTGGATAAGAGCTTGTCTTTTGTCTTCATCGATTTCCGTGTCAGTAATCAGGAGTCATACTAAGGAGTTCAAACCAAGGAAGGGGTTGAGACAAGGAGACCCCTTAGCACCATTT
Source organism: Phaseolus vulgaris (assembly GCF_000499845.2). Classification (NCBI taxonomy): domain Eukaryota; kingdom Viridiplantae; phylum Streptophyta; class Magnoliopsida; order Fabales; family Fabaceae; genus Phaseolus; species Phaseolus vulgaris. The sequence goes on from NC_023753.2 coordinate 10,943,643, forward strand.
CTTTTTTTTATTGTGGTAGAAGGTTAGTTGGAGCTATAAGCGAGGCGGTCGAGAAAGATTTGTTAGAAAGTGTGGAGATCGGAGGCTGGTCCATAAAGGTTAATATGCTTCAGTATGCGGATGACACGTTTTTTTGCAAGACGAAAGCACAAAGTGTCTTCGTTATCAAGGTCATTCTAAATTCCTTTGAAATAGCCTCTGGCCTAAAGGTCAATTTTCAGAAGAGCAAAGTCGGAGGGGTAGGATGCAGATACCTGGGATTGCCGGTAGGTGGATGTCACCAAAGAAGTAAGTTCTAGAAAAAGGTGGTGGAAAAAGTGAGAAGAAGGTTAAGCAAATGTAAAGGTAAGTTTATCTTTATGGCAGGTAGACTTTGCTTGATTAAATCGGTGTTGTCTGCTTTTCCTCTATTTTTCTTGTCTTTGTATAAAATTTCGATTATGGTGATGAAGGAAATAGTAAGGTTGCAGAGAAACTTTTTATGGGGATGGGGATCAGAAGGCAAGAAAACAGTGTGAGCTTCATGGAAAAAGGTTTATGAGTCAAAAGAGGAGGGAGGGCTCGATATGATAGATTTAAGGCGTTTTAAAATTGCCTTGTTGGGAAAGTGAATTTAGCAATTAGGTTTTGAAAATACGGGTTTGTGGAAAGAAGTTCTAGATTCGAAATATGGAGGTTGGAGGGAACTCCGGAGTTAAAGAAGACTGTTACATACGGATATAATCTGTATGTAACTTATTTAAAATTTTATTAAAAAATAACATATAATAATATTAATAATATTAATATTAATAATAATGTTAATAAGTATAATTAAAATCATAATATGACAAAAGAACTTGTCTAGTGTAGTGATACACACCAATAAACCCTATCTTGGCCCCAACAATTACAGAAATACAACATGTCCTTGGTTTTTCTCAAATGTACTCAAACTAAAAACATTTTTTATGTTATATATTAAATTATTGTTTTCAGTATATAAAACATATTACATAAACTAACGTAAATTACACACTTAAAACCGTCACATTATACAATGCATTATATGGCGTCTACTACAACGGTTCTCACTTGACTGCCACATTAAACTTTGTGGCGGCAAGAATGCTGGCGTTACGCGGTACCGCCATAGATGTAAAATGTGGTGGTTATAAACGCCAGGTTATACGAAAATAACCGCCACCACATACACGTTTTTTTGTAGTGATCTAAAAACTTCTTAGTATTTTCAATCAATTGATTTAAAAGATAACATATTGAAAAACTGTAACTTTCCAGAAAACAAAATTAAAACCAGTTGAAAAACTTTTTAACCAGTTGAAAAATGTTTGTTCTTGGATTCATCATCATTCCAAAAGGTAAAAGATAAATCAAGACATACAAAATAAAAACTAAACTACCTAGACACATAAGGCATCAAGTCTTCAATCATAGTTTCATTAAACACCAAAGTTGGATCCTTGAGATGTCCAACAATATCAACCTTAATGATAACATGAATAAGGAACATAGGGAGATTTTGAGCCAACTAAACATTATAAGTATGAGAAACAAATCCTTATTTAAAAAAAAAAAAAAAATTGGGTTACAATGGTTTAAACATGGGGATTCTAATTATATGTACTTTCATGCCATAATTAGATGGAGGAGATTAAAAAACAAAATTAGTGGAGTTCATAGTTTGGGCAATTGGATTGAAGAACCACTTATGGTTAAGGATGAAGTCCAATTTTTTTACACAAATAGGGGTAAGGTTGGACAATAATGAATTTCATAGGATACTGAAATCGAATAATTGTTTTCTGATTGCCCCTTTTGAGGAAAAAGAAATTAAGGAAGCTATTTGAGACTGTGGGAGTTGCAAAAGCCCTGACCCAGATGGTGTAACTTTCAACTTCACTAAGAATAAGTGGGACATTCTAAAAAAGATGTTATAGTTGCAGTGTAGTCTTTTCAGAGTTCTGGTAATACACTTAGGGGATGCAACACTTCCTTCATTACTTTAACTTTAATCCCTAAATATGTAAATCCATAATCTGAATATTGTACAATCTGAAACACAAGTTTTAGCTTCCAGATTCTATAACCTGAGAAGTCTTTGATTTTACATTCCAGAATTAAAGAAAAAATATTCAACGAAAAATGTCAATGAGTAATTTGAGTATTTTTCTTAAAGTATGGGATGCAAGAAGATGGGCATGGAGGTGCGTTAGAAACTACCCTCAATCCCTAATTCATAACACCTTCACGAAATTCAATAATGGTTTTTTAATATTTTTTTTATCTTTTTAAAATACATAGATTGTTTAGGTTTCAATACTCATCAAATGCTAAATGTAGTAGTCAAACCTTTGTTTCATGGATCATTAAAAATAAATCAAAGTATAATAAAAAAATCATTTTGTTTCATATAAAAATATAACACTACAAGACGGACGTAAAAGCTAAAAAACGGACGCTTATGCGTCGGATTATCGTCCGTTCCACATCCCACGAAAAAAGCCTGGAAGCAAATGAAAACTAGCGTGGTCCAGAAAGTTGGACGCATCTTGCGTGGGCCAAGCCCACGCAAAACGGACGCAACATGCAGAAGCTGGGTAGACGTAAAATGGACGCATATGCGGCGGCTTTTGCGTGGGCAGATCCGACGTATAATTTTTATTTCGCTTATGCGTCGGTCTGGCCGACGAAAATGATAAAAATATATATTTAAAAAATATCAGATTTTGCGTGGGCTTGGCCCACGCAAAAGCGGACGCATGTTTTAAAAAAAAACTTGTGTGGGCCTGTGGCCGACACATGTGATGAAGAAAAAAAAACATTTCATTTTGCTTTCTAACCAGATTACCTGTAAAAATTAAATACCAACCAAATCACATTCAAACAAATTACTATCATTCACAATACATCCATAAACACCCAAATCCACAAACACATCCAAAGTACAAAAGTAATAGAAATAGTTAAACAAAAGATATGAATACTTAAAAAAATATTACAACTAAAATTGTACATTACAAATTTAACTAGAAGTAGCAAAATGAATCTCATAGTGATGTGATAAACCTGTAAAAAAATATAAACAATATAAATAAATAAATCAAATAATTAAAATACTTAATATATAATAAAAATATCAAATAGTTAAACTTACATTATAGGATGCACTTTAAGGAACAAGGTTGATCATCTTGTTCTGGATCATACTCATAATCGAATTGTGTTGTGCTATTGGAAGTAGTTTTGTCACGTTCCATAGAGATAAGTCTATCTTTTATAACCTTCAGCTCATCCTCCAGGTGTGCATACTTCTGACTCCACATACTAAGTTCAGCACGAAGCATTTGATTTTCAGTCACATGTCCAGATTGTGAAGTGCCGGAAGCAGAGGCTTGGGTGAGAGAAGAGACTCCTTGGCGGATGTTAGCAGCCAAGTCTGCCGTACCATACACCCGACCTCTACTCTTTCCTCCGGCAGCTTCCTTCCATGTTTGAAGCTTAGTTGTAGGATCAAGTTGGTGGACATCAGTGTTAGAGTCCTGAAAACTATTTGCTTGAATGGCCTTCAAGCGCTCATGATACTTTTCCTACACATATCATTACAAAATGAAAATGTTATAAAATTAAAATATAAATATAAAACAATTTAAAAGAATAACTTACATAAGTTTCTCGAGCACGAGAATCAACCCATTCACCCTTCTTATTTGTGTGGGTGGCCATAAATAGTTCATCAGGTTCTGGAGGACAGCCATATTGACGTTCCTAACAATGTTGTACAATTTAAAACATTATAGGTTGCAAATGTAAAATGATTTTCATGTAAGGCAGTGACAAGTACTTACCAAGGTAACTGCAATATCTGAATGTGATTTTCTACCTGTGGAGTGCAGTGCTCCACCACGAGCTGAACTCCTATTGGCTTTATTTTGAGTTGATTTATCTTTGAATTTTTGTGAATCCCAATAGTTTAGAAGTTCAACCCATGCTTGCTCACCTATCCAACTAGGGCGGACAACCTTTGTCCTAGCCTTAGTCAACGTGTCACAAAGTCTTTTTTTGACTTTAGACTCGTAGACCTTTTTAATTTGGCATTCATCATGGGGTGCCCAAGTGACTCTAGTCTGTTAAAAAGAAGAAAATAGTTACTTTGAGTCCACAAGAAAAACAAGAAAACAAGTGATTGTAGTTTGTCAAAAATTAAAATTACCTGAAAGTCAGTCCATCATTTCAGTTTTTCCTCCTCAGGCATGGCATCATAATAATGATATGGACCTCTAAATTGAGATCGAATGCAATGTCCAATGGCCTCACTAGCAAAATGATTTGGTGTCCAACTACAAATACAAACAAATAAAATTACAAACATAGTAATATAAAGATAAAATTAAATGTACATTTAGGATGACTTACCCTCTACCAAGAAGTCGGATGATGACCCTACTAGTAGGGTCACGCTGGACCTCCTCAGGGGGGAGGTTATGCTCTGAAGCAGCAGTGGCACCATGGTCAACATGGTCAACATTTACTCTCTGCAGCCCTTATTTAATTTACACACCCTACATCCCTTTTTCTAATTTTCTGCTCCAATATGCTGCCCAATTTTTTTACTCTCTGCACCCCTATTTCATTTTAAACCCACGTCACTAAATGAACTTTATTGTTTCAATCATCAATATTTTTTTTTAACACTACAAAAATTAAAAACTTCATAATTATTAAGAATTCTAAATAAATAAAAATTTAAATTATTTAAACCATGGAAGTTAGCCTTACTATAGTTTTCTCTACTGGAAGACCAATTTAATATTGAGAAGGACCCAATCACACGGCTGAAAATCAAATTTCTACTATTCTAATAATTCATGTATAAGTAAAATGATTTGGGTTAACAACCCAGGAAGTAGATTGAAGAAAAATAGTTTTCGAAACTCAATTTTACAAAACAGTTTGATTTAAATTATAAATAAAGTTGTCAACTTAGATGAAACATTCACTAATTTTGATAAGAAATGACTTCAATAAGGCGTATGCAAAAGTGTATGAATGATCAAGTTTTGTTGTAAAGAAACAGAAAAGAAAAGACCATAAACAAGCAATCATGTATCTGTACACAAATATCCAATTGTGAAGACAAAAACGAGATGGTATTTGTCTATTTCATTAAACACTGCACTATCAATTATTATAAGGAAAAAGAGAAGTGAAGACAAAAACTATTTGGTAGAATAATTGAGTTTCATTGACGGGATTCGTTTAATAATTTTATCCAGTGGCTTAAGAAAAGAATTATTTACAACAATTCTTCAATACAACAAAAGTGGATGAATCCAAATTCAAAATCGGAAAGACGAAATTTAACATCTTTAAGAAACTGCGAGTGACCCACGAGGCTCATATAAATGCGCGACATCACAATAATCCAAACCAGCAACCAACAATAATCCAAACCAACAATAATCATACCAGAAACCAACAATAATCCAAACCAGCAATAATCCAAACCAGCAATAATCCAAACCAGCAACCACAGCTCAATATCCAAATAAAAAATTGGTAAAATGTGAACCTGAGGAGGAGGCAGACCTGGACCGAAGGCAGAGCAGGACACGGAAGGAGAGCTGCACGCGCGGAGGAAGCTCGACGCGGAGGAAGCTCGCGCGGAGGAAGCTCGGCGCGGAGGGGAAGCTCGACGCGTAGGAAGCTCGACGCGGAGAAAGCTCGACGCAAAGGAAGCTTGACGCGGAGGGAGAACTTGACGCAGAGGAAGCTCGACACAGTGGAAGCTCGCGCGGAGGGAAAGCTCGAAGAGGAAGCTGAACGCGGAGGAAGCTTGCGCACGGAGGTAACTGAAATTGGGAAATTAGGTTTTCAGAGATTTGGGGGTTTTGATAAACCGGGAACAAAAAAAAATTTCTATATACTCCCAGTATGCGTCCGACATCCGACGCATACTTTAAAATATTTAATTTTATTTTAATTTAAAATCGAATTCAAAATTTAATAAATAAATTAAAACATTTTTTATATAAAAAAATTTAAATTTAATATAAAAAAAATAATTTCATTATATAACAAAAACTTTTATTAATTTATAAAAAAAATTAATTTAATTTATACAATACAAAAATTAATTAAATTTACACAAAAATATTTAATTTAATTTATACAATAAATATTTACTTCAATTTATATAAAATAATTTAATTTAATTTCTACAACATAAAATTAATTTAAATTGTAAAAAAATATTATTTAATTTATATTAAATTTATAAAAAATATTTAATTTAATTTATACAATAAAAAATAACTTTAACATCTACTACCACAAATATCAATGAATCCTATTATTGAAATTGCTCATGATACCCTCATCATCCCTTCTAACTTATAATCCAAAATCTAATAATCAACTATATTCCATGATTCTAAGTTAATTCTATAACTATCACGAAATGACTCATATTTCTCAAATTGCTTATGATACTCTCTTTCAGCCTTTACAATGCACTTCTTAGTTCAACTCTTACCTTGACAATGGACTACGTTATTAACTTCTTCCTGCTAGGGAGATGAGACCTAGACAACTATTGAAGTCTTCGTCTTCTTCCCTCGGTCAGGCAGATTGTTGGGTGCTTGCCTGGGGTCCTTCTCATCTTCGTGCTTCTTTCCTCGGCTCTCGGTCTATGGCGAACACCGATGGGGGATACCTGTGAAGGCACTCTGACGCTCAAGTCAGTGAAGCGGGTGATCAGTATTCTCGTAGGTGAACAGTAATAAATGACGTACCTTTCTTCTTGGAATGTGTGCTTTGTATATTATTTTAATGGGCTGACCTTATTGGGTCTGATTAGTGGAATGAATCTCGTTTAGGGTTGTATTACCTTATCCTTAATGACGGATTAGCTTCACTGACCTTAGTTTCAGCGTTAACGGTAGTATGGGTCGGCCGACCGTGATGATTCCACTCGTCTCAGCCAACCTTCCATGGTCTCGACCAAGTCTCTCAGGTCTCGGTTGCCTCAGTCAAGTCCCTCAGGTCTCTGCCAGGTTCCCCTTGGTCTCTGCCAAGTTCCCCTTGGTCTCGGTCAGGTACACCAGGTCTTGGACAGCCAGGTGGGTCTCGGTCAAGGAGACCAAGTGTCAGTCTTGCCCATACCGGCACATAACTTATAATCCAAAATGTAATCATGAACTCTATTCCATGATTTTAAGTTCATTTTATATCACACACAGTCGAAACTTACTTATTTATGTTACATTTATTAAAAACTAAGTCTACTAAATTTACTATGTCAAAGACCTATTATTTAGTATATTGGGAAACTATATTAACACACTTATAAGGAATATTGCATATGTATCATCTCGTTACTTACTACATTATTATGTGCTTCAGTTGGAAAACATTAATTTCTTTTCGAAATCATACTCAGTAACTATAACAATGACATTTATAGAGGATGTAGTCAACTTTAGAACACTTTGGATATTGTATCAATCTAACAATTAAGAATAAGTTACTTACTCACGCACTTAATCTTAATATGTTTGTATCATATACATTTTCGCTAATTCATTAAGATGATCTTATGATTCATTTATGAGAAATAACATCTTCAAAACTGTACTGGATATCTAAACAAAAATCCTAATTCATTCATCCATTGCACACATATAACATTTAAATTTATTTAAGTTACTAATCAAAAGTTTTATCTAACTTTTTTTTTCTTAAACTAAATAAAACATTTTTAGATCAAATTTATTCTCTATTTTTAAATACATCCATTACCATTTGCATTAATTAATTACTTCATCTTGAATTGATATTCTTAAATTTATGTATATTTTATATAATATTTACAAAATTTAAATACACATTTTATTTTTATTTTTTTTTACTATTTTTTAATTAATTATTATTTTTCTATATGTTTTCAAATCTTTATAAACTTTTTAAGATAACTTCTTTTAAATAATTTTAAAATTAAACACTTCATCAATTTAATAAATGTAATTTAACTAATTTATATCATAATTTCAAAAATAAAATAGTTATAACAATATATAAATAAAGTAAATTTAAAATAAATAATTTTTGAAATAATAAAATATTTTATATAACATTTAAATAATTTAAATATATATTTTCTTTTACTCAATTAATTTTAAATCAAACACTTATTTAATTTAATAAATTTAATTTAACTAATTTATATTCAAAATTGATAAATTAAATAATTTATTATAATATTAAAGAAATAATTTTAAAATAAATATAATAAAGAATTAAATATTAAAATATTTATTATACATTAAATAAATTTGAATTTTAAAATTCTAAAAATGCGTGGGCCATTGCGGACGCATATGCGTGGGCTTTGTGGCCGACGTATATGCGTGGGCCGCGGCCGACGCACACTGATTTTTTCTTAAAAAATAAATTAAACCCATTTGTGCGTCCCTTTTGCGTCCAAGGTTATTCTTGCGTGGGCTTTTAGCCATTTTGGCCGACGAGAGTAGCGTCTGCAAGTGGCCCACCCAAAATTTTGGAAGCTAATTGTTACTTTTCTTGTAGTGTAAGTAGTTGAGGTTTTCAATTTTTCAAATTATTCTTTTCTATATTTCAATTTTGTTTATGCATGCTACATTAATTTTTTAATCATTATGTTATACTTTCGAAATACTTTCAATGGTTAATGCAGCCATACATATCAATATTTGAAAATATAAAATGATATTATACTGATTACCACAATAAAGATATAACTCTATTTAAAAATATATTTATTTTATTTTAAATTTATTGAGAATATTTTAAACATTATTTCATATTAATAGTTGAACATACAAAAATAATCATAAAAATAAAAAAAAAATTAATATCAATACATTTTGTAAATTTGGGTTACTATCTCATTGATTAGTTAAAAATCACTATTACAGTGAATTGTCTTTCCATAAAATTATATACAAATTTTAAAATAATATTACATATTTTATAGCACTTATAATTAAGAAGAGAAAAATGTTGATGAATATGCTGATACTACATACAAAGTGGTTCTTTGTGACATAAAGTTGCTTCAAATTATTGAAAGTATTGCTTGAATGCGAGAGAGTGATGATTTGAGATAGAAATTTTTTAGAAGAGAATATCTAAATTACAGATACTACGTTCTTTTTCACTAATTTTTCTAATGAGTTCTATGAAAAGGATTTATGGAGAATTTTTTAGCATTGGGAAAGAGTTCTAGATGTCTTCATCTCTAGAAAGTTAAATGTAAAATAAAAAACATTTTGGATTTGTTAGATTCCATGGGGTGAAGGATTCACTCGCCTTGGAAAGAAAGTTGGATTCCATTTGGATAGGAACCTGGAAGTTGTAGGCAAATAAACCTGAGTATAGTAGGTAAGAGATTCCAAAGAAAGAATGGACTTCCAGGCAGCGAGATGTTCATACTCAGAAAGTCTGGAGTCAAAAGGATCAACAACGTTCTTTTGCTCAAGTTGTTAAGAGCGGAAATGCGAGCAACGCCCATAAGAGTGTAGAAGACAACATGCCCCAATTCATAGTCAAGGTGGAGTCATCCAAGTGACTCGATAAGTGCTTTTTCGAAAGGTTGTTGGAGGCAGCAAATGTGTAGTCCATCAAGGAGAGCTTTTTTCTGGGAGAGTTTAGTGAGATTAAGATACCTAGGGGAAAAGTATGTGCCCTTGTGTTGCGAATACGGGGGCATAATTGAGAAGGCAATTATTGAGAACAAATATTGGTTTGACAATCTTTTTGGATCAATAGTTCCTTGGAACAACTCTTTTGTGGTAACTGGGAAGTTTGTATGGGTTAGTTGTAGTGGTATCCCGTAGGTACTCTGGAGCAGTCAATGTTTTGAATGCATTGGGGCTTTAATCAGTATTGTTGTAGAGGTTAACGAGGCAACCATTGCAAGAGAGGTGTTAGAGTTCGCGAGGTTGCGCATCAGAATCCCAGTGGGAGAGGTGGCAAAACTAGTGAAATCAGTGATAAAAAATGACATCTCTGTCAGGTCTCCCTTGAGGAAGAGAATTGTATTCCATTTCCCTTGTTAGGGTCTCTCTAAAATAAGTGGGGCGCAGTCACTAAGGATGAATCTAAGGCCCACTTGGGCACTAGCGTTGGAGAAGAGTTTTTCGAATCCGAGTGTTTCGACTACGATGGTAGGACTTGAGGCAAGGGAGGTAAGGAGAAAATTGTTTAGTTTCCAGTTGAGGTGGGAGAGTTTCCAAAAGGTGACGTATGCATTAGTGGTGGAGTTATTTTTGTTGTGAAAAGTCAAAACATTGCTTTGGAAATGAGAAAATAGGGTAAAGGCATAATGGGAAACGTGGCGGGGTGTAAGTCTAATGATCTCTTAGCTGGGAATAACTGCGGAACAACTTTTGAAGGGACATGATCTGATTACCTAATTTTAGGTGAGCCTTTTCAGGCCCAATTAAGGGCAAAAAGTTGGGTGGGAAAATTTGTAGGTTTTGGCCCATCTGCTGAGGTGACTGAGCACTTTAGGCATGTTGTTCTTGGAGGAGATGTTGACAGGGGTGTGCTCGCGGTGCTGCAACGGCGCCAAGATGGTAGGAGGTTTGAGAGCCACTCCATTCGTGGGCACCCATGTGCGATCTATAGTGGTTTGCAGAGTAGTGAAGGAGCTCGATGGTGGCTTCGCGCTCGAAGAGGTGACAAAGGGTGGCAAGGTGGAGGGCGATGTGGCTCTATGCAAAGCCATTGTAGGAGCTGGTTCAGGTGTGGGGTGGAACGAAGGCATGACAGCGAGTGAAACAGAGAGACTGTGCGGCAAGGGGCTCATGCGAAGTGGAGATGGTGCCATATGACGACCATATGGTTGACTTCTCGGGCGAAAGGGTGGGTACTAAAAGTTACAGTGAGCTTTATACCACCTTCGGTGAGGAAAAGAATTGCAAGACCATCAAGATCTGATACTTGGTGATTGACGCAAACAGTTCCTATAACATCCTCCTGGGACGACCGTCCATCAATCGGCTGATGGCGATGAAGTTCCCTTCGCTGTCAGGAGACATCCTCACGGTCCATGTTGACCAAAAGGTGGCGAGAGAATGTTATGCCGAGAGTCTAAGGGTGGAGCCTTTGTGGGATGATCGCTCCCCTAAATGCAAATCTTCTCACAAGCAGGGCTCTCCCCGAGAAACCCAACTGACACCGGTGATACCCACAGTCGCTTTGGTGGACCTTAATCCCTAAACGACCGAAGATAGGCTGGAAGGTAGGGAATAGTTACGTCGAGTGCCCCTCCTTGACAAGGAGCACAACACCTGCGTCAGCACGACCATCGTGGCCACTAAGGTCGAGATAATGCACGTCACACTAAAAAAGAACGTAGATTTGTTCACGTGGACCCCATCCAACATGTCGGGGGTAAGTCCGGATATTATCACCCACATGCTCTCGGTATTCAAGGAAGAGCGACCAATCGTGCAGAAGAAGAAAGATTATGGTGACGAGAAGCGTCTTGCGGCTAAGGAGGAAGCCTAAAAGCTCCTATCGGCCAGGTTCATCTGCGAAGCCCGGTACACAACTTGGTAATACACCTTTAAGTAAGATCCACCTTACTAATCCGACCCAACAAGGTAGGTCATTAAAATAATATAAATAAGGCACATTCCAAGAAGTAGTTACGTCATTTATTACTGTGCTCTAACAACTGACTACTGAACCCTTTTTGCTGACTTGAGCATTGGAGTGTCTTCTGTAGGTACCCCCTCCATTCAGTATTCTCTAGAAGACTGAGTGATCGAGCAACCGAGATTGAAAGAAGTAGCGAAAAGTTTGGAAGAGGAAGCTTAGGCATAGACAAACTGCCCGACAGGAAGGAGGAAGACGAAGCTTCTCAATAATTCTCTAGGCCCCATCTTGTTTTCGGTTCTCTCTAGGGAGAGAACAAAAAACAAGATTGTTATTAAGGTCAATTTGGAGAGATGTGGGGTTGTGGTCGAAAGTAAGCTTTACTGCTTGTGTGGGGTGAAAGAGGATTCGACAAGTCATTTGTTTTTTGGTTGCAAAGTTTCTTGGCTAGTTTGAAATCTTTGCTATATGTGGTTAGGAGTGAGTTTGGTAGACTTTCTTACCTCGGTTTCACATTTCATGCATTTTAAATTACTTGACGTGTCCACGTCTCTTAATCTAATTTTTGAAAATGTTTGGATTGCGTTGGTAAGTGAGATTAGGAGACATAAAAATATTTGCATTTTTAAAGGTGGAGTGATTGATCATTCTGAAATTTGTCCTTAGCACAACTAAAGGTTTGGTCTTGGATTTTCTTAAAAGTTTCCTCAGTGGGCTTTTTCTTCTCTTATTGGTGCCTAAAACTCGTGGTTTTTATGTACTCGATTAAAAGTCTTTGATTGCTTATAGGGTGGTTGGGTTGGTCTGTGGTGTCTTTGAGGGGTGTTAACTCTTGTGGTGCCTTTGAGTGGTAGGTGTTATTGGCTAGTGTTGTTTGTGTAGGTAATTGGTGGCAAAACTTTTGCTTTTTGTTTTTCTTTGGAGTGAGGCGTGTATGTCCCTATTGTTCTCTATAAGGGTTTGACCACTCTTGAAGTGGGTCGTATTTATTTATTTATTTTTTCTTGCTGATAAAAAAATGCATACATAATAGGAAGGCTTATGTCTCATAAAATTCAACGGAATTGTCCCTGAAGAGGAATACAATCTATGAGAACAATACAAATTAATTTTTTCACATTTTTTATCATTAAAAAATAAATATAATAAAAAAATCTTTTGGAATACTCCAACTCTTATAGAAAAAAGATAAACTATTAATTCACCGTACATGAAAAATACTTTTGTCTTGCATACATAAAATAAAACCTATCTAAAAAACACACTGCACACACCTGATTTCCAAGCTTTGTATTTGATTTATGTAAAGTGGAACATTAACTGCCCGAAGGCATTAGAATAATCATAGGGCAGGTAGTTCAATCATATTGAATTGTCTTTGAAAGAATGTGCTTAGTTTTCAGGAATAGGAATCTTTTGTGACATGTGATTCTATGGTTTTGGTTGAAATATGTAAAGAATTGGTCACATACTGCTTCTTCTTACACCTCCATCATTTCTTCTTCTTACACCTCCATCATTTCTTCAGCCACCTCCATATATTTTAAAAATTCTAAATTACACTTTAGTAAAAGGATAAAAATAGAAGCAATGTTTTACATTTTGTTGTTGAGTGAAGAAGGAGGTCGTAGTGCTCGGTATTGTTGTGGTGGTGATGGTGGTGTTGACGGTGGTTGGCAGCTTTGTTTGTCATTCTCAGTGAGTTTTGCAACCCGGTGCCCTTAAATGCTTATCTTTCGGATTTGGTAATCTATTGGATCAATGGATTACATATCCGTAATTATTAATGTGAAGGAATCATGTCTTGGATTACATAACACAGAATTTAGTTACGGATGTGGAATAACATTCCAGATTACTCAATTCGTAATAGAATATTATGTTTTGCATTAAGTAATCCATAACATTTTTCTAGATTCGAAACTAAATTTCTTGTTACGTAATCTGAAAGACAAACACAAAATTAAAGGTTCTGGATTAGTAAATTCGTACATATACTCATCTAAATTACATAATCCACTATGAAATGAGCTATTGATCATCCAATCCAAAACCTATTTAACAAACTAAGAATACAGATTATGTAATCCATAACCTATTTAAGAAAATAAACCTATTGGATTATGTAATCCAAAACCTAACTAAACACTCACTGGATTACGTAATCCGAAACCTAATTAAACAAAAAAAAAATACCGAATTAGTTGATCCGGTTTAAAACACTTTCACTAAATTTAAATTAAAAAACTTAAAAATTCAAACAATCAAAACTACTAACCATTGATGAATAACCTTGTGGTGAATGAAGAAGGTAAGTGTGGTGAATGTTTGAAAGAGAGGTTTGGAGGGGAAGGTAGGCAGAATTGCTGCTGGGAGTAAATGTTCGTGTTAAAAGTGAAAAGTGAAAAGAGAAAAGTGAAAAGTTAGTTAGGTTAAAGTAAAAATTATGTTAGATTTTAATTTTTTAATATTATTTGCTGAAGGGTATAGTGGTAAAATGAGTTTTAGAATGAACTGAATTGTGACTGAGGAGGGTAGAGAGCTAACTGTTGAATCATATTTTGAAGGGCCATAGGAGCATGTTTTGATGGAGGGAGGACTTGTGAGAGTAAGCTCTATCCTCCTGTTTGCATAAAATTATCTCATAAATAAGCCACCAAGGAAGGCATAGCTGCAAAAAGTAATCGTGCCCTTTCTGTTTTTTGGGTAATCAGTCTGATTTATTTTTACAAGTCAAATCTTACATAAGATGCACAACTTGTTTAAACTGCTTTGCTGTAAACTTATTTTGGGAATGGTTTGGAAACATAGTCTCTGTTTTATATATAGATTGAAATATCCTATTGAAAGATCCCTTAAATATTCATTTTAATTTAATTCATTATATATATAAAAAAAACTCATAAAAAGACTCATAAAAAGACTCATAGAATAACATTGTTTATAAGTAACATTTATTTTCATAACTCTCATACATCAATTCACCAAAATTGCAATATAACTCTCATAGGATGATTCTCCCCACCTAACACACAACTAGTATATATCAAAATAAGCCACACCAAAAGTCACAACCATCAAAATTCCATTTAATATGGAATATTCTAACAAAAAGACTTAGATATAACTCTAGGCAAGTTCTTGTACTATTTTTTAAATCAAAGTTAAAATGTTACCTCAATAACCATAACTTGGTTATATGAAATATTGAGATAAAATTTAAACTTTGACTAAATAACAATACTAAAACCACCCCAAGACGCTATAGTTAAGGTATGTTAACTATTAAAATAAAGGAAAATCCACATCATCTAGTGGAAAATAGTCTTCATTCTTCCAATTATCGTACCATGTTTCACACATCGCATCATTAACGCCGCATGATTCATCTCCAAAATGTTGGGGTAATTCAACACAAGCATATCCATTGAAATGGCAATCCTCCTGGGGCATCAACAGGTCACTTAAATCAAAGTGTGTGGGGAAACCTTCTTCGCAGCCATCATGATGATCAGGTGGGGTAGATTCAAATGGGTTTTCAGTCCAATCCTTTGTGTTGACTGAATCATTGAGTGCTACAGTTGGAATCATACCCTCATTACACCTTACTGGTTGAGAAGATTTGGTAGGATCAATATCTGTGCACTGTGGAGATTCAATTCCTAATTCCATATTGTTGTTATCATTGTGTTTCTCCTCTACTTTCTTTCTCAAATAAGTATTCCAGTAGTTCTTGATTTCATTGTCTGTACGCCCAGGCAACCGTCCCGCAATAAGAGACCATCTGTAACAGATATATAATGAATGAAAAAGGGGTGTCAGAACTTACCCATTTCAACAAATTTTTTCTGGTATATTCTTGTGTCTCGAAAATGGAAAATTCTCTGCAAATGTATATCTATCATATAAAGAGATGTACCTATTCCCTAAGAGGCTATGTAGCCTGATAATGAGATCTTCTTCATCCGAAGAAATGTTTCCTCTCTTTATATCTGGCTTTAGATAATTCAACCATCGAAGTCTGCAACTCTTCCCCCCTCGTTTTAAACCTACACACACACACCTATATATATTCACAACTAGCAAACTCATGCAATGAAAACTGGAAAAAAAAAAAACTGAACAAGTTGATGTGAAACACTCTTAGAAACAAGTTGATGATTTTTGTTTTGTGCTTTCAACCAAATAATTCACACACGCACACATATATATACCAGTTCTTCTGGAAATCTGCCCCCATTTTCCTTCTCCATGGAGGTGAACGTAGTTAACAAGGATTTGGTCTTCCTCAGCAGACCAAGCACCTCTGTTAACAGCATCTTGGTTCTCATGACCTCCCTTTCTTTTCATCTTTACTAGCTCTCTCTTCTACCCTTTGGTTCTGCACAAAATTGTTGTGTGCCTATTCTTTTCATTGGTTTCTCACGTCTTTGTGGCTAAAGACTATATATAGTTGTTTCCTTGAATAGATGCTCATTTTTTTAAGTTAAAAAAAAATAATTCTGCAGTTGACGAACTCGACAACAGTATGGCTTTTGAAATGAGACTGGTAGACGGTAGTGCGCGCCTTCTTTTCTTCCCCCAAGAGAACAGTGATTTTTTAAATTATGAAGTTTTCAAATTTTGATGCATGCAAAAGTACTGGTAAAGAATTTCATTATTTTAACTAATGAGAAAGTATAATCATTATAAACTATTAAATTAAATTCAATGTTTATACGTTAATCCTCAACTAGAGAAATTGTGATAATATATCGAAATTAACAGAATAAAAAAGATTAAGTGAAATAAAAATTAATACAGACGTATATATATGGATTGTGTTTCTACAAGTTTTTCACGGATAACAATATCTTATTGTCCTTTTTATACAAATATATTTCACGAGAAAAAAATTCCTAGAGGAAAAATATAATCATTATAAACGATATAAAATTTGTCCTTCATGTATTTAATAGACTTATGTGTTTAAAACTTGAATTCAATTTTTTTGATTAAATTAAAATGATTTTAAACGAAAAAATATACAATATAGTTAATAGTTTTCACTTCTATTCTATGTGATCGAAACTGATGACAACTCTCAAGTTGTTGTATTGTCAAATTAAACTTCATACTTCGTAACTTTTATAAAATATAAGATTAAAAATGTTTAAGAATAGAGTCAATATAGATCTTAGTAATAAGTTATTATTATTACTAATTACAAATAAAGATTATTTAAACTGATTATTACAAAATTGACAAACTTATACTAATGATAGTAAATTATAAAAATCATGTATTATTTTTTACACCATCTATTTTTGTACATGTCATGCAATTTTGTTGGAGGGAAAGAGAGACGAAACATAATTTTAAAAAGTGATGAACTAATTATGTTATTTTTTTTTATGTATTTTTCTTCATATTTTTTAACTTGTACTTTAATTTTTATTTATTTATTTTAGTATTTTCTAACTTATTTGTCTCATATATAGCAAGAGTGTAAATATTGGAGAGCCATGGTAATTAAGTCATTCCATATAAATGTAAAACTTCACGAGTTAGTACCAAAAACATCACACGAAATCAACGAAGCATCATAAATTTTATAGCATGCAAATCTAGTCGTGTGAATTCGTGAAATCTTTCTCATGTAAGAAACAGCAGTGCTCTAAAAACAATGGCGAACAGAACTGAGTAAAGAAATTTGGGATCATATCAAACCTCAAATCAGGTCAATTTGATGACTCAAAAACCTGCATATCCCTGCTATCATTATTGGTACAGTTATTATTATTATAGCTAAAGGGTCCCTCCAATCGGATTTTACAGTATCTCATCTCAAGAACTACTTATAATCTTTATCATTACAGTATTATGAGATAACGTTGAGGAAATATAATACGGAAGAAATCTCATAAAGATGAATTTCCCTGTGAAGTTTGATCTGTGAACCATTATGTTTTGGTCAGTCATAGAAAATAGTAACAAAGAAAAATGAACCTGAACTGAAACAGAGAATAGATGATGGTGTTTGTAGTTTGTTTGTAGTACCAGCCTCGTGGCATGGTGTCACCTAAGCAAAAGGGAGTTCTGACCCAAACTTTGAGAAGAAATATCATCATTCAAATTGGGGACCAGTTTTGTAGCATAGTATTTCTAGGATTTATTTTATCATTCAAACTCTTCTAAACTGTCACATCTGTGAAAAAAGAGTAAATAAATAAATTATTAATTAAAAAACGGGATGTTTTTAATTAGTTGAGTTTATTTTCCATTTTCATGTTTCAAATCAAATTGTAAAATAACTATTTTTATTATATCTTGAGATAATTCCCAACTTATTTTTAGAAATTTTGAAATTATATTGGTTTGTTATCTATAATTTAGATTAAGCTAGTATTTTAACTTTGCATTGTACAAGATCATATTTTTCTCGTATAATTAAAAATTATATATATAGAGTTAAAAGGTCTATCATGACCTATAAATGCATTATCTTCTCCTTATATATCAATGTATACTTGTCATAATGGAAAATAACAACATCTATAAGAAAGGTAGGTTCGTGATATATATAAAAGTTCAATCATAACAATTTATAGCAATGGGCCCGGTTCTAATGAAATTAATTTTAATTTTATTAAAATAAATTGGAACACTATTAAGTGGAACAAATACAAGTTCTCAATTTATAAAACATATTAAATGCAAAAAAAGAGACATGCATGTGATGTTTCTAAAATCTTTTAGCATGTTTTTCTCTTTCATGAGAGGATGAAAACTTAAAGAGATATGTCTTTTTATTGATAAAATAAATAAATAAACAAACAAATAAATAAAAATATTTAAGAAATATCTAATTTTTATAAAAAAAATGTTATTTCACGTAGTTCAAAGAAACAGAAATCATATAATAAATATTTTAGAATAGTGATTGTTCCAATGATATAAATTAGTAGATAATTTTAGTAGTTAATTAGATATAAATTTAAAAATTATTTTTAATAATAAAAATTACTTTAGATACTAATAATTTTTTTAGTTTATAAGATAATATCTAATTTAATTAATATAATCACTAATTATTTTTAATATAATCTTTATCACTAATTAATATATCAAATTTTTACTAACACTAACCACTTATGTCATAATTGCTACTCAAATTAAAGTAAATATGAGGAGCAATAAAAATATTTGGTATCATAATTGTAATGTGTTGGATAAGAATTTTTTTTAGCTTAATTTTGCAGGGTGTCATTAGTTTGATGAAGATTGATATATTGTGAGGATGACTATTTTTTTTAGGATTGATTGAACCAACATTAATTAGGATTATTTTTACTATGTCAATTGAAAAAAAATTACCACGGACATTGATAAAAATAAGTCAATAAATAAAGTATTGTAAAAACAACGGATGTCACCAACCTAAATTATTGCAGTTAAACTAAAAATAATCTCGTTTAACATCAATTAAAAAATGTTTTGCAAATATAAAATGAAATTTTCTTGAAGAACTTTGATAAGAAAAAATAGCATAATCGACTAAAAAATACTGTCAATATTAATATTATTGAATTTTTAAAAATCATTTGATATTTAAATAATTTTTGAATTTTTATGATAATTGAAATACTTTATTCAAGTAAAGAAATAAAATTCAATAAATTGTCTTATTCAAATAATTTTTTTAAATAAAACAATTTAAATAAGATCAATTTAAATTCAATATATTGAAATTAGACTTTCTTTCATTGTAAAAGGCCTCTAATATGGAAGAAAATCTCAAACATGGCTTGGAACCGATGCAAGTCATAGTGATAGTTAATTAATCCAATATAAATTATTGGTATACCCTTCTCAACTATTATCTCTTATATATATATATATATATATTGTGGTTTTTTCTTATTTCATTGTTTATTTTCTTTATTAAATATAAAAATGGTTATCACATTCATCATCCAATGAATCACTTTTAAAACAATTACTCATATATTCATACTTATATCTATCCAAAGTTGTATACATTGATTTATAAATTCTTTTTTGAAAAACTTAATTTACCTCCATGTTGACAGGGGGTCCCTGACCCAAATTTCGAGGACAATATCGTCATTCCAAGTCGGGAACCAGTTTCAAGGACTTCTGCAAACTGCTCCAAACAGTTAAATTCGTATAAAAAGAAGTTGACCAAATTGTTATAGGAAAAAATAAATATATTTTTTATTTTTTATTATAATATATAATTTATTTTTTATTAGACCTGGTACTCTTAGTTGAACATGAGAACTTGTTCCTAATGTTTTTTGATCCGCAGAACTTGTTCCTAATAATGTCGTTGATAACTTTTGGCACATGGTCTGGGATGGGAATGTAGTCTAAGTTGAGAAAGAAACGGTGATATATTATATATATAAAGTGCAATTATTTGTCTCATATATTTTTTTTAAATGTTTAAAAATGAAAAAGGTGGTAATGATGATGAACTGACACAGCAAATTAATTAGTTGGGTTGGTTTTGGAACGAGAAAGAAAATGGTTTTGAATAATAAAGGAAAATGTTGTCTGATAATGCAAGAATAATGTTGTTGAGTTTTTGAAGGAAGAGGAGAAGATGAAGAATGGTAGATGATAGCTATAGGAATGAGAACGGAAATTATAAACAGTTGAAAGCTATGTTAGTGGGATGTACGAAAGCATAGAGTCTCCAATTCAAATTCTAAGTTCTGAATTCTGCATTCTGCATTCTGCATTCAAACTCGTTGTGTCCCCAAGAAATGTAGCAAAGATTGAAAAGCAAGTTACGATCTTTAACGTCTTTTGTGCTTATCATACCTTTTTCATATGCTTTTAGTACACATTTTGGCGTTAAAAAGTTTCTCACTCCATCTTTCTATTTCAATTCCGAAGCAATTAGTCAGGAATAAACATGTACTTCAAACTCATTTAACAAACAAAACAAACATACATATGAAAATGTATTAAACTATTTTTCAAATAAAAAACTAAATCTTTATAATAAATAAATAAAAAGTGACATAGGATGAAAAAATCAATTTTGAACTATTTATTTGGCAGAAAAAAAAAATGAAGATAATACTTTTAGTCATGAGTGAGATTAGATTTTTTTGTCCGATAGATTGGATAAAATCTACGACAGAAAAAAAAAAGACAACTTTGTCTAGGTCTTTCATAGAAAAACAAAAGAAAACTTCAGACTTTCCATAAACTTGGGGGAGAATATTTGTTGCACTGTACTTGTTCGGCTTTACCTTTTATTGAAAAATAAAAATATGTACATAAAAAAGTACATATTTTCATATAAAAATTATGTAATTAAAATTTTAATTTGTTAATTAAATTTAACTTATTGAAATTAGTATAGTGAGACCATGTATCACTCAGCCAAATAAGTTGAGAAAAATATTTCGACTCATTTTATTTTATTTTATCATCCAATTCTTACTTAATTTCTCTCACACTTCTATTTTTCTCTTTTTGCTTGTTATGAATATTTTATCTTTCTTCACTTTTAAACTAAACAGATAAAAAAAAGAGATAAACTAAGAATAGGAGCAAGAAAGTGAATCAATAACCGAAAGGAAACATGGAAAATTAAAAGTCATACTAATAACGCCGTCTGTGTCTAATCTCCATATTTTCTTTCTGCACCCCATAAATATTCAACTTTTCATTTTATCCTTTTTGCATTATGTGAATCGATAGTCAAAAGTATTTTTTTAAACTTCACAAAAAAACTTCTAAATGTACAATTCGAAAATTCTTTCTGACTTTTGGATTATACCATTTGAAGTCATTTTTTACTTAAAAAAACTTTTGAACACAACTTATAAGTCATTTTTTCTTAAAGAAATGATTCTGAATTTTATAATTCAAAAATCTATAAGTCATTTTTGGTTTCTAATGGTATAATTTGATTGGGTAATTCTAAAGTTAAAATAACTTTTGGGTTGTATAATTCACTTTCAAATTATACCATCCAAAAATCAAAATTTTAGATTATGTAATTCAAAATAAAAGATAACTTTTAGATGGTATAATTTAAAAGGGATAAAATGAAAACTTTCATATTTATGAAGGTGCAGGAAGAAATATATGGAGGTGGAGGAAGTAATGGTCCAACAAATAAAACCAACCAATCCAAACATTTCAAAGGAGTGGACAAACCTAAATCATATTGCTTCTCCTCGTACTAAATATGAAAATACCTTTTTATTTTTATTGTGTTACTCCCTTAGAGTTATAAAATCTGGAAGTAATCTTAAAAAATATATATTCCAGATTACATAATTCATAAGCTAATCTTGGATCCAGAAATAGCTTATGTAATCCAAAATATATTTTTTAAAAATGGTATTCCGGATTATATAATCTGGAAGTCTTTTATGGATTTAAGAGTAGCTTATGGATTATGTGATCTTGACATATTTTGAATTACATAATTCGAAAGTTAATCTCACCTCAAAAAAGACTTTTGAATTATGTAATCCAAAAACTAATCACACATGTAAAAAAAGGCTTCCGGATTACATAATTCGGAAGCTAATATCATATCAGAAAAAGATTTATGGATTATGTAATAAAAAACTAATTACACATAAAAAAAACTTTCAGATTATATAATTTAGAAGCTAATTACAAATATTAAAAAAAAAATTTAGAATACAAAAAATTATTTATGAGAGTGACACAAGAACGAATGGAAGGTCAGAAGAAACAGTCCCTAAATCAATACTTAGTCCCTAAAACAATACTTATTGCAAAACCCAAAATAAAAACAAAATCTAAATTAAAAACAAGGCCACAGTTGATGTTCAAATGGCCCACAATGTCATATTTTGAGTGTTTGAAACCTTTACAACAACTTCAGAATATCACTAACGGTGATATCAGAGCGCAAAGATTTATAGAAAGGTAACACAGAAGAAATTAGAAGAAAAAGAACGAGATTAAAAACAAAATTATAAGATTAAAGACTAAGTAGTTTGTTCTAAATACCAACTTTATTCTAGTACACATTGTTTGGAATAACAGATTTTTGATTTTTTTTTTCATCTTTGTCCACTATTTTGATGTCTTGAAGTTAATCAAGATAAAATATTAATAATTATCAACTTCTGTAACAAACGTTATAATCGGATAATATGGAAGATCAAAATAACAGGAAATTCAAATGATATCCTTTTCAAGAACTAAAATGCAACCTTCATATGTCTTTTTCCTTTACTGTTATTTAATTTACTTCATTAATACAGAAAGCAGGATGAAATCAGCTTCTTAGTTATAACAGAGCTAAATGCATCCAATAAATGGCTTTGTGATCAAAAGACAAAATAACAACGCTATTCAAAACAAAAGGGTGTTCAAAATATTCTTATAAATATTATTTGCGAGATTAAAATACCCTTTTGTCTTATTTTATACTTAGAAATAGAGTACAAATATTGATCACCGTTAACATTTTTTTAAATAGGTATCTTGATTGTACTAATTAAAAAATTGATAATAAAATCAGTAAATTTAAATTCTTCTACTTAAGGGAATAAAACTTAATTAAATTTGTGGGTTGAAAATAATATGATTTTGATTAAAAAAATAAGTATCTATTACAAATTAGAAAATTTATAAAAATAAACTATAGTATTCATTCAATTTACACTCATTGTTCACTCCAACTATTTGTTTCTTTTTTTTTCATTCAATTATCATTTCAATTTGATTACCTTATTATTCAAAATTATTGTAATCTAAATTTTTCATATAATTATATGTGTATATGACTTTTAACACTATCTTTTTTTTCATAAAAGTCACGTTAACTTTCATCATATAAGAAATAATATAAAATTAAAAAAAAAAGAGTACAAAGACTAAATCAAATCTATGAAAAAAAATAAAGAAATTTTTATAATAGCCTAAACAACTACATTTGGATGTGCTCCTAAAGTTCAACTTTTAACACTACTTTATTAGTGACGTAATTTATTACTTTTATCAAGATTCACAACTAAATATCTTTTAACATATCGTTCTCTTAACTTCTAAAATAATAAATTCATTTAACATATTGCGGATAAATTGTTTTATAAAGCTATTTTTCTTTATAAAAGAAATATATATATATATATATATATATATATATATATATATAAATAATATCACAATATCTGTGGAATTATGTGAAATTAAATTTTGGACTGGACCAAGCAACCCCATAGTTGAGACCGAGGAACATTGTATTCTGCACTCCCAATTTTTAAACATACACCTCTACAAGGGAATGACATGTCAAAATATTCTTAAAAAAGTATTTGAATTCTCCATTCTAATATATACTTTTAGATTAAAAAATATCTTTCAGAAATATATTAATAATTTTGAATTGTACAATCTAATAATATATTTTAACTTGTATTTTTAATTCATAAATATATTTTGGAATGTACCGTCCAAAATATATTTTAAAAGTATATTATAAAAGGTACAATATAGAATATATATTTGAGAATATTTTTGAATTTAGAAATTATTACATAATACATTTCAAAATGTAATTTCATTACAAGGAACAATATCTATAGCCTTCATAAAAAACAGACTCAAATGTTGGATTTTGAACGCTAGGTTGTAGTTACTTGTGTAGGCTTAACCCTCTCTAGTTTGAAGCTAGTAGACACAGCCTAACCCTCACTGTTAGAGTAAGGTTAGAGTTATATCCGTCCTAGCTAAGAGCAAGCTTCCTCCTAAAATAGAGAGGGACAAGCCCTCACTTAGTCTAACCTAGAGAGGGCTAGACCCTTGCTAAATCGTAACCCATTATGAACATGCATGGGCTAAGCCCTAGCTAGCTCATTATGACTTAAAGAGGGCTAAAGCATAGTTATGGTGAAAATGGACTTGGTGAGGGATTGACCCTCCCTCCCACGCAAAGCATAAAAAAGAGAGTTGATGATCCTATTTAGAATCTCATTCTCACATTTTTTTAATAACTTGCATAATTCTATTATCACATCCATAATAACCTATCCATATTTCATCCACATTTAAATATCACCTATCTAGCCATTTACAAATTTACCATCCACCATTTATAAATATCCAACATTATGCATTTTCAATCATCCAATCACTTTCAATGTAAGAAGTACTTTTGTAAAGTGAATGTAATACATGCTTCCCAAAGCATAAGACTAAGTGAGCAATGAAAACAATGGAAAGTACTTGTAAAAAAAATGACAATAATTAAAATGAAATAAAAATATATTTACTAATATAGAATATAGAACATAATGAGCAAGTAATTTATCTTACAGTAGAAGTGGTAATCAAGGAACATGGTGATCATCAAAGTTTCTAGCATAGTAAGGGTGGACCTGACTAGTATTTGTTGAAGTGTCTGCAACATGTTTTTCCATCATCATAGGTAATTGTTGTTGCATCAACCTCACTATGTCCTCTAACTTTGAACTCTTCTTATCAGCCCTATCTGCTTTTGGCTTTGCTTCTAAGATTTGTTGTTTAATTTGTGCATTCTCAACTAGTTGATCATCATGATCAATACTAGAAGCTAATACAGAGGGTTGAGTGAGGGATGAGGCACCATGGTGGAAGTTAGCAACCAAATCCCCAGTGCCATAAACTTTACCTCTACTCTTCCCTCCAACAAAATTTTTCCAGCACTGAAGCTTTATTTTTGCATCAATGGAGAGATACCAGAAGTTGATCCTTCTGAACTCCCTGATCGCATCATCCTCAACCGCTCATGATAGATTTCCTAAGAGTAAAGGAAATATAAAATGTTAGTCATTTACATTTAAAAATTTAATGAAGTATTAAATTTAAAACAAAACAATTACTTACATAAGTCTCTCGAGAATGATCATCTACCTAATCACCCTTCTTGTTTGTGTGAGTGACTCATCTGGTTCAGCAGGTCATCCATATTTATGTTCCTGAGAAAGGTGTTATCGTTACAAAGATTTTATGTCTTATACATCTGATTTGAATTACATATAATTTCTTACACATAAAGAATGAGTAATATTTACTAGGTCTAATGCAATATCCAAGTCTGATTTTCAGCCACTTGAATGCAATTCTCCACCTTTACATGAAGATCGATTGATTTTGTTATGGGATGATTTGTCTTTGAACTTTTGGGAATCCAAATAGTTCAAAAGTTCACCCCATTCTTCTTCTCCTATCGAAGTAGGTCTAAAGCCCTTTACGCGAGATTTACTAAACATGTTACATAGGCGTTTCCTGACTTTTGACTCATAAATCTTTCTAATCTGGCACTCATCATGAGGGGCCCAAGTCACTCTAGTCTAAAAAATTGAAGAACAATTACATTAATATCATAATATTTAAGTATGAATAAATTGTTATTCATTGTAATTAATAATAAAACTGACCTTAAATTAAGTCCACAATCTAAGTTGGGTGTCCTCACCCATGGCTTCATAATGGTGGTATGCCTATGACAAAATGTTGAATTTCAGAACACTACCAAAAAAATTAGAAAGCTATCTTCTTAAACTCTAAATCCTCTGTTATTCTTGCTTCCTCTAACCTTCTCAAACTTTCTTCCCTTGGATCGATCATAGGGTTTGGAATGGTTGTGTGGCACACTAGAAGCAAGACCAAAGTGTTTCACAGCTTCCCGGACATTCTTAGGGCCTCTAAGAAGGACCGTATTCTGACCCAAAGGAGCCCTAAGTGCAAGCTGATCAAAGGTCAAGCATTCACCGTATGTCTTATCTACTCTTGCACGTGCTCTCTCTGTAAACTTAAGTGTTGTAATCTTCAATTGCGGAACTTCATATACTATGATATCATCAGGTACCGTCCCCACTACAACAACAATTTTATCTTCCTTCCCCTTTGTATGCCTAATCAACCTTGACAAAGAAAGTGGAGGTTTGTTCACCTTGCTCATGAACAAGCGCTTGAGTATCACGACATTGAAATTGCTGCCAGTCCTTCAAACAAGGAAGCGATAAAGCTTGACAAGTAGTTTGAGGTAGATGTCGTTGGACTTGGGTGATGTTATTTTGGTCTTGTCCTCTTACCCCCAACCTTAAGATCAATCCCCATTGCTGTTTTGGGTGTTGGAACAACACACACCTATGAATGGTTATGTCTCTCCCAGTTTTCCTCTTCTCTTGTGAGCATAAAATACATCACAACAGAGATAATCTTCCCTTAGGCTTCAATTAGTTGATTTTTTTATTTTTTCCAAGAGTTTTCTTTATGGTTCAACACCCACACAACCATGAACAAATTAGTTTAAGTATTTAAATTCCAAAACAACCCACCATCAAATCCATCCACATTCAAATCTTTATACAAGACAAAACAAGAAAAAACCTAAAAAACAAGTGTCAATGGAACACAACATAACAATCCTCATCTCCCCTAACCATTCTAATAAACTAAACGGCCTACACCCAGTGCTACACCACCAGAGACCAGCAGATGGCCAACCTTTATAATCTCAAAGTTGATGCATACAGAGCATAGAATGGCCTGCAACACATATGCATCACATGCTGCATAATGTTATCCATTCACCTTCAGGTATGCTTGTTCCTACACCTTTGTACCCTTGTTCCGAGTGTGATCAACTTGAATATGCAGTTATATACATAGTTCCATAGAGACAACACTATAGTAGCTGTCCTAATACATAATTGACTCTGTTGGATGATGTACTTAGGGATGTAAAGATGGAGTACAAAATTTTGAAGCAGAAAGTGAGAGAATACAACAAGAAGGATGCACAATTCTATGGCAGCATGTTTGCTAAAATGAATAAACTAGAAGAAGCAAGAACAACAACAACAAAGCAGGAACTTGTAACATTGGCCAACTGAGATAATAGCATAAATAAAACTGAAACTCTAAACAATTTAAAACGTTTAGAAAATATTAAATATTTGGATGTCTAACAAATTTAAGACTCTTCCCCTCTGTTTTGGCCAATTTCAACTGCTGTCATTTCCTTATTTATTCTCTCACCTTAACTAACTCTGACCATAGGGAGTGAAACACTCTTCTAACATCAAACCCTAAATACAAAGCTCTTTGCCTTGCAGGTTAGATTGTTTGATGATCGATAACGTAGGGTAAATGCCTAATGTCGACTATTTTTCATACTTAAGAGTTAAAATTGTTGTTCTGCGATTAAAACTACCAGAAACCCACACCATCTCAACTAATATGCATCAAAAATATTTGAACGAAATTAAACACAAACCAAAACCACAGTTAAACCTCAAAGCGGAACTAA
Organism: Phaseolus vulgaris; assembly: GCF_000499845.2. Classification (NCBI taxonomy): domain Eukaryota; kingdom Viridiplantae; phylum Streptophyta; class Magnoliopsida; order Fabales; family Fabaceae; genus Phaseolus; species Phaseolus vulgaris. The sequence continues at coordinate 10,971,592 of NC_023753.2, forward strand.
TAATGAAGGATAAAAAATCACTAAACTAACCTTTCAATCACGACCGCCAACAATGCTAACAATGTAAGGTTCGTGTTCGTCTTTTACTCCACCTCTTTGAAAACAATGGAACCTACAATGCACCAATGAAGTAATCAAGAAAGAAAATCAGAAAATGAAATGAGAGAGAAAGACAGTGAATGAGAGGGAAACCGAAATTTCCTAATTGCAAGAGACCACACGAAGAGGAAAATAGAAAATGAGAGCCAAAGAGAAATAAGACAGTGAGGAAAACAGAAAATGAGAGCCAAAGAGAAATGAGAGAGTGAGTGCAAGGGAGAGTAAAAATTACTCTGTACACGTGGCGCCTGGACAGTTGTGCAGATGCTGCTACTCACTCAACCAACAACGACAAAGAGAAGGTTAAGTCGTTCCTGCCACTAACCATTGAGACGGTGAGGTCCAGTCTGAACCTAGCCCACGCCTTGCTTACAACGATCGCAGGGACGTCTCGTGCTCTAAACCAGTGACGACAGAGACCTCGTGCGTTCCAAACCAATGTAGCGTAGAGACGGTCATGCCCTTCTTCTGCTCTAGAGTTCGCTCATCCCTAGCCAAAGTCTCCGAATGTTGGCTTAGCTCGCCACACTGTGTGTTTTTCCTCTATTTGTGTTCATTTTGCGTCTCTATGACCCACGCGTTGGTAAATGTTATCTTTGCAACATTTTTTTGACGCTATAACACACAATAATAATGTTTACTCTAATAATGTTTACTGTGTCTGACACTTAAATTTGATTTCTAAATTAATATTTTCTCGTAGAGTTTGAATTTAAAAATAAATAAATATATATTTAGTGTTTTTGGTAATTTTGGTTTTGGTTTTTTTTTTTTAGTTTGGGCTTTGTTGTTTTTTGTTTACCAAAGTCCATTAGAGTTTTTTTTTCCTTCCCTTTTGTAATATAAAAATATGGCATCAGCAGATGCGGAGGGTTAATGAAATCAGATTTTGGTTTTTCACTATTCTAATTGGTCTCTGTCCACCGCTTCTCTTCTTCTCTATCTTGCCACTTTTGATCAAGAATGATGCAGAACTTCAAGATGGTATCAGAGCGGGTATAACCCGCTCTGCTCCGCTGCCTCTTTTTTTCTTTCTCCTCCTACGAATCTCTCCTCGTTTTCTTTTCCCCTTTCTTGGCTTCGTCTTCCTCATGGCTGCGACACAAGAAGCCAAGAATGATCCAAACAATGCATTCTACCTTCATCCAGGAGAAAGTCCAGCGATGGTTTTAGTCACGCCGCATCTTGATGGATCCAACTACCATTCTTGGAGTAGAGCAATGAAGCGTGCCCTACTTTCAAAGAACAAGTTCAAATTTGTCAACGGGGAGATACCAGAACCTTCAAGTAGTGACAGTTAATACGAAGCGTGGGAGAGGTGCAACGTTATGGTGATCTCATGGATCACGCGAAGTCTAACAACACAGATAGCTCAAAGCACTGTGTATATCGATAGTGCAAAAGAACTGTGGGAAGACCTTAGAGAAAGATTTGCAAAAAGTAACCATTTTCGTGTTTTGGACCTATTACAAGAGATTAATTCCATCAAGCAAGGTGAAAGGAGTATCACAGATTATTACACTGACTCCAAAACTTTGTGGGAGGAGTTGGATTCTTTACGCCCTTTGCCAGCCTGTGTGTGCAAGACGAAGTGTGGTTGCGGGATGATGAAAACTATAGCAAATTATAAGGATTCTGAGCGGGTGATGTGCTTCTTGAAAGGATTGGGAGAAACATACAACACTGTTAAAACCCAAATCTTGCTAACAGAACCTCTACCAGGTATTAATCGTGTCTTTTCTTTAGTTTTACAACAAGAACGACATTTGAATGAGAGCATGGGAATAGACACGAAGGTCTTGATTAATAGCGCTAATCAACAAAGAACAAACAACAAAACTAACAACAGTAATCATGGGTGGCGCAACTATGGAAGAGGAAGAGGAAAAAACTATGGAAAACAATGTTCCTTCTGCAACAAGATGAACCACACCGCAGATGAGTGTTATTACAAACATGGTTTCCCACCATGGATAAAACAAAGAAGTGCTGCGAACGCTTTTGAGAAGGATGAAGAAAATGAAGCTGAAAAAGGAAAATCTACCCATTAAGAAACTCTTAACGAATAGATTGTCAAAAGCTTTGGAACAGAACAGCTGCAACAACTTGTGGATATGATTCAAAATTCCAGGAATAAAGAGAAAGCGATTAACAACACCATAGGAGAATATTCAAAAACGAGCAACAACTCAGGTAAGGAAGGTATAAGTAATTGGATTCTTGATACAGGAGCCACTGATCATGTGTCATGCTCCAATTCTTTCTTTATAAGCTATTACAAAATAAAACCTGTGAGAGTTAAGTTACCCAATAATCATACTGTTACTGCTATGTATGCTGGTACCGTGACTTTGTCAAAGAACATAACTCTACATAATGTTTTGTACATTCTAGAATTTACATTGAATATAATTTCTGTTCAGCGGCTAACAACATCCTTGAGATGCCAACTTGTTTTTTTTCATAATATGTGTCAGATACAGGAGAAGCATTCTTTGAAGATGATTGGTCAAGCTGAAATACACAATGGACTCTACCATTTGCACATAGAAAAAGGAGACGGGTTGATTTGTAGTATGTACAATAATAATGTTTTCAAATCTGATAATAAACTTGACATTTGGCATTGTAGAATGGGTCATCCCTCAAACAGAGTGCTGGATAAATTGGCTAAGAAATATTCTGATGTGCTTTTGATAATATGAATGTCTAGTGTTCCTTGTCATTTAGCTAAACAACATAAACTGCCTTTTCCCCTTAGTAAAACTTTTAGTAAGCATGCTTTTGATCTTGTTCATATGGATATTTGGGGCCCTTTTGGTGTTACTTCTGTTCACGGACACAAATATTTTTTAACGATAGTAGATGATTATAGTAGATATACATGGGTTCACTTAATGAAAACCAAAAGTGATGCTAGGGAATTCTTGCAGAATTTTATCATGTATGTTAGGAATCAATTCAATAAAGGCATAAAGGTTATTAGAACTGATAATGGGAAGGAGTTTTGCTGGAAGGATTTTTATGATTTACATGGTATTTTACATCAAACATATTGCAATGAAACACCACAGCAAAACTCCACTGTTGAAAGGAAGCATCAACATATTCTAAATATCACACGTTGTCTTATGTTTCAATCTAACTTGCCTAAGGTTTTTTGGTCATATGCTGTTTTACATTCTGTGCATTTGATAAATTGTTTGCCATCTCCTGTTATACAAAACAAATGTCCTTATGAGCTAATGTATGAATGTATGCCTGACATCTCTGATATGAGAATTTTTGGGTGTTTATGTTTTGCTTCTACTCTTGAACAAAACAGACACAAGCTTGATCCTAGAGCACGAAAGTGAATTTTCCTTGGCTTCAAACAAGGTACTAAGGGGTATGTTGTTTTAGATGTTAACTCTAGAGAGATTTTTGTATCAAGAAATGTAGTTTTCTATGAAACTTTCTTTTATAACATAAGTGATAGAGATGAGCAGGAAATTGTCCAAGAAAACAGTGACTTCATAGGAAAAATATATGATGATCTTCCTCTGCAAAATGAAGCTGAAAGATGTACTCAACATGAAGAATTGAGACGTTCAACTAGGATCAGGAAAACACCAGCATTCTTGGAGGATTATCATCACCAGATCATGATGGCACCATGTAGCAAGAAAGTAGAAGAAAACATAAAGGTGCGTTATCCACTTAGCTCTGTTTTATCCTACAAAAATCTTTCAGAAAACCAACTAAACTACTCTTTGTCCATATCCTCACAAACCGAGCCACAAAGTTAAGAAGAAGCAAAACAGTTTCCTGAATGGGTAGAAGCCATGAAGGCAGAAATAGAAGCTCTTGAAGTCAACAAAACTTGGGAAATAATGGATCTTCCTCCTAACAAAGTACCCATCGGCTGTAAGTGGGTTTATAAGATTAAACGCAAAGCTGATGGAGAAATTGAGAGGTACAAGGCAAGACTTGTCGCCAAAGGGTATACACAACGTGAAGGCATAGATTACATGGAAACTTATTCACCTGTGGCCAGGCTCACTACTGTTCGAACTATCATTGTTGTAGCTGCTACCATGGATTGGCACCTTGAACAGTTGGGTGTGAATAATGCATTCTTGCATGGTGATTTGCAAGAGGAGGTCTATATGGAGTTGCCCGCTGGTGTAACCAGCAAAAGAACCCAACCAATCTGTCGCCTAACCAAATCCTTATATGGGTTAAAGCAAGCAAGTAAGCAATGGTATGACAAACTCACTACTTTTCTTCTTAGTATTAATTTTGCTCGTTCAAAGGCAGATAATTCTCTTTTTATTAAAGCTGCTGGAACATCCTTTATCGCTCTTCTCATATATGTTGATGATATATTAGTTGCTGGTAACAACATGAAAGATATAGAGGATGTTAAAAATTCCCTAAATACGGCTTTTAAAATAAAAGATCTTGGTCATTCAAAGTTTTTCTTAGGACTAGAAATTGCTAGAACCAAGAATGGCATCCATATCTGTCAGAGGAAATATGCACTCGAAATTTTAGCTGATGCAGGTATGTTGAATGCAAAGCCAGCAGTCACACCCATGACTAAGAAGAATGAAAAGTTTTTTGATCAAAATTCAACCGTGCATGACATTGGTACATACTGAAGGATCATTAGAAGGCTACTATATTTAGTTCATACAAGACCAGATATCAGTTTTTCTATACAATTCCTAAGTCAGTTTGTTCAAGCACCTTCAAAATTGCATCACCAAGCTGTTCAGAGGATACTCAGATATATAAAGGCATCACCAGCGCAAGGTATTTACTATCCCAAAAATAATAATATTCAAATTAAAGCTTTTTCTGATTCTGACTGGGCCTCATGCATTACAACACGTCGATCCACCACTGGATTCCTTATTTACCTTGGAGAATCATTGTTGTCATGGAGAACCAAGAAGCAAAGTACAGTGTCAAGATCTTCTTCCGAAGCTGAATATAGAGCTCTTGCAACTACCTGTTGTGAAGTACAATGGCTCAGCTATCTTCTTGAAGATCTTCATGTGATAACCAGCAACAATGCTAGCCTTTTCTGTGATAGCCAATCTGCACGTCACATTGCACATAACAATACCTTTCATGAAAGAACTAAACACATAGACATTGATTGTCATGTGGTGAGGGAGAAGCTACAACAAGGTCTCTTCCAGTTACTTCCAATCAGTTATGAAAATCAACCTGCAGACCTTCTCACAAAAGCACTTGACAAAGAAAGGTTTCATAAGCTACTCTCCGAGCTTGGTGTCTGCAACATTCATCCACCAGCTTGAGGGGGGGTTTTAGTGTTTTTGGTCATTTTGGTTTTGGTTTTTGTTTCTTAGTTTGGGCTTTGTTGTTCTTTGTTTACCAAAGCCCATTAGAGTTTTTTTTTTCCTTCCCTTTTGTAATATAAAAATATGGCATCAGCAGATGCGGAGGGTTAATGAAATCAGATTTTGGTTTTCCACTATTCTAATTGGTCTCTGTGCACCGCTTCTCTTCTTCTCCATCTTGCCACTTTTGATCAAGAATGATGCAGAACTTCAAGATATATATATATATATATATATATATATATATATATATATATATATATATTCTAATTTTTATAAGAATGCTGCATCAATATATGCGGTGCACATCGCAATGGCCGTGACACCCAAGTCAAACCACGCGCTTGGATGAGGTCATTTTCCAGAAGGGGTTAGTGTCGGGATATGATGAAACAATAAACAATAATGAAAGGAATATATATTGTTTATATATATATATATTTATTTATTTTGTAATATGATTTTTGATACTGGATAAAATTTTATATTAATTAATTAATAATAAGGAATACCAAATTGTTTAGTAAAACTAGCTTAAAATAATTTCATCTACTAAGATCGAATATAAAACAAGAACTGGAAGATTATCATGCGTGCATTTATTGAAGTCAAGAACGATTTATTTTGTAATTTTAATCAATAGTATATAGTTAAACAAAGTGAGACAGAAGTTGAATCTTAAATCAGTAACGTAATGAGAAAAAATAGTTTAATTTGTCTGAAATCTAAAGTGAAACTTCTCACTGGGGGCAATGAGCGAATTTAGTTTTACTGCTTAACCATTTAACGATTCGTATTAATTCATGTTTAAGATTTTCAAAACCTTTTCCACTATGACATTGAAATGTTTGTCAAATGATTTGTTTTCTTTACTAATCTTCATATTATTACTTCATTCTTTTATCTTTTTCAGGACTTCTTAATAATTCTTAACAATTTAGAAAAAAAAGTCATTTTGTTATAATAATTTTCTCAAAACGTGTATTATCTTTAACAATAAATAATATGATGAGTATGAAAAAATAATTAGACTAACACAATTTTGCTTACAAAAAATGAAGGGATGTAACATTTCAAAGTAAAAAGAACATTGCAATTCGAATTTCAAGAGAAGAAAAATGCAATTTACGCAAAGAATGTCTCTATGTGTTTGTGATGGAAAATTTTGGTAGATATAATGAAAATAATTTATTTTGGTAACAATGTTGTATTAAGATAAACTGGGAATTGCCTAAGACGAAATTATGATCTGAGACAATAATACAAGTATTTGTGGTATTTTTCTTATGATTGTTTTCAACAAAAAAAATATAATTATAAAGATATCTTTTAGAGACATTATTTCCTCCTTAATAATAGATTATTTACTATGACTTTAAGTGTGAAATTATTAAAAAATGAATCTAAATATTTAGAAACATATTTGCTAATAAAATATTATTTAAAATAAGATTTATTTGAAATTTAAGAGAAAATAATAATCAATAAATAAAATGCATAAATTAAATAATACAAAAAGTAAAATAAAGCAATTAAAGTAATTGACAACATTATTATAAAACATAAGTTTAATATTTAATAACACTAATTCTAATTAAAGATAGCCTAATAATAACTTTCATTCATTTATTATGTGATAACTCAAATATGTTATTTGACATCCGATCTTATTTTTTAAAAAAATGGCATATAAAAAATTTTAATATTAAAGAATATTATTTGGATTAGAGAAATAAAATGAGTAATAATATAATATGACAATATTTTTATGTTAATTATAGTTGTAGGGAATATGTAGCAGTGGTGAAATTGTCCTTTTATATAGGAGCACGAGGTGTGTGAGTGTCTTGCTTCTCATTATACGAAATGGGACTGAATTTCTGGCAGTGCACCATTAACGCTGCCATTTGCAATTTATGCTCATCTCTCTTTTGACCAGTTTTGGTATACAACTTTTTCCTTCCATAATCTTTTTTTTTTTTTATTTCTTGTGTTTAATGACGAATGTTCAAATTAAGAGTTATAGAAACCATATGGAAAAAATTCATGATGTTTACTTCTAGAACCGCTTCAGTGATGTTGAAGGATCCTAAACCGATGAACGTGTGAAAGGAGATAATAGAAAGTAGTAATGGAGCTCCACCGTGGCCGTTTTTTTCCATTTATTTTGACGGAGGAGATGATACCCACCATTTTCAGCAACTTGTTTATTTGTTACTCTCTATTTGCTTGCAATCATTGATTATTTGCTCAATCCGACTCGTCAAAAATCAAAATCTAGAATCCAATATAAATTTACAATTCAAATCAAACTTTAACCTCGAAAGTCTTACAAAGGGTAATGAGAGGACGAAATTCTAATTCCCTCTAACTTAGAGAAGACTAGGATGGGATAAATCTAACTTGCTCAAGAGAACCAAATTCATTTTTTTATTAGTAAGAAAAAAAATATAATTCACTTTTAAGAGTAATTCAACTCTAATACAGAATAAAAGAGACAAACACATCTCTATCCAAAGTAAAATAAAACCCAATAAAAGTGTCACCAACTACTTACTAAAAAAACATCCTAGCTAATATAAACACAAAAGCAAATAGTAAGAGTGCAGTCCTAACTTAATGAATGGTAGAGAGTAGTAACGAGGGTCAAACCATAGTTAGGTTGAATACGAAAAGACATGGGAGTGAGATTGATCCTTGCTAAGTCCATGCATAGTAGGAGAAAAAAAAACTTGTTGCTCCTATTTAGAATTTCAAAATCACCTTATTATACATTTTCAAATATCATCCAATCACTGAATTATACTTTCCAATCTTCCAACAACAATCTAATTGCAATTGAATTTTTTTAATCCAAATAAATGTTCAAATTAAAATTCACAAATTAATCTGAAAACAACATGAAAATTAAAATTATAAAAAAATAATTATTAAAATATAATAACAATCAATGTGCTAATGAAAGAAAATACAAATATTATATGGATATTACTAAGGGAAAAAAGTGTTCAATTTTGTTGGGTTTAATAGTGTCAAAGTTCAAGAGGGGGTGAATTGACCTTTTAAAACTTTATCGCAGAAACAGTGTTTAACACAGTTTACAGAAAATAAATCGATTTATGTGAAAATGAACAGATTTATTTTGGCACTGTTTGTGTTTGAAAATCGTTTATACAACAAGGTTAATCACAAGATTATGCAGATAGATTTTTCAGATGCACACACACTGATATTAGAACGAAAAACAGTGAATCACCAAAACAGCAACCTTCAATTTCAAGCAAGTGATTAAGGTTCAATTAATGGCTTGACAGTTTATTGAGTGATCTATCAATCAACCTGTTCTAATGGCTTTTAACAAATTATAAGTGTTCTTATTGAAATCAACCAGTTTTCCAGAAATTAAGAACAATATGAACCGTGCCCAGAAAGAACAGATTTATTTTTAATTGAAAAAATTTATTTCTTTACTGTTTTATCAATTATGCAGAAACTTAATTGCAGAGATTGAGAGAGAATGAACACAAGGCAGTTATACTAGTTCACTCAACTGAGCTACATCCAGTCTTCACCTACAATAAGGTGAAATTCACTAAATCACAATACAAACAACCACAATTCCCACTGTTCTTGAAACCTACAAGAACTTAGGTACTCTTGCTGAAAAAACCTATTTAAGCTCACACACACTCTTCAAGAAAACCTATCAAGAAGAGTGTTCAACCAAACTATTACAAGGAATGAAAAGTGAAACGACTACACCTGATTGAGGATACAAAGATCTGCCTTAAACTAGTAGGCAAGATTGCTAGAACAGTAGCAGCACCTCACACCAAGCTTTTGGAACCAAACCAAGAACAAACACTTTGTGATTTTCGAAATCTTTGAAGAACAAATGCTAATCCTTTGTAAACTCTTAATTCTCTGCTGTAAAACTTGTTTTTACAAATATATGAACGATGTTTAAACTCAAAAACAAGTTTTCATTTTATAGAAAACCAACTTATAACAGAATTTTGAAAAACAGTTAAAGCTGTTATAAAATGAACAGATTGAAAATAAAATGAACAGATTTATTTTCAAAAGCAGTTAGAGAATTTGTTAAGTGAGGAGACTTAGTCAACCATTCTGGTGCAGAGATAAAACTGAAAAATGTTTAAGCTAGATATGGCACCAGAGACAAAAAGAATCTATTCATTTACAGATGAACAAATTTATTTTTCAAAACGAAAACAGAGAAAGTTTAACTATTTAAAACTCAGTCGTTTTGAAAGGTAGAAGACTTAGTCAAAATACTTGATGCACAAAATCTAATTTTCACAAGACTTAGCCAAGACATCAGTATTAAAAAAAGAATCTGTTTATTTAGAAAAGAACAGATTTATTTTTATGCAGTAAACGTGTTTTTTGTAAAACATGTGAAAAACAGTTTAAGAAACCTTATGCTTGTTCTTATCACATGGCCAGTGGTTATGAGGTGAGTTACCCAACAAAAAGCCCACTCTTAAACAACCTCTAAGCACTACCTAAGACACACTTAAAGCAATAGCAAAAATACACATAAAAAGTACATAGAAGTCTTCATCAAACACAATCTTGAAGGGGCAGCAACCATCTTCAACAATCTCCCCCTGTTTGATGGAGACAAATCCCCATAGTTCTTGTTGCTTGAAGAACCTGCACTGCACCACAAATTAAACCAGAAAAATAGAACTTTGCCTAACATGTAAAATGGTTTAAAGGTGCAAAATTTAACTCCCTGTTTTAGCTAGCTTCACCTAGCTTGGTGAGCTATTTTTCTCCCCCTTTGGATTCATCAAACAGCATGTAATCATAGGAAAGAAATATAAAACAGAAATCATAATCATAATAGTCCAGAAAGTAAAACCATATTTTCAGCATTACAGACATTTGAAAACTGATAAAGAAAGCATTAAAAACAGAAGGCTATTGATCCTTGTAGTATAATTCTGCCAGTTGTGCCTGAACCCCTTCAATTTGATCATCAAGGTGTTGAAACCTTGCGTGAGTAGTCTCAAAGTATGCCCTTTGTTCTGCAGACATTACATCAAGGCGATACAACACTTGCCTTTCAAACATAGACATTGGTTCTCCTCGGTATTTTGGAGCTTGATAGGCAACTATGGCATTTGCAGCAACTTCCTCATGCACAGATTGGGTAGCAGGTGATTCGTCCTCCATGGGAACAGCTTCATCCTCATCCTCATTGTTGAGGTTTGATGCTTCATGTTCTGCTTGAGGGTCCTTTCCTTTAAGAACCACCCACTTGTCCTCAATTTTGTGAAATCCCATTTTGGTGAGAGTTGAATTATCAATCTCACTTACAGCTTTGATAGGGTCGTTTCTCTCATTTGTAACATCAACACCAAAGTAATCAATCAATTTGGAAACAAGAATAGCATAGGGAAAGTGGTAATCAGCCAACCTTTTTGATTTGAGCATGTGTTCATTGATAATGAAAACCCAATTTACCTTAATCTGGTTAATGATGCAATATAGAAGAATTAGATCCTCTTCATGTAAAACTGCATGGTTTGTACCTCTTGGGATAAGTTGCCATGCTATGATGTAGGCAACAAGTCGTGGAGTGAGGTTCAAATGCCCTGCATGGAACCTGCTTATACTCTCTGTAGGATTCCTCATGCAGCTTTTATAGTATTGCAGCTTGTTGAATTCTTGGATTCCACTGGTGTTTCCCTTTCCTACTTTCAGTCCAGCATACTTTATTCCAGCCACAGAATTCCACACCTCACTTGTGATCTTCATCTTGGTCCCTTTCACATAAGAGACAACATTCTTTCCATCCAATGTGAGGTTAGTGTAAAACACCTTAACCAAGTCAGGATATACGTTACCCGTTAATTCCAGCAGCTTTTTCAGTTTCTGGTGCTTCAACACAGCCCTTGTTTCTGCCAGTTTCTCAGATTTCAGCCAGTTGAAATCCAACACCTTGGGTATATTAATCTGCTTCCTGCTTGTCTCGTGGATGTAGGCATTGATTGCTTCTTCATTTCCAGCGAACCAACCTTCTAGCACACCTTGAAAGGTTGTTTGCTTGCCCTTATTTTTCTGTTTCTTGGAAGAAGAAGCCATGGTTGAACCAGAATTTTTCTCTTGTTTCAAATGGTGAGAACAGAAAATGGGTAGCCAATGTGGGTAGCAGATATTCACACAGATTTATATAGAAATGAATAGGTTGATATGACAGTTATGAGTGGATATGCATGAAGATTTTATGCTTTGAATTTGTGCAGAGAATCTTTGAAAATATGCAACAAATATTTAGGGTCACGATGCACACAACTCATACCTTCATTGAGCACCCAAACCATCAAATCGGTTACATAACCATGACCAAAACCGTCAAAGGTACAGAGGTTAATGCCCACTAGGTCAGTCAAGCAGTTATAAATGCATATCAGTACAAAAAATAAACACATTCAATTACGAATAAACAGATTTAATTTTTCACTGCTAGGCACAATTGACATTTATAATACCCAATTCATTGAGCAGAAAATTAAACCTATCTTTGGCTAATGGTTTTGTGAACAAATCAGCAAGTTGTAAATCAGTACCAATGAACTTAATCTCACATGTTCCATTAGATATGTGTTCCCTTAGAAAATGATGCCTAATTTCAATGTGTTTGGTTCTTGAATGCATGACAGGATTTTTGGTTAAGTTGATTGCACTTGTATTATCACACAGCAGAGGTATATGGTTAAGTAAGATACCAAAATCATTTAATTGTTGTCTTAGCCATATAGTTTGAGCACAGCAACTCCCTGCTGCAATGTATTCTGCTTCAGCAGTGGAGAGAGCTACACAAGCCTGCTTTATGCATTGCCATGAAATCAAGCTTGATCCTAGCAAATGACAGGTTCCACTTGTGCTCTTCCTATCAATTTTGCAACCTGCAAAATCTGAATCAGAATATCCAGTTAAATTTAATGAAATATTACCTGGATACCACAAGCCAACTTCTCTAGTTCCTTGCAAATACTTCAAAATCCTTTTGACAGCATTGTAGTGTGATTCTTTAGGAGCAGATTGAAACCTTGTACACATGCACACTGCAAACATTATGTCTGGCCTGCTGGCAGTGAGATACAGTAGTGATCCTATGAGTCCTCTGTATTTGGTTTCATCAACAGAGATTCCAGCTTCATCATGATCCAAATGACAGCTTGTTGAGAAGGGTGTGCTGATTGGTTTACACTTGTCCATTTCAAATTTCTTCAGCAGATCCTTGCAATACTTAGCTTGACTTAAGAAAATGCCATCCTTAAGTTGTTTGACCTGCAAGCCTAGAAAATAGTTCAACTCACCCATCATTGACATTTCAAACTCACTATTCATGACTTTCACGAAAGCTTCACACAATTCTCCATTGTTTGATCCAAAAGTGATGTCATCCACATATACTTGTACTAGAATTGAGTCATCTCATTTCTTCTTAATGAACAAGGTCTTATCTAATGTGCCTCTGTCATAGCCTTGTGAGGTAAGAAAATCACTTAGCCTCTCATACCATTGCCTAGGAGCTTGCTTGAGTCCATAGAGAGCCTTTTTGAGTTTGAACACATATTCTAGATGTTGATGGTCTTCAAAACCTGGTGGTTGTGAAACAAATACCTCTTCATTTATATAACCATTTAGAAAGACACTCTTCACATCCATTTGAAACAGCTTGAACCCTTTGATGCAGGAGAAGGCAAACAACAATCTAACAGCTTCTAACCGAGCCACTGGTGCATAGGTCTCATCATAGTCTATCCCTTCTTCTTGATTGTACCCTTTAGCTACTAGCCTAGCCTTGTTTCTGGTGATCACTCCATGCTCATCCATCTTGTTTCTAAATACCCATTTTGTCCCAATTATATTCATCTCAGGTATTCTAGGTACAAGAGTCCAGACCTCATTAAGAGCAAATTGATTCAGTTCCTCTTGCATAGCTAAAATCCAGTTGCTGTCCTTGAGAGCTTCATTCAGATTCTTGGGTTCAACTTGAGATACAAAGGCCATTGCTTCACAGAAATTGTTCAAGGATTTTCTAGTTGACACTCCTTTCTCAATGTTCCCAATGACATTATCAAGGGTTAAGTCTCTTGGGGTTTTCCCCTCTTTTGGCAAACCTGCAGCTGCAGTAGATTCTTGTATAGCATGTGTATCAACAGTATCAAAATGAATCGATTCATTTTGATTTAAAACAGATTTAAATTCATTACTGTCAAGGTCATCATCAACAGTTTTAGATATGCTATGATCAGTTTCATCAAAAACAACATGCATTGATTCTTCTACTATAAGCAACCTTTTATTGAAGACTCTATATGCATGACCATTCAAAGCATAACCAATGTGCACACCTTCATCAGATTTAGCATCAAACTTACCAAGATTTTCTTTGCCATTATTCAATACAAAGCATTTACACCCAAATACCCTAAGGTGGCTCACACTAGGTTTTCTGCCCTTATACAATTCATATGGGGTTTTCTTAAGAATTGGTCTTATTAAGGTCCTATTTAACACATAAGCTGCAGTATAGACTGCATCAGCCCAAAAATACTTAGGAAGCTTAGATTCATTTAACATAGTTCTAGCTAGTTCCTCTAATGATCTGTTTTGCCTTTCAACTACACCATTTTGTTGGGGTGTCCTAGGGGCTGAAAAGGTATGTGCTATCCCATGCTTCTCACAGAACCTCTCAAATCTAGCATTCTGAAACTCTCCCCCATGATCACTTCGAATTGATTTTATGCAGCAACCATTTTCATTTTGCAGAATTTTTGCTAATTTCTTAAAGGCAGTGTAAGCATCATGTTTATGTGCAAGAAATAGAGTCCATGTAAATCTAGAGTAATCATCCACAACAACTAAAGCATACAAATTTCCAGCCAAGCTAGCTACTCTAGATGGACCAAATAAGTCCATATGTAACACATCCAATGGATTTTTTGTAGAGACAATATCCTTTAACTTGAAAGAGGATTTGATTTGTTTACCTTTCACACAAGCATCACAAAGCCTGTTGTCCTGAAATTTAATGTTAGGTAAACCAGAAACTAAATCTTTAGATTTCAATTTATTCAAGTGATTTGTGTGTATGTGAGCTAACCTCCTGTGCCACAGCCAAGACTCATCACTTCTGGACAGCAAACACTCATTTGAAGAGTTAGTTTCCATGATATTCAGCAGATATATGTTATTCACTCTCTTACCAGTAAACAGTACCTTACTAGATGAATTACTTGAGATTGTGCAGCCTTTTGACTCAAAGTTCACCTTGTATCCTTTGTCACAAAGCTGACTTATGCTGAGAAGACTATGCTTGAGTCCTTCTACATAGAGCACATTCTCAATGGTTGTTGAGTTCCCTGTTCCAACAGTGCCTCTGCCCAAAATCCTCCCTCGGTTATTATCACCATAGGTTACATGTCCTTCTGCTTTGAGCTTCAAGCTAGTAAACTTTGTAAGATCTCCAGTCATATGCTTGGAATAGCCACTGTCCAAGTACCATTGATTTTTCTTGCTGCCAATCTGCAAAACAGAATAAAAATGATACAAATGGTACCCTTTTCAGTATAGGGTCCAGCACAGATTAAAACCTTCTCTTTGGTAGCCATTTTGCTAAGTTCTTAGGCACAAGATGCTTTCTAGCAATGCAAGACCTAGAGGTATGACCAGATTTCATGCAGTAAAAACAGGTTACATGAGATGCCTTTTTGCCACTGTTAAAAGCTGAAAAACTGATTTTGCTGGAACAAAAAAACTTGAAAGCTTTTTGACATTGGTTACATTTCCAGGGGTATAACCAAGACCATTCTTATTGAAAACAACATTCTGTGAGCCAAGAGAGACTCAAGGTTTTCTCTTCCCTTGGTGAAATTGGAAAGGGTTTTCAGCAAATACTCCACTTGTTTTTCCAATTTTTTGCAGTTTTCATAGGTTTTAATAGAGGCATGCAAGCATGTTAGTTCAAGGCTTACCAAATCTATTTTGGCTTTATGCAATTCTTCCTCAAGTGTTTTTACTTTAGGTGCAAGCACATTATTTACCTTCTGCAGCTTATTGCATATTACAACTAGCCTAGTTGCTTCATCATGAGTTTCCTTGAAAGCAGCAAGCAATTGATCATAGTTATCTGAATCCACAGAGAAATCACTTACTGAATCAGAGATTGACTCCTCATCCTTCATCATGAAGCACAAGTTGTTTTCCTCATCTTCTGTTGAAGAGCTACTGGTTGAAGATACTTCATTTTCCTCCCATGAAATGTAAGCCCTTCTTCCCTTGCTCCTTTCAACTCTCTTGCTGGCAGATTTGTCCTTTGCTTGATTATCTGGACAATCTGTTTTTGATGTGCCCTGTTTTGCCACAGCCAAAGCAAGTATATTTAGAGGAATTTGAATCATTGGGTTTAGGATACCTTCTTTTCTGCTGGTTCCTATTTCTGCTTTTCTTCCTCAAGAATTTGCTGAATCCTTTTGTAAGAAGACTGATTGTGTCATCATCTTCAGCATCTTCTTTTTCCTCCTTGATCTCACTCTGTTCAGTTGCTTTCAGTGCAAGACCTTTGGGTTTTCTCTCTGTTGTTTCCTGCTCTTTGAGTCTCTTGAGCTCTAGCTCATGCTCCATTAGCTTTCCAAACAGTGCAGCAGTTTCCAGCTTTGACAAATCACGGCTTTCAGATATGGCAGTCACCTTTGGTTGCCAGCTTCTGTCGAGGCACTTCAATATCTTTATGTTGAGTTCCTCTCTGTCAAATTCTTTTCCCAAACCAGTGAGGTGATTCACAATATGGGTGAACCTTTTCTGCACATCAGCAATGCTCTCCTCGTGTTGCATTCTAAACAGTTCATATTCTTGGATGAGAGAGTGTTTTCTTGACCTCTTCACATCTTCAGTACCTTCATGAGTGACTTCTAAGACTTCCCACATCTCCTTAGCTGACTTACATTGCGATATCCTGAAGAACTCATCCATTGTCAATGCAGAGGTTATGATGTTCTTGGCCACAAGATCATGTTGAGCCTTCCTCCTTTCGGTCTCATTCCATTCAGATCTTGGCTTTACCACTTCTTCATCCTTGACAACCTACATTGGCACATAAGGTCCATGGACCACAACTTCCCAAATTAATGCATCAATAGATTCCATGAAAATTCTCATTCTAACTTTCCAAAATGCATAATTCATTCCATTGAACATAGGTGGTCTATTAACAGCAGATCCTTCAGCAAAAAGCACATTAAACTCAAACATTATTACAAACAAACTTGATTAAAATACAAGTCCTAGCTTTCATACCAATTGTTGGGTTTAATAGTGTCAAAGTTCAAGAGGGGGGGTGAATTGACCTTTTAAAACTTTCTCGCAGAAACAGTGTTTAACACAGTTTACAGAAAATAAATCGATTTATGTGAAAATGAACAGATTTATTTTGGCACTGTTTGTGTTTGAAAATCGTTTATACAGCAAGGTTAATCACAAGATTATGCAGATAGATTTTCCAGATGCACACACACTGATATTAGAACGAAAAACAGTGAATCACCAAAACAACAACCTTCAATTTCAAGCAAGTGATTAAGGTTCAATTAATGGCTTGACAGTTTATTGAGTGATCTATTACAATCAACCTGTTCTAATGGCTTTTAACAGATTATAAGTGTTCTTATTGAAATCAACCAGTTTTCCAGAAATTAAGAACAATATGAACCGTGCCCAGAAAGAACAGATTTATTTTTAATTGAACAAATTTATTTCTTTACTGTTTTATCAATTATGCATAAACTTAATTGCAGAGATTGAGAGAGAATGAACACAAGGCAGTTATACTAGTTCACTCAACTGAGCTACATCCAGTCTTCACCTACAACAAGGTGAAATTCACTAAATCACAATACAAACAACCACAATTCCCACTGTTCTTGAAACCTACAAGAACTTAGGTACTCTTGCTGAAAAAACCTATTTCAGCTCCCACACACTCTTCAAGAAAACCTATCAAGAAGAGTGTTCAACCAAACTATTACAAGGAATGAAAAGTGAAACGACTACACCTGATTGAGGATACAAAGATCTGCCTTAAACTAGTAGGCAAGATTGCTAGAACAGTAGCAGCACCTCATACCAAGCTTTTGGAACCAAACCAAGAACAAGCACTTTGTGATTTTCGAAATCTTTGAAGAACAAATGCTAATCCTTTGTAAACTCTTAATTCTCTGCTGTAAAACTTGTTTTTACAAATGTATGAACGATGTTTAAACTCAAAAACAAGTTTTCATTTTATAGAAAACCAACTTATAACAAAATTTTGAAAAACAGTTAAAGCTGTTATAAAATGAACAGATTGAAAATAAAATGAACAGATTTATTTTCAAAAGCAGTTAGAGAATTTGTTAAGTGAGGAGACTTAGTCAACCATTCTGGTGCAGAGATAAAACTGAAAAATGTTTAAGCTAGATATGACACCAGAGACAAAAAGAATCTATTCATTTACAGATGAACAAATTTATTTTTCAAAACGAAAACAGAGAAAGTTTAACTATTTAAAACTCAGTCGTTTTGAAAGGTAGAAGGCTTAGTCAAAATACTTGATGCACAAAATCTAATTTTCACAAGACTTAGCCAAGGCATCAGTATTAAAAAAAGAATCTGTTTATTTAGAAAAGAACAGATTTATTTTTATGCAGTAAACGTGTTTTTTGTAAAACATGTGAAAAATAGTTTAAGAAACCTTATGCTTGTTCTTATCACATGGCCAGTGGTTATGAGGTGAGTTACCCAACAAAAAGCCCACTCTTAAACAACCTCTAAGCACTACCTAAGGCACAATTAAAGCAATAGCAAAAATACACATAAAAAGTACATAAAAGTCTTCATCAAACACAATCTTGAAGGGGCAGCAACCATCTTCAAAAAATTTAACCGATATAGTGTTTCCAAAAGCATAACAAGAGTTGAGAAATGGGAAATATATGTAAGAAAAAAATAACAACACCTCAATAGAAAATTGAAGAGTAACGACAAGAAGTGATTGGGTTAGTTCCTCATATAAAATTATTGACTCTCGAGATATAGTAATATGGAGAAGACAAAATTGTTTCAAGCACCAAGATTAAAATGAACTAAAAACTGTATTTAGATATAAATTGAAGGAAGTAAAAGTATAGAACACAGTGAGCAAGTAACGTAACTTACACTGTAAGTGGTCATCAAGGAAGGGAGTGACCACCAAAGTCTTTGACATAGTGGAGGTGGAACTAACTGATACCTATTGAACTCTCTGCAACATGTCGTTCCATCATCATAATTAATTGTTGTTGCATCAACCTCACTATGTCCTTCAGCTCTGCAGTCCTTTGGTTAGTCTGATTTTCTCTTTTAGTTGTTTCTAGGATTTGTTGTTTAAAGTTGTGTGTTCTTAGCAAGTTGCTCATCATGATCAATGGTAGAAGCTAATACACTGGGTTAAGTGAGGGATGAGGCACCATGGTGGAAGTTAGCAGCTAAATCCACAGTGTCATAAACTTCACCTCTACTCTTCCATCTAGAAATATCTTTGCAGCACATTTATTGTTGCGTCTATAGGAGAGACATCAAAAGTTGATCCTTTTGAACTCTCTGATTGCATCTTCATCGGCGACTCATGATAGGTTTCCTACATAGGTAGTGGAAGTTGAAAATGTTAGTAATTTATGTTAAAAATATAAAGGAAGTAACAAATTTAAAGCAAATACTTACATAAGTCTGTCGAGAACGACCACGTGTGAGTGACGAAAAATAATTCATTAGGTTCAACAGGTCGTTCATATTTCCTGAGAAAGGTTGTATCGTTACAAATAATTTTTGTCTTATAAATATTAATTGAATTACATGTAATTTCATACACAAAAGTAATGAGTAATCCTTACCAGGTCTAATGCAATATCCAAGTGTGATATTTGGCTAGTTGAGTGCAATGCTCCACCACAAACTAAAGACTGATTGATTTTGTTTTGAGATAATTTGTCTTTGAACTTTTGGATATCCCAATAGTTCAAAACCTTGCTACCATTCAAAATGGTGTACATGCATTTCCCTTTGTGAAGTGGTTTAACGCCTTCATTTTAAAACACTATATAGGGAACCTAAAGAGCACCAAAGACAGGACACAAGTGACTTCACTATATCTCTGACTTTGCTTATCTCCATTTAACTACTATTGACCTAGTTATTATCGGACTTTTGTTGTCGAGGGCCCCTCCTACCCTAAATGTTCACACTAACTTAAAGACCACCTAACATAGGAAGCATGCAAAATCAATTCCAAATACATTGCATCACTCACTCTACTCATCTCTAACTAATTATTATCAGATACCATAGAGTTGTATACAAAGATAACCAAAACTCCCTCCAAATACACACCACTTATATGTGTATAGGAAATTAGTGTTTTTATTTGATGACTGGAATGATTTTGTTTGCTTGATGAGTAAAAATTAATGAGTAATATTTTTTTTAACAAGGTTTGATTTATGCTATTGTAGTTGTAATTAATTTTACAGTTATTCACAACATATTTAAGAAAATTATCCATTGTGACCTTTACTTTTTCATTTTTTATTTTTAAATTGTGACCTTTACTTTAATACTATTAATAATAATAAATAATAATAATAATAAAATATGTTTTCTTGTAATATTATTATATATTTTAATTATAAGCATTTATGATTTAAATTGTAATCTTAATACATATCAATATTTTTTAAATAACATATCACAATAATTGTAATAATAAATTAATATTATTATTTTACACATTATGGAGTTTGATCATCTCTATACTAAAGGGAAAGTTTCCACATTGTAGTTAGTGTTTGACCTTGTTTTTAACTTTCATTAAGTGATGATTTAACCCGAATATTAACGAGGGCTTAGGTTATAAACTTTCATAAACATTAATAACTACATGTCGATGTAAAAAAAATTATCCTCCAACGTTCACCATGTAAGGGAAGCTGAACCCACACTATTTTACCGATTACCGATAACGTTCCCTTCTTCCTTGTTGCATCTAGAATGTCCGTAATTGATATATTTTTCAAAGATAAGTTTTCTATACATTTTTTATTTTGAATTTTTTAATGTCAAAGTTATATATATTTAATAAAAATTATTTTTACACGCTTAATTTTCTTTAAAACAATCATAAAATATAATATCGGTACTGTCTAGGTCGAAAAGTCTCGACCGAAAGGTTGTACCGAAAGTCTCGACCGAAAGGTTGTACCGAAAGTCTCAACCGAAAGGTTAAATATAAAAAGTAAATAAGTAAAATTAAATTAGTGATTATAGCAAAGCCCATAAGATGGGTCCAAATATACAGGTGTGTGTTTTCAAAATGTTAGGTGCAAAAAGAAAAGACCCAAGTAACTCTTAAGCCCAATAAGAGAGCCTTATAAATAGAGGTTCAACTCAAGAGGTAAGGGGATTCAATTTATCTGATGAACATAAAACTATATCTGACTTTGGCATCGGAGCGCCTTGCAGGTACACACACCCACCTGTGAGGAGAAGAAGCCGAGAGCCCAACTCGAGTAGAAGCCATGAGAGCCCAACCCGAGAAGAAGCCGAGAGCACCTAGCTGAAGGAGAAGCCGAGAGCACCTAGCTGAAGGAGAAGCCGAGAGCATCTACCTTGAGGAGAAGCCTAGAGCACCCAATGTGAGGAGAAGCCCAGAGTATCTAGCCCAAGAAGAGACCGAGAGAGTCCAACCCAAAGTTCGGAAGATTTGTATAAGACTTAATCTTGTCAACCTGATTCTAGTGTTCTTGGTCCTTGTTGTAAGAACATTTTGGCGCCCACCGTGGGGCCGAGAAGTAGCTGAAAAAGGTTGAAGACAAGATGAATCAAATGAGAAGAACAAGGTGGAGAACAATCTAGGGAGCAGAGAGATAATCAAAATTCCATGTCAATGACTATGCTCATGCAGTTACAAAGAGAGTTCGAAACACTAAAGAAAAGCAATGAAGAAAAGTTAAGTATGTTAAGGGCGGAGAATGCGTACATGAAAAGGAAGTTGAATGAAGAGACGATTTTAAACACATCATTTGAAACTGTTCAACCAAGAACACATATCCACCAAAGGGTACATAATGAGAAAAGATTTGAAACTACAAGGAAGAGAATACCAGAGACTTCTGGTATTTTTGTAGGAATATTTGTTAGGAGGCATCCATTTTCCGAAGCCATTATAGAAACCCCACTGCCCGAAAATTGGAAGAATTTTACCATGGAGAAATATGATGGAGGTACAGATCCTGATGAACACATTGCAGTATACACAACGCAGATAAGTTTGTATACGTGGAATGATGCCATTTTGTGTCGAGTATTCCCAACAACTTTGAAGGGAGGGGCTCTGAGTTGGTTTACTCGGTTGCCACCGTTATCCATTGATTGTTTCAACACTTTAGTAAAAAAGTTTGGAGCTTATTTTGCTACAAGCCGACCACATCATCTGACATCAATTGCCTTAGTGAATATAAGGCAAGAAAAGGGAGAATCCCTAAGAACATTTATGGAGCGCTTTGGAAAGGTAGCACTAAATATCCGGAATCTCAGTCCGAAAGTCACAATGCATCATATGATTACAGCACTAAAACCGGGACCATTTGCCGACAGTCTTTGCAAAAAATCGGCAACCAATCTTGATGAGTTAAGGCAACGTGCATCAAAGTTTATGCAGATGGAAGAGTTGAGAGAATTTCGAGGGCGGATGGAAATGATAAGAAGATAAGTGAAAAGGAAGGAGGACATTCGTTTAGAAAAGAAAGAGAATAATTTCGTAGCCGAAAGTTTCAACAATATACACCGTTTAGTAATGGAGCAAGAATCTTACAATAAGCAATGACAATAAAGATAATCTCACCACCAAAGAAGGAAAGAACTTCAGAAAGAGCATATCAGAGTAAACATTGTCAATACCACAAGAATCATGGTCGTCATACAGAAGAATGTGTAGCTTTGAAAGATAGAATTGAAGAATTGATTCAAGTTGGGCAGTTGAAACGCTTTGTTAGAGATGGAGGGCTAAGGAGCAGACAAAGTCCAAGGCAGTTAAACACTCATCATTGTATGTAAAACCTTTCGGTCAAGGATGATTTTTCATGTATAAAGAAAGTCTTATTCAAGATTGAAACACTTAATGAAGAAGTTATTCATATGAAGAGTCAAATTGTTAAATCCATCAATGCTTCGCATACTTCAAACCTCTCGGTCCAGAGAGTGTATCTCGTTCTTCAAACCTCTCGGTCCTGGATGCTTTCACTTCAAGTGAAATTCCTCCTGAGAGTGTATCTCGTACTTCAAGCCTCTCGGATCAAGATGTTTTCACTCCAGGTGAAATCCCTCCCGAGAGTGTATCTCATTCTTCAAACCTCTCGGTCCTGGATGCTTTCACTTCAAGTGAAATCCCTCCCGAGAGTCTATCTCGTACTTCAAACCTCTCGGTCCAAGATGTTTTCACTCCAGGTGAAATCCCTCCCGAGAGTGTATCTCGTTCTTCAAACCTCTCGGTCCTGGATGCTTTCACTTCAAGTGAAATCCCTCCCGAGAGTGTATCTCGTACTTCAAGCCTCTCGGATCAAGATGTTTTCACTCCAGGTGAAATCCCTCCCGAGAGTGTATCTCGTTCTTCAAACCTCTCGGTCCTGGATGCTTTCACTTCAAGTGAAATCCCTCCCGAGAGTGTATCTCGTTCTTCAAGCCTCTCGGATCAAGATGTTTTCACTCCAGGTGAAATCCCTTTCGAGAATGTATCTTGTACTTCAAGCCTCTCGGATCAAGATGCTTTCACTCCAGGTGAAATCCCTCTCTCAAGTGTGTTTCATTCAAATCAAATCTCAATCAACGGAGTTCTTATTTAAGAAGTCGAAAAGTTATAGTACGAAAGGTTGACAAAAAACAAAAACTGAGAGCTCTTATAAAAAAACCGAAAGGTTCCAATACAAAAATCGAGAGGTCTCATTTTTTGCATGGCAGAAAACAAAAACCGAGAGGTCTTATAAAAAAACCGAAAGGTTCTAATACAAAAACTGAGAGGTCTCATTTTTTGCATGGCAGAAAACAAGAACCGAGAGGTCTTATCAAAAAACCGAAAGGTTCCAATACAAAACCAAGAGGTCTCCTTTTTTGCATGACAGAAAACAAAAACTGAGAGCTCTTATCAAAAAACCGAAAGGTTCCAATACAAAACCGAGAGATCTTATAAAAAACCGAAAGGTTCTAATACAAAAACCGAGAGGTCTCATTTTTTGCATGGCAGAAAACAAAAACTGAGAGGTCTTATAAAAACCGAAAGGTTCCAATACAAAAACCGAGAGCTCTTATCAAAAAACCGAAAGGTTCCAATACAAAACCGAGAGGTCTTATAAAAAACCGAAAGGTTCTAATACAAAAACCGAGAGGTCTCATTTTTTGCATGGAAGAAAACAAAAACCGAGAGGTCTTATCAAAAAACCGAAAGGTTCCAATACAAAACCGAGAGGTCTCATTTTTTGCATGGCAGAAAACAAAAACCGATAGGTTTTATCAAAAACCGAAAGGTCTCATTTTTTGCATGGCACAAAACAAAAACCGAGAGGTTTTATCAAAAAAATCGAAAGGTTCTAATGCAAAACCGAGAGGTCTCAAGACAAAACCGAGAAGTCTAAATAAACATTGGCGTATCAGTATCAAGTCCAAAAGTTCAAACCTATAAAAATAGTCAAAATTGGTCTCTAACTAGAAAAACCGAGAACTTTAATTAGGAAGTTCATAGACAATTATTTTCGATTCAAACTCAAAAATCAAAAGGTCCAGGTTGCAAAGTATTTAAATAATTTTATACTTGAAAACCGAAAGGATAAGATGAATTTATCTTAGGTTGGAAAAATAAATCAGTTAAAACCGAATACTAAAATCCAAAAGGTGGAACCGGATAAATTGGTTATATTAGATCATCTAATTTTATCTTTTCTGCATACTTATGTTAAATAAGATTATTCACTAGCAAGCGATTAAGTTTCGTGCTAAGTAAGTAAAATATTACATATGGTTTGATGCTATACATCCAAAATAACTTCTTCCGGATTTCATGTCAATAATAAGTAAATAATAGCTTATGATCGAAAGATAACATTTAAATCATTTAAGTCAGATGACTGAAAGGTTAGGTTGGCACCGAGAAGTCTATGATAGCATTTGCTCGTAACCGAAAAACAAAATTAATCAATCAGATCACATAACCGGAAGAACAAGATTGAGAATTCTATGATAGCATTTGCTCGTAACCGAAAAACAAAATTAATCAATCGGATCACATAACCGAAAGAACAAGATTGAGAAGTCTGTGATAATATTTATGGGTAACCGAAAAATAACATTAAATATTTCAAACAAATAACAAGTTGGTTAGGCCGAGAGGTCTAAAATGATATTTAATTGGTAACAAAAAATGGCTCGAATTAAAAGAAAACAATAAACAATTATATTAAGTTCAAAAGGTGGTTTCACGACGAACCTAAAACTTTCCAAAAGGAACTATTTCATGTAAATCTTTCGGCATAAACTACTTTCACTTAAACCTTTTTTCCAAAGAATATTATATGTAGTTCTCGTGGTCAAAGATGCTTTTTTAGTTGGGCAAAGTGCATAGAAAATTATCGAAAACTAATGTCGAATACTAATGATGCCAAAAGATGAGGTCGAACATGTTTGTTATATTAAATGAGTTTAACTAAGATATATCTTTTAAGCATAGTTAGCCAGATACTAAGCCGGATACTGAAACCGAAAAGGCGAGATGTATTTATTTTAGGTTGGAAAAATACTAAAACCGAAAGCTAGGATCCGACACGTTGGTTATATTAGGTGATATATGGTGCGGTGAACGTGGACAATCACATCTTCACTTTATCCAAAATAACCATCAAGTGGCTGGGACAAAACATGTTAAGAACCCTGGAACTTTACTTGGGAGTTCTTACAAAACAACAAACTAAAACAAGCTATTCGGCGCCGACATGCCTATCATCATCAGCGCCACCATCTTCATCTTCATCATAAGGAATTTCACTGATGGGCATCACTTCGTCATTATAAAAATCTTTGCCCACGTCGAAATTTCCAGCATCCAATGGAATCTTTTAAAAATACTCGGCTTGCTGGAGAGGTTTTTCAAAACCCAACTTGTGTTGCTGAACAACATAACCCTTAGCTCGAGTAACCCTAGAATTCAACTGGTTTATCACAGATTCTAAACGAAGATTATTATCAGCTTCAGCTTTCTTCGCAGCAGAAAGATCAGCGAAGTTTCCTTTCAATCGTTGAATCTCATCGTCAAGGGATAACTTATGAGCCGTTAACTCAGTAACCTCATCCTTCAAAGACTCTTTCTCAGCTTCATAACAATCCTTAGCCTTAGACAACTCTTCAACTTGGGAAGTTAAGGATCTGATCTTCTCATTTGATTCAGTTGCTTCCTTTTTCAATTTTTCAAGTTCAAAAGAAGAAACAACATCCTTAGTCTCTTCTCTTATTGCTTTGCCAATTAGTAAAGTCCGACTAGCAAGCTCAATCACCGAATTTGTAAGAGAAGGAATAGTAGCCTACGAGAACATGTCACGAGAAGAAGCATTGGGACTAGTATGCACAAAATCCGAAAGGTAAACACGACTTCAAATATTGTTATCAATTTTCAACAAGTTATAGGCCGAAAGGAAATCCGAAAGGTAAACGACTTCAAACAATTGTTATCAATTTTCAATAAGTTATAGGCCGAAAGGTTGACCGAAAGGAAATCCGAAAGGTAAACATCTTCAAAAAAAAAGAAAAAATTATGTTATTCAAGACTCTTGCTGGATTCAACCAACTCTTTATTCAGCTTCAAGATCTATAGCTTCTTCACTTGAACTCATATCACTACTAGCTTTATTCTTCACAACAGGAATGATGGCAGATGAAACAATTGAATGAATATCCTCATTCATCTCAATTACTTTCCTGATAGCCTCGTTACTCATGTCCAAAAATTCTGTAAATTCATCAGAAATGGAAACAGAGCTTGAAGAAGACATTATACCTTTTGAGAGTATTCAGTTCAATCTTTCTGAATCAATAAAAACAAAAAACCCTTCCAAACGAAGCGTTACGATATCACAATTATAACTCGTCATGTCAATCGGCATAATCAAGATAAGTACACGAAACAAGGCAATACTTTGATACGAAAGGTATTAAATACAAAATTTGTCCTTTTCATTAGGCATAACGTCTTTTTCAAATCCTCATGCCTGGGGGGCTAGTGTATTGTCTAGGCCGAAAAGTCTCGACCGAAAGGTTGTACCGAAAGTCTCAACAGAAAGGTTAAATATAAAAAGTAAATAAGTAAAATTAAATTAGTGATTATAGCAAAGCCCATAAGATGGGCCCAAATATACAGGTGTGTGTTTTCAAAATGTTAGGTGCAAAAAGAAAAGACCCAAGTAACTCTTAAGCCCAATAAGAGAGCCTTATAAATAGAGGTTCAACTCAAGAGGTAAGGGGATTCAATTTATCTGATGAACATAAAACTATATCTGACTTTGGCATCGGAGCGCCTTGCAGGTACACACACCCACCTGTGAGGAGAAGAAGCCGAGAGCCCAACTCGAGTAGAAGCCATGAGAGCCCAACCCGAGAAGAAGCCGAGAGCACCTAGCTGAAGGAGAAGCCGAGAGCACCTAGCTGAAGGAGAAGCCGAGAGCACCTAGCTGAAGGAGAAGCCGAGAGCATCTACCTTGAGGAGAAGCCTAGAGCACCCAATGTGAGGAGAAGCCCAGAGTATCCAGCCCAAGAAGAGACCGAGGTCCAACCCAAAGTTCGGAAGATTTGTATAAGACTTAATCTTGTCAACCTGATTCTAGTGTTCTTGGTCCTTGTTGTAAGAACAATATCCATGACACTTATAATTATATTATAATTTCTTTGAAAATAAAAGTCACATTATTCATTTTTTGTTAAATTCTGAATAATTCTATATTATTATGTAGAAGGGATATACAATTAAATAACTTTTGTTTTTGTTCAAAATGTAAATGAAGGTATGTTTCATAAAATAAAATAAAAAAGTGTAATTAAGCGTATTAATTTTATATTTTGTTTAAAGAAAAACTTAAATGAGGATAGAAGATAAAATTTAAATAATAAAAAAGTGTAAATAGAATGTTGGGTGCCAATAATTTCGTCCATATAAGAAATGATATATTTGTTTTCATCCGATATAGACAGAGTTTCATTACCCTTACAAATAAAGAGTGTATAAATCAAATTTAAATAATTCCACTACATTATTGATTTTAGAAAAGGGTATATAGTGTTGGAATTTTGTTTTGCGAGTGTGTTTTAATTTTATTTTGCAAGTTTTCTTTTCTTCTTTGTCTAGAAATTCTCTTATATTGGTTCCATATGTAATGCTTATTAATTTTTTTTGTGAAGTGTGTGATGCTTATTTAATTTGTATTTTATTCTGATTCGTATTCTTTTTTTTCCATCAGGCATATTATTATATACCCCACCTATATTTTCTACAAGATCCAATTAATTCATTAGCATTACAAAAGTTAATTAATTATTTATTTAGTTAATAGTATTACATTTATACTAAATTAATATGACTTTTGAATCTTTCCCAATTGTAAAATTAAGATTCTAAAAAAATACTTAGTTCCATATAAAGTTAGATTCCTAAAATACATAGTACATTTTTTCACTTATTATATATTAAATTTTTTAAAAGAATGACTCATGATTAATAGTAATTTAATGGAAAAAAATGTATACAATATTTTAAGTTAATTATTTCTTATAAAATAAATATATATATTTTTTTAATTTAGGTCTTATAAAAAAGACGGGAGGGAGTAAATACTTTATTGTTAAGAAATAGCTTTTCTGTGTAGATTTTATATTGAACCTATGTAAATTACAGCAACGACTATGCATAAACAACCTACATTAAATTTTATTTTCGTAAATTTTTAAGATTAGTTTTGATTAGTGAGCCTAAAAGCTTTAACTAGTGCTATTATCCATTTTAATTATCATAATATGGTTTTAAAAATTTAAAGTAACTAAAACTAATTTATTTATTTTTTTAAAAATAAACGCATTTGCTGATAAAAATAAAATAAAAATAAGTATAACTAATTTAGCTTAACTAGCAGTAAACGAGAAATAATAACGAGATATTTTTTAACATGCATCATTTTTTAGTTAATCATATGTTGTCCCAAATAAAACTTACATGAAGTTTATTGACATTTTATGACGGTTAAAACATACTTTTTATGACGGTTTTAGACCCGTTATAGATGCAAGCAACATAAAAAGTTTTTATTTTCTATGTCATATTTAAAAGAGCCATCATAAAAAATTTACTTTCTATTACTAATTTATTTTTAACCATCATAGAAAATAACACATTTTATGACGGTTAAAATTACACCTATCATAAAAAATATTACTTTTTATGACACATATGGTTTTAACCATTATAAAATATGTTATTTTCTATGATTGATAATATTTTAATCGTCATAGAATGTGTTTTTTATAATTATTTTGTGATATATTCATTTTCTTATATGCATAATGTACCCTGTATAATAACCACAATTCTCAAGCAAATATTTTTAAAATAGAATCTTAACGATCTAGCATATAAATAATGATATATTTAACTAAAAGTTAATATGTTGAAATTCATACAAAATTGTTAACTAGTTCTAAAATTATCATTTAGAGTAAATACTTAAAAATGAATATGTTGAAGTTCATACAAAATTGTTAACTAGTTCTAAAATTATCATTTAGAGTAAATACTTAAAAGTGAATATGTTGAAGTTCATACAAAATATTTAACTAGTTCTAACATGAGAATTTACAGTACTTAAAAGAAATGATGCCCACTGATCTCGAACCTCTTGTAGAACTTCCAACTTCAATGGAGATGGATAATTGAATATCTACATAATCAAACATTGAAGATGAAATTAACATTTAACACATTTAACATATTTAACATGTTTGAGTTAATTGTATATTACCTCCTTCCACGAGTCCTTAATGTTAGCAGATATAATTTTATGCATATGTCTCATCAAATAATACCCGCACTCAAAGTTTCCCGGTTGATATGAGCACTACAAGTTAAATACAAATAAAATAATATAATAATTTATACATTGCAAATTAAATACCCTTTGTTTTTCTTAATGTCAAATAACAATGATAACATTATGATCACAAACCAGGACAAATTCTAATTGCCTTTAAATTTTGTTTGTTCAAAAATTAAAACCAATACAGAATATACCCAAATTAAATATAATATTTAGATATTAGACTTTCAAGTTATTCATATATATATATATAGTATAATATTTAAATATTATATTGTAATTGACTAAATAAAAGATAGTAATATTATTATTAAAAACATCCTGTGTGTGGGCAATGAAATAATTAAATAAAAAATATGTATTTCTTATTTATATAAACTCATTTTAAATTCTAGAAAATTTTCAAATGCTCAAAATCTCATCATTTAGGTTGTTTAAGTTATTACTACTGATACATTAAAAAAAATTGTGAAAAATTTATTTTATCTCAAAGTTGTTTGGAATAGACTAAAGCAAAAAGTGAAAAAAGTGAAAAAGTGTAAAAAGTGAAAAAGTAGAAAAGGAAATCTGTGAATTCGTACATCTTTGGAAAAAAAAAATCATATCTGCGCACCATGCCTATTGCACCTTCGCGCTCCCCTATTCTCATCTTTGCGCACTCATGCTACTGCACACTCCTCCCAGCACTGCTCTCATTCACTCCTTCTCCTAAATCTTCCATTCCATTCTCCTTTTCCCCAACTTCAAATTTATTACATACTACAAGTTTCTACTAGAATAATATTTTTCAACTAAAAATACCCGTTGAGCACAATGGAAGACACAAAAAGAAGAAATGGGACGAGATTTGCAGTAAAGAAATGAAAAGATACCTGTTGAACGCAATGGAAGCACAAGCAGAAAAATTTTGACGACACAAACTTGCAAATTTCATAGAGATGTGTAGACCTTCAATGTCTCTAACACTTTGGAAATCTATTTGAGACATCCACAAATAAAGCACACATGAGAAATTAGGGTGAAATTGAAATTAGGAAAAGAGAGAGATTCTAGAACCTAAACTTACATAGAGAGGCAAAGAGAGTAGGAAGATGCGAGTAAAAAAGCATAAGCATGAATATTTGCTGAATACGGAGACAATGTTAGTGGAGGAATGGAGAGATGAGCTAGTAAAATGGTAAAACTCTAAAAAATTTACTATGACAGGTGTCATAGTAAAAAATATAAAATATATTTATTATGATGGTTCCTTATTAAAAAATATAAAATATATTTATTATGATGGTTTTTTTATAAATGATATAATAAGTTCTTTTATAATTACTATTGTGCCACCACAACACTTATTATGACAGGTAAAATATAACCGTCATAATAAGTTGTCATTAAATGTATCTTTTGTATTAGTGTACAGTAAAGTTTATCCAATAATGTAGACTTTCGGTAGAGTTAGTGTGAAAATGTTTTATTTTTCAACAATAAAAACCCTTGCAAAAAGAAGCTAGGGACGTATAAAAAATATGATAAACAAGATCACATTTTCATAACACATTATTAAAAGTATTTTAAATAAAAATTAATTATAAAAACAAAAAATAATTAGTTGTTATATTAACTAAATTAGATATTATTTTAAATAAAAAAATTATTGGTATCTAAATTAATTTATATTATTAATAAATAATTTTTAAATTGATATATAATTAGTTACTAATTATTTAAATTTTAAAGTTGGTAGCTAATTAAATATTATTTTTCAATAATAAAAACTATTATACATTCCAATAATTCTTTTAGTTTCTAAAATAATATTTAATTTAGTAAATATAATAACTAATTATTTTTTGTCTTTAAAATGAGTTTTTATATAATGATTTTTCTTTTCTTGTAGTGACATGAGAAAATTATCACATACCCTTGCACTACTTAGTATATGGTACATTTTTTTTATCAACAACAAATTAATTGAATATAAAAGGGACAAAAAACTAGCACTAGCTGTTTCACATTCACAACTTGTCATCCACTTGGTCCATCAGACCTTGCCTAAAACTCCATCTAATTATAGTGGCTTCATACCAATGCAGAAAAAGTTACATGGATACTCTGGTCCTTGGCTCAACAAGATTATAAAAACCTGCACCCACCCGTGCCTAGTCCCCAATTCCAGCAACCCTCCAATTGGACTTCCAATACCTGATACAACCCCCACTTATCCATCCAAGCCTTACTCATATGCCTGTTTTACTCACATTGCAGGTTCAAACCAGTTTGCTACCTACATAACCACCAGTATAACATATATACTTGTTTGTTTATATCTACATCTCCGCCAAGTGGCTATCCAACATAACTTACACAAGCATGTGACATTAATGTCAAAAGTTTGATGTGCATGACATCTCCCTTCCATATCAGAACCAGCAATAGCAGGCTTAGAAGACCTTTGCAGTACACCAGTAGAGTCTTCCAGGTAGTGCCTTGTGCTTTGTGTAAAAAAACCTCAAAAGTATTTGTTTCAATGCCATCTTCTTGCACCATGACAGCACCAAGGCACCACATCAGCTGGCCGACAAAATTCCCTTAGCTTAACCTCTTCCACCACCTGCTTTCCATTTTACTTCCTCCACCCTCCTTTACTTGCCTAGCACATTCCACAACTCTCCTACAATACTAGTGTTGTGCATCATTTGTATTACCAAAAAAATACATCACCAGAGGAACCCCTAAAACCTTCATCTGCCTGCAGCTTTACAAATAGCACCCCAGCAGCTCCACCCTAACACACCCTGCATCACCTTACTCTGTTCTGCTTGGTGTCCTCTAACCTGTTTTCATACCATCACAACACTTTCCTGCTTAACTTCATATTAGTTCTTCCTAATCTCATTTGTATATTAGGTACCATGCTGCTGATTTTTATTCTTAGTACATCTTTGTCTTTTCTTAGGTTCTTGTTGCATCTACTTATTACATTTATTCATTTTCATTGTATTATTTGTGGTGTAACTACTTAATGCTACTTTTCTTCATTATGTCCTCATCAGTCTTGTTGGAACCTCCATTTTGAATGATCATCCCTGGTGTAATTTTCTAACCTTGAAGAATAACATGATTATGGTTGTCTCTTTCTTGTGCTAAAGGTATAGAGTTGTCCAGTTTGGTATCCATCTCGAGATTAATTCTCCTTTATATGTCACCATTCTTCACTTGAAAAGTAGGCTTTCCATTGTTGATTTACTTTATTCAATGATTCAGGTAGGTCTTTGTGGTTTCGGCTTAGGCAATCAAATTGTTAAATCTATATTAAAGAACAAAACGTCCACATAGCAATTCCCAACTTCCCCACCGCTACAAAAAAAAATGATTTAAGACAACAATGAAAAATCGTGGCCTATAAAAATTATTGTCTAAGCTTTAGGCAACAAATTGTCAATGAATTCATAGTCGTGGTCTAGGTGGTCATGGTATAAAGTAATAGACAAAGATTTTTTTATTAGGAAACAAAATTATAAAAATCGTTGTTGCTTATTCTTTTAAGCCACATTTATAAAATTGTGGACATATTTTAAGCAACACTTTTTTAAGTGTTGCTTAAAGTATAAAACAACAATAATATTTTTAGGTAAGGATTTAAAAATTGGTGTATATTGTCCCAACCAGTCCTTGGTCATCGACTCCCGTGACTGACCTCAAACATCGCACAACGACGCTTGGTAATGGAAGGGGGCCATGTAAGGTGGGCCTCATACGCACTTACCAGGGGATTGGTTAGTCCTCGGACATTGGTATCATATACCCCGATGTTGGAGATCAACATCAGACCTCGCCAACAGAGGGGGAGATCGGACATCGGAGGTCTGAACATTGTAGTGGGCCACCTGAGGTGGGCCCTAGAGTTATCCTAAGTTAACAGTTAAGACATGAGAAGAGGGAAGCTTAAGTCACGAGGGATCCATGCATGTGGTATGTATAGTGCATACAGGCGCGACACGTGAGAATAATCCTTAGAGGCGTTAAAAACCATTAGGAGGGTTTCCAAGGGAGGCTGCATGCATGACACGTAGTAGGGCACCCATAGAAACAGATGGCACCAGAGATTAGGTGTACAAGTTGGTACCCAGGCGGCCACTTTGTTATTCGTTGCGCTCCAGTTAAGGGAAGTTCTATGTGCCAAATACGCTAAGATTACATAAATAGCGGCGCAAGGACGTTCCCCAAGGAACCCTAGACAAGGGTAACAACACAAAGGTAAACCTAGTTTCAACCTATATAAAGGATGCCAAGAACCCTAGCAAGGGACGAAGTTTCTAAGACTAAAACTACTTTATACATTTGGTGTTTCTTTGCCCTTATACTGACCTGGCGTCGGAGTGCAAACGACCGTCAAGGCACCCCTTTGTCTTTGCAGGTGAGAGATTCTTTGATCAAGAAAGTACGATTCTCAGACAAAGATAGGTTGGTCAAAGGCTGCCGTCAGAGTCAACCGGCGAAGCAAGTCAATCGGCATAAACATATATAGTAATCCATGAATCATTTAAATAATTTTTTTATAATATTATTTTATAAAGCCATATTTAAAAAACCGTTGCTTTTTCCATTTTAGACCACAATTTTATAAATGTTGTAAATTTTGTGTTGTCTAAAGTAAAAAAAATGTTGTAGTGCACCTTGCATGTCTAACATAGATATAACCTACCCTGTAACAAAAACTTAATACACACCATCAATCATAGATAAAACTATAGGAACTTAATGATTAAACATGGTTATAATTTTAGTCTATGATTATGTAAACATAAGATCTTATCATTGTTGTCTAGGGATTAAAACCCGCTACATGTTTCATACCTTTGTTATATATATTTTTTTATGGTCAATATCTCGTGTGAGTGATTGTGAGCATTAAATAAGTAAAACTTGCCTAACAGTGCATTGATTTTAGGCACGTGATTTGGTTCATGCACTAGTCAGAATACAAGAAATTAGCTCTAGGATATTCATGTGTGATCCAGGTCGAGGCTTTGAGTTATGCAACAGTGAAAAGTTCTTGAGCATCTACTTTTGCATTTATAAAAAGATGACATTGTTTATATGAAACTTAACACTCCAAACTATCGCCACTGACATATAATTCCACACTATATTAGTTAGTATTCAATCTTAGATGCCAAAATTGGCATAAATCAATGTCTGGATTATTATGATATGCAGAGGAGACTCTTTTCCAAAAATCACACATTTTCCATATGTGTGCAACTATCCTACAAGTGAAGAACATGTGTGTAAAAATTTCATCATTGACTTGACATATGACACATATTCTACTACCCAACTCCACCCATATAATATGTAACTTATCTCGTGTGGCCACCTTACTAATAATCACATGCCATGTGAAGTGTTTCACAATTAGTAAGGCTTTTATTTTCCAAAAGAGGTCATATAAAAATCCCTTTTCATCTCCATTTGTGCTATTTAGCCTCTTATATTATGATTTCACTGTATAGACTTGTGTTTCCTCATCGTTCCAAATCTATTCACCCTCTCTATCCCTAACTAGACTTTTCCCACCTACCTCGTGCATAAAGTTAGCCACCATATTCCTCTCCCACTCAAACCACTCCCTTCTCCATGGTAAGTTCCATGTCCATCAGTCTCCATTCCAAAGTCTAGCCTCACCTAGATTTTGCTTCCTTTATGATTAAGTTATATACAACCTTGGATACCTTTCTTTTAAAGAGGACTTACCTGACCATCTATCTTTCCAAAATTTAATTTTATTGCGTATCCCTATATTCTACCTTATGTTAAAATTGAACCAAATACCCTTTGGCAAGCTATTTTGAACAATTCCAAATCCTTTACTAGTAAAGCTATTTTGAACAATTCCAAATCCTTTACTAGTAAAACTATTTTGAACAATTCCAAATCCTTTACTCCTAGGGAACCATCTTCCTTAGTTTTATGTGTGTTTTCCCAATTCACCTGTGAAATCTTTCTACCATTATGCGTTCATCCCCATAAAAAGTCCCTTTGTATTCTCCTAATTGTTTTCCCACAGTAACTGACATTTTAAAAATAGGTAGATGAAGTAACGGGATGGTAGATATTACTAACTTTAGTAGAATAACCCTTCGTGCAAAAGATATGTGACTTCCCTTCCATTTAGCTAAGATCTTCCTTAGTTTAGTTACCATATCTTGCCAAAAATCTTTCCTTCTTTGGTTAGCCCAAAGTTTTATGCCTATATGTGAAGCGTATGTCCGTGATGTTGCAGTTTAGAATTGTAACAAATCTTTTAATCATCCTATATTTAATTCCAATGCTACCTAGCTTACTCTTATGGAAATTAAATTTTAGTCCTGAAGCTAGTTCAAAACGTATAAGAGTGCTCTTTATTACTAGTATGGTTTTAAGCTTTGCCTTACATAAAAAAAAGTTGTATTGTAGCAAACTGCAACATACTAATTGGTAATTATAATTTCCCACTTTAATTCCTTCTAATATCACTTTACACTCGACTTGTCTAACAACTTCTACTAACCCTTCTACCAGTATGAGAAACAAGAAAGGGACTAAAGGATACCCTTACATTATCCCTTTAGTAGGAGCAAATTGGTCTATTGGACTTCCATTAACTAGAACTGAATTTGATGATGAATCTAGGCATCCTCTTATCCATTTTATCCATTTGGCACAAAATTCCAACATATCCATCATGTATATAAAAAAATTACAATTCGTTGTATCATATGATTTCTCAAAGTCTGCCTTTAATAAGATGCATTTACCCTTTTTCTCCTTACTTCATCTACGACTTTGTTAACAACCACCATCCAATAGGCCTCCTCCATTAACAAATGAAGATTTTTATCTATTATTTTATACAATACTTTCTCATTCTTTTCGACATAAATTTTTATATTATCTTATATACACTCCCTACTAGTGATATTGGCATATATTCTTCTATTCTTTGTGGATTCTCAACCTTAAGTATCAAGCTAATAAAACAAGCAATATTCCATTTTATCAACTTCCCACCATTATGAAAACTATTCACAAGCCTCATGTCATCCACTTTAATTGTGCCCCAAAATTATTGTATAAAATTAAAATTAAAACCATCTAGTCTTGGATTTTTATCCCTATTACAGTCCCATAATACTTCTTTAACTTCCTCTTCTAAAATTCTACTTATTAGGAAGAAATTTAGATGTCAGTTGATTTTAGATTGACACATTTTAGAGGTTTCACTTTTGTTTAAGCCTTTTGAGATTAACAATTATGGTGAGAAACCCAAAGAAGATTCTCACTGGACTCAAACTTAACCAAGTGGTTAAATAAGTGTGAGGTTCACTTCTAGAGGACAAAGAGAAAAACACAAATATGGTAAATGTGATGAAGATAGCTTGTGGAATTAACTGAAGACAATGATGAAGATAACAAGGTAAAGACCGAAATTAAAGGGCATAAGAATATAAAAGAGGAATGAAAGGTGGCGTAAAAGAAGAGCACAAAAGAGAAAAGATGAAAGGATGAAGAAAGCTTATGGAGAAAAGGGCAATGAGTCACGCCACTTGGTGGATGAGCTACTCCAAGATGAGTGGTGAAGACCTACCACTTCAAGTGCACACACACTCAAGATAAGACCGACAAAGGAGAGCACTCAAGTCTCACCAAACACTCCTACAGAGTTTCTTTACTATTTCAAAATTCAATATTAGAATACATGGGGAAAGACACTCTTTATATAGGGAGGAGTGACTTGGAGAGCAAGATGAGAGAGGGGTAGAAAAGGTGATGGAAGAGGCCCTAACACCAATCCATTGAAAGGACACCAAAATGTCAAATTGAGGCAACCACTAGAGTTATGGTCAAAGAGGGGTCAAGAGGACGCATTCTACATGTCATAAACTCTAGTGTAGAATATTTTTTACATTTTTTTTGTCAAAAGTAGCATAGTTTAATTATTTTGTATTTTTGTTGAAACAGGAAAAGCGGTACCTAAAATGCTAACCTAATTTTAATTAGAGTTTCCTACTCCTAATTAAACTTAGGTCCAACCCACATTTAGCCTAAGTGGAGCGTAAGGTTCTAGAACTTCTAGCACATAGAAGAATTCTAGAACCTACTGTTGAACCAAGTATGTTCAAGCTTTGAAGAATCCAAACCCTTTGAAGGTTGATGAAAGGCTGGATGTACTTGTTGTTGCTGAGCTGTCTTTAGATAGGATCTGGGGTAGATTAATTGTATATATCCACTCTTGATTGAATCCAAAGCATAAGAATTCTCAAACCTGTTAATTGAAAAGTTTTTTTCAAACTAAGTGAAAAATAACCTGTTGTTTTGTCGAAACAACCGATTGTTTTATACTTAGGTGTTTTTAGAAAGGTTGAAAATTGTTTTTGATAGTTGACTTGCTGTCAAACCAAAACAACCGATTGATTCGTGGAAACAACCAATTGTTTGTTTTGGGACCATAACAGAAAACTGTTTTGTGTTTTGACTGAGCATTAAATGTTTTTCTAACTATTTACGTTCCAGTTTTTAATGCTTTGACCAATCTTTAAATGCAATTAATAGTTTGTTAAGATTATGCAACAAACAACTTTGATTATATACAGAAAAACATATTTGAATTTTTCACTGATTTGAGATTTTGAAAAGTTGAGAATTGCTTAGAGATTGCATTGATCAAAGAGTGTGAGATAGGATTTTCATCTTGTATTGATTTCAGATTTGTTCTGTAACAAGTGTATTCCTTTGTACCTTTGAAATAAACTTTGTGTGTATAGTTGAGAAGTGATGTGTGTTCTTGAGGGGATCAAGATCAGCATTCTTAGTGGTGTTGTGCTGAAGCCAAAGGAAGTGTGTGTCTTGAGGGGATCAAGGTCACTTCTTTGGTTGTGTTGTAAGTGATCTAGGGTTGATTGCTTAGTGGATTCCCCAGTGGTTTCTAGGAAGACTGGATGTAGCTCTGGGTTAAGAGTGAACCAGTATAAACCTCTGTGTGCATTCTCTCTATCCTTAATCTCTTTAAATTTAGTTTTTATATTTGTGAACTGGTATAAACAACCGATTGTTTCTGCGAAACAACCGATTGTTTTTCTGGTGCTGTGCTTATTTGCTTTGTGTTTTAGCAAACTGAATTCTGATTCAAGCTTTTCTCAAAGTGTTTTCATTCTAGACTTAAAAGTTTGCGAAAACCCTCTTTAAACCATTCACACCCCTCTAGTTTAAAGCCCTACAGTCTTACACCTACCTCACATGTGCTGAATTTAGGAGCCACCTTCCCATGTGCCAACATTTGAATTTCCCTCCAATTCTCTTTTCATATTCAACCCTCTCTTGCTATATATAGAGGAGCTTGAGTCATGTAAATTAAAGATTAATACATGAGTGAATTGCTGCCAAAAGTGTGCCAATATCACTCTTTGCCCAAAACCTCCTACGTTAGGCTCTTAATCTTCCTAAACCGTCACCTTCCAAGAAGAGTTGGCCTCACCACTCTCAAATCCTACTTCTCATGCACCTTCAAGATCACCATCACTCTTAGGAGGATCTTGTTCCACTTTCAATCCATGGAGCTTCCGCAATTCATCACCAAAACCGAAACTAGGAAGGCACAAATCCATCATTTGGTATTAGAGCTATGGTTCTACAAAAGCTAAGTGTCTTCTTTCATTTTAATTTTTGCGTTCTTCTTGTTTCCGTGTTGTTCTTCAATTCTCCATATTGTCTTGCTGTTTTTTGCATTTTAATTTGATTTAGGTGTTGTTTGGAGAAATCCAATCGGTGCATTGTGTTCAAATTGTTCTTGAGCTTCTAATTTTCATATTTGTGTAGGAATCCATATAGAATTGTGTTGTTGTTCTGTTTTTAGTTTGTTTGAGTCTTATTTGCTATTCTATTCGGTTCATTTTATGTGTCTTGAGTCATTTTAGTTTATGAATCCAATTGTGTTTTGTCTAAGTCATGTTTCTCCTAATTTGTCATCAAATCCATGTAGTGTTGATTTTGTTGATAATTTTGGTTTCTTGATTTGATTTGAGTCCAGATTTATAATTCTGTGTTTGTTGATCCTTTGGTGCATTTTTCTTTTTAGTTTGAGTTCATATTTGTATGTTAGATCCATACAAATTCATATACATTCACTCCATTGTGTTTTTGAAGTTCTTCATTTTGTTTTTAAATTCCAGAATTAGGATTACTCTATTTTTCAAATTCTGTGCTGGCTGTTTTTTGTTATGAAATTCAAATACGTTGAAGAAAAATTATGAAAATCTGGATCTATACAGATTGATGTATTAGAAAATCAAGAAAAAAATAATCGGATCAAAAGACAAAACAGAGAAAAAAATGATAAATCAAACAAAAAAAGTGTGCATCCTAGCGCCAAAAGAAACGGTAATTGGTCAAGAATTTTGAAAAATTTATCACAATATTTGATGCATAATTTTGGTGTGATTCAAGCGTCAAAAGTTTGCTAAGATCTCGAATTGTTTGTGGTTCAAATGTCAGAATCAAATTTCAAATAGCCAGCTCAGCATAAATTTTATAAGTCACGCTTTTTGGACATAAAATTTCCAGTAGTACTGTTTTGGTTTTTCTAATCAATTCTAGTGCCATTCTCTAGGTTCAATTTGTGTGCTACCTTTTGTTGAGTGCCTTTTTTATTGCTTGTCCAATTTATTCAATATTCCTTCTAGTTGTGTCCTATAAATCAAATCCATTTGCTGTTGTCCTATTTTTAAATTTGAATTGTTCTTTGCTTTCATTTCTTGACCTCTAAATTGTTGGTGAACAAAATTCAAATTGTTGCTTGTTAAGTTGGAATTAACCTTGTGGTGAGTCCATCCCTACTTAGTAGGTACTGTTTTGAAGATTTTAATTGGCTAATCATAAGAGGTTAAGGCAAGGAGCTGCAGCAAATATAAATTCAAACACATACACATTGTAGCACACAACAAGGAAGATCAATCATAAGCCAAGGAGTGCATAGTTTAGGAAATCTGAATTTTATTTTGTGTAATTCAATTTCTTTGTATTTCCTTTGAGTTGTAATTACATTCAACCTTGTTTAATTAGTGGAATAATTACGTGTAGACGGTGAGTGTGTCTTCAATGGCTCCAAGTGTCTAGAAGCCTCACCTTAGGAATCGTCTAGTTTAAAGCTT
Source organism: Phaseolus vulgaris (assembly GCF_000499845.2). Taxonomy (NCBI): domain Eukaryota; kingdom Viridiplantae; phylum Streptophyta; class Magnoliopsida; order Fabales; family Fabaceae; genus Phaseolus; species Phaseolus vulgaris. The sequence goes on from NC_023753.2 coordinate 11,012,446, forward strand.
TCTAGTTAGCAATCTTCAATTTGTGCTTAGTAATTGTTTTGCTTTAAATACTTGCCTTGTGTTTTTAATTGCTCTGCATAGTTTTCTTTGCATAAACTTGTGTCTTCATTCTACTTGTGACTCACGTAGTTTACTTAGATAAAGGTGCGAGACAAGTTTTAAGGGATAGTTTTTGGCAAGGAAAGACTTGGTACTTAAGAAGTCCTAGTGACTAAACCTCTCTTTCCTGGAAAGCTACCTTCACTACTATCCTTATCTTTTTTGAGGTAAAATATTAAGGCCACAAGTCTATAACCATGTCTTCTCCATCTCGCAATTCTAGTGAAAGTGAATTGACACTTCTTAAAACCCATTTGGAAAAAGTTGCCCAAGATGTCCAAGCACTTTCATTTAGACAATTGCATCATGAGGCCCAACTTAAAGAGAGGGATGTTCAATTTGCTCTAATACGAGATGATTTGAAAGTGGTTAAAGAAGAATACACAAAATCTAAAAAGAGTTCACATACATCTAGCTCTAGGGGTAATGAATCCTATGGAGAACAAAGCCTTAGGATCAATGAATATTATTAACCACCCCCAAGAAGAGGTAGAAGAGAAAAGAAAGAGAGCCTTAGGGAGGCTAGGATAGATCTACCTCATTTCCATGGTCAAGAGAATGTAGAAGCCTACCTAGATATGGAAATGAAGGTAGAAAAATTATTTGCATGTCACCATGTGAGTGAAGAAAACAAAGTATCCTTAGCCACCCTAAGTTTCCAAGGCAACGCTATGTATTGGTGGACGACCCTTGAAAGAGAAAGACGTCTTCATAAGGACCCTCCCATAGAATATTGGAATGATCTTAGGGGAGCCTTAAGACGTCGCCACATTCCCTCCTATTATAATAGGGAGTTAATGGACAAGCTCCAAAGACTCCAACAAAGAAACATGAGTGTAGAGGAGTATAGGCAAAAAATGGAATTATACATGATGAGAGCCTCTATTAGGGAAAACGAATCCACCACCATAGCTAGATTTTTGAGTGGGCTAAATCTTGAGATTAGAGATAGAGTTGAACTTTTACCTTACCAAGACTTGAATGATTTGGTTCAACTATGTATCAAGGTTGAACAACAAAATTTAAGGAAAACTTCAAGTTGTAAAGAAGGTTCATACTCCAACTCCTATCCAAGAAGAGAGTTTAAAAGGGAGGAGAGTACACCTAAGGAAAAACCAAAAGAGACTCCCAAATATATAAGTAAAGATATGCTCACTCCACCCATTCGCACTAGGGATGTTAAGTGTTTCGAATATTTTGGAAGAGGCCATGTGCAAGCTAAATGCCCAAACAAAGAACCTTGTTTTTAAGGGGCATAGATGAGTATACTAGTTGTGATGAAGCACCTAGTGGGAAAGAAGAGGGGGAGGATAATGAGAGAGTATATCCTTGTGAGGGGGAATTAATGATGATTAGGAGGAACCTCAACAACCAAACTAGTGTGACCATAGAAACACAAAGAGAGAACACCTTTCACACAAGATGCAAAGTTTTAGAAAACATATGTTCTCTCATTGTGGATAGTGGTTCTTACTGCAATTGTTGTAGCGCTAGGATGGTTGAAAAGCCAAGTTTACAAGTAGTCCCTCATCCAAAACCTTACAAACTTCAATGGATTAATGAAGAGGGGGAACTAATTGTAGACAAGCAAGTGAAAGTCAAGTTTTCTATAGGTAACTACAAAGATAATGTTTTATGTGATGTAGTTCCTATGGAGGCTTGCCACATCTTATTGGGTAGACCTTGGCAATTTGAAAAGAAAACCATGCACAATGGTCTAACCAATGAGATTACCTTCACCCATAATCAAAATAAGTTTATACTTAATCCTTTACCACATTCACAAGTGGTGAGAGATCAAGTACAAATGAAACAAAAGAGGGATGAAGAGAGAAAAAAATCAAAATAGAAAAAAAGAGAACCCTTAGGGAGTAAAAGGCGTGGGAGAGGAGTGTTCCTTCCCACAAGGTCATTCAACAAGACAATCCATCTAAAAATACCTTTGAAAATATGTTTCTTGTTGAACAACCTCAAATCCTTACCTTTTGTAAAGGAACACTTGCAAGCATAGTGAAAAAAGAATCCTTAAAGGAGGATTGCATAGATAAAAATGTAGTAGATTATTTTGAATGTGTTAAGATATCACCAACAAGTGAAGGTCAAGTTATCTATAGGCATCTACAAAGATAAATTTTTATGTGAGGTAGTGCCTAAAGAAACTTGTCATGTCTTATTGCAAAGTGTTAAAATTTCCATGATCAATGGTCGTACCAACGAGACTACCTTCACACATAAAAGAGAAATTCTTCATGAAGGAGAACTCATGGGCCAATTTAGAGTTGATAAAACTCTAGAGCTTTTAAAAGGAAAATTCTTTGGGTCACCCCTGAGAAAAGATGTTCAAAGACATTACCATAGATGCATTTCTTATTTTAAAACTAACTCTAAGGCAATGTCTCATGAACTCTATGCTCCTTCACCCTTTGCAAGTGCTCCATGGGAAGACATTAGCATAGATTTTATATTAGAACTTCCTAGGACAACAAAAGGTTTTGATTCTATTTTTATGGTTATGGATAAGCTCTTCTTTAGAGAAGTGGTAAGACTTCATGGTTTATCTCTAAGCATAGTGTTAGATAGAGAACCAAAATTTGAAAACCATTGTTTGAGGATTCTTTTGGAAAAACTTGGAACTAAGTTGAACTTTTCAATTTCTTATCATCCTCAAACGAATGACCAAAATGAAGTTGAAAATATAACTCTTTCTACTATGCCTAGAGTAATCATGAGAGACAATCACAACTCTAGGGATAATTATGCAAACAATAAAGTAGTTCACAAGATTACTAATATTTCTTCATTTAAAGTTGTATATGAGTTTGATCCTCTTACTCCTATAGATTTATTACCCCTTCCTAATCCACATACCTTTGTGCTTAAGGAAGGAGTTACAAAAGATGACTTTGTTAAAAAAAATGCATGAGAGGATTCAAGAACAAACACAACAATAAATAGAGAAATATTATGAGAAGTTGCCAAAAACAATAGAAAAACAAGAGGAATGGCAACTTCATAAAGTTGATTTTTATACAACTGCTCCAACTAACTCATTTGCTTTGTTTGATGATTCCCATAGATGGACGTTTGATCCCGGAGGACGAGCATAGTTGTCAAAGCAAGAGGCTGCTATCCGAGATCGAATCTATGGATCTGAGGATAGATTTTCTCAAGAAGGAGGAGATGATGGACACCATCCAGCCACATACATCCCCTTACTAATGACGAGGACGAAGCCTTGGATTTGAGGACAAATCCTTTTCAAGAGGGAGGGGATGATGGAAGAGGCACCGGCACCAATCCATTGAAAGGCCACCAAAATGTCAAATTGAGGCAACCACTAGAGTTATGGTCAAAGAGGGGTCAAGAGGACGCATTCTACATGTCATAAACTCTAGTGTAGAATAGTTTTTACATTTTTTTGTCAAAAGTAGCATAGTTTAATTCTTTTATATTTTTGTTGAAACATGCAAAGTGGTACCTAAAATGCTAACCTAAGTTTAATTAGAGTTTCCTACTCCTAATTAAACTTAGGTCCAACCCACATTTAGCCTAAGTGGAGCGTAAGGTTCTAGAACTCCTAGCACATGGAAGAATTCTAGAACCTACCTCACATGTGCTGAATTTAGGAGCCACCTTCCCATGTGCCAACATTTGAATTTCCCTCCAATTCTCTTTTCATATTCAGCCATCTCTTTCTATATATAGAGGAGCTTGGGTCAAGTAAATTAAAGATTAATACATGAGTGAATTGCTGCCAATATTGTGCCAATATCACTTTTTTCCCAAAACCTCTTAGGTTAGGCTCTTAATCTTCCTAAACCGTCACCTTCCAAGAAGAGTTGGCCTCACCACTCTCAAATCCTACTTCTCATGCACCTTCAAGATCACCATCACTCTTAGGAGGATCTTGTTCCACTTTCAATCCATGGAGCTTCCACAATTCATCTCCAAAACCGAAACTAGGAAGGCACAAATCCATCAAAAGGAATGGAGGAGGGGCGGCCTTGGCATTGAGTATAGTCAATGTCATCCCTTAGGCATAACTTCTAGAAGTTAGGGCTACCAAAGACCTAAACCTAGGTGCTCATGAAGAGAAAATGGGTTTGGCACAAGCCCAAATGCTAAGCACACCTTGTTCTAGCTATGTGAACCTAATCTACTGAAATTAAAAATAAAGAATCTAGCTGGTGCTCAGCTCCCATCACATGGGCTCTGCTTCTGGTGATCCTCTGAGGAATGATAGGCGTTGAAGCATTGGCTAGTGGATGGTCCTGACCTATCCCTGGATCCTGTGTCATGCTCCGGGTCATCCTTTTGGAAGGTTGGGCTACTTTAGGGGATGCTCTATCTCTCAGATTTTCATCACATTTTCCTCTCAATTTATGCATGATAAGTTTACATTATCTAGCCTAACCAGATTTCTCCTTAAATCTATTCTAAAAAAAGTTCTTAATCACTTCTTTAACCTTTCTTGGTTGCCTACGAAAATACTTGGTTTTTAAGTCCCCTTCGTCCAACCATTTAGATCTTGATTTTTATTTTAGCATCACCTTCTATATGAAATTCACATTTTTTAAGTTCATAAACAAATTATTTCTCTAATATGCTTTCTTCATCTAGACCATTCTCTTAATCCCTTTTAACTAATTCATTGATTTTTAACACTATCCTTTCTTCACTTATATTTATATGACCAAACACCTTATTATTCCAAACCTTCAAGTCTTGTTCTAACCTTTTTAGCTTCTCTTTTAACACCCAAATTTCATTTCCATTCACCTTATACTTGTTCAAAAAATCCCTCACTATTTCTAAAAAACCTAGTAGTTCCATGTGTCACACATCTATGTATCTAAAGGATTTAAACCCCTTGTCTATACAACAATGTTTAAGTACTAAGGTACATGATCCGTCTAAAACATACTATTTCATTTTGGGTTACAAATATAATCATTCTTTTGACACTAAGACTCTATCCAACCTACTTTTTGTAGTCTCATTAGTTCTATACCATATAAATTTCCTTCCTATCATAGGTATGTCTAACATTTCTTTGTTCTCTGTAAAGGAATTAAATTTCCTCTATTTCCTTTCTATTTGATCCTATTAGAGATAATCATTTCCTTTCATATGGTTTTCTCATTGCCTTAAAGTCATCTAGCATGCACCATACCTTATTTACATCTTCCCTCCTACCTCTAATTAATTTATTATGATTGAGACTCGGTCTCCCTGACCGAGATGACCGAGACCCCCATGGACGGCTTGGCCGACTGATACATATAACCATTAACGCTCAAACCAAGGTCAGTGAAACTAAACTACCACTAAAATTAGGTAATACAACAGACTGATCCATTCCACTAATCAAGCTCAATAAGGTAAACCCATTAAAATAATATAAATAACACACATTCCAAGGAACAATGTACGTCATTATCACTGTACACACCCAAGTGTCGAATACCCTCTTTACTGACTTGAGCGTCGGAGTGCCTTCTGCAGGTACCTCCCCCCGACATTCACCCGAGACTAAGAGCCGAAGGAGTAGTGAGACGACCAAAAGGATCACAGCAAAACCCTAGCAACCTACCCGAAGGAAAAAGAAAGACGAAGCCTTCAATAGTTCTCTAGGTCTCATCTCCCTAGCAGGAACAGATCCTATTAGAAATAATCATTTCCTTTCATATGGTTTTCTTGCCTTAAAGTCATCTAGCATGCACCATACCTTATTTACATCTTCCCACCTACCTCTAGTTAATTCTTCCCACGTTCTTTTCTTTTTACTTAAAGCACACATGGAATAAACATTTAGTATTGTAACAAACTTTTTTTATCCCCCACTTTTATTCTATTATTTTAAAACCTTTATTACTTATTGACTTAAGCAAAGAAAAGTTATTTTTGTTCTAGACACACAAAATACCTCCAACACCATTATCACAATCATCATGTACTCACTCTATATTTTCATGTGCTTAGATATTGTATAACATTTCTCATTTGTTATGTTTGTCATTTTTGTTTCTCGAATACACATCATATAAATTTCCTCATTGGGAACTATGTCTCTTAAGTATCTTTCTTTTTCTAGGCTATCCAACCATCTTATATTATAACTAATAATCCTCATTAATCCTTATCTCTATTTCCTATCCTCCACAATGCATTTTCAGAATTTGGCTTTTGCACACAATTTAAACTAGAAGAAAATCATTAAATAACAATTAATTTTAAAGACAAAAACTAATTTGTTACTATATTGGTAGTTATTGTTAGATACTAATTTAAAAACTACTTTATAAATTTTTATTAATAATAATAATTTTTAAGTTTATAAAATAATATCCAATAATCTTCGTCCTCTTCTTGTTAAATGAGTGTTCCCTTCACCAGGCTGAGTTAAAATTAACACTGATGAGGCTGCTAGGGGATATCATGGTTTTTCTACTTGTGGAGTTGTTTTCCGGAGTATGGGGGAGTTTATTGGTGCTTTCTCTATGATTTTTGAAGTTCAGACTGCTATAGTTGCTGAGTTTTATGGAGTTATACATGCTATGGAGGAAGCTCAAAAGATGGGGCTTACTAATATATGGCTTGAATGTGATCTTGCATTGGTTTGTGCTGCGTTTAGTGTTAGGACTAATGTTCCGTGGTTGTTTCGTAATCGATAAAATACTTATCTTAATTACTGTGAGAAAATCAGGTTTAGGGTTACTCATATTTTTTTCGTGAGAGAATACGTGTACTAATAAGTTGGCTAATTTAAGACTTATTCATAGAGAATCATTTCATTAGTATAATAAGCTTCCATCTAGTTTGTTCTTAAAATTCTTTATGAATAGGTATTATCTACCTATGTATCATTTTTGTTAATATACGGGTTTTAGTCTAGTCCTCCAATATTTTTTTTGTATTTTCTTTATTGTTTCTTTTTTAATAATACTTTTTTCATGTGATGACAGATGACTTTTGTTACTTGAGGTGTTAGCCTAACTGAGATGCCAAGTTGCATAGTGATGCCTAACATGAAAGCTTTTATATAAAAAAAACATCTAACTTATCTTTAAAATTAGTATTATTTAATAATTTTCTTGTAGTGTGACTCAACTTTCTTGTTGCACATTGTTGGCCACCATGAATGGTCATGATCATCCTTCCTTCCTACTAAACCAACTATCTCAGTTCCTTTATTCCTTATAATAATTCAAACTAGTTTATGCTTCCACATTCTCATTCACATGATTCTTGAAAGTAAAAGATTTGTTTGACACCCATAAATTAAAACATATATACTTTACAATCCATTATAATATAATACTTTTTTAAATTAAAAAATAAATTAAATATAATTAAAATATAAATTTATTGGGTTATCAAGTGAATGTTTCAGTATAACAAAAATGTCTTTTTGTGAACAACAAAATTAGTTGCTAAAAAGAAAAAAATCAGTTGCTAAACTATTTTGCGATCAAAATATCAACCAACCACAGGTTGTAGCAAAAATCCTAGTTGCAAACCACTTAGCGATAACTTTTTTCATCGGTTAAAATGCGATAAAAAAATCAGTCGCTAAATTGCGATAAAAAATCGGTCATTATTTTGGTCGTAGAGGGTTTGGTCACGTGAATTTTAGGATACCAATTCAGTAACCAAAAGTTGATGAGAAATTTGATAGATCGTTAATGGAATATAACTTAAAAATTAAATTAAATATTTTTTAGTGACTAATTCGAAATTATTACCATTATTTTTAATATTGTTGTTATTATTATTTTTTAATTTTATTAATATATATTAATGTTATTATTAATATATATTAATTTTATTATTAATGTTTATTAATTCTATTATTAATATTAAAAATGTGTCGTGAACCTAAGTCTTTTGACTGACCAAAACTTTGTGATCATAGGATTATGATCATGGTTATAATTGTTATTATATGTATATTATTATTATTATTATAACAATAATAATTATATTAATATTAATATTATTACTATTTGTACTATTATTACAATTAATATTATTACTATATTTATAGTAATCTTAATAATAAAAATAATTATTATAATTATAATAATAAAAAATTAATTATAATCATAATAATAAAATAATTATTATTTCGTCATTAATTTTTAGTGATATATTTGTGTTCAGCAATCAATTTGATTTAAATTGTTAAATCAGTAATAATTAGCGACGAAAATCAAATTTGATCGTTGATTTGTAGAAATTTAGTGACGAAAATCAAATCAATCGCTAAATCAGTGAAAATTAGCGATGAAAATTAAATTTGATCGCTAATTCATAGAGATTTAACGATCGAAATAAAATCGGTCTCTAATTTATAATGATATTTATGTATTTAGTGATCAATTTGAGTTCGGTGACTAAATAAGTGCAAAATAGCGACGAAAATCAAACTAATCGCTAATTTACACGGTTTTAATGACCAAAACCAAATTGATCGTTATTTTAATTATAATTTATGACTAATTTATTTTGGACGCTAAAATGGATCAATGACTCTTTTTTTTCTTATAATATTTATTTATGGTAAGGTGTCAAACATATCAACACCTTTTTGAAAGGCATTTTTACCAAACGAAAAAGTGTATTATTAGTATATAACATAAAAGAATGTCATTAAGATTCCTTAATTTTCAACATGGCATTTACCAATATCTCCTTTTCCATTTTTTTTTCTTGTGAACAAAATATCTCCACATCCGAAACTATTAGATTAATCTTTGTAAAAGTTAAACATCAACCTATAAACAACTTTCCTCTTCCATGATGCTGTTTTGTTACACTAAAAGGATCAAAACTAGTAGTAATTTGCCTCACACTTAAAATTAACTTTTTTTATAGGAAATCCTGTAGAGTTAGCACTTACTAGATAAACTGTATTTTAGTACTACATAAACTGTTGCAACATAAAATAATATCATTTACTAACGAATAAAATAGGTTCATGTCAGAATTATATATGGTTCATTTAATTTTTTATTTAAGAACCGAATTGCTTATAATTTATATATGCATCTTTTGAAGATTAACCAAAATCTGTTTAGTCATATAACTCGTACATTGCAGCAATAAAGAAAAAAAGAAGAGTTATGTTTAACCATATACTTTATTCACTACCTTAATTTATAATTTTCCAAGACTCAAGCAACGTACGTACATTCACATACTATGTCTTATACATGACACATTTTTCACCTATACAAACATCCTCTGTATGCTGGTGTCCAGTAATCTGGTCCACTGCTCTCTCTGTAAACTAGAGGAGTACATGAAGTAGGAACTAAACAAAGACCTCTGCTCCGAAGATCTAGCTTTGTATCATCCTTATCTTTTCTATCCAAGCTTCCCCATGGATCCTTCAATCCCATGAAAACCATTGACAATAGGGTTAATTACTGCCATCGAAAGTTTGGAAGACTAAAGAGAAATGGAGAACTTTCTTACCTTGTGAGAGTTTGCCTTCAAGTAAGGGTTGCTCAGTAGCTGCAAATTGTGCATGAACGAAACTGTAAATTAAGCTAAAGAAATAGGAAAGAAATTGAACAAGAAATTTAACCATTGCATATTCAAGAAGGATATATAATTTGTTAAAATATATGTCTAATAACTTACTGAAATCGGCATAACATTTTGGATGGTTTGCATGAAATTGTTGGTTTAAATCTTGTTTTATTGTTATTCTAACAAAAATAATTTGGTGTTTAAAAATTGCATCTTTGTTCCACGTTGTATGTTGGGGATGGCCAGTCATAAAGAAATAATTTCTTTTGGGTGTTTAATTTACTTCAAGTCCGATCATAGTGCATGATTGATGTGGGATCGACAAAATGTGCAATCGTTCAACGTAACATTCCTTTATTCATTTTAATAAGGGATTTGTTCATGAAGTCTAGTTTCGTTGGCACTAAAAGTGAGAAGAAGAAGAACAAAGAAATCAACAACAACAATAATAGTGTATTATATAGTTGGATAATGCAATGGAAAGAAAGTTTTGCGTAATGATGGTGCCCACCTGGACTTGTTCTTGAAGAAACTTTATGTACCCTATTGCTTCAAACAGCACAGATGCAGTATCTGTCTGAAATTCAACAAAAAAATTGATCATTATGAAGTAGGTAGTGAGAAAAGTAGAGCACTGTTAATTATATATATTTATAAAGAAGAGGAAACGAAAAAGGGAGAGTGTTAGTGCAAAACGTGTAGTAACCTTTCCAAATGGAGACACAATTTGTTGAAGGGCTGTGATTTTGTCCCCTAGCTTGACTTTGGGTGCCTGCACCTTTTAAACAATGAATAGAAGTTTCTTAACAGTGCACAAAAGGAGGTTCTCCACTTTCTGCTTTTCTTTACAGTCATAAGTTCATCTTGGGCATTTTATATGTTACCTTTGAAGAAGAAGCTGTTGATGTATCTTGCTTAGGCTTTTTTAACATTGCATCTGAAGATTCTTCAGATCTTTTCTTCTTTACTTCACGTGTTGTACCTTCCCCTTTTCCATTAATATTAGTTCTTATCTGCATCGCATCATATTATACATATTTCATAAACAAAATTGTGCTAAATCAGTATGATAAACCATGTATAATAATTCATTCGTATATAATGACCTCACCGGTGATGGTGCTTGAAGACCCTGCTTCTTTGGTTCAGATACGTTCAGGAACTTCATGCTTGGCTTCTGAGCATGGATTCCAATAACTGGCCTTCCAAATCGACTATTAAAGGATATAACATCTGAGAAATTTCTTGTGCATGAAGGAAGATTGGGCATCCCATGGTAGAGTTTGCAACTATCACCCACTGAAAGGCCATTAAATCCATGTTGATATCCATTTGCATTTAATGATTTTCCATATACAGATCCTTGCACTTCACCTGCATGAAACTCTTGCTTGATCTTCATGTCATGATCATAGCATGGGAACACTCCAGAATTTCTATTTGCTACTCCTCCAAGAGAGCATGTGGAGTCTCCAAAAGGTTGCTTGAAGTGATCAGATTGTGGGAAATTATCCATGGAAGAATTCAAGGATATGTTGTTTGTTTGTGGGTCAAAGTGGCTATTTACTTCTGGGTCTGGTGGGGCAATAGAGCAAGTGCTTACAAGATTAGATAACTTGGTTAAGCTTTCATTATTCTCAATCATCGCCTCACTAAACCCGTTTAAGTGCTTCTCATAGCTGTTTAATGAAGTTGAACCACTATATTCCCAACTGGTATGATCAAGTTTCTTCAAGTAGTCACAGACTGGTTGAAACATAGTGCTTGTCATGCTTTTTGATGACAGTGCACCCAGAAAGTTCTCTCCAATTTCTTGGCTGCTATGTAACTCGCCGTTTGATCCAACACCTCTAAAATCATGTGATAAAAAAGTTAGTTGTAGGTAAACTAAATGAAAAATATAGCAAACCAATCTTATTAACAAACAAAATATCTATTAATTCAACACTGTATAAAGATTTCAATAATAAAGCACGTATATATTAAAGTTGTATACCTTATAGTGTTTAAGAGTGGCTTTATCGGTGTGGATGTATATGAAAGAAACTGAGAGAGAATAAGAGGTCATAGTTTTATAGTATGAATACACAAACGAATTAGTTGACTGGACGCACATAACTGTTAGATAGTGGAAAGCAAAGCCTAGAACATCGTGTGACCAATGAAACTCATAGTTCTTTAACCCTATTATCAATTACAACATATGTATGCAACCTTAAACTTCACCTTACTATCCTTAAAGATTACTTTTTTATGTCTGATTACCCCTGCCGACTATATATGAATACAAATAATCAACATGGAATATACTTATTTATAAAAAGTACTCTAAATAATCTTAATCTTAAGCTTTTTATTCATGTAAAACCATTAGGAACATATAAACTTACGATAGAACATGGCTCCAAAGTTGGTTATCTGAAGCATGTTCTCCCATCAACTCGTTGGAGGAAGGAGCAGGTGGGTCAATGAGTCTGCGAGAGGACTCAACAGTGAGGCTTGAATGGTTGGAAGCATTAGTGAAGGATGTAGAAACAGATATATCCTCCTCACAAGAAGAGGAGGAATTAGGGTTTTGTTGGTTGTTCCATGTGTTATTAGTATCGTTCCAGGAAGAAATGGAGTTTGCCTGGAGATACCACCAGTTTAATGGGGTAATAGAGGCTGCAACTGTGTTTCCAGCACTTTCTTCAGTCATCTCTCTATAATATCTCTCAAATTTTGCCTTCTTACTCTCCCTTTTATTGGTTGAAAAATGGACCTAGCTAGGGTTGGATATATAACTCTCTTTGTTTCTTTGTTGTTGGGGATTTGTGGAGGGGATTGCTTCAATTTCAGTGACGTATAAATTTGTAGGTTATATCAATTATAGGGGAGACAATAAAATATGCAACCTGAGTTTTTCCACTAACGTTCGTGGGCAATTATTATAAGAGCTGATGGGCCAGCACCAGTTTCGCTAAATGTTGCTAATTAATGTTGGCGAGCATGGTATTTAGTGTTGCTAAGTTTCATTACCACTTTGGTTATTACACATTCATTTTTTAAATTACTTTCATTATAGATAATTAAAATTATAATTGCATCACACACACATTCTCTCTCTATATATATATATAGTTGCGTTTTTAATAAAGAAAAGTTAGAAAATATTGATTTAAAAAATAACAATTTTTATTCATCGATCACTCATTCCATGGGGATAGATAATTTTCTCTAAAAAACTTGATATATTAACAACTCAATAGTAAAATGTTCCAGATTGTAAATTGAGACATAGGAACATTTAACTATTTTATTGTTAAAGTAATATTTTTTTTTATCTAATATCCTAAAAGTTGAATAAATTAACGTTGGGAGTGATAAAACCTACCAAAAAGCATAAAGTAATTTCGCATGCAATTGTTTGTGTTTATGTAACAATATTGTTACTCATCAAATTGTTTTATCATGTAATAAAATACGTTTAAGGATGAGATCTCGCAGTTCTAAACGAACTGCATGTATCCTAAAACTAGTGTAATTTATTAATGTGGGGGTCGAAATTGGATAGAGATGAGCCTTTTTGAGACGATTTTGACCTAGTACTATATTTTTAAAATTTGCGGAAACTTGCAATTAAAACTTGTTAAAAAAATTATGCCCCTCCTTATTAGGTTTACAAGTGTTATGTAAAAATTAGACGAGTTTTTAAAAATTTAAAATATCTAATAATTTAAATTATACCAAAAGTTTATTTTGTTTTCAGATTTAATGTATTTACTAATTACTAATAAAATTAGTTAAAGCGAGCGCTAATTTTTTTTTTAAAAGTTGTAAAAAAATACTTTGATAAACAACACAACCGTATTATAATAATATAAATAAATAAGTAAATAAATAAATAATTAGTTCAATAAAATTGGATTTAATGATATTTTTAAATAGTGTTATCAGCTTAATTGCACATTAATAGGGTTTGGAGGGGAAGGAAGAGGGTTTAGTGGCAATAAAAAAAAGGAAGAGGTTTTAGCTTTTTGATTACTTAGAATGATAGACTCGCGCACACTATATTTGGAGTCGCGCGCTGAATTTATTTCCCATATGCGTTTGACTAAATTGAGGTTGTAGGACCCACCATGTAGTATATGGACGTCTTGATAATATGCTGATATAAAAACAAACTCTAATGCTCTCTTTGGATTGGCTAGGGTTGGAAAGAGAGTGAAAGTAGGTGAAAGAGGGTAAAAAAACAAAGTTCTTTGTATGGAAGAAAAATGAATTGATATGATTTATAACAAATTGTTAAAAGTATAAAAATTGTGTTATATTAAATATTACTATATGTTAGTGGATAAGAGAAATTTAAAAATATATTTAAATACTATTTGAATACTGAATAATTATATTAAAATAATTGATTTTTTTTTAGAAATATGTATTACAATATTGAAATTAAATATATATATATATATAATATTGTTCTCGCTGAGATGAGGTCGGTTAGAATTCGAGGTGACTCCAAGTGACCTCCGTTCAAGCTTTAGTGATTCAACGCCAAAGAAATGAGGGGGTTCCACCTGCAGAAAATACTCTGACGCTTAAGCCAGTAATAACATTAAATTATGTGTATATAGTGAGTATAGTGTCAAATACGAGTTTAGTCACTCTCTGTGAGTGTCATCTATTTATAAGTCTTTGCGGGCTTGGATCGTTAACACTGGTTTCTCTAGGTTTTATGTGGCATATCACATTATTCTTTCATAAAATTTGAATTTCATGTATATAAATCGGAACATTTTGTAATATAATAAGAGATATTGTGTAAGTAAATCAAAGCATTTATGTAATATAAAAATCAGAGAATTTAATGAGGTCGGGATATTGTGCATTAAAATCTTATTGTGCGTCTATAAGAATGATTTCTATAATATATCTCTCCAAATTAATGTTATTACATGGTGATAATTCTATGAGGTTTACCAATAACAGTCCCAAAATAACGATGAATTTAGCCTTAGGCCACTTGGTGGGTTGGGCTACTCGGTATATGACCAATCAAATCTAGGACGATACAAATATAAATATAATCAGTTTAAAAAATTTAAAAAGTTGTCATTCTTAATTTGATTTATAAATGAAATATAAAGTTTAAACACAATTAATATCGTAACAAAATTAAAATTAATTATGCATAAAAGTATTATTTGTTCATTGGATAATTGAAGAAAACAAATACATTGTAGCATAACAAACTACAACAGAGATAAATGAAAAGCAACATTACTCTATGCTATCCAAAAGTGGCCAATGTGTAAACAATATATTCAACCAAGCGAAATTTCCGACCATAGTGTTATTATCTTGAATCCATCTATCAAGGATTATAGGGTCCTAGACCATTTAGGTCTGTAGAGACATGACAGCTGGAGAAAGGCTTCAAAGATTTTGTGAAGGAGAAGTGGAATTCTTACTCAGTTCATGGTGATGGAGTAAGAAACTAAAAGAGAAGCGAAAACATTTGAAGTAAGATCTTAAAACATGGAATTATGATGTCTTTGGGGTGATGGATATAACTAAGAAAAGAATTGTCAGAGAAATTGAGGAGTTTGACGCAAAGGATGATATCAGGGAGCTAAAGAACAATTTAAAGTTAAAAAGAATGGAATTAGTTACTTAGGGTTGTTGAGAAAAATATTAAGTCGTTGTTACGCCAAAAGGATAGGATCAACTGGTTTAAGCATGGTGATACGAACTTAAAATATTATCATTCTGTCATTAGATGAAGAAAGTTGAGAAATGAGGTCAAAGGGGTGAAAGTGAATGAGCAGTGGGTTAAGGAACTGAAAGTTGTAAGAAGAGAGACAAAAAACTCTTTGAAGAAAGATTCAATGCAACAAAAGATTTTGGGGTAAGGTTAGGAGATGTAGAGTTTGAAACTATTTTAGTTGAGGATAATGTAGTCCAATCTCCAATTTTATAGAGGATGAAGGAAGGGCAATATAGTGGTAGTGTGATGGCTCAAAAGGCTCGGGGCTTGATGGTTTTAACCTAAACTTTATTAAGAATAGCTTGAAATCACTTAAAGAAAATGTTATGTCAGGGGTAAACCAATTTTAAAACACGGGTAATATTCCAAAAGGGTGTAATGCGTTCATAGCATTAGTACCTAAAGTTTGGGATCCCCTAAATTTGGACCATTTTAGACTTATTTCACTTGATGGGGCTTTGTATAAAATTATTTCTACGGTATTATCGTGTAGGTTGAAGAAAGTCTTATCTGGGGTTATTGATGAATATCAATTTGCTTTCTTTAAAGATAGATGGATGGTGGATAATGTAACTATAGATAATGAGGTTGTAAAAGACCTTAAGAGGCTTGGGAAAAATGTGGTATGTATCAAAGTGGACTATGAAAATGCATATAACCCTGTTAGAAAGTTTATTTGTATGATATGATGTTTAGACTTAGTTTCAACGAAAATTGGGTCAATTGGATCAAAGGTTGTTTGAAATCAACATCAATGTCCGTTCTAGTTAATGATAGCCCGACAACAAAATTTAAACCAACTAGGGGTTTGAGGTAGGGGGCCCTTTAACTCATTTCTTGTTCCTAATTGTGGCTGAAGGGTTGGTTAAGTTGGTAAGACAAGCTGTTAAAGTTAAACTACTTGATGGGGTGAAATTAGGCAATCCTGAGGTTGAGGTCAGTATACTACAATTTGCTGATGATACGCTTTTTATGTGCCAAGCTAACCATTTACGGTAAAAGTTATTCCGAGGTGCTATGAGCTAGGTTAAAAATAAACTTTCATAAATCCAAGATTCTGATAATAACTTAGTGTGAATTAACTTGCATTTGACCTCCAAAGTCAAATCAAAACCCACACACGCATGAGAATAAAGTTATAAAAGAAATATAAGGCAAGGGCATGCCATTTTTCTAACACTTTTGCATATGTCGAATGATAAATGTGGCCAATTAATGCTAATATTATGTTTTATTATCTACATCATGAATATATCCTTGTGTAGAAGTTGTGCGTGATTACTATGTGAGAACTTTTGAATGTGCACATACATACACGTAATGTAGTAATTTGTCCTAAGGAATTCTTGCAATTATGTTTGTGAAACTCTAGTCTTATCATTTTAGACAAAGCTTGATCCTTGTCACAATTGAGATTGATCATTCTTAACCTGACAAAACATTTGAGGTAATTCTTATTGTAAGAATTTGTGTCATAAGCTAAATGTTAGCTAATAATACTAATGAAATATGATAGATTAAGGAAGGTGCATCAATCAACGTGAACACAAGTACAAATCTTACACTATAAGAAATGTGATAACCCAAAAAATCAACAACAAACTATTCAACTATTATCTTCGATAATCAGCCCACATATAAGACCCTGCCATGTCCCTCAACTAGGCTCATTCCTTGTAATCATCCTCAATAACTTATGTAGCAGACCTATCATCTTAACGATCCATCAATTCCTTATGGACTTCGTTAAACAAACTTTGGTCATTATCAACTCCATATAAGAAGTTATGAAGAATACAACACACCAATTCTATGTTTCATGAAGTCTAAAAGTAATAATGAGTTCATGTACCACTTCCGAGTATAGGAAACATTTTCTTTAGCATATCAAATGTTCTCTCAACTACATTTCTCACAGGCGAGTGACGATGGTTAAATAATTCTCTTTCGTTTTGTGGACCACTTTTTGTGTACTCCTTCAAGTGGTATCTGACTGCACGATATGGAATAATAATTTGACCATTTAGCATGAACCATGCATCTTCCAAGTAATATTTACCTACTACAAACAATATTAAGTAGTTAGTAAACACAATCAAAATTTAACATGCCTAGAAAAATTATGAACTTTGTAAGAGACCAAACCTTGAGATATAACCAACAATTGCTCCCTTAAATTTCATGTCGAAATCCCAAAGTGTAAAAGTATTTTGAGTGGGGTAATCTTTTATGCCCCAAAAACAAGTTGCATCTGAGCGAGGAACCTTAAACCCATACATGGATTCCATTGACCCCCAAACAATCTTTGAAATATGAATAAGATCTTGATTTATTTAGGATATGTGGTTTAGGTTTAGGTTTAGGGTTTAGGATTTAGAATTTAGGGTTTCTAATAATTGAAGTAAGATTTCACTAGAATTTTATTAATTTATTGTATTTAAAAATTAAAATTTATTGCACTACCCAAGTTGAGTTGAATTTAGACAAAAATGTTGCATCTCATGGTCTAACAAATGTTTCTCTAGATGTTGCTTTTGTGCTTGATGTTGTCGCTAAGAAATTTAATCTTTTGACTGTAGTGCCTGATGTAGATGTTGCTTTAGAGCCTAATGTGGTCCTTTCTTCAAGTGTTGCTTTGTTCCTGAAAGAATGTGAAAATTTTGCTAGGTATTTGAATGCTGAGGTTGATATGGGACAACCTCTTAGTGATAATGGAGATGATGTTGTTAAAATTACTAGGAGGCCTGAACGTTCTAGAAAATGTTTTAAGATGTATACTGATAAAAAAATGAGAGTCCTTGTTTTTTCTGGGATCTTCATCTATAGGTTTTGTTTTGGTTCTTTTGTTTTCTCCATAGTTTATCTTTGGGTTTCTTTCTTAAAAGTTATTAAAAACCCATGTTTTGATTGGTCTATATTTGAAGTTTTTTCTTATGTACGAGTTTTCACCTAGTCCCCATACTTGCTTTTTCATTTTTTTAGGTATAATTATCTTATTGGTTCCTACATTTAGGGTCAATATTCAATTTAGTACTGTGATTTAAAAAAAAAAATTGGTCCCTATGTTTTTTAAAAAGTACCCAAATTGGTCCTTTTTTCTAAGTCCCACTTTATGACATCAAGTGTTGCTTATGTGGCAAAGAGAATTGTTCATGTGGACTATCAATTTAAAGACACGTCAAATTGGGTGTTGTGTGAGGTGGCATCAGATTGGGTTTGACAGAGATTAATAAAGTGTGGGGGTTAGGCTTTCTTTTTCTCGTTAACGTTTTTTTTATGGTTGTTTGTAAATGGATACGAGGATTGTTTGTGGTGGAGTTCGGTTTTATGGATTCATTGGAAGGAGGAAGGAGTTAGCTTTTGTGATTAGTTCCTACATTTGTTATTCTTTGTTGTTTCCTTGAGTGGGAACGTTTGCCTATAGGTTTGCATCTGCATCATCATGGACCTGTAATCGGGTGGAAGAGCAAAATCAGTCTAATTGTAGCCATGATGGTGGGAGCAGGACCACATTGGTTGCTCTCATTTGCGATTGTGGGGAATTTGCGGTTTTGAGAGCAACAACAACAACTGTTAAAAATGGTGGGAGGCAATTTTAGGGGTGTCCAAAGTATAATGTGAGATGTATTGAACTGTGTTTTATGAGGAAATATGCATTAGTATTGATTGTTTTGGTTAACATTTTGTCCAATACAAAGTAGGAGTGGTGTAAGAATGGGATGCAATTTCTTTATACGGTCCATTGAAGAAACTGGGATGACCAAGATGGAATTATTGCTAGACATAGAAAAAAGATTTGTAGTTTGGAAAAACATCTAAGGATGTCATGAAAGTAGATTAAGATGTTGTTAGTAAGGTTGTTTGTTGTTGTTATAATAAACATTGTTATGTTGACTATTTTCTTAAAATTCACATGACATATGTTTATTTTGGGATTATGATTAAATGAGTTAATATAATATGTATTAGTGTGTTGAGTTCAGTCTGTTCAGGTTATCCCGAAATCTGTATCAATACAAAATGAATTTGAATGAAGCAAATAGTTGATGTGATGTATAATATTTCAGTATCAAGTAAACCAAAATGAAATTTTAATTTCTATTTCAGTATAAAGTAATGTGTTGTATAATATAAAATTTAACCATGAAGGAAATAAAATAAGCAGAGACATCTGGAATGAATCAAACTTAATTATCATACGACCTGATAACATCAATGTACTGCAAAAATTATCAAATACATTGGTTACATGAACCTCAATGTCATTCCAAAATACATTAACAGGAGCCTGCAATAATATTTTTTCAAAATACACAGCTATAAACTGAAATTAGTGGGTTCCGAAAGCAGACATGGCTTCAAAAACCAACCTCTCATGGACTGTAACTTAAGCCTCGTGTTAGGTTTGACAAATTTTTCACTTGATCTTGTTGTCATTCGAGTTGGCTGAGATGGTTGTGAATTTGTTTGTTGACTACGGGGAAATGGTGGAGGGGGGGCGGTTGGAGCTGCCTGACATGGAGTTTGTAGATGGCCCTGGTGTGAATGTACCTGCCTCACTTGGAGCTTGCTGAGATGGCCTTGGGTGAGATGGACATGCTTCACTTGGAGCTTTCTGAGATGGTTTTTCAATGTAGGACTTTCTGTTGTGGCCAAGCTTATGACAGATCCTACATTTTTTATTTAAACCAGTTTGACCTAACTAACTGATGTTCTTCATCACCTCCCATGCCTCCAACCTTCTTTTCTTTTTTGGTTTTCCAAGCATCTTCTTTGTTGGAGGTGGCACAACATCTGACATTTCGTTTTGTACCACACATGTTCACCATTCATTGGATAGATAATTTAGTTGTACACCTCTACATATGTTGCCTTCTTGAACCAAAATGAAATGAAGTTGATTGCATCCACATTCACAAATTTCATTGCAGAAAGTGCATGACAACAAGGTATTCCAATCAACATCCATTTCCGGCAGCTGTAGTCATGTATGTCCAAGTTAACTACAAATTTTTCTTCAATGATAGAGATATGCCTCACTTCAAATAGTTGATATGCGGAAAAGCTGTGATGATCGAATTGGTTAGACATATCTAACAACTAACACAATAACTTTTTAAAATAATGTATAAATGTTGTCTTTTAACCTGGGTATCCAATATCGAGTTTGATTTGCTTCCTTCTGTAATCTGCTTAAAATCATTGGACATATTGATCCTTCAAATGAGGCAATTTTCAATTTGTTCTTTGCCCATCTTTGCATTATATAAGTCATTTTATCTTTTAGCATGTTAATGATAGGTTTTGCATGTGCAACTACAATCACACTATTAAACCCTTCACAAATATTGTCGACAAGTGAGTCACATTTTGAAGTAAATGTGAACCTTAATCTAGACCAGAACCTAGTAAAGGAAAATAAATGATTTTATATTTCTTTTTTGATTTGACACTCAAACAAGTATCTCAAACTAAAAATGAATAAAAATAAAAAAACTACTGCACAAAACGCTAAGGCACCAAAGAAACTAGTGGAACACGAGTCATACAACATGTAACTGCATTGGAAGTACTTGTTTTAAAAATAAGTCTTTTCTATAGATTAAAATACAAACACTATCATTTAAGAAAAAAGATATGTAACAAATCAGCCACCAAGAAATAAATATATAAGATTTCTAACATGAATTTGATTCGGATGTGAAGATTATAGGCATATCCAAACATATTATTTAATAAATAATACTCTCACGTATAACACACACTTTTTCTTAAAGTAGAAGTGTCTCAACCATGCATCTATAAGCTTTAACTAACCCTAATGAAAAAAGGCATGTATCAAGCACATGAATAACAAAAGTACCAACACATCAATAACAAAAGTACCAGACCAATCAACTAAGAGAAAAGTAACTAGAAGATTATATACAAGTAGGTACATTTGGTCGCTTTCATGTTAAACTATGCTTGAGAGGTAATAAAGTGCAATAATATTCATCCAAAACAAAAAAGTGGGATAATGCATGTGAGTACAAGTATGTGCTTTATGAATGCTTGCTTGGGAAGTAGTGTAATCAGATGTTTGAAAGCCCCATCATTGACTTCCTTTATTACCCTCATCACTCTCTCCCATGCTTGGGAATATGTGTTGTTGGTTGCCCTCCACATTAAAGTTTTTAATTTTTTTCTTGGGAAATTTTTTCCGAAGTTCGAGTACAAGTTTCGAACACAAAAGCGTTGGACTACCCTAGGTATCAAATCTTGAATGGTAGGCAACAAACCCTGTGAAAGGTCATATATAGAATAGTTAAATGAAAATTATACACAAACAAAAAAATAATGGACAACAAAGAATATACCTTTTGTTGGTCAGACATGAAAGTGATGATTGCACATACTTCTACACCCCCAACATTTTCAATTAAAAGCTTAAAAAACCAGCTCCAAGAACCCTTGCATTCAACCTCAACCACAACATATGCCAGTGGTAGCATCTAATCATTTGGGTCCCTCCCAATTGTTGTCAACAGTTCACCACTATAAAAGCCTTTCAAGAAGCACCCATCCAAACCAATTATGGGCCGACAAGATATAAAGCTATCCTTGCAGACTTTTAAGCAAACATAAAATCTGCCTAAATGGACAACATAAGTTCTGATGGCATCTTTAAACGTTTCATTGTCTGTAAAATAAGTACCCAAATCCTAGGAAAAATCTGTCATGTTTTCGGCATTTTAAAGGATGGAAATTTACCACCAATATTGATATCCTCCTCACCATCTTCAACTCGTCAATACTATCTAACTCTTCTAATTCTCATTCTGTATCTAACAACCCTCTATCATGCACAAATGTTCCTTCACTTTCATCATCATTAGCACCCAAATTTTGCAAATCATTTGCAGAATTTGGTTTTAAACCTTTTATGGGTTTATTGGTCTGCCTTTTACTTTTGCGCCCCTGCCTACCCTCACCCTCACCCTTATCTCTAGTATCCTAACTCTGAACTTCAACTACATCTTTAATAAATTCAACTTCCTTTAACTAAGAAGAATTTTCTGACACATGCCCACCATCATCATCCCCACCATCATGATCACATTTCATGTCTTCATGAACAGCCGCACCAATACCCTGACCACCATGACCTTCCTCCTCCTCATCAATCACACCTTCCACACCTTCACAAACATCAACCAGAAGCTGCAATGTATTTTCCAACACTTCACAACCTCCACGTGAATACCACATCTCCTTTACTATTAAAAACCCCATCTCCTTTACAATGTCAACTATTTCAAAGTAACTCCATCTATCAGAGTCACATGGCCATGTTGATGTATTACCACCAACATATCTCCCATCAGAAAATGTCCCACTATGGTGGACCACAAGCTCAAAATAACCTTCTGACATGATACGGAGTTTATAAAAGGTATTCCTGTAAAATATACATATGACCACATATACCAAACAAATTACAAACCAATCAGTCATTTAATTATGTCAGAAATCAAATGTTGCCACACACAATTTTTTTTTACACATGGTGGGACCCTACATCATTAACTACTTTGTAAATGTTCTCTTAAAGTAATCAAATACAAAACAACATATAAAATAAAGCAATCAATTAAACAACATTTAAAGACCCCATAATCATTGAACCAACACAGGGTAAGTGAAAATAGTCTTATCCTTAGAAAGGATCAAGTACAAAACTACACCATGCTCAATAATGGCTACACCTCACACAATCATTGCACCTCACAAAATCGTTGTCCCACACTGTCGCATTTCCCAGTCTCACACTTCACGGGATTGAATTATAACCCGAATTGCACTTCACGGGATCACACCTCACAAACTCATTGGTTGCCACATTGATTGCAATTAAAAATCCATAACCCCAATTGCCCACTCACTCATTGCAATTAAAAAAACTTTAACCCCCAATTGATTTGTCATTAATATGTCAATCCATTCCACTTGCCACCTCACGCAACACTCAATCTCACTTCTCTCTGCCACATAAGCCGCACTTGATGTCATAGGGTGGGACTTAACCAAAAAAACAAATTTGGGTGTTTTTTTAAAAAATATAGGAATCAAATTGATTTTTTTAAAATTCACTGTACTAAATTGAATATTGACCCTAAATATAAGGATCAACAAGATAATTATTTTTTTTAATAATGTAATTATATAATGTCTAACATAAGTTTATTGAAAATTGAAATTTATATCAAAGTGATATACTATCCGGATCAAATTATATCGATTTTTTTAATTTATTTACGATAGGAGTCGATCTGAACATAAATTTTGACTTAATTTTTTTTCAATTCTATATGTTAGATTATTTTTTTTAAAGATGGATTATCCTCGCCTCTCAAAATCTTCTTTTGAAGAAATTTGATGGAGTTTTGTTCTTCTTGCATCATTGTTGGATCTCAAAGAGAATTGAAAAATATTAAGATCTTTAAAAATAACTAAAACCTATGTAATTGTAGTGTGTAAATTTTAATACAAAAAATTTATTTTAAACTTTTTATAAGTATTAAAACCTCCTCAACTATACTTTTAATCTCGAGTTATAATCTAAACAACGGCAAAACGTCATAATATATTAAATTTGAAAAAAAATCAAGATTTATATTATATTTCAATTAAATTTAATGAATATATAATCAAACCAAAAACAAACCAATAAGGCTCACTACACAAAGGTACGTAAACTTAATAATAGAAAGAAAAAAAAAGCTAAAACTGAGTTGGGTTCAACCGCTACTATAAAAACCCATGGTTACATTTTAAAAGCTCACGTTTATTTATAACCAAGTTTGAGTTTTTGCCATTTTCACCACATCAGCATTTAGTTTAAAAACTTCAAGACAAGTCTTTTATTGAGTGTAAGTATAATGATTTTTTAAATTGAAGGAGTGCATGTGCAATATAAAAAAGAGATAATGTAATGTTTTTAAAATAAAGGGAATATTTGTGTAGATTTTCAAAAAAGTCTAACAAATATATGTAATTTACTGTAAATTTAATTGTAAAAATTATAAAATTAAATACTTTTTTGTCTCGAATCAACAGTGAAAGATGAAAATAAACTTGTTTTGAACGTATTCTTAGAAGTAAATATAAGTCTAATTTATTGATTATGAAAAATATATGAATTAAAATATTAAATAATTGAAACATTAATATCTTATCTTTTATCTTGTGTATGTACTAGTTATGTTGATCTGAGAAAATTCAATATTCCCTCTTAGAGTTACTATTAGTTCCAACTATCTAATCTCTTAATAGGTCTAATTTTCATTGTAAAAGAATATGTTAAAATTAATTAGAAAGAATGATGAAATTATAATGTATAAATAAAATAATACTGATTTTATATAAATTAATTTTGTAAAATTAAATACAGTTTCGAAGATAATTGTATTCAATGAGATGGAGAATGAAGCCATATATAGCCGAAATTCTTTATCTAAAGGAACTGCTGAAGAAAATTGACCTTCATCTTACACCTATAAAATATCGAATATAAAGATCTCCAACAATTGTGAGAGATAGAAAAGGATGTGTGATGTACCATTAATTTCACTCTTTCACCTCGTGATATATTGATCTGCCGTCTTACAACTTACCATTAATATTATTATTATTATTATTATTATTATTATTTATTTATTTATTTATTAACATTTT
Source organism: Phaseolus vulgaris (assembly GCF_000499845.2). Classification (NCBI taxonomy): domain Eukaryota; kingdom Viridiplantae; phylum Streptophyta; class Magnoliopsida; order Fabales; family Fabaceae; genus Phaseolus; species Phaseolus vulgaris. The sequence continues at coordinate 11,037,548 of NC_023753.2, forward strand.
CATTATTATCATTAACATTTTGATTCAACAGAAAATTGAATCCATGTTTCATGAATACACATTCAACTCATCATTATATTGAAGACACCTTTTAATTATATTATAATTTTTTTTATTCTTATTTAATAGTAATGATGTTCCTGCTAGGGAGATGGGACCTAGAGAACTGTTGAAGTCTTCTTCTCTTTCCTTCGGTCGGGCAGGTGGCTAGGTGATGAACTGGGATCCTTCTCTTTCTTCTGCTTACCCTTCGGCACTCGGGACTCGGTCGTCGGGTGAACACCGGATGGTGGGGGTACCTGCGAAGGCACTCCGACGCTCAAGTCAGTAAAGCGGGCGGTTAGCTCTCAGGTAGGTGAACAGTAATAATGACATACCTTACTCCTTGAAATGCGTGCTATTTATATTATTCTAGTGGGCCTACCTTGTTGGGCCCGTTTATCGAGGTGAATACTGCTTAGGGTTGCATTACCTAATTCTTGATGATGGATTAGCTTCACTGATCTCGGTTTGAGCGTTAGTTGTAATGGGGTTCGGTCATCGGCCAATTCCCATGGTAAGGGTCGGTCATCGGCCAAATACCTGTGGTCTTCGGCCGTCTAAGTTGAGTCGTCTAAGGTCTCGGCCACTCGGCCAAGTCTCCAAAGGTCTCGGTCTCTCGGCCTCCCGACCAAGTCTTATAAGGTCTCGTCCTTTCGACCACTCGGCCAAGTCTTCTAAGGTCTCGACCTCTCGGCCAAGTCTTCTAAGGTCTCGACCTCTCGGCCAAGTTTTCTAAGGTCTCGGCCACTCGGCCAAGTCTCCAAAGGTCTCGGCCCACAGCCGGTCTACCAAGTCTTCAAAGGTCTTGGCCAGGTTCTCATGGTCTCGGTCAGGCTGACACGGCATCGGGCAGCCGGGTGGGTCCCGATCTCTCCCCGTACCGGTACAAATGATAATAATAATAATATTAAAAACATTAAAAATGTTAATTTTTAATGTTAATGATATATTAATAATTTTAATAATAATAATATTATTATTATTAATATATTTAATAATAACATTAATAATAATAATAATAATAAATATTATTTAAAATATAAAAAATATTATTTAAAATATCAATATTATTATTCATAATAATATTAATTTTATTATTAATAATGTTAATATTATTATTAATATTAACAATTATTAATAATTGCAAGAGCTGTAAAAAAAAAAGACAACTCTCTATAACATAATGTTGTAGCTAAGGAGTCAGGATACATATCTACCCGATTAGATTTTCAAACAGAGTAAACTTATTTTTACTCTAAAAATCTCTTATTCTTTGTTTTTCTCTATGATTTAGTCATCAATCTTAGAAGGGCCAATTGAGAAAAGTGTTTCTCTCAACTTGATTAAGCTCGTACTAAAATTTGGTAATGCTTGGATAACTTGCTCTAGGTTTCTAAATTTTGGTGTGATTCCCCTGTTCGAGGTAGAATTTCCATTAGAATAAGAAATGTCAGGTAAGAGAAGCTAACTTTAACTTTTAATAGCACCCTAGGCTAGAAGATTTGGATGTGGAGGGACGCAGTCGCAATATTCAATTTCTCTTTGAAGGATGTTGTATGTTTATATATTGTGTTGTTTTTTTGTTTGTATATTATTTAAACTTGTAGAAATATTATATTTTGATGGTTTAGTATTTAACTGTTGTTTTTTTTTAATGTTAAATAGACTTTTTGAATATTGTGGATCGCTTTTTCAATGATATTGTATGATTAAAATGCTATGGAATTGAATTCATACATTTGGGATAATGTATGGACCGATGTTTGTTTGTGTATTAAGTATTGATGTCTTTGTGTTAACAGAGATCTCCGAGCTTCACTGATAATCTAAGTCACATAGACTAAAATATCAGGTGATGAGAAGTTGATGGGGGAGTTCATGCACACCGTGACATATGAGATGAATGATTTGGGTTGTATTGAACTTACCCTAATAATTTTTCTTCGATTCTTGATAATATTTGGATCAGGTGTTAGTCTCTGGTAGGACTTACTTAATACAGGTCTTCTGAAAGGCGTTGTATTTTTTGTTGTTGAATATCCTGGATATGTAGATCCATGTGATTGTTTTATGTTGGGATTTGAAAATTGAATAATTCAAAAATTAATTCATGTAATTTTTCTCTTTTGATTTAATTATGTATATTATAAAATTTTATTTTCACTAGCTTACCCTTGTTTTTCTTGTTTTCTTTGAACTACGATGACGGTACTATGTACACGAGCACATGATCATACAAGTGCAGGAGAGTCTGGAAGGCTTTAGAGTTTTATTTTGGGTTATGAAAGATCGGTATCCGTCTGAAAGATAAATTTTCATTAATAAATCTAAAATTATTTGTAGTAGTTGAATCTATCATGTCACTCTATCAAGCCACTATTGAATCACCAATAAATATTTAATTACACGTACGAGATGAACATACATCAACATTGGATGAGTGTTAGAAATATCGAATAGAGATTAAGTCAATTCAATGTACATAAATAAAGATAAATCTCACCTTACATTGTGTGAACATAAGTTAGACTTAAACTTCCTTTTTAAAGTAACACCACACATTTAGTAGAGTTTAAGAACTATATGAGAAGACCAATACCATGTTTTAGATTCTAAAATTGGTAGCTAAAATATTGATAGCTAATTAGATACCAATTTAGAAACTAATTTATAAATTTAGAAACAACTTTAGATACCAATAATTTTTAATCTATAAAATAGTATCTAATTTAGTTAATATAGAAACTAATTATTTTATTGTCTCTAAAATTGGTTTCTATTTATTAATTTATAGTAGTGTTTAATTTTATGCTTTGAAACTTAGACGGCAAGAAAATCATTAAATAAAAATTAATTTTAGAAATAAAAAATAATTAGTCAAACTAAATTAGATACTATTTGAGAGACTAAAAACATATTGGTATCTAAAGTAATTTTCATTATTAATAAAATTTGTAGATTAGTTTCTAAATTGGTATGTAATTAGCTATCAAAATTTTAGCTACCAACTACTTTAAATTCTAAATTCTAAATTGTAGCTAAACATTGATAAGAAATTAGAAGCTAAACATTGATAAGAAATTAGATAATCCTTGGGATTCTAAAGAATTTATGACCTAACTCTTTGAAATTGTTGGGATTTTTAAGTCGACCAGAAAATACAATCCTAAAATTTGTTTAAATTAAAAGGGCTTGCTAAGTTAAGCATGATCATTGGACATTGAAACCAAAACAAAGAATTTCGTGCTCCACTATCGCCCATCGGGATCCAATAAAAGTTAGATAGGTAAGGAGTGCAGATGTGCTAGAAATAAGTTAAACAATAAATATTAGTATGTTGAAGCATCAAGTTTTTATTTTTTTGTTAACCTACCACCCCACATCCATGTAAGTACGTAAGAATAAGAGAAGTATGAAGCTGGTGCAACTTACAATTTTATTTCTCCTTAAAGAAAATAAATTAAAATGTATGTGACTTAAAACACCATTGGCTTAAACAGAAAGTAGCCTTTTAGTTCCTGCACTAGCCAAACCACTAGAAACAGATGTTCCTGAGCCACATAATCCATTCACTTTACAATGAAATTAATTAACTAAGATCGAATGGGAGCCATAATAACCAAATAATCCCTATAATTTAATACTACTATCTTTAATTTGAAAGGTGTAAAGGTAGGATAGGAGACCATATACACAGAAAGTTGATAGGTTAGGTGGCTTTATTTTAACGTTCTGTCCTTTTGTTTCAATCACAACTATTCCTAACCATGAGAGAGACAGTTTAATCAATTGTTTACTATTATGAATTTTTTACGTGTGATTTAAGAAATTTCATTTGCTTTGGCCCACCCAGAAGAAAGCTACTAATTGCATGAAAAGGACGAAATGGTTACAGATTCATTGTGGAAGACATGTTTCACATAAATTGGTCCATTGTATTCAAAGTTATATATATATATATATACCTATTCCATGAAATCACATATCAAGTGCTAACTATTTCAAGTGATTATCAATTAGTACCTAGTGGTATCCTTTAGTTTATGTCAACAATGAGTCAATCAGATTCTTTTGTTGTTCTTGTTTTATCAATGTTATAATTTCAGTTTTATCATCTTAAAATTTCTTTAGGGATGTTGGTATAGTTTGAAGGTTAAGATAGTTTATCTATTTTTTTTTATAAGTGTTTAAATTTATTTTATAAGGATTGGAACATTCTCAAATATGTTCATGTTAATTTTATTAATTATTTGTTAATAAAAAAAATAAATACCTAACTTTTTTAGGTATGTCACCTGCGTGAAAACGTATTTAATCAGTAAAGTACATTTTTGCATTCAATTTCATTCAACTTATAGCTTAAAAATCATTTTATAATGACAATTTTGAAAGCAATTAGAGAAAATTAAAATTAAAGACAATATCCTACATGCAATTAAATTAAAGATAACAATAAGTTAACTTAATAATGTACATAATTCTCATGAAATTTCCTACCCAAAACAGGAGTTATCCTATCTAAGCTATTTTTTTTTATCACAAAATGAATAAATTAAATTAAACGAAAATTGTTTCAACTCTTATATAAATAAATCCAAATCAATTTACATTAGTCAAAACTTAGTTAATCATATAATCAGAGTTCATATTGTAGATTACCAACCAATGTATACATAAAAAAAACTAGATTATATATAGTTTAAGAATTTTCCTACAGTGCAGAAAAAAAAAAAGATTCACATAGTCCATTTCAGTTAGATTTTACTAAACCTATTGCCATTTATTTCTTTGAATCAATCTTCTGTTTTTTGCTCTCCCCTAAGCCATGACACTAATTGGAGATTTGTTATGCTACCCTCATGTTTCCTTATAGAAAATATTTTAAAAAGGCCAATTCTCATAGCATTGTGGAGCATGACACAAAAACCCTATGTGGCAATAGGGGAAAAATGCACAATAATACCCTAAAAAATAATCTTTTACTTGAACTTCCATTATTATAGTTCTAACTCTCTAATAATAGAAGTACATTTTTTGGTTATCCCTCCACCAGCACCTCAAAACCCATTTTTTACATGATATAAAATAAGTACTATATCGGCTAACATTCGCGTTCCGCTTTCTATCATTACAATCTCAATTATTATGACCAATTAATTTTCATAGAGAATAGAAGAGATAACTTTGGACGATCTACTTTATTTGTCAATATCTTCAAATACACCTTATACATCAATAAAAGAACTTTCCAACCTTTGACAAACCTCCTATTTATGTGGATTTTTTCAAAAAGTTAAAAGAATAAGTTTTTTTATTGTCTTTAAAAACCTTTTTTTTGAAGTATAAAGGGTTTGTTTGAAAAAAATTCCACAAGCACTTTCTATTAAAATAATTAGTTTTTTCATAAAATTTGACACAAATGGTAAATGCAACTTATGATTAGTATTCTTACATGAATAAAAGAAATTGACTCTCCATAAGTGGGTGTTATGATCTTTGCATCAACTTTCGATAGCGAATGTTGCTAGTATTGTGTTAAGACGACCATTATATATTAAACATTAATTAATTATAGAAATATAGCATCAATTTGGTTGACTCAAAAGTTATAAAATTTAAATATTTATTAATAAATAGTGTCAGCTGGCAAAATAAAATATATTTTTAATATTAATTTAATTTGTGTTAATTTGGATAATGTTAACGATAACAATATAAAAATATATTCCTACAACACCTCCATCTTCGACAAAATAAAATAAATAAAAAATAGAAAAAAAAGTATAGTGAGTGGAAGAGATGAGTAAGGATAAAGGAGATACTAGTACAAAATTAGTTTTCCACGTCACTCCATTTACGGCATACCAAGAGCTACTCGACATTTTTGTAATTAAGTGCAGAGATCTACGACAGACTTTGTGGGCTTCAACATAAAAAATCTCAGTTACTCCACCATACAATTTAACGCAAAACCCACATGGTCCAACGTAAAATTTCCTACATTAGGTCATTGTACTCCATCTTCTTTGCATTCTACGGTAGCAATACTAGAAAGCTATTTGTTTTCTCCTTCGATGAGCGTTTTAAGCATGTTTCTAGATGTGTTTGAGATGTTTTTGAAAGTTTGAACTAGTTGGTGTGAGTGTTTTATCCTGGTGGATGAGTTCCTTCGATTGAATTATTTTTATGGCTTAAATTGTGTCAATAAGGTAGGTGCTCCATATCTCGATTGTACTATTCAAATTGAAATCATGGTTGTTTTTAGACATCTCAATCACAACAATGCATTAATGTCTCCTTGAATTTGTTTGTTGTGTAATACTTGTGTAATTTAAATTGTGATATTTTGTATCTTTAATTTAATTATTCGAATTCTTTTTTTTATAATGATATTATATCACGATTAATGGATCTTAGGAATAATACAAATTATAGGGACTAATTAATTATTTTAGTCCATTAGACTGACTCAATCTTTTAGTCTCTAATTTATTTAAAATGATATGGATTAAATTATAGGAAATTTATATTGTTTGTATTTGTTGTATTAATTTGATTTAAATTAAGTATCATATTCATGTAGGCATTGAGCAAACCTTAGTTACTGTTTGAGATTTAGTGCAAATGGTTAAATTTGTATTAAATATTGAATTGTTCGATTAGACAATTTGAGAAAACTATTTTTAATAATTTGTTAATACGTACACATTGTAAGTGTCTATATGGATTTTTTAGCCTCAATCCATTTAAAAATATAAGATCATAAAGGTTCAGATCCAACAATATTTGCAAACATGGATGAGTGACTCACAAAGACATATTGACGGGCTCAAGACTTTGAAGGCTTAGTTTTAATGATTGTGTATTTTAAGTTTGAAAAATTGAAAAACTTATTATAGGAGTAAATTTTAAGTTTTTCATTACATTGAATTAGTGTATGACAATTATGACTAACATATGCCTTGACTTTAATTATAGTTGTGGCTAACACAGACATTTTATGTGGAAGGGGCAGAACAAGGTCACTATAATTCGAGTACCCTGAGGTTAGACATCTTTTAATACAATCAATATATGAAATTAATTTGCTTCACTTTTTTGACATTTTAGTATAATAGGCAAGTTGATTTGTTCCAATATAGCTACTACATCATGTACCGGATGAAAGTCATCATTCTGACGAGTATTATGACACTTAGACAAAGATAACACCTTCTGACATGAACTAAAGTGTATTTTATATTTATGAGTATTGCATGATAATGTAAGTGAAATGTTTTATGTCTTCATTGATCAACCTTCCTCCTCCAACAAGTATAGTGTAATTTAGGTTATTTTGTAGTTTTTTTTTTTTTACGTTAGATTAGACCCTTTTTATTCAAATTGTAGTGTTTATGTTTATGTTCTTATTTAGTTTGTTTTTAGGTTAGATTAGACCATTGTTATTGAATTTTTAGTTGAAGTTTATATTCTATTTGGGAAATTTCTAGTATTCAAGTTTTTTTTAGAACTAAAATCCAATAAATATTTTTAAAAAAAGTGCTAAATTTACATTGGATCATTCCGACGGAAATTTGACACACTTTTATCCTCTTAACCTCTCACAAATTTACATCTGACACCTACATGTAAATGTCAAGGTTTTTTTACATCGGGAATTGTGTCTGACATAAATATATGTTACCCACATTCATGTCTAAGCTTTAACTGACGTAAAAAAGTGAAAAATAACATATGTAAATAGCATCTCGTGTGATAGTGAAATGAGGATAATAGTGTGGATGGAACAAATGTTGTGGATGAAAGAAAATTTATTTGAATAAAGGAGATGAATCTGAATGAGAGAGATGATTTGGGTGAAAATAATGAGTGTATGAAGGAGATGAATGTGAATAAAGGAGATAAGGAAAAAAGTTTGGGTGAAGAGGTGCTTGTTGATGAAAAAGATAAGTGTAAAAATTTATATATAGAAAGTGAGAAAGAAAAATAGTAAATGAGAATATTTATTTTTTTAAACCTGATTCTTTAGATTAAAAATAATATAATATTCGTATTTGTTATCATGAACCGATATTGATAATATATAAATTAATCTTTTTCTTAATTGATAACAACTTAAATAAATATAAAAATATATTATATTATATTAGTATGAGTGATATAAATATTTTCATTAGTTTTTAAGAAGTCCAAATGTAATAATATCCTCTTATCTCACGCTAACACACTCTTTTTTCTTAAAAAAATACAAATAATAATACAATATTATTGCGTCTGTTACATTAACATTTAAAAATATCTATTAATAAAAATATATAATATAATAGTGTCATTAACATACATATTTAATTTATATTTATTTTTATTAAAGTCGAATAAACCGACTTTAATATCTCTTTTTACCAATGTATCGATTTTTTATAATGTAACATTTAAATTTATAATAATTTTATATTAATTAAAAAATTATAAATGTGTTGTGGCAGCTTATAGAGTCGAATGATGCTAAGTTTTGAATGTTATTAGCGTTTTCTTGTAGAAAAAAAGAAAAAGAAAAAGAAAATAATATATATATATTAAAAAATTCAAAATACTTTTACTCAAAATTAATTTTAATTCGTGAGAAAGATTTTCCAGAAATATCTATGATTTTTTTTTCAAATATTTCATTTTCATCTCCGACTTTTGAAACTTTCAGAACTTCAAATTGTTTGTTTGTCTGCTTCCCAAAAAAAAAAATCTATATTGACTCTTAGAGTGCTAATTTTGGGGATTCGTAAATGATCCAATTATGGCATGGTCCCATTCCTCTACTCTAATATAATGACGCAAAAAATTTGGCTAATTTATTTCAGAGGCTTTACACTTATTCATTGGTTCTATCAAAATTTTAGAAGAGATTTTTTTTGTATCTTCTAGTATAAGGTGTTTGTGTCACCTTAACAACATTCTGAATTAGAATCCCCTCCTGAGTCATCTCCATATGGATTACCACAATAAGCTCCAAATCACATTAGTTTTTAATTCTTTCTCCACTTTTCCTTCTCTTCACTTTTTGCCCATCCAAATCCTCATATTCCCTTCTTATAACCAATTGGTTTAGCTCCTTCACTGCTTATTGATTTTCTTAATAAATCTCCAGGATTATCAATTCCGTTCAATTTCTTTTTTTAGAAGAAAATAATACAAGAAAAATTCTTATTCACTTGTACCGAACACCAGTCTCAGATCAATGTAACCGACAACCCGAACAACACAATTTCTCTTTCAAAATGAACATCTTCTTTCTTCAATCAGTACCCCTTCCATTAGTTGTAACAAAATCAGCATATTTTTCCTTCTTCCAGTAGTTTAATAGCAGAAAGGAACCCCAATTCACCCATTCCTTTTTCTTAGGATGACTGCACAATCATCTCATACATTTCTCTATAATCCTAGAAGAAAATATTTTGCCCCTTAAATTCTTGTAAAAATTTATACAACCGGCTCTTGAATATGATCACCCGCATAATTGAATCAGGGTTTGTGAGAGCTTAATGCAAGTGGGTTGTGAAGTTCTTGATGAAGTTATGTCAGATGTCAATGTTTAACCATCTTAGGTATCATATTAGCAAAATATAGTATAATGGTGGATGTAATTCTTATTTTACAAACTGATAGAAGATAATAACGACTCTTGAAATTGCGAATGCCCAAACACTTGAAAGCTTTTAGTTTCTAAATTCATAGTTTGCTATCTGGCATGTTTTCAAAAGTTAAAGTTCTTGAAATTTTTGTTTGTAAAGTAAGTGCAGCAGTGTTTCATCTTCGATGAACACGGCACTACTCAAACTTTCCAAACATGCACTAAAGTAAAGCTTTTTACTATTTTAATGTCTGAGTAATTAAATATGTCTTTATACTTTCTTCATGCTAACTCAGCAACCTTTTTTACACTCAATTCTTTTGATGATAGTTACATTAAATTATTGTTTTTAAAATAATCAATCGCAAGATTATATTAAAAGTTACAAACAGTGTATTAAACTTAACATATATAATTTACACGTGTCAAAGTGTCAGTTTAAGTTGTGTTTGGTATTTTTTTATTAAAAATAATAAAAATATTTAAGAGATAACTCAACCTTTATATAAAAATATTTAATTATTCAACTCCTAATTTTACAAACAATATTTATCTAAGTTGTAGATGTTTGTTAGGTGCTATAAACAAAATTCGAAAGTATTTTATGTTAGGTGCTATAAACAAAATTCGAAAGTATTTTATAAAATGTTATGTTTGTCTTGTGTTCATGTTTGTATTCGTATTATGTTTGGTATCCGTATCGAAGTATTCGTGTTGTGTTATATATTCGTGTTAATATCAATACTACATATAGATCATAGATCATCTGAATGTGTTTGCACACACCTCATCTACTTGTGATTGGTCAAATGTTTAAATTCTTAATCATCTAAATGAATCTTAGGTAACAAAGATTTCATATGGCCTTCTTATATAAAGAACAAATTAGGTGAACATAAACAAAACCCTTTTGACATGAGTGGCTAAAACCAAATTAGATAAGGGTATCCAAAACAAACGAGTAATAGTGTTACCCTTTGTCCTACCTTGACATGCTTTGTACGTTATAATCTTCCTTTTTAATAAATGAATTAATTTCAATTACAAGACCTCCTTTACACATGTTCTACTTTTAAATTAAAAAAACATTTTGAATGGGACAAGGTTGGGAGTGGCAATTGCACGCGATCCTTCTAAGTAATTATAAAAAAATATGAAAGACTTTTAGAAGATTGAAAAATCCAAACCAAAAAGAATTGTTAAACTAGAATATAATTTGTGGTCTAGTGGTGCTTGCTTGTCTACATTATATAATCACAACTATAATAAGAGCTTGTTGACCTATTTTCTCTTTGTGGAGGACTTATCTCGTATTGTAATAGGGCTTTTCATTTGCTTTTTTTCTATTGTGATGTGTTTTCTACTTTCATGTGGGATTCCTCACACTTTTGTTCCAAGTCCAAATTCCACTAGGAGTTGGGTGTTGGTGGAGGGTGGCCTATAAAAAAATATTACTATTAATAATAGTAAATCTTAGCAACTCCTATTTAAAAACAAATTAAAATCTCACTGGCTGCCCTAATGTACCCTAACGTTCTCGATGTTGATGTTCTTCTGAAGAAAAAAAAAACTGTATCCATGATTAACGTAAAATAATGTGGAGCATTTTAGGATGTTACAATTCTATTACATAAAAAATTATTACACAGAAAATTTATGTTTACTAATTAACCTTTAAAAATCAAATCCAAACTCAATCTAAAGTCATACACACAAAACGATAATCTTATCAAAGATGTAAAAACATGAGAAAAAATAAACTAATTTGTTACCGTTCCTATAAAGATAATTCCAACAAAATACAAAGATTTTTTTTTATGAACAAAAAATAACAAATAAATATGAATCATTTCATCATTGGTCTAACCTTATACGTACAACAACTATTTTCTTTGCAAGTTTACTAGAAATTGTCAATTCAAAATCAACAAAGTCACCCTAAAAAGAACATCATCATAAAACTAATTTACTCAAACTAACAAACTATCAAAGACTTTTGATCATAAGCAAACAAGTCAACACATCAATACACTAATCAAAAAAAAAAAAAAAAGTAGAAGCAAATTTAGTTGTAATGCAAGACCAAGCCTATAGTTTAGCCAAGGAAACCAAATAAACAATTTCAGAATAATCAATCACTCTACCTTTAAAGATGTGTTTATTTCCAAATATCACTCATAACTTCAATCAAAACACTTTCCCAACAACGTTTACATGGGTTGGGACATTACAAAAATTAAAATGCAAGAAATATGAAACAAAATCAATATGATATACCGATGCCACCCCAAACCAAACATAATACTGATTCCAACTAACCAAATAATTCTACAGTAAAAAAAATAAATATCTTGTTGTCTCATTTTCCTTTTGACAAATACAACAACAGATACAAAAATACAACACATACAACAACAGATAAAAAAATACAAATATGATCTCCAAAAGCTAATGAATCCAACCTCATAGATTCAAAACATAATAATGTTTTCTCTATAATCTATATTCATTTATTATTCACGAGAGAAGTTAAAGTTCTCAAACTTTTTTATGCTGAATGGGTTACAAGAATGATTTTTTTTTCTTAATTAACCTATTATTTACATTGTGAGAAGTTGCATTTGAACATTACAAATGCAGAATTCGTTTCCATAGTTTTAATTCATTATTTTTAAGATGCGGTGATTGAATCACAATTAAAAATTTTAATGTTTATGTCTATATTAATAAAAGTTTCTTGTCTTAATAATTTAAGCGAAAATTTAAAAATATTACTTAAAATATTGTAGTTTTTAATAATTAAGATGATGCATCTTTAAATATCATTATCAAAAGATTATAATAATGTTAGTGGTTTACAAGACCTTACGTTAACCTAAAAGATGATGTTTAAAGCAGAATTTAATACGTACTTAAAGGATATAATATTCAGCCTTAATTTTAACGTGGCTATTTTTTAGGAATTAATGGATACGTGTGGAACAAAATTATGCAGGTTTTTGTCGCCGATAACCGTATACATTTTATGGCAAACTGCATTACGAACCTATTGACTAATTTATATGTTGTTTTTTTAGTTAGGAAATACTTGAAGAGTGTTTTAATCATTATAAAAAAATAAAATAAACATAATATAACTTATAAAATCACAAACACTTACAGAAATATTAGTGTAGGAGGTTTCATGGGTGAACTGGTTGTGTTCTTCTTCACAAATTTTCTCAAGGCTTTCAATGAATAGGATATGTGGAAGGTGTTCTAAAGGTGGGGAAGGGTAGTTGATGTTTTTATTTCAAGAATGCTAAAGGCAAGTAAAGTAAAGGTTAAGCTTTGTCAAGTTCCAAGAAGTGGTAAATGCTTATAAGCTTTGACTAAAAAAAAAATATCAGTATTACTTATAGATTTTTATCTATAAATTTAAATTTGTAGATAAATTTAGCATTACCTACTAATATTACTAAGAATCTGAATTTGCAGATAAATTTAGCATTATTTACGGATATTACTCACAAATATAAATTTGTAGGTAAATTCAACATTATCTACATATTATTATGCATGGATCTCTAATCGTAGGTAAATTTTACATTATTTACAAATTTTACCCACAAATCTATATTCAAAAATAAATTCAATATTATTATTAATATAAATATTTTTAATAACAACATTAAAATCATTAAAAATATAAATAATCTTAATAATAGTGGCCACAAGGTGCTCTTTGAAAGATCTTGATGGAGGGTAGTTCTCTAGCAGTGATGTGTATGGAAAAGGGAAACAAAAGGGAAGGTTGCAGGTTTAATAGAATGGAAGATGGTATAGGTGTACGTCAAGCTGAATGTTGGGTGGGGAACTAGCTGAGGTGTTGAATCTAAAGTTGGGTTTCGGTGCATTATTGGTGCAAGCGTGTGGAATTGTTGGAGCCATAGGTACCATGGTTGCCTTTAGTTTTTGTGTTGCATAATCTGTGAAAATCTGCAAAGTCGATGCTCTTCTGGTGATCCTCAGATGCAACCTTGTGGAGCCTAGGCTTTGGTGTAGTTATGTCCAACAGCTGTTTTATTACAATGGTTAAATAAGATTTGGCCTAGTCATTTAGGCGCAGCTTGCTGCCATGTGCTTCCTTGGAGCACTCTTTAGTTAAGTTACTTTTATGTTTTGACAAAGCAAGTGTCAAAGATGTCTAGGCATTTGTTTTTCTATTTGTTTTCGTTTTGTATCTTTGAAGGTGGATTATGTAAAAGGATTAGAACATATCTGAAGTATCCCTTTTAATTCATTTATTCATTGCTAATAAAAAATATTAATTGTGTAAATTGTGACGAATTTCTTTCGCTAAAAACATATTCATCAGAAAATTGAGTGATTCTAACAGTGTTATTATTGCTTCATCGTTATACCTCCATTGTGCATCACCTGATGTGCGTCAAATCACCTTTCCTGACAAATGTCCATCGTGTTGTCCAAGCAAGTTTTCAACCCTAACATGTTCTAGTAAATGAGGCTTTAAAAACGAACAAAATTGATTTCCCGATGCGTGAGCGATCACTATTTGTAAGGACTTATCCGTGATGTATTGCGCAAGTCCCCCAGGATATAACAAGAACTTCCCAGAGATTTTTGAGCATCAGAACTAGCAAGTTACTCTTAAAAGAGTAAATACCCAATAGAACCCAGAAATATAATAATTAAATAAAATAATAAAGTGAAAAGGGAAAGAGAAGAAGATGAAGGTTGCACAGAGAGTGATATGGGGAAGATGAAGAGGAAAGGAAGCGTAAGTGAGAGATGTGTGTAAAGGAGAATGAAACCCCCTCTTTATATAAGGAGAGGAGCCAAAGATCCGTTGCATCTTTACAACTAAAATCGTGGCACGTTCCATTGACTAGCCGCCAGAAACGGAGCAATCGTCGGAAGATTGGGGAAGACCGCGGAGATAAAGGAACGCAACGAGAGTGAAGGACGTGAACCTTCCCTAAACGTGCTGCCACGATCCAGGGTGTAGAGGGCAACTATGCGCATTAAACTTGGCATATATCTAGTAACCATTTCACTTCCGCGATCTACTCCAACGTCACCGAAAATCGCTAAGGTTGTGCACACACTCAGTTTTCTTTCATTTTTGCTAGTCTTTGTTTTTTACCGTTTTGCAATATATACAGTTTTACAACAATCCCCCACATATTGCAAAAGATAAAACATAGAGATAAAGAAAGAAAAAGAAAAATATTGGGTTTATCTAAGAGGTAATGCATCAGAGCTGGTATAGCAAGTTATATGAACCAAGACACTTAGTATGTGTTAGAGGTTTATCAATCACAATACACCCCCACATTACTTGTTGTTATCAATGTGTTGCGCTACTAGACCATGCGCGTGCTCGGTATTCATGAGTGTTATAGAGATTTTGCTAATATCTCATGCAAGTGACCCCACTTGACACTCATATAGGTGATTTCATCAAGTGTATGCTGCAAATCATACACCACCCATAAGGGATATGAAAATCATTAAAACTTTGTAAATCGTTAAAAATCTTTTACCTCTGAATTTTAACCACAAGATTTATCCTCTCGATAATGCAGTATATAGGACTTTCACACACACCATAGAAATGGACAAAATTGATTTTGAATCAATATTACTGCTAGCAGAACTAACAAGTGACTTGTTTTTACCCATATGAACCTTATTCATGGGATTTCCAATCACAAAGGTTGGGTTTCCATCACTTGTTTGTTTGCAAGTGGCTTAAGTCCCATTCCCCTCGATGTTTCTAAAATCATTGTACCCTTCTAGCACAACGGGAAATCCACTATATTCAATGGCATAATCCATTGTACCTCTCAAGTATTTCATGAGTCTCGCAAGTGCATCCCAATGATCCTGACTAGGACATTGAGTGTATCTACTCAGTCTACCTACAACATAAGCAATATCTGGTCTAGAAAAGCTCATTAAATCCAATAAGCTCCCAATATTATCTGGGCATATTGAGTTTGAGAAATAGATTCTCCCTTGTTCTTCTTTAATTTAGAGTTAGCATCATAAGGGGTACTTACTGACTTAAAGTCATAGTAACCAAACTTCTTAAGAAGTTTCTCAGTGTATTTTTCTTGGGATAGTAATATACTATCTCCCTTCCTTATGATTTTAACTCTTAAAATCACACTTGCTACCCCATGTCTTTCATCTCAAACTTAGATCCAAGAAATAATTTTGTTTTAAAAACTATATCATTGCATGTACCAAAAATTAGCATGTCATTCACATACAAACATATAATGGTGTATTCACCATTTTCATATCTAGAATACACACATTTATCAGCATCTTTGGTAGAAAAACCTTCACAAAGTAAAACATTGTCAAGTTGTTCATGCCATTGTTTTGGTGTTTGTTTCAAACCATACAAAGATTTTAAAAGTTTGCATACTTTTTCCTTTTGACCTAGAACTACACATCCTTCAGGTTGAGTCATATAAATTTCCTCTTCTAGTTCACCATTCAGAAAGGTTGTTTTAGCATCCATTTGGTGAATTACTAACTTATGAAAAGATGTTAAGGCTAGCAACACACGGATAGAGGAAATCCTAGTAACAGGGGGCAAAAGTATCAAAGTAATCTATGTTATGATTTTAGTAAAACCTTTAACAACTAATCTTGCCTTATATTTATCTATGGATCCATCAGGATGGTACTTCTTCTTAAAGATCCACTTACAACCAATGGGTTTTGCTCCTTTAGGCAAATCTACTAAGGTCCTAGTATTATTTTTCTTAATTGAATCAAACTCATTTTTAATGGCCTTATCCCAATGTTTAGCATCAGGAGCACTGTAGCTTCTAAAAAACTTATTGGATCATTCTCCACTAGATAAGTGTAAAAGTCATCTCCAAATGATGTTTCCTTTCTATGTTTTTTACTTCTCCTAACATCCTCACTAAAGGCATCACTAACACTATCTATAAGTTGTTCAGATGTACCACTACTCTTTAGAGGAAAGATGTGTTCAAAGAACTCAACGTTTTTTGTCTCTACTATAGTGTTACATTCAATTATATCACTATTAAGAACTAAAAGCCTATAGGCAGCACTATGTTTTGCATATCCTAAGAACATACAATCAGATGTTTTAGAGCCTATTTTCCTTTTCTTAGGATCAAGTAAAATCACTTTAGCTAAACACCCTCACACTCTTAGGTATTTCATATTAGGTTGATAACCTTTCCACAACTCATAGGGTGTTTTACCAGTTTTTCTATGTGGTATCCTATTTTGCAAAAAACATGCAATAAGCAGAGATTCACCCCAAAAATTACCAGGAGCATTAGAACTAATAAGCATGACATTCATCATTTCTTTAAGAGTCTTGTTTTTCCTTTAAGCTACTCCATTAGACTCAGGTGAATACGGTGGGGTTAATTCATGATTAATACCTTCTTTTACACAATAATCATTAAATAAAACATATTCACCACCTCTATCTGATCCAATTCTTTTAATTTTCTTATTCAATTGATTTTCTACTTCCACTTTATAAGTTAAGAACATGTCAAGAGCTTCATCCTTATGTTTAATTAATACACTTTGGTGTATCTAGAAAAATCATCTATAAAAGTTACAAAATAATTTTTACCACCTCTAGACATTGTTTGTTTTAAATCAGCAAGGTTGGTATGAATTAAACCAAGAAGTTTAGTTTGACATTCTACATAGTGACATGTTTTCTTCGTTATTTTAGATTCTACGCATACATCACATTTACTATTTTGTTTGTCATGCATGTTGATTAATCCTAGTTGTTGCAATTTCATAACATACGAAGAATTCACTCTAGCATGCCATATATCATACGAGTCAACAATATAAGCAGAAGATTCAAATTCATTCATAACATCAGAAATGTTCAATACAAAAAGACCTTGATCATAATATCCCTTTCCCACAAAAACATTTTTTTTGTCATAACAATCTTGTCAGATTCAAATGACACTTTAACCCCAACTTTGCTTAGCAATGCCACAGAGATCAAATTAATTCTAATTGATGGCACATGTAGCACTTCACTAAAAGCTAGAGTTTTATCAGATGTGAGCTTCATAAGAACTTTTCCTTTCTCTAGCACATGAGTTGTCCTGGAGTCACCCAGATAAACTTGTTTTTCTCCATCCCCACACTTGTGTAGGAGGTAAACACATTTCTGTTTGCACAAATGTGTCTGGTAGTCCTAGAGTCTACCACCCATTTGCTCACATTTGTCACAAGATTTACTTGTGAAACGACTGTCACAGTTGTATCTTCCCCTTCGGCTAGATTTGCCTTAGGAAGGTAGTCGTTTTTTGTCCTATGTCTGCACTGAGGTGCATGATGACCTGGTTTTCCACAGACAAAGCAATTACCCTTTTTCTTGAAAGTGGAGTTCTTTCCATTGGGACAAGAGAATTTATTATTATATTTCTTTTTTTTATCAGATTTTTTCTCGTACCTTTTTTGAGCTGGTATGTCTTCTACCATGTTTGCTTTGGCAGACAAAGTTTAGGCCTTTGCAGCAACGAACTCCTTCATGTTTGTGTTTTGAATGATGATGTGGGTGATCAGATCTAATAGTGACATATGTTTGTGCCTGTGCTTCAGTTGTTGTTTGTAATCCGTCCAAGATTGTGGAAGTTTTTCGATCAAGAGTTCGGAAACGAATTCATCCGGCAAGGTTATGCTTTCGGTTTTGATATCTTCAAGCAACTCTTGATATTCGTTTATCTAGGTTTTGATGTCTTTGTTTTCGATCATCTCCCAGCGGTAGTAGTTTTCGATTACAAACCTTTGTTTGACGATGTATTCGGCAGTGTATTTGAGGATAAGAGAATCCCAAATATCTTTTGCATTCTTATAAAAAGCATAGACATCAAACAGATCGTTAGATAACACATTGAGTAAGGTGAAACGACATACCTTATTTGCATGAATCCAATCATCAACTTGTTTCGCAGTCGTGCTTGAGTCGGGTTTATAAGTTGTAAGTGCGAGAGCAACTTCATACATGTCCAATTGGGTGGACACGCGTTCTTGCCAGCGTCGGAAATTTTGACCGGTGAAGACTTCAATTTTCGAGACATCCGGAAATGGTTTCGCAAAAATGGTTTGCGTTGCGGAAACGATGTTTGACGTTTCTGGAGTAGCGTTGTTGGTTTTGTCATCGTGTCAGCCATAAGTCCTTACGATTGTAGTAAATGAGGCTTTAAAAACTAACAAAATTGATTTCCCGAGTCGTGAGTGATCACTGTTCGTAAGGACTTATCTGCGGTGTATTGCGCAAGTCCCCCAGGATACAACAGGAACTTCCCAGAGATTTCCGAGGATCAGAACTAGCAAGTTACTCTTAAAAGAGTAAATACCCAATAGAACCCAGAAATATAATAATTAAATAAAATAATAAAAGTGAAAAGGGACAGAGAAGAAGATGAAGGTTGCACGGAGAGTGATATAGGGAAGATGAAGAGGAGAGGAAGCGTAAGTGAGAGATGTGTGTAAAGGAGAACGAAACTCCCTCTTTATATAGGGACAGGAGCCAAGGATTCATTGCATCTTCACAACTGAAATCGTGGCACGTTCCGTTGACTGGCTGCTGGAAACGGAGCAACCGCCGAAAGATTGGCGAAGATCGCGAAGATGAAGGAACGCAACGAGAGTGAAGGACGTAAACCTTCCCTAGACGTACGGCCACAATCCAGAATGTAGAGGACAACGATGCACATTAAACTTGACATAAATTTAGTAATCGTTACACTTCCATGATCTACTCCAACGTCACCAAAAAATTGTTAGAGTTCTGCACACACTCTGTTTTTCTTTCATTTTTGCACCGTCTTTGTTTTTTACCGTTTTACAATATATACAGTTTTACAACACATATATATGTGGATCAAGTTACATACAGTGCGATTCAGAATATTATAGACAAAACATGCTAATTAGAATCTTGTCCGTATTTGTGTGAGAGAAAAAAACGTCTATCAAATTCACTTGATAATCTTATAACTTTAAAACGTTGGATAGAAATATACTTAGTGCACACTAAAAGTAATCGTAATGCAACCTTATATTTTTGTATCATTTTTTAAGACACTTGATATTTTAAATATAAGCTCATGCACATATTATTTTGACACAAATCCCACTTTGGTAATTACGTTTATATAACAGAAATACTTTATTTTATAATTATTCTAAAAAGTACCAATGACACCCAACAAAAAGAAGTGCGTGGAGTATGGATGATATCAAAATTTATTCTAAAATTTGAATATATGGATTTAATCATCTTAAAAGATTAACCAGTGTATCATTTATGTAATAAATTATGGTTTCACTCAAATTTAATTATGTATATATAAAAGATTAGGTGGAACTCCTAATATAAATAAATTTCAAGCCATTAAAGTTGTCACTCATTCATTGCTTTAATCCATACACACCAATTTCACCTGTTGACCAATGAATTTTGAGAAGCATTAATTAATTAAAGGAATAATAAACGCTAAAAATTAAGGACATATACAATATTTCTTTGTATCCTCACCTTAACAAATATCTCCTATACCCCATCAATTTCCAAAAAAATTATTTTACATATTTTAAAAATAACTTTTGAATTCTTTTTTTAAGAATGTTTCTTGGACATACTTTTCGGAATTCATAAAATATATTTTTG
Organism: Phaseolus vulgaris; assembly: GCF_000499845.2. NCBI lineage: Eukaryota > Viridiplantae > Streptophyta > Magnoliopsida > Fabales > Fabaceae > Phaseolus > Phaseolus vulgaris. Next base: position 11,057,929 of record NC_023753.2, read on the forward strand.
GAAAACAATTTCTAGAACAAAACTTTTGGAATAAACTTTCCATAACATATTATATATGTTTAGAAATATGTTTTTTGAAATAAAATTTTCAAAGTATGTTCTAAAGTATGTTCTAGAAATTTTTTTCCAAAATATGACGAATTAGATTGAACATTTTGAATATTTGACCTTGATGGAATGTATAAAAAAAGAAATTTGATGAGATACAGGAATAAACACTCTTTAGTATTATTGCAACCAGAACTAATTATATTTTGATTTTTTATTATTGTGTAGTACTATGTGTTGAAAATCTTTTCCAACCTTCTTTCCTTAATATTGTATATTTATAAATACAGATTTATATTTTATTTTATGATCTATTTTAATATTGTTTTTCTTAATATGTTTTCTTATTTACTCACAATAAGTTATTATTATTAATCTTTATTATGAGATACTCCAAACTATAAAGAACTTTTTTATTTTATTTTATTTTATTTATACGGTCCGCAGATCAGCAGTTATTCACGAAGGACCAAACATATTAATCTACAAATTAATTATATGTTTTTTTTTAAAAAAATTTAAATTTGAAAGTTTCTTAAATATTCTCAAGCAACAATTTTTAAAATCAAAGATAACCAAAAAGAATATGATAATAAAGTATAAATAATAGAAGAAAAAAAGATAAAAACTATTATACCACCTCCATTTATCTAAATGTACATTTTCAATCTTGAAAATCAAAGTTGTATATACATTTCGATAACATGCAACACATTAAAAAATGAACGTTTCTTAAAAACCTATAAAAAATAATAACATAAGCGCAGAAATCTACTACAACACAACTCTAAGCTTTAAGTATTATAAAAAATACAAAAAAGAAAAGTTTGGAAATGTAACATCCCTAATTTTTTATTTTTTATTTTATGTGTGCAATATCTAATTAACATATAAACATATATTGTTTTCTCATATTTGTATCTCAAAATATATCTCTCCTCATAGGGATTTAATATATATATCCAAAAAGTTTTAAAAAAAAAACAAAGCAAAGCATTCAATTTAAAACTATCTAATCCTTCTGCTGCTCATTGAGGAGCTCTATTACCTGCAATCTCATATGCTCCCGTGGGAATACACGATCATCACAGTTAGAGAAACAACACAACCAAATAACAGGTAAGCTAGCCATAAAACACAAAATTCTATAAAATTTCACTTTGAAATTAATAAAACATAAATCATAAGTCTTATACAAATTCTCAAATCATCAAATGTCCTACAAATTCTCAAATCATCAAGTGTCATACAAATTCTCAAATCATCAAGTGTCATACAAATTCTCAATTTCATCTTTCAAATGTCAGACTTCCACTGACTCATATAACATAGACACTTGACTCTACTTCCGGAAGACTCGTGCGTTGACTTAGACTCAGAGATCGGCACCTGTCATACTATATCATTGTGAAATCCACACAGCTATGCGCATATATAATCTCAATATCATCTCTCTCCTAGTATGACAGGGTTAACTCATATAACAGGTCAAGTTAGTTATCTTTCAAACAACTTACCCATTCATATGAACCTCCTTCGACTCTCACCACCTGAATAACTTCATCTATATGATTCCATTATCTCAGTAGAGTCAGGATATCTCCTTCTAGACGAATCCCTAGTCAATGCACATCCTAAACAATCTTAACACGGTATTTTCTTTCCTGAAAATACTATGTCTTGATCTTACTTTCACATCATTGCACACTTCTTTTAACACATCGATACTCCATACAATCATAACATATAAATTAACTTTCTAATAATCCAAATATATCCAAAAAGTTATTTAACAATAGTAATCTAAAATAAACTATGCTAAAATAATAAAAGTAGCAATATTCATATATGTATACAAAATTTTGGTTTGAACGAAAATATTTTAGGTTGTTCGAAATCACACCAGAGAGCACCCAGAAATTTTGGTTTGAACGAAAATATTTTAGGTTGATCGAAAACACACCAGAGAGCACCCAGATTAACAAAGACTCTGCTATAGCTAAAATTTCTCTCATCAACATCAAACAACCAATACTCAACAACATTATAATTGTATAACAGCAACCATATATCAAATTTCACCTTCAATCTTCTAACCTAGTGTTCTATTGGAAATTAAGGCTAGCTTCCCTTACCTGAAAATTAGAAGATGTTCAATAAGAGCTCCAAAACCACCAAGAACCCAAAGGTAACTTAACCTGTAACACAGAGTCCTAATAAAAAATCTAACTATATCACTAAGACCCTGAGCTAACAGAGATTAACCCTGAAGCTAAAAGGGTCACATGCAAGCAAGGAAGAAAACAACCTAACAAGTTCCAAATTTGACTCAAAGAGAAGAGCAAAAATGAACTTACTCTATCAGAGATTCTGATCGAGCAGTCTTGTAGTACTCACTGCCAGGAGTCTGATGGTGGACTCTGATCGTCGAACAAATGAACGAGGAAGTCAGAATTGTAGAGAGAAGGGAGAGGAAAGGAAAAGAACTTTCTAGAGAGATGGTGGTTCTTTTTAAAATGAAACCTGAATAACTGAATTTCTATTTATATGCCCTTTTCATTTAAAATTATTCAGGAATCATTTAAAATATACCACTTCTACTCTAAAGTAATTTTCTAGATCCTTACAGGAAATATATCACATGTATTGTGATTAAATTTCATAAAATTAATCACGAAAAGATTCTAACAAACTTATAAAAAAAATATTACTAGTTCTATTTCAAAGAAAATTCTTTTATGTTGAAATGCTTTGATTCTTGAAGTAAATTCTTTTATGTTATAAAATGCTTTGATTCTTGAAGTAAATATAAGAGGGCTTCTCACAATATGTTTCACTTTTTTAAAATTTATTATTTATTATTATTTTTTCAATAAAAAATAAAATAAATAAATTGAAATATTTAAGGTGTCTCAACCTTCATTAAAAAAATAATTTATGTTCTAAAAACAACTTCTACAAATCCTACACTCTACACAAAAATATTTTCTTTACCATAGTGCCTCCAATATATAGGATTCCTACTAGGCTCTTAAGATATTTGAATGGATGAATGTAAATAAATTATGATTATCTCATGCATCTCTTTTTGATAAGTTAAGCCCATCAAGCTTCGTTGAGCTTAGATTTTCTTTTTGCAGGGAGTTCTTGTTGGGCTGGAGCAATGTAACTTTGATCTGAAATGTTTTTTGAGCATTCTTTTTCATGTGTTGATTTTCTTTGGGTTGGAGTACATTCTTCTGCATGGAAGCAACCTCTTCCAACAAGACTTGCGATGTTTTTTGAAGCAGTGACCGCATGAGCTTTAGTCATCAGAACTGCAGTATATCTTTTTGGTTTGAAGGTTTGTGTTGAGGATGTTCATAAGTTAGGTTTCCTTTGCTTCTTTAATTAGGCAACTTGTTTGTCTTCAAACTATTGGTGGGTTGGGTGATGCTTTCTTTGTGAAGGTTTTGAGATCACCTTTTTCCGTTTTAGTATGTTTGTAAAAGGGTTGCAGTGCTCTTACTACTCTCACTTATATTCTTCTTTATAGCTGATAAAAAAAAAAGAGGTTATGACTGGTATTATTTTCTTCCCATGTCTTTAGTTAAGCTATTTGCACTGTACAAGAATATGAATTGAAAACTCAAGTAAGAAAAAAATTATACTAAACTTTTTCTGTATATATATATGAAAACACTACAAGAAAATCATTAAATAAAAACAATTTTAGAGATAAAAACAATTAGTTGTTATATTAACTAAATTAGATACTAAAAAAAATTTTGGTATCTAAATTAGTTTTTATTATTGATAAATATTTTCTAAATTGATATTTAACTAACTACCAAAGTTTTAGCTACCAATTACTTAGATTTTAAAGTTGGTAGCTAAAATATTGGTAGCTAATTAGATACCAATTTATCAATAATAGAAACTAATGTAGATATCAATAATTTTTTAGTCTCTACACTAGTGCAAAAAAGACTTATTTCGACACTACATTTAAGGCGCTTTTACGGCCAGACGTCGTCTTTCAAAACGTGGTGACATTTTTTAAATTAAATTTCTCTAAGAGGACAACTATTTGGTAAAGTTGCCTTCTTAAGAAAGTGCTTGGTGTAAGATGGCGGCTGTGAGGTAAAACCGCCTTTTTAAAAGAAAGTGTTTTGTCTAAGAAGGCGGCTTTATCTCATAGCCGCCTTCTTACACCAAGCGCTTTGTTGTAAGAAGACGGTTTTACCAAATAGTTGTCCTCTTAGACTCTTTTTATTACCCTAACTTAGAGTACGCCAGTTACGCTTTCATACTTCCTTTATCTTTGACGCTTCGTTTTCTCTTCTGCTCTGTGCTTCTTCTTCGTTTTCCTCAAGTCATTGTCTTCTTCGAGCCATTGTGTAAGTTTCTTTCGAGCTCTCTGCTTTTTCTTCACCATTGCTTTTTTTTTTCTCTTATTTGTTTCTTTTCTCCCATTGTTGTGAAGGTTCTTCGTCGTTCCTACTTTCATTGTCTTCCACGTTGTTCTTTGAGTTTTTGTTATTCCTCCATTTGGTTCTTCACCGCTGCCACTAGTCCGCCACTGCCATTGCCACCGCTCTTCACCATCATTGTTACCTCTTCATAGACATCTATTCTAACCTAACAACTAACATATTATATAATAATGCATATATTAATTATAAATTAATAATTAACATAGGGAGGTGTAAAAGAGCGGTTTTTACCATAGTCACCCTCTTTGTTTGAATCTAAGAAGGCGAGTCGCCTTCTTTGCTTTAGGACATAATGTTGAAGATGGCTGAAGCTCATCTCTATCCAGTCTTAGTGTGTTTGATGTAGATGTTAGCTAGGTTGCTTTGTAGGTTGTTGTATGTCTTAGATGATCTCGTCCTTTAAGGTTGTGTGTATTCAAGTTTGCCTTTTGCTGCATGACCCATCCTAGATGCCAAATCAAGGTAGTAAGATCAAGCTCAAGATATGGTTAAACGGCTTTGGAAAAGCTTTTTAAAGTTTTCTTAAACGGTTTGATTCAATACAAAAATAAATCTGTTTTATTGAGAAGCAATCGGTTTATTTCTTTTCTGTTAAAGGCTTTTCGAAATTCTGTTAGGGCACCAAAGGTACAGCTCAGTCTGTTATTTCAGTTAAGCTGAGTTGGCAACTTTATCATCTTTTAACCTGTTGTTTTTCAAAATCAATTTGTTGTTTTGCTAACTGCTCTGTAACTGTTTTTTTAAAAGTGGTTAGAAATTGTTCTCTATAAAATAAAATGTCCTTCTCACGTAAAGGGATGCTGAACAATCACAGTTTTAACAGAGATACAACATTCTGTGTGTGAGAAAGTGAATTGAAAAGGTTTTGCAAAGGTTTTTCAAAAGTGAAATACATGTGAGCTTGTTCTTGAAGAACCTTGTGCTGGTACTGTCTTGGAGCAAATAGAACAACTGGTTTATGTTCTTGCAACATTGTTTCAGGTGTAATCTTTTCCTTATTCACTCTTGTATTGGTTTTGAGCGTTAGTCAGTCTGGATAGGGTTTCTTGGAGTGCAAGGTATGCTGGAATAGTGTTTTTCAGCCTTGATAGTTGAGGTTCTTGAAGGGTTCAAGAACTGTTGTGTGTTTGTAATTGATTGTATCAGTTTTTAGTGGATTACACCTTGGAGTGAGGTGAACTGGACGTAGCTCTTGATGAGTGAACCAATATAAAAATTCTTGTGTGGTTCTTCTCTCATCCCTGCACTTAATTCTGTAATTTCACATAATCTGTCAAGAAAGGAATCTGTTATATTGAAACTAAATCTGTTAATTATGGACCTGGTTAGATCTGCTGTTCTAACTTGTTAATCAACCCTTCAATCATAAATCAAGTTGCAGTGTGAATCTGTAATAAGATAAGAAGGGTAAACTGGTTCCTTTAACTAAATTGTGACATTTGGTTCATTACTCTAGATGGCTTATGTTAAGTAAAAATTGATTAATTTTGTACCTTAAACTGCAACTTTATAAATAGTGAAGGTTAATCAATTTGGTTCTGGTATTGCTGCTGGTTGATCTAAAATGTGCTGATCTTGTTTTAATTGTGTCAGATTCATCTGTAAAAACAATCTGTTCCTTTTAATATCAATATGTTCTTTTCACCTCTGTTACATAGTAAATTAGATTGTTTGCGAAAATTTGATAAGCTCAATTCACCTCTCCCCTCTTGATCTTAAACACTGCTTAACTCTAACACATAAGACTACACGCTGATCAAAAGCGGCTAGAAAGCCATCGTTGTTAAACTTTTCTACACTAGTGCAATTATTATTTTTTGTATCTAAAATTTGTTTCTATTTAGTGAGTTTCTAGTTCTGAAATATTTGAAATGAAAGTAGCATGTATAATTAATTTTGGATAACACCATAATCAATTACAAATATGTTAATATTTTATTTGTAATTATATTTGTTAGATAATTAAAATTAAAATATTAAATTAAATTAAATTAATTATAATTATTTTTAATATATTATTACTTAAAAATGTTAGTTTTGAGTATTAAATTTTGTGATATTTTTTATTTGATATAAAACTTATTTTAAATTTAATTTATATTTTTCAAATATTATTTTATTAATTATTTTATGAATATATCACTATATATAAAAAAATGTATCACATCAATTAAATCAATTATATTGCTATAGTTATTTTTCTTTACTTTCTATTTTTTCTTTTCGCAATATTTTTTAAAAGCTATCATGTTAGACATCATTATGAAACTTAACATCTCAGTTAGGTTGATCCCTCAAGTTTCAACAATCATCTACCACCACATGAAAAAAATATTATTAAAAAAATGAGAAAAAGAAAAAGAAAGGAAATGCAAGCAAATAAGAAGAGACTAGGCCAAAACCCATAGAATAAAACCTAAGAAAAACAATACTTAGGTAATCTAGACCTATTAGTAAAGAATTCTAAGAATAGACTAGATGGAAGCCTATTATACCAATGAAATTGTTCTCTATGAATAAAATATAAGTTAGCAAGCTTGTCAGCGCAAGCATTGCCTTCACAAAAAATGTGAGAAATTCTAAATCTGATTTTTCCATGATAATCAAGGCTTTTGTTCCACCTATTATGAAGAATCCAAGGAACATTAGTTCTAGCAGTAAAAGCAGCACAAACCAAGGCAAAATCACATTCAAGCTATAAACTATAAAAACTCATATTTTTAGCTTCTTCAATGGCATGAATAACTCCATAGAACTCAGAAACCAAAACATTTTGGATATCAAGAAATGTAGAGAAACCACCAATGAACTCCCCCCTCCCATACTTCCACAAAAAATACCACCACAAGTAGCAAAACTAAGAGAACCCCTAGCAGCCCCATCAATATTAATTTTAACCTAACTAGGGGAAGGAAACTCCCATTTAACAAGAAGAGGATTAAGAACTTTGCCACTACGAGTATTGATATCAAAGAACTTAAGCATAGAGAATTCAAACATATCATTCCTTATGGGGATTTTAGACGAATTACCCACTAGGCAAGTGAAGTCTTTAATGGTGGAAATGGCCTTAGAAAGATAATCTTAGCCATAAATCTAGCATAATTTCTCATACATCATATGATCCAAATAGGTAAGGTAATCACAACAAGTTTAATCAAATTAATCAAAGGACTATCATCACTTTTAATAAAAGAAATGAGGTCATCCACATTAGAGAAATGAACATTAAGAAAAAAAATTGAATCCAATTCAAAATATGCAAAGCATGAGGACGTTCAAAAAATAAATGTTGAATGGATTCTTCTTGCTTTTCACAAAGAGTACACATAGAGCATGTATGAAACCTATGTGTTGAATGTGTTGGTCAATAGGAAACCTCCCATGAAAAACTTTCCAAAGTACCAGAGTTTTGGAATGAAGAATATATTGAGACTAAATGAGCTCACCCCAACCACAAGGAACTTCTAGATCCAAGAAAAAATTCCTAACAAATTTGAGAGTGAAATTACCAGAGTCTTCTAGAGTCCAATTGGGAGTATCCTTCTCCTACCTAATAATGATATTTAAAAAAAATGATTTGTTTGTTGAAGAGTCAAGGGAATAATCCAATTACTACAATTCCAGTCTTGGGAAACTGTATTCACCAGAGAACTTCTATAACCATCAGGTACCTCTGCAATGGTTAATAAACAGGTAGAAGAACATCATTAATCATTCCAAAAATAATATCAGTACATTTATCAACAGTCCAAGAGGTATGCTCAAGAAGAGTGTCATCCCAGTCCAAATAGAAGAGGATCTATAGGCCAAGCTGAGTTGATACTTACATTTAAGAACTCTAGCTTTCAGGAGAAGAAACCAAGGCTTATTACTATAAGCAAAGTTCCAAGTAAGTTTGAGAAGATAAGCATTATTCTCATACTTTAAGTTATTAATCTTCAATCCTCTATTCTCAAAAGGAGAATTAATCTTCATAATGTCACCAATCTAAATGAAATTTTTGCTCCATTGCTCAACTTGCTTAAGAAGAGAAGTAGGTCATTTATACACATTAAAGTTATAAGCAAGGAAACTAGTAACCACATTATTAACCAGTTGGATCTGACCCATCATGCTAAGAGATTTCCCTTTTTCAATATGCAAGCTTCAATTTGACTTTATTAGCCAATGGTTGAAGAAATATGAGCTTGGGAGTACTAACAAATATAGGGCACCCCCTAAATAGTTAAATGGTAAAGAGAACTAACTGCAAGAGAGATGTCTTTGAACCTTTGTACTGAATCTTGCAGAATTATCCATGAAGAATAAGCTACTTTTAGAATTGTTCACATACTGATCAAAAAAATCACCATATTTTAATACTTAAATTTTTAAGAGACTTATTATCCACTCTACAGAAAACAAATATATCATCAACATATATATTATGATAAAGAGTGATATAACCTTTAAGGCTAGCCATATGCAAAATCTTCTTATCATTCACAAACTTAGAAATATCTCTGCTTAGAACCTTCTCCGCAAGACAAAAAAGTAAGGGAGATAAAAGATCACATTATCTCACACCTCTACTACAAGGAAAAAAGCCTATAGAACTTTCATTTATCCTAATAGAAAGCATAGTTGATCAAATAATTGTACTAATCCAACTGAAAAATGAATGATGGAATCCAAAGTCCTTCAATACCAGCAATAAGAAAATTCAACTTAGAGTATCAAAGACTTTATGAATATCAACTTTATAAATCACATTGCCTCCTCTGACCTTTTTAGAAAGCATGTTAATAGCCTCATAAGCAATACCAATACAATCATGAATTTGTATGCCCTTCACAAACCCATATTGATTAGGAGAAATGATTATTAAACCCACCATAACAAGCCTATGCCAGTATTTTAGAAATGATCTTAAACTTGAAATCATCCAAAACAATGGAACTGGAATCTTTAATGGAATCAACACCTTGAATCTTAGGAATGAGGGAGACCACATTGTTATTCATCCAAGGAAGAATCCAATTTTGTTTAAAAAACTGCTAAACAACTTTGCAAACATTTGTCCCAACAATCTCTTAGCAAGAAGGACAGAAAACATCAACAAAATCATCAAGACCAGGGGCATTATTACCATTAAGATTAAAAACAACATTCCTAATTTCCAAATCATCCAAACATTTAATCAGCATAATATTCTCCTTAGAAGAAACCATATCAAGAACGCATGTACCAATGAAATCATTTGTATTACCAGTAATGTAAGCATTATGATTAGAATCAACATAGGTTTTTGTAAAAATCCAAAATATGATCCTCGATGAGCTTAGGATCCTCAATAACAAAATTTTCATCTCGTAATATATTAATCCCATTAGAATTATTTCTTTTTTTTACCACCGCATGGAAAAAAGCAGTGGTTTTGTCCCCATCTTTAAACCAGAGCATCCTAGCCTTCTCTTTTCAAAACAAGTATTAAATATGAAGGGCATGATCAAACTCCTCTTTAGGAGTCTTCTATTGACAAATAAGAGTTCAATGACATGTGGACTAACACTCTCTAATTTTTGCTGCATATCCAAGAGGGAGTTTTGCTTAAGAATCACTTCATTTTGAAAATTACCAAAAGAAATTTTATTTTGAGCTCAATTTTCAAACTTTTCAATTTATGTTGCAAAATATAGATAGGGTAACCAACAACAATATTTTTCCAAGAATCATGAATAAGCTCCATACATGTTTTATCCTGAAGCCACATATTAAAGAACCTAAAAGAGCTAGTCTTATGTAAACAATTACTAAAACAAAGACTAGTAGAAATAGGGGATGATTAGAACAATTTCTAACGAAAACTTAAAAAATCTCATTTTTACTTTTTTCTTTATCTCATCTTCTAATCTGAAAAAAAAGAGTATTGGTGTTATGGTTCCTACTGGTTGACTCGCTTTGCCGGTTGACTCGAACGGCAGCCTTTAGCCCTTCTATCTCCACCTGAGAATCGTGCTTCCTTGATCAAGAATCCTCTCACCTGCAAAGACAAAGGGGCGCCCTAGCGGCCGTTTGCACTCTGACGCTCAAGCCAATATTAGCGCAAAGAAACACCAAGAGTGTATATTAGCTTCAGTCTTAGAAACTGTGTACCTTGCTAGGGTTCTTGGCACCCTTTATATAGGTTAAAACTAGGGTTTACCTTGATGTTGTATTTAGGGTTCCCTGGGGAACGTCCTTGCGCCACTATTTGCATAATCCTAGCGTCTCTAGCACATGAACTTCCCTTAACTAGAGTGCAACGAATAACAGAGTGGCCGCTTGGGTACCAACTTGTGCACCTAATCTCTAGCGTCATTTGCTTTGTGGGTGCCATAAGTATTCACGTGCCATGCATGCAGCCTTTCTTGAAAACCCTAACCCTAATGGGCTTTAGCGCCTCCCAAGATTATTCATACGTTTCGCGCCTTCATACGCTATACACACCACGTGCATGGATCATTCGTGACTCAGGCTTCCCACATATCTCATGTCTTAACTGTTAACTTAGCATAACTCTAGGGCCCACCTTACGTGGCCTTATACAACGTTCAAAACACCGATGTCCGATCTTCTCCCTCTGCTGGTGAGGTTCGATGTCGATCTCCAACATCGGGGTCTATGATACCAATGTCCAAAGACTAACCAATGCCCTGATAGGTGTGTTTGGGATCCACCTCACGTGGCCCCTTCCATTACCAAGCATCATTGCGTGATGTCTGAGGTCAGTATCTGAGTCGATAACCGAAGACTGGTCACGACAGTTATGACCTTATATCCTCTTCAGTATTAATGTTAAGTTAGATATTTGTTGTTTGTTGTCTAATGACGGGATCAATAGGTAGTGGGCTACTTTTGTTCTTATCAATGTTGGAAACCTACACTGAATGATTATATTATCAAAATAATATATATATATATATATATATATAATTAAAAACCATCCTTATCTAACAAGAAAATTTAGGAGTTAAATTAAACCCTAAAGACAACTCCTCTTATTTCATCACGCAAAGCTATTACTTTTAGGATTCATAGTAGAAGATGTTATTTTTTTATTTTAAAATACTTAAATTAGTCTATAATTCTTGAAATGTTACAGAAAATAGCATAACTTGTAGTCCTTAATGTCATTTCCCTCCCTCCAACACTGTTGTCAGATTAGATTGCTTATAGATTTTAGTTTGTACGACATTGCTGGAATAGCCAAATTTAGGAACCCAAGCAATAATTATCTGAAGCGAAGAAGGTGAAGATTTATCCATGTTAATTTAGAATAGTTACAAAAGTTTATAAGTTATGTAACAGTGAATCAATAATTATTTCCTCACTTCAAAATGTTTATTCATTTTAACAAGATCATCCTGAAAATGCGCTTCATATATATGTTCCGTTACAAAAATATTCTCCAATCATTAATCTCTATTGTTCTCCCTTAGTTGATTAAAATAATACATCCACCTCTTATGGAATTGAAATATATTTAGATAAATTTTTCCAAAAGCACTTTTAAAATAAAATAAAATGAGGAAAGAAGTTTTAACCATTACACCAATCAAGTTTTGTTGTCATGTTATAATTATTGTTATACTTATTAGTATGATTATCAATTTTAATATAATTAATAATATAAAAATTATTAATAATATTCATATATTTAATATCATTTATATTATTAATTTCATTAATATTATTAATATTAATATTATTCATATTAGCCATCTCACGAAAACAACTACTCCAGTTTTAGATATTCACAAACATACAAACATGAGTTTTTGAGTAATGTTGAGGAGAGGTGTAATCCTAGGGTTACATATGTGATGGATCCATATTATTTAATTATCTTATTTTATTTAACAATAAGCGTTGATTATATATTAACTTAAATATAATTATAATTATATTTTATTATTTATTTAAATATATTATAAGGTCCACAATAAAATAATAATTTTAATTGTATATTATATATTATATATTATGATGTTAATGACAAACTTCACAACATATTTTTGTAAGACAACATTGATAAACCTAATTTCAAAGAGAATAATTGCCTTTTTCTCATAATAAGTCTAAATACTAACATCTTATTCGTATCTTAACTCTGAGATATTTGAAGATATACCTTCTTTCAACATATGTGGAGAACAATACATGATAATTGATTTAGTTATAACTTATATCTTTCAACATATGTGGAGAACAATACATGATAACTAATTTAGTTATAACTTATATCTTTCAACATATATGGAGAACAATACATGATAACTAATTTAGTTATAACTGACTAAATTATAAGTTTCAAACTTATTTTTGAATATTTTAACCAATTATAACTAAAAGCCTACAAATAGAGATTGATTCATTATCCTCTATATTTATGCATTTATACATAATAACAAACTTTGTACTTAATCATTTATATTTTATAATTATATTTTTTTTTAAAAAGAGATAAAATTTTATAAATAGTACAAGTTTATATCATTTATAAAGTATGAAGAAAAAAGAAGAACATAGTCAATGTTTTTAATTTTATCATTTATATCATTTATAATTTTATGAATTCTGATTATATGTTTTCTTTATCACTTTAACACATTAGTTGTATAATTTCTTAAATTGTTAATGTATTGGTCGGTATTAGACGAGTCAATCACTCGATCTTAGTAACCGACCGATCGTGTCAAAATAAGTATTGTAATTATAAAGTGACACAATGAAAGTAAAATTGTCTCTTTAATAAAAGATTATGGGTTCAAATTTAAAATAGACAAAATTTAATATTTTTTCACAATTACTAGTGATATAATAATAATGAAGTTGGTATTATATGATATTTTATATTAAATAATCATTATTAATTTATAAAAATTCAATAAATTTTTTATTAATTATATTTTTATTGAAAGAAAAATAAATTTATCATATGATATTTTACATTAATAAATAACTATTTATAACATGTATATTTTTTACTTTTAATAAAAATTTAGTGACAACTTAAAAATAGTCACAAGTAATATACAAATAGTGACAACTTTAAATATAGTCACAAGTAATATACAAATAGTAACAACTTAAAATATAGTAACAACTAATATACAAATAGTGACAATTTAAAATATAGTCACAACTAATATACAAATAGTGACAACTTAAAATATAGTCACAACTAATATACAAATAGTGACAAATTTTATATATAACACTATTAATTGCATTATCACAAAATAAAAATAATATTGACTTATGAAAAATAACATCATACCTTTAAATATAAAATAACATAAATTTAATAGGTTTTTTTCGTATTTATGACACATTATTATTGATATGAACATTGTAATAATTCTAAAGTGGTATAGTGGAAATAATGATTTTTTTTTCATTCAAGGGTTTTGAGTTCAAATCTAAAGTAGAACAATTATTTTTTAACTTTTTGTGACAAATTAAAAAAAAATAGTCATAATTTTTATACTTATCACTGTTAATTATATTATCATAAAATGAAAATAATGTTAGACATATTATAACATACTAATAATTAAAAATAACTATTAATTTATAAATATTTAATAAATTTATATTAGTTATATTCTTATTATAAAAAAATATTATATATTTTTTAGTAATTATTTATGATGTGTTCTTAACCTTTTAATATAGTTATTATGATATTTCTTAATTTTGTCACTATTATAAATAACATTTGTGACAAATAAAATGAGTAGTCACAAATAATAGATAAATAGTGACAGATTTGATCTTTATCACTAATTTTAATATACTTATTGTGATATTTTTAGTTTTGTCACTATTATAAACAATATTAGTGACAATAAAAAATATAGTCACAAATAATATATAAATAGTGACAAATCTTATATTTAACACTAATTTTTTCTCACTAAAACTATTTTTTCTTGTAGTGTGGGTTGTTTTATATGTAATTCACTCCTTTGTTGAATCTAAAGATAATGTGTTTTAAATCCTTTTTAAAATAAAGTGTTTTTCAAACTAAGTGAACAACAACCTGTTGTTTTGTCGAATCAACCGGTTGTTTTACTCTTAGGAGTTTTTGAAAAGGTTGAAAATTGTTTAAGTTTGGTTGACTTAACTACCAAACTAAACAATCGGTTGTTTCGTGGTTTCAACTGATTGTTTCTTTGAAAATCCTAACAGAATTCTGTTATGGTGGTTGAATGTGCTTTAAATGATTTCCAACTGAATACGCTCCTTCATTAAATGCTTTGACCAATCTTTGAAAAATATAAATAGTTTGTTTATGTTTTCAAACAAAGAGAGAAACAAATTTGAGTTTTTCATTTGTGAAAGAGTTGATTCAAATTTGAACATTCACATAAAAGCTTTGGGTTTTCTAAGATAGTGGAATAGGATTGCATTTTGTATTGATTTCAGATTGTTCTATAAACAAGTGTAATCTCTTCTCAACCTTTTGTATTTCTGGTGTTGTGTTGCCAAGGAGTGTTGTGTGCTCTTGAGGTGGTCAAGATCAATACTCTTGATGTGTGAATTTCCAAAGTGAGTGTGTTTCTTGAAGGGTTCAAGGTCACTGCTTTGGTGGATTGTGTGTTGTAATCTGGTTTGATTACTTAGTGGATTACCCAATGGTTTTCTGGGGACTGGATGTAACTCTTGGTTAAAGAGTGAACCAGTATAAGTTGTTGGTGTATCTTTCTCTTACCCTTAAATTCATTTACATTCTGTTTTTAGTTTTTACTGGTATAAACAACCGATTGTTTTTCTGCTGCTTTGTTGTTTTATTGATCTTGTTCTTGGCTAACCTGATTTCTATTCTGGATTCATACAAAGAATTTTGTTAAGGATTAAAAAGATTTAGAAAACCCCTCTTAAACAATTCACCCCCCCCCTCTCGTTTAAGGCCATATATTCTAACAATTGGTATCAGAGCTTGGTACTTGAAAAATATTCAAGTTTGATCCTAAAATCTTTTTTCTATGGCTGAAAAACTATCTTTTGGGGAGGATGCCTCAATTAACAAACCACCTCTGTTATGTGGTTTGAATTATCAATTTTGGAAAGTTAGAATGAAAATCTTTGTTGAATCTCTTGATAAAGGAATTTGGGATGCAATTGAAAATGGCCTTTTTATTCCTAAATTTGAAAAGGATGGATCTTCTATTGAAAAACCTTGGTCCCAATGGACTGATGCTGAAAATAAAAAGGTCAAGTTTGATTGCATTGCCAAGAATATCATAACCTCTGCTTTGAATTCGGATGAATTTTTCAGGATCTCACAATGTGCATCGGCTAAGGAAATGTGGGATACTCTAGAAGTCACCCATGAAGGAACAAATGATGTGAAGAGAGCTAGGAAACATACTCTAATACAAGAGTATGAGTTGTTTAGAATGCTCAAGGGAGAATCAATTGCTGAAGTACAAAAGAGATTCACTTACATCATCGACCATCTAATGAGTCTTGGAAAAACCTTTGATAAAGAGGAGCTAAACATCAAGATTCTCAAGTGTCTTGATAGATCTTGGCAACCTAAGGTAACAACAATCTCTTAATCAAAGGACTTGACATCCTTGACTACGACTTCCTTGTTTGGTAAGCTTAGAGAACATGAGTTGGAGATGAATAGACTCAATGTTCAAGAAAATAAGGATAAGCATGTAAGGAACATTGCTTTGAAAGCTGCCAAGCACAAGAAGAAGCAAGATTCAAGTGATGAAAGTGAGGAAGAAAATTTAAGCTTGTTGTTCAAAAAGTTCAGCAAATTCTTGAAGAGAAATCGCAACAAAGAAGCCAACAAAGAAATGTATGGAAACAAGAAAACTAGTGATTTCAATTCTAACAATTATATTTGCTTTGGTTGTGGTGAACAAGGGAATATAAAAGCTGATTGCCCAAATAAAGAAAGCAATGAAAAGAAGTCAAGCAATAAGGAAAAGAGAGGGAAATAAAAAAGAGCATATATTGTTTGGGATGAAAACGAAGTCTCGTCATCAACCTCCTCATCAAGTGAAGATGAAAAGGCCAATCTTTGTTTAATGGCAGAAGGAGATGATGATTCAAGCAGCTCAAGCAGTGTAAGTTCTTGTGTTTCCTTAAGTGCTGAAAATTATAGCCAACTTCTTCAAGCTTTTAAAGAAACTCATGAAGAAGCTAACCGATTGGCTCTCTCAAACAACCGATTGAAAGGGTTGAATAACTGGCTTGAAAATAGTGTCAAGACACTTGAAGAAGAACTGGAAAAATCAAAAAATGATTTTGAAAACCTTGAAATGCATTGTAAAAACTCTTCTCATTTGTGTAGCTCTAAAGTTTGTGAAAATTGTAAAACTCTTGAGAGTTAGGTCCACTACCTTGTAAGAACTGTGGATAAACTCTCAAAAGGTAAATCCAACTTTGAAATTGTCTTGGCATCCCAACAATGTGTTTTTGGAAAATTTGGTTTGGGGTTTTATCCTCAAAACAAGAAAAATGGGATTTCAAAGCCTTTTTCAAAAGTGTCAGAAAAACAACCGATTGAAAGACCGAAACAACCGGTTGTTACATGCTTTTATTGCATGAAAAGAGGCCACTCAGTTAGATTCTGTAAAATTAGGAAATATTTTGTTCCTAAAGGTATTTTACAATGCATTCCCAAAGGTTGTGAGGTTTCAAATGATAAAGATAAATCAAAAGGACCCACATTTGTAAGAGGACCAAATCTTGTTGCTTGAATTCATTATGATGCAGGGATACTAGAGAAACATGAAGTCCTGAGTTATCTGATCAAGTCCTTGGAAGAAAAGAAGTATGACTGGAACTGAATTAAGGGTATATACCAGTCCAAGTTATCTTAAAAGGCAAAAGAAGCATTCTTGATCACAAACAATGACTCATTGAAGGAACTTCATAACAAAAGGATAAGACCTTCCCTATCTCTGCTTTTCAATTATAAATTCATATCAAATTCTTCATCTACATAAGAGAAATTGCATTTGTTTTAAACTCTTCTCAGTTTCTGCTTAAAATACAAACTCTGTTATTGCTGCAAAAAAACAACCGATTGTTTCTTCTTTGACTGCACTGTGAAGAATTGATTTAATTTCTCTATAAATTCTATCTTTTACAGATTTCAATCTTAAAGGGATTTTGAGTCAATAAAGTTGTCTTTAAATTCTATTCTGGTTCTGAAGGAAGTTACATCTTGTCATAAAAAGTAATATATTTCATATCTTGGAAATTCAAGTGCCTTTATGACTAGTCAAAGTCACATGTGATGACCATGTGTTTTTATGCTCTGGAATGACGTTTTCTGTGCAAGGCTTAAACCAGTTTTTACCTTGAAGACCGAAACCCACTACCACCAAAATATCAAAGAGGGATTCTGCTTTGCTATAAAATCTGTTACAGCTGTTTTCCTTCACAAAAACAACTCATTGGCTCATCTCTTGCTACATCTCTTTCTCTCCATGTGTGTGTGCCTTTTTCTCATTCTGTTTTCATGGATTCCACTCCACCTACATCAAAGAGGATTAAAACTAGGGTTGTGAGATCAGGAGGACATCTTGAGGGCTGGTTTTTCAGAAGATAATGAATTGATTGAGAAGTGTCGCTTTGAAACAAGTAGAAAAGTGATAAACAATCCAAAAGTTGTCTCCTTTGATTGGTTGAAAAGCCAAAAGTTGGACAATGTGAGAAGGCTTCTCAAAGAACAGTTGTTGAAGAGGTTCTTGGAGATGAAGGAAAACATATATTCGGATCTAATTCGGGTTTTCTACACAAACTTGAAGTTTGAAGGAAATAATCTTGTTTCACATGTTAAGGGTGTAGATATGGAGATTACCCATGATATATGGGTTGTTGTAACTGGTTTGAAATATGTTGGGCTGAGAATCAATAAAGGAAACATTGGTGTGATGGAAAACTTCAACAAAGTTCAGTACTGTAGAAGTTGTTTGAAAAATCCTCAAACTCAAATAAGAACTTGTTCTGTTGGAGGTTTGAAGTTAAATGAAAGGTTGTTAGCTCTCTTTGTTACATGGATTTTAACACCTAGAGGAAGCAACCATTCTGTTTTAACTGAGGAAGATCTTGTCTATATCTATTGCATCATGAACAATGTCAAGATCAATTGGATTCATATCATCAAGGAGCATATGCAAAAGTCTATGAGGTTAAGTGATTACCATTATCCTTATGTTGTCTTGATTTCTAAGTTTTTACTCTATTTTGAAGTGAATCTTGAGGATGAAACATCTGAGTTGGTGAAATCAACACTTGAAGTGAACAATGGTTCACTAAGCAAGATGGGTTTTACCAAGATCAATGGAAGATGGGTAAGCAAGGATGGTGAACATGGTGGTTCCTCAAGTGCTGCTCAAGCTGAAAATGATGACGAAGATCAAGATGGTGCTGATATGAATGTTCAAGATGCAGAACAACCTACAACTGAATTTGGTGTTGGGACAAGTGTTGGACATCAAGGAGATGGGACTCCTTCAATGACTTCCTTTGAGAGATACATGGTGGATAGGCTTGATGACTTTGCGGAAAATCAAAGAAATCTTCATGATCTTTGTGTCTCAAACTTTCAGAACTTTGATAACAGATTCCAAAGCATGGATACAAGGTTTCAAACGCTTGATGAACAGATTGAAGTTGTTTATAATCAAATCTTTGAGCTACAGTAAGGAAACGAAGACTGAAGAAAAACAACTGGTTGATCTGTCGAAACAACCGATTGTTATGATTATCTGCCAAGGCTTTATTCTTTTCTATCTTTGGATTTCCTTATTCTGAACTTTTCTGTTTTATCTCTTCCTAAAGTCTATTTGTGAAGACAAATAGGGGGGAGAATGTTTGGTTTTGTGTTGACAAACTCTGATATGTTTGATGTTTAATTTCTACTACTACTGCTGTTGTTTTTAATTTGTTTTTTTGGCTGATTTTTCTGTTCTAAGGTTCATGCAGAAAACTAGTCAATGTGTTATTCTAACCTGTTGTTAAAGATGCTCTGGTATGCATAAGTTTTGCTTTGTAGGTGCTGCTTCAGATTCAAACAAAGACCAACACAAGCAACCAAGGATTTGTCTTCATCAAATAGGGGGAGATTGTTGATCAAGAGTGATCAAGTGCTTTGAAGAATTCATTTATGCTTTGAAGAATCCAAATCCTTTATGCTTGATGCAAGGTTGTGTTGCTGCTGTGTTTTGGGAGGGATCTGGGTAGTTTTATATGTAATCCACTCCTTTGTTGAATCTAAAGCTAATGTGTTTTAAATCCTTTTTAAAATAAAGTGTTTTTCAAACTAAGTGAACAACAACCTGTTGTTTTGTCGAATCAACCGGTTGTTTTACTCTTAGGAGTTTTTGGAAAGGTTGAAAACTGTTTAAGTTTGGTTGACTTAATTGTCAAACCAAACAATTGGTTGTTTCATGGTTTCAACCGATTGTTTATTTGAAAATCCTAACATAATTCTGTTTTGGTGGTTGAATTTGCTTTAAATGATTTCCAAATGAATACGCTCCTTTATTAAATGTTTTGACCAATCTTTGAAAAATATAAATAGTTTGTTTATGTTTTCAAACAAAGAGAGAAACAGATTTGAGTTTTTCAGTTGTGAAAGAGTTGATTCAAGATTTGAACATTCACATCAAAGCTTTGGGTTTTCTAAGAGAGTGGAATAGGATTGCATTTTGTATTGATTTCAGATTGTTCTGTAAACAAGTGTAATCTCTTCTCAACCTTTTGTATTTCTGGTGTTGTGTTGCCAAGGAGTGTTGTGTGCTCTTGAGGTGGTCAAGATCAATACTCTTGGTGTGTGAATTGCCAAAGTGAGTGTGTTTCTTGAAGGGTTCAGGGTGGGTCACTGCTTTGGTGGATTGTGTGTTGTAATCTGGTTTGATTACTTAGTGGATTACCTAGTGGTTTTTTGGGGACTGGATGTAACTCTTGGTTTAAGAGTGAACCAGTATAAACTGTTGGTGTATCTTTCTCTTACCCTTAAACTCGTTTACATTTTGTTTTTAGTTTTTACTGGTATAAACAACCAATTGTTTCGCAGAAACAACCGATTGTTTTTCTACTGCTTTGCTGTTTTATTGATCTTGTTCTTGGCTAACCTGATTTCTGTTCTGGATTCATAAAAAGAATTTTGTTAAAGATTAAAAAGATTTCAAAAACCCCTCTTAAACAATTCACCCCCCTCTCGTTTAAGACCATATATTCTAACAAATGGGTGTGGCGGTTGGGGTCTAATGAGGTAAGTTTGTGGAAGGAGGTTGTAGACAAATATGGAGGCTGGAGAAATCTGAAGGAGGATACGTGTATCTATAATGCTTCCCTTTGGTGGAAGGATTTGAAGTTGATCTGAAAAATTGAGAAATGGAGTAGTAATTTCGAAGACTGCCCAAAGTGGGAAGTTGGTAATGGGAAGTCTATCAAGTTCTGGGAGGCCGGTGGGTAGGCGCTGAACCTTTGAAGTTTAAGTTCCCAAGGCTTTTTTCTTTGAGCGTCAAGAAAGATGCGTCATTGAATCGTTGAGGTTTTGGACAAACGATGTTTGGGAGTGGTCTTTGGTGTGGAGAAGAAGTCTTTTTGATTGGGAGAGGGTCCAGGTTAGACAACTTCTCGAGGTAGTGCATGTCTCGTGTCCTGTTCTGTAGAAAGTTGATAGGTGGGTTTGGAAATTCGATAAGTTTCAACAATTCTCAATTAATTCGGCTTACGGGATTCTAAGAGGTGTGAATGAGGGGGACTGGGTTAGGATGTTTAAATTTAGGATTAAGGTTTTGCCTTCAGGTCAAGTTACTGCTTGGAGGATGCTAGAAAATAAGCTCGCTACCAAGGCTAATTTACTCAGACACGGGATTTGGGTTGGAAGTGTTTGTGGTTGCTTTTGTGGGGTAAGTAAGGAGGAGCTAAATCATATGTTTTTTTACTACAAAGTAATTTGGCTGGTATGGAATCTTTGTCATGCGTGGTTAGATATTTCGTTGTTTGCTCCTCTTCACACTTACTCATATCTGAATTGCGGTAGTTAGTGAGATTTGGAGTCATAGGAATAAGATTATTTTTAAAGACGAAATTTTGAATTCTTCTAATATCATTTTAGAGTTGATAAAGGTTTTATGTTGTTTGGCTGCTTTTGTTCTCCTTGTATATTGGTTAGATCACCCCTTAAATGATTTATATGTATATATTGTTTATTGCTAAAAAAAATACTGAGAAAGTATGACATTAAACTTCCCTTTATGCATGAAACAAAGAGAAGATCTTGAAATGATGAGATATGCGATGATGTAGGAGGAAAAATACATCCATAGGTTTGAGGGTGGAAAACATGGGTGAAAGATCCAATTCTAGTTATATGGGAGGTTAAAACTTAGAAGAGGTTTGAAAAGGTTAATATTAGTAAGCAAACGATGGATGGGGTGGTAACATTTGTGCAAATCCCTTCATCTGAAAACACAAGGTGAAAGAAACTGTGGGAGTGTGGTGGTGATAAAAATTCTCAATCATAGATACAATTTCAAATTTATTAAGAACTTTTTGCATATGCTTAAAGAATATATAATGAAATTCATGGGGGAGATTGTAATTCTTCGTTTATTTCACTTACAGTCAAGGTAGAAAATCCATTGGGTCTTGAAAATTTTAGATCTATCTCTTTAGTTAGTTGCATGTATGAAGGGATCTAAGCCACTGGAAAATAGAAATATAAAAGTTTTTTAATTAGTGGATAAAAAGACAAAGTACCTTCTCAGAAAAGAGAAACATGATGACAAATAAATTGGTAGATGAAACTTGTAGATTGAAAATAGACTATTTAGTTTTCAAAGTGTACAGGAAGATATATGATTTTGTTTTTTTGGAACTTCTTTATTTATATGATATGGAGCTAGAATGTCAGAATAGGTGGTGGTTGTTGGATTGAAAAGTTTTATCATTAATTCAAAAATTATAATCGATAATTAAGAATAATTTTTTACTTAAGATCATACTAGTTCAAATAATTTGATTATAACTTTATTCAATTAATTTTTATTAGAGAACAATTAACGTTACTTGCAATAATCTTTCCATCACGAATATCGTTCTTCTAATAATCGGAATTGTAACTTAAGTTTTGATATCAATTTTCGATCAAACAGTTACAACTAATGATAGAAAAAAAATTCACACCCTCCGATATTTGTGGATAAAATCCATAACGGACAATAAATAAATATCTCTAAACAAAGTCTAGATCTAACAACTATTTTAATTAGAGACAATTACGGGTGTTATGATATTTAATTCGTGGATACCTTATTCTTTTTAAAAAAATTAAGTGATCCAAATAAAGTTATTAGGGAAAAAATATTAACTATTGAATAATTGTTTAAAAAATAATTTTATATATTTATATTTTTTATTTAGACTTGTAAAATTAAAGTTGTCTTTAAAAAGGTTAGTTTTAAAAAAAATCCATGCTTGTGGTGCAACTTATTTATATTTGTTTTTTAGAAAGACCAAATTTACTTGCACTAACATCTTATTATCCAATTTTATTTGGATTATACTTTAAAATCAATATTTTATATAAGTTTATATTTTAAAGAATAACCTTTAAATGGTTTTATTTAAAAATTTTAAAAAAAAGTATTCACAATACCCATGAATACCCATAAATATAAAAAAAAATATCCATAGATACTTATAAGCGAGTAAGGGGATAAATTTTGTTAGATGAGGGTGGTGGATAGGTATAATATGTACCTACTTTAATCTGTTATTATCCCTATTAACTACTTGTCAAAAGTTATAAGAGTATAGTAGTTCTTTTGTTAAGATTCGATTGTAACTTTACTTTTCTAGTTTTCTAATAAGACAAATGATGTTACCTTCAAGTGTGGATGGATTAGATTGGAGAGTGCATTGGGTCAAGCTACTTATCTGTCCATGGTAGCCCCACAATTGAGTTCGGATGATTATGACAAAGGGACCCTCTTTCTCCCTTTTTATTTACGGTGATAATGGTGGGTTTAAGTAGTTTTATGAGGGAAAGAATAAAAAGTGTTGTTTAGAAGGTAGGTGATGGGAGTATTTAAGTTAACTTTTTCCAATTTATGAGAGGTGTCCATGAACAACGTAATCATTACCAAAAGTATGTTCAGCAGCTTTGCGTTTTAAAAGGAATCGTAATGTTACAAGGGTGGATAAACAAAAAATAGTAAAAGTGATAAGCATAGTGTAGGATTTTTTTTCATAGAGAGGAAAATTATATAGGTGAGCTGGTAGGATACATTTTGTCCTACAAACCAAGGGTCTAAGGGTGAAAGACATAAAATATTTTAATGAAGTACTCATGGCTAAATAGGCATGGAGTATCTACCAATCTAGCAGGTCTTCTTGGTGTTCAATTTTAGAGGCAAAGTATGGAAAAAGGATATGGTGGATAAATTGAATTGAGAGACAAAGTAAATGAGTGGAGATGAGACATTTCAACATATGAAGCGTTTATTGTGAGTTGAGGTACGAGGTAGCTTTCGGTGGATGGGCCCAGTCATGCATAATGTAGCAGAACCCTATTTTGAAGTACAAATGGAAGAAAATCAAGGAAGAGGGTCAAGGATATAAGCAGGTGTACCACATAAAAAGTCTATGCAAGTGTGTGGTGTACGACTGCTCGTTGGCTTATCTTCTTCCAACATAGGCTTTGGAACTTTATGCAATGCTATTTATAGTTTATTTTCTACAGTGTAGTTTAGAGGTAGGGAATGATGAAGGGAATCGATGAGGACATTCACATTAGTAAGTATATAGTGTAATTATAGGTCTTTTATGGCATTTCTCATTACAATGTATTAGAGCAACATACTATAAGTAGAAGAGACTGAGAGGTGAGATGTTAGGCTCTCTTGATTGAATGAAGGTGCAAACTACAGTTAAGTATGGTTCTAAATTGGATATTGGACCATATTGGTTTTATTCTATAGTGATACCATCATTTTGATTTTGAACTAGGGTCACTAGAAGTGTATTAGAGGTGCTGGAAGTATGCTACAACCAAAAGTATAGCTTAACAAAGGGTTGGTGAAGGTATCCTCTTCTGAGTCTACGAGGAATATGTTTGATTTTGTTTTGTAGTCAACAGTGTGATAACTTGGTGGAATAGGGTGAATATACTGCGAAGCAAAATCATATCATTAGATTTGCAAATGCAACAAAGCTACTGATAAATGGAAGGTTAGTACTCTAAATGTTAGAGGAGCACAAAGTAAATTTGGAACTAGCTTGCCAGTAACCTTTGCATATACTGTTGTAGATGTGAGGGGGAGGGAGCTTGGCTGGGATCAAAAGCGCTTGTTCTCATGCTTCTCTAAAGGTCCTATGTTGTTATGGCGATTGTTTGTTTCCCTAACGAAACTCATTGAAATACGAGGAAAAGAGTCAATTTGAGTGGAGGTATTAACTTTATGAGAATGTTGATACATATCTCTTGTTTTTCACATTTAATGTTGTTGATTCACTTACCACATAAATTTGTTCAATGTATAAAGAAGGGAAGGAGTTACTTGGAAAACAATCTTACTCCTAGTCAGGTTGACTTCCTGCTAGCATTTAATTATGTTTTGACACCTTTTGTTGAGAAACGTTCAATTAGAGCTGGTAGAAAATCATCTATGGAACATAGTTTGGGAAGTATCAAAAGATCATGAGGTGAAGAAAATACACAAGTTTTTTATGGATGGTTTTGGTTGGATTTTATAACCTCTTTCAAATCTCAAATAGGTTAGTGCTTTTTTTAATGTGGTCTAGTGGGTTTGGCTTTTGGAGACACTTGTGCTTGTGGGTTGGTTTGGGGAATATATTTATGATATATGAGTGATTGATTTTTGGATAGCTAATGTTGAATACATGTAATAGGAGTTAAGGGAGATTTTGGTGTGTAGTTTTTTCTGTAGTGATGGTTATCTTGTATTTATCATCCTAATACATAATATATAATACAAATTTTCTCATAGGCTTTTTTAACAAATGATCAACTTCATTTTGTAATTTTTTTTCTTGTGAAAATTTTGTCCATACACTAGTGTTATCCTACCAAAGTGACAAGAACTTCTTCCAGGATACTAAGAAAGATTCAACACTTATATCCAAACAAGGTTCAGACTTTGTCTTGCCAGCATATTCCAATTGCACAGGTCATATTTGCTAAAAGACTAAAAACATGTCATACAAATTGCACACAAAAATCTACGGATCATTTCCTGAGACTTGATCCCACCAAAATATTGAATGTTTTAACTTCAGTGCCTAATTTCTTAGAAGCTCAACAAAAGAGAGGATAAATTGTCGTTATCATGGTCAAATCTCCAATTGCTACCATGTTAATGAAGTTTATGGTTATGGCTTCTATAACCAAATTGAAATGTAACTTACAAAGTTGACTATTCTGACTCACCACCAGATTGGCCATCAATGAAAACACAAAAGATGATACATCAAGTCATGAACTACATAGGGAAGTAATCTTCTGATCTCAATAAGGTTACAGGTGAAAAGTAATGCCAAATAAAAATGTAATGCTTTTGCAAGCAAAATGCAAAACTCTGTCTACAAACCTAACCCACTCATTCTCCCAATTTTTTTAAAAAAATAAAATAAAATGACATGAGGCAAGAAAAGGGAATTGCATAATCTGTGTTAACTAAAAATCCAATAACAAAAACAACATCAAGGCTCAGACACTTGGTAGATGAACCCAGGTGAATTCCTCAAGGTCCATTCCTGTACAAAATATTTGACCAGTGTCCCAAAACAGGTAAAAAGTATCACAGCTCGTTGTGAACTTATCTAGCAGAGAGAACCTTCAGACCTTCTGTTTAAGAGTAACATCAAGAATCCCAATAGATATTTTAGGTTTGTAATGTTCATCTGTATCCACTTCTTCAATTTCCTGCCACAGGATTAAGTAACATTCCATATCAAACTTTTCTTGAAACTCCTTGAGTTTGCACATTTTGCAACCACTAAACCATCATTTCTCAGAAACAAAAAAACATAACATAACGGATATTCAAAAAGGTTGATGTATTGTCATTCCAAAAACAATAGAAAATATCAGAATATTAAACTCCATTTATACAATAATCAAGAGTTGGACGGTATCTACCTCCTACAATCAACTTTGTAATTATTGCTTAGTTTTAAAATTAATTATAAACTCCTGCAAGGTGATAAAAACAACAACAAATATTTGTTTTGAATAACACATTTATACTTTATAGTTTGAAATTAATTTTAAAAAATTACAAAAGTTAACAGTCAACTCAAGAAAAAATGGCAAAATGCAATCTTAACTAATAGGAAA
This sequence comes from Phaseolus vulgaris, assembly GCF_000499845.2. NCBI lineage: Eukaryota > Viridiplantae > Streptophyta > Magnoliopsida > Fabales > Fabaceae > Phaseolus > Phaseolus vulgaris. Next base: position 11,084,824 of record NC_023753.2, read on the forward strand.
AGGAAAATGAAACGGAAAAATAAGCAACAAAAAGGAAAGTAAAACAGATTTCCACACACAGTAATGCAGACATGACATGAATAAGTAAATTCAGTCACCTGCACAACATCCTCTCCCTTGATGACTTGCCCAAAAACAATAAGTTTCTCGTTTAAATCTGGTATAGGTGCAGTTGTAATGAAAAGATCAAATCCTTTGTGGTTGTGTTTACCCTTGGAAGTCCCCAGCATAAATGCTTCATGTTTCATACTGGTTAATCGAAAACCAATTAATTAGAAAATTATGCAAACATGTCCTAGACAGTTACTGCAATTTTCTAAGAATTATATCATCGACTAAAATGTGCAACGAGATGAGTAAGAAAACCTAGTAATAGCATGTTGCTTTCCTCTCAAGTTCCAATCTTCAGTAGCTCCAGCTCCATGGTTATCCCCCGCCTGAATCACATAGTGCTTAATTACTAGGTGAAAAAGCATCCCCTTGAAGTGCCCCTTTTGACTGCAAAAAGTTGTAGCTTAGGTTGGATCCATAAGCAGGTAGACTCAAACAAATTTAATGTAGAAAACCACTCAAAAGTCATGACAAACATACTGCCAACATAAATTGATACCTACAAAAGTTAGAAAAACATCAAACCACCCAGAGTTGTATTGAACAGAAAAGTTGTCCGTCATATCATGAAGTGATGGTCCTATATGTCATGGCATGGCAGTATTGTCATATTCAGTTATATATGGCTACAATTAAAAGTTGTAAAAATCAACCTAGTTTCACATCCGTCACACTACATGGGTTAGAAAACCTATATTAAGTGATGTGACGACATTCAAATCAGCTGTACTCAACTTAGATTTCACATCTGTCACAGTCACAGTCATATCGCTTTGAAGACTGATATATTCTGCCATAAGGAAATCTACATGCACGAGTAAGTGCAAATTTACAAAATGTTCTTGCCAGTTTTATAGACATGCTAAACAGTTTCCGTTGTTGAAATTTTAGCAATTTGACTGAGAGAAGATAGGAGAAAAGTAGAATTTTGAATAAAATTGAGCAGTGATGCGAAAAAATACTATACAAGACTGACTTAATATGTAGACTCATTTATACTAATAACCAAGTGCAACTGTAGTCCCAATATTCTAACCCATAGCATATATTACAAAAAAACATAGTATTTTTTGACAATCGATTACAGCAATCTAAAAGTATAGACATTCTTTGCTATTCTAGTTAGTGAAACATTTGTGCATGCATAGTGCAACAACTATTGTGATCTATTATCACTTTGTAGTTTTGAATGAGAAAAACTAAAGCATCTTGCTTGGGTTATGCTCTACCTATATCCGATTGGAATTGGACATTTATTTATTGATAAACAACTTATTTACAGACAGACAAACTAACGATGAAACATAGCACAACATAGACAAAAATTATCTATGATGTGAATATGAGAAAACTTGAAATCTTAAGGATGATCTCACAATGCGTTGAGATTGAACATTAGTAAAGAAACCTAAATTATAAACTGGATCAGATAAGGACCACAATATATTTTAGCTAAAATTACTCAGATATGCACTTGATCCAATCAAAATATATTACTGCACAGTCATCTGACATTATAGCAATTTATTCAACTTTATGTTGCTAAGGATTATAGACAAGTGAAAATCAGTGTAAACATAACATGAAATACTATAATCAGTTCATTTTAACAAGATCAAATTTTCCCACTTATATCTCTATCAGATGGCATCAGTACCAACCCAGCCACAAATCCACAAAAAGAACAACAAACAACAGGAGAGTTCACAAGAATCAAACCCTAATTCATCCAGCATCCTCCAAATTATAATTTTGTAGGACAACCAACTACTCACCATAAGTCAATGAATTCATCAACAACTTCAGGAGCACTTTCCTTGTGCAGTTCTATTATTATAGAACCTTTAGAGGTATTTAAAACCTACAATAAGGAAGAAAGAGAAAACCAGCTTGTAAGACAAAATAATTTCATTAATGTAATCTAAACTTCATTGAAATTAGGGCCTGTATGGTTAAGAAAAGTTTTCTTTTTCACAAATAATTGAAAAAAAACTCACTGCGTTTTTACTCTGTTTCCTGTAATCTTTGAACAAGGGAAACAAAAAGAAAACAAGTAGATGCATTTATAAATTTCAAGAAATGAAAAATGAAAATGTTTTATCCAACCAAAGAAACCCTTGACTACAAAAAGTTAAAAACAAGTAATTATAGCAGTCTGGAGCAAACTTACAGCATATCCCGGCAGGTCAGATTTCTTTGAGTCCGCAAAAGTATTATCACCCTACCAAAAGTGTGTTTTGATTAAGAGGTGTGATTATATTGATAAATGCAAAAAACTATAGACCTGGCAGCAGCCCTATCTTAATGGGCAAACGTATACAGAGATAAATTGTACCCTTCAAATAAAAGGGAAAAAATGCTACACGGGCATCAGAGAACAAGCAAAATAAAAGGACTGAAAAAATATGAAAACACTTTATAATGAATTTAAGGATGTACCTCGGAGGTGGACAAGTGATTTTCTGATTGCAAACTCGACCTGAATGCATGTAAGAAATGAATTATTAGGTAAAAGTCAAAGTTCATCTGAAGTTCCTAATATCTAATGAGAGAGTGAAATACATCATATCAGTAATGCTTGTTCCATTTAAACTAGTCACACCCTAACATGAAAATCACTCTAAGAAAGTCCAGAGCAAAAAGGGAGAAGTTTTTACTCATGTTCGACAAGCAAAAACTTTGGTCAATCAGAGACAAAACATAAACTATTGACATCAGAACGAACCTAATTTATTTATTTTTTGAACAGCAAGAACAGAAAACTTCATTAAGAGGTACAAAGGGTACCAATCCATATATGGCTCCATCACTATAAATAAGATAAATAAGGGGAGAATTCGGTCAAAATAGCAGTTAAAACCTCTAGCAAGAAAGTGCTATTCTATAAAATACCTCTATCTAATAACAATGTCATCCAAAATATCATCTGTAGTATTCATGCTCGACAAGTCTAGATGGAGCTAGAGCTCTATTTCACCAAGAATCATTTTTTAACACATCTTTTGTTTGTTTTCCATCTAGTAAATAAAAATACACCGCCTATCATTTCTCAAACTAAGAATCTTCCTTCACAGCTAAAACAGAAAATCTTTCACTAACCTGTTGTTCCAATGTCTGTAAGAAGCAAATAGGAAAAACCCAACCAAGGAAAGAATCAAAATATAGAATAAAATAGTCGTGACACTAATGCGAGCAGGACCCTTCTTCCTTTTGCTTTGCTGTAGCAGAGCCTGAGGTTTGATCCTCGCCATTTAACCTAATCTCCAGCATCAAGGGCATCATCAATTACCAGGTAATAAAACGAAATAAAAAAAGGTTATAAATAAAAAATCTATTCAACCGGAAGAAAACTATCATAACTATGATACCATCACAAAGCCACCTAATTCATTCAATAGCAGTAGAAAATTCATCCAATCTCATAGTTAACTTGAAAACATAAAAAACAAACAAAACCCCAACACATAAAGTTTGAAACTTTCAACATGTCAAAAATCAAAACAATAATTTTTCATTCAAACAATCAGCATCAAGAGAAACCTCACAATCAAATACAGGGTCAAGATCCAACAATCAGGAGACGGTTGCATCCACTAAGATTTGGGCAAAAGTAAAAAACTTTATCAAGGAGTAGAAAAAATAAAGAGAAATTAAGGAATACCCAATGATTATTAGAAGCCAAATACGGCATAATTTTAAAAAGTTGGAATATTTTTGAAAGAAAAGAAAAGGGAGGGAGGTGAGAGGTAGAACCAACGAACCTGTGTGCCTGAAGCAGAGGATCAGGCACTTGGTGGATCGAAGATAAGTAAAGGACACGATGTTGGGTTTAGAAAAAGTAAAGGAAGATGAACGTGTGTGCGTGTGTGTTTCTTCGATTCAAATTCAATGATGATAGGCGAAAAATAGGTACAAGATTCCGACCGGAGTTTTCCAATGTTGCCGGGTCATTTATTGCGTAATTTTATCTATTCGTAAACTTCTTAATATTAAGAACAATTAATTACTGTATATGATTAGGAGGAGTACAATTTCGATACTCAAAGGACCAAATTTCTTAACCCCTCTTTCCTACGGATGAAATTGAAGGGAAAACAAGATACAATATGAATGGTATTCTTTTGCTGAGAAAAATTTAGTGGAAACATTTTCCAAATTGTGGAAATTATTTATTATTTTTATTTGTTTTTAATTATGTATATTTAGCTTTTTTTATTTTTTAATGAAATATCTTTACTTTTCTACTTTTTTTTCTATTTCTATTATTCATTTTATATTTTTCGTCAAAATTCTTTAAGAATATTAGCAATGTTTTATTTAAACACTTTTTCTTGATTTTTTTAAAGTCAAGCATAATATTAAACTTTTGTTTGGATTTGAAAGTGAAAATAAAAGTACAATTATAGTGAAAAGTAAAATTATCTTAATTAAAGAAATAAATATAGAATGTTAAGATAAATGAGTAAAAAGTTTTTAAATTAGGTAATTAATATAACATAATAAGAAATTATTTGAGGTATTGGCATGTGATCTTTAAAGTTAAGGACGTGTATTTTTGTATGATACAATCGGAAATAAGATTTAGTAAAATCTGTCACTTTAAACAAATAATAAAGGAAATATTGAATAATATGTTGTTTAAATTCTTTTAATATAATTTTCTAAATTTTATTTATTTTTCAAATGCACAATTATTAATCAAAATGTATAATTAAGTGTTTTTAACATTTTATTCTTAAAATATAAAATAATATCTTTATTTAAGATTGGGGTGATTTTAACTTTAAAAACCTATTGTTTCGGAATAACAGTTATCGTAATAAAGCGAATGATATTTTATAAGTAATGTATGATTTTGAAAAACAGTGCTATAATCACTTAATAAATATAATATAATACTTCGATATGCATGCATCTTAAAGAATGTCTTTATTTAAAAGAAAACAAAAAGATTTAATTTTGGTCCTTACAAAATTAAAGGTTTAAATCACACTCGTTCTTTTATCATTTTTAAATAATTTAGATACCTACATTTCTTATATTTTTTAGTTCTTTCAAAATAATATTAAAGGATAAATTAAATCAATCGGAGGGGTAGTATAATAATTTTAAATCCATCATCATGCAAAAAGATATTATTGATAATTTAAATAAAATTCAAAATGATTTCACAATTATAAAAATATTTAATTCAACTTTTATTTAGAGATGTAAATTAATCTAAAATATATACAAAATGGTTGATGAAAAATAAATCTGCACCTAAACGTGTTTTGTCAATACTTTCAATAAAAGATATCTTTTACATTTCAATCATAAATTTATAAAATAAATTTAAACTTTATAGTAATTTCAAATATTTTTTTAGGGTGAGGAGATGTAAAGTCTAAAATAGATATAGCACTTTTGAAAAAAAAATAACATAGCACTTGAATGATTTACAATAACAACTCTTCATATCCTAAGATTATAAATTCTTCTAATAAAAAGATACAGGTTATACACTTATAATATTACTACTTTGATATTATAATTTAATCATAAATTACCATATTAAAAAATACATAACTCAAATAGTTTTTTTTAGAAAAATATATAAAGTTAAATAGTTAAAATTTTTATTTCAGTCATTGCAAAACCCACAACTATTTGGAATATTTGAAGGACCACACACCAACCCTTGTCCTTATCTTTTGTAAGCACCTCTACTCCTAGCTTAGATTTGAAGAAACTATAATATTAATGGCTTAAGTTTAAAGTAATAACAAAACCATACTTTCAACTACAATATCTATCACGTACTACTGTGTGTTCAAAATTTACATTTTATTATCTAATGTAGCCTCTTATTTTCATGACAATTATACAACTTTCATTTTCATGAACTGTATTTTAATTTTGTAATTATTGGCAATGTAATATAAATTTGAGAAGGAATTTATTGATTCGCTTTGAATTATGATTTTAATTCCTGGTATCTAAGATAAATCTGGTTTTAAAACATTTGTTTGAGTCTCTTAATCTAGAAATATATAAGTTTAGTCTCCAGAAATTAAATTAAAAAAAAAAAATCTAAACCGGTTTTGAAATTTTGGAGGCCTATTAGTTTTTGGTGATTAAAAATATAATTTTATCTTAATGATAAATTCTGGGGTAAATTCCCTATCTAACACCATTTACACTTTTATTTCCCTAACTAGCACCCTTTTGTTTTTATTTCCCTATCTAGCACTCTTTTGTTTTTATTTCCCTATCTAGCACCCTTTTATTTTTTTATTTCCCTATCTAACACCATTTCAAAAATAAATTAAAAAATAATATTTTGTTTTTTATAATTTTAATTTTGAACGCATTAATGAATAAAGAAATGTGTTTTTACAAAATAAAAATAAAAAAGTAATAAATTTAAAATGTTTAGTTTAAAAATTATTTTTTTAAGAATGAATAAAAATAAAAAATTAAACTCTACAACAACATAAAAGTTGAATATATAAACATAAATTAGTATTTATTTTTATTATTATTGATTATGTAATTATGTTAATTTCAAGTAAAAAATACAGGACATAATTATAAAAAAACAAAGTTAAATAATGACTGATATGGACATAAAAGAACAACATGATCGAAAAAAAATGTTCATATTGTCAAACATCAAGACACACATAAAGAATATGTCCCAACATTACTGGAGTGTACACTTCTCGTCATTAATTATGTTTTATTTCGCACAAACTATTTAATGTATCATTAAAGAAAATATTAAATGAATTATCATCTTTCATTTATTTTCATTTTTATGATCAACTTATACTTATTTAGTATCGCCTTATATCTCTTATATTTATCTTATTTAGATTTATTTTTATATCTTTTATCTTTATCTTAATTTGTTTTGCCTTTATTTTATATCTTTTATGTTTCTAGTTATTATTTTTTTTCTACCATTCTTTTTTTTTATTGTTGCTATTTTTATTTTATAGACTTATTTTTTTTTCATTTTTTGCTTCTCATTTTTAAGCATTAAGTGTAACATTTGCATTAGTTTTTTTTTTAGGATTTTGCATTTAGGATAGACACTTCAATATTACTTGTGTATCCACTATTAATTAATACTAATTGACTTTGATTTTTTTGTAATTATGTCATGTATTTTTTACTTGAAATTAACATGATTACATCATCAATAATAATAACAATAAATAGTAATTTATGTTTATAGATTCAACTTTTATGTTGTTGTAGGGTTTAATTTTTTATTTTCTTCATTCTTAAAAAAAATAATTTAAACTAAACATTTTTATTTTTATTTTATTTTATTTTATAAAAACTCATTTCTTTATTCATTAATTATATTTCTAACTATTTTAAACAATAAAAATATTTATTTTTTAATGCATTCAAAATTAAAATTATCAAAAAATAAATAAATTATTATTTATTTATTTATTTGTGAAATGGTGCTAGATAGGGAAATAAAAAGTAAAAGGGTGCTAGATAGGGAAATAAAAACAAAAGGGTGCTAGATAGGGAAATAAAAACAAAAGAGTGTTAGTTAGGGAAATAAAAGTCTAAATGGTGCTAGAAAGGGAATTTACCCAAATTTTGGTTATAGTAAAGAGTTTTTAAGTTGATGAATAATTATAAAATCTTGTTTGTGATTTTGTGGTTCATGTTTTTCTCAATACAAACAAAATATCATTAAATAGGGATCTAGATAGTTATTCCAATCTTTAATTATCAAGAATGTTATATATTTCAAGACTTTTGGTAAATTGTTCTACATACACTTTTTTTTTCCTTTGGCATAAAAAATAACAAACATTAAATAATCATTAAAATCCGAACAACGTTATTCATTGTTTCAAAACATGTCATTCGAAGTTGCTTTTATCAGTAATTTATAAAAATAATACTAAATATGTTTAATTTAAAAAAAAATACATTTGACTGAATTTTCATTAAATATGTATTTAAAATATTACTATTTCATTTGTGTTATCTTTTATTCTAAATAGGGAAAATGCCAATGGATAGAGTATTTAGTATGCATTACTTACTTCTCTGCATATATTCATACTAATACTTCATATATTATGTTGTTTTTGTTAGTTGAAATTAATATATATATATATATATGATAAATATGATAATAATTTGTTTTATCATATTAGTTAGATCTTTTCATTTATCTTTTTATGGGTGTTTTGTTTGCATGTCAAATTTGGGGTTTTAACACTTTCTTTTAGAAATATAATTGAATACATATTATATATTTTTTTTAGATTTGAAAGCTAGAAGAGAAGGGAAGAAAGTTATTTCTGGACTCCCTCATCCAACAAGCAATATCTTTACTCGTAAAAATTACTTTTGTGCTCATCTAATCATAAGAACATTTACTAAAAAAAAAAAAAAATCACAAGGGTTTAAAAAAAGTTGTTTCTCACCCCGTGTTGGTTATTAATTCAAATTTTATTATCCTTAAATTATTTATCTTTATTATTGCATTAATGGTCAGTTTACAGGACTGTTAGTATTCCTATTTTATAATTTTATAACTTCCAGTATTTGTAATTTTATTATATATATTATTGAAGTAAATCAAAATGAAGGAATCAGTTCAGTAGTTTTGCAATTTCGTGCAATTAGGTTAAATCAGTTTCTACAACTTTTTGCCTCCTATTATTTCCTTCAATTAGTTTCTACAACTGGTATCAAGAGTCAATCTATTATCATGAACTCTACCCAATTATCAGTCCCTATCCTTGATGGAAAAAATTACAATCGGTGGTGTGTGCAGATGAGAGTTTTGTTTGATTATCATGAGTTATGGGATGTCGTTGAGAGTGTAGTGTCTGCATTAGCTGATAATGCAACTGAGGTGCGCATCGTGACCAGAAGAAGAAGGATAAGAAGGCTTTGTATCTCATCCATCAAGGGATGAATGACGAGACGTTTGAGCAGAAGGAGCAACAGCTGCAAAATGAGGCTTGGATCATTTTGTCAACCAATTATAAAGGTGATGACAAGAGCAAGAGGGTGCGTCTTCAAACCCTAAGACGCCAATATGAACTGTTACGGATGGAAACCACAGAGAATATTGATGTTTATATAAATAAAGTTTTTGTCTTGACAAATCAGATGAAGACCAATGGTGAAACACATTCAGAGCAGGCAAAGGTGGAAAAGATTTTGAGATCTTTAACTCCCAGATTTGAACATGTTGTTGTTGCAATTGAAGTGGCCAATGACATTTCAACAATGACAATAAGGTTATTGTCCAGTTCCCTACGAGCGCATGAGCAGCGAATGAATGACAATAAGATTGAAAAACCAATTGAACAGGCTTTACAAGTACAAGCCTCAATTGGTAGCTCCTATTATAAACATGGTAGTTCACAAAGAAAAGGACGGGGACGTGGTGGTAGCTATTCCAGCAAAGGTCATGGTGGCCAGAATCATGGAGGCGCTGAGCAAAACAGCATTGGTTCCAATCACAATCCAAGTTCAAATAACTCTTGGCGCGGAGGACGTGGTCCCGGAGGACGAGGAGGCATGTATAATAAATTAAATGTGGAGTGTTATAACTGCAATAATCATGCTGCCAATTGTGCTCAAGAAGATAACGAACAAGATGAAGAGGATCATGCAGTACTAATGGCAACCACATCAAATGAAACTCCAAACAATCAGACTTGATATTTGAATACAGGTTGCACGAATCATATGTGTGGTCAGAAGGAGCTGTCTGCAGATTTGGATGACTCATTTCGCACTAAAGTGAAATTCGGTGATGACAGGTCCGTTCCAATGACTAGAAAAGGGCGAATTCTTATCACATTGAAGAATGGTGATCTCAGGTACATCTATGATGTTTTCTATGTACCTAATATGAAAAATAATTTGTTGATTATGGGACAGCTAGCCTAAAAGGGTTACGTGATGCACATAGTTGAAAATAAATTCTCAATTTTTGATAAAAAATGTAATTTGATTCTTAAAACCTTTTTTTTATCAAAAAACTACATGTTTTCAGTAGATTTTCATATGGGTGATTTCAAGTGCTTGAATGCAATAGTGAATAATGAATCGTGGTTATGACATTTACGCTTTGGGCACTTAAATTTTCAGATTTTGGAAAATCTCTCCAAACGAAATTTAGTGAATGGTTTACCCCATATTCATCACCCTGATCAATTGTGTGAGACATTCATTTTTGGAAAGAATCACAAGATACCATTTGTTAAGGAGCATTGACATACGAAATTTCCTTTGGAGCTTGTTCATACAGATGCTTGTGGTCCGATGAACATATCATCAATTGGAGGTAATAAATATTTGTTAACCTTCATTGATGATTTTTCTAGGAAAACCTAGATTTATCTATTGAAAAGCAAGGATGAGGTATTCCACTACTTTAAAATATTTAAAGCATTTGTTGAAAGACAAAGTGATAGACTAATTAAGATGGTGTGTAGTGATGGAGGGGATGAGTACAAGTCTAATGAGTTCAAGAGGCACTGTGAAGAACTTGGGTTGCAGCATAACATAACATGTCCCTGCACACCTCAACACAACGAAGTTAGCGAGAGAAAGAATAGAACAATCATGAACATGGCAAGGAGCATGCTTAAAGAGAAAGGTATGCCAAATTATATTTGAACTGAGGTCGTAACATGTGCAGTATATTTGATAAACAGATCACCCACTCGGAGTGTTCCTAACAAAACTCTGATTGAGGCATGGAGCATGGAGCGGATTCAAACCCAATGTGCAACACTTGAAGGTATTTAGGTCAATTACTCATGCCCATGTCCCAAGGCAGCAAGATCGAAGTTGGATGATAAGACAGGGAAGACCATTTTCATTGGATATAAGCATGGGGGATACAAACAGTACAATCTAATGACAAAGAATGTGATTATCAATTGTGATGTTACATTTGCCGAAGATGAGGAATGGAAATGGAATGCAACAGCTGAAACGGATTTGAAAAAAACGATATATTTACGTTTTGAAGGATGATGTGGAAGATGGAGTCACTCTTGAAGCACCTTCAGTTCAACCTGAAGTTGCAACTCCAATTGCAACTATGATGGAGCGACGAAGAAGGCAGCAGCGACAACCTATACACCTTCAAGATTGTGAAGTAAATCTTGATGATGAAGTTGATGACAATGGAGATTTGGTTCACTTTTCTTTTCTTGCAGATTCAGAACCCGTGAGACTTGCAGATGTCATTCAACACCCCCAAATGGCAAGAGGCTATGAATGAAGAATTAATGGCGATTGAGAAAAACAATACATGGCAACTCACTGATCTTCCAAAAGGACACAAACCAACTGATGTGAAGTGGGTGTACAAGATTAAAGTGAAAGCAAATGGTGAGATTGATAGATACAAGGCAAGGTTGGTGGCAAAGGGATTCGAGCAAAGAAAAGGCTATGATTATGAAGAAATACCTTCTCTTGTAGCTCGAATGGAAACAATGAAATTAATCATTGCTTTAGCTGCACAAAGGCAATGGAAAATTCACAAAATGGACGTCGAGTCTGTGTTTCTAAACGACCCACTTGATGAAGCTGAGTATGTAGCAGCAGCAGCAAGTGTTTGTCAATCAATTTGGCTCAGCAATATCATGACTCAAATTGGTTTTAATCTAGATATTCCAATTAAGATTTATGTTGACAATGTCTCTGCAATTAATCTAGCAAAGAATTCAATTTTTCATCAAAGAAGTAAACACATTGATATTCGATATCACTTCTTGCTAGATCAAGTTGGGAAGAACATGATCAAATTGGAATACTGCAGATCAGAAGATCAAATTGCAGATATTCTCACTAAGTCATTGAAGATTGATGTTTTCATCAAGTTAAGAGATTTGTTGGGCATGAAGGTTGTCCCAAATCAGAATTAAGGGAGGATGTTGGTTATTAATTCAGATTTTATTACCCTTAAATTATTTACCATTATTATTGCATGAATGGGCAGTTTATAGAAATGTTAGTATTCCTATTTTATAGCTTCCAGTATTTGTAATTTTATTATATATATTATTGAAGTAAATCAAAATGAAGGAATCAGTTCAACAGTTTTGCAATTTCGTGCAATTAGGTTAAATTAGTTTCTACAACTTTTTGCCTCCTGTTATTTCCTTCAATTAGTTTCTACAAAGAGAAGTCACCTTTATGAAATGGTTAAAAGGCAAACTCAGAATGACAAAAAAGGAAGCATTATTTTTTGTGCTCCACATGTATAAGAGTAGCTAACTTCCTTTTTCATTAAGGTTTATGTAATGAATCTTATCTTTATTTATTTTTCTTTTTGCAATAACTTGTTCATGTTCTTAGTGTTTCATGTTGTGTGGTTAATTATTTGTGCTTTTGTTGTATATAAACATTGAAAAATGTTTTTAAAACATGGTTTCAGGATTGAACAACTTAGAGATGTGATTATAGACATTATTATATCTCTTTGATCATTCTAAACACTTGTCGTGTATGCAAATATTGTATAAAAAGAACTAAGAGATTAATATTTTTCACATTAAGGTTTTGTACTATCGGATTGTCGAGAAGACTGACATGGCTGAATAGTTGAGAAGGTCGATTAACTCCCCTAATCCAAACACAATCCGTAAATTTACAATTAACTATAATTAAGTCATGCTAAATGGTAAATCATGATTAATGCATGCAAGTCCACAACAACTGAGGCTCATCCAAAAAGTATAAATATCATAGGGGACCTAGCATCAGAGGTAATTTTTCACTCTCAACTCACCTGCATATTGTACTCGGACTAACTTGATCGTCGGAGTGTTTTCGCAGGTACCCCCCCCCCAATTTTTCACTCTCAACTCACATGCATATTGTACTCTGACTAACTTGATCGTCGGAGTGTCTTCGCAGGTACCCCTCCCCCCATTTGGCTTGGAGAAATGATGAATCAACCGAAGATCATCATACTTGGAGGCCGGGAAGACTAGAAGACAAACAAAGAAGGAATTAAGATCTCGACCGTATAAGAACAAGTTTAAAACTTGTCTCCAAAGAATTAAGACTAGTGAGATTGTGATGTAAATATTGAAAGTATGATAGAAATATATTGATAAGAAAAATTACATTAAATTGAGTTCATGAAATTCAATTTTAAGGAATTTTCGTCCTTATTAAGTACTAGAAATTTAGTTTAGTAACTTTGGATGCGTTAAATTTATATTTACAATAACTCTAATTTAATCTTGAATGAACCAATGTCTTAATTTTGTACTTTTAGTAAGAATTTGCATTAATTAAACTTACACAAATTCATTAGAAAATGATATTTGCAAGTTTTCATTTTATTACTTATTCAATTTAGTACATATGTCAATAACTTAAGAATATGTAGTGTAAACAAATCGTGATATATATATATATAAAGAAGACTGACTAATGGAAAACTAACTATTTGTCAGATGAGATTAAAAATCTCTGAAGTTACATTTGGAATTGTTTAATTATAAATTAGTTGAACTTGCCTATATTATAAACTAACAAACACTACAGTATAATATTTTTATAAACACTTAATTTTTAATGAGCTCTTAAATTATAAACAACAAAACCCGTTAAAAATTATTCTTATATAAAGGATATTACATATATTAATATTTAAAGTATTATACTTATTGCTGATAAAAAAAATATTATAATATTATTCTTTTAATTTATAAAAATTAAATAATGCTATTTTTTCAGAATAATTTAGAACAATCAGGAAAAATAATTAAATGTTAATTATAAGAAAAAATTATAGACGTAATTAATTAACTAATTATTTGTATCGTCTCTTTGCCGTCAACAATGATATAGAGTCGACTGTTTGTAATTTTTAAGGAATGTCTTTTGAATCAAAACTATGCATAGATTTTTAATTTAATTAGACATGTTCCTGCTAGGGAGATGAGACCTAGAGAACTATTGAAGTCTTCTTCTCTTTCCTTCGGTCGGGCGGGTGATTGGGTGATGAACTGTGATTCTTCTCGTCTTCTGGCTTATCCTTCGGTACTCGGCGCTCGGTCGTCGGACGAATCACCGGATGGTGGGGGTACCTGCGAAGGCACTCCGACGCTCAAGTTAGTAAAGCGGGTGGTCATCTCAGGTAGGTGAACAGTAATAAATGACATACCTTACTCCTTGGAATGCGTGCTATTTATATTATTCTAATGGGCCTACCTTGTTGGGCCCGTTTATCGAGGTGGATACCGCTTAGGGTTGCATTACCTAGTTCTTGATGATGGATTAGCTTCACTGATCTCGGTTTGAGCGTTAATTGTAATGGGGTTCGGCCATCGGCCAAATTCCCATTGTGAGGGTCGGCCATCGGCCAAATACCCGTGGTCTTCGACCGTCTCAGTTAAGTCTTCTAAGGTCTCGGCCTCTCGGCCAAGTCTCCAAAGGTCTTGGCCTCTCGGTCTCTCGGCCAAGTCTTCAAAGGTCTCGACCTCTCGGTCTCTCGGCCAAGTCTCCAAAGGTCTTGGCCTCTCGATCTCTCGGCCAAGTCTCCAAAGGTCTCGGTCAGGTTGACTAAGGCATCGGGCAGCCAGGTGGGTCCCAGCCTCGCCCAGTACCGGTACAAGACAAAATTTATAATTAAGATATGATAATTTTAATATTATTCTCAACAATTTGAATATGTTATATAAAATATTCTAATTTAAACAATATATCTAAATGAAGAGATACACATGTTTGCCTATAATACGCAAAAATTAACTTAAACGTAATGTATTTCATTCAAATTGTATTAAAATCAATTAATAGGCAAAATTATTGAAAAATGTTGGCTAATCTAACATCATGTAACACTCCAAAAAATACATCTAACTATTACAATACAAGTTCTAGCGATTTTTATACAGACTTGGAGATTTTCAAAATATTTCTATTACAAGATTATGATTTATAAAGTTCAAAACTACATCCTAAAGTCCTTCAGACCCTCCGGCACCTATATGATCATCTGCTTGTGTACGTAGTACAATCATCACAGTTCACAACACAACAAGAAAAACAAGGGTAAGCTAAGGAAAATAAATTCTATAACATTTTTAATTCATGCAAAAAGAATCAATCAAACTAATGATTTATAAACATTTCTTTAAACGTTGTCATATAAAATTTCAATATTAATTTCATCATTCATATAGACCACACATGGATCTATTTTCAATCATAAGCATTGGATTTCATTTCAATCCCACGGACCACACATGAATCCATCGTCTTCCGGAAGATCCGTATTAAGTAAGTCTTACTAGAGACTAACACTTGATCCAAAGATTACCAGCAAATCTAACAGAAAGGATCAAGGTAAGTTCAATACAACCCAAGTCGTGCATCTCATATGTCACGGTGTGCATGAACTCCCCCCATCAACTTCTCATCACCTAATATCTTAGTCTATGTGACTTAGATCATCGGTGAAACTCGGAGATCTCTGTTACCACATAGGTATCAATACTTAATACACAAACAAACATCAGTCCATACATTATGTTGGAGATCCCACATCGACTAGAGATTAGAGCCTTTCATTTTATATAAGTGGGTGCAAACCTCAACCCTATGAGCCGGTTTTATGAGGTTGAGTTAGACTTAAAGTCCACTTCGTAATATGGTATCAGAGCCATTTTCGAGCCTATCCTAGCGAGTATTTGTTGGGCCTATCGTGCCACCCGCTATCGGGCTGCTATCAGACCACCCATAATATATAGTCTCACGCACGAGTTGGCAGTCTCGGCGTGAGGGGGGTGTGTTGGAGATCCCACATCGACTAGAGATTAGAGCCTTTCATTGTATATAAGTGGGTGCAAACCTCAACCCTATGAGCCGGTTTTATGGGGTTGAGTTAGGCTTAAAGTCCACTTCGTAATACATTATCCCAAATGTATGAATTCAATTCCATACAATTTTCATCATACAATATCATTCAAAACGCAATCCACAATATTTAAAATCTTATTTAACATAAAAAAAATAACACTTAAATACTAAACCATCAAAATCTAATCTTTTTACAAGTTTAAACAACATATAAACAAACAACACCCCTGCAAGATAAATTGAATATTGGGATCACGTTCTCTCCATAACCTTATCTTATAGCCTAGGGTACTATTAAAAATTAAAGTTAACTTCCCTTACCTGAAGCTTCTTATTCTGATGGAAATTCTACCTCAGACAAGAGAACCACTCCAAAATTTAGGAACCTAGAGCAAGTTATCCAAAAAATACCAAATTTTAGTATGAGCTTAATCAATTTGAGAGAAACACTTTTCTCAATTGACCCACCAAGATTGATGACTAAATCATAGAGAAAAACAAATAATAAGGGATCTTTAGAGTAAAAATGAACTAACTTTGTTTGAAAATATGATCGGATAGAAATGTAGTTTGACTCTTCAGCTACAGCATGACGTGATCAGATTTTGGAATATATGAGGTATGGAAGAGAAATTGAAGAGGAAAAAAATAGGAAGAGAGAAAAAGAAAAAAAAAAGGTGGTAGGGGTGGGGTTCTTACACATCCTACTTATTAGTTACATTATTACTAAAGTTTATCATATAATAAGAAAACATACATATACATTTTTAGTATTTCAAAATAAAATTTCTCTGTGCACGTAAAATTATAATAGTTACATCAATTAATTAAATAAAATAAAAACATACCATTTTATTATCTCTTCTTAACTATTTTTGTTGAGATAGTTCTCTCATATAATACATTATTATTATAGTTGATAAACCATACATAAATACACACACAAAACTGTAGACTTTTAAAAGCTTTCATACATGCAAACATCAAAATTGTAAACATATATTTTCATATTTCATAAAATTATATTATTATGGATACATAATTAATTCATTTATTAAATGTTTATCAAAATCAAATGTTTAACTCTCAACTAATAATTATGTCTCATGTCATAAGTTACTTACATAAACATTATACATACTTAATACTTAACTCTCTATTAATACTTAACTCTCTATTTACAGAAGATATATGTTGAATTAAACTCATATATATGCACTTGTCATGTTACCTTCACTAAGTTGTCACTATAATAAAACTCCTTAATAAGAATGCAATCCACTCATATGACAACTAATTATAGAAACCAATTATAGAGACTAAACAAATTATTATTATATAATGTAGTTTTTATTAATAATAAATAATTTTTAAATTGGTATCTAATTAGCTACCAAGGGTTTAGGTATCAAGTTAGATATCAATTTATTGGTGGTTAAAACATTGGTAGCTAATTAGATATTAATTTAGAAATTATTTATTAATAATATAAACGACTTTAGATATCAATAATTTTTTTAGTCTCTAAGATAGTTTTTAATTTAGTCAATTTAGTGAATAATTATTTTTTTGTCTCTAAAATTGGTTTTTATTTAATGATTTGTAGTGTACTAAACACTTCTTTTTCACACAACAAACTAGATCATAGGAAGCTTCATCGACTCTCATCACTTGATATTTTTTCTCTAGGTGAGTCCAATATCAATAGAGTCAAGATATCTCATAACAATTTTAAATTCAATGCATACATAATCATCTAGAATTCTTCTCCTTATAAATAGTTATGTTCACGACACACTACATGTCATATTACAATCATAACATCATAGATTTTCATTCATATACATTTCAAATCAATTCAAAATACAATACCATTACAAATTTCTCATTTATCTCATATACTAATATATAAATACATTATGACGATAAAATATAACAACTAAAGGGAAAATAACGCATTTTATTATTTAAAAACATTTGAAAACATGATTCATCAAAACTTAAAAAACACGCTCTCATTTAGTCACCACTTTGCTCACCCAACAAATTAAGCACATGTTATCATTCACCTTGTCATTATTCTACTCGCTTAGCTAAAGGCATAAGCTTGCTCAACAAATTTTAGCTGCTCAACAAAAACTCCGCTCATTCAATGATCAAAGTATTCGCCTAGTGACTTCATCATAAAAACAACTCGCTCAACAAGAATTGACTTGCCTAACAACCCAAACTCTTAAATTTTCAATTGATTGAATTTTGTCAAATGAACAAACCAATGAGAGTTTTAATTAAACAACTTGCCCAACAAGAATTGACTTGTCCAACAACCAAAACTCTTGAGTTTTCAATTAATTGAATTTCCCATAACAAGATTTTTGCTCGCTCAATGACTTTGTATAATTCAAAATTTTTGCAAACTATAACAAATGATTTAGTTTATTTAAACTGAGTTTTTTTTCTTAATTATACCGAACAAGAAATATTATGTTCTAAAATAACAACTCAACCCAATGTAACTCAATTGACATACTATAACTTTTAACTACTAGAATATATATCTTGTTCTTACAACAAGGACCAAGAACACTAGAATAAGGTTGATAAGATCAACTCCTTTACAAATCTTCCGAACTTGGGCTGGACTCTCTCGGCTTCTCCTCGAGTTGGGCTCTCGGCTTCTTCTCGGGTTGGGCTCTCGCGGCTTCTTCTCGAGTCGGGCTTTCGGCTTCTTCTCGGGTTGGGCTCTCGCGGCTTCTACTCGTTTGGCTCTCGGCTTCTTCTCGAGTCGGGCTTTCGGCTTCTTCTCGGGTTGGGCTCTCGCGGCCTAGACAGTACATATCTCATTAAAATCTGTTTACTAAAGCTATACAAATTTTAACTCAATCACTTTCAACCCTTTAATATCTCAAACATATTATACAAAGCTAACTAGAATTTTCTTACAAGAAACATTTAATCATCTTACAACATGAACATATTCATTATATTTCTAAATATTCATCATTTCATATAACATTCATCTCCAAATTCAAACAAAACACAACCTTGCATTAAAAAAAATAAAAATATTGTGATTGCAACACCTTCATATCAAAATCATTTACCTTAAGGTAGTATAAAAAAACATAACCAACTTCTCCGTTCTCAAAAAAAAATTAAGCTCAGATATAAAACATTCTGTTATTGGACTAATAGAAATTTATCTTTATCCTATAAATAACTCATTTCAACACATGAAACCTAGACATGAAAAGTTTTCCTAACACCAACTCAAGAAAAAGAGAAAAGAAAAACTTACTCATGTAAACAAAAAAGCAAAAAAAACAATATTTTTTATTAAACAAAAATGTTTCATGTGATCTCTAATGTAAACTCCGTCTTTTAAATTATAAAGAGAAGGTAAAAAATATATTTTAAAAATAATAGTTTTTATGAAATAAAATTTGAATGGGTTTTCATATGATATTTTTATCTTAAATCAAAAGTAATTCTAAATTGTGAGACATAATGATATTTTTTTTTCTACTGATAGAGTATGCTTAAAATAACCTCATCCTATAACTGACTAGTAATTGAATGTGGAAACGTTCTGTAATGGTAGTACTAGTGAATGTGTGAGTTATTTGCTATTAATATTTTTTGTGAAGAACGTTTAGAATCCCTTAACGGCAAGATAAAATGGATTGTATTTTTAATAAGGGTGGGCAATATTCAAGTCCATATAATTTTAAATTCATTTAAATTTTAAATCCTAATCCATATTTTTGAAATTTAATTCATTTAATTAAATATAAATTGGATAATTTATTAGATTTTAAAAATTTAAAATTAAATTTTTTGTATACTAAATGTTTTTTCATTACCTCTACTTTTGATTAAAGAATCACCAGTACAACTAGGTTCATGATAAACTCCTTCTCTAAATGTGCATTAAGACTATTATAATAATATAATAATAACTGCATAAAAACATTAACAAAACACTTTTATCGTATCGTGTTTGAAATCGATTTAATTGGCATGACGCAGTTTAGGGTGATAGGTATCTCTATTTCGATGGTTGTTAGTTTTTGTGGGCTGTTGGGTTGGTGTCTGGGTTGGTGGATAATGGTTGTTGTTCTCTTTGCCCCTTGTTATGGTTGCAGTGGGTTTGTATTGGGTTTGTTTTGAGTTTAAACGGGATTGTACGGATTTTTTAGTGGTAGATTTTTTTGTCTCTCTAATTTTGTTGGTTTGGGAGACATGAGATTTGATTGATATTATATAGGTATGTATAAGGGTTGTGGTTCCTGTTATTCAATTCTTATTGTTGATAAAAAAAATTAAATATTTTTACTATGGATAAAATATATATGAAAAATAATAAGTTTTATGATATTTTTTATTTAACGACTCTTTCTCTTATTTTATAATTTCATAAATTTAATTGATAAACAATAGGTATTAAAAAGAATGTATTACTAACAATACTTTATGATTTTTTTACATTTTTTTTATATTTTTTACAGAATTATCAAAATCAATAATTTTTAAAAATATAAATATGTGAAATCTTATTTTAAAACACAAATTTTAATATAGAAAACATGTTCTAAAACACGACTTGTAATAAATACAAAAGTAGTGGTTTAATTTTTTTTTTAAATAATTTTTCTTTTTTTCTAAATTAAAATATATAATTTTAAAATAAATTGACCTATATTATATATATATATTTTCTTTTTCTTAATTTTCTTAAAAATATTCTAAAAGATAAAAAAAAAACCAACATTCGTAGACAGAAGAAAATAACATATCCCGCTGAAAAAAAATATAAAATATATTATAAATACTAGCGAAATTACAGACGTATATGTGTATTCATATTTTTCTCTTCTACTCAAATTTCATTATGATAGAAATTTAACATATATATAGAAATAATTTTAGATGAGTCAAAATTACAAAAAAAAAAATATGTAAAAAAATGATGAATTGATTAATCAACTATTTTTTTTTTTTTTAGTTTCTCTTCTTTTTTTTAAGTTTTTTCTCTTATTCCATTGGTATTTTAGAGATTGGAGGATGTGATGATTTGCACTTAAGGTTAGGATTCACTTAATGGTAGATACAAAAGAATAATGACTTTATCAAAGAATAAAATTGCTCAAAATGGAGTTGAGAAACTCACAGGAAATGAAAGTATGTTCTTTCTCGTTCTGTTGTTGTCTTAAAATAAGGAATTAAAGAAATAGTGGGGAAATTAATTTGTATATATAAATTGTCCATTAATATTAATTTAAAAAATTTAAAAAAATTTATCTTTTAAATAATTCATATAAAATAAAAAAATACTTCATTATACTAATAAAATAAGATATATTAAATAAGAGCAGAATCATAAAAAAAAATTGTGTACACCAAAATACAGTTATTTAAAAAAAAATCTTTTTTTATATATAGGTATAGATATTTTGTTTGGCATTGTTTGTTTAACAAGAAAATGATTTTAGAATATCCAAATACAAACATTTAATTATCTAAATAAGAATATAATCAATTTTAAATATAAAATAAAACAGTGATATACCAAACACTTAATGTAAAGAAAACTTACATGTTGGCATTTATAAATTATAAGTGATATAATTAAAATAAATAAATGATACTATAAGTTAACAGTATAAAAATCATACTAATTATACTCTTTTATCAATTAATAATATAAATTTTTTACACTAATATTATACTAATCAAACTCAAATTTGATAATCATTAAAGTTTGGCGAAAAAATTACTTAATTAAAGTTTATAAATAACTTAACAATGAATTAGCCACAATATTTAATTGTCTTAAATTTATTATTCAAAAGAGTTAATTTTTGGGTCCAGCCCGAAGTCAATAACCCTATATTTATAATGGTTAACAGATAATTTAATTTATTATACAAATGAAACCACAATCAATAGTTTCATCCATAGTAGAGTTACATTTTCTTTGACTTATTTAGTCTATTTTTGAATTGATGATATGAAAGATAGTTTTAATATTTAATTGTGATTGAATTGTTAAATTATTTATTTATTTTATTTATCTACATTGACCAAGTTTTGATCTATGATCATAAATGAAAATTAAAAGAATCCAAATTAATTTAATCCATTTAAAATGATCTAGATTTTAGATCTAAATTATTTTATTAGATTTAGATTGGATCAAAAACCTGGATCTTAAAAAATTGAATCCATAAACACACTTAATTTTTAAAGTAATAAAGAGACGTGGAAGCAGCATAGCTCACGTTTTGGTGGTACTGTGTCTTCTTCTACTGCATCCTCAATATTTTGTTACAGTCACATTATTCAAACCATGCATCCACATTACTCTGCTTTTCATCTTTCTCTACTCTACCCTTCTATTTTATTTTAATATTTTTTTCATTGTGAAGCAATGAATCCAACATTATATCAATAACACTACTTTTTAATACTAGACATTAATTAGTATCTGAGAATGTGTGTTTATTTCTTGCTTCTCTAATAATATTTTATGATTAAAATATTATTAAAATCACACTTTTGTTAAATTATTTTGGGTAAATAGTCAGTTTATTATAATAAATGTTGATATATTTCATTTTTATGTTTTATTTTAGTATAATAAAGTAGGGTGATTTTTTTTTTAAATTTTGTTTGAAGTATGTTAATGATTGAATTAATTAAACATATGTTAAGTCTATAACAACTGTGATAATGTTTATCAAAAAAATGTTAACATTAATATATGCAGTTAACCTTAAATAAATTATTAAAAAGATTAAATTTCTAAAATAAAAAGTAAAGAATAAAAGACTCTCTTCAAAGTTAATCTTCAAAAGTTAATTACATATTAACATTATTTTTTTTATCAACATATATAATAATTTATTAAAGATCAGACACGTATTTAATTATCCTAACCATTAATAGACTTCAAACGAAATTAATAAAATTATTTTTTTGTTAAAATTATAAATTTTTTCATTATACTAGAAAGGAAATATACAAATAGGTAGCGTATTTCTTCTTATACTTCTACATTTTTTTTCCTACACTCCTACATTCTTCAAAAATACTAAAAATATCCTTTACAATTTTAGGGTTTATATATTATTTAATTACAAATTTACCTTTTACTATATATATTTATTTATAAATCTATCACATCAGAATTGTATACAACTTTTGGAATTGTCACACTATATTTTTCTTTTCTTTTTGTAGTTAACAAACTATATATAACTTAAACAAATTTTCGTTACCATGCAATTTAAAATTGGCATGCTCATTATGAATTTCCTAGCCCAGATAGGCCAGTGACCAAATTCAGGCCTGCAAGAATGACATTAGCGGGCTACAAGCCCATAATTGCTTTCTGCATCCAATGCTTTTATGCTTTATGGAAAATGATAAAAATGCTTTTTAGTTTTTAAATAGGAGTAGGGGTGCAAGGTAAAATTTATTCTGAATTTGGATTTTTGGAAATTCAGACTTTGATTCTCTGATCAATTTTATGGATTTACATTTCTTGGAATACATTTTTATATTTAAATTTTTATAACGTTTTTTTAGAATTTTGTTTTCCAAAATATATTTTCAAATTTGTTTTTCAGAATTTTATTTTTATAATAAAACAAATTATTCTGAATTTCCTTTTTCAGGGTGTGTTTTTTAATTCTGATTTTTTAATTCCAAAATAAAGAATAATTTTAAAATTTCTAAAATTGATTGGTTGCATATCCAAAATATGCAGAAAGCAATTTCCTCTACAAAGTTAATGGGTTATTGTGTGTTGTATTCGTTTTCTTTCCGTCTCGTGAAATTTTCATCAGGCACACCTCCAAAACGTGTGAAATGACCAAATTATCTTTTAAGCAATTTTAAAATTCCAAGGCATATTTCGCACAAAATTTTTCCCTCTTGGAAAGACTTTCCGAAACGAATTCACACTTTTTCCAAAATATCATTCCATAAGTAGTTTAACAATTTTACTAAAATAAAATTCTATAATTAAAAAGTATCAAAACAACAAGTTCATCTATTTATAAAATTTAAATGATATTGATAAAATTATTTTCAATTTAGATATAGTGATTTATATATAAATTAGAATATTTGTATACGTTTTAATAAAACTAGTGGGAACATATACGCTCTCGCGTTTGTATATCTGTATTTTTTTTATTTTTACCATTTATAAATATATATATATATATATATTTATGTATGATATTTAAATTTATATTTTTTAAAGAAAAATAAAAATCAAATAATAAGAAGGGATAACAACTAAACCAAATGATAAGAATGATAACAACTAAACCAAGATAGATTCTATGTGCACTAGATCAGTATGGACTGCACCCAATATATGCAAAGAGAAAAGACCAAAATACCCTTAATGAAATGAAAATTAGGGTTTAGGTAAAATGTGCACCCAACCAACAATGCACCCTTCATTTTGCTGTGATCACTGTGAGGCAGCGCCACGGAAGCTTGGAAACTTAAACAAAGAGCAACCCAAACACCTCCATTCTTATTCTTCTCGTGACTGTGGCAGTATCGAAACTCGAAAGCAACGTTGAGGCATCGCGACGACAACAAACAAATCCTAATTTTAATTTAAGGGTAATTTGGTTTTTTTCCTTTGCATATATTGAGTGCAATCCAAAATGATATGGTGCATGGAGACTATGGCCTAAACCAAATAATAAGAAGAGATACAAATTAAAATTTTTAGGAGAGATGCATATAAAAAAAAAATAACTACTTTAGTCGTAAGAACGATAAAAAACAGTTTTCAATTAACTATAAAAATAATTAATTATTTAATAAATACTTAAAAAAATAAGAAATGACGAAAATATCTAAAATAAAACAATAAAATAAAATATTAATAATGATAAAATAAGAAAAAAAAATTCTACATCAAAAGGAGTTATAATAAAAAATATCCTTTATATAGATATAGATAATATTATTTATTAAAAATACAAATATTATTTTATAAACTATAAGTCTATAAGACAGCACAACATGAATTCATAAAGATTATGAGTTAAAAGGAGTAAAAAAAAGAAAAGAAAAGAGAAAAATAGTGTAGTTCAATTTAGTTTTCAATTCTTTTGACATAATCAAGTTCGTTTTGAAACTTTTTAGATTTACCTGAAACTAAATCCATTCT
This sequence comes from Phaseolus vulgaris, assembly GCF_000499845.2. Taxonomy (NCBI): domain Eukaryota; kingdom Viridiplantae; phylum Streptophyta; class Magnoliopsida; order Fabales; family Fabaceae; genus Phaseolus; species Phaseolus vulgaris. The sequence continues at coordinate 11,110,010 of NC_023753.2, forward strand.
AATATAATTATGAAATAAATTTTCCATAATAATAATAATAATCCATAATTTATTTTAAAATAACATTTTCAAAATGAAAAATATCAATTTTTCTTTCGTCTTTCGTTTATGTCTTTTCCCTTTAATTTATTTAGTTTCTTACATCTGACACTTGATTTCCATTTTCTCTTTTGTACAGTTAAATTTCATCTTAACTCAACCTCAATTATTCCTCAACCATGTTTGAGATACATACTTAATTCGTACTCTTAAGTAATTCTCAATCAATTCTTTCTTAAAATTATAACTTAATTTAGTATCATTCTAAATCTCATTCAAGAAACTTTGGTTACCATTTTTTTCCCCTAATTTATACCTCGTAAATGCAATTTTCCAATCAAACTTTGGAAGGTGAAGAACATTTCACAATGTCAATTGCTTCCGTGCATTCGATCTTTTTTTCACGCGGTAACTATTGTGATGATAAAAATATTCTTTTTAATTTTTATTTTACAGTGTATGGATCAAAATATATTTTTGGATTTTTTTTATTCTAGAATTATTTTTCTAAATTTTTTGGATTTTGTATTCTAGAATTTTTTTCTCTAAAATGTAGTTATTGTATTTCAGAATTGTTTATGTGGAATGAGAATTTGGTTTTCAAATTTTTCATTTCTGATAAAAAAAATCTATTTTAAATTTTCTTTTCTTTAATATATATTTTTATTTTATATTTTTAATTCTTAAATAAAAGACAATTTTAGAAATTCAAAAATTGATTAGTGTCGGTAAAAAACTATATGAGTGCAGGAATCAATTACCCTTCACAATCACGAAATTGGTTTGAATGAAAATGGTGAATGTGTAGTGAAAATCCCATATGATCTATTGATTGAGGCTATAGAAACACCTTTGTTGTCATTGGTAAATTTGTTTATCCTAATTTGTTGACTGACATGATGTCTCCTGAGTACTTTGAGGATGAAGCAATACTTTGTCCGACAACTGAATCAGTAGAACAAGTGAATGATTTTATTTTATGTGCTGAAGAAATAACTTATCTTAGTTCGGACACACCTTGCCAATCAGATGAAAATAAGAAAATTAAAGGTGAATGATTCACGACTGAGTTCTTAAATGGGATAAAATGTTGAGGGGATACCAAATCATCGCTTTCGTTTGAAAGTTGGCTTGCCTATTATGCTTTTGAGAAATATTGATCAAGCCAAAGGTCTTTGTAATGGAACAATGTTGCAAGTTATTGATTTGAAGAAGAATGTTATTTGTGGAGCAGTTCTAACAGGATCAAATATTGGTGATAAAATCTTCATTTCACGAATGAATTTGATTCCTTTAGATACATGTATACCATTTAAATTTCAGAGAAGACAATTTTCAGTAGCTTTATGTTTTGAAATGATAATCAATAAAAGCCAAGGTCAATCATTGAGCAAAGTTGGTTGATATCTTTCATGCCAAATTTTTACTCATGAACAATTGTATGTTGCTATTTTTAGAGTTACAACGAAAGAAGGGTTGAAAATTCTTATTCTTGATGAAGATGGAAATGTAACAAACAGGACAAAAAATGTTGTTTACAATGAAATTTTTTATAATATTTAAAACTAATATAATTATATCATAAACCTGGATGGTAGCATGATTTAATGTATTGTTAATCGAATTTTTTTTTTTTTGAAACATGCATTTTTGTTCATAATTTATAATTGAGTTATTGACCTTTTATAATGAATTTTTTAATCTAAATTATATGAATTGTTTTATGTTTGAACGATTTATTTATTTACATTATATTAATTATATTAATGTGTTATATTAATTTCAATATATTAATTTTTATTTATTTATTTGTATATACTAATTGTTGGTTATAGACTATTTTTTATACATTAATATTTACACTGTAATTAAATTATTTATTAATATATTAATAATAAATATTTTTCATTCACCGATTAAAGATCTAGTTAGAGACAAAAACAATTCAATTTCAAAACAATTGTGGTTATTTTTTTTTTAAATGGCTTATAGTATATATAAACACATCAAATAACTTAAATATCATAACTCAACTAGGAATAAATTAGGCATAAAAAGAGAACAAGGTTTTGAAGGAAAAAATATTGAACATGACCTCTTACTAAAGCTGTCAAAATGTTCTTAAACCCTTAGCTCACACCACTCACTTCCCTACTTAACCTTCTAAATTTATATTTTGTATTAGACTTTGCTTTAGTGTCAATATATACACTTCATCTTTTTTAGAGGACAAGAGAGGAAACTTTTTGTAAATAGAGTGGTTTTCTATGTGCTTATTAAACAAATGGTCATTAAATTGGTGATAATTCAATTTTTAAAAGAAAAAAAAACCTTATTTAATCTTAATGGCAAGTTATCCTTAAAAGATAAAATGCAATATTAAATTATTTTTTAAACAATGCAACTTACTCATATGATTTTACAAACTTAACTAATTGAACGTAATTATTACACTTTTTACACACTCAAAACTATATAAGAATTTTTTATATTTCATGAATTAAATTTACAAAGTTTTAAATTCGAAGGACAAAAGAACCATTTATCTCATCCTATTTACTCAAAATTAGGTTTTGTGTTTACTTGCTCATTTTCACACATAAGTTTAATTTCTTTCACTTTGCATTTAGATAGAAAATTTCATGATTATCATAATTTTTAAATATATTAATTTAGATTTATTGAATTTTAATTTTCTGTTTTAAATAAAATATTTCAATTGTTAGAAAATACAACAAACTATTTAATATCAAATAATGATTAATAATTAAAAAAATGTTAAGATTAATAATTTTTTAGTCTATTTAAGTTAATGATATTTTACAATCAAAGTTTATTAAGATTTTTTTAATTGACATTGACAAAACTTTTTCTTAATAGATGTTGACCGAAATTATTTTGAGATGATTTCTTAAAAGATGTTGACCAAAAATTATTTTGAGATGATGTTAACTATAATATTTAGCTAACATCAATTATTTTAATGAGATTGTTAGTTAGAGTTTTTTTTAACAACTTTTCAAACTATGTTAGCTGAAACTTTTTCCTAATTGACATTTGACGGTAATTAATGTTGACTTCAATAAAAAAAACCACAAAATATTATAATTCACATTTGTCAAAAAGTAATCTCCCCAGAATTGACCAAAAAAAAAAATCCTTTCTAATATCAAACGAGAAGTAAGATTTGTTTGCAACAATAAATAACTATTAAATAAAAAACAACTTTTAATAACATCAATAAAAAAATATATAATTTACATAAACTATTTTAATAATATTCTGATCTTCAAATGAAGACAATCCAATCAAATTGAGTTAGAGTGAATAAAAAAGGAAAAATATAAATTTGAAAATATAACTTTTTTAAAATTGTCAAGTAAATTTTGAAATTTTCTAATTTCAAATAATTCAATTATTATAAAAAAAAAATTAGAAATTGAATTTATTTTTAAATTTCTCTTTTAAATAATATATTTTATCAGGGAACATTTTAATTTTTTTATAAAAATAAATCACCCTCATAAATTTTCCACTCCTTTGTTAAGACAAATTCAAAAGTGTCAAGATAATAAAATTGATTGTTGAATTCAAAAGTCTTAAAGATTTTTTCTGATGGTAGAAAAAAATGATTTCTCACTATTTATAGTTTAAAATATCCACAAACTAGCAAAATAACATAAATGGTGAATCCATTGATCGTTTTCAAATTTGCATGGCACTTGTATCTTGAGATTGTTTTTATTTTGAATGAATGATGGTAATAAACCGTGTTTTGGAAATGTAAAGGAAATATTAAAAATAAGATTGGAGTTGTGATATTAAGAGTGAAACAACTATTTGGGATGTCATATGAGCGACATGACAAAATTATTTGCGTTTATGATTAGACGTTGATTTCATATCTTTGCATTGACGTTACCTTCATGTCTTTTAATTATTGGACATGTAATATTTGACTGTATTTGTTTATTATTGGACATATAATATTTTGCTTTGTGAACTTGTACTTTCATTGGCCATGCAATATTTTGTTTTGTGAACTTGTACTATTGTGTTTGACAAGACCTACCATTATGTTTATGATATTATGTTAACTTTTGTTTAGTTATTTATTGTAGTAATTGCATTATACATGACATCATCATCCTATAAACTTAATAGAACCTATAAGGGTAAAGCTCCAGCAGAAGATGTTGTCGTTCCTTTTCAGCCAACAACGAGGATTGAACAAGTTCTTGATTATTCGAGATACTTTAGTACAAGACTTCAAATGGTGGTGTTTGAAAAAAAGTTTCATGCAAGACCAATGTTACCATCAAAAGTTATGCATACTCCATTTTTTGCTACTCTAGGATTTAAATTCCAAAATGTTCGGAATTGGCAAGGTTTACAACCTTTCCTTGGAATTAATCTTCTGTATTATGAGGACTCGGTAAGAGTATTTTATACAAATGTAAAGATCACACCTGTTGGTGACCTTGCCATTGAGATTTGCGGAATGATGATACACATTAAAGAAATGGATTGGATGAACATTGCTCATCTTAGGTATGACGGTCTTAATTTAACCCTTGGGACGATCCCTAAGGAACTGAATTTTGATCGAGCACTGACATTATCGTCCATGATTCGTGAAGATGTTGAAGATCAAAATGCCAGAAATGTCGGTAGTCTGAAAATGAATGACCGATATTTTGATGTTGTGGTTAATAAAAAATAATGTAATCATTAATTGGCCTCATTACATCATGCAACACATTAACAAAAGTTGGGATAACAACATGCCTCTTCCGTATGCAATATTGATAAGGAGGATCTTGCAGGTGTATGACTTTGACTTGTCAAATGAACAAGCAATAATGCTAAAATGGAATCATTACTTTGGGAAAAAGAGTATGACAAAATTAAATATATTCCATGCCAATGGCGTATGACAACTTGGTAGGCCTCACCAGTCAAACGAAGAAGATGATGAAGAGGATCAATTGTTAGAACAACATGTTGAAGGTGATCAACCTGAGCTGGAAATCCCCAATCAAACCGAATTGTTAACCCAAATTTTGTCTGGATACAAAACATGAATACCCGCATTGACAAGGTTGATTAAAGGATGAACCAAATTGAGGATACTCTAAATGACATTCGACGTCATCAAGGCCATTGATTGTGTTATCATTATGTTATACTTCTAATTTTCATGTTGAACATTAATGAATTGTTATTGTTATTTTTGACGTTGAACATTGACAAATTGTTATTTAATATTAAAGTTTACGCTACTTTTCATGCTACTTATTTACATAATCATATTGTTTTGAATGCAACTTTTTTAACATTTTATTTCTATTTTGTATAAATTTTATTTGGGTTCCATTACCTAATACAGAACTTCGACAACATTGGTTAAGTGACCTTCAATGTCTGCGTATCAGAACACATTGTCATCTAGTTGTACTGGTTGCAGTGTGCGTGCAAAAACGTGGTACTTTTACCCATGCTACTAGGAGCACAAGTGCCTTCGTTGCTCCTATTTGTGACTGTGGACAGTTTGTTTTTTTGAGAATAGCAACAACAGAAAAAAAAAATGCTGGAATTTTTTTTTTGGGTTGTCTCAAATACAAGGTAAAATTTATTCAATTAGGTTTGATACAAAATTAACAATGCTATTTTAAACTTATTCATTGTTCAATTTTATTCTTTTCTTGAAAACAGATTAGAAGTGACATGGTTTTAGGTTTTAATTTTTTCAAATGCTGCATTGAAGACGTTGCCAATGAAAAAGATGCAATTATTATCATACAACAGAATAAAATATGTGTTCTAGAAAACTGTTTGAAGGTCTCCACATGAAGGATTAGAATGTTATTACTAGGGATGTCTTTTATTCTTCTAATTAACATTATTATGTTCTTCATTTTTACATAATTTCAAGATTACAAACAAATTAACATGTCTTTATATCGCTTTCCGTTCAAATGTAATGACTTTATATTATATATTTTGACAACTAGTTAATATTCATGTTATGTTCTAAATATCTATTTTTCTTTTAAAATATATTCATTTTGTTATTCATAATAATAGAAATCATTATTAAAATTAATTATATATATATAAGTATATATATATATAACAAAATATATATATATATAACATAATTTAAAGAATCATAAATAATATTAAAATTATATAAATAAATTAACTTAAGTAACAAATAAATTTAAATTAATAAAATATTAAATAATAAAGTTATACTTAAATTTAAAATTATAATTCATTATTTCTTTCAATTTTACATTTTTTTATTTATAAATGAAACTTTAAATTATTTTAATTAACTAAAATATGAAAAAAAAATGAATCATTATTTATTCTTCTTTTATATACAAGGATAAATTTGTAATCTTACAAATTTTAATATTTAAAATAATTTATAATATTCTTACAACTATCACATCACTCACCAATTTCAATAAACTTTTCTCAGACATCCACTCTAACATACCTAAATCCAAACAACCTCAACTTTCTTCACACTTATACCCCCCACACTCTCAACTTTCCACTATCCTACAACCTCTAATCCATGATCGAGATATATACTTAATTCCTCCTCTTATGTAATTCTCAATCAATTCTTTCTTAAAATTATAACTTAATTTAGTCTCATTCTAAGAAAGTTTCGTTACCAATTTTTCCCCTAATTTATACCTCGTGAATGCAATTTCCCAATCAAACATTGGAAGGTGAAAGATCCTTTTACAATGTCAGTTGCTTCCGTGCATTCGATCTTTTTTAAGTGATAACTAATGTGATGATAAAAATATTTTTTTTTTTTTAACTTTTAAATTACAGGGTATGGATCAAAATATATTTTTGGATTGGAATTTTTTTATTCTAGAATTATTTTTCTAAATTTTTGGATTTTTTTTTTTGTAGAATTTTTTTCTCTAAAATGTAATTGTTGTATTTCATAATTGTTTATGCAGAATGAGATTTTGGTTTTCCAATCTTTCATTTCTGATAAAAAAAATATATTTTAAATTTTATTTTCTTTAATATATATTTTTATTTTTTATTTTTAATTCTTAAATAAAAGACAATTTTAAAAATTAAAAAATTGATTAATGTCGGTAAAAAACTATCTCAATGCAGGAATCTTACCCTTCACAATGCACAAAATTGGTTTGAATGAAAATGGTGAGTGTGTAGTGGAAATCCCATATGATCTATTGCTTAAGGCTGCAAAAACACCTTTGTTGTCATTGGTGAATTTTGTTTATCCTAATTTGTTGACTGACATGATGTCTTCTCGGTACTTTGAGGATGAAGCAATATTTTGTCGGACAACTGAATCAGTAGAGTAAATAAATGATTTTATTTTATCTCTGTTAAGTGTTGAGGAAATAACTTATGTTAACTTGGACACACCTATCAGATGAAAATCAGAAAATTAAAGGTGAATGGTTCACGTCTGAGTTCTTAAATGAGATAAAATGTTCAGGGATACCAAATCATCGCCTTCGTTTGAAAGTTGGCATGCCTATTATGCTTTTGAGAAATATTGATAAAGCTAATGGTCTTTGTAATTGAACAAGGTTACAAGTTATTGATTTGAAGAAGAATGTTATTTGTGGAGCAGTTATAACATAATCAAATATTGGTGATAAAATCTTCATTTCATGAATGAATTTGATTCCTTCAGATATAGATATACCATTTAAATTCCAGAGAAGACAATTTTCAATAACTTTATGTTTTGCAATGACAATCAATAAAAGCCAAGGTCGATCATTGAGCAAAGTTGGTTTATATCTTCCACGTCCAGTTAAAAGGAGCAAACAAGGAGAAGCCAAAGTCCAAAAAGGAGCGAATGGAAGTTGCTGCATTGAAGTGATTAATTCTGTGACAAGTGCTACAATCGTGCCACTGCAAGCTGGGTAGAAGGAATGTCAATGAGGTGGTGGAGATAACCAATATTTTGGTATATTTTGATGGTTTTGTAGCTGTAGTTTGCAGTGCTTATAGCATTCCAATACGAGCACGGTGCTAGCTGGAATAGGATGTCTAGCTTATGCAACAAACATTATCTATCTATTGCTTCTGGAGTGTTTGTTCATCTCTTTATTCTTGGAGATTCTTAATGTGATTTGGTTTATGTAAAAGGGTTGGGATATCCATCCTTTTGTATCCCTCTTAATTTAATTTCATTCTTTGCTGATAAAAATAAAATAAAAATCTTCCACGTTTTTTCACTCTTGAACAATTGTATGTTGCTATTTTTAGAGTTACAACGAAAGAAGGGTTGAAAATTCTGATTCTTGATAAATATGGAAATATAGCAAAATCAAAATGTTGTTTACAATGAAATTTCTTACAATATTTAAAAGTAATAGAATTTATATTATAAACCTGCATGATAGTATGATTTAAAGTGTTGTTAACGGAAATTTTTTTTATAGAAACGTACATTTTTTTTCATCTTTTAATCAAAATGATATGAATTGTTTTATATTTCAACAATTATATTATTAGTTCATGTGTTATTTATATTAATTTTAATATATTATTTTTATTTATTTATTTGTATATACTAATGGTTAGTTATAGACTATTTTTTTATATATTAATATTTATATTATAATTAAATTTTTAAAAATATATTAATACTAAATCTTTCCTGTGCATTGCACGGTTAAATATCTAATTACAGACAAAAACAATTCAATTTCAAAATAATTATAATTATTTATTTATTTTAAATGACTTATAGTATATATAATCACATCAAATAACTTAAATATCATAACTCAACTAGGAATAAATTAGGCATAAAAAGATAACAAGGTTTTGAGGGAAAAAATATTGAACATGACCTCTTACTAAAGCTGTCAAAAATGTTCTTAAACCCTTAGTTCACACCACTCACTTCCCTACTTAACCTTCTAAGTTTATGTTTTGTATTGACTTTGTTTTAGCGTGAATATATACACTTCCATCTTTTTTATAGGACAATGAAACTTTTTGTGGGTCTAACCACTATATTCTTCCTGTTAATTTCAAGAGTTATACTTGTTTGATAAATATAGTGATTTTCCATGTGCTTATCAAATAAATGGTCATTTTGTATGAAAGAGTATAAACTGGTGATAAATTCAATTTTTAAAAGAAAAAAAAAACCTTATTTACATCTTAATGGCAACTTGATCCTTAAAAGAAAAAATGTAATATTAAATTATTTTTTAAACAATACAACTTACTCACAAGATCTTACAAACTTAACTAGTTTTTTTATCGGCAATAAAAAATAAATAAATGAGAATCACTTTAAGAGTGATCTAACCCTAATACATACCAGCTTCAAAGAAATGCAAAAACACATATCTAACTAACTACACCTTGCCCTTGCTACCCCTAAAAAACAGCTTCAAGATACCAACTTCATACTCTCCACAGGTTCCAAACACCAATCAGAATAAGAAAACGAAGCAAAACGAACTTTTGCAGAAACCCAAGACCAAACCTTCACTTGCACCAACGCAAAAACTTCGGACTCGTCAGTCACTCCCCTTTTGAAAATGATAAAATTCCTGTGGTTCCAGATTTCGCTCACCACCCCAACTCAAATTGTGCTCCGTACTATGTTAATCAAATATGAAAACAAGGTCATCCCAAATTGATCGAAGTTTGACATCGGATCAATGTGAGATACAAACGATACACCAAGTCACTTAAAACATAAACACCAAACACACCAAGCAAAACTACAATCAAAGAACAAATGTCTATAAGACTCTTCCTCCTTCCCACACAAACAACACATCAAACTTTCTACCATCACCCCTTTTCTTTTCAAATTAACTCTATAGCAAGCTTGTTTCCTATCATCCTCCAAGCGGTAAGAATTGCAGAGGGTACAACTTTGCACCTCCACAGCTTACAGAAAACCAAAGAAGAAACCACCTCTCTATCCTTCCTAACAAGATTGTAGGCAGAGTTACCTGAAAAAGTTTGATGACCCCCCCCTTCCAAATCCAACTATCGGCCTCCCCCGAGTCCAACCTAGCCTCAAGCAAAAGCTGACGTAACTGATCCACCAAAGGCTTCTCCCAGTCGAAAAAAAATCTTCACCAAACTAACTGCCAAACCCAAACACTGTTAGCCCAATACCCGAACTCTACCATCTTTGCCTCTTTGTCCGAACATATTGAGTACAACCTCAACCTCGGAAAGACCCTCTTCAGCGCATCATCACCCAACCAACAATCCTTCCATAAAGAAATATCATTTCCATCACCGACTTTCCACTTAAAGCCCTCTTCAAAACTTCTCCCCCATCCCTCTGAAGTCCACACCTTTTTCAAATCTTTCCACCAAAGTGAGTTCCTATGACTAATTCCTTCCTCTCCCAAAAATTAAAACTTAACTGGTTGAAAGTAATTAGTACACTTTTTACACACTAAAAAACTATATAAGAATTTTTTTATATTTTATGAATTAAATTTACAAACTTTTACATTTGAAGGACAAAAATACCATTTATCTCATCCTATTTACTCAAAATTAGGTTTTGTGTTTACCTTGCTCTTTTCCACACATAAGTTTAATTTCTTTCACTTTGCATTTAGATAGAAAATTTCATGATTTTCATAATTTTTAAATATATTAATTTAGATTTATTGAATTTTAATTTTCTGTTTTAAATAAAATATTTTGATTGTTAGAAAATACAACAAACTATTTAATATCAAATAATGATTAATAATTAAAAAATGTTAAGATGATCTATGTTAATGATATTTTACAATCAAAGTTCATTAAGATTTTTTTAATTGACATTGACAAAACTTTTTCTTAATAGATGTTGACCGAAATTATTTTGAGATGATTTCTTAAAAGATGTTGACCAAAATAATTTTGAGATGATGTTCTACAATATTTAGCTAACATCAATTATTTTAATGAGATTAGAGTTTTTTTAGCAACTTTTCGAACTATGTTAGCTGAAATTTTTTCCTAATTGACATTTGACAAAAAAGCAATTGTAATTAATGTTGACTTCAATAAAAAAATCACAAAATATTATAATTCACATTTGTCAAAAAGTAATCTCCCCAGCATTTATAAAAAAAATAAATCCCACTAATATCAAACGAGAAGTAAGATTTGTTTGCAACAATAAATAGCTATAACAATTTAAATAAAAAAACAACTTTTATTAACAGCAATAAAAAAAATATAATTGACATCAACTGGGAAAGTAATTATTTTAATAATATTCTGATCTTCAAATGAAGACAATCCAATCAAATTGAGTTAACTTTTATTAACATCAATAAAAAATATATAATTGACATCAACGGGAAAGTAATTATTTTAATAATATTCTGATCTTCAAATGAAGACAATCCAATCAAATTGAGTTAGAGTGAATACGAAAAGGAAAGATATAAATTTGAAAATATAACTTTTTTGAAATTCCAAGTTTTAATTAAATTTTTAAAATTGTCTAATTTCCAATAATTAAATAATTATAAAAAAATGTTTAGAAATTGAATTTATTTTAAAATTCCTCTTTTAAATATATAATATATTTTATCATGGAACATTTTAATTTTTTTTATAAAAATAAATCACCCTCATAAAGTTTTCACTCCTTTGTTAAGACAAATTCAAAAGTCTCAAGATAATAAAATAGATTATTGAATTCAAAAGCCTTAAGATTTTTTCAGTTGGTAGAAAAAACATGATTTCTCACTATTATAGTGTAAAATATCCACAAACTAGGATAATAACATAAATGGTGAATCCCTTGATCGTCTTCAAACTTGCATGGCACCTGTATCTTGAGATTGTTTTAATTTTGAATGAATGATTGTAATGAACAGTGATAGTAATGTCTGTTTTGGAAGTGTAAAGGAAATAGTAAAAATAAGATTGGAGTTGTGATATTAAGAAAAAGGGAAGGTGGTGAGTGAGAAGAAGGAAGAAGAAAACAGGAGGATTGGGTGAGGGACTGCGTCGGTGATAAAGTAGTAGGATGGGTGAGTTAAAGATGCTGGCTGGAAAGGCAGACTGTAGACTGTACTAGGCAGGAAGAGAGAGATGGGACGGAGGGGCATTTTGGGAAGTGCAGTGTATCATTGAGGAGAGTCTATCATGGTTTTGGCGTATATGAGAGGAGGAGGAGTGAGAGTGTGGAAGAGAAGGGTAGGGTACACAAGCCAAAGTGGTGGGGTTCGTGTCCTATGTGGTCAAAAGAAATTGACTCAGACCCTTTGACTGTCCCTAGTGTTCTTGTAGTAGTAGTAGTAGTGTTGTTCTTACATTACATTGCATTGCATTGAGAAGAGAATGGTTTATCAATCTCTGCCATCTGCCACACTTGTCACCAACCCCTCCTCCTCTCTCCCTCTCTCTCCCTCAATCCCTCCTACCATTCCCATAATGCCCATTTCACTCTCCTTCTGCACACAAATATTCCCTTTATAACAACTTCTTACTTCACAAACTAAACTCTTCTCACTAAATCTCCACTCAAATTATTATACAAATAAAACAAGTATGGGATGAATGCAGAAATTAGGTGTGAAGAGTCAGGGATTTCAAGTTCACACTGTGGACAACAAAAGGATAAAAACAACACAAACAATAACTCCATGTCTAAAATTTGAGGCATCTTCAATATTTCAAATCGGTCATCAGCACATACGGATTTCTATAACTATAGAAACAAACAAATGTAAGACAATAATTAAATTAAGTTATATACATAATAACAATCACCAGTTGAACTGTATCCCAATGAACAATTAATGTTAGGACCTGCTTTCATATCCATTAAAGAATTGGAACATCCTTCACATATAAGCTGGCTGACATACAACATGTGGAATCAATTGATGTTCAAAACCTACTCAACACTATAACACAACAATTGAATTTTAAGAGAGAAAAGAATGGCTGATAAATATTATATGATTTTCTAATAAATGACATGATGATAATAATAAACAACTAACTAGGCAAAGAAGCATATATTATTATTATTATATATTTTGCATATTATAATTGATTAATTAATTAATTATCTTTGACCGTGGCGTTCAGAATTAATGAGTGACTGAATAGCACCGGAAAGGTTGGTGACAGCGGCTACAAGGGTGGCGATGCCTTGCCGGTGAACCTCATCGCGAGCTTCCTCCATCTGAAGCCGCCTTTGCTCCAGCTCAATCAGTTCGCGGTGCCGTTTCTCCTTCTTTTCTTCACAGCTTCTGAGAGCTCGTGCCAGCACCGATGCACTTCGCATTATGCTTGAACCAAGGTTTTTAACTTTCCTACGCTTTGATTCCGACCCATCATCAGCATCGTCCTCACTGTGTTCCGTGCCTGATGATTCCGACCTCTCTACAATCAAACATGTTCCACAACACAATCACAAAATCTGTCACATCACTACAATTAAGGTTCATCAATTATTAGAGCCACAATATGAGACAGTATTATTATATTTTATGGAAGGAAGGATATATAATATAATGTGACAAAGACTAAGTCCCCCAATAGAATGTGAAGGTATTTAATGAGTATTTAATTTGCATGAGTTGGGTTATGAGAGGAGAGGGTATTGGTGAGTGAATGCATTGGATACGTGGAAAACATTTATTTATTTATTAGTTGATGTTGATTTGTTTAGTTTGGAGTAAGATTTGAGATTTTGTTAACATTAAGGATTAAGGATTGTGTTAATGATTACACCCAGAAGGATTAAGCAAGTTAGAATCTATTTTCTTGGACAGCCCACAAAATCCATGACAATCATGAGGTGGTACCCTTCCACACACCGGTCTGCATGATTGTACTGTAGCGACCTTTATTTTTTTTTCTCTCAGCGTTATTTTTAATTAATAGAAATGAAAAAAATGGAAGCCAGAACATTTTCCCCGAGTTTTTTAATGGGGAGCAGAATCTTTGTGCAGTGGAGCAACGTGGTGTAAGATGTCACCAATAGCACCGCACTGCCACACTCTCCTCACGCGCCATTCGATGCACTCTACACTTTCATCAAACGGCTCGCAAACTAAGTTGTATTTAAAATAGCATGGAGGTCATTGTACCATATGATAAAAAAAAGATGGAAAATGGGTCCCATTAAGTGTGGCAGGGTTTACAGACCCTGCAAGTTTGACCGATAACCCACACACAACACAACATCCAAAATTGTCAAAAAGAAAATTAAAAAAAAAAAAGTGTTAGAAGTGTGTGTGAGCTGTGGAGCACATTGCTAACGCTAATGCTAATGTTAATGCATACCTGAAACCGCCGGAGTGGTGGAACTAACCGGTGGAGGTGGTGGAGGAGGTGGCGATGAGACAGTAATTAATGCAACCGGAGGCTGTTGTTGTGGTTGTCTTTGGGTTTGGGTTTGTGATTGTAGTTGTGGTTGTGTTTGTTTCCTTTGAAGAACTTCGGTGATGGCGTGGTAGACTTCGTAGACCATGTTGGAGGGGAGGTTTTGTTCCTTACGTTGTTGTTTGTTGAGTGTCCAATAAGAAGGAAAGTGTTTGATTTCGTGGGATTGTTGATGCTGCTGTTGTTGTGATTTGGACTCGTAGTCCCGGACCTTCTTGTAATCGCGGAGGAGATTGTCCCATTTGTCGTTGCATTGGTTCTGGCTTCTCAAGCATCCATGGCTCCAGCAATAGTTTTCGACCCATTTCCAGCGTAGCTCACCGCTGGTTCTGGCTGAGGAGGAGGTGGTAGAGCTACATGCAGGCCTGGTGGGGTCGTGTGGGGTTTTGAGCCTACGCTCGTCATCTAGCTTCTTGGCAGTTATGAGGATGAGGGTCTCTTGTATGGTCCAGTTGCCCTTGCGGTATTCTCGGGCGAGGGAAGAGGAGGAGGAGGGTGCTGCAGCGGTGGCCCCCTGGATGAGTGGGAGCGGATGGTGGTGGAGGGGTTGGCGGTGAGCCTCAGGCAAGAGTGGTGGATGTGGCAATGGGGTGGTGGAAGGGTCAGACATGGTTTTGATTTGGCATGAAATTGAAGTGGAGATAGTGAAGTGAATAAGTGAAAAAAAAAATGATTGAAGTTGGAGTTTGTAGTGTTAGAATGTGTGTGTTTTAATTTGATGGTTACCGTGTTATGTTTGATTTGATTTGAGAGTGAGATTTGTGTGTTTGAGGGGAGGGAAAGAGGGGAAGGGGAATTGAGGATTGTGTGGAGAGAGGAGTAGGTGAATGATTTAGAGCATCGGTTATGAAATGGTGCCACGTGCGGAGTGGGGTGGAACGAGCTTAGCTGCACGTGGCTGGACTGTGGAATTGGATGAGTAGTCTTGTGAGAAGTAAAGTTGACACCTTTCCATGGAGTCTCTTTGCCTTCCCTGCCACACCAAATGGAAATCATCATGCTAAAACCATGTACCCACCCGAATTTACCTCCTACTCCCAACTAATTAATGCTACAATCACCTAACTTCATTAACAAATCTAATTATTTAATTATTTACAATGCCTTTTTTTTTATTATTTATGTGGTTACACTGTGTTTAATCCCCCACACCAATTCAACTTATTTTCATTTGTTACTAGTTTCTTATTACCATATTTTAATAAACTAAGTTCAAAGTAAGATTCTCAATATATTTTACTACAAGATAAAGCTAAACTTTTGAAATTTTAAAATATTATTGTATTTCATTATTATTTGTAAAGGTTGTTGGGAAAGTGATGAGAATTATTTTCAAATTGGTATTCTCTTTTCGTGACCATCTAAGAAGGTATATATAACATTTGCAATGAGCCTAATTTGTAATAATAAATTTTAATGATATGCAATACAACATTGGAAAAGATATTCAAGAGATTGCTACAAATGTTAGTTTGGTGTCTGAGATGCTAGGTCTTATACAATGGTCTCCTAATAGTTATGAGATGTAATCCACAGCTGTACCAACAAATGATGATAATGCCAACAATTTCCCATTGATTTGGAAGCTTCCATTGTCGCAAAAGTGTGAAGCTTTTCCAGTAGCTTCTTTGGCATGACATTTTGCCAACAATATATACTATCTCTATAACTATGAGACATCCAAGGCCATTAGAACCTTCCCGAAATTTCTTCTCATTGGAAGATTCGCAAGCTTGAATATTCATGTTCAATGTCGTACAATCTCGTTCAACCTTGTTCTTAAGCATGTACAATCCACTATTGTACTAGGAGTTCAATCCCATACACACCATCCAATCCATATTTAAACTACTGCATACTGTACAATATCATGCGTTCCCTCTTTCTTGCAGCCATGTTTTCCTATCTTCATGTTTTCTTGGTCTCCTCCCCAACTTAGTTTGTGGATCTTATGTATATGAGAGTACTTTGGATTGATTCAAATCCAAAGTAACCTTTAGCCTTTGTTTCCATGTAGTTGTCCCTGTGCGAGATGCGGTTTAGATAAAAGTTTTTAAAAAGAAGTGTTAAGAAAATTGTGGGACTTAATATCCAATATCCACTAGCACAAGCTGTTCTGTTAAATTCACTAAAATGTTAATATTACGCTGTTAGTTAATTTTGACTTTTCACAAGTGTATACTAAAATTTTTGTTCATAATTTCATTTTACAACTTTTATTATTGGCATTTAATCTTTCTCTTAGTTATCCATATGATCAAAGGAAAAAAGACATTATAGTTGTGTACACATAAACATAAAGAACTATTTTAAACAATGAAAAACATTTTTCTTTAAGTTTTACTATTCTTTTATTCTATTCTAGTTATATGATTTGATAATATGTTGGTTAGTGTTTACATGAGTGAACAAGTTTGGTTGATGTTTTTTAGACTAGTGATTAACATAGATTTAGTGTATTAAGCATGTACACTCAAACTCCACTGGAACAAATGTTACTTTAAACAATGCTAAAATAGACCATGAGTATGAGTATAAAAGTGTTGCTTAAAAATAGTAAATGTAACCGTTTTACAATTCTGATTTAAATACCATAAAAAGTCACAATTTAAAAATTATAGATATTTTAGGTCACATTTTTCTAAATGTTGTCTATTAGGTTAAAGAAATCGTGTTCTTAAGATCAAATATAAACAATACAATTTTACTGGGAATTTTTTCACTTCTTCCCTTTTGTGTTGGGTGAAAAAATGCACATCTCCTTCGTACCTTCAAAAGCATGAACCTTCATATCTTTAAATACATGAATTGAACATGCGTCTCACTTTTGACTTTTCACCAACTTTTTCTTTGTCACTCTTGCGGTCACATGATAGTTGGATCGTTTTACGGTCATGGATTGGGCTTAATTTTGGTAAGTATATCCCTCATCTCTCTCACTCTTCCATCTATGTAATTTAGGGTTTCTGTTTTGGTAGGATTAATTTGTTTGAAGCACTGAAATAAGCACTAATTCTATGAGAATTTTGGTTATGTTAATTTAGGGTCTGTCATTTATAAAGTTGGTATGATTGAATTTTATTGCAATTATGTTTTGTAAATGATGGTTCAAGCTTTAATAATATTTTCCCTTTGAAATCGTAGTGTTCTTCTCAACCAGTGGATATCTTCATAAATATGGTTATAATAAGAGGTTTGTGTGATTATTGATGTGAATTTGATAGAACATTGAAATTTCATCCCTCAATAAGACTTTAACAAATACTTAGATTTCTCATTTATTCCTTCTACTTTCGGACAAAAAATTAATACTAGCTGATTGAAAAATCAGTGCACGAAAATATGTTTTATTCTACTTAATTGCTTTTCTTTTTACTTTAGCATTGCATAGTTTATTCCTATTTTAGTCACCCTCTAAAATTGTTGCATGCTATGGGGATATAAAATAGAGATTACATTTAGTTTGAGATTTATTATTTCTGCCCTTATATATGATAGGACAGAAAAATAATAATGAATGATATTACATTGAAAATTTAAAATGACACTTAAAAAGGTATAAACACAATTTAGTTTGACATTTTTGTTTTGTTTTTACCTTATAGGATGGAAAGAATAATAAATAATATTATATATTAAAAGGTTAAAATAATACATTTATCTGTTCACTTTGCATAGTAATCTCCGCCACACTTTTCAAATGGATTCATTGTCTATAGAGAAGTTAATCTTTTGCATAGCAGACTCAGTTTCTCTTTGTACATTAACTATTTAAACTAGCATGTTCACCTGGGATTTTCGTTTTAAACATCACAATGACATGTACCAACATTAGCATAATTTACATGTACTTTTAAAAAATAAAATAAATAATATAAAACATAAAGATTTTAAAGTTGTTTGTATAATTTTTAACAATTTTTTAATAAACAAACTTCAAATGATTGTAAAAATAACCATTCATACATAAAAAAAAAAACTGCAATGTGCTATTGAGAAAACTAAGATTTTTTTTTTTTTTTTTCATTTTGATAAGTAAAGTATAGAACAATAGAAAAAAGGGGAATTGTATATATAAACTAGTAAAAGCTATGAATATGATAAATTGTAAAACATGTAGGAGTATATAATACCTTTGATTGATTTAGAATCAATATCTACTCTAATAAAAAATATCTTCCTCTTCGTCTTCCCCTTTACCTATGATGCTGGCATTTGTTGAAGCTCTAAATATTCATAACTCACAATATTATTTGGTGTAAATATTGAGATAGATTGATTGAAAGTGCTATGAATCTAAATATTGAGGTAGAAGCCACAAATTAACTATTGATTGTAACAACTTTTCCTTTTGTTTTGTGCCATGACATCTTGTACTATGTATGGAACATTAGATTTTCATAGCTTAGCAGTAGTCTTGGTTACATTGTTTTTTCCTTCTATATACTGCTTTATGGTTGGACTTTTAGTGACTTATCCAATATTTTATTCTCTAGAAAAAGGTAATGATTGTTTGTTTTGAAATTGTTGTTTCATATTTATGCTTGATACCTTTAATAAGTTGGGTTCATAGTTTAAGCTTATCCAATCAGCTCTTGCAAGACTCTATACCTATGAGCCAACTGTTAATTTATCCCGACAAGTATACCGAATCAATTGTAACATAGTACTATTTAAAGTACGAATGTCGAACCCACAAGGAACAATTCTAATTAAGAAGTTTTGTTATAAAACTAATCAAGTATAGAAAATAACTGTAGAAACTTGTTCATAACCAAATTAACACTTTTACCATAAATAATTCAAAGTTTACGATTTGATTCAACAAGTAACAAAATTAACTTATCAAATATAGATAAAAATACTTGAGATTGAATTGCATCTATCTTAATCATTTGTATGTTGGAATAATACAATACATAATACTCAAAACTACTTATTCTTGATGCTTAATTTAAAGTCATTCACCTTGATTCCTCACAGATGAAATAAGATGATTTCTCAGACACTGATTCCTCAAATATCTAACAAATCATCCAACTTTATGAACAAAATTATGATGCAATTAATAACTTGAAATTTATTCCTAGCATTACAAGTTATCAAGTATTTCCGTCTATTTCAGATCCTTAAAAATACTTTCCATTTAAATTTAAGGATCAAAATCAAGACTTCATTTATCAGATAAAATCAAGCAATAAGCATGAAACGAAAATACCAAGAACAAGTATAAAAGAAAATATTACACACACACACACACACACATATATATATATATATCACCAAGAATACATTTGATCAAAATAGATTATTCAATCCCAAGTTTGAAAGCACTTAACCACTCATGATAGCTCCTCCAAACTTCATTCATGATCTGAATTGCATAAGAAGGGTTGACTTGAGCAGATTCTTCTCCTGAGAACAGAGTTTTCTTCTTCTTCTCTCACTAACTTCTCTCTAAAATCCTCCTATTCTTTTCCACCGCCCTGTTTTAATTTGTTTCAGAATTTATTTAATGAAATTTAGCTTAAGCGAGCTAATCTAGCTTAGGCTAGATCATTTAATGTTGTTTTAGCTTGGGTGAGCAATTCTAGCCCGAGCTAGATTAGTACTGCACCATTAATTTAATCTGGATAATTTTAGCCTGTGCTAAATCTTCTAGCTTGAGCAAGATGCTTCCTTTATATTTTTCTTCTTTACTCCTTGTGATCCAATTATGTCTTTGCTTTCTTTCTTTTAATGCTTCACATTCATCTGAAATTTACACAAAAATTGGGATTAAATTTCTTCATTTGTTTTCTGGTTCAAAATATATAATCGGATTCAATAATTCTCATATTAGGGTAATTTTCTTACATTAAGCAACAATTAAGTTCTAAAGTGTTCAATTTTCTCAATTATAAATACTACACATTGGCATTTATCACCAACTTCTCCTTCTCCATGTGGTTTTGAACATATATGATCCATCCAAAACCATATTAGACATACAACTTAACCAACATCAGTGATAAGAATGGTTAATCAAAGCTACTTAGCCAATGGAGAAGTGAATCACTCAAGAGGTTGAGCTTATCACCATGAGATGCACTTAGAGATTCATGTCAGGATATATTATAAAGTAAGTTATACTAATTACTTTTTTTTAATTTTGTCAAATTACTCACATACATTGCTTGTTTATTCTTGTTATACACTAACATTCCTTAATTGTTTAAAAACATTATTTGTCACCACTATTACATTACACTAACTTTCTGCAATTTCTTGAAAAACATTCATTAAACATTTATTAGAGATGTTATTGTAAGTAGAAAGTGTATTCAACAATTTTTCAAATATGACCAGTGTAATTTTCTATATTATAAATAAACTAATCCAACATTAATTTTATCAGCTTGAAATCCACCTCTCCATAGAATTACTGACTATTTTCAGTTCAATACCAAATAAAAAATCTAGTTAAATTTGGTTTACTCATATTTTGTTGAACTTTTATAAGATAGATATTGCAGAATGGTTGTTGAGAGTAACACCAGATTGAGGGAAGGGAATATAGTGCAGTGGAATAAAAAGACATACATTAATTTTAAAATATGATGAATTGGAATAAACCTATTCATTCCATCCAAAACCTCTTTTTTTTCTTTCTCATTTTATTTTCATAGGTTATAGGTGATGTACAAACAAAATTGCATAACTGCATTGCAAACAATAACATATAGCACTAGGGTTGTTAACATTACAATCTTCCTCAAGATTGCATAATATTGCACTTCAATGTGGGAGCTTCAATTCAATTATTCCCTACTGACTTAGAATAAAATTATACCAACGTCAAGCAAGCTTATCAAATCACTGAAATAGGGGAATTTTCATAAATCTAGACACACTACCCTTTAAGTGACAAGGATGAGAAAACAATTAAAATGTTGGTTAATTATTAACTTATTATGAGTGATGTAAATACATTCCAAATAATGTATTGATTCCTTGTTTTATATTATGATGGTACTTTATTGATTTCATGTCAGTTAAGCTTTTCAAATAAGGTGCTTATTTATTTTATTTTATTCTTATTATTGTTCAAAGTTCTTAATATTTTGAGTCACTTACAATATATTATGTTTTTTTATCTATTAGATTAAAGATGATGGACAAAAGAGTGAGATAAATTTCCAAGGTTTAGTAAAGAGTATATTAATGGTGTTGAGTTATTTTTAGATTTTGCATACACTAGTGGAAGACCTCAAGGGAATGAGATTTTATGGCCTTGTTCGAAGTGTAGAAATCGTTGTTGGGCAAGAAGAGATGTGGTCTATAAGCATATTTGAATGTCGATCATGTTAGTAAGTTTAGTGATATGGATTGGAAGATGTGGTACTCTTTATGTTGTGTTACAAACACATACATGCAATTGTCTAGTGTTACATTAAAGTGTGATGGATTTGATTAAGACATGTTATTGATTAATTAAAACACTTCTATTTATATAATTATATCTCGGTAGTTGATATATTTATTTGAGTTCAATTAGACTTAATTAGTATATATTTTTGTATTTTTTTTTCAGCTTGAAGGCAATAAAGTCAACGAAGACAATCTCCATAGCTTCATCATTAAAATAGGTGTCATTCTATGTGATTTTTCACTTCTCATCTTGGCCAATATTCCTACCAGTCTCAATTTTTAATATGTTCCAAAAAGGATAATATAATTACCAAAATTCATAATATATTATAAATCAAAATATATTATAATTCACAGAGCTACATATAGTAAATATACCAAATTATCCCTCCTTCTTGACAATGGCATAACACCACTAGTGTGAGGAATAATTTTTTTTTCGTTATATCTCTATTTCTTTTAAAAAGTTTCAACACAGTGAAATGAAATTAGATTTTGAAAATTAATAATCAAGCTTAGTGTAAATATACGAAATGAAAAGTATGTACCACTGTGGAACACTTAAGATGATAATCAATAAATACAACCCACTGCTCTATGCTAAGTCCATCTGGAACATTCTTTATCAGGTCATTTCTGCTTAATAGTGGGTCATAAAATTCATTTTAGAGCTTGCATCTATACTCCCTCCACAGTTTGCCAATTTTGAATATAACATCTCTTTTAGAAAAATCTTCATGTACCTTGAAGCAAAAACAAGTCTTCAAATAATACAATAATTAGTCCACATATATATTCAAAAAATGAAATAAGAATGTACATATTTAATGTTGTATTGAATGTAGGGTCAATTACCTTCAGTGCATTCTCCCATACAATATCCTTGTAAGTATTAGACACAAATGACCAACTTTCAAAACTTATAGGAAACAATATATGATTTCCTACTAGTTGTCCACAAACTCCAACAAGCAAACCACATGCTTCTCCAATTGGTTGAAAGTTGTCATCATAGTTGACAACCACATGTAATCTAGTGGGCAAGTTATGACCATCCCTAAACTGTGGTAATGGAGATCCAAAAATGTGGTTGCAGATTCAGTCATTTGTTGGCGTGTACTTTGAGGCGTAGGCATTAAGTTGAACATAGTTCCCCACAAATGTGTTTGATTCATGTCCACTAATTTTCTTAAGCAAGTTCTTAATCCTCTTAGGCCTAGGCATATCTGCACATAAAAAGGAAAAAATAAAGTACAAAAACAAGATATAATAGTGCATATCAAAGTACGTAATCAAATACATGTGCAACTAATAATAGCCATACATGTGCAATTTTATTAACAGTGCAGTTGGACCAAACTTATTTTTACTCTATCATTGACTCATTTTCATGAAGTTTGTAATCATTGTTGTCATTGTTTAATAATTCATCATCTGCATCATCCCTAAACAATGGTAAATGTTCAGACTCGCTGAAAAACCGATTTAAGTCTTGTTGTGACATGGTTCCGGTTCACAAACTTCATTTCCTTCTCCCATATCATACAAGTCTTGTGGTTTCAAGTGGACAACAATTTTCCAATCCTTGTACTTCATCATTAACATAATACACCATTTCAGCTTATGAAGCTTTAATATATGGATCATGCTTCTCACGATCTCCTATGTGAATTAATCTTGAAAAATTAACAAAAGTAAAACCCCACGGATGCTTTCTAAACCCCTTATCCCTTGTGGTGTCAGCCCATTTACATTTGAACAATGTCACTTTAAAACGACCATAGTAATTCAGCTCAATTATATCTTCTAATTTCCTATAGTATGCCAAATCTTCTTCCCTAATGTTTTGATTTTTCCTACTTGCAACACATAATGTTGATGAAGTTAATTAAACTCCACTATTTTGGGTTTTTAACCCATGTGCTCGACTTTCGGTCCTAAACTTGAATCCATTTACATTGAAGGCAGGAAATCTTCTAGCATGTGAAGTCGGACCTTGAGATAGATACTTAAGATCACTTGACACTGTACTCGAAATGTCTGGGTTATTAATGTAAAAAAATAAGGATTAAATGTGTGAACATATGTTACAAACTTTAATTTCACAATTATAAAATTGTATTCTACGTACCCTTTGAGAAAACCAATTTATGAAATCCTTATTATCACTCCTTTCTATCTCTGTATTTGAAATTCTTCTCTCTCCATACCTCATTCGCAAATGATCTTTAAATTCCTAAGAAAATAATCACAACCAACATGTTACTAATTATTCCATTAAAGACACATTTTCAATATAATTAAATTTATAGTTTGTGTTAATACTCACTCAATGAAAGGGGTAACTTGAGGGCAATTAAATAACACGTATCGATGTGCTTGAGTTCTTTGCATGGTTGATATCTCAAAAGTTGAAGAGACAGTTACTACTCTACCAATTAGTGGGAAAATGGTACTCAATTGTGGAATATTTGTATTACAAAAATCATCCACACGTGAAGGTTTATTATTTCTTGTCTTCCATATATTCAGAGTTAAAGGTGAGAAGCTCTTCAGCTAGGTATCCTTTAGAAATGGAACCTTTAGGTTGTGCCTTGTTTTGAACATATGATTTTAAATGTCCCAAATACCTATAAAATAATTTTTCAATTAGGATAACCAAACATCAAACGTAAAAAAAATTAAAATCTATGTGCGCCAGAAACATTTACCTTTTTATGGGATACATCCAACGATAATGAACTGGGCCTCCAAGTTTGGCCTCACCAACTAAGTGACAAGTTAAGTGAACCATAATTGTAAAAAAGGTAGGAGGGAACAACATTTCCATGTGGCAAAGAGTTTCAGTGATGCGGGACTGAAGTTTATCAAGATCGGTTTGACTTAAACTTTTGTCATCGGAAAAATGATCATAGTTTTGCTACCACTATAGCCACATTGTTTGGTAAAACATTACATATGACAATAGTTAGTAAATGTTCCATAAGAATATGACAATCATGACTCTTGAGGCCAATAATCTTTCGAGCTTTCAAATCAATACATCTTGAAATATTACTTGAGTATCCATTTGACATTTTGACATTTTTTAGTATTTATAAAAACGTTTTTTTCTTTGGTTTTGACAATGAAAACAAACTTGGCTGAAATCTTCCTCTTTCATCTGGCCAAAGTTCCTTCCTTATACCCATTTCTTTAAGAACCTTTCGGGCTTTTAAATTATCTTTTGATTTCTTAGGGTCATTGAGTAACATATACAAAACATTGTCACAAACATTTTTCTCAATATGCATGACATCTATACAATGGCGTAACATGTTCGTCTCTCAATAAGGAAGGTAAAAATATATACTTATCTAATTTCATTGTTCTGCTCCAACAACTTCAACAACATTCTTTCCCTGAGCCTTTTTACTTGTATCCATAAGTTTTAATGGTTTTCCAAATGTAACACTGAGACCCTTAACTTGTTTAAATATGTCTGACCCTAACAAACGTTCTGGTGCTTCCCTTGGTTCAGTTCTTCTGTCAAAAAGAGAATGACTCAATATGAATTTATGCTCTTTATGTAACAAAACATCATAACAAAAAATTACTTATATAAATGCGTTAACTACATGAAATAGTTAACCAAAACCTACATTTACCAAACTAGAATTTTGGTAAATTTTGTGGATCAAACAAATAAAAATTTAATTTTGCAAGTACATGGATCATATAAGCACATCATACAAGCAACCAGTACCCTTGAAAACAAATTTGGATGCTTGAATATAAAATTAGATCCAAACCAATTTGCAAGATGGTTTTGATCGATTGTTGTCTCTATAAATTTCTTAACCATTCTATAAATAACCATTATCTAATAGAGAACATGTTGATCATGCAAACAATTGTAAAATACCATCAAACTTGTATTGTTGTACAAATACAACTCTTTTATGATATTCTAGCAACCAACTACACCATGTGAAGATACTATTTTGACCAATACCAGGTCCATTCTTTCTTCCAACTAAAATAAGCACATAATAGGCACTAAAATACCCACAAATAAGAACATTCTAATGATATTCATGCAACTAAAATACTCACAAATAAGTACATTGTTCTCATATAAGCACACAAAGATACATAAACTTCAAGGTATAATATGAGAGAAAAAGTATGTTATACTCAACTACAAGTTTATTCTGCATATATGTCTTTGTGCATAGCATGAACACTAGCTTAAAATCAGTTTAAAAAGACGAGATTAGTTTTTTACTGTTATTTTAGTTTATATTGATAATTTTTTTACTGTTAGTTGATAAATTAAAAGGTTAAAAGTAAAGTCAATCTAAAAAAGAGTACTAATTAGATTATTAATCTATAATTAAACATATTGAGGTACAGTTAAACCATAATATGAAAAAATAAAATATAATACTATTAATGTAATCTTTCTCTACTGTGTAAAAATCACGATGACATTGCAAAAGAAAAATGTTGAAATTTAAGCATTTAACATTAAAATTTCTATCATTATGTGAGGCGCATAATACCTTTTCATTTAGGAAAGTTAATGCTTTTTGTTCAGTAAAACCGAGCAAGAATAAAAAAAATAATTAAGACAGCTCCATGCACCAAAAGCAAAAATAAAACAAAAAATAAAAAAAAATTGTTCAATAGTGGAAGGCAAATTTACCCCACCATGCAAGTATGATAAATCATAATCGAAGTTCAAGGATGAACTCACAAGCAATGAAGATTCAAGCATTCAAAACACACACATGCATTAGTATAAAACGCACAAAATGAATCAAAAAGTCCAAAACATGTAAAATGAATATTTAAGTAGCAGTCTAATTACAACATAAATAGCAACTTCAACAACACATACAATAACTACATACCTCAATGTTGTTAAAAGTAGCAGTGAGCTCTTTGCCTTCATTATGATCAACTATAGCCCTACAATTCATTTTACAGAAAAATAAAAGCATAAGGACATTTACACAAAGCTTTACCAATATATCAAAATCATATTCAGTGCATTTTAGTCCACCCCTCAAATTGTATTTACCAATCCAATATATATTCAATCCAATTTCAAAATCATAGTCAATGCATTTCAGCCCATACCTCAAACTGTATTTAACAAAATATATATTCCACCCAATTTCAAAATCATATTCGACAAACATATGTACACAGAGAAACGTATTGCTAACGACGTACCTCTGGCGATAAGAAGTGGTAATGGCGGCCATAAATTCCAATAAGAAGAATGAGAGGGGTGAAATGGTTTATGATGAGGGTCAGAATAGGGGTTTTTGGTGAGAGTGGGGAGAGGGGTTTTCGGTGTGAGTGAAAACAAGGTTTGCGAAGACACTATGAAGGGTTTCCGGTGAGAGTGCGAATGTGAAGGGTTACGGTGAGAGTGAGAAGATAAGGGTTGCAATGAGAACGGGAATGATTTTGCGGTGAAAACGACTGCGAGTGAGAAGAGAACGATTGCGGTGAGAGAAGGGAAATACGAAATGGGGCAAGGTGAGTGCCACAAGAGGTAATGTGCAGGGAATACAAAATAGGGCGATGAGAGTGAGGGTTTATGAAAGAGGTTCATTGACTGAGGAAAGTTAAGGTTCAGTGGGGAATACGAAAAAAAATTCAAAGAGGTATATTTTCAAATGGTGAAAAAGGGGAATACGAAAAAAAAAAACTTTAGGAAAGAGGAAGGTTACAGAGGGAACGAAACGCGAGAGATTTTTATTTCGAAGGATAATTATGGCGGTTCTACATACCACATTTCGAAGGGACATTATGGCGATTATGAAGTTGTCGTATTATACAACTAATTGTGTCGGTTTTTAATAACCGCCATATTATAACGGCCACCACATACATGTTTTTTTTTTATTATAGTGTAATTTCAAACTTACTTATTAATTAAGGTTTATTTTTTATTAATCATATTTTGAATGTATTTTTAAAAAAGATAATTTAAAAGAGATAATTTAAAAATGACAATTTATTAATTAATGCTACTAAACGATTTGAAGTGGAGAACATATTTTGGGATGATTCGATAAAGGTATCACAACTATTTTTAGTACTTTTTTCAGCATACAACATTCATATAATATTTCATGTACCTCTGATTTTTTTGGAAAAACAATTAGCATCTAAGTGGTATATAATTTATTAGAAGAATGATGGGGTGACAATTGTGTCAATAACATATGATTGGGACAACATGTGAGGTCCCTCGAACCATTAATCGTCTAAAGTATACAGGGTGGACCTATATGACGAACTTGAAGAAAGAAAGCCTTATGGAGCATCATTTGCTGCAACATTGAAGAAACGGTGTCTTATCCACCACAAATGGACTTATAATGTGTTGCACATTCTCAATCTGTATAATCTGGAATTACTTCTTTATCAAAGGATACCAAAAGAAAAGTTCTTATTATTGATGTTATAAATGTCCAATTTGATAAACTTACAACGGACTTGAAAAAAGTTGTTGATATTTAGTGCAAGAAATATGGTTGAACATCTTGTGGTTGATCCTCTATGGGATATTGGCGAAAAAACGATTTTGGTGTGATGAAACAAGAGCATAAGATAAAGAATATATATAACAAGAAAATTTGACATACAACACAAATCCGTATGTAAAACATAGTTACATACGGATTACATACGGACAAAAATTCGTATGTAAACTAGCGGATTAATATTATGAATACTAGCGGAAACACAGGCGTTAAAGCGCCTGTGCATCCACATTTTTTTATTATTACTATATTGTATATTATTATGTGTATTCATATCTTTTAAATGTAAAATATCACTAAGTAAAAATAAGATAGAAACATTTTCTCTCATCATTTATGAGTTTCAACCTACTATTATAATAATTAAGTTACAGTAAAAAATATATTAAACAAATTTAAATTTATAACACAATAAACATAACCAATTTTGATTTGTTTTTACTAACATAAAACTAAAAAAGAGAAATATAATAATGAAAAGAATGGTTCTATTATATATTTTAGTTACGTATCCCCATTCTCCACCGTTTATATTTTCTATGTTTTGTAGTTTCTTTTGTTTTCAGTAAGGTCTTCATATATGTTTATTGCCAATTTTAAAGCCTGATGTATCTCAATTCTGTTCAAAGTTTCTTTTGGCCAAGGTTTAGGTATCTTTGTATTTTTCTTTTGCAAGTGATATCTTTTTCAGCATCTTTTCCCTCTGCAGGTTTTCTTTCATTGGCTAGAATTTTTTTCTGTTGGTTTCATTTTTGGTTTTTAGTTTCAATCCCTTGGATTATAAATTATTGATGTCTGTATAGCTAGGTAAAGCATGAAATAAACAACTCTTCAACTCTCATAATTGCTTAGTTGCTCCTTTTCTCTTTACTTTTCTTTACATTGTTGATCTTATAAACTGCTTCATCCCCTGTGCAATGTTCCTTTTGCAGCTAACTGGTGAAACAGTGGGAGAAGTAGAGGTTGTAGCTGATATTGCCCAGTAATTGCCCAGGTACGCTATCTTTCAAGTCTTAAGGTTTTTTCTGAAAATTATATATAACATGACAATAATAAATATGTGTTTGGTCCATTTATATATAGATTGGTGTGAATAAAGAAGTGGAGATATTGATGGAAAGCAAGGTTTTGTGTAATGTGGTGGTGAAACCTGGATGGATCAAACCTTTGTTTTTGGAGTCATCGCAGTTCTTGAGTACATTTATGGATTATCGACCTACTGCAAAGTCTGAAATTGTTCTAAGTACATGATGTTTGAAGAATAATTATTGTATAAAACCAATAATGGTTTTATTTTCTTACCACAGATATGCATATATATGAAACCAGAAAACTCCTTATGGAAAGGAAATTGGATTATTGCTTTATGCTAATGCTTATAACTTGTTTCCTTAATTCGCCTACTTGTTTGACAATGATGGATGTGAAAATTAATTATTTAATTATTATTTCTTGAGCTTATTGTTTATTGTGAAATTGGATGGGTGATGCATGAATTGGAAAAGTTTGGAACTGAACTAATTGAATAAATTAGACACGAAATTGGGTAATTTGGCTAAAGAAAAATCTCAAGAAAAGAACTCTGAATTAATGCATATGTATTATATTCACGAAATGAATTTAATTATAATATCAAATTAAATAATATTATGAAATCAAATTAAAGTTTAATTATGATATGAAATTAAATAATATAATGAAATTAAATTATAAAATAAAATTAAATAAATTATTATAAATATTAAAAATAAAATTAAATATTTAATATTCGAATTATGATAGTTATAAAAGGTATTATAAATATCATACTATACTGTATTAAGTGGCGGTTAGAACTGCCACTATTTACTCTAGAATTAGTTTAACCAGTTTTAACATTATGACATTTATAATTGACGTAAATTACACGCTTAAAATCGCCACTTTATACAATGTATAATATGGCGTCTGCTACAACGGTTCTCAATTGATCGCCATATTAAACTTTGTGGCGGCAAGAATTCTGGCGGTACGCAGTACCGCCACTGATGTATAATGTGGCGGTTAAAAATGCTAGTATTTACGAAATTAACCGCCACCAGATACACGTTTTTTTGTAGTGAAAGAAGAAGAATAAGATGAGAAACTTCGTAACAAACCTTGAGAAAATATTTATTTTGTAATTTCTTTCCTCCTCTCCACAAGAATGTTGTATTCAAAACGCATTCATCCTCTTCGTAGATGTGCACATCAACCATGATGTCAAGATAACTCTGTACCTTGAAGCAATTATATCATCATTCTGGTGAATCACTAATTTTGATTTGTTGACTAAAAAGAGAAATATAATAATGAAAAAAAAAAAGAATCATAAGATTAGAAACTCTGTAACAAACCTTAAAAAAATATTTATTTTCCAATCTCTTTCCTCTTCTCCGCAAGAATGTTCATAACGCATTCATCCTCTCATGCCCACATCAACAATGATGTCAAGTTATAACTTTGTACCTTAAAGAAATTACGTCATCATTCTTGTGAATCACTAATTTTGATTTGTTGTTACTAACATAAAACTAAAAAGGATAAATATAATAATGAAAAGAAAAAAAGAAGAAGAATAAGATGAGAAACTCTATAACAAACCTTAAGAAAATATTTATTTTCTAACCCCTTTCATCTCTCCGCAAGAATATCATATTCAGAACGCATTCATCCTCCCCATCGATGCCCACATCAACAATGGTGTCAAGATAACTCTGTATATGTGCAGTATTCCGTCTTTGGGGTACGAAAATGAAAAGCAAAGTAACAAAAATAAAAATGATAAAAATGAGTAACATTAACAATTAAACAACCAAGAAAAGAAAACTCACTTACAGAGACTAACGTGGGATGTGTGCTCTTCTTCTTACTCTTATCTTGAAAAATGAACCTTTTTATCTAATGGAAGTGATATGAATCGAAGAGATAAAGTGAGAAAGAGGAAGGAGAGAAAAATGATAATAAAAATTCCAAATATAAATTCAAATTGAAAAGAAACTGTGAGTGAAAACGGAAGAAATAAAGATATATTTCAAAAAAACTAAATTCAAAATTGTTTTACGTTCAAAAACTCCATTATAATAACTGTTTTAATATTTACAAAATTACAAAATAACTAAAAATAAAATTAACTTTTTTATATATAAAAAAAACAATTATATATATCAAAAACAGTTATGGAGGTATAGATATATATAAAAACAGTTATGGGGAATCTCCATTATATATAGATATAAATTAAGAATATTATTAATATTATGAATATTGTGAATATTATGAATATTATTAATATTGTGAATATTATTAATATTATTAAATGTTGTTAATATTATTAATATTATTAAAATTATTAATACTATTAATATTATTAAATACTGTAAATATTATTAAATATTATTAAAAAATTTAATACTATTAAATATTATTAATATTATAAACATTATTAATATTATTAAATACTATTAATATTATAAACATTATAAATATTATTAATATTAATAATATTATTAAATATTGTTAATATTATTAATATTATTAAAATTATTATTAATAATATTAATATTATTAATATTATTATTATTAATATATATTAATATTAATATTATTAATATTATTATTTATAATAATATTATTAAATTATTAATATCAATATTAATAAAAATATTAATATCAATATTATCACTAATATTAATATTATTATTGCAATTATTAAAAATATTTTTTGTGTAATATTTTATATACGGATACAATTTGTTTGTAAATTGTTTTTATAATTTTTTCTTTAATTAAATTAAAAGAAATAATTAAACTCAAATTATTTTTCTAATTTAATTCTATCAATGTAAAAAATTTTAAAATTATTTCAATTCCCTATAACCTTCTTTTATATTTATATTTATATATTTTTTTATTTTAGTTTGTTCATTGCTTTTAATTTCCATCCAGAACTATACAAATCTAAATCCGTATGTAAAAATTTGTATGTAATGCTCACTTTATATATGAATCTGGATCTGTATGTAACACTTACTTTATATACAGATCTGGATCCGTATAAAAATATTTATTTGTAATGCTCACTTTACAAACGGATCTGGATCCATATGTAAAAATTCGTATGTAACGCTTACTTTACATACGGATCCAAATCCGTATGTAAAAGGCTGTATGTAACGCTTACTTTACATATGGATCCAAATTTGTATGTAAAAATCCATATGTAATGCTTACTTTACATACAAATCCTTATCCCTATGTAATAATTCGTATGTAACACTTACTTTACATACAGATTCAAATTCCTATGAAAAAATTCGTATGTAATGTTCACTTTACATACGAATCCAGATCCATATGTAAGTTCGTTTGTAAAATATGGATTTGTATATAATAATAAGTATCTAAATAGAAATTTTTTTATAATATGTATAAAAGATGTTAGTTAGAATGAATTTTAAAAAATGAGAAAGCATCAATGTCACAAACTTCTCTACATGAATACATCATACATCTAACAACAACTTACAACTTTTTGACTAGCACTCAGACCTCCATCTTAACCATTTATTTATATAAGATAATGAGTAAAAGTAGTTCATATTTTATTTGTGATATGATGTAAAACTTTAATTAAAAGTTATTATTGTGTATGTATGTTCATTTATTAGGAATTGAATGTTTTATCTATATATATATATATATATTAAATTAATGAGTATTATTTTTTGAATGAGTTGACATAATATCTTTAATGTACATTAAGTTGAATGTTTTTAAATTAATGATTGTTTAACTCACATGGTTTTATCTTGAATATTTTATCAACATTGTGGTTCTTATATTTTTTTTATAGTCATATTTCTTCATCCAAAATTAAGAGACACAAATAAAAAAAATGATAGGAAGGACAAAATTCCCATGACAACTAATAGAGGTTCTCCTCCTAATTTAACATAGTAGAGGAGATTTTAGACAATACTTGGTACTTCAACAAACATAATCATATGACTATATACGAAGACTATACTTGTAGTTCATTCTTTATTGATTCTGAATTACAATTTTACAAATACTTAACCTATTAGAGGTTGGATCAATTTCTCTCTCAAAATGATTTTGACTACAAATGTTTCATCAATATCTTTTTCTTAGCTTGAAAGTAGTTGATCATAATCATAATCCTCAGTACCAAGATAAACACAAAAATCAGAATCAAATCTCTAAACTAGTTGGTTGTGACTAATATAAAATATGAGAAACAAAACATTTAAGTTTTAAATATTGTACAAATTTATCTCCTCCATGTACTTAACTCAAAATGTCATATATTAGTCATCAACATAGATAAAGAATTAAGGACAATAATTGAAATTAAAATAAAATATTGAATATCTTACCATAGAAATAAAATCAAATTGTAATATATATAATTCTTACTTTAAAAATTGATTTTGTGAATTTAAATTAAACATAGATTTATATTCAAGATGAAAATTTTATATTTTTTATCTAATCTTTATTACGCCTTTGTATTTGTTTCTATATATAAGACTTTTTATGAATATTTTCTTAATTAAATACATGAATTTGTTTCTATAAGACTTTTTATGAATATTTTCTTAATTAAATACATGACATTTTTTAATGCCTCTAATTAGCAAATTAATTCAATAATCTTATATTTATAAGATAAATAGATTTTTGTTGATATTACAATAAATTTAACACTATTTTTACGAATTACGCTAGTGTGATACAAAGAGAGAGTGAGGCACAAAATAAAGTATTGAGATATGGCAGACCCAGTGAGCGGTGAACAAAGAGACCCACGAGTTACACTATTTCCTCCAATGCAAAAAACTTTTCTCAATTTTAAAAGGAATTCACAGTTTTTTTTTAAGAACATGTAACTCAAGGGTAGTTTGATCTTTTACCAAATCAATTGATACTTTTCTAATTATATTTTCATTCATTTTTTATTTAAGTAAAAATATATGTTAATGGTTGAGTTTCATGCTGTTGAAATTGTAGAATATTCGTTATTGAGTTACAACACAAGACATTGTCAGGTGAGAAAGTGACAATGTCGTGTCTCATACATTCATAGTTACGTTACTCCTTTAATTGTCTTTGTATGCAATTGTCTGATTTGTTTGAAGACATTTATGGATTGAAAAGGATTTTCAATAAAGAGATTGAATAAGTATTTATTTAACATTTTTTTATTATATGGTCATTTATCTTATAATTTGTTCATGATAAATTTATTTTAACAAGTTGTACACAGATATTTACAAAACCAAGATAAAATAACTTGGGATAATCATAAATATTTATTATACATTATTAATATAATACTTTTTCTTTATAAATTTTCAATTTTTTTCCACGATTGCGAGAGTCATAAAATTGCTTCACAAATTTAAACCCAACCTCTTCTTAACTGTTTATTTATTGAGGGTTTATGGTTGCGCTATGCATGAATATTTAATATATATAGACCGTACATACAAAATTCTTTTCTATAAATTTTAAATTCTCTCATTATTTTATAATTATAGTATTTTCTTTCTTATAAACTTTGAACTCTCTCCATGAGATTAAGTATAATATGTCACATTTTCTCTTTTTTTTTATATATATATCTGACTGTCCCTTTATTGTATAAATACAAATTGACTACAATATTCATTAGAGACATATTTTTAAAATAGTAAAAAGAAATGATGAAAAACAATGTTAAACTAGTGTTTTAACACTGACACTACTCTTAAATAATTAGTTGTGATGGTTATAGTTATTATTTATTCTGTGATTAAAATTGGATAGGAGAAGTTTTGAGATGGAGAAAGGGACAGATAGAAGCATAATAGAGGCATCGATTCATATACAGAATGTGATGGTAGAAAGGGAGTTTTGAGATGCAGGAAAACAAAGGCAAAGGCGTGAGTCTATGCATGGAAAGAAAAAAGAAAAAGAAAAGGCAGATAGTAGAAAAAGGTAAAGTAGAAGATGACGGAAGAGAAGAAGTGGAGTTTAGACACGAGTTCCAGTAGCAGGAACAGGCGCAGGCTTGTGCATTGGATCTCCTGTAGTCCCTCCCATAGGATAGTCAGTGTCACGGTACCCGGGACCATATCTGCTGCTAAATAGCCCTGCGTGTATCAGCAACACGTACAACAATTGTGTGAATGTGAGTATGATTATGAAGGCCTCCACCATCTTCAACCTCCACCCTCTGTGCCCTCCTATGTTTATCTCCTTGCAAGCCAACCTGCAACACACTCAAATTCATTTTCTCATCATGAACCAAACTTTCATCTACTTTCAATTTAATTAGCCATGCTTTACCCAAATGCTAGAGCAGTCACACCCCAAGCAACCACTGATGCGGCTCCTGCAGATGCTAAACTGTCACTCCTCCATGTCCTCATGTGATTGCCACCCAAAAATTTTGACACTATGCCAAGAATCGCTGCTAGTATAGAGAAGGTTAAGAAAAACATGGTTGCACCGTTTCCTCCAAAACCTGAAACCAGCATAAATTAACCAGAGGGTCATTTAATTTAACGTGCACCCTTTTTGAGGTACGTGCTCCTTCTTGTCACTCCGCAGATCAATATGACTCACCACAATAAATGTTTTAGTCTCCGCCATTAATGGCGCGTACGTTTGAAAAAGTAACTCTTTTTGTAACATGAATGGATCCATCAATCAATCAAGTGAACAATATATTTGCAAAACAAAAAGGGGTGTAGAGATAGGAAGTGTGAGCTTACTAGGGTGGTAAGTTTGGCCATTGATAAACCTGTTGAGACACCAACTTGAAAATCCTAAAACTATGAAGTACATGATTAAGTTAAGAAACAGCAAAGGAGCTGCCACGTTCCTTCCCACTGTGGCCATTGTTGAGAGCTGCTACTGATTTTTTCGCCCAAATTTCTGAGATAAAGTGTGGAATTTGTTCGCGTTTGGATAAGGGTGAGGTGCCCTGTGAAGCAATATATAGAGAGACTCCAAAGGTGATTGAAGACACGTGTCAAGCAGCAAGGTCTTGCATGTTTCGTTTTGGGTACAGGTGGCAGGATTAGGACACTTGTCGTGTTTTCTTATTATGTTTTCCAAAAATCTTTTTCTGCCTTCTCTCTGTTCAAATTGGAATCCAGAAGTTTAATAAATCGGTGCATTATCCAGAAAGAAAAAACACAAAACTTTTAGTTTTTGCATTTAATCCAAACATGAAATTTTGTTGTTGGAAAACATATTTAAAAAATATTTATTTCATATTATTACTTTATCTACTCCCTTCATACTATTTTTTAAACACGACATTCTTTTGTTTATAATATATTTTGCAAACTTTGTAGAGGATAGACAAAACTTATTCACCACTTATAATATTTTTTTTTCAAACTATTTTTTATGAGATTTAGATCTGGTAACTTATTTAAAGAATTTTAGTTTAATATTACTCTGACTGCTCTTATATTTCTTACAAGTGAACTTTAAGCCTAACTCAACCTCATAAAACCGATTCAATGGATGAGATTTGCACTTTTTACCCACTTATATACTGTGAAAGGCTCTAATCTCTAGTCGATGTGGGATCTCCAACAATATTCGCTTTATACTTTTTAAAATTATGCTTGTCCGTAAAAATGATACTTGTTTCTTTTTATACTTATTTTTCATGTACTCATTAATTTAACATTTTACTAGTATAAAAGAACAATGTTTCGCGAGACATCTTTTTCTGTTTTAGAACACATGATATGAAAGTCCAAAAACACATATAAAAAGGTATTTCTAGTTCTTGCAAAAATTTGACCCAATAAAAAAAAAGTTCTTGCAAGACTGGACATATACATTGGTATATTATTTATTTGTCAGAGTGGTGCACTGCAGGGTGGATATCTATTGGTTGAACACCTGTGCAGAAGTTCAGTCCAGAAGAAAGCATCCTTATCCAATTGGAAAAATATAATATGATGAGAATGTCTTTTTAAAATGGGTTTGGGTACTCAAATACGTAATTATTAATACATTTCTTTTGCCAATTAAAAAAAATATGATGAGAATTTGAAGAGTTATGCTTGGGAAGTCACCCACCGTTTTCCAGAGGTTGAAGCTTGAAAGCTTAATTGTTTATGCTTTACTTTTAAGGTGAAGTTACTTTAAGTAGTGATGGTGACAATGGGGAGGAGTGCGACAAAAACAATGAGAACGATGAAGAGTGTGAATAAATATAATGGTAAAACTAGAGTACAAACCATCAAACTATTAGTGATAATAGCGACGAATTAACTAGCAAATCAATCTTAAGGAACACAAAAATAAATGAAAGAGTAACAAAAACAAAAAAATAAAAATGAACGAATACAATAAATAAATATAACAATAGAATAATCTCTTATAACAAACAAAGACATAAACACCATAAAAGATATATAACCACGACGGAAAAAATGGAAAAGAAATGTAATGATGTGTGAACACAAGAGGAGAGGAAGAAGAAACATACCCTAATTTTAATTCTTTATTTCATTAAATATTATGTAAAATTTTAAAGGCAGTAAAAATCAACAAGATAACTTTAGGAAACTAAGGTGGAAATTAGAGAGAGTGAACAAAGTAAAATTCTGGGAGGATGTGTGGCTCATAGAGGCTCTTCTGAAGTATGTATACCCTAGACTTTATAGAATATCGAAGGAAAAAAAAAACAAAATAGTTGAAGAGCTAGTGAGGTGGGAAAACTAGTAATGTGAGTGAAAGATACCGTGGAGACGACACAAATTTGCTTGAGAAACTATACAAAAAGTTGAATTGATGCAACTTAGATCCATTGGCCTAAATAGGGAACATGATGATGAGTGGGAATAGGGAAATGAAGAAAATCTAAAATATCTTCTTATTAGTGTTTAGAGGTAAACAATTTTGGAGATGGAGTGAATAATGACAATTGGTGCAAACCTCTTTGGGAATCAAAAGGTACCGGCAACAACACAATACAATATTTAGAGAGTATTAGATAGAATTCCCACTAAAACTAACCTTATATATAGGGGGTAGACTTACCTAATTCTTTATGTGAACTATGTCAGGAGGAATAGGAAACAACAACACATATGTTCATTGGATGTAAAGTATCACATAACATTTGGGTTATGTGTGATAATTGGATAAAAGTACAGTTTGTGCATTCTAAACATTTTTTTTATCAGCAAAAAAACAAATAGAATAAATAAGAGGTATTTTAGGGATATCTCAACCTGTATAATTCATACCTACCTTACACTCATAATACTGACACCTACGCTCGAGAAATAAAATTCCTAGAAAAATTAACAGTCATCATACAAACCAATGACTCAAGACACCAATCTGAGTATGAAAAACAAACGTCACGCGCTTTGGACATAACCCATGACCAAGCCTTTAGTTGCGACAAAGCAAAAATTTCAATAGGATCCTAAACATATAATCCAAAACTTCCACCAGTTTCACCTCACAAACCTATTTGAAAAACATAATGGTGTTTGGAAAGCAATGTGGATAGCAGTTGTATGGACAATATGGAACCATAGGAATATGATAGTTTTTAAGCAAGGTAGGGTAGATGCTTTAGAAATATATTGTATGACACAACTTAATGTCTATATGTGTTTTTGTATTTTTTAGTCATCAATATGTGTATCCTTATTTTCTATCTAACTAGTAATATGTGTGTTATTTAGTCATGATATTCAAAGTTTTGTGGTGCAAAAGTATAACATGTCAAGTTAAATTAATGAATAAATAAAACTATAAAAAGAAAATTTAAAGCAATAATATTTGTACTGACCAGTCCTCGGGTGTAGTTGACTGCTAGTGGACGTGGGGCCACGTAAGCTGGGTCCCACAAGCGGCAAGAGCTAGCACCTCGCATGCAGCATGCCCAGGACGTCGAGGAGTGGTCAGGCCTCGGTGTAAGGTGGGTCCCACAAGCGGTATGCCTAGAGTCTCGTAGACAATACGCCAGAAGGTCAAGGAGTGGTCAGGCATCGGACATCAGGATATACTGATGTGACCTCGGACCTCGGTGAGTCAAACAAATGAGCTGGGCCATGAGAGGTGGACCCCAGACAACACACCAGTTACCAGTTGGGGAGAAGCCTAGATTACGAAGGGTCCATGCGTGTGGTGTGGATGACGTGTTCAGGCATAACACAAGTAAAGAGCCACTGGAAAAGATATGACCTGTGAGGGTCATGTTTCAGGGGTGAAACTGCATGCATGGCACGTGAATAGCTAGGGCACTCCAGGATGGATGGTCCCAGAGATTAGGTGCACAAGTTGGTACCCAGGTGGTCATCCCGTGAGAGGTTGCACTCCAGTAAGGGAGTCTTACGCGCTAGATTGTCCTAAGAGTGGGTGATAGTGGCGCTAAGGCACACCTTCAATAACCTTAATTGCGGTTAGCGGAAACCCTAGAGTATATAAAGGGCAGTATCAAACCTAATGAGGTACGCAAGCTTTTGCTCAACACTTACACGAATTTCCACGTAGCTTTTACGCTACACACACATAGAGATTACACAGAGGCTTTCACAACCAAGTTTCAGTGTTTCCTAGCCCTAAGATTGACTTGAGCGTCAGAGTGCAAACGGCCTCTTGATAAGTGTCAATGTGTAGTTTTTATGATTGAGAAAATTGAACACTTTGGAACTTAATTGTTGCTTAATGTAAGAAAATTACCCTAATCTGAGAACTATTGAATCTGATTATATATTTTGAACCAAGAAACAAATGAAGAAATTTAATCTCAAATTTTATGTAAATTGCAGATGAATATGAAGCATTGAAAGAATGTATTCAAGCTGGCATTGAAAGAAAGAAAGCAAAAACGTAATTGGATCACAAGAGGATTTAGCTCAAGCTAAATATGTCCAGAGTTGATTAAAGGTGCAGTATTAATCTAGCCCAAGCTAGAATTGCTAGCTCAAGCTAAAACTGTCCAGATTTGATTAAAGGTGCAGTATTAATCTAGCTCAGGCTAGAATTGCTAGCTCAAGCTAAAAATGCATCGAAAGATCTAGCTTAAGCTAAATTGGCTAGCTTGAGCTAAAGTTCAATATATAAATTTTGAAACACAACTCAAAAGTAAGCGGTGGAAAAAGATTGGATTTTTATAGAGAGAGATTAGTGAGAGAAGAAGAAGAAGAAACCTCTGTTCTTAGGAGAAGAACTTGCTCATATAAGCCCTTCTTATGCAACCCAGATCAAGAATGAAGATTGGAGGAACTGTCATGAGTGGCTAAGTGCTTTCTAACTTGGGATTGAATGTAATCTACTTTGATCAAATGTATTCTTGGTGATATATATATATATATATATATATATATATAATATTCTTTTTTCCACTCGTTCTTGGTATTTTCGTTTCATGTTTATTGCTTGATTCTATCTGATCAATGGAGTCTTGATTTTGATCCTTAAATTTAACTGGAAAGTACCTTTAAGGATCTGAAATAGACGAAAATACTTGATAACTTGTAATGCTAGGAATAGATTACAGGTTATTAATTGCATCATAATTTTGTTCATAAAGCTAGATGATTTGTTAAATATCTGAGGAATTAGTATTTGAGAAATTATCTTATGAATTTCATCTGTGAGGAATCAAGGTGAATGACTTTAAATTAAGCATCAAGAATAAGTAGTTTTGAGTATTATATATTGTACTATTCAAAATACAGATGATTGAGATAAATGCAATTCAATCTCAAGTATCTTTCTCTATAATTGATAAGTTAGTTTTGTATTTGGTTGAATCAAACCCTAAATCTCTTAGTTACTTGTGAAATCTTTCATTTGGTAATTGACAAGTTCTCAACACTTAACGTTATTTTATATACTTAATGAGTTGTATAACAGATTATCTTAATTAGAATTGTTCCCTATGGGTTCGACATTCGTACTTTAAATAGTACTATATTACAGTTGATTCGGTACACTTGCCGAGAAAAATCAACACCTCTAGGGCGTCATTTGTCTTTGCGTTTTCAGGTATTTGATCGAAGAAAGACACGAACGAAGGCAGGGATAATTGGGTGTGTGATCGTCGTAGACGTACGAGGGCAACCGAGTCAACCGACAGGAACAATATTTTTTGTGTTACGTAACACTTTGTTACCTGCATTATTTATTGATCGAGTCAAATGTCGAATAGATGTCAATCTCATTCCACTATTTATATTTGTCATATGAATGTTGTTGTTTCTCCTTTCTCTCATTCTTCGTGTAGATAGTTCATTTATCCTTTGTTCAATGGTCATTTTTTGTCTTCTATTTGCAATATTTAGTTTCCAAGTTTGTCTCTATCATTCTAGTGTTGATTTTTTTATCACTTATATTTTTCATTTTATTATGTAATCTATTAAAATGTAAATAAATAATAAAAATTAAAAAAATTATTTAAAAATTTCTAAATTTAAATATTTATATTTATTTTTAATTAGACAATTTTAAAATAACTAAATAATCTATCTTTTAAAATAAGACTATATAATTTTTTAATATTTTTTTATAAAACTACAGTAAAAAAATGAAGTTAATAAATAATAAGATAACCACATAAGTATTTATATAGTAATTTCAAGTGGCAAACATAAGATGTTAAAATAGAAATAAATTTAAAATATAAATATTATTAAAAAAATATATACTGAGATTCAATAATAAATTGTTACATATTTAGAAGTGTTTAATTTTTTAATAATTAGTCTAAAAATCATGTTAAAAATGTAAAACTATTAATAGAATGAGTTTGATTTGAAAAAAAAATTAAATCAAATATAAAACTTTAATTAAATATAAAATTTAATCAAATTAAATAATATCTTAGTTTGTGTTGATTTTTTATCATTTATACTTTTCATTTTGTTATATAATCTATTAAAATGAAGAAAAATAATAAATATTAGAAAAACTATTTACAAAATTATAAATATATATATATATATATTTTAATTAGACAATTTTAAAATAAATAAATAAATTATTTTTTAAATAAGATTATATAATTTATAATACTAATTTTTTGATAAATTTAAGATACTAAAATAGAAATAAAATTAACTAAAATATAAATAACATTAAAAATAAGATATATTGAGATTTAATAGTAAATTGTTACACATTTAGAAGTGCTTAATTTTATAAAAATTATTTTAAAAATCATATTGAAAATGTAAAACTATTAATAAAATCAGTTTGAATTTTAATAAAAAATCAAATCAAATATAAAAATCGATTATTCAATTTAAATAATATCTTATCATTCAGTTTGTATTGATTTTTTATCATTTATATTTATTATTTTACTATGTAATTCTACTAAAATATGAAAAAAATTAAATATAAAATTTAATCAAATTAAATAATATCTTACTATTTGCGTTGATCTTTTATTACTTATATATTTTTATTTTATTATGTAATCTATTATAATATTTTAACAATTTGGATCTTAGTTTGAGCAATGAAAACTTCTGGATTTCTTTCTCCCCGTCTTCACTTACTCTGCTTTTTACTCGCTTGTAGGGTTTCGGTTCTTCATTGTGCTTGATCTCTTTCTATTCACTTCTTTTTTTTCTCTGAATTTGTTTTGAAAAAACATTGTTATGTGGTTGTGCGTCCCTTTTTTCCTCTTAATTTGGGTCCCTTTTTTCTTCTTAATTTGTTTATTGTTATATTGTGCATCCCTTTTTATTTGAATTTGTTTTGGAAAAACATTGTTATGTGGTTGTGTATTGTTCATTGAATTTGTTTTGAAAAAACATTGTTATTTGGTTATGCAGACGATGGAGATGGTGGAATATTACTTTCAAATTTTTTCATAGCAAAAGTAAAAACATTTTTTTAAA
Source organism: Phaseolus vulgaris (assembly GCF_000499845.2). Lineage (NCBI taxonomy): Eukaryota > Viridiplantae > Streptophyta > Magnoliopsida > Fabales > Fabaceae > Phaseolus > Phaseolus vulgaris. The sequence continues at coordinate 11,153,343 of NC_023753.2, forward strand.
TTTAAAATATTTTTTCAAATACTAAAATTTAACTAAACACATCTTTCAAATCCCTGCAAATAATATTTACAAAAATGTGATTTCTGAAAATAAAGCATCATAACTTAGAATAAGCTTCTCCTAGAGAGTGAAATATCATAAAATCATACAAATTTTTACTTCTGTATTGTCATATGCTTCACTTATGAAAGTCAAACTGTAGTACCAACTTAAATAAAAGAGAAAAATAAACTAGGTAAATTGTGTATATAATATTTAAAAGTAGATAAAAATAACATATAACACTGTTGTATTAAAGTTTTAGTATAAGTCAAAACAAAAGTAAGAAAAAAATTGAAGTTAAATCCTGGACAGGCCACAAAGAGTGCTCACAGAAATTGAGAAATATATTTTTATTATGAAAGAAAAGGTACTGGAATTAAATTTTGGAATTAAATTGGGCTTGAACTTGCGCCCTGCGCAAAGAATACCAAATTTGATGATAGACAAAAAAAAAACATAAAAAAAAAACAATTTTTAAAATGTTTTTTATATTCTTTTCAAATATGATTTTGATTTTTTAAGTACCTACTTTTATCTTAACTACATTTATATCTTTGTTGTAAATACGGATATAAAAAAAAATACGATGTGTAAAATTAAAGTAAAAAATCAATTCTAAATCTATAAAAATAGGTTATAATATTTTAACCATCCCTCCATCCAATAACTACAATAAATATTAATATTTTTAAAAAAAAATTCCTTAAAAAAAATTATAAAGTGTTAAAATATTTTTTAAAATTAAAAAAATTATAAATTTTTATAAATAATTAAAATATTAATATTTATTAAATTATAGGTTAGAAGACTATTATGAAATAAATATTTTCAATAAAAAAATTATGAGAATTCTGACACTATACCCTTCCATTCATTATAACCAAACAAAAGGAAAATAAGTGGATCACTTTAGCAACAAAACTTTCTCTTGTTGGGTGGAGGTTTACTCAATCTCAGTACACTCTATTTCTTTCCTATTTTCCTTCATTGCGTTTTCTAATACTTCCCATTCATCATCGATTGTCTCTGTCATTGTACACGTCAAAGCTTCCAAGTTTCCATTTTTCTCCTTTTTTTCAGAAAAGTTTTAGTACCCCACCCAGAAAATATAATTAAAAAATTTGAAGAAATTCTTTGTTGGGTTAATTTGATAACTTTTTCTTCATGGTAAACATAAGAAGGAAGTCCAACAATAATCAGAGACATGACAATGATGTAGTTTTTAAACTGCTTACGTAGAAACTGCTCTCATGGGCATGCAACTTATTTAGAAACAGTACGAATCTGTTCCTTACTTATAAACTGCTCTCAGATTACGGATAAAATAAGAAAACAATGATGTATACCAAAAGCTGTTATATAATCATAGGAATCACTTTATTTCAAAATATTTATCTTCTGATTAATTTTTGTCTTATAATCTATCTAGTCTCCTGTCTCTATATTTTTTTATTATCGGCGTCTCCTGTATCTACAAAAAATTATGATAATTTTCTGGAAACTTTTGCACAATAGTTAATTTGTTTTATTTTTTTCTTTCATTTCCAATGCATAAAATAACTTATTTTTTCTATACAATTTTAGTGATAACTTTTAATCTTATAGAAACTACATAGTATAAATGTGTCAAATTTTAAAAGTATAAATTAAAAGAATTTAAGTAGATGTAAACTAAAGGAAAAGATTTTGTAAGTTATAACCATAGACAATGAGAAATTGTCATTAGTTGCTATAGGGCCACATTCATATAGGTGAGTTTTTATTTTTACATGAGTTCCATCATTTATTTTTATTTATTCAAACCATTCATTTATTTTTATTTATTTATTATTATTGATAAACAAATTAATGAAAAATAAACTTATTTATTTCAGATGCTGAGTCTTTTATGTAATGAGTTCTTACTCAATTTTTCAACTTTTTGTAGTTGGAAGTGTTGGAGGGAGACTTATCTCAATATTTTTTTATACGAATTTCAACATCTTTTAAATATTTAAATTAATTTAATTTATTCTTTATTAATAGAAAAAAATATAATAAATTCTTATGAGAATGAGATTCATGAAGTCAAAAGAACATGTACACAGGTACCATATTTACCATATGAAGGGCATGAAATCCGTAAATATTAAGTACAAAATCTCTTTAATTGAGTCAAAACAGTTAGAAAATGAAACATAATATTTTGATTATATGAAGCCAAGAGCAAGGTACATAAACAGGAAACTCAAAAGATACCTTGACTAGAAAAAGGAAACAAGGTAATTATTGTATCCAATATTGGTGTGACCTTTTTATTGTCACAAACCACAGCAATTTCATTCACTGAATAAGGCTGCTCACTAGTGCTTTACATATGTTTCCCTTGCTTTTCCTGAATTAACGACCAAATAAAAAAAAATTTATAATATTTTGACACCTTCCTCCAAAATATTAATATTTATAAAAAAATAAAACAAAAATTTCTTTAATAAAAATATAAAACAAAATAAAATAATTTAAAATAATTTTTAAAATTAAAAAAATTATAAATTTTTATAAATAATTAAAATATTAATATTTATTTAATCGTTGGTAGAAACATGGATGTCAACACAAAAAATTTTGAAAAATAAATTAAAATGAATTATTAGAGAAAAACCATCATATATAAAAGGCCAATAGATCTATAGTTTATTTTTTTCTCAGCACAATAGATCTATAGTAGAATATTTAATGTGTAACTGTTATGAAAAAAAGTAGAGATACTTTTCTTGGATTCTTGAGGCTTCTCACCAAGTTTCTTTGGGAGTTGATTTAGAAGTTGGACCCTTGGATGCACCATTTCTAGCTTTGGCTTTGGGGTACCCTCCTTTTTAGGTGTTTGTCAGCCTTCAGAGATGTCATGTTGCTCAAAATATCTAAAACAAATTAATTCAAAACACACACACACACACATATATATATATATAATACCTAACTTAAAGATAAAAAATAATTAATTTTAATTAAATTACATATTATTTTAAATATTAAAAAATTATTAATATTTTACAGTTTATATTATTAATATAAATTTATATAATAGTTTTTAAATTGATATTTAAAATTAGTTACTAAATTTTTAAGTATTAATTATTTTAGATTTTATATTAATCTATATAATAATTAAAATTATAATAAATAATATTAAATATTAATTTAAAAATTATTTTAAATTTTTTTATTAATAATAGAAATTATTTTATATATTAATAATTTTTTAATTTATAAAATAATATTTAATTTAAGTAATGATAAATTAAATTTTATCTTTAAATTAAATGATCTTAATATTTTTTACTAAATTGTGTTGTGTTAGTTTGTTTTGCTTAGCTTTGAAACATATGCAATGGCTTTTACAGTAATATAAAGTTACTAGTAATAACAATGGGATAGCGGAAACTGAAATCCCAGCTTATGTTGATGGTGAACAACTAATGGCGGAGAGTAGACTGGAATAACAATAAATCTTTAATTGTTGGAAAATAGAAGTGGGAGGAATTAAATGAGTGAATGTGTGAAGTTTTGAGAGAGAAAGGTAAAGAAAGTGAGTGTGTTTGGATTATAGTATATTTATGAGAAAAATTTATTAAAGATTATAAGTGATGTGATAATTGTAGAGATAATTTAACTTTTTTTTAAATCTATAAAATGTAAAATTATAAATTTACTCTTATATTTTAAAACAATTGAAGTATTTTTTGTCACGACCAACTGAAATTCGTTTCTAAATAAAATAAATAAATAAAATATGAGATTTTTTTTGTGTAGATTTAAGTTAATTAAAACTATGTAAATTATTTCTAGTACTGTTGAATAATTTTCATATATAAAATAATTTAGATGTAAAATTTTGAATATATTTAAAAATTATAAATTATTATATATAAATAATTTAAAAATTCATAAAAATTAAAAAAGCATTACTATATTTATTATACTAATAATAATATAATTTTTTTATTATAAATTAGTAGATATGTTTGTGTTATATTAAAACTTTATTTTATTATTAATTTTATTAATTATTATTATTTCATTTTATTAATAATATTATTAAAAGTTAAATTTATGTAATAATTAATATTTATATTTAAATAATTTTAATATTATTTTGTTTGTATTATATTATGTTATATAGACATATTATATATATATATATATAAAAGAATATTAATGATAATTATGACTATTATTATAAAAAAGTTAATATAATTTCAAAGTTAATTATGAAAGCATTATAACACTGTTCAAAATATTAAGTTCTCAATACTCTTTAATCAATTCTGATTTTTATAAGGTGCATGGAATCGATTCTAAACTTTTTTCAATGCTCCTTGATCCATTCTTAGGACTTTTGATCATGATAGGTTTTTTTTTTTGTTTTTACCAAAATGGGGTCCGTTTAAAAAAAATTACAAATTTAGGCCAGTCGTGCCAATTTGGCACGACTTTCATATGCACAAATCGTTCCAATTTGACATGACTCTGCCATGTCATACTAAAGTCGTGTCAACTTGGCACGATTTATGCCTTGTCATACTGAAGTCGTGCCATGTCATAATTTTTTTTTAAAATTATTATTTATATATTGGGTAGTAAGTTATGTAATGTTAAAAATTAATTTGATACATTATTTTTTAAAAGTGTTAGTTTTAAGGAACAAAAAATTGGATATATAATTATTTTTAAATTATTTAATTATTTCAAAATAATTACAAATTATTTATATTATTTGACTTATTTAAAATTTATATAATTATTTTTAAATTATTTAATTATTTCAAAATAATTACAGTACTTATACCATTTTATATTTTAATATAAATGACATTAAAAAAATAAACAGGTTTAAAAAATGTATTATTTGAATTGTGATAAAAAAAATTATTACTTCAGAAAAAAAAAATTGTGATACACGATTATCCAATTTTTTTTCCTTAAAACTAACACTCTTAGAAAATTATGTATCAAATTAATTTTTAACATTACATAACTTACTACCCAATATATAAACAATAAAATTTTTAAAAAAAATTATGACGTGGCAGAAGTCGTGCCAAGTTGGCATGACTTTAGTATAACAGGACAGAAGTCGTGCCAAGTTGGCACGAATTCAGTATGACATGGCAGAGTCGTGTCAAATTGGGACGATTTATGCATATGAAGTCATGTCAAATTGGCACAACTTGCCTAAATTTGTAATTTTTTTTAAACAGACCCCATTTTAGTAAAAACAAAAAAAAAATAACCCCATCATAGTCAAAAATCCCCATTCTTGCTTCTATATAAGGTGTATGGAAATCGATTTTCAACTTGAAATACTACTAAATGACTTCTACAAAACATGCATGGGAATCGATTTTCAACTTCAAATACTACCTTAATCGATTCTTTCTTCTATAGAACGTGCATGAGAATCGATTGTCAACTGAAAAATACTACCTTAATCCTACAGAGCGTGCATGAGAATCGATTTTCAATTAAAAAATAAAAACTTAATTGATTCTTGCTTAGTTTTTTCACATGCATTGCAAAACAGGGGCATTTAAGTCAAAATAATCTCACTATATGGCTTTGTCCTCCTTTCTCTGCTCATAAGAAACGAAGAAAAAGCTTACCTCATTCACTCTTTCGTCCTCACACTCACCTGCAGAACCCTCAATCCAAACATACATCAACCACTCTCTTCCTTCCCCATGAACAGGAGATAACTGAAAAAAAAAACACAACATTAGAGATATGATATGATCATTCATACAATGCAACCTTTTAGCATCAGATTACATCAACTCAAAAAAGAAATTTTTAATAGTCTTTGATAAATTGTGTGATTATAATTTTTTTTTTCATTATAGGATATACAATTATAATTACAATATTTTTTTTTATTAGAAAAAATATATTGTTTGTTGGAAAGTTATTAAAAATACTCTAATTGGATGAAAGACTAAGTTGTATGTGATTATTATTGATCTTATAAATTTTCATATATAATATGGATCAAATATATATTTTCTTACTATATATATATATTTCTAATTTTTTTAGTAAATTTTATAAAAACTTAAAAAAAAAATCATTACATTTAATTATATGTGATAGTGTTGGTTATTAATTTTGATTTTATTATTATTAATTCTGATTTTATTACTCTTAAACTATTATACCATTATTATTGCATTAATGGTTAGTTTATAGAGTTTATAGGGCTGTTAGTATTCCTATTTTATAGCTTCCAGTAATTTTAATTTTATTATATATATTATTAAAGTAAATCAAAATGAATAAGACCAGTTCAATAGTTTTGCAATCTTGTGCAATTACCTTCAATCAGTTTCTACAACCTTTTGCATTCTCTTATTTCCTTCAATTAATTCCTACAACTGGTATCAAAGTCATTATGTTATCATGAACTCTACCCAATTATCAGTCCCTATCCTTGATGGAAAAAATTACAATTGGTGGTGTGTGCAAATGAGAGTTTTGTTTGATTATCATGAGTTATGGGATGTCGTTGAGAGTGGAGTGTCTGCATTAGCTGCTAATGCAACTGAGGCACAGCGAGTAGCGCATCGTGATAGGAAGAAGAATGACAATAAGGCTTTGTATCTCATCCATCAAGGGATGAATGACGAGACGTTTGAACAAATAGAAGGAGCAACAACTGCAAGTGAGGCTTGGACCATTTTGTCAACTAATTATACAGGTGATGACAAGATCAAGAGGGTGCGTCTTCAAACCCTAAGACGCCAATATGAACTGTTGCAGATGGAAACCACAAAGACTGTTGATGTCTATATAAACAAAGTTCTTGCCTTCACAAATCAGATGAAGAGCAATCGTGAAACACATTCAGAGCAGGCAAAGGTGGAAAAGATTTTGAGGTCTTTAACTCCCAGATTTGAACATGTTGTTGCCGCAATTTAAAAGGCCAATGACATTTCAAAAATGACAGTAAGGCTATTGTCTGGTTCCCTACGAGAGCATGAGCAGCGGATGAATGATAATAAGATTGGAAAACCAATTGAATATGCTTTACAAGCACAAGCCACAATTGGTAGCTCCTATCATAAACACGGTAGTTCACAAGGCAAAGGAAGAGGACGTGGCTATTCCAGTGGTGGCCAAAATCATGGAGGCGCTGAGCAAAACAACACTGGTTTCAATCATAATCCAAGTTCAAATAACTCTTGGCGCGGAGAAGGAGGTGACATGTATAATAAATCAAATGTGGAATGTTATAAATGCCATAAACACGACCATTATGCAAATGAGTGCAGATCAAAAAGGTAGTAATCATGCTGTCAATTGTGCTCAAGAAGATAGTAATCACGAACAAGATGAAGAGGATCATGCAGTACTACTAGCAGCCACATCAAATGAAACTCCAAACAGTCAGACTTGGTATTTGGATACAGTTGCACAAATCATATGTGTGGTAAGAAGGAGTTGTTTACAGATTTGGATGACTCATTTCGCACAAAAGTGAAATTCGGTGATGGCAGGTTCGTTCCAGTGACTGAAAAAGGGTCAATTCTTATCACATTGAAGAATGGTGATCACAGGTACATCTATGATGTTTTCTATGTACCTGATATGAAAAGTAATTTGTTGAGTATGGGACAACTGGCTGAAAAGGGTTACGCGATGCACATAGTTGAAAATAAATTATCAATTTTTGATAAAAAAAAAGGTAGTTTGATTCTTAAAACCTTTTTATAAAAAAAAACGCATGTTTCTAGTAGATTTGCATATGGGTGATTTCAAGTGCTTGAATGCAATAGTGAATAATGAATCGTGATTGTGACATTTACACTTTGGGTACTTAAATTTTCAGAGTTTGGAAAATCTTTCAAACGAAATTTAGTGAATGGTTTACCCCATATTCATCACCCTGATCAATTGTGTGAGGCTTGCATTTTTGGAAAGAATCACAGGATACCATTTGTTAAGGAGCCTTGGCGTGCAAAATTTCCTTTGGAGCTTGTTCATATAGATGTTTGTGGTCCGATGAACATATCATCTATTGGAGGTAATAAGTATTTTTTAACCTTTATTGATGATTTTTCAAGGAAAACTTGGATTTATCTATTGAAAAGCAAGGATGAGGTATTCCACTGCTTTAAAATATTTAAAGCATTTTTTGAAAGACAGAGTGACAGACAAATTAAGATGGTGCGTAGTGATGGAGGGGGTGAGTACAAGTCTAATGAGTTCAAGAGGCACTGTGAAGAACTTGGGTTGCAGCATAACATAACATGTCCATACACACCTCAACACAAAGGAGTTGCTGATAGAAAGAATAGAACAATTATGGACATGGCGAGAAGCATGCTTAAAGCGAAAGGTATGCCAAATTATTTTTGGGCTGAGGCTGTAACATGTGCAGTATATTTGATAAACAGATCACTTACTCGGAGTGTTCCTAACACAACTCCGATTGAAGCATGGAGTGGATTCAAACCCAATGTGCAACACTTGAAGGTATTTGGGTCAATTACTTATGCTCATGTCCCCAAGGCAGCAAGATCGAAGTTGGGTGATAAGGCAGTGAAGACCATTTTCATTGGATATAAGCATGGGGGATACAAACTGTACAATCCAATGACAAAAAAGGTGATTGTTAGTCATGATGTTACATTTGCCGAAGATGAGGAATGACAATGCAATGCATCAAATGAAATGGATTAAAAAAAACGATATATTTATGTTTTGAACGATGATGTGGAATATGGAGTCACTTTTGAAGCACCTGCAGTTCAACCTGAAGCACCTGCAGTTCAACCTGAAGCTGTAATTCAACCTGAAGTTGCAACTCCAATTGCAACTATGATGGAGCGACCAAGAAGGCAGCAACGACAACCTGTACACCTTCAAGATTGCGAAGTAAATCTTGTTGATGATAATGGAGATCTTGTTCACTTTGCTTTTCTTCCAGATTCAGAACCCGTGAGACTTGCAGATGCCATTCAACACCCCAAATGGCAAGAGGCTATGAATAAAGAATTGATGGTGATTGAGAAAAACAATATCATGACTCAAATTGGTTTTAATCTAAATATTCCAATTAATATTTATGTCGACAATGTCTCTGCAATTAATCTTGTAGAGAATCCAGTTTTTCATCAAAGAAGTAAACACATTGATATTCGATATGACTTCCTGCGAGACCAAGTTGGGAAGAACATAATCAAATTGCAATACTGCAGATCAGAAGATCAGATTGCAAATATTTTCACTAAGTCATTGAAGAGATCAATGTTTTCATCAAGTTAAGAGATTTATGCATGAAGGTTGTTCCAAATCAGAATTAAGGGAGGATGTTGGTTATTAATTCTAATTTTAGTATTATTAATTCTGATTTTATTACCCTTAAACTATTATATCGTTATTATTGCATTAATTGTCAGTTTATAGGGTTGTTAGTATTCCTATTTTATAGCTTCCAGTAGTTGTAATTTTATTATATATATTATTGAAGTAAATCAAAATGAATAAGATCAGTTCAGTAGTTTTGCAATCTTGTGCAATTACCTTCAATCAGTTTCTACAACCTTTTGTCTTCTCTTATTTCCTTCAATTAATTCCTACAGATAGATTGACTTCCTTCTAAATAGAAGCATCTTTAACTACATATAACACTTTCTATAGACAATGCTAATTGTAGGATTTATTTAGTGGACATACATGGAAGAGTCAATATGAAACGAAGATCCAAAGAATCCTGACAAGTCTTAAGTAATAAGTCAACCCATATATAAAAGACCTCACACAACCTTCAATTCAAAACCTTAAAGTAATGAATTTGTGAATTTTTTTTATGTTGTTCAACTTTCTTGTTTTTACTAAATGTGAAACTTAAACTCATGCTTGCTTTCCCGGTAAGGACAATGGTAATATTTATCTAGTGGTGAGTAATTGTATAGTTTGATTGAATATTATCTCATCAAAGTGTAAAAGTGGTTTAGTTAAAATTTTGTATAGATGTAAGATTTGTTAACTTATTTTAGGATAAGTCATATTGAAGATATATGTCAATATTTATGCTTAAATATGAAAGTGTTGATGAATATATAAATAATACAATTGAGGGAGCACAAATGACTACTTTTGTCATGTGTCATACTCATAAAAATAACATATTCTCTAAATAAAGCAAAAGAACATGTATACGTGGCAACCCACTACACAACGTATGACTATTCTAGTGCACAACACGTGGCAAACTGAACCAGTGACGCGTGTCTTGCCTAAAGTAAAACCCTCACATCTCACTCCCTACCCATTATGCCTCTCTCATTCTCTTCCCACTTGCTTCCTTTCTCGTTCCCCAACCATTTTGTCTCTCTCACTCCCACCCACTTGTTGCCTCTCTCACTCCCCCACACCCTCTACAATAGTCTACCTCGCACCATCTTCCATTTGAAGGTTTGACAAAATCGTGCTACAATGTACTGTAAACTGTTTTCCTCCCTTTGAAATCCAACATTAATTTCCACTCTTAAACCCTACATTATTTTTCACACTCTCAAATCCTGATCTTCTCTACATGGCACACATTATCATGTTTTCTTCAGAGCAATTTATGTAGTGCATGCGTTGCAAAGTATGCACTACATTTTGTATTCAATCTTTTCTCTAACTCTAATCGTAACCAAAAATAGGAAATCTTTATCCAAGGTTCAGGAGTTATAGTCACAATAAGATTTGAATCGTTTGGAAGCGAATTGGTAAAATCTAATCTCCACATCAGTTTCAAATTGAAATTTGAAATTTTATCTGTCAAAGGAAATATTTTGTCACAATTAGAAATTGTTTATGGTTTGAAATTTGACTTACCTTGCTTAAAATTTGTATTTTTTAGATAAAAGACTCAACTTTTAGCATATTAGAGTTTACAATCTTCCTTTATAAAATAGATTACTCAATTGTTTTTTTATGACTTAATCTATCTTTTTAGCCAAAAAAATAAATCTTTAAACAAATTAGAACTTTAAAAATGCTATTGTTTATGATTTTTTTTTACAATTCAAGTTAGTCTTTTCTTTTTTGGAAAAATGCTTAACTTTAAACATATCAGGATTTACAATCTTACTTTGTAAACCACATTATGACATTGTTGTCCTATTTATGTATTAAAGTTTCTCTTTTTTAACAAATTAGGGTTTCAAAACTTTATTGATTTAATTATGTAATTTATTCAATGTTTTAGCATTTATATGTCTTCACTCATGTCTTGACTATTTTTCTTCTTTTCTTTAAATTTTTCTACCACACTATTGTGACTTCAATATGCCAATATTGAAAAAAAAAAATTTACTCCATGCAGTAAGTCACTCTTGAAAAAGAAAATTGGAATGTCATCGTCAGGGTTATATAATTGTGGTTTGTGTCAAATTTCACTAATAAAAAATTCTCATTTTCAATGGAATTAATTCTGTAAGACATACTCAAAATGTGTGTTGTTCTTCCTTTTCTTGGAGGGAGTTAGAATTCACGATTCAATAAGAAGGACTCTGCATTACCAATTCCAAAATGAAATTACTGAGGGTATTATATATGCTATTCAATCGTTAAGTGTTGCCTCAAATGGTAGGTGTTACAGAATAATCCACCACCCTTATAAAATTAACTTCCCGTTTCAAACAAAGGTAGTTTTACTTGATAGTAAATGGGTAGAAAAAGTAAACCTACAATATATTCCTCTTTATTTAATTTCTACTCTTCATTTTGACACAAAGTACTTAGCCAATAAGTTGAAATATGATGGTTGAAAATCATATCAAGTTAAGTACATTTTTACAGCTTAATGAAGTTGTTATTTTATGTAGATATCATGGAAGTATTCACAGGCATTGGAAATAAAAGAGAGTTACACAAATATGAAAATAGATGAATTTCAATGTGATCTCCACATAGACTAATGGGTAATATATTTGTTTTATTAGAGATCTAAAAATAGTATTGTATTTTTCAAATTGTTTAACCAAAATTACTTTTTAACAATAGTTTTAAAATGAAGTTCATAATGCAATTATAAGTATACAATTTTCCAAAGTCAATGTTTTTCAAGGTATATAGAATAAATAATTATATTATATTTTTTGATAATGTATAAAGTGACATTATTTTCAATTACACAGTTTTATTTATATATTTAGATAAGGTGTATGTTGAAAACTATATTAATTGTACAAATATACTTTACAACAACACATAAAATATATAATTTTATAATTCATATTTGGTTTGTTAGAGTAATAATCTCTGTAAATATAACATTTATAATGTAGTATGGTGTTTCTGATTATATTGTATAAAATGTATGAAGGTATTGACTACTCATCATCCAAGGATTAAGCTAGTTGCTTGAATATTCTAAACAGAGCATTGAAGATGAACTCCTTCAACTTACACATAGAAATACAATACAATGACTAAAAGACTACAAAGAGATAATTTGTCTAACACTCTTATAATTTAAGTATTGAGGTAGCCATGAGTCTATTGATTTTGTTGTATTGTTACAGGTAACAACTTTTGTAGTTTTGGGAATATATAAGATTAAAGTTCATGTGATTGATTAAACAAAGTCAACCAAATTTGCAATTTTTGACAGGGTTACAACCACACTCCTAAAAAAATAGTGTACGAAAATCTTTGAATCTCATGAGAAACTTTTTTTTGTCGTTACATATTTCAAATTGAATGTCTTAAATAATGCATATACTTTTTAGAACATTGTTTTTTTCATATTCCAAAGGAGTTTGTAGTTTTGATGGATAATACTATTCTATTCAAAGTTGGCTATAAAAGTTATTAAAGTTTCACATTTGAGCAATGATTTAGAGTTAAAAAAGTTTGTATTGATTTTAATATCCTTCAAAGGTTCAACAATAGTTGCACGAAGAGTGGTAAATCATTGTTTTACGTATGTAGTTTTATATCTTTGTTAATGATATTCCATTTTTTTTAGCAATATTAATGGTGTTTCTTTGAAGGGTGTATAATATGAAAATGGATAATTTTCTAAACTAAAAAATTAGTTATGGTTCCTATGCTCACATTATAGAGGTAAATTTTCAGTGTTCAAAACTATTTATTATCTATACCATTCAAAATTTGATTAACTTTTTTTTACAGGATACGTTAACTAGGTTTTCAAATAAATTTAGTGATTTTGCATCCGAAACTGTTGGACTTGAGCATTTAAAATAATGATGCAACCATCTAGTGATAATCACTCCACTTAAGAGGGAATGTGCAACCATTTTCTAACCAACAAAGAATTATTTTCCCTTTAAGACATTAAAAAAGCCAAGCTAAATTAATCCATCTCAATATTATGAACTAATAAACCTATCTTACTCTATTTCTATCAAGAAGAATGTTAAGTATTCTTTGTAACATCATTAAATCAATTACCAAGACATTAGATTATGAGCAAGAATTTGACAAAGTAATTGTAGGCCACTAAGTATTAGTGTTTAGTGCACTAATATTTGTCTAATGTTTTATTATATACAATTTTTTTATTCCATTAATTATTATTATTCACGTTTTTTCAATTAAGATAGAAACAATTTTAGTTTTATATGTGTAAAATGGTAATATTTTTTTATCATTTTTTATGTGTACATAATTCAACCAACATTAATATGAGACTCGTTTGAACTGAAAATAGTTTTAACACAAATTGGCTTAATGCTTCAATACATTGTAGTAATAAAGATATTAGAAACCAAGTGAATCCAGTTTTGTCCATGAATCAAATGACTAAATCAAACCACTCCCAATTAGTTCAACATAAACAAAAAAACTTAAATACATTCCAATTAACATTAGTGTTATAAAGGATTTACCTAAAGCAGTGGACCTTCTCGGAATTGTCTTAACCTCAAGCTCTCACAACAAAACTGTTCTCAAGCTCGCTCAGACCACTGAAATCAGGAACATGGTCCTCGGAATCATACTGGAATTGTTGGGGCTAGATCTTCAAAAACAAAATCTGTACAGAGAATTGAAGACAACACAACACAGAAACAAAGAAATCGAGGTGGAAATTCATTATGGGAACAAAGATGAGGTGAAACCTAGGGTTGAGTTTTCAACTCGCAAAGATTGGAAAAAGAGAAAAATGTGAAACTAGGGTTTAGTCTCACTTCACACAAATTGGAAAAAGGAAAAGTATTTTACATTTAGTGTTTTTGGCACTTAGAAGATTTTACAATATCACACTCATTTATTTTCCTTTTCTGAAAAGGAACATACCATTCAATCTTTTGTGATTACTTGCATAGGCTAAACCTTCACGATTTCATTATCAAATTAAATTTTTAATTTCAAAATGTATTCATCATGCTTGCATCAACTAAACTTTCAAAACTTTAAATTTTTATTATTATTTATATATTTAATACAAACCATTTGATCGACACAAATAATTTATTATTTAAAAAAAAAATTGTGTCAGCTTAACGTTTGTGTAATCACGTTTTCTAATGAAAGCTTAGCTGACACTATTAGGGTTTAGTGCAGCTCCCACATTTTTTTTTTCAACTAATTTTATTTTTTTGGCATAGCGTAATTTAAACAATTGTAGGCCACTTCATTCATGCATTTTTTAAACTATAAAAAATATTGAATTACAAACAAAAAAAATTAACGGATGAAATTATGTTTTTCTCGATGAAAATTCAAAAATTCATTAGTGATTGAACATGAAACATAATCTATTTTCACATTACTGGTAACCACTAAATCAAAGTCATAATCTAATTTTATAATGATTCTTATTATATTATTATAATAATAATTATTATTATTAATATTAATAATAATATTATTAATAATATTATTAATGTTATTATTATTATCAGTATTTTCATTATTATAATTATTACCAATATTATTATTAATATTATTATTAGTTTTATATTAATAAGTATAATAATAACATTAATATTATAAGTTTTAAGCTGTGCTTATGATAATTTTTGTTTCTTAGTTTTTATTATTTTACCAAACATACTATATATCTTCTCAAAATATTATTAATGTTTTGAATATTTAAGTCTAAAGTTTAGTTCACAAAAATCCAATCTGTTGAAAATCGAATTTTTAAAATTTAAACTCGCAAATCAATCATTTAAGTTTAGGTTGAACCAGATTTAGATAAAACTAAGTTCGGATTAAATAGTGGATACTATCAGATTCGGACTTTGAAAAGTTGGAACTGTTCTTTTGAGAGGGCTATTAATACTAATTATCCAATATTAATTAATAAAATATATTTTTTTATAGTAATTGTAGATGAGTAGTGTTACTTTTCCTTTTATGCTCATTTTTTAAAGTAAAAGATAAGTAATCATTATTTCGATTGTTGATATATTAAAACTTTAAATTGAATCTGTCCGGCAACAGTAGTAATCATTTTAAGGAAGTTCCTTCCTGCATCCCTAGATTTTTCTTTCTGCACTCACACAAAGTTGCGCAAAGACAAAATTGTCTCTATATAAACTGTATATTTACAAAAAAAATTGTATTTCGGATTATGAAATTCAGTAAATTTTTGGATTGGCCCTTCTGGTAAATTTTCAGATTGGCGCATCCGGTAATCTCCCGGATTGGTGCTTCCAGTAGTACATGAATGATAGTGTTAATCCAAAATAAAAAAATGCAAAACATCCATAATTGAAAAAACCATTATGGATCCGCCAATCCGTAATTCAAAATATGCATTCCGGATTCAGAAATCCATAATTGAAAAAATTCATTCTGGGGGATCCACCAATCCGTAATAGAAATTAGACTTTCGGATTCAACAATTCAGAAATCAATAATTTATGAAAACTTTGCTTCCGGAACACCCACTCATCCGGAATGCAACATGATTCACTTCCAGATTGATAAATCCGTAGCACACTCCCAGATCTCGAAATTATGGGGGTCAGTTTCAGAATTTACAAAATTGTGGGGATGCAGGAAGAAAAATGTAGAGGTGCAGGAAGAAACTGCCTCATTTTAAATTCGAATTGATTGGGCCTGGTCTGGGCCATGTGCTGATTTTTCAATGGAAAATTCTTACTGCTCCTCTACAAATTTCTTCCTGCACCCTATCACTTCCAAAAAAGACCTTTTTGCCCCCTTTAAAAATTCACTTCCATATTGTTCTTTCTGAAATATTTCCGGAACGTCTTTTCCAAAACATGTGTTTATGAATTCTGGATTTATAAATCCAGAAATAAGAAAAATTGTGTTCCAGAAAAAATTTCCAGAATGAGCTTTTGTCTTTCAGATTTTCTATTCTGAAAATATGCTTTGCTTACGGAATTATTATTCTGGAAACACCTAAAACTGTAAAAGGTAATTTCAGTATTTTTAAAGAATGTAGGAGTGCAGAAAGAAAAGTATAGAAGTGCAAAAAGAAACATCCTTTTTCAATCCTATTTGGAGGTATTATCATTTTTTTTTACAAAATACGAAGTAAACATCTAATATAAGATACAAGCTAAAAAGAATAACAGAAAAGATAAAAAAACAAAACTAAATAAAATTGTAAGTGAATAACTAATTTCTAACAAAAGTAATATTGTTTTCCTAAGGAAGAAACATCTTGAAAACATTCGCAACAATATTTAGTAAAATTATAACAATTTGGTGTGATTGAAAGAAGAGTTGAAAATAAATTAGTTTGGAGTTAAATAGTGAGAGACTACTGTATGCTTCTTTGATCTCCAAAAGTTAAATAAGAGTCTGCAAAAGACACTAAATCCAATAACTAAGTGACTAATACATGACTAAACACTAACACTAAAAGAAAATCATGAAATAAAAATTAAGTTTTAATAATAAAAAATAATTAGTTGGTATAGTGACTAAATTAGAGATTATTTTAGAGATTAAATTTTTTTTATTTCTAAATTAGTTTATATTATTGTTAAATGATTTTTAAATTGGTATCAACCAAAGTTTTTGTTACCAGATTTAGAAATTAAATAATTGATAGTTAAAACTTTGATTGTTAATTAAATACCAATTTAAAAACCATTTAACAATAATAGAAACTAATTTAGAAATTATTTTTTAAGATAATCTCTAATTTAATTACTATAACAATTAATTTTTTTTTGTCATTTTTCTGGCAGTGAAAAAGTTAAATTAGAAACACTAAAGCCTTCGATTGTACAACAAAATTTAAAGAGAATTTAAGAATGATGTTGCAGATTTAATAAATCAGAACATACAGCAACCTGATCATAAAATATGAATACAAAAATAATAAAGTTTGCGTCAACTAACTCAAATGTTAACAACCAAATAAATATAATAGTGAATGTTCAACAGATAAAGTAAACTACAAATGAGCCACAGGTATGGAGTAAGACTTAACAACAAGTGACTAATGTTGATTAATTTTTCATGTTGAAAGTAAAAAAAAAATGGTTACCATCGTTTTTCACAATTTTTATTGTTATAAGTATTATAAGAAAAATCATTTTTAGCCCCGGTTTGAATTGGGGGGTGGCACTGTAACCACAGAAGGATGTGGAGTGCCACCCCCATATGGTTGAGGGTGTGGGTGAAAGTGAGGTGAAAGTTGGGCCAAATGAGAGAAGGAGAGGGTGAGGGAATGAGTGCCACGTAGGATAAGAGAAAAGTCATGTGTGCCCTTCACTTGGAGGTATTTGGGCATGCATGGTAAGTTGGTGAGATAGTGTGGATGAGTGTAATAAAAGTTTCAGCAGCAAACTATATCTCCTTCCCAACCTCACAAACCTCACAAAGCAGAGACAATTCACTTGTTCACAAAAGCACAGACCTAGAGAGTTGGTTCTCGGTTTGTGACCTGAGGTGAGTTTCTGTGAATTTAGTTTCGTTCTTAACCGATTATGAGTGAAAATGAACGTCTGCCATAATCGATTATGTGAGAAAAAATAGTTGATAATCGATTATGCTCATGACATAATCGATTATCTGTAAAAATTTTAGTGGGATAATCGGTTATGGTGGTTTTTGAACTGGAAGCATAATCGATTATGTGGTATAAACCTGTTCAGATTTTTGGATTTATGTTTTTTGAACTAATTTTTGAATGATTTTTTTTTCAGACACACTTTAAAAAATCTTAGTTGCATTGTGTTGTGGTTTTGTTATGTTGTATGTGTGTGTGTTTTTTTTTTTAAATTGTGTTTGGATATTTAGTTTTATTTTGAAGTTAATTTGTTTTAATTATTTTAAAGTACTTGCTAATTAGTTTATAATTTTCGATGTGATGTTTAGAAAAATTGATTATCTAAAATTGTATATTTTCATGAAATTTGAATATGTTATTTTTGTTATATGAATTGAATTTATTATAGATTCAAATTAGAGATCTATTATTTTAAAATGCCTTTATTAAAAAATTATAAAAATTGTTACGGTAATTTAAAAAGGGAAATCAAATATACAGAAGATTTTTTTAACATTTAAATGTATACCTAGTATTTTTTTTTTAACTTTGAAGCTATTAATAAATAATTTTTTTATTTAAATTTACAGAATATATTATTTTTTAGAAATTATTATTTTTACAGAATATAAATATAATTTTTTAATGTTATTTTTAAAAC
Source organism: Phaseolus vulgaris (assembly GCF_000499845.2). NCBI lineage: Eukaryota > Viridiplantae > Streptophyta > Magnoliopsida > Fabales > Fabaceae > Phaseolus > Phaseolus vulgaris. Next base: position 11,172,023 of record NC_023753.2, read on the forward strand.
AAATATTGTATTAATTAAAAAAACAGAAAAAATTACATAATAAATTAGAATTTATAATAATATGTGTACATACTTACTATTTTTTGAACATTTAATTCTTTATAAAAAAATATATTTATTTATTTGAAATGGTTATTTTTACTTAATGGAAATAGAAATTTTGAATGCTATATTTTATATTTTTGGACATTTTACATACACATACCATAAAATACATATAATTTATTTGTCATAGTTTACATGAATTGTTAATGTTATTATGAAAAAATTAAAACAAATATTGTAGTAATTAAAAAGAGCAGAAAAAATTATATAATAAATTCGATTTTTTAATAATATGTGTAGATATTTAATATTTTTTTAACATTTAATGTTTTATAAAAAAACATTTATTTATTTGAAATTATTATTTTTACAGAATGTAAATATAATTTTTTAATGTTATTTTTTAAAACAAATATTGTATTAATTAAAAAAACAGAAAAAAGATTACATAATAAATTAAAATTTGTAATAATATGTGTACATGGTACTATTTTTTGAACATTTAATTCTTTATAAAGAAATATATTTATTTATTTGAAATGATTATTTTTCTTAATGGAAATAGAAATTTTGAATGTTATATTTTTTAATTCATTTCAATTTTATATTATTTTTTAAGTTATAATTGAAACTTACAATTATTTTAATTATCAAAATTATGTACAAAATTAATAATCATTTTATTATTATTTTTTTACACACTTAGACAAAAGTATATTTTATTATTATATATAACATAATATAATAGAAATTAAATAATATAATACTAATTATTTTAGTTTACTAAAATTTCCTTTAAACTAATTAATATTTCATTTTCCTATTTATTTATATACAAGGGTGAATGTGTAATCTTACAATTTACACTATTCAAAATATATTAAAATACTCTCACAACTATCACATCATTCACATTTTTTCAATAAACTTTATTCACACACATCCTCCAATCCAAACACCCTCAACTTTCTCCACACTTTCTTCACATTTTTATTTTTTTTTAAATAAAAGCTTCCATGTTAGGTATCACTATGCAACTTAAGATCTACACTTTCTTCACAATTTCACTCACTCACACCCTCAACTTTCCACTCATTCACAACCTCTAGTCCAAACAAAGCATTAGTGATATAAATATTTATTATTAAATATTATAAATATGTTATTATTATTACTTTATGACAATAAATAAATTGTCACTAGTATTTTTGTCATTATTATATTTATTACAATAATTTTAAATATTATTAAAATTAAGTTTTATTGTTATAAAAATAATTATTACTAATAATTTTATATAATAGTGAGAATAATAAAATATCAATGAGTTATCACAAATATATATAATAATATTTAGTATTTTTTACTATAAATCTTATGAGACAATTAGTTATTAATTGTTTTGAATTATTAATATGTTAGTGTGTAGTTGTCATAAATAGATACGATCTTATAATTAATAGGCAAATTATATTTAAAATTTTAAAATAAATAAACATAAAATATTAAAAAATAACTCTCTCTATATATGTATATGACATCAGATTTTATTCTAGAATATTTAAACTACATAAATATTAAAAACAACAATAAATGGTTTGTAGTATCTTTAAGGATTTTGATCCTTCAAAATAAATAAAATAAATGATTAATACAAATAAAAAATTAATTAATAATATTTTAGAAATGTAAAGATGTAATTATATTTAGGGTTTAATAAAGTAGTTATTTGACTTTTCATCTCTTTCAATATTTTGTTTCAATTGAGTTTTCATAGCAAGTTGTTGATCTTCAATTAGTTGGCGTTGAAATTGCAATTGACTTTAAAGTTGAATGTTAATCTCTTCTTGTTTTTGGAAAATGCTAGTCAAATTTTGTATTTCTAACTCTAAATCATCTCTTCTTTTTTGTGCATTTTCTAGTTGACTTTAAATAAACGGTCTCTCTACATTTTTTTTTTCCCATCAATACATTTCCTATACCTTGTGGGTGATTTGGTTTTGTTCCTACTATAAATGCAAAATGTTTAACCAATGTTAAGTGCTTCTAAAATTTCTTCTTCATACACTCCACCCACATTTTTCAAAATTTCCTATACAATGTCAAAACAATATAATTAACATTTAAAATATTTTATAATATTAAAAATAAGGATGTTATACATATGATTAGATTAAAGAAAGATTCCAAATATAAAACAAAATTAATATTAATATGACGCTCAAAATGTCAACCTATGAAAAAAACCCTAAAATAACTATAATAAAAGCTTTTATAAAAAAAATGAAAATAATAATAAAAAAATTAGATAATTTGTGACAAATTTTATCTTTGCTACTTAAACTTTATCATAAAAACTTACATTTGTTAACTTATATTTGTTGTAGTGAGGATTTAGAAGTTTTCAGTGCATAAGGAACACATATTTGGATCTTTGTTGTGAAATTCAACTAATATTTGGATGAAAGAAAAGGTTTTCTCTTGAAGGAGAACACAGGGGATGAAGAGCCTTCTTACACATGAAGAAGGAAAAGTATATGAAGAATACGTGTAAAACCAAAATTTAATTTATCCTTTTTTTAGTATATGAAATGGAATGGATATATGTTAATAATCATTAGATTACATAAATTAATGAGTCTCTGTTATGTAATTTGTAATTATTTCTATATATTTATGTCCTCAATAACTACAAACACTTATTTAATTTTTTTAATGTCATATATATATATATATATTAATTTTATATCAATTAAACTAAAACTACACAAATATAATTACAACAAAATCCGTAACGAATATTAAATGAATGATTTAATTATTTATAACGAGGCGGGTAAGAGAATAGTATCTAACATGCCAATATTTATTATCCATTATTGATAAATTTTATTTGATTTTTTTTTAAAATTAAATGATTAAGATAAATTTATTGATGAAAAAAATATTAATAATTAAAAATGATTTAAAATTTAATTTTATATACTTATACTTTTTATTTAGACTTATGAAATTAAAGTTATTTTTTGAAAATGTTAATTCTTTGCAATACATATTTGACTTTTTTAGAAAGATCAAATTTATTTGCACTAATATTTTTAATACAATTTTATTTAAATTATAATTTAAATTTAATATTTTATTTAAATTTATATTTTAAAGAATTATTTTAAAATAATTTTATTTAAATGAAACAAATAAAAGTAAAAGGTAGCTATGCGGTTTCTTTTTCAAGGATAGGTGAGAGAGATAACAAGACACATACTTTTTTTAGACAGGACAAATAGTATGTAGGTACTAACTCTAACCAAAATACAGCTGCATAAAAACTAAAATAGTTTTATTTATCAATCACATATCACACCCAATTCTAAATGTAATTTATTTGTAGGATTCAATAGACTCTGTTAAACTATACTCTTTTTATAAATTCACCCTAAGCTTTTAAAGTATTCTAATTAATCTTTAAACCTTATTCTACATGTAAATAGACATTATAAATTTTAATTTCATTCTAATTGATCCTTGTAAATAAACATCATTCTCATTATAAATAAACAACTTAATATCAATCTCCTTCTAATTTATCCATAAAACATCATTCTTTATAATTAGTTTGTTTCATTTTAGTTAGAGTTAAATATGTGTATCTTAAATCTCAATCATGTATTAATATATATTTTTTTTCTTTTGTTGTAATTCTTTTTGATAAAAAATAAATTTGAAAAAAAAAGAAATAATGGAAACAATTAAAAAGTGTCTACTTAAATTTTTACTTTTATTTTTAATGTTTCATAATAAATGATTGTGATTTAACGAAACAAATTGTTGAGATGTATTATTTATTAGTTGTATGATTTTAATTTAAAAGAAGAGACTATTTTAAAAAAATGCGAAAAATCTACGGATTAAGGGTAAATTTTGAATTGAGGTGTTTATCCGTAAAATGGATAAAAAATTATAGATTAATTGAAATAAAATAAAATTTTAAGATATTTATTCATAGAAATAAAATTTAAAAAATAATTAAAACGAAACTAAAATTTAAAGTGTTTATTTCTAAACTTCAAGAGAAATACTTTTTCATTACGCATTAATCCATTCGATCACTTAATTACATCTTAAAAAGGCATTACAGATAAATACACGTAAGCAATCAAACATGAAAGGAGTTTCTTTTTCACATACTTTTGTTTTTGTCTTCTTGGTTGGTTGCGGGTTTTATTTATTTTTTACAATTTTTTTCATGTTTGTCTTTATACCTAAAAAAAAAACTCCTTTTTTATTCACTATTTTCATTCACAGCAACAATTTAATATTTTTTGTAATATTTGTTTTGCTAAAAAAAAAAGGTATTGTAATTTAATACTTAATAAAAAAAGGAGTCCAAAGAAAAAAAAAATGAGGTATGACAGGTATTTTTATCTAGTCCTGATACAGTGGTGTGTGGGAAAAAAGATTGTATCAAAATTAAAGAAGATTTCCGGTTGATGAACGTGATCTTACAATAAGTATGTTTTATTTATCAGCCCAAGACAGCTTGTAGTAACATGACAGGAAAATAACATAAGCAAGTAATATAGAGTCTACAAACAGTAGCGCAACAACATGTTTGAAAAGCACCATAATCCTTTAGTCATTCATACATCTTCAGCTTATTCATTTGCTGCTTCCCTGAAAAAGCATTCAAAACACTATTTGATCAATGCCATAGAGAAGTCAATTAAGGAAATTCATGCATGCATGCATTCATTGTTGTAGGCTATGGTGTGAGTGTGACATGAGTACAATCATCACTTTCCAAACTGAGATACATGATTACATGAAGTGAACTTAAAATAGAGTTTGTTTATATTCACACATATATGATATATATACATATATAATACCTTCTTCCTAGTCTGGCTTGGAGTTTTCTTTGGACCTGGTTTGGAGGCTGGGGCTTTGGGAGTTCCTGAACTAGGTTTGGCAGCAGTCTCTTTCTTCACCTGCCCTGCGGAGTAAGGAGATTTCTCAACAGGTTTCTCAGCTTTGAGTGATGCCATTTTACTCTACTATTCTAAGCAAACGCTTCTCTTAGCCTCAGGTTTTAACGCTACAGCATACATCAATTTATAGCTGAGTTTAATCATAAGCCAATTATACCAAATTGCCAGAAACCATTATCTTGAGGGAATGGAATAAACTCAACTATGAGCTAATGGAGGGATAATGCTGCAGCATCTTATGCTTTCCCTTAGTTAGGCAGCAGATATTATTGGGTTCATATTCTACAATTTGGTTTCACATGTTGAGGCCTGCATGATTCATATGCTGTTTTATCAGAAGCCTTCTGGAAGACTGGTATTTCTTCGTTTGATAACAGCTATATACCTTTTCAATTTATAGGATATAGATAATGGGTTCTTATCCTTATATGTAAAAGGCAACAGCAAAAGTAGGTGCCTGACATATTCCAAGAATTAACAATTAATTGTTTGTGACTTTTTTCTGTTAATGAATGAGATTGATTTGGTATTAAATATAAAGAAGATCATATACTTGTTTTGTGTTTATGTTCTACATTTATGCACGAATTTGTTAGTGAGAAAACTTTTTCTTCTAAGTTATTACTGCATCAATTTCGGGAGCTGAGATTAGTATATAATTTGTGTTGAGAAGTTTTACATGATCTCTGCCTCTATTTTTAGTTGAAATCTGATCAAAGGAAGCCCAAAATTGGATGGACCTTTACTTGTCCAGGATAATATAAATGAAGACTTTGTCCGTGCATTTATCTTTTTGTATCACTGATTAAACTTTATATGATGAAGGGTTCCTCGATGTAGTAGTCTGAGAAATAACAGAACATATTGATTTAAAGGAACATTGCAAAAATAAATTCTTGATGAAAAATATTCTTAGTTAAAGAACAATTAACACTAAAACAGTTCATTAAACTAAGTTATTAATTTTTTTAAATCATCAATTGAGCAACTGAACTGTATCAAAACTGGATTTTTTACTGTACAAAATCTGGAAATATTATTATCTATATGTTTAACGTTTTATTTTCAATATGTATAATATCCCAGTGTTTAGTTCAACATTTATTACAATTTTTGTTCCATCAAAAACCAGTCCCACTGAATCGTGATAAGTAAGGAGTCTGCTACAAACACAATCATTGAATGAATCCATGTGAAGAACTAAAGTAAGCAAATTATATAAAGAATGAACAACAGTGTGCTGGTCTGATAGATAAACAAGGCCAGATACATATTTCTTAATAATACGTTACAAGTAGCCACACAAGTGTGTTAATGAAGATCTAAAATTACCTTTAGATGCCAGCAATAAACCATTGTCCTCTTGATAACTAATACACTAGATGGAGTCTACTGGTACGGCTGCTTGTTCTCCATAAAAAATTGGACTATATTCAACAAATTTTGATCGCTTCATTTATGTTAATTAATCACCAGGGCTTAAGATATTCACCTTACAACTTGAATCGAATTACCACACTAACTGAGGTGGTGATTCGAACAACCAAACTTGAAATAAATAACATGGTCTCTAATTTGTTAAGTCTTTAGTCAGTGAGGCTGCCCCATCCTCAAGGCTAGATATGCCACAATTCTGTATCCAATTAACATTACAGTCAATGCAGCCACTTCACCCCACATGTTATCATCAAGCTCCAGACACTTTATGGCAGGGAAATCTCTCACTCTACAATGTAACCCTGGTCCACACTCATATACCTCATTTATTGGATACTGGACTGCTACCAGAAGCTTATAGCAGTAGTGACTGAAAGAAATGTACTTCAACCATGCTATAAAAGCAGGCATTTGCTGAATATAGTAACCACCGGCCAAGAGAAACACCAGCATGGTCACTGAAGCTAGAGTTGTGGCCTGCTTCACATCCATGAGGATGGCACCAAGTGCTAGGCCTATGCCTTGAGAAACTAGCACATTAAAAAGCATGATCAAGATGGTTAACACAAATGTGACCAATGAAGGCTTGAGACCACCCATCCAGTAGGAAATAGTTACAAATATGGTAGGAAGCACTAGCTCCATTGGTAAGTCCCCCACCATCCTGGCAACATAGTACGAGGAGAGTTGGTACATCCCTGAAGATCTTTCCTTTATTAGCATTGGCCTCTCCAGAGGAAAGGCAAAGATGGCATTGAAGAGAGGGAAAAATCCCCAGAAGATGGAGAAGAAGAAAAGGAGTCCCACCTGTTACAAGGGTTATACTGTTATAAGTAGTACTACTAAATAAAGTTACCACTTTCTATTGAGTAGTGCAAAAATGTCAGCATCTTCGAATTTTCATCCGAAAAAACAGCATATAGGTTCATAAATACCTGATCTTGTACATGGGCAGGATCAGAGTGCCACCACAGAAGTCCTGAGAGAACGGATACAGACAGTACTTGGAAAATCCTTAAACCAGAAAAAGATTCATGCCTCCTCTCTTGTAAACCCCTCTTAAGAAGCACCCTGAATTGGCCCCACCAGCTGGTAGTCCATTGGTTATCAGAGCCTACAAGGCATAAACAATGACCATTTAGCCATGGTGTTATGTAAAACTAACTGTTGTCAACATCAAGAGAGCAAGAAAATTTCACTTACGTCTAGGTGTTCCTGATGTAAAAGCCAGAGGGTTAGTGTTATTTTGTTGAATGTCTTCTTTAAGAGCAGGATATAAGTTTTTCTTGAAGGATGAAATTAGGGACTGTTTGACTGAAGCTTGATCCTCATTGTGGTCTATCTGATCATCATGTTTGACATCAGCAACTATGCCTGCCAAACCACAGAATCTAAAGTATTAGAACTCGTCACCATGCCTTTCAACAAATTCGATTCAAATCAAATAAATATTTTTACTTATGTGACCAAATATTACAAGACATCCAACGACCACTCATCAACCATGTTTGAAGATGCTTCCATCATCACTATTTTCCGTGCTTCAAATATCTTGTGCAATTATAGGGAATTCAGTTTAATTTCTCATCCAACTTTAGAATTAAAGTACAACGGCTTCTAATCGTCATAACATGATCAACACTGGCTTAAGACTCAATTGTTGTTAGGTTGTTGATTAAAAATTGTGGCTAAAATTGGGCTGCCAGAAAAATCTTTTACCTTGAAGAAAAAGTACCACAGCAGCAAGGGTGAGAGTAAAAGTAACGACTCTATATTCAAAAAAGAAAAAGAAAGAGAATTACAAGCACTTGTGAACGGAGAAAAAAACAATTTTTTTATAAGCAATATGGAAATATATCCAAAATGATTTGAAGGTAAATGAAAGGCAATAAACACAAAGCAGCTCTAACATCTTTCACAAAACTTGATCCGGCCACCATGAGAATCGGATCATTCCAATCACCTTTAACATGTATTAGATAAAGTTTGTTCAGTATTGCATAAAGTTTGTTCAGTATTGATCTAAGGCATCACAAAAGATGGATGAATGACTTATCAATTTACTGCTTCTTATTATGACCCATTGTTACCAGGTGTCGCCGCCTTGACAACACATCAAGGTTCATGAGTTCAGATAAAATCTTCAATCTTTACACCTCCATTATTTAAAATCTGAAAATGAACCCTCACCTACCCAATTAACGACAAGTGTAAAATCTCAAAGAGTCAATGTTGTTTCGTGAAGTTGACATCCACAAACTCCCAAAATTTCCTTTCGCATCACAAAAATAAAAAACAGCAACGTTTCAGTTTTCAAAGTCATAAAGACATGTTGAGTAGTGCCCCATTGACAAACTTTCAAAGCAAATTCCCCTCACCATACCACATATTAAAAAATTTGTGGTCAGCATTAATTTAACCACACACTTCTCGCTATACTTTATATTAAATCTAATCTAATCTAATCAATCATCATGTTTAGTTTAACCCTACCTCACTGGAGCAGTAAAATTTTAAACATGTATAACATCATATATTTTAAAATCATGTTCAACCATGAACTTTTTTCACTCAATAGCTTTTTATGAAACTAAAATAAATGAACCCTTAATTTGACCACACTACTTAGTACTTACCATTAGCAAGGTCAAGGAGGAAATCTGCCGGGTTCATGAAATTGAAAGCCGGGACATACCCAATGGATCCGAGATAGTCCATGACCCGACCAGCATGCCCGCTATAAATCGGGTACCCGTCAGACAAGACCACCACCTTATCAAACATCCTGTACAACCGGCTGGAAGGCTGGTGGATGGTGGTGACGACGGTCCGACCCGCCCGGGCGAGCTCTCGGAGCACCGACACAATAAGTTGGGCCGTGGTGGAGTCCAAACCCGAAGTTGGCTCATCGACGAACAACAAACTCGGGTTGACCAACATCTCCTGCCCGATACTGACCCGTTTCCGTTCCCCACCTGAAATGCCCCGGAACAGAGCCATGCATCCTCCAACAGGGCTATTACGACACCGTGTGAGGCCAAGCTCCGAGATCACCATCTCCGCGTGCTCCTTCTTCTCTTCTCTGCTCAAACTCTTTGGCAGCCTCAACAGAGCTGCGTAAGTGAGAGTCTCCAACACTGTGAGGTGAGGGTAGAGAACGTCGTCTTGGGGAACGAACCCAACCTTTCGTTTCACGAAGGAGCTGTCGCTGTGGCCGTTGTACGTTATGGTGCCGGACACTTTTCCGGCCAGCCTTCCCGCCAGGGCGGTTAAGAGGGTCGTCTTGCCGCTCCCGGAGGGACCCAGCATTGCCGTTAACTCGCCGGGATTCGCTACTCCGGTCACGCCGCTCAGCACCTTCCTTCTTAGCTTGGACTCATTACGTAAAACGCAACCCTTCTTCTTCTGGCTTTCGAAGGTTATAGTGTAAGACACGTCTTCGAACTACACCACACAAGATAGACAAATTTATACCGTGATTAGAGAAACATTCTTGTTACAACTATCTCTTGTATCATATGTAGAATGCCTTTTTTAGATCAAGATCAAGCTGATCTTTCTGCATATAAATTATGTATATTGTTTCTATGACAAATATTTGAAGCTAAGAAATAAAATAAAACAAAGGTAACAAATATATATATTATGAGGAGAGAGAAGATTGATGAGTACTTTGAGGGTAATGGGGCGCAAGGATTGATGAAGAACGGATAATCTTGGTGGTGGTGGTGGAGTTGGCTGAGTGTGATGCTGCGTGGGAATGTCATTATCATCGAGTTCCAGACTTGGTTTGATTTTGTTAGTGGTAGAACCTTCTGGTTCATGATGGACGGAGCTGGTCTCTGATCGGGTTGATATGGGTGGAATGTTTGGTGCAATAGTGGTTTCTTGCTCTGGGGGCATCATCTCAGAAGTTGGAGATCCACTGAGATATGAAAGTAGTGATGAGAAAGAAGAGATGTTAAGATGGTAGTAGTATAATAATTAATTAACTGAAATGGATTGGAAGGAAGAGCAGAAAGGAGAAAGAAGAGGAAGGTAGAATCACATGAGAGAACAGGTGTATGTATAAAGTGGGGAAGCTAGGCACGAGAAGCACACAAGGATGTGATTGAACGATAGCACAATATATAGTCTTAGGAAGAGAGAGCACCATCTGCAGCTACTGTGTTGGTGTTGCTGTCACTACTGTTGTTTGCTGTTCAAGGATGTTTTTGTTTTGTAATTTGTTGGGTATGCTCAAATAAGATAATAATAAGAATAATAATACTAAAAAGGAATGGGTTTTGGTATCTGCTATTTTTCCTTTTGTTTTTGGGTTTTACCTTTAGAAGGGGAAAAGTATTGTTGATGGATGGATGGATATAATGGCATTGCATTCAACCCGGCCACGTGTGTGGAGGGCATTTATTTGATTCCTTATCTTTTCTGTGAAAAAAGTAATGCAGATTTTTAAAGTTGATAGTAAAAGTTTTGTAATAATACTAATAATGAAAACAGCTTCGGGGCCCAATATCTGATTTCATAATATCCACTTCCTCAAAGTATGAAAATGCCTAATGCCTTTTCTGCAGCTTCCACTCTATCATTACTTTTTTTTTTACTATGGTAATTAACAAAATCAGTTTAAATTTATAGTATAGCTTCTAAGAATATATATATATATATATATATATATATATATATATATATATATATATATATATATATATATATATATATCATCATCATCATCAATCAAGCATATTCTGCTATAGCGTGGGGGATTTCTGTTTGCTTTTGTTTTATCCTCTCATATAGTCAATATAGAAATTGATACATTTGTGTTAGAAAGAAAATGAAAAATTTAATGGACTTGGTGATATGAGTGCTAAACTATCTTATATTATTAGATGTAATTAAGGGATGACCTTTTTCATTATGTAATCAAAATCAGTGAGCATGTACTTTATTTTAGATACAGCTACCCGAAAATATCTTATAAAGTAAAAGGTGAAAACTCTTTTTACATATATGAAATTGCTCTATAATAAAGCTGGCGAACAAAAATTACATATGATAGATCAATTATCCGTAAAATTGTAAAATACAACTTCAGATAAACAAAACAAAACAATCTAAATTTCATTAAAAACAGAGTAATATGAAATCTTTTAAAATGAGAAAAACGTGTTGTAAGTAGTGCATAATATATAATAAATACAAAATTAATTTCTTAAGGATGAAGATAATTATGAATTTTGGCATAAAATGATAAAAATCTTATATCAATTAGAAATTAAGACATTTCCTAATATATAAATAAGTGTAAAATTCACTTTATAAGCCGGTTTTATAAGATTGAGTTAGACTTAAAATTCATCTCTTAATATGGTGTCAGAGCTATTTTAGAGTATATATCTTAATGATATTTTTTTTTTGAGTTTATTAAGTCATTCATATGCTATCAGACTGTTATTGGACTACCCATAAATATATAATTTCACCGCTATCGGATTACTTATAAATATATAGTCTTATACACGTGTTGACAATCTTGATATGAAAGAGTGTTAAAGATTTCGTATTAACTAGAGATTAAGATATTTTATAATATAAAAGTGTATACAAATCTTATTTTATAACTAATTTTATAAGATTGAATTAAATTTAAAATTTATTTTTTAATAGAAATTATTGTATGTTATTGAAAGTAAGTTCAATTTTCAATCTTTTCTTTATCATTTCCAGCTAAACATTAACAGATTTATCTTGAAAAAATCTTATCTCTTCTACTTTCAGGCTCTACTTTTCTTTTGCCTTTTGACCGTAAACAACATGCATGCTACCACCAATAAAATATCTTGAATTATATGTACTGGTCTTAGAAAAAATAAAGACTGCAATGCATAGTCCTAGACCCTTGTTTTACTGTAGAAGAAATGGGGTAGGACACCAAACAAACCTGTACTGAAAGCACATGAAAGTTCTTTTTATATATGTAGGTAGGATAACCACCAAAAAACACTTGTAGCCCTTTGCCTTAGACTCTCTTTATAGGGTATCTGTTTTCCGAGGGTGTGTTTGAAAGAAAGAAAGTATAATAAAAAAGCATTGTTCGCCCAAAGACTTTCTAGGTGTCAACTACCGATTCATCAATAGAAGTTGTGGCGGAGATTAGTGTCGTCTTTCCCATAAAAGGCATGGATTACAGTATGGAGTCATTATCATTGAAAGGGAGCTTCTTTTAAACCTTTTACTTTCAATTAATAAGTTGGGGGTAGGTGAGTTTTTTTTTCTTTGTTACTGTGATCATCTAAGCCAAGCCATGTTTAGAAGAAGAACCTTGAGGATAGCTCAGAATATTTTTATTCAATTTGCAGATAGTTTAGAACTTTCATATTATCTCTGAAGTTAGAAAGGTTCAAGACATTAATAGAATTTGTGGTATTATCATCCTAGGAAAAACAAAAAGATGAAGTTAATTATTCTGCAAAATATGAGATTAATTAGGGTTAGGGCTACAAATTGTTGTTAAATTGGAGGTGGAAAGGTTATAGGAAGGACGAATAATATATTCAAAACACATGAATATATTCCCACTATTCGCTATATATATGTTCCACCTCACAGTTGGTGGCTGATCAGAGGAAGCTAGCTTAAGAAGATTTGAAATGAGGTATAATATTCTAAAACTCTTTCGACCAAATATTCAGATTATATCTTGACGTTACGTGTCCAAATTTTGGTGTTGAAGAGGATTAAAACCCTGCCTACAAGTAAGAGACAGTGACAGAAGAAGACACTCAAATTTTAAATAAACAGTTAACAGATGCATGTTTTTCCAAATTGAGAATTTGAGATCATGATTTATCACAATGCAGTTGCTTTTTTCCTTGAAGGATTTCACTAATGCAAACTAATATTCATCATTTTACTATATTTTATACTTAAAGTTGCATTCCTTTTCAATTACAATATCGTTCTTTTTTTTTTCAATTTGAGTTTCCAACCTAAAATGTAATCAGCGGTGGAAATTAAATAGAGAAATTAAGATAGCATATCTTCCATCACTGTAAGTATTCACATAACTAAAATAACATTATATGTAGCATGTTAAATTATTATTAAAGAAAAAGAATAATGGAGAGTATTAAGCTAAACTTATGCCACAAAAGTTTACAAACCTAAGGTAACTCAAATATATTTTTAAAGAAATCTTTCCTAACTTATCAAGGATATTTTTAAAAAAATCATGTTTTGTGGGTAATATTAAAATTAGTTAATCTATCGGCAGATTTATTTTTCTTTATACATATATGTGTATGTATGTATGAAAAAGTTTTAAAATACATTAATTTATATTTCTTGATGCAAAATGTTCTTTTTTTTTTTCTAATATTACAAACCAAAAAATATAATTTATGAAAGCCTTAACCAACATATGGATTCACATTCGATCCATAAAAGAATTTCATCCCTTTGGATTTGTTTGCTCAATTTTTATCATATTAAAAGCCTGTATAATACCATTATTAACTATAAAATCACTAATGTATTCTCTACTATATATTTTTTAAGAATATGATGAATGAACACGATAACCTTTACGAAAATCATGAAATAGAAATCAATTTTTAGAGACCAAAATAATTAGTTGCAATAGTAACTAAATTAGAGACCATTTTAGAAACTAAAAAAAAAAAATTGGTTTCTAAATTAGTTTCTATTATTGTTAAATAGTTTCTAAATTGGTATCTAATTAGCAACTAAGGTTTTTGCTACCAAATTTAGAAACTAAATAATTGGAAGTTAAAATCTTGGTTGCTAAAATTAGATACCAATTTAGAAACTATTTAACAATAATAGAAACTAATTTAGAAACCAATTTTTTTTTTTAGTTTCTAAAATGGTCTCTAATTTAGTTACTATTGCAACTAATTATTTTGGTCTCTAAAAATTGATTTCTATTTCATGATTTTCTTGTAGTGTTAGTTGTTCTCTCGATAATATATTTTATACAAAATAATGAATTAATTGAATAAAAATGAAATATTATGAGTGTTCCAATTCATACAACAAAAATCTACAAGAATTGCAAATAAAAAAACATACTGCAGAGTGTATATTGAGCTCAACAAACAAAAAAAGACAAAAGATTAGTTATACACTATATCCCCTAATCTCGATGAAGCCTTATAGAAGCACATATGCACCACAATTTACAGGAGATCATAAATCATTAAAATAAACGAAGAATGTTACTATCACTAGTGCAAAATGTTAAAACAACTACTATTTTTTTAATGCGTTTTTACTTCAGACGCAGTCTTTCAAAACATGGCGACATTTTTGAAATTGCTTTGATTTAAGAATGTGGTTACTACAAATAGTCGCATTCTTAAATCAAAGCAATTGATTTATGAATGTGGCTTTACCTATAGCCGCACTCTTAAATCAAAACATATGATTTAAGAATACGACTATTACAAATTTGCGCAATGTAACACAAATAATAGTGGTCAGGATGGAGCAAAGATCAGGTGTCCGTGTGTTAACTGTTTGAATGGAAGGATACCTGATGTTAAGATAATCAGGGAGCACCTTCTATGTGATGGGTTTCTTCGATCTTATACAACTTGGACATGGCATGGTGAATTATTAAATTTACCACGTGTTTCCGTAACTGAAGAATATGTGGGATCCACCATGGATGATGCAGTACATGATGATGTAGATGATGATCGATTGGAGGACATGATTCGTGATGTGGGAGCTGACCCTTTTGCAGAAGCGCATGGATATGAAAGTATGTCAAGCGATGCAAAGACTCCATTGTATCTTGGATCAACTAACTTCACACGATTTTCGGTGGTGTTAAGATTGATGAATTTGAAGGCAATAAATGGATGGACTGATAAACGCTTCACGAAATTGCAACAGTTGTTGAAGGATATGCTTCCAGAGGGAAATAATCTACCTAATCATAATTATGAGGCCAAAAAGATTCTTTATCCAATGGGTATGGAGTATAAAAAGATACATGCATGTTCTATTGATTGTATATTATGTAAGAATTGATGGCTTAAACAAGAGGGGGGTAAATTGTTTGTCAAAGATTTTCACAAAGATTGTTTAAGAATGAACCTTTATCAAACAATCACAGATAAACAATTAAGGAAAGTAATCAACCACTGATATAGAAATTGTTTTTAGAATTTTAACCGATTGAAATTGCGTTTTAATCGGTTGTTTATACCAACAACATAAACATAATTAAAACAAATAGTTATAAGGAGTTAGAGATAGAGAGATTTACACAAAGAATTTTATATTGGTTCACTCAACCTTGAGCTACATCCATTTCTCAGAACAACCTCTGAGTTCCACTAGTAATCACTTACAGATTACACCAACACATCACAAAGAGGTGACCTTAAAAACCACAAGACTCATTCACCCTCTTTGCAACACCACTCACCTCAAGTCAGAACACCCTCTGACTTTGCAGGATTTCACACACGCTTACAAGTTTATGAAAGTACAATTACAAGAATCTTGAAAGGAATAGAAAACACCTGAGATTACACAAACCAGGAAGTCCTATGATCAAATCTTGTATCAGTGCAAAGCTTCAACAACAATCTTGCAAACCTTTTGAAAACTTCTTTCAAAAACTAATCTCAATCTCTCTTTGATCTCAAATCTGTGTAAAAACTTGTTGTTTTGCTTTGAAAGAAGGGCTATATTTATAGCACTTAAAATCTAGCCGTTCAAGGCAACATTTATTAGCTAAAATAGTTTTGATCACATCCAAAACAGTTAAAACAGGTTTTCAAAAAACTGTTATGAAAAACACAATCAACCGGTTGAAAATACGTTTTAACCGGTTGAATTGGTTAGGCAGTTATCTAACCAAGTCAAAAATAGTTTCAAAACCTCTAAGTAAGCCAAGTGACAAATAACCGAATATTTCGATAATTCTATCGGTTGTTTTTCTCTTTACTTAGAAAAACTCTTTGCTTTTTAAAACAGATTGGGCAAGTTTTGTGCAAGTGACAAGAACTGATCTTTACAAGGATTCTAAACATTATAATCTAAACCCAAACCAAAAGCAGCACAACTTCAAGCTTCATCATGGATTTGAAACATCAAAGCTCTCATGCTCAACATACTATACAGGGAAGATTTTGAATTGTTGAAAAGTTGTTTGAGGTGTGGGTTATCACGTTATAAGTTGAAACAAAAAGATGACGATACTGTTATAAACTGTTTTCTATATAAAGAGAGGCACATCTCACATGAAAGATGACTAAGTGATCACTTTTTTGAACACAAATCAAAGAGTTTTCATTGAGAGATAAAAGTTTTGAATGTTTTCTTAGGTTCTCTTAAAGAAATTCAAGTGTGCTTGTTCATTGTGTGCCTTGGTCAAGGTTTGAGGTTTTGTCACTGTTGAGCAGCAGAAAAGTGTTGTTGTTTTGGTTTACTTGCATTGTCTTTTCAGGTGTTTTCTTTCCTTATTCTTTCTTGTATAAAGGTGATTGTATAAACACTTCTTGACAGGGTTTCTTAAAGTGCAAGTGTTGTTGAAATAGTGTTTTTCAACATTGTATGTCTTGTTCTTGAAGGGTTCAAGAACCACAAAGTTTTTGTAAGTGTTTTTGGTTTGGTTTAGTGAATTTCACCTTGGTGTGATGTGAGACTAGATGTAGCTCTGAATGAGTGAACCAGTATAAACTGTGTGTGCCTTATTCTTCTCAATCTCTACAACTCATTTATACAAATTTGATAATCCGAAACAAAATAAATCTGTTGATTTAAAACTGAATTTGTTATTTCTGGGTTGTCACATACTGTTCTTCAAGATTATGAAAAAGTTTTTGGTTACTTGTGGATATCTGAATTTGTGTGTTGGCTGATTAAAGGAAGTCATAAACTCTCTGAAATATCTTTGTTCAAGATTCACATTCTTTTCAAGATTGGTTGTTAAAGATTCAAAGTTGGATTTTTTGTTGTAATATATTTCTTAATATTGCTGTTGTTAAGGTGCCTACACTGTTATGGAAAATCACTCACTGAATTTCAAACTAATCTGGTCAAGGTTCTGGATTTGAAAAAGTAATAAGAAAATAAATCTGTTTTTTTTTTCTCAGGATTACTGGAAAACAGTTTTGGTTGTGAAAAGTTTTTAAAAGCTCAATTCACCCTCCTCTTGAACTTAGACACTAATAGATCCAACAATGTGGCATCTTCCTATCATTCCAAGGATGAAGCGTTTGTTTGCAAACCCAAACGATGCTAAGAATCTTAGATGGCGTGCAAATGTGAGGAAATATGATGGCATGTACCGACATTTAGGTGATTCTATTCAATGGAAGAAATTTGATGATGAGTTTCCAGAGTTTGGTAAAGAATCAAGAAATATCTGACTTGGTTTAGCTACTAACGGAATGAATCCGTTTGGTAATATGAGTACAAATCACAGTTCATGGCTTGTTTTACTTGTTATTTACAACTTACATCCTAGATTGTGCATGAAGTGAAAATACATGATGTTGTCTATGATGATATTCAGTCTGAAACAACTAAGAAGCTATGAGTGTGGCTATTACATTATGCAATGCATGGTTACCAATGTAAGACTAGGCCTGTGATTGGCATGAGGTAACATGATGGTTAATTATCTTTATAATTCTTTAAGATATGTGTACATCTTAAAACTAATTTATGTGAACCGTATTTTGTAATGCAGTTCTTCATGGATGAGCAACCAATGTCTTCGGAAGCCATAACATATGTGAGACATTCTTGGTCCACATATTTCATCAATTTTTATAACTCTAGGATAGCTGATGATCAATAGTGTAGTGTAGGAATTATATATATATATATATATTAGTGTTTGTAATACAATTTTATGAATATATAAAATTTGATTCTCTGAATTTATGTATTTGTCTGACTGGGTTATAATTGAACAAGTTAATTTATATGGGAATTAGCATTAAACAAAATGAACTAAAAACAAAAAACAATGATTTACAACGATGACTATTTACCATAACCGCATTTATGAATGCAGCGCAAGATTTATAAATGCGGATCTGGTAATAGCCGCATTTGTAAATGCCATTTAAAAATGCGGCTATGGTAATAGCTGCATTCATAAATGCATTACTCCTCCCTATATAAAATCATTCATAAGCATATATGAATGCGGCTATTGACCATAGTCACATTTATAAATGGCATTTACGAATGCGGCTAATTAGCCGCCTTTTTATATCTTCGATTTAAGACTACGTGTACAATAAATGCGACTATATAGTTGTTGTTTTAAATGTGTATTAGTCGCCTTTGTTTTTCCTTTCTGCACCAGAGTATCCATACCTCCAAGATAGCAATGCACCTACATAGATATGCATGGCCAAAAGAGGATTTAGCAAACTAGTAGAACTAAAAACCAATTCATGGGAGTCACTATTGTTCTCATCACAGAAAAAAAAAGTTATATCCTCCAAGATGTAAAAATGCCAAGGTTGATTGACGAGCTTTGGCAAAACCCAAGATGCAACAGATGTTGATAACCATGCAAAGTCATTAATTCAATTGTTGCACTTTCGCCCAACAAAGTTGCTTCACTAGATAATATGTATTTGAGCACTACATTAGTTACCATTTAGTGATTTACATTGACTTAGAACATGTGATTTGATCGTATTATAGTCTTATTCATGTTGGACCACTCTTCCCTACTTATCCCGTGTCATGATATTTCTCCACACTTCGTATATATATTCTAGGCACATGCACCAATCTGAATACGAGAATTATTCGGTACCTGTAATTTCCATTAGAACCACTCTCTCCTTTATTCTATCCTCCATATCTAATCATCACCCAGACCCCTATATCTAGTATTTTTGTTTGCGTACAACTATTATTATTTTTTTATTAGCAAAATACAACTACTATTCTTAAATAACCTAGACATCATGAAAGCTCCTTTTACTTATCTGAGAATTAAAATAGGGGGAAACCATAAGAGACTGTGCTTCTGGGAGGGTGTGATTGAAAATACTAGAAAGAGATTGGGGAAGTGGAAAGGAAAGTTTATGTTGATGGCAAAGAGAATATATCTTATTAAAGTCGTTCTCACTTCAATTCCCTTGTTTTATATCTCTTGTTTTTATATGTCGGTGTCGGTTTTGAAGGAATTGGAAAAAAGACAAAGAAACTTATTGTGAGGTTGGGGTTCGGAGGGGTGAAAAAATGCTTGGGTATCATGGGATAGGATATGTAAGTCAAGAGATGATGGTGGCTTAGGGGGTAAGAGATTTAAGATTATTTAATATCGCCCTTTTAAGTAAATGGATATGACGTCTTAAGTCAAATAATAATGGTTTGTGGAAAGAAATTTTGGAATCTAAGTATGGTGGTTGGAAGGGATTCACTACAAAAAAATTGATTTTACATACAATACAAATTCTTATGTAACACCTTAAATTCGTATGTAAAACATAGTTACATATAAATTACATATGAAAAAAAATCCGTATGTAAAATTGTCGTAGGTAACTATTACATACAAATTTAAAATCCGTATGTAATTATCTTCAGGTTTACATGATTCGTATGTAATTTTCTTTAAATTTACATACAAATATATCCATATGAAAATTCTCTTTAAATTTATATGTAACTATAATTTTATTTTTCTTTTTTATATAAAACGAGTTCCAAACGTGCATATACAAAAAGTCATTCTAAGACCATTGGAAATAAATTATAACTACATGCTTTATTGGAATAGATACTAATATATATATATATGCTTTGTTGGAATAGATACAGAGAAAGATATTATTTTTGCCTTCTCACCATATATCTCAATATATAATAATACACAAGTAAATGTTATTCTGTATCTTTTCACTCTATTGAAAATCCTACAATTTCAACAACATAAAAAAGATTTTTCCATTTGTGACTTGCATCTGACTTTGCCTTTTTACTGGTAGCCTACTCCTCTTCATTGTTGGCTTCATTATCTACCACTCTTCTTCATTAATGGCTTCATTATCATCCCCGTTCTTTCATTTCAGAGAACCCTCCTCCTCAGACTCTGCATTATCATCATCAGACTCGTAGTCCGATGATAAATCAACATCAATATCCTGTAGAATAATTCAAATAAAGTAAAAAAAAAAATTACTTACAGATAAAAAAAAAATATAATTTATTTATGTGTTTCAATAATAATAATAATAAATGAACAAATAAGAAGAGACAATCACAAATAAAAAAAAATATAAGAGAAATGAAAGATCACAAATCATAGACGACAAATAAACAAAATCATGAAATGAATAAAAACAGAACAAAAGATCCTAAAATAAATAAAACCCAAAATATCTATCGAAAGTCTTATTTAAAACCTAGATCTAAGACCTTGAAAATTCATGTCTAAATTTATTTTGAAAGGTTTGATCTAAAACAATTAAACTACTGAATTATATTCTAATGAAATAATTGAATTATTTTTCTAAAAAAAAGTAATTCATTTAAATGAATACATATCATTTATATAATTAAGTTTAAATAAAAAATAAAAAATTGTTGGAAGTTGTTTTGAAACAAATTATTAAGTAAAATTAGTATATAAAATTTCTCTTTATGAAAGTATAAGTGGTGAACATACAGAGAAAGAGAAAGAGATATAATGGTGTTACCTAAGATGACTCACTTAAATTCGAGGTATATGTTTTCAAGATGGATCTCTCACTTCATAGATATCTCTTTAATTTTCAATGCTTGAGTTTGATCCTCTGTAAGTAATATTATTCAATTTACATGATTCACATTCAAACTAACAATATTTTCTTTTTGTTAGTGATCATGCATTAGTAGTATAAACTTGCACACCATGTTCATTCTAATTTTGTTCTTCTTCCATAACAATCATAACAATGTTCAAACCAAAGGCTCACACGCATAAATAATAAATAATAAGAATAGAAGTTGTTTCTACCACCAAATTCTTAAGGTTATTATAACTATTGTTACTTCTCCATCTCTAATTCTAACTATAATTTTGACAAAGATAATACACAGTATAAAAGATATTTTTTAAATTATGATTTTGGTAATTTATAATTTAATCTCATTTATTTATTGATTCACATCTCTCTTATATTTAATACTTGGTCGTGAATCATCAAATTGGCCATGATAAACCAGCTCAAATGGCCTTCGTCTAACCTGTTATTAAGTAATGATAAAAATATGATATATATATATAAATATAATGATATTTGAGGGTTTAATTTAACCCCTAATTAAAATCATGCTTATCAATTGTAGTACAATGAATAATAATGGTTGTAATTCTAATTACCTTTTTGAAATGGAAAAATTCTGGAGTACAAATAGCTCTAAAATTCTGTGCAACATCCTGCGACTACATAAAAAAAATCCATCAAATTTTAGTGTTTAACCAAATTTGAACACCCTATCGTTGATTTTAAGATATTTATATCTCAATAGAAGGGTGTATAATTATTCACAAAAAATGACATAGCAAGGTAATTTAAGCACCTCTCAAAACTACAAGTGATGTCCGCAACCAAGTATCCACAACATATAAGAAACCAATAGAGACCAACATTTCAATTTCATCTGCACCATAACATACTTATTAAAGAACATGCATGTAAACATAAGTACGTAACGAACTATAATAGATTTGTCTTAAAATAACAAGAAAAATAAGTAAGGTCCGTAGTCATTGTAGTAGAAAACAGAAATGTTCTCCGCACACGAGGAATCATTTGTAAAATCTCATTAAGTGATTCCTCGAAGTTCTCATTCAACTACCTACTCACCTCATCTAAGACGTGCTCAAAATATAGAGTAATCATGTTAGTTAAAGCACATGTATGACATAGAAATACAGATAGGAGTCTCCTGTTGAAAATAGAAGATATGCCCTCTTTTTCTTTGCTTATTTTTCGAATTATGACATTATTTCAACTTTCTTAAAAAGAAGTATTTATTACCATAAAAAATATTCACATGTATTCATCAAGGTAAAAAAATGGAATCTAGGAATGAAGCATTCATTTGTATTCCTTCATCAAGTATATGAACATTTATGATGCAGAAAGTAATATCAGTAATTCATTAAATATAAAAAGATGTAGAAATCATACCAAGTATTTTAGTCTACTAAAAGAAAATCCTTTTGTGTTTTATGTGATTTAAAACTCGTCCAGGGATCCCAACCTGAATGTATAAAAGAGTGAAAAGGGAAAGACAAATAATTCCCAAGACACTTTCAATAAGAATTTAAAATTCCAAATCAGTTAAAATCAATGTTCATTGTAGAATCACTAGTACAAAATATATAAACAACGACCCTTTATTTAGTGCGGTTTTGCGCTTAAACACATTTGTAAAAAAAACGGTGGCATTTTTGAAATTAACTTGATTTACAAATGCGTCTGTTTGTATAGTCGCATTTGTAAATCGTTTTTAACCCTAAATTTTTTAAGCGCGCCACAGACTTTCTTACTTTCTTTCTCCTCTTTGCCTTTCGTTTGCACTGTTCCTGCGCTGGCGTATCTTGAAGTTCATCTCTTCTTCTGCACCTTCATTATAATTTGTCATTGTTGGTTTCTTGAATCGCTTTCTTCACAAATGTACGTATTATAAATGTTTTTCGTTTCCTTATATTTGTTTTTTATTCCATTGGTGGTCGAAGATATTGTTCCATTGACATTCCCATCTCCGTCGCTGCTTCGCCACCGTTTCCGCTGACGTCGCTGTTGTCGCCACTGTTACTGTTGCCGTTGTTGCCGTCACACAAGGTTGGTGTGCTGTTTTAAATTTTTTTGAATTTTTTGATTTTTTTATGTATTATAATTTGTATATTTAAAATTTTATATTATTTAGTATTTATTATATTTTGAAGTTGTATGTTTTTTTTATGTATTATATTTGTATTTTTAAAAATACATATTTGTATTTTTAAAAATTTATATTATTTAGTATTAATACTTATTATATTTTGAATTTGTTCTTTTTTATGTATTATGTAATTTATATTAAAATTTATATTATTTAGTAGTTAGTTGTTACTTTATATGTTATCTTTGGCAATAATACGTTATGGTATTGAGTCCGGGGGTGTTCGACCCTCGACAAACGCGTGAGATAGAACACTGATTGAAAAATCCTAACCATTACAGAATATATAATGGATCGAAATTGGATGAGTTTTGTTCGTATAAGTGACGAGTAAGAAAGATGAGTAAAAGAATTTATACAATTTGCACAACATAACGCGATTAATAGTGGTCATGATGGAGCAAAGATTAGGTGTTCGTGCGTTAATTGTTTGAATGGAAGGATATTGGATGTTAATATAATGAGGGAGCACCTGCTATGTGAAGGATTTCTTCGATCTTATACAACTTGGACATGACATGGTGAATTATTAAATTTACCACGTGTTTTCGTAACTAAAGAATACGTGGGGTCCACCATGGATGAAGCAGTACACGATGATGTAGATGATGATCGATTGGAGGACATGATTCGTGACGTAGGAGCTGAGTCTTTTGCAAAAACGCATGGATATGGAAGTATGTCAAGCGATGCAAAGACTCCATTATATCCTGGATCAACTAACTTCACACGGTTGTCGGCGGTGTTAAGATTGATGAATTTGAAGACAATAAATGGATGGACTGATAAAAGCTTCACGGAATTGCTTCAGTTGTTGAAGGATGTGCTTCCAGAGGAAAATACTCTACCTAATCGTAATTATGAGGCCAAAAAGATTCTTTGTCCAATGGGTATGGAGTATAAAAAGATACATGCATGTCCTAATGATTGTATATTATACCGAAAAGATTTTGAATTGTTGAAAAGTTCTTCGAGGTGTGGGTTATCACTTTATAAGTTGAAACAAAAAGATGATGATACTATTGAAGATATAGAAAAGCATGGACCCCCAATGAAGGTTATGTGGTATTTTCCCATCATTCCAAGGATGAAGCATTTGTTTGCAAACTCAGAGGATGCTAAGAATCTTATATGACATGTAGATGAGAGGAAATGTGATGGCATGTACCGACATCCAGCTGATTCTATTCAGTAGAAGAAATTTGATGATGAGTTTCTAGAGTTTGGTAAAGAATCAAGAAATATCTGACTTGGTTTAGCTACAAACGAAATGAATTCGTTTGGTAGTATGAGTACAAATCACAGTTCATGGCCGGTTTTACTAGTTATTTACAACTTACCTCCTGGATTGTGCATGAAGCGAAAATACATGATGTTGTCTATGATGATATCCGGTCTGAAACAGCCAGGAAATGATATTGATGTTTATCTAAGTCCCTTAATTGAAGATTTGAAGTTAATGTGGACCAGGGTGTTGAAGTATTTGACAGATTTGCTAATGAAACTGTCAAGCTTCATGCCATGTTATTTTGCACCATCAATGACTTTCTGACATATGGTAACTTATCAGGTTATAGTGTTAAAGGTCATAAAGCAAGTCCAATATGCGAAGAAGACACTGCTTCTCAACAATTGAAACATGGAAGGAAGACAATATATCTTCGGCATCGGAGGTTTCTTAGAAGTCATCATCCTTACCGAAGATTGAGAAAAGCCTTTAATGGACACCAAGAGGCTAGTGGTCCACAAACTCCATTAACCGGTGATGAGGTTTACGAAAAGGTAAATAACATAGACCACACCTTCGGTAAGTAAAAAAATAATTCATCTGTGACAAACATTTGGAAGAAGAAATCAATCTTCTTTGATCTTCCATACTGGTCGAGGTTAGAAGTCAGACATTGTATAAATATAATGCATGTTGAGAAGAATGTGTGTAATAGCTTAATCGGTACACTTCTTAACATTAACGGGAAGACGAAGGATGGTCTAAATGCTCGTTTAGATTTGATTGAGATGAACATACGCGGCGAGTTGCCACCCATAGAAATGGGTAAACGTACTTATTTGCCCCCAACCTGTTACACAATGTCAAAAGGTGAAAAAATTAGTTTTTGTCAAAGTCTAAAGGGTGTGAAAGTGCCACAAGGACGTTCCTCAAATGTGAAGAGCCTAGTGTCAATGCAAGATTTGAAGTTAATTGGGTTGAAGTCTCATGATTGCCACATCTTGATGCAACAGTTGTTGCTGGTAGCTATTTGTGGGATCTTACCAAAAAATGTTAGACATACCATAACCCGTTTGTGCTCATTCTTCTATTCCATCTGTTGTAAAGTCATTGATCCATCAAAACTAGATAAACTTCAAAATGAAATTGTTGTTATCTTGCGTGAATTGGAGATTTTTTTTCCTCCATCTTTTTTTGACCTCATGGTTCATCTAGTGGTGCATCTGGTAAGAGAGGTTAGATTGTGTGGACCAGTGTACTTACGATGGATGTATCCTATTGAATGGTATATGAAAATTTTGAAAGGTTATGTGAAAAATCATTATCGTTGAGAGGCTTCAATGATTGAAAGGTACATAGGTGAAGAAAGTATTGAATTTTGTTCAGAGTACATGTCAAAAGCAAAGTCAATAGGTCTTCCAGCTAATTCATGGCACCACAGGCGTCGTACAAGTAAATGTTTACGTGGTGTGAATATTGTAAGCAAATCTCGATCAGAAGTCTTGCAAGCACATTTGTACATATTGAATAACACAGATGAAGTTATACCTTACATAGAAGCTCATAAAGCCATTATGAAGGCAAATAACCCAAGACAAGTAGAGAAATGGGTCTTGATAGAACATAATAGAACTTTCATGCCTTGGTTTAAAGACGAGGTGTTCAAGGATTCAACGGCATCAGAGACCTTGACCTGGTTGGCTACTAGATTGAAGTTTGATGTCATCTCATGTACAACGTACGAAGTGAATAATTGTATATTTTACACGAAGTCCATGCATGAAAAGAGTACAATTCAAAATTCTGGTGTTACTTTTGAAGTCGAGTCAATGCAGTTTTCGACTTCGAAAGATACAAATCTAGTACTTGGATCAATGACATACTATGGGTTTATAGAAGAGATATGGGAGGTTGACTACACTAAGTTTTCCGTTCCAGTTTTCAAGTGTAAATGGGTTGACAATAAAACTGGGGTTAAAATTGATGAATCAGGATTCACACTAGTGGACTTTCAAAAGATAGGGTATCGAGATGAGCCATTTATAATGGTTCAACAAGCATCTCGGGTTTTCTATGTGAAAGATCCTACGTCAGAACATTGGTATGTCGTTTTACACGGGAAAAAACAAGGGGGGGGGGCATAAATGATATTGAAAATGGTGTCCCCCGTTCATTCACACCAATGATAATTAATAAAGATGACGATGTACTTGATGATGTACATGCAACCCGTAAATACCATAGTGAATGAATTTACATATGAACATTCAACCCACATGCAACCAGTAAATAAGAATTTAGAATTTTATGTATTATTTTTATATGATTTTACCTAATTTTTATATGTAATTCGATGCAGATTAACTAATGTTTGTTACCTAATTTTTTTAACAGAGACATGGATGACGATCAGACTCCAATCAGACCTCGATCCGGATGAGGCAGCAGAGGACCTACTAGATTGAAGCGACTCGCATTGAGACGTGCTTCTGGTGAGAAGACACATGTTGCCATTGACGTCAACACTGGAGTGGCTTTTGGTCCTAAAGCAGATGAGTTTATGAGCTATCTTGGAGTTGTTTCTCGTGATAGGCTCTCCATTTTGATTAATTCGTGGGATGAGGTGTCAAAGGTCGATCGGAACATGATATGGGAGGATGTTCTGGTAAGCTTTACATTATTATTGTTACCATATAATGCTTTTTAATATTCATTGATTAATTTTAATTTGGTGATGTTATTTTCCAGGCAAACTTTGAAATTCCTAATGTGGAACTGCTTCGATCAAAGATTATATCCAATATCGAACTTAAATTCCGTACCTTTAAGTCAAGACTAACTTCGAGATACGTTTTTGGCGACCTTAAAGACAAAAATCCATGTTTAAAGTACAAACATATTGATGAAGAGACATGACGTCTTTTTAAAGAAAGTCGTGAAAATGAGGCTTGGATGGTAAGTGAAGTAACTTAACTATTTTTATTTATATAACATTAATAAGTTTATCTTTTTTACTTCACTTTGTTTATTTCAATTATGACAGGATCGTCGGAAGAAAGCTCAAGAGATAGCTTTGAAGAATGTTACCCCGCACATACTCTCTCGTTCGGAGTATCGAAAACTTGAGCAATCACTGATGGTGGAAAAGGAGCAATCTAGACAGGGGACGTCGTTTGAGAATGTGGAAACAAGGGTCACTTCTCCTCCATCACCACCTTTTTACCATGTAAAATGGAAAAGCGCCTGAATTAAAAAGTCGGGTGCACCAAGTTCTGAGCAATCCGGAGTTATCATCGAAAAAATTGTAAGTTATTTTTAGTTATTTTCATTTATTTTAAAGCATTAATTATATTAAAAATTGATATGATTTTTGTCTCTTGTAGGATTCCTCGGAATCCCAAGGTAATTTTGTTGCTGAAGGTCGTCACGATATCCTGGTTGAAGCAATTGGACGACCTGAGCATTTCCGTCGTGTTCGTGCAGTTGGGCAAGGTGTTGGAATTAAACTATTTTTTGGAGTTTCACTACGACAGTCATCCTCCCCCTCCAAAGAGAGCGAAACTGAAATGAAAAAAACTAAGATACATGAAAAATTAATGGAGGAAATGAGAAAGGAGACTGATCTGATGTGACTAGAGATGAGAAAGGAGAATGATCGAATGCGACAAGAGTTTCTATCGCAACAACTTTGTGCCGAGCCGATTGAACCCCTTGTTAGTCCCACTCCCAAGAGCACAAAGGGGAGTTGTGCGACTCCTACAACATCAGGGGATGATATCATTGGGTAGACGAGGGAATGTGAGCTACTAGTAGCGACCGACAAGCTTCCTCAGGTGGTGGCCCTTGGAAAAGTCTGTGAAGAGGCCACCACCTTAAATAACGTTCATCTCTCCCCTGATGTGGCGAAGGTAACAGTTGAAAAAGTACGAGTACCTGATGCTCGTGTTCCACTACCTTCAGATGAGGTAACCACTATGGCTGATGCATTTCAGACATTCGTTGCCTAGCCCAGACACTTCATTCGATTTATGCCACAACCTCATGTAATAATTTCATTTCATTATATTAATTTATATTTATATTTATATATTACATATAATTTAATACAAATGTTCTTTATCTTGTAGAAACCTCTTCGGAAAACAAGTCCGGAGAAGAAGCGTGAGGTTCCAGTTGACGATCCTATAACTTCCTTAGGTCTAGTTGCTAGTAAGATTGGTAGTCAACCTTTTGAAGTTTCGTGAGATGATACGTTTTTTCAAATAAACACTGAACTGCCACTGATGATGTACAACACAAATTTATTAGAATTTGTAGCTGGGAATCAGGAACTCAATATAAATATAATTCAATTTTTTATGATGTAAGTATCTTTACCTATATTTCAATTTACTTTATGTTAAATTATTATTGATTATGCTTTAACTAATAACTTGTAGGTTTTTGCATGGAGTCTGTCTCACTGAGGAGAAGGAAAATGTGTATAGATTCTTAGATCCTACATATACTAATCCCGTTGGACCAAGGTCATATGAGACCCAATAATATGCATGGGTAAAGAAGGAAACATTTTTCCTCACCAACAGGCAACAATAAGCTTATAACATTGTGATTA
This sequence comes from Phaseolus vulgaris, assembly GCF_000499845.2. Lineage (NCBI taxonomy): Eukaryota > Viridiplantae > Streptophyta > Magnoliopsida > Fabales > Fabaceae > Phaseolus > Phaseolus vulgaris. Next base: position 11,201,286 of record NC_023753.2, read on the forward strand.
AAAATAATAAGAAAATTTTAGCGCATATGCTTCAAACAATGCAACTGACTCAGTTTAGGTGGAAAAGTATGAGTTTGTTATATAATGAGTGCAATATTTATACCTCCCGCGGTGGTTCTTAAGGCGGTGCCTCTCACTGGCGTTCTTCACAGCGGCGCCTGCTCTCGCGATGTCCTCACAGCGAAAACGATTCTTGCACGACTCTTATGAGGATGGTGCAGTGACGCGGTCATGCAGCGACACAGTCAGGCCTCCACTGGCGTCGTGTTCAGCCACCCTCTTCTCTCACTCTCCCAATTTTACTTTTAGTGTTTCTCACCCAATTTTATCTCTACTTGTTTTGTGGGCTGAGCAACGCATGGCCCAATTAGAAAAAGGTTGTTAAAAAATCCGTGTGTAATATTTTATATACGGATAAAATTCGTATGTAATACTTTATACACGAATAAAATTTGTATGTAATATTCCCGCTTCATAGTGCCAAACTTACATACTGATTAAATCCGTATGTAATCACTTTTGGCTTACATATGGAAAAATCCGTATGTAATGTCTATTTATATATGGAATTAAATTTGTATGTAAATATCTGTATGTAATGCTCACTTTATATACGAATTCAGATCTATATGTAATAATCGTTATGTAAATAAATAATTTCTTGTAGTGATTAAAAAGTTTGGCCATAAGTTATAAGGAATCCCTCTGGTGGAGAGATTTAAAAAGGGTTTGGAAATTAGAAGATTTGGGGGGTGACTTTGAAGATAAAATTGGATGGGCGTTAGGGGACGAGAAGGATATAAAGTTCTGGGAAGATAAGTGGGCGGATAATGTCCCTTTGATGTATAAGTATCCAAGACTATATTCTATTACAATTAATTGAGGTTGTCTTTTGGCACATGCAGGTAGGTGGATTAATAGTAAGTGGAAGTGGGAATTGGGTGGAGGAGAAATTCTTTTGCATGGGAAGAGGATCAAGTTTCTCAATTGATGAGTCTTTTGGATAATAAGAAGTTAGCTACAGAAGGGGAAAGCATTGTGGATAAATAGATTTGGAGGGATGATGAAAAGTTGGGGTTCTTTGTGAAATTTGCCTATAATTCTTTATTGACCGAGGTACTAGATGGTGATAGGGCCCTTTTTGAGATGTTTTTGGAAGGTCAAGTCCCTTCCATTTGCACAAGTTATTGCTTGAAAGGTGTTGCAAAATAGTATAGTAACAAAGGATAATCTATTGAGGTGAAGTGTTATCTTGGTAAGTAGTTTATGTGGGTTGTGCAGTGAGGAAGAGGAGACTGCTAGTCATCTCTTTTTTTAGTGTATGTTTGCTTGGAGAGTTTAGGGATTGTGTTTGTCTTGGCCAAGTTGTCTATCGATGAATCACTTTGATGCTAAGGTACATTTCATGATGTTTTTCCCTTCTAATATGATTGTTCCGTTGTCCAGAGTTTGGGGGGTGTCTGGATTGCTTTTGTAGGAGAAATTTGGAAACATGGGAATATGAAGGTCTTTAAGAATGGATAGTTGATTATTTATAGGTCTTTGTGGTGGTACAAAAAAATTTGGGCTTGGATTACATGTAAAGAAAAATATGCAGAGTTCTCTTATTCTGAATGGTGTTTGGAACGATTGGTACGTATTAGATATGTTAAGAAGTATTGTTTCAGTTTTAGAGAATTTGTATTGCTAACCCCTTGCTTTAGGAGGAAGAAGCAGTGTATTTTGCAAGTTTGAGGTGACGTTCTTTCGCTATCTAAAGTGGATCTAAGGAGGAGTAGCGACTAATTGTTGGCGGGAGTGCAAGAGGAAAAAGCTAAGCTATAAAGGTGTTTTTTTTTTTTTGCTTTGTGAATTTGTGGTGAAATCATATTTGAAGTTTATTATAAAGGAGCCTGTTAAAAGTCTCGTAAATCTGGTAGTTGTTTTTGTTTATGATGTTATATTTGAATATCCCTTTTGGCTTATGTCATGTGTGGGTTTATTGGTTGTTTTAGGTTGTCTGAAACTATACCTTTGTATCATAACATGTTGGTTTCTATGGGTGGTTGAGACAGGTAGGGGTGTGAGGTTCTATTTATTTTTATTTTTATGTTTTGTATAAGGTTGGATCACCCCTTAAGTAATCCATATTTTTTTTATTGCTGATAAAAAAAACCTTACAACTAAAGGATTCCCCCCATTTCAGTTGTCTTTCCACAATAAGATTTGTGAACCATTACCTAACTTCCATGTAATATTTGTGTCAAACCAATCCCCTTTGTTTCTACTCCACAAACATTCTTGATATCCTGCCACCATGTAGACTCATGAGTCTTTTCACTTTATTAATTTGTCTATAGTCCCCATACTTAGACTTAATTATTTCTAACTATAGTCCACTTTCCTCCTGCATAATTCTCCATTTCCATTTTTCTAGGAGAGCCACATTAAACCTTTGTATATCTTTTACAACCAATTCTCCCTCATCTTTTGGTCTACATATATTTACCCATTTCACCCAATGTATCTTCTCACTCTCCTCTCCTCATCCCCACAAAAACAAACTTTGGACTCTCCTAGTTTCTTGTATAACTTTTTTTGGGGCTTTAAAAAAAGATAAATAAAAAAGAGGGAGAACACATATACAAAACTTTATTAAAAGAAAGATGTCTTCCTTTCCATCTACTCAATTCTTTCTTATCTTACTTAGCATGGGCTCCCACATTTCCACTCTCCTCAGGTTCCCTCTTATAAAAATTCCCAAATAACTTAAAGGTAAAGGTAGTGACATATTTTTGCAGTTTAAAATTGCAACATATATATCAACCATGTAGCTTTTGACTCTTATATTGCCTAACTTACTTTTGTGAAAATTCACATTTAACCCTAAAGCAAGCTCAAAACATCTTAGAATGCCTTTTATAGTCATGTGAATTTTATCCTTACAAAATAATAGGGTGTCATTTGCCTTTTGTAGCATGTTTACTTCTATATTATTTTTACCCATTCTAGCTTTTGTGCCATTAGAGCTTGTCTAACTAAACCTGCTAGTCTTTATACCACTATGAGGCACAAAAAAGACATTGATGGGTCACTTTGTCTAAGACCTATGACTTAAATTCTTTTGTGGGACTCCCATTCACTAAGACTATTATCGTTACAAATTTTAGACAGCCTTTAATTCATCCAATCAATTTCTCATTGAAGCCTAGTTTACCTATGATATAACTTAGGAATTCCCAAGTGACTAAGTTTTCTCCTAATCTACTTTCATTATCAAACAAATTTTCTTTTTCCTTCTAATGTCATCAATAACCTCATTAGAAAAAGAAACTATCTAGAAAATTTCTCCCTACAATAAAAGTTGATTGAGTCTCGTCTATCACTTTTCTAAAAAGTGTCTTAATCCTTCTAGTCAAAACTTTTGTCATAATTTTATAGACATCCTTATTTTGGGGGTTTTCCAGTTTAGAAATTAGTGTAATAAATTATGCATTGCTATGTTCGAGGCATCTTTCACTATTATAGAACTCATGTACTACTTCCATAACATCCTCCGATCTAGGCTCTTGCTACCCTCACACTCCCAAATGACATTTTATAAAAAAAATTATGTGAACCTAGCTGTTAGCCCCAAATAATGATACTGAAAAAAAGGCTTTTTCTATTGAACTGTGATAATTTTTTCCACTTTCTCACAATAACACAATATTAAAATAAAAATAAAAATTATCAATTGGATTAAATATATTATCTTTAGATATGGCTCCCTAAAAAGTCGTCTACACCTACTCGTGTCAAAATCTGAAAATAATTATTAAATGTTCAAGAATATGAAAATAATTATTAAATGTTCAAGAATATGCTAACTTATAATTAAATAAAAATATGTTTTAATATTTTTAATATATAATAATTAAATTCTTCAATTTTATATTTTAAAATTTTAATTTTTAGTTTGCATTTTGCTTAAGTTTTAATTAACTTGCTAGTTATTAAATAATAAAATATATTTGAATGTCACTTTAATAAACTATTAAAAAAAAACATGTATCTATATATTAAAAACTTAAAGGGTATGAGGGTGATTTAGAAGGATTTTAGAGAAATAAGGCTATTTTTTCTTAAATTTAATTACAATACACCCTCTTTGATCAATGAGAAAAAGTAAGTCTTAAAATATTTATATTTCTAGGTTCCAATTTAATATTAATTTTTTTAATTTACGCCTCCAATAATATCAATGATGAGAAGAAAAAAAAACTAGAAATGAATTATCGATGATAAAGTTAATTCTCGAAAACTATTATTTTCTTTTATCTATTTACTATAGTTTTATTTACTTGTTTAAAAAAAATTAAGAATTCCCTTATGGAGGAAATATTTTTTAGATACAAATTAAAAATTGTTTTTGAGAATCAATTCAACTTTTTGTTCAGCTTTTGCCCATTATTATTTTTGGTACGCCTAAATATTTTAGATTTTCATTAATGAACTTGTTTAAAGCATAGTTATGGAGTATGATTAAATTAGAATTAGAAAGGATTAGGGTCAAAATGTATCGAAAGTATGAAATCCCCTTTATTTTGTTTTTGAATTGTTAAATAAAATTGAACGTACGTATATCCATTTTGCCTTTTTTCCTTCTTTTATGAATTGTAGGGCACACATTGTTGTGTTATTCTTTTTTATAATAATTAAGCACAAGTGGGTATGTGCCAAGTGTTCGAGCATTGATCTAGTGTCGGACGCTTTCAGCAATTTCCAACAAGAAAAAGAATAAAATGACTCACTTTATCTTCAAAATGGAACCTTGGTTCACAATTTGACAGCGTTTTCTTTTAAATCTCCATCTCTTTCTCTCAATGCATCTTATTTCTCTAATCAAAACTAAAACTATTCCGTTTTAAAGTCATCACACACTACAACTCATCATTCATCATACTTTCACAACTCACAAATACTATATATATATAAAATACGTGTAATGTCAAAATCTTAGAGATATTTTAGATTGGTTTAATATATAGTTCTACCCGTTTACATATAGAGAGAATAATTTTGATATATTGTTGAAGAAATTAGCAAAGCAAGTTTTTGCCCCAATAATCTTGTTAATGGAAAAATATATGATCATGCTAAATTTTTGTGTTTATCAAATAATCTACGAGTAATATATTTAATAAAAATTTACTTCAATATTTTTTACGATTACTGATTGGTGTTATGTTGTATTTTGATATTAAAAAAATTACGATATTGTAGTATTTTTATTTAATGTATTATATTAAAATAGACTTAAATATCCTTTTAACCCCTTAAAATTAGGTTAAGTTTATTTTTATCAATCAAATTTCAATTTTTTTTCAGTCTCCCTAATTTGAAAATACATCACTTTTGATCTTTATCAACATGGACTAAAAAAACATTACAAAATAAGGAGATAAGTGGGTTATTTTTAAATTATAAATCTAAAAATAACACTTTTAAACTTGAGAGACAAGTGATAAACTTGGCCTTTGAAATAAAATAAAAAACAATAAAGATTCTTTTGACACTAACACATTTTCTTTCCTTTAACAACTCTTTATAATAATATTTTTAATTAAAAAAATAAAATAAATATAATTAAAATATTAATTTCTTAAATTGTTAAATGAGTGTTTTTACTCTTTACTGTATCAAAGTATTAGTGTTCAAATAAAACATTGAACACATTACATAATACGAAGGAATTTTGAAGAGTAGGATAATTAGAAGATACTATAAGAAAATTCTAACAAAGTTACCCTTTTTATTAATCGCATTTTTTTAATCCGTTTTAATTGTTTTTCCTATAGTTTGAATAATAAAAAATTTAAAACCTACAATTTTTAAGCTCTTTACTTTTTCTCAAATTTAATAAAAAGAGTAAAATGGTTGATTTATTAATTGCTAAATAACTATCCTAGTAAATATGGTACACTTTTCGGGTAAGTTCTCTATCTAGCACCATATTTAAACTTTTATTTCCCTAACTAGCACACTTTTGTTTTTATTTTCCTATCTAGCACCCTTTTATTTTTTATTTCCCTATCTAGCACCATTTCAAAAATAAATAAATAAATAATAATTTATTTATTTATTGATAATTTTAATTTTAAATACATTAAAAAATAAATATTTTTAATGTTTAAAATAGTTAGAAATATAATTAATAAATAAAGAAATGATTTTTTATAAAATAAAAAAAATTAAAATGTTTAGTTTAAAATTATTTTTTTAAGAATGAAGAAAATAAAAAATTAAACCCTACAACAACATAAAAGTTGAATCTATAAACATAAATTACTATTTATTTTTATTATTATTGATGATGTAATCATGTTAATTTCAAGTAAAAAATACATGACATAATTACAAAAAAACCAAAGTCAATTAGTATTAATTAATAGTGGATACACAAGTAATATTGAAGTGTCTATCCTAAATGCAAAATCCTAAAAAAAACTAATGCAAATGTTACACTTAATGCTTAAAAATGAGAAGCAAAAAATGAAAAAAAAAAGTCTACAAAATAAAAACAGCAACAATAAAAAAAAATGGTTGAAAAAAATAATAATAACTTAAAACATAAAAGATATAAAATAAAGGCAAAACAAATTAAGATAAAGATAAAAGATATAAAAATAAATCCAAATAAGATAAATATAAGAGATATAAGGCGATACTAAATAAGTATATGTTGATCATAAAAATGAAAATAAATGAAAGATGATAATTCACTTAATATTTTCTTCAATGGTACATTAAATAGTTTGTGCGAAATGAAACATAATTAATGATGAGGAGTGCACAATCCAGTAATGTTGGGACATATTTTTTATGTGTGTCTTGGTGTTTGACAATATGAACATTTTTTTTCTGATCATGTTGTTATTTTATGTCCATATCAGTCATTATTTAACTTTGTTTTTTTTTATAATTATGTCTTGTATTTTTTACTTGAAATTAACATGATTACATCATCAATAATAATAAAAATAAATACTAATTTATGTTTATATATTTAACTTTTACGTTGTTGTAGAGTTTTAATTTTTTATTTTATTAATTCTTAAAAAAATAATTTTTAAACTAAACATTTTAAATTTATTATTTTTTTATTTTTATTTTGTAAAAAAACATTTCTTTATTCATTAATTATATTTCTAACTATTTTAAACATTAAAAATATTTATTTTTAATGCATTCAAAGTTAAAATTATCAAAAAAAATATTTAATTTATTATTTTTTAATTTATTTTTGAAATGGTGCTAGATAGAGAAATAAAAAATAAAAGGGTGTTAAATAGGGAAATAAAAACAAAAGAGTGCTAGATAGAGAAATAAAACAAAAATAGTGCTAGTTAGAAAAAAAAAAGTGTAAATGGTGCTAGATAAAGAATTTACCCACACTTTTCACTCCTTTACTTTATTATTAGAACGACTAGTAATATAATTTGTCACTTTCTTAACACGATTTTTAAAATTAAAAAAAAAATGTACTTCATGTTTCAGCCAACTTCCAGGTACTTTTATTTTAAGAAATAAAACTTTAAAGTTACATTTTATATATTATAAGATTATTTATAATATAAAAATAAAGCTATACATAAGACATAAATAGCTTGCACCTTAAAAAACAAAAAATCAGTTGGCAAGTATTAAAATTCTATTTCCTAAAAAAAATTTAAATATTCTTTGAATTTTTGTATTGAAGAATTAATCCAATTTAACTTTATTGTTGATAAATAAAAAAGAAACTTACATTTTTTTAAGCTTTTATATATTTTGTAATAAGCACTATATGAAAATGTTAATTTATTAAAATACAACTCAATGAATTAATTATATTATAATTGTTTTGAAGACAAAATTAATTAATTATTATATAACTAAATTATACAATGTTACATAGATTAACAAATTATTGGTATTGAAAGTGAATTTTATTATTAATAAAAATTTATAATTAGTTTTTTAAATTTTAACTACTAAATTTTACATTCTAAATTAATTTTTAAAAGATTAATAGAGACTAATTTAAAATATGAAAGAGTTAGTAGTTAATAGTTAATGGTTAGATACCAATTTAAAAATCACTTTATAAATTTTAATTAATAATAAAAATTATTTTAAATATCAATAATTTTTATACTTTAGTTAATATAATATAATAACTAATTATTTTAATTTATAAAATTAATTTTTATTTAAAATTTTCTTATAAAATTTTAAAAAAATATAAACTTATTAATTTAACTGTGCAGTGATAAAAAAAAGTTGTGGACTATAACTTTAACTCTGAAACCGTCAAAGTAATATTTTAAAAAAAAAATACTACAACTTAAAGAAACATTGTGGGAATAAAGTTATTGAAAGTTTTTTTTTTTTTTACAAAAAAGATAGAAAATGAAATAAGAAAAAGAAGGAACTGCGGAAATATTTAGTAGCATTCGTAGGTGTCGAAAGGAGGTGTTCTTAAAAGTAAATGGAGCTTGAGTCATCCATGAAAGGTAAAAGCAATACCCATTAACGCACGCACAGCATAATTACATGCCTTCAGAGGACACTATATTTCCGTCAACCTTGTCATCGACCAAAATAGAATTCTAAGATAGTAGCTTGCATGTGTTCACTTTCTTTTTCATATTTAATTTTATGTTCTCACAATATTTATATATGTATATATAATATGTGTGTACTTATGTATGAATCATGGAGACTACTGCAAAAAAAGCTGTGACAGACGTGTACGACATTGTAAACCATTCAGCAACACATGTGGGAGCATGTACTCTACGGAATGTCAACCAGATTCATTATATGGGACTTTAACACACTTCCATGCATTACTTTTTTACTCCTTTCTGTCAACCTTTTCAATTATTCATCATTATTGCACCAAATTTTACCTTCATCTATTATCACCTAACTTTTCATCCTATAATCATTCCTCACTTTCAGGACCAAAACCCTAAGTACTTACTCCTATCATCAAAGATTACTATATTTCTCACCTCTCAACAAAATCCTAATGCATCTTTATCTAACTTCATTCATCCTCACTTCAAAACTCCATAGTTTTTAACATCTAAACCACTCTCTTCAACAATAGTGCCCTCCCTAAACTCTCAGTGCACTCAAAAGATAACACTGTTGGAGAACCGTGCAAAACAAATTTCGAGATACCAATTTTTTTCAACATATGAATTAATTTTCAGTAGAATAGTTAACATAAATAATGAATTATAATTTTTTATGTGGGTTAGATACTTAATACTAAAATATAAAAATATAAGACTTTTTTTAATTATTTCTATCTGTTTTTTAGATCGGACATGATTAAAGATTAGAGTATTTCATTATATATAAGTGGGTGCGAACCTCACCTCATGAACCGGTTTTATAGGGTTGAATTAGAAGTAAAGTCCACTACATAATCTAGTTTTTCTTCTTTATTAATTAGTAAAAAAAATCAAATAAAGAAATAAAAATCCTGATTAAAAAATAGAAAATAAAATAGATAATATTATCTATTTTCATATTCTAAAATTTATTCATTCAATGACAAAATGAATTAAATTTTGAACCGATAGTGATTTAAAATATCAGAAAATTAAAAATAAAATTACATAAATGAATCATCACAACATGGGAAGCTCCCACTTGTGTTCTATACTTGTATCTCCTTTTCTTACGGTCTCCTTTTTTTTTAATTATTTATATCAATGAAAAAACAAGTTAACTGATGTATAATTGTGTCTTTACAAAATTTGAGGATATGCGTATCTTGAACATTTAACCTTTAGAAATGTTTAATGTTTATTGCAATTAAAGTGAATTTTCTTTTTTGTCTTCTGTGTGGCGTATGTAAATGAAATGAGTATTTGAAAGTTGGACTATATATCAGAGACATACTAACAGTGTACTATACTATTTCTTTCTATTAGAGATATATGCACTGTAAAAGTTGTAATAATTCTTTATTTTTATTAAATATAATTGTTACATTTATTTTTTGTTATCTGTTATAGGAATATAAGAATATATGTTCGTTGAAGATTCTTTTTGTTATTAGAGAGATAAATGCTTCTAGTGTTTTTATAGATGGGTTGAAACATAATATTTTATTTAATTTATTTGTTCTTTATCAATAAAAAAATTAATTAAAAAAAACTTTTAGTGGCTGACTTTAGGTATAAAATGTCTTTTTATTATATTTTGTTGTTCTGAATTTACATTTATATACCATATATTACAATGTGTTATACAAAGTGATGAAGTTATGTGAAACCCTTAATTAATGAGTAACAGAAGAGTTAGAATATTTTTTTTATCAAAAAGAGACTGTACTCATCCGCTGATATACCACACGCACAGAAGAGTTAGAATATGGAACTAGCTCGGTTCAACTCTTGCATTAATTAACTTGATGAGTTGAACAATGCAGTACTAAAGCTTAGGTTATTCAAAGCAGCTAGAATTAACGTTAATCTTCTTATAATTCAAAGGTTTCAGCACAGATGGGCCAGAAGATCCAGTAAAGGAATCGGATCTGCATCTTCCTGATTAAACTTTTGGTTTTCCCCCCCTAATAAGTCTCAATTGGCAATGCTTTTTCCTTTCCCAGAGGCACAAAAGGAGATGTGATCAATATAAGGGCACAAAGGACTCAGATAGAGTAGTGTACAAGAAGGCCCCAATTGTTGAGGGACACATAAAAGGACAGCAAAAAACTTGTCCACCCTCTTCTTTTTCCATCAAAATCCTGGTTCCACTGGAAACCTCATTAAATGGTGCAAACCTAAATGCTAAAACTTTGCCACCTATTAGTTGCTGTTATACTAAAGTGAAGCATCCACTAAATCTGTCATGTTCACCATGTTTTGAATTGCCTTTAGTTTTGTGTTTCAAATATTTTGGTGCAGACTGGCCTATGTATCTATTAATTCTTCTAGTGAGCTAACTTGCTTCATCCAATACGTCATTCTCACAAGTGGCAAAAGGAAATGCATGGTAGAGGCCAAAATAGCTGGTCTATTTCACTTCCCTATCCTGTTTTCCATTTTTCTAGCAAACTCTCATTTCTCAACTTCACTATTTTAAGTCACCAAAGAGGCTGTAGAAAATATCAGAATCAGTGCACAACGAAAAGCAAATGCACTAAATGCTCCAACCACTAAGAAAAGAATTACACTTTATGTGTGTATATATAGTGAGAATGATTACACGATAAAATTACCTTTGTTGGTATAAACTTTTCTTTAACGGAAATTATATTAATAAATTAACCCTAATAATTAATATCATGCACACATATCATAAATTCAGTGTATATTACTCAAAAGAAAAATCCAATAACCTTACCAAAACTAGCTAACTCAAAATCAACGAAAGTACCTAAACCTAACAATATCACCAAACCTTCATACACAACCAAAAACTAACAGAAACTTTAAATAGACATCAAACACGTCAATGGATAAGACACCAATCAGAAAAGAAAAACCAAGAAGAAACAAATTAAGAAGTAATCTAAGACCAAGCCTTTAATTGAGGCAAAGAAAAGATTTCAGAATGATCAATCGTTCTGCCCTTAAAAATGTGATTATTCATGTGCCTCCAAATCTCGCTAATGATTGCAACCCAAACGCGTCCCCTAGCAGCATTTACATAGTCTGGAAGATTGCACAAGATAAAGTGTAAGAAATGTGAACCAGAATTAAAATGATCTACCGACGTCATCTCAAGCCAAGCATAACATTGACTCCAAACTAACCAAGTTATTCTGAATTAAAAAAAAGTGCCTTGTATCCTCAATTTCTTCCCGACACAAACAACATGAGGAGAAATCAATTGTAACCCCACATTTAACCAAATTAGCCTTAGAAGTAATCGAATTACCCAACGCCCTCCAAGCAGTAAAGAGAGCACAAGGTAACACCTTAATCTTCCAAAAATCTTCGAACTAATTAAAGACTTCCTTCCTTAAAGTACTGTAGGTCGAACTGACCGAGTACCCCAAATCCGCTTCATCATTCCACACCCAACTAACTTCCTTGCCCAAGATAAGACGCGAGCCTTGAAGTTCTTGCATAAGCTTAAATTCCTGAGCCTTTTCCCAATCGAACAGGCCTCTTCTTCACTTAAGAACCCAATTCCAAGGGTCGGAGGTCCACTCCTCAAAAGAATTCAAACAAGCTTCATTGCTAATACTTAAATAGAAGAATCTTGGAAACCTACTCTTCAAAGCTTCAGAACCCAACCACACATCATCCCAAAACAAAATATTATTTCCATTACCGATTGTCCACTCAAGGAAACCCTTAAAATTCCTTCCCCACTCCATCCTCAAAATCCCCTTCAGATCTCTCCACCACAAAAACTCATTGTAAGAACTCTTATTCTCTTTCAGACTTCTCCAACTGTTGTATTTTGATTCAATAACCTCTTTCCAAAGCCCTCCCTTGTCTGAATCCAAATGCCAAATCCATTTTCCCAACAAAGCCACATTGAATAACCCATATCCAAAATACCAAGACCACCAGCTTCCCAAGACTCACATACCTTTTTCCAAGAAATCCAAGCAATCTTCTTCTCACCCGACTCCCAACCCCACATAAAATTCCTCTGTAATTTTACGATTTCCTTCAACACCGAAGAAGGCAACTTAAACAAAGAAACGTAAAACAGTGGAATGGAAGAATGAACATGCTTAATCAAACAAACTCCCTCTACCAGTGACAGGAATCTACCTTTCCACCTACCCAGTCTGCTTTTCATCCTTTCTATCACGCCGACCCAAAAGCAACTTCTCTTGTGACAACCCACCATGAGCAACCCCAAATACTTAAAAGGAGTATTCATCATGTCACAATTGAGTAACGCAACAAAATGTTGGATCTCAAACTTATCCACTCCCAACCCACCAATCCTACTTTTCAAGAAGTTAACCTTAAGGTCAGATGCTAAGTCAAAGCAATTCAACATTACTTTAATAGTGAACACGCTTTTAATATTGGCTTCACAAAAGAACAAAATGTTATTTGCAAATTGAAGCATATTCACCTTTACCTTCTTAACCTCGATCTCCAAACTTTCAACCAAGTTCAACTCGATTGCTTTCCTTGACATCCCTGCCAAACCTTCAACTACAATAAGGAACAAAAAAGGCACAATAGGATCACCTTAACGAAGACCCTTTTGTGCATGGAATTCCTTAGCTGGACTGCTATTTACTAACACCAAAATGGAAGAAGATTCCAATCAGGCTTTGATCCACCTAATCCATTTTTCAAAAAAACCCAACCTACCTAACATGTAAAAGATGAACTCCCAACTCTTAGAATCATAGGCCTTCTTGTAGTCAACTTTAAAGAAAACACAACTTTGCTTCTTCTTTATAATCTCCTCTAAGACCTCATTAGTTACAAGAACACTATCTAATAACCCCCTTCCTTCAAGAAAAGTTGACTATGCTTCAAGAAAAGTCTATGATCTATGACTTTGCTTAATACCTTTTTTAACCTTATTGACAAAAGCTTTGATATAATTTTATATAAACAGTCAACCAAAGAGATAGGTCTAAAATCACCAAGTTGTTGGGGGAATATCAACCTTTAGAAGCAAACAAATGAATGACGCATTAGACCCCCTGGGCCATCTACCTATAACCATGAACTCGTTAACTGCTGAAAGAATAACCTCTTTTAAGGACATCCAACCAAATTTAATAAAATCAAAATTAAAGTCGTTAGGACCAAAACTCTTAGAACTATCACAACTCCAAACTGTTGATTTAACTTCTTCTTTAGAAAAAATTCCTACCAGCATACTATTGTCATCATCTATAATTGAACTAAAGCTAACATCCATTCTCACAGGAATCTCTTCAGATTTGTCAAATCTAGCTTTGAAAAAATCTCTGACGTTATCCATTACCACCTCTTTGTCGTCACACCACTGACCATTATCGAGAACCCCATTTATCACATTCCTTTCCCTCCTCCATTTGATAACTGAATGGAAGAATCTTGTATTGAAATCACCCTGTTTCACCCACTTTTGAAGAGCTTTCTGATGCAAAATCACTTTTTATTTGAAAAATTTCTTGTTTTGTTCAGCTAACAAAAATCTCCTCCCCTCACAACCTTGCTCGTCTAACTCACTCCGTCGTCACGTGCGTCCAGCTCATGAATTTTCTTTTGCAAATCTTCCCCAATCTGATTGACATTCCAAAAATATCTATGTTCCAGCTCTTTAAGTCTGCCTTTAACTTTTTCAATTTTTCCTTGAACACAAAAATCCCTCCACCCTACACCTCGTAACTAGTCCAACTATTCCACACAAAATCTTTAAACCTACCATCTCTTTGCTAGACATCCAAGCCTCGAAATGGTTTCGGACCCCAATCCACAAACGATTCTTTTAGAATTAATGCGCAGTGATCATAGACCAACCTGTTGAGGACAAATTGTTTACTATCCAACCATAATCCAACCACTCTCTGGAAACCAACACCCAAAATCTTTAAACCTACCATCTCTTTGCTAGACATCCAAGCCTCGAAATGGTTTCGGACCCCAATCCACAAACGATTCTTTTAGAATTAATGCGCAGTGATCATAGACCAACCTGTTGAGGACAAATTGTTTACTATCCAACCATAATCCAACCACTCTCTGGAAACCAACACCCTATCAATTCTACTCTTAACCGACCCATTCGGTTTGTACCAAGTAAACTTTCTACCCACCAACGGAATATCCACCATTTTCGATTTATCAATAAAGTCATTAAACGCTCTCATTTGTCTGTTGTAATCTTACACTGAGAACCTGCTTCTTCTCTCCTCTTGGCACCAAATAGAATTAAAATCCTCTGACACGCACCAAACCCTGTTGGTATGATTTCTTCTAATCACACTAATCTCTTCCCATATTAATTTCTTCTCCTTCAATGAACCAGAGCTATAGTCGTTCACAATAGTAATCTAAACCACGAAACCCTCCTTCCACACTTCTTCGATAACAGAAAAATTCTTTTCATTAAAGGAAAATGAAAGTTGAAAGTGGTTCCTCCTCCACATAGTAATAATCCCCACTGCATTATGGCAAGCACCATTTTCAACCCACTCAATATCATTAGAACCCCAAATGAAACAACAACTCTCCATACTAATCTCGAAACATTTTGTCTCCTATAAACCAATCATATATACTTTCTCTTTAACTATTAAATATGTTACATACTTTCTCTTGATACTCCCTCATAACCCCCTTATGTTCATACTAACAATTTTCATCATTGGAAACATTGCATTTCGTCCTATTACATCTCTGCTTGTTATTGTCCCTTTTCTCCACACAAATTAATTTACTAATAACTATATCATCCTCACCATTGAAAGAGAATCCTAACTCTTTATACCAATTTCCCAACTTCTAACAGCCTCCGCTTCGTCATTTTTCAACCAAAACAGCCTGTTGCAATTACAGACAACATTGTCTGAAATATAATTGTTTACATGGGTAGAGTTTGACCTCACCATCGGATGAATCGTAGACTGAAAATTGTTGACCGCTAACAAAGAAGAAACCTTTACCTCCCCAAAACGCGTTGCTCCACCAACCTTTCATTCCACTTCCAAACCCTTCTCTTTCTCTTCCCTATAAAGAAACAACCACTAGTGCAAAAAGAAGAAAAAGGGTACTCTTTATTTAGTGTGGCTTTTGCGTTACCCGCTTTCGTAAAAATCGCGGTGGCATTTTTGAAATTATTTTGATTTACGAATGCGGCTATTTGTATAGCCGCACTTGTAAATCAAAGCGTTTTGATTTACGAATGCGGTTTTACCTTTAGCCGCATTTGTAAATTCTTTTTTACCCTAAATTTTGAAGCGTGCCACACACAATTTCATACTTTCTTTCTCGTCTTTGCTTTCGTTTCGCGTTTGCGCTCTGAGTTCACCTCCTTCTACTGCTTTTGCATTCCATTTATGCCAATGTAAGTTTCTTGAGCTTTCTTTCTTCCTCTTCATCTTCACAAATATATGCATAGATGTTTTCGTTTTTCTTATATATATTTTTTCCTTGCATTGGTGGTCTCGAAGCACTATTTCATTGGTTGGCATTCGTTGCTTCGTCGTTGTTTCCCTATCTGCCGCCACCGTTGCTGGCACTCCCGTGCCACTCTTCATGTATAAATCTTTTTCGTTTTTCTTACATTGTTTGGTTTCTTGTATTGCTCAATACTCTTCATGTGGATTTTTTGGTTTGCTCCGTCGCTGCTTCCCTGTCCGCCGTTGCTACTTCCCTGTCCGCCATTGTTGGCGCTCTCGTGCCACTCTTCATCAACGTTGTCTTCATACAAGATTGACGATGTTTTAAATTTTTTGATTTTTTTTAATGTTTTGGCATATACAAGTGCAACTATAAGAAATAGCCGCACTTATAAATGGTATTTACAAGTGCGGTTATATAGCTGCACTTTTATCTCTTCGATATACAAATGCGTGCTGATCAAATGCAACTATACAACCGTCCTTATCAATTTAAAAATAACCGCACTCGTTTTGCCTTTCTGCACCAGTGAACCCATAATTCCTTAAAGCTTTACGAAAATCTGCACCACCTTCCCCAAGACTTTCGAAACCATGGACTCTTGCAGGGGAAAGAGCTATAGAAAGCAACGCAGCAGCGCTGCCCCCCTCTCCCCCCAGGGACACTGCCCTAAAAAAATTGACTTAATTAATCAATAAAAGTGAAATTCACAAATAAATAATTAAGGTATTTAAGTAGATTTTCTATTACCTCTTTTCATGAGTTAATATGTTTGTAGATAAGTTTCGTACGTAATTTTCACAGGTTCTGATGGAAACTGTTAGCTCCAATTTGTAGATAATATCCATAGGTTTTCAGTTCTAACTCCAAAATTACATACGGATTTTACTTATGAATTTTTTTGTCAAACTTTTACACTGTTACATACGAAAAAATCCGTAGGTAACTCAAGTTACCTACGGATAATAATCTGTATGTGTCCTAAATTATCTACGGATTTTGTAAGTAATAAAAGATTTTATTGTAATGTTTATTTATTTATCACATTAATCTCAAAAGTTAAAAACTTGCAAACTCTTAAAGAGTATAGGACAATTTGACTGATAGGTAGCCTCTAAAAATCATTGCTAAAATATTATCAAATACGATAAAGAAGTGTTGTATAAAGTAATAGATCAATCTCACTTAGCCTTTATTTTAGAAGTCTCACAACAAAACCCGGAGACAAGTTTTTCACATGAGCCTTTGACATAAACTCTTCCATTGACTTACTCTTTTTGGGCATATCTATATATATTATTCTCTCAAAATGAGATGACAAACACTACAACATTATGATTCATTCATAGCTAATATAAAGGACGACGGGAATGTCATAGCCAAATATTTTAGTGTTTAGATGGGAATAGAAGGCAGAACCATTGAAGATATAATTTTGTTTTTCTATAATTCATTTTATATATAGGTTAGAGTATCCTAATACTCTTTTACTTATATATTTTTTGCTTATTAAAAAAACTTTATTCTTGACATTAATCACGTTTTTAGGGCTTTAGGATAAAGCGTTATATAGTTGGCTCCACTAAGTGAAGTTTGGGAAATTTAATATCCTAACAGTGGAATCAAGAAAAAGATGAGACGATGGTCAAAGGAAAGCAGATAGTTATCGATTAGAAAATGTTGTTGATTCAAGAATTTGAAGAATATATAAAAAGTAGACGAAAGTATGGTCCGTAAGGTTCATCTCCTCTTAATTAAGTAAGCAGCAATTCCAGAAAGAGGAAATGAGAACAAAAAATGATGCTTGATCAATATGCTTCATTGGTAATTTCAAAAACAGTTTATTCCCTTATTCCGTATCTTCTTTCAGGGACGAAACCCTTCCACTTGGACACCCATTGTCCGTTCTTCAATACTTATTCAATACTTTTCAATACTTATTCCCTTCTTAAATAAATATGGATAGGATTGGTTTCCATTTTCTCTAATTTAACATTCATATGTTATAATATATGGAAATTTCATTTATAATATCTATACATATTTTGCATAATATTGTTTCTTTGCTTCTTTTATAAAATGTAACAAGGAATCTATGCAAACAGATGCTTAATAGAGAATCTACCATTAAGTAATGCAACAAAACTCAACGATCATTAACTGTTCACAACCTCCATCAAGTTAGATTTCATAGTTTAGTCATTCTCTAGTCCTTTCAAACTCTTTTAGTTTGTCTGAAATATTAAATTTTCTGAAACAAATATATAAAAATAAATCGTTTTTAATTGTGAATGATTAATATTATAAAAAGTATCCAGTTTATAAATATTACGTATTACACAGTAAGAAATATATGGTTTTATATCCTATGGTTGGTTGCTAATGATAGCACAACATTATTGTATATTTAAAAGCATGGAAGATTAGGACTTTGCTCTCGATAGATGCCTAAGTTAACATAATAACTAATTGTCTATTACTTTAATTTACTAGAGTTTATCCTAAACTATCAAACATGACGATCTCTATTTTATTTAACAGTTTAATTCTCCTTTGTATAAGTATTATTAGAATTAAATGTATAACCAATATAAAGTATTTTAATACTGTTAATTAATTCTGCATTGTCATAAATTAAAAATTAATCTATTACACTACACCAATTTATTCCTGTGCA
The DNA here is from genome assembly GCF_000499845.2 of Phaseolus vulgaris. Taxonomy (NCBI): domain Eukaryota; kingdom Viridiplantae; phylum Streptophyta; class Magnoliopsida; order Fabales; family Fabaceae; genus Phaseolus; species Phaseolus vulgaris. The sequence continues at coordinate 11,220,027 of NC_023753.2, forward strand.
CCCAACAAAAAATCAAACATAGTAATGAATATACATGCACACGGCAAAATAGTAGTGGTGAGTTGGGTCGGTAATGTTTATAGATGATGTATTATTTGAATTTAATTTTTTCAATATACCGATTGAGTTTATGAGTAGCCATTGATATACCTGATAAACTGAAAACAGTAAGAAGTTTGAATTGCAGAGATAAAGATAATGATGGTTGTGAACTAACAATGCTGCATAGATTGCGCATGCATTGTCAAAATCAAAATCTTTAGTTTGATAGTTCCCATGTTCAACTTCATTCTCATCGATGTTGGAAGAATTTTACACGTGGAGGAGTTGCGTACGAATACGTCTAATTCAAATAATCATAACTTTGGGTGATATTTTGATATAAACCACCCAACTTCGCACCTCACACACACTGTACGTAGTACGAATTCACAACTATTTGAACACTTGTAATTAATCTACTACACTGCATCTTCTGGGTTGACCAATTTTTTAAAGTTTATTATTATTATTATTATTATCACTACTACTATATAGTGACACCATAACCAACCACGCTAGCAAGGTACAAAGTCAAAATGATAACTATACATTGGAGTGAGTAGTGATCCGTTCTTCAGTGCTTTCTCCAAAATTGTCAATTAAACTCATTAATAATATAGTGCACCCAACTTAATTCACATATTTAATTATATATCCCACAAACAAAACTATGGAAAGCATCCTAGTTGACCAAGTTTAAAATCTTAATTATTCACTTTTTTGTTGACTACTTTTAGTTAGTAAAGAATTTTGGAGGTTGCTAATCATGATTTTGATTCAAAATGAAGGAGATAAAGCCAAAAAGCAGCATGATGATTTAGTGTTGGAGTAAGTGGTTCAACCAAGTGTATGGACCAAGTACTTTAAATTGCTTATGGAAGAGTCCTGTTCTTGTTTCTGCTTCTTTCGGCCCCCCACAGTTGGTGCCGCATGATTAATTTGGATGCTGATTCTATTGTGCTTCTGGGTCCATCTTTATGTAGGTAGTATTATTATATGCAATCAAACATATATTTTACCATATATATGTACCTTCTCTGCTTTTATATCTCCATCTATTTTTTCTTTCAACAAAAAATAAAAGTACAAATCAGTAATGGAAGATTTGAAGAACACTTTAACCTCTATAAAAAAAAAAATGAATACAAGTCACCTTTCTCCTACAAGATATTCTTCTTCCGTCCTCCATTTATTGGTATATTACATTTAAAATAAACCAAAAACTTCAATCACAATGTGAGTAACTTAATTACATGATAGCAAAAGACCTAACCATAAGATTGGTAAGGAAATAAGTTCGAAGGAAGTGTGTTGATTTGATTGCATATTAGGAGGTGGGTTAGATGAAATGTATGCATGTAAGGTGTTGTTTATGCGTATTAGGTCATGGGTCGAGCCCGATCATGTGGTGAAATGGCCCTTAATGTCAATCTCTGGAGTTAATGAAAAAGATCTAAATTATTTCTCATAAAAAGGGGAGGACATTAGTTATGGAGATTGGCCGTATATGCAGGATTGTGATCAATTTGGAAATATAGCTCAAAACAAGACTAGATACAAGGAGAAGTGGAGGAGAGCACTACCCTATACAAGGGAAAGAAGATGACCTGACAAAAGACACAACACTCTAGGAAATCACTATTTCTAACTTAATTGTATGCTCTAGTAAGGATACATTCCTCTTGGCTAGAACATTTTGGCGCCCACCGTGGGGCAGGTAAAACTATCCTACGCCATTTTTAGAAATGCAAATGATAGGAAGGACGATGACACACTAGTACAAAAAGGTAAATTAACGACGGTTAAAATCGACATTTAAAGACGGTTCCAGAACCGTCGTTATTACAGGCGTCGTTAAAAGATATGAATTTTTAACGACGGTTCTGGGAACCGTCGTTAAAAGGTATGGACTTATAACGACGGTTGTGAAAACCGTCGTTAAAAGTGGTTTCTATTTTTCAATAAAAAATACGTGACTTTCAAAGACGGTTCCTATAGGTCGTTATAAGTGTCCCTTTTAAAGACGGTTCCAAGTGGAACCGTCGTTATATGTACTGTTTAAAAAAAAAATAAAAAATTTTATTTTTTAAAAAATCTCAAATAACCTGCATAAAGTTTTCAATTCCAGAAAATAAAAACATTTCAAATCATAATTTAAATATAAAAATTACATACAACAAATTATACCATAATACAAAAAAGTTTGGTAATATATGAAAAAATTTGTCATTGTAATGATTTATCTATACTAGAGTGTTATACATGGTTACAAAATACTTTGACCATGTTGTTCTCACATACTCCAATGCTTCTAAATCTAGCGGGTGTTGGTCGTTGAACAACTGTGACATTTGAAATATTTTGAATTAGTGCATGATTAATAAATCTCAAATTTTAAAGTGTTTATTGTATTGAGGTATTACCTTATCCCAACCTTTCATAATTTCAGCTTGCAAAATAGTCAACATCCGCTGCATAACATAATAACCGCACTCATAATTTTGAGGTTGCCTGTTGGACTGCATGTGAAAATAAATGTATTAAATGAATGAGTGAAACACATTAAATTAAGTGAACAAATATACTTTAAATACCTTAAGGTACATCCAAGTGAGTTTTTGTGCGTTTGAAGTTCTCCTCCCACACAACATATTATATCCAGAGTAAGCACTAAAATAATAAGATTTCATGTTAGAATACATAACATTATATAATATATAAGTAATAATAAATGTTAAATGAAACTGTCGTACCTATCTATAATGTTTTTAAAATAGGCAGGAGGTTTTTTATGCAAGGAGCAAAACCATGCAGCGGTATGATCTTGAACAGATATGATCAATAGTTGCCAATGACGCCTGTATAACAAATCAGTTAATTAGTTTCTCTTATTTCAATAATTTATTAAAACTTATTTAATAAATAAGAACTTACTCATGGATGTACGGAGCAAAATAAATGTGTTTTCCACCATTCTTTAAGGCAGTGGTGATGTATGTTTGTGTTTCCGACTTCTTGTTTCCAATTGATTGAGTGATTTGAGGGTCTAAAAACCCATATATATTATGTTTCCCCTCATCAAAGCATAATCCAGAAAGATACCTAAATTTCAATAAGTTAGTACTAGTATATTTAATAAATCAAAAGTATAAAGAATTTAAAATTTGAACTTACATCATCCATAATTGCAGAACTGTTATGTTAATCTCTTGATCTCCGGATGCAAGGTCCAACAAATCAGACATGTGAACGTACAACGGTAGATTACTATGCCTTCCAAAAACATTGGCATCCCATGGAACCTCTAAGACGGTTGTATCTAAAGTTGTAGCAACTTCCACCAATGCCGCCAGAGGATCATCAATGGAGACTATTTTCTTCTTTCCCAGAGGCAAATTTGTCTTAGGTTCCTGCTACTCATCAAAACAAAAAATACTTAAATTAGTTAGAATGTAATATATCATAATTGTATTAGTATTAGTGCAAATATATACCATAGAGTCTATAGGTCTGACGAGATGTCTAGGCCAGGCAACGAAAGTATGTAATGCCTCTGCCACAATTGTCACCTCTGATGTCGGCACAGGAACTGCAAGATCACCATAAAGGACCTTCTCCACCGTGACCTTCATCAAATTAGAAGAAAGAGGCACATTGTGTAACATTGTGACCCCTTCATAACACTTACCCAAGGCAACGAATCGGGTTGAGGAATTACACTCAACATATAATTCGCATTGGCTAGTTGAGCCAAAGTCATCCCCTGATAGATCAACTGCCGAACAACTCCCTTTAGTGCTGACTTTCTTAATAGGAGGCGGAGGTGGTTCATCTTCTACCATAGTAGGTGGTTGCTGTGAGTGTCCTAAACCCTCCAACCGCTTTTTGAACTCCATTTCCATTCGCGCACTAAACTCCTCCATGAAGCTTTCTTTAAGCTCTTGAGTTACCTCAGCCTTTAACTGCTCACGTAGTTGTAGTAAATACTCTTGGCTAGGTTCATTGGACAATTGTTCCTTGCTGTGTGATGGAGGTCCAAAGTATGACCGAATCCCAACCCCATATCCAGCTACACGAACACGTCCAGGGTGTTCAGGTCGTCCGAGAGCAACATTAAGAATATCATTGCGACCACATGGTTTAAAAGTCCCCTGTGTTGATTGCTCATTAAGAGAATCCTAAAACAAATGAAAAGAAATTGACAAACTTCAACACATTGAATTTAAAATAACACATAGAATTTAAAATAACACATTGAAAAGAAATTGTCAAACTTACAATGCGTTCAACTGTTTCTTCTGTAGACTTAGAACTCCATGTCCCTAATGTGTTTATACGGGCACCCTTCCACATCTCATGTCGGAGTGGTGGGGATGGAGGTCTTAAAGAATCTACACTATTCATTTCCTCAATGGAAGTAGAACGTGCTTTAATCTTTTCTTCAAGCATCCTCTGCTCTAGCAACTTATAACCACCACGAGACAATAGGTGTGGGGTATCATTATGTGCCTGATTGGCTTTTGCTTTGTTTCGAACCTCCTATCATAACACTCAAAATTTAGTAATACGTTAATATAAACTATATTCAAATATAAAAGTGATACTAACCTGCCATTTTTCAGTTTGTCGAATATTGACAAACTGCTGCCAAGTTTCTTCATCAATGGATGCATATTTTGCACAAGGATTTTCTTCTTTCCTTTTCCCATATATATAATCTGTTGTCAATTTTGATTTAAACTGACGAAACTTGACATCCACATCTGAAAGAACCTTCGCTTTCAAGGTTTCCACATTCGGGATGTTGTAATGTGTCTACATTGTTTGAAAGAATTAGTTCATAAACAAAAACAAAGTATAAAAGAACTTTAGATTTAGCAAAGTAAAAACAGTTACATACCAGAATATCTTGCCAAATCATGTTTTTCTCGTGGTCAGTCACGTGATCCCAAGACTGAGTTAAGATAGAGATCCTTTCACGAGAAAGTACTCCGAGATAACTCCTATATTTCTTTGCATGTTGCCCAGTGGGCACACCAGTGTGGATATCAATAGACAAAGGTATTTTGTCATCTTTAGTTATCTTCTTAAACATATTCTTCAATCTTGTAGGTCCTCTACCAGTTTTTGAATGGGAAACTTTATCATCTGCCATGTTCCTGTTATCAAAAAAATATAATAAGCATCAAGAATATGAAATATAATAAAAATGAAATATATTGTAAAACTAAACATGAATCACATGTACATACAAATATATATTCCTTCATCATGATCATTTCGAGTTGCATGTACAACATCAGCAACATCCTCGTACTCTTTATTGATGGTCGTTCTTGTAAGTGATTCAATCTCACAAATGTCATTGTTTGTATCTTCTGGGTCATTATGTTGTTTTTTTCCATGTAGCACAACAGACCAGTGGTCAGACGTAGGATCTTGGATATAGAAAACTTGGGAAGCTTGATGTGCCATTATAAATGGTTCGTCATGATAACCTATCTTTCGAAAGTCAACCAAAGTCATTCCTGATTCATCAACTTTGACACCAGTCTTATTGTCAACCCACTTGCATTTGAAAACAGGTACAGTAAACTTGGTATAATTAACTTCCCAAATCTCTACTATGACACCATAATAAGGCATTGATCCCACAACAGGATTTTGATCCTTTGCAGTTGAAAACTGCATAGACTCTGCCTCCAAGGTGACTCCGCTATTTTGCACTGTACTCCTATCATCTCGAGACTTTGTGTAAAACAAACAACCATTTACTTCATAGCCAGAACAACATAAAACATCAAATTTGAGACCGTTTGCAAGCCATGTTAATGTTTCAGATGCTGATGGATCATTCATTATTTGTTGCTTAAACCATGACATGAAAGTTTTGTTATGCTCAATTAACACCCATTTTTCTGATTGTCTTGGATTTTTATATTTGACAATGTCTTTGTGTGTATCTAAGTATGGTAACACCTCATCAGTGTTATTCAAGATATACAAGTGTGCTTGCAGAACCTCTTCTCTAGATTTGCTTATGACATGTACACCTCTTGAAGATTTACTTATGAATCTACGAGAGTGCCAAGCTTTTTCAGGAACTCCTATACATTTGGCTTTTGACATGTACTCGGAACAAAACTCAATAGATTCTTCTGAAATGTATCTTTCAATAATGGAAGCTTCTGGACGACATTGATTCTTCACATATCCCTTCAAAATCTTCATGTATCGTTCAACTGGATACATCCATCGCATATAAACTGGCCCACACAATCTGATTTCTCTTACAAGATGAACAACCAAGTGTACCATAATATCAAAAAAAGATGGAGGAAAAAACATCTCGAGTTGACACAAGATAACAATTATTTCTTCTTCAAGTTCATCCAACTTCTGAGAGTCAATCTCTTTACTACATATGGAATTGAAAAATGAACATAGTCGAGTGATTGTATGCCTAACATTTTTGGGCAAGATTCCACGAATAGCCACTGGTAATAATTGTTGCATCAGAACGTGACAATCATGTGACTTTAAGCCAATTAGTTTCAAATCATTCATAGATACAAGACTCTTCACATTTGAAGAGTAGCCTTGTGGTACCTTAACACCTTTAAGACATTCACAAAAACTTGTTTTCTCTTTCTTTGACAAAGTGTAACACGCTGCAGGCAAGTATGTACGTTTACCAACTTCTCTCGGTGCCAATTCCTCTCGTATATTCATTTCAATCAAATCCAGACGTGCATTCACACCATCCTTTGTTTTGCCTTTAATGTTCAGAAGTGTTCCTATTAGACTGTCACAAAAGAAAGGGGAGACAATACATCAAATCTTGGTGTGAATTATCACAAACCTTCATGTTTAAGTTATGTACTCTTTTTATTATATATTTTTTACATCTTGTTTTTATAAGATTTTAATGTGACATAATGAAAATAATTATCATTTTGTTTATCATATGTGTTGTTAACATTTTTAGTGAAAACATATCACATTTGTGGAGTAGTAGGAAGGGAAGCTTATCGTTTGGAATCATTAGTGGTGGTCGAATACCAAGAAACAAAAAAGTGGCTAATCTTCTTTTCAATTTTAGTTTATCATCACTCTTTTCTTTTTGTTGTGTTTCACTATTTCTTTACTATTCACTAGTGCAAAAAAGACTTATTTCCACACTACATTTAAGGCACTTTTACGGTCAGACGTTGTTATCCAAAACGTGGTGGCATTTTTAAAATTAACTTCCTCTAAGAGTGTGGCTATTTGGTATAGCCGCCTTCTTAAACAAAGCACTTTGTTGTAAGAAGGCAACTATACCAAATAGTCGCTCTCTTCTACTCTTTTTTTACCCTAACTCAGAGCGTGCCACTTACGCTTTCATACTTCCTTTCTCTGGCGCTTCGTTTCTGCTCTTCTGTTGGTGCTTCTTTTTCATCTTCCTCGAGCCTGGATTGTCTTCTTCGTGTCATTGGTAAGTTCGTTTCGAGCTCTCTACTTCTTCTTCACCGTTGGTTTTTGTATTTTTTTGTTTCTTTTATTTGTTTCTTTTCTGCCATTGCTTGAATGTCACCACTGTTTCATTGGCTTCAACGTTTGTGTTTGGGTTTTCACTGTGCCATATTATCTATGTCGTCGTTGTTGTTGTCGGCGTTGTTGTTGCCATTAGCGCACCACTCTTCACCACCATCGTTGCCTTCACGCACAAGGTTGGTGGTGTTTTAATTTTTTTTTTTTAAATTTAACGTTATTAATTTGTTTATTTTTTATTTAGTATAATTTTTTTTTTAATTTATATTATTTTTTTTGTTAGAATAAAATTATTAAATTACTAGATGGTAGATAGATTTATATTATTTAATATTTATAATTAATTTAATAATTTTTAATTTGTATATTTAGTATTTATTATTAATTTATATTATATTAATTGTTAGGTTAGAATAGAATTATCGTGTTGGTATTGAGTCTGAGAGTGTTCGACCCTCGACAATTGATATGTGTTGGCATTGATGGCGAGGGTGGTCTTCGACCCTCGGCAATTGATACGTTTTGGTATTGAGTCCGAGGGTGTTCGACCTTCGACAATTGATACGTGTTGGTATTGAGTCTGGGGGTGTTCGACCCTCGGTAAGCGTGAGATTTCACACTCATTAGTAAACACTTGAATGACTATTACAGAATATAATGGATCAAAATTGGATTAATTATGTTCCCATAAGTGATGAGTACGAAAGATTAGTAGAAGAATTTATACAATTTGCACAATGTAACGCAAATAATAGTGATCATGATGGAGCAAATATTAGGTGTTCATGCTTTAACTGTTTGAACAGAAGGATACTGAATGTTAAGAAAATTAGGGATCACCTTCTATGTGATGGGTTTATTCGATCTTATACAACTTGTACATGGCATGGTGAATTATTAAATTTACCACGCGTTTTCGTAACTAAAGAATATGTGGGGTCCACCATGGATGATTCAGTACATGGTGAAGTAGATGATGATCGATTGGAGGACATGATTCGTGATGTGGGAGTTGAGTCTTTTGCAGAAGCGCATGAATATGGAAGTATGTAAAGAGATGCAGAGACTCCATTATATCCTGGATCAACTAACTTCACACGGTTGTCGGTGGTGTTAAGATTGATAAATTTGAAGGCAATAAATGGATGGACTGATAAAAGCTTCATGGAATTGCTTCAATTGTTGTAGGATGTGCTTCAGAAGGGAAATACTCTACGTAATCGTAATTATGAGACCAAAAAGATTCTTTGTCCAATGGGTATGGTGTATAAAAAGATACATGTATGTCCTAATGATTGTATATTATACAGGAAAAATTTTGAATTGTTGAAAAGTTGTTTGAGGTGTGGGTTATCAAGTTATAAGTTGAAACAAAAAGATGATGATACTATTGAAGAGATAGAAAAACATGGACCCCCAATGAAGGTTATGTGGTATCTTCCCATTATTTCAAGGATGAAACGTTTGTTTGCAAACCCAAATGATGCTAAGAATCTTAGATGGAATGCTGAGAGGAAATGTGATGGCATGTATCAACATCCAGCTGATTCTATTCAATGGTAGAAATTTGATGATGAGTTTCCAAAGTTTGGTAAAGAATTAAGAAATATCTGACTTGGTTTAGCTATAGACGGAATGAATCCGTTTGGTAATATGAGTACGAATCACAGTTCATGGCTTGTTTTACTAGTTATTTACAACTTACCTCCTAGATTGTGCATGAAGCGAAAATACATGATGTTGTCTATGATGATATCTGGTTCGAAAAAACCAGGAAATGACATAAATGTTTATCTAAGTTCCCTAATTGAGGATTTGAAGTTAATGTGGGATCAAGGTGTTGATGTATTTGACGAATTTGCTAATGAAACTTTCAAGATGCATGACATGTTATTTTGCACCATCAATGACTTTTCAGCATATGGTAATTTATCAGGGTATAGTGTTAAGGGTCATAAATCATGTCCAATATGCGAAGAAAACACTACTTCTCAACAAATAAAACATGGAAGAAAGATACTATATCTTCAGCATCGGAGGTTTCTTAGAAGTCATAATCCTTACCAAAGGTTGAAAAAAGCCTTTAATGGACATCAAGAGACTAACACTCCACCAACTCCATTAACTGGTGTTGAGGTTTATGAAAAGGTAAATAACATAGACCACACCTTCGGTAAGTCGAAAATGAAGTCACCTGTGACAAACATATGGAATAAAAAATCAATCTTCTTTGATCTTCCTTATTGGTCGAGGTTAGAAGTCAGACATTGTATAGATGTAATGCATGTTGAGAAGAATGTGTGTGATAGCTTAATTGTTACACTTCTTAACATTAATGGGAAGACAAAGGATGGTCTAAATGCTCGTTTATATTTGATTGAGATGAACATATGAGGCGAGTTGGCACCGATAGAAATGGGTTAGCGTACATATTTGCCCCTAGCCTATTACACCATGTCAAAAGATGAAAAAAAATAAGTTTTTGTCAATGTCTAAAGGGTGTGAAAGTGCCACAAGGACATTCCTCAAATGTGAAGAGCCTAGTTTCAATGCAAGATTTGAAGTTAATTAGGTTGAAGTCTCATGATTGTCACATCTTGATGCAACAGTTTTTGTTAGTAGCTATTCATGGGATCTTACCAAAAAATGTTACACATATCATAACCCGTTTGTGCTCATTCTTCTCTTCCATTTGTTGTAAACTCATTGATCCATTAAAATTAGATGAACTTGAAGATGAAATTGTTGTTATCTTGTGTGAATTGGAGATGTTTTTTCCTCCATCTTTTTGTGACATCATGGTTCATCTAGTTGTGTATCTAGTAAGAGAGGATAGATTGTGTGGACCAGTGTACTTAAGATGGATGTATCATGCTGAGTGGTATATGAAAATTTTGAAAGGTTATGTGAAAATCATTATCGTCCAGAAGCTTCAATGATTAAAAGGTACATAACTGAAAAAAGTATTGAATTTTGTTTAAAGTACATGTCAAAAGAAAATTCAATAGGTCTTCCAGCTAATTCATGGCAGCACAGACATTCTACAAGTAAATTTTTACGTGGTGTACATATTGTAAGCAAATCTCGATCAGAAGTTTTGCAAGCACATTTGTATATATTGAATAACAAAGATGAAGTTATACCTTACATAGATGCTCATAAAGCCATTGTGAAGGAAAATAACACAAGACAACCATAGAAATGGGTCTTTATGGAACATAATACAACTTTCATGTCTTGGTTTAAAGATGAGGTGTTAAAGGATTCAACGGAATCAGAGACCTTGACCTGGTTGGCTACTGGATTGAAGTTTGATGTCATTTCTTACACAACTTATGAAGTGAACATTTGTATATTTTACACGAAGTCTATGGATGAAAAGAGTACAGTTCAAAATTCTAGTGTACCTCTTGAAGCCGAGTCAATGCAGTTTTTAACTTTGAAATATACAAATCTTGTACTTGGATCAATGACATATTATGGGTTTATAGAAGAGATATGAGAGGTTGACAATACTAAGATTTTTGTTCCAGTTTTAAAGTGTAAATGGGGTTGATAATAAAAGTGGGGTTAAAATTGATGAATCAGGATTCACACTAGTGGACTTTCGAAAGATAGGGTATCGAGATGAGCCATTTATAATGGTTCAACAAGCATCTCAGGTTTTCTACGTCAAAGATCCTACATCAGAACATTGGTATGCCGTTTTACACGGGAAAAAACAAGGGGAGACCATAGATGATAATTAATAAAGATGACAATGTAGTTGATGATGTACATGCAACCCGTAAAGACCACAGTGAAGGAATTTACATATGAATATTCAACCCACTATAGTAATAAATTTAGAAATATTTTTTATAATACGAATTTATAATTTTATGTACTCTTTGTTTTATATGATTTTCGATGAAGATTAACTAATTTTTGTTACCTAATTTTTTAACACAGATATGGCCGATAATCAAACTCCAATCAGACCCCAATACGGACGAGGCAGTAGAGGACCTACTAGATTGAAGCGTCTCTCATTGAGATGTTCTAATGGTGAGAAAACACCTGTTGACCTTGACATCAACACTAGAGTGGCTTCTGGTCCTAATGTTGAGATGTTTAGAAGCTATCTTGGAGTTGTTTCTCATGAGAGGCTCTCCATTTTGATTAATTCATGGGATGATGTGTCAGAGATCGATCAGAACATGCTCTGAGAGGATGTTTGGGTAAACTTTACATTATTATCGTTATCATATAATGCTTTTTAATATTCATTGTTCAATTTTAATTTTATGATATTATTTTGCAGGAAAATTTTGAAATCTCTAATGTGGAACCGCTTCGATCAAAGATCATATCCAATATCGGAATTAAATTTCGTCAGTTTAAATCAACACTGACGACGGAATATATTTTTGTCAAGTATAAAGGCGAAAATCCTTGTTTAAAGTGCAAACATATTGATAAAGAGACATGGCGTATTTTTGTTCAAAATCGTGAATGTGAAGCGTGAAAGGTAAGTGAAGTTACTTAACTATTTTTATTAATATAACATTAATAAATTAATATTATTTAATTCACTTTTTTATTTAATTTATGACAGGATCATCAAAAGAAAACTTAAGACATATCATTAAATCATGTTATCCCGCGCGTACTATCTCATTCGAGGTATCAAAAGTTTTAGCAATCCAGACAGGGGACTGGGTCTGAGATTGATACAGGGGTCATTTCTCGTCCATCACCACCTTGCCGCCACGAAAAATGGAAGATGGCCCGAATTAAAAAGTCGGGTGCATTTAGTTCTAAGTAATCAGAGATAGTCTAAAAAAAATTTGTAAGTTATTTTTATCCTCTTTTGCATTTATTTTAAAGCATTAATTATATTTAAAACTTATATAATTTTGGTCTCTTATAGGATTTCTTGGTTGAGCAAAGCTCCCAAGGTAATTTTGTATTTGAAGGTCGTCGCGATTTCCTAGCTAAAGCAATTGGATGACCTAAGCACTATGGTCGTGTTCGTGCAACTAAAAAAGGGGTTGGAATTAAAATATATTTCGAAGCTGCACCACGACACTCATCTTCCTCCCCCGCCACAGAGATCAAAGTAGAAATGACGACTAAGATACGTCAAGAATTAACGGAGGAGATAAGAAAGGAGGTTGAACGGATGCCGCTAGAGTTGCGACAAAAGTTTCTATCGCAACAAGTTTGTGTTGAGCTGACTGAGGCACTTGTTAGTCCCGCTCCCAATAGCCAAAGGGGAGTTGTGTGGGTCCTACAACATCAAGGGAGGATATCATTGGCTAGACGAACCAATGTGAGCTATTGGTAGAGGACGGCATGCTTCCTCAGGTGGTGGCCATTGGAAATGTCTATCAAGAGGCCACCACCTTACATAATGTTCCTCTCTCCCCTGATGTGGCGAATGTAACGGTGGAAAGAGTACGAGTAGTTGATGCTCGTGTTCCACTACCTTCAGATGAGGTAACAACTATGGCCGATGCATTTTAGACATTCTTAGCCTGGCCCAGAAACCTCATTCGAATTATACCAAAACTTCCAGTAATAATTTCATTTTATTTTATTAATTTATATTTATATATTACATCTAATTTAATACAAATGTTCTTTATTTTGTAGAAACCTTGTTGGAAACCAAGTCTGAAAAAGAAGCAGGAGGTTCCAATTGACGATCCTATAGCTTCCTTCCTTAGATGCAGTTGCTAGAGACCTTATAGACATTCTATGGGATGATACATTTTTTGAAATAAACACTAACATTCCATTGTACATATATATGTCAGATTTGTTAGAATTTGCAACTGGGGATGAACAACTCAATATAAATATAATTCAATTTTTTATGATGTAAGTATCTTTACCTATATTTCAATTTACTTTATGTTAAATTATTATTGATTATGCTTTAACTAATAACTTGTAGGTTTTTGCATGGAGTCTTAGATCCCTCAAATATTAATCTCACTGGAACAAAGAAAAGTGAAAGTCAATCATACATCACTAACATCCTGGAAAAATAGGGAAAATAAACTTATTTATGCCCATTATATTAATGAGTAAATTTAATTATAAGTCGTCAATTATTACTATTTCATGTTTTAAATATTTACTAACTCTTTTCATGGATTATATAGGGGTCATTGGTAGTTACTTATCTTATCCACGATTGATAAGACTGATGTGTGGTTTTGTTCCCTACACAAGAAGTCATCCACACATCTTATGATTGATGTGTAAGTACACTATAAACTTAACTCCGTATGTTACTTAAACATCTACTAACGTAATTTTTTGTATTAATTAGTTCGTGGAATTTATATAACATGCTCAAAGGTCGATCCAATTCAAATTTTCAAAATCTAAAGTGGATCACACTAAAGGTTTGTAATTTTTTTCTTTCTCTTTTCATTGTTTATCAATATTAACTTTTACTTTTTATTGAATTATAATGTAATAAACAACTAGGAAGCTATGAGTATGACTATTACGTTATGCAATGGATGGTTACCTTTGTAAGACTATGCCTTAAAAGTGATTGGGAAAAGGTAACATGATGGTAAATTATTTTTATAATTCTTTAACATATATGTATCTTAACACTAATTTATGTGAACCTTATTTTGTAATGCAGTTCTTCACATATGAGCAACCAATGTCTTCGGCCGCCATAGAATATGTGAAACATTATTGGGCCACATACTTCTTAAATTTTTATAACTCTAGGATAGCTAATCAATAGTGTAGGAATTAGATAGATAGATAGGAATATAGGTAAAGATATATTATTAGTGTTTGTAATACATTTTTATCAATATATAAAATTTGATTCTCTGAATTTGTGTATTTGTCTGGTTGTGTTATAATTGAACAGGTCAATTAAATGGGAATTAACATTAAACAGAATGTACTAAAAAAATAACCATCTACAAGGGCGACTATTTACCATAGCCGCCCTATTAAATGCAGCGCAAAGATTTATAAGGGCGACTATGATAAAAGCTGCCCTTTTACACCTCATGCATAAGGGAGGTGTAAAAGGGCAACTTTTACCATAGTCACCCTCTTTATTTGAATGCATACAGCTTATAGGGGCAACTTTTACCATAGTCGCCCTCTTTGTCTGAATTTAAGAAGGCAGCTAAATAGTCGTCTTCTTCTCTGTTGGACATAAGACTACATATACATCAAAGGCGACTACAAAGCCGCCATTTTACAGTGAAAATAGTCGTTGTTTTGAAGCCTTTCTGCACTAGTGATTTTATTATATGTTCTTTCTTAATAACAGTACCTCTAATTTTAAAGTATTATGCAATTGGGGATGGTTGATTAATGGAAATTGCCAAAAACCAACAAAATAATTTAAATTAATTTAAATTTTCTTAAATTATGATGTTTATGTTTACGGTGACAAGACCCTATTAGGTTTGAGAAATTGTTGGAAAAGGAACATATCGCTTAGAATTTTGAAGGTTTTGGTATCATGAGCCGAACCTCATATTATCATGAACAGATCGGGTGCCGATCTATGTAATTAAGGACATTAATACCATATGTGTAAATCAAGGACATTAATGTTGCATAAGTGGAGAAGAGGAGGTCCGGTAAAGTTAATATTAAACAGAGGTCTTATACTGGGAACATGGGATGTAACTAATCT
The DNA here is from genome assembly GCF_000499845.2 of Phaseolus vulgaris. Classification (NCBI taxonomy): domain Eukaryota; kingdom Viridiplantae; phylum Streptophyta; class Magnoliopsida; order Fabales; family Fabaceae; genus Phaseolus; species Phaseolus vulgaris. The sequence goes on from NC_023753.2 coordinate 11,235,277, forward strand.
TATTACAATTGTTTCTGATGAATTAAATGATGAATTATAGTATATTTTTATGCATATTAACATATTGAGTTTAAGTTATGAATTACAAATTTGAAGAAAAAACCTCATCACGTCTTAACCTAGTGAGGTGCCAACAACGTTCGATCCAAATCATAAAAACCTCATCACGTATTAAACCTGATGAGGTGCCAACAATGGTCGGTCCAAATCAAAAAACCTCATCACCTATTAAACCTGGTGAGGTGCCGACAATGTTTTTTCCAAGGGAAATGTTGGATTGTTTGCAATAATTTACGTCAGCAATAATCTAATTATATCAAGAATAGAGACAATACCAACTTACGTGGTAACAGAAAACTAACAAAACGTTATGAGCCAAGTAAAGCCTCATTGGCTTATGCTAGAGGCTAAGGGGTTGTAGGGTCATAGGCTGATCCTATACAAGATAGGTCATTGGTCAATCACATAAAAGATGAGTCATGGGTCGATCCCATAAAAAATGAAAGATTGTTGTTTCAAGAAGCTTTCACTCATTCCAGTTTGTAAGTTTTAAATTATATCTATATCAGGTAAAGGAAATGTCAACCTACTAGGAAGGAAATACCGACCTCGCTAGCCCAGTTTGTGAAGGAAATGTCGATCTCACTCGTTCTCGCTTGTAAGTTTTAAATTATATCTATTTCAGGTAAAACAAGTATGGAGCCCAAGTTCGATCCACTATCGGAAGTTAGTTGAAAGATGGAATCAAGCAATACCAAGGAACTTATTAGCCCCATTAGCTTATGCCTGAGGTTGGGGGTGGTGAGGTCATGGGTCGAGCCCCATCATGTGGTGAAACAGTTTTAATGTCGATCTATGTAAATAATGGTTATGAACTTATTAGCCTCATTGACTTATGCTTGAGGTTGGGGGCTATGAAGTCATGGGTCGAGCCTCATCAGGTGGTGAAATTATCTTAATTCGATCTATGTGAATAATGGTTATGAACTTATTAGCCTCATTGGCTTATGCCTGAGGCTTGGGGGCTGTGAGGTCATGGGTCGAGCCTAATCATGTGGTGAAATGGTCTTAATACCAATCTCTGGAATTAATAAAAAAGATCTCATTTATTTTTCATAAAGAGAGGAGGGCGTTAGTTATGGAGATTGACCGTATATGTAGGATTGTAATCAATTTGGGAAATAGCTCAAAACAAGACCAGATACAATGAGAAAGGGGAAGAGCACTATCCTATATAAGGGAAAGAAGATGACCTGACAAAAAACACAACACTCTAGGGCTAGAAACCACTGTTTCTGGCTTAACTGTATGATCTAGTAAGAAGACATCCCTCTTGGCTAGAACAATGCATAACTATAGGAAGTGGGGAAAGAAAATAAAGATTATGTAAGTATGCAGTTTTTGAGTGGTGGTTGGGAAGATTATTAGTGAATAGCATATCTATATTGAATTTAGTTATAGCAATGTATTGTTAGAATATTTACTGATCTGAATGGGTTTATAAGTTTGATTGGAGGGTCATTTAGATAACTAAAGTATTGTATTGTAAAAGGGTTAAAACACAAATAAAGTGATCCATATTTATTAATTTTTATTGTTAATAAAAAAGAAGACTTCACCATATTGTTGATATTATAATTATTAATCAACCTAGTAGCTCCGTCTATTTCATGATAAACAAACTTGAATTTTGTCAACAAATTTTCCTAGGAGATGATTTGTTTATTAGTATAGAAATATACCATGTTGCAAAAATAAGAAAAGATAAAGTAGAAGTTCTAATTTAAGTAAGAATGCAGTTTTGAGTGGTGTTTGAAAATTTGGTTGTGATAAATGTTGTGTTCTTTGTATACAACAGGATTAAGGTAGTGTATATTGGCTTTTCTTTTGGAAATTTTAGGTGTCTAATACAATGTTCTCTTTATGAATTGAAACAGAAGACCTGAAGTGTTTCATATTTATTAATTTTTATTGTTGATAAAAGAAATAAATAGAATATCAGTTTCATAATGAATTGGTTTGCTATGTATCACTTCTTTAATTTGATTACTATTTAGAGAATGAATTGACTTCAATAAGTTCTTAAGAAACAAACAAGTAACAAAAATCAATTCCTAGCAAAGATATTGGATCTAACATAATAAAATATAATATGAGGGCAAAGAGTTTGGGATAATCAGATTGAGATACTGCAATATCAATTCATGTTTGTAACATTTTTTCATCCAAAATAAACATTGTTATCCGAAAGTTAAAGAAGGTTAATAGATTGAAAATATGTTTAGAAAGATTTATGATTGTTTTGTAATCAATCTCTATGGTTTAGTTGTGGTATAAGCTTATATGCAAAAAGGTTAATAGATTGAAAATATGTTTAGAAAGATTTATGATTGTTTTGTAATCAATCTCTATGGTTTAGTTGTGGTATAAGCTTATATGCAAAAAATTTACTTGAGACATAGTTTAAGGGTGTTGAGAGGAACCTTCATCTTTATCGTAAAGGGTTAGAGTATCTTTAAATACTTATATTTATTTATTTTATTTATTTTGATAAAAAAATTTATAATATATCCAATTAAAGTTTGAATTCTTTCCATATTCATATTTAATATTTGATACTGTTTTAAGAATATGGAAAATGTTGAATAACCACTACAAGAAAATCATGAAATAGAAATCAATTTTTAAAGACCAAAATTATTAGTTGCAATAGTAATTAAATTAGAGACCATTTTAGAAACTAAAAAGAAAATTGGTTTCTAAATTAGTTTCTATTATTGTTAAATAGTTTCTAAATTGGTATCTAATTAGCAACCAAGGTTTTAGAAACCAAATTTAGAAACTAAATAATTGGTAGTTAAAACTTTGGTTGCTAATTAGATACCAATTTAGAAACTATTTAACATTAATAGAAACCAATTTTTTTTTTTACTTTCTAAAATGTTTTCTAATTTAGTTACTATTGTAACTAATTATTTTTGTCTTTTGTCTCTAAAATTGGTTTCTATTTCATGATTTTCTTGTAGTGAACAATAGGGGTGGCAAAGCGGGCCAGCCCGCCACGCATTGGCTCGCAAAAATGCTGGCCGGGTTGGCCCGCCCCGCAAAGTTATTGCGGGTTAGAATTCCCAACCCGTCCCGCATAAGAGCTGGCCCGCGTTTTTTTTTTTAATTAAATATTTTTTTTAACATTTTGTTCTTAAAAAATTGTCAAATTAAACCTATATATTTGTTATTATCAAACCCAAAAAAAAAAAATTCTTCTTTTTCAAACATAGTCAAACATCAAAAAATTAAACATTAAGATAAATATCAAATATCACTATTCTTCCACTTCCAAAACATTAAACATACCTAATTCCAAAACATTAAACATAAACATTAATTCAAAAACATTAAACATAAACATTATTGACATTCTTCCATTTCAATAACATTCGATGTCGCCTTAGAAGAACTTTCATCCATTTTTTCATAATTATAATCTTCCCCGTCATCTGCATACATTAAAACAATGACATTTTTTTCTTACGGGTTAGCGGGCCAGCTTGCCCCGCCCCGTTGCTGGCCCGCGCGGGCCGCGGGCTAATGTGGGGCGGGTTAGCAGGTTGAAAAGGTTAGCCCGCCCCGCGTTTTTTACCTGCGGGCCACGAGTCGGCCCGCATGACCCGCCCCGCTTTGCCATCCCTAGTGAACAAATTATTAGGACAAGAAAACAGGTAAGATGAAAGTATTATTCTTGTTCCTTAATAAAGTGATAAAAAAATTATAACATTTTATATTAGATTTCATATGTTTTATTTTTCACTTGAGGACAAAAATAATAAAAAGTGTAAGAAAATTGATATTTTCTCAAATATATTAGAGTAAAATATTGTTTTTTTATATCAACTAGCAAAAACACATGTGTTTTGACGTATGTGTATTCATATTTTTATTACTTTAAAATATATAAAATATTATTATTTTTATGAATAATTAATAAAAAAATGATATAATTTAAAATATATATATATATATACATATATAGTTTTGTAAAAAATGTTATCTTTTAAAAAATAAATTATTTAATTATTTATTTTATTAAATAAATAAATAAATTATTTTTATTTAATAGAAGGTAAATTTGTCCAATAAAATAGGATAATAAAGAAAGTTATCAACTAATATATCCTTTTTATATAATAGTATACATATAATGATGATATAGATAATATTAAAATAAAAATATATTATTAAATTATAAAAAAAGTTCATAAAAAAATAATTATAAAATAAATATAAATAATTTTTATAATTTTATTATAAGTAATCATTATTTATTTTCCAGATAACACTACAAGAAAATCATGAAATAGAAACCAATTTTTAGACACCAAAATAATTAGTTACAATAGTAACTAAATTAGATACCATTTTAGAAACTAAATAAAAAATTGGTTTCTAAATTAATTTCTATTATCGTTAAATAGTTTCTAAATTGGTATCTAATTAGCAATCAAGATTTTAACTACCAATTATTTAGTTTCTAAATTTGGTTTCTAAAACCTTGGTTGCTAATTAGATACCAATTTAGAAACTATTTAACAATAACATAAACTAATTTAGAAACCAATTTTTTTTTAGTTCTAAAATGGTCTCTAATTTAGTTCTATTGCAACCAATTATTTTGGTATCTAAAAATTGGTTTCTATTTCATGATTTTCTTGTAGTGTAATTTTTTATTATAATAGTTATTTTAGTTTAAAAACGGCTACTTAAGGTAAAATAGTAAGTATGTGTATAAAAAAAAAGGAGAATCCCATTATTAATGTTATAGATTATTCATGTTAAATTATAAATCTCACTTAAAAAATCCACATAAATATGAATACATAAAAAAGCCTATTTTACATGTGATCTAAAAGGTTATTTTTTTTACATTAATTAATATTTTATCCAATATAACAAAGAAAAATAAAATAAAAATGAGATTTTTAATGTTAATTAATTAAAAAAATCAACTTTAAAAAGATATTCTAAATCAGTTTTTGAATTAATCCACATAAAAAAAATCTTTTTTGATGTCTCTTGAATTTTTAAACATATAATATCTACCATCTCAACAAAATCAACATGTGAATCCAGAAATAAATAAAGACAAATCAATACTGTAATTTTTTATGCAATTACAGTGTAAGATAAATTTGTTGAGTTTTGTATAATAATTAATTTTAAAATCAAACTTATAATTTATGATTAAGTTAACATTATAACATTTAAGTAAAATTCCTAGTGCATAAAAATTAAATCCAGTCAACTCTTAGTAGCATATCAACCTTCTTTAATTATTAAAATTTAATACAACTTTAAAAAAATGAACAACCTTTTGGAGTGTCGCGATAAATTCCCATACTACAATTAACTTTATTTTAGACAATATTAATGATTGTGATATTTAGCACATAATCTTAGGTCATGCATAAAATTTACAGCTTTCTAAATAACTCGTAAAGTCAATTTATGGGTGGTCAATTCAAAAAATGATAAAGAATAATGATAAAAACTCAAAAGGAATCCAAATAAATCATGCTCCCAAAAAGTAACAAGTAACGTAATCCTCATAAAAATAAAAACATTACAACTCAAGTCAATTCAAGTATAAAATGCGTTAGTTTTATACACACGAAAGCTTCTTATGAGAGTATGTCCAAAGGTATCTTCTTGAAAGTCTAGTAGTTAGAAAAAAGTTGTGAAAAGTTTCAATATTACAGCTTTAGAAACTAGTTGATTAATACTATTTTGGACCAAAACTAACAATCTAATCATAATAATAGTAATAGCAACAGCAACACAAAAACTGCACACGCATTGTTCTTAGTTAGTTAGTTAATTAGGTGAATAGTTTATGTTCTTCTTTTCTTTTCCAATATTATTCTGAGTACATCATACATATAAATGGAATACTAGAAAAAAAAGGGTATAACCCTTTATATGAGTAACTGTTCATCAAAATCAATGCAGTGGGCAAATAGTTTGTTTTTTGGGTATCTTCTAGTTGTGTAACTTACTTTATTTATAAAAATGTTAATATTTTTTTATGAAGAAAAGGAAAGGTGGAGCATATAGGACAAAGGACTGGACTTAAAATAATGGCATCATAATGTCACTGATATGATATCTCTTGTGAGTTTCTGGACAAACTCTGAACCCATATGTCACTAAGTGAAATGTTTGTCCCATTAAAGTTAATGGAAATCTTTCAAACCTTGCAAGTGGACAGAGACAAAATACTGATGTCTAGATGATTCATTGTTGTCATCTAACTTTCAGCAACTTGCATTCCAGTAGTACTTCAAAACCAATATGGCATGAGCATCTTTTGTTATGAACCTGAAGTAGAGGACTCTTCTTAATTAGGCACCATAATATTCTTCTCCATAAACAATATTGTGAAACACCTTAAGCCATACTCTGATTGAAATTGGTAGGAGAAATTAATCCAGGTCCAAAGATTCCGTTGGTCAAAGTTGCCCTCTGATGTGTTGAGTAGGGTATATAAATTGAACACTTATAGTGGGTTTGGTTATGATAAGAATGTATTAGTTATTTGCACCCATTTTATGCAACGAAGAGACAAATATTCATTCAAACTCCACTTGTTACCCCCATTTTAGACTCTTCTATTTACACTCTCCTTTGTTCTTTCACAGGCACTTTCAAGTGGTGATGGAAGGCAGACAAATAATCCTTTCCACAAAGTTGAACCCTCTAACTCTATGCAAATTTGTCCGTTTTGAATAGCATTATTAAGTGTGGAGGAAAGGAAACTGGGGTACTCAAAACTGAGGCACTGTAGTATTGCATCAAAGTGTGGATATGCCAAAGTGGACCCTAGCAGTTCTGTCATGTGCCGTAGACTGGTATTTTGACGTTTGTTTAACAATATTGATACTCGTGCATATCGTTATCTCCACAAACTTTTCAAATCTTCTATTTATATCAAATTGGATAGTAACAGCATGGTTCCATTTTTGTAAAAAAAAAAAATTAATGGAGCAAATGAGTCCAACTTAGAGCAAGTAAGAATTTGAGGTGATAAAATCAGTATAATATCATTAGTTCATTGCTGTTTGTTTTAGAGAAACTGAGGTGTCAACTCATTCATTGTTAAAGGCTTTTGACAGCAGAGGCTCAGAATGCAGGGTTTCTTGATTATATGCTATTGAGTGAACTACTTTCCGTTAAATGATGTGATTTCCTGTAAAAGAAATTATTCCAAACTGTTAATGAACATATTCTATATGTTCTATTCCATTTCTGAAAAAAGTCTGATAAATTTTGTTCCATCTGAAGCAATGTGGCACGTTGCCTTTATTTATGAGTTAGGCATGTTGGCACCTGAAAGTAAAACTATAGTTCCAAACATTGCATATCATCCAAATTCTTTCAAGAGATAATGGAAGTCAGAATCCAAACGACAAAAACAAAACTAATTAAAAAAAATGAGGTGACTTGATTAGAAAAAAGAAGGTCTCAGTAGTACAATGCTGTGTATTATAGTCACTGTTAAAATGGCACTAGAGCTAGTAGTAGTACTGAAGATTCAAAATAGGTTGGACACCACTATGACAATATCTTGTGTTTGCTAGGGCAAGTTTCAATTATAGCATTTGCTTGCAGTCACCTTGATTGAACCTCACTGGCTTGAATGCTGGCACGGTATCTCCTTTAAACAACATATGGCATCTTCTGGTTTTTGTGAAAGGAAGATACTGAAATGAAAAAGTTTTGTAGATAGGCATGTAAAATTGGTGATCGATCAGATTCCATTTCTGTGGGGGACAATAATTTCTTATTCAATAAGAAATAATGAAGTGAAAAATAAAAAAGTTGAAAGCAGTAAGTTGTAGCCAACAAGGCTACCCCATGCCTTCTTATTACCATATTTAAAGTTACAAAGCTGGTTGTGAAGAAAATGCATGATTTTGACGTATGAGTGAACATTTCTTTAGTAATCAACACTGTTAATAAGTGAGACAATAGAAAGTTCAAACTTATTTCAAACAGATTCCTCTATACAAGCTTCACCGATTCAATTTTCTTAAAACCAATCTAGTTGAACTCTTAGAAATAGAAAGTTTTTCCTCCCATAGTCCCAGTCTTATTCGATTCTGATTGGTTGAAATCCAAAATGATTTCCGGATACTCTCAAAATTTATTGATGACACAAACAAGTAACTACTAAGCATATCAAGCAATCGCAACTACAAACAAATCAACTCGTATTTGAACAATCTAGGAATAAACTTTTTCCATAGAGTGTGTCCAAAGCACTGGCCACAAAGACAAAACAAAAGAAAAAGGAGAAAAAAAAAGAAGAGAACAAGAGTCACTAGCTGATGTATATCCTATGTTTTTGGCTTCCAAAATTTATCTCTAGAGAGGATCCAAATCCATACATTTCTTAGAGTTCGTCTATCTAAATTCAAGTGCTCCCAACCTAATCCTCAATGCTAAATTCTTGTAGAGTTAAAGTGTTAACCCAAAGGAAAGAGTAAGAAAGTAACAAATAATAGCCATTCCTATTGCTACCGGTCTATTGACATTTTTTTTTATCAACAATAAACAATGAATAAATGTGAGTCACTTTAAGGGTGACCCAACCCTTATACAAAACACACGACCTTTAACCTTTTCTACAACACACACCCCGCCAACTCCTAAATACTTAAATAAATTCGGAAAGAACCGTCTACAACCCTCACTCTTATACCCATACAGACCAAAAGATCAATACACCAATCAGAGAAAGAAAAGATTGCATCCTGCGACTTTGAAGTAACCCAAGATCATGTCTTTAGTTGCACCAAAGCGAATACTTACAATACATCTATTACACCCTCTCTAAATATTACTCTGTTTCTATGTTTCCAGATTTCGTTGACAACTGCGATCCAAATCACTCCCCAAATCTTTTACCGAAACAGACTTGTTGCTCAACCTAAAGTGAGAAAAATTTAGCATTAGAACATTATGAAACACACTTTGCTCGCCCAATCAAGCACAACAAAGGTTCCACACACGCCACACAAAAATGCATTGACATCGGTCCATTGACATATCAATGACAGTGAACAAGATAGTACATTAAAATGCATAGAGACTCCAATTAGAGAGAGGAAGGGGGAAACCATTTAGTTCATAAGATTTGACCACCAGAAAAACACATTAAATGTGACAATTTTTCTTTTTAAGTTTGGAGGACTGAAAGTGTGGCAACAGAGGAAGTAACTCTCTATACAACAGTAAAATCATGCTAGAAAAGAATTTATTGGATGAGAAACTATTATCTCAAACAGTATTTTCATCAGGAAATTTTGAAATTCAACCATTACTCAAAGGAAAATAGAAATAATCACTTCAGAATTGAAATCTAGTTCCTTAGTGACACTGGTTTCATTACAGGGAGAAAGAACTGCTTTTTTTTTTAATCAAACTAGAAGAAGCCCCTTAGAAACCGACACACTGTTCCACATATTTCAAAGGATTTTGCATTGGCACCCCTATATTTTATTTCTGCACCCCATATAATTTAAATGACAACTTTGCCCTTCTGTAAATAAATAAATGTTGAGATGTGGGTGACGTTGTGTTTATTTGGATATTTTTTAGCTTTGGAGCATTAGTAGCGTAGTGGTTTGCGATTGTTAGAGATAGTGGTTGGAGGTGGTGGTTGGTGTGTTTGGTGGCTAATTGTAATGTTGGTTGAGTTGTGTGGTGGTTCTTGTAGTGATGTTGATGAGTTTATGGTTTTCGTCTGGAGAATGAGTTCCAAAACATATAATCCAAAGATCTTATGTATTGTATAATTTGTAAGAAATTATGTAAATTAATTTATATAAAGTGACTCACATGACTTAGAGTTTGGGCTTTGGGCCCGAATATGATTTAATAATAATAATAGAATTAAAGGCCCATTGGTTAATGTGAGAAATATACACCTAATGGAAAACCTACATCTGATGGAGATTGGGTACTAAAGGTTATAGGGTTCTGTCTCTGCAAATAATAGTTGTCTCACTGTTAACCATCACGCAAGTGTGTGACAAGAACGGAATTGCTAAGAGATAGATTGGGAAGAAGGAGATAAAGTAACTGCTCAATTAGGATCACTCATGGATCAAGGTTAAGTGTATATTCCTTCTTGATTGTATGATTGTGTGAGAATCATAATATGATAAGATCTATATGAGAACATTATTGCATGTGTTCAATTTACGTTTATTCATGTTTTAAACTTACATATGCTATCAGAGCCTCGTTGCTCATTTTGTGATTCTCGCTTTTCCAAAATCCAAAATCAAAGAACCCTAATTTTAAAATATTTTCAATTTAAGAACTCTAATTTTAAAATTAGGATTTATAGATTAAGGTTTTCATTCCTCTATAATAGATCCCTAATTGTCCTAAACCATCAAAGTCAAAGAACCCTAATTTTAATTAATCCCAATTGAAGAACCCTAATTTTAAAATTAGGGGTTTATGAAGTGTGCCTCTTTATGTCATTTTGAAAACTTTCATTAATTGAATTTTTAATTCAATTGAAGAAAGATGAAACTGCAATCATCTTTTCCCGTGGCACTTTTAGTTATGGTTGAGACTTTCTTTACCTAGTATAACTGGGCTCGGAAATTCACAACATCATCAATTGGAGAAAGATGAAACTATACGGCTTAAATTCGTTCCTACACGAATTCACAATTAATAATTTACGTTAATTAATTCATGTGCACCTTACGGCTTTACGTCATTTTTTTAAGTTTAATTAAAGTTTTAATTCAAATTTTATTTTGCTATTATTATTAATTAATTCAATTTGAATTATATTAAAGTTTAATTAAAGCTTTAATGAAATTTTATTATGTTTTAATGTAATTTTATTTGTATTAAATTAAAGTTTAATTAAAGTTTTAATGAAATTTTATTATGTTTTAATGTAATTTTATTTGCATTAAATTAAAGTTTAATTAAAGTTTTAATGAAATTTTATTATGTCATAATGTAATTTAATTTGCATTAAATTAAAGTTTAATTAATTGATTGAAAGTGAGGAATGAAAAATTATATTTCCGCTTTATGTATTTAATTTTAAATTGAAATTTTGGAATTACTTGTATGATGGATTTGTAATCACCAAAGTGATCAAATCTTTAAGTTTTATTTAATTCCAAATTATGGATGAAATTTTATTTCATATAATGATATTATTTATGGAATTATTTGTATGATAGATTTGTAATCACCAAAGTGATCAAATCTTTAAATTTTATTTAATTCCAAATTATGGATGAATTTTATTTCAATTAATGATATAATTTCTGGAATTATTTGTATGATAGATTTGTTAATCACCAAAGTGATCAAATCTTTAAGTTTTATTTAATTCCAGATTACTGATAAATTTTATTCCAATTATCTATAGAATGGATGCTAAATTATTTATATATATGGGTAAATGGAAATTCATTATTATAGGGCATTTTGGATCACCCAAAGGTTGATTAGTTGTCCTTGTAATTGATGGATATGATTGTTGGTAGTGAGTATGTGTTATTAGTTTTGCTTGTATATCCAAAGATAACAAGTGTTTCTAGTTAATGCATATATCTTACCAAATAAAGTTAATACTATTAGCATCATTATGTTTTGTGTATTAATGAATCTCCCAAAGGAGAACATTAATATACATAGAATGTTTTCTGAATCTGTATTGTATGTTTAGTTTATGACTCAAAGTATTAATGTTAAGCATGTGTGATCAAGTATCTGTTCCTGTATCTTTATGCGAATGAGCATAACAAGTAATATTAAGTCGGCTCTTCCCAAAACTGATAGTGCAAAAGAATTTATGAAATTTGTGGAAGAGCGCTCCCAAGCTACTGATAAGTCTCTTGTTGGGACATTAATGAGTACATTAACCACCATGGAATTTGATGGTTCTCGTACTATGCACGAACATGTCATTGAAATGACTAATATTGCGGCAAGACTTAAGTCTATTGGAATGGCAGTGGATGAGAACTATAACATGTTAGTTCAGGAAGAGACTAGATTGAAAAATCGAGGAAACCACTCTATACATTATGTGAACAATCAGGAAGCTGGAAAGAAGGGTAAAGGACCACTGAAGATAAAGGAGTCCTCTACTAAGCTTCAGAAGAAGAATGACATTTGCCATTTATGCAAGAAATCTGGACATTTCCAAAAGGATTGTTTGAAACATAAGGCTTGGTTCGAAAAGAAGGGTAAGCATAATGCTTATTATGTATGTTTTGAATCAAACTTAACTGAAGTTTGACATAATTCTTGGTGGATTGATTCTGGATGCACAACTCATGTTTCTAATATGATGCAAGGATTCCTTTTAACCCGAACCATAAAGCCAAATGAAAAGTTTGTCTTCATGGGGAATAGAGAGAAGGTTCCAATGGAAGCAGTCGGGACTTATCGTTTAATCCTCGACATTGGATTTTATTTAGACTTGATGGATGTTTTTTATGTACCTAGTATATCTAGGAATTTAGTTTCATTGTCTAACCTTGATGTTGTCGGATACTCTTTTAAATTTGGGAATGGATGTTTCAGTTTATATCAGCGTACCTATTTGATTGTATCTGGTACTCTTTATGATGGATTATATAAATTGAACCTTGATAATCTATATGTTGAAACTCTTATGACCTTGCATCATAATGTTGGCACTAAACGTAGTTTAGTGAATGAATGTTCTGCTTTCTTGTGGCACAAACGTTTGGGACATATTTCCAAAGAAAGGATGGAGAGATTGGTAAAGAATGAAATACTTCCAAGTTTGGATTTTACTAATCTGAATGTATGTGTGGATTGTATTAAAGGCAAACAAACAAAACACACAAAGAAGGGAGCCACAAGAAGTACTCAGCTTCTTGAAATTATACACACTGATATATGTGGACCTTTTGATGCAAGTTCTTTCAATAAAGAAAGGTATTTTATCACCTTTATTGATTATTTTTCACGTTATGGTTATGTCTATTTACTGCATGAAAAATCGCAAGCAGTGAATGCCTTAGAAGTTTATATAAATGAAGTGGAAAGACAATTAGATAGAAAGGTGAAAATTGTCAGGTCAGATAGAGGTGGTGAATATTATGGAAAGTATGATGAAAGTGGACAACACCCTGGTCCGTTTGCTAAGTTCCATGAGAGACGTGGTATTTGTGCTCAAAACACAATGTCAGGTACACCACAACAAAATGGTGTTTCAGAAAGGCGTAATCGAACCTTAATGGATATGGTTAGGAGCATGTTAAGTAAGTCAGCTGTACCTGTTTCATTGTGGATGCATGCTTTAAAAACTGTCATGTATCTATTGAACAGGGTTCCTAATAAGGCAGTTCAAACACCTTTTTGAATTGTAGACAGGAAGGAAACCCAGTTTGAGACACCTGCATGTTTAGGGATGTCAGGCAGAAGTCAGAATATACAATCCGCAAGAAAAGAAATTGGATGCAAGAACAATCAGTGGATATTTCATTGGTTATCCAACAAAGTCAAAAGGGTATATGTTTTACTGTCCTACCCATAGCACAAGAATTGTTGAATCTGGAAATGCACGGTTCATTGAAAATGGTGAAACCAGTGGGAGTGATACTTCACAAAATGTGGAGATTAAGGAAGTTAGAGTACAAGTTCCTTTAACTAGTACCTCTACTTCAAGTATTGTTGTTCCTAATGTAGTTGAATCACTCAACGATGAAGAAGAACAACAAATTAATGATTATGAAGTTAACAATGAACCTGTAGTAGAACAACCACAAGAAATAGTATTAAGAAGATCTCAAAGAGAAAGAAAGTCTGCTATTTCGAATGATTATGTGGTTTATCTACAAGAGTCAGAAAATGACTTAGGTATTGATAATGATCCAGTTTCATTTTCATACGCCATCAATGATGATAATTCTGATAAGTGGTTAGATGCTATGAAAGATGAGCTTAAATCAATGGCATAGAATGATGTATGGGGCCTTATAGAATTGCCAGAAGGATGCAAGAGAGCCAGGTGTAAATGGGTCTTTAAGACTATATGTGACTCTCATGGCAACTAATGATCTTGGTCTATTAAGTGAGACTAAGAAGTTTCTCTTTAATAACTTTGAGATGAAAGATATGGGTGAGGCATACTATGTGATAGGAATTGAAATATTCCGTAACAGATCACAACGATTGTTAGGTTTGTCTCAGAAATCATATATTAATAAAGTTTTAGAGAGATTCAGAATGGATAAGTGTTTGACATCTCCTATTCCAATACAGAAAGGAGACAAATTTAGTCTCATGCAATGTCCAAAGAATAATTTGGAACGGAAACAGATGGAGAATATACCTTATGCATCTATTGTTGGGAGTTTAATGTATGCTCAAACTTGTACACGACCAGATATTAGTTTTGCAGTTGGTATGCTTAGAAGATACCAGAGTAATCCAGGATTGGATCATTGGAAAGCTGCAAAGAAAGTTTTAAGATACTTGCAAGGAACGAAGGATCACATGCTTACTTATAAAAGATCTAATCATCTTGACGTGATTGGATATACAGATTCAGATTTTGCTGGCTGTGTGGATACACGAAAGTCTACTTTTGGTTATGTGTATCTTTTAGCCAGAGGAGCGATTTCATGGAAAAGTGCGAAGCAGTCAGTCATTGCTGTGTCCACTATGGAAGCTGAATTTGTGGCATGCTTTGAGGCCACAGTTCAGGCTAATTGGTTGCGGAATTTTATTTCAGGACTTGGAATTATTGACAGTATTGCCAAGCCGCTGAAAATTTATTGTGATAACTCCGCAGCAGTCTTCTTTTCTAAAAACGACAAGTATTCCAAAGGTGCTAAACATATGGAATTGAAATACTTTGCCGTTAAAGAAGAAGTTCAGAAACATAAAGTGTCAATAGAACGTATTAGCACTGATCTTATGATTGCTGACCCTTTAACAAAAGGGTTACCGCCCAAAACATTTACTGGTCATGTTGTAAATATGGGTATTATGTTACTAGTGAATTATGAATGTTGTTATTAATGCTTATTTGACACTTTGAGCTCATTGATAAATAAAGTTTCTGAAATTTATGTTGTTTTCTACTTTATGTATATGCATGCAAATTATGTTATTATGTTGTGGAAAACAAATTATGTTGTTATTGATGACAATGACATTATGTTTGAACCTATTATGAATTTCTCACTATAAAGTCATATTAAGGAGAAAGGATGATATAGTAGTACATGGAAGGAAATGTGTCGATTGAAATGACATATAACCGCCATGACTCTTATTATTTCTGTATCCTTGATTATGATTAATGATAGAACCAATTTATGTAAGGCCTTTTAAATGCGCATTTATGTAATTATTAAATCATGAAAGTATTATAACTCATATGAGTCAAGTGGGAGAATGTAAGAAATTATGTAAATTAATTTCTATAAAGTGACTCACATGACTTAGAGTTTGGGCTTTGGGCCCGAATATGATTTAATAATAATAATAGAATTAAAGGCCCATTGGTTAATGTGAGAAATATATATCTGATGATATACCTAATGGAAAACCTACATTTGATGGAGATTGGGTACTAAAGGTTATAAGGTTCTGTCTCTGCAAATAATAGTTGTCTCACTGTTAACCATCACGGAAGTGTGTGACAAGAACGGAATTGCTAAGAGATAGATTGGGAAGAAGGAGATAAAGTAACTGCTCAATTAGGATCACTCATGGATCAAGGTAAGTGTCTATTCCTTCTTGATTGTATGATTGTGTGAGAATCATAATATGATAAGATCTATATGAGAACATTATTGTATGTGTTCAATTTGCGTTTATTCATGTTTTAAACTTACATAATTATGTTAAAAGTGAGTTTTTTATATTTTAGAATATAGAATTTGGAATACATTTTGTATTCTAAATTCTATGTTCTGGTACAACTATATTGAATTTTCATATTTATTTTAATTTTTTGTATTTTTGTTTTTAGTAAAAAATATGATGTATTTAACTGTGGTTGTTGAATATGAAGGTGAAATCTCAACGGTGAAGCAAAATATCCAACAAAGTACATAAGTTATCTGACATGAATGAGTCAAACATAATGAAACTAGTGGCATCTGAAGATGAATTGATTCGAGGAGACTAATTTCGACCATTAACAACAGATGAGGTAAATGTAATTGCATGGTACGCGAGATGTGACATTCGATATACTAAAGATGTGATGTATTTGTGTATGTATTTGTGTTCTTGATATATAATGTTGAATCAAGTGGTGTTCAAGCTTTGAAGAATCCAAACCCTTTGAAGGATGTTGAAGGCTAGGTTGTGCTTGCTGTGCTGTCTTAGATAGGATCTGGGGTAGATTGTTTATGTAATCCACTCTTGATTGAATCCAAAGCATATGCATTCTCAATCTTTTAAAAGAAAAGTGTTTTTCAAACTAAGTGAAAAACAACCGATTGTTTTGTCGAAACAACCGATTGTTTTATACTTAGGAGTTTTTAGAAAAGGTTGAAAACTGTTTTTCAAATGGTTGAGCTGTTAAAACTAAAACAACCGATTGATTCGTGGAAACAACCGATTGTTTGTTTTGGTACCATAACAGAAAAATGGTTTATGCTTTGACTGAGCATTAAATGTTTTTCTAACTGCTTACGCTTCAGTCTTTAATGCTTTGACCAATCCGTAAATGCAATGAATAGTTTGTTAAGATTTGATAACAAACAACATCTTTGAATATATTCAGAAAAACAGATTTGAGTTTTTAAGAAGTTTTACACAAGTGTTTTGAGTTTTTCAAAGAGTTGAGATTGTTTAGAGATTGAGATTGATCAAAGAGTGTGAGATGGGATTTTTGCTTGTATTGATTTCAGAATTGCTTCTGTAACAAGTGTAATCCTTGTATCCGTTGAACAAGAATCTTTGTGTGTTTGCTGAGAAGTGCTGTGTGTTCTTGAGGGGATCAAGATCAACATTCTTAATGTTGGTGTGTTAGCCAAGAGAAGTGTGTGTCTTGAGGGAATCAAGGTCACTTTCTTGGTTGTGTTGTAAGTGATCTAGGTTTGATTGCTTAGTGGAATTCCTCAGTGGTTTCTGAGAAGATTGGATATAGCTCTGGGTTTAGAGTGAACCAGTATAAACATCTGTGTGCATTCTCTCTCTCCTTAATCTCTTTAAATTCAGTTTTGATATTTCCAAACTGGTATAAACAACCGATTGTTTATGCGAAACAACCGATTGTTTTTCTGGTGCTGTTGTTTTTGTTTTGAGTTGTTGGCAAACTGAATTCTTTATCATTTGTTTCTCGAGATAATTTCATTCTTGACTTAAAAGTTTGCGAAAACCCTCTTTAAACAATTCACCCCCTCTAGTTTAAAGTCATCCTTTCTAACAATTGGTATCAGAGCTTGGTTCTTGAAAGTTATTCAAGTGTGATCCTAAAAACTGTTTTTGATGGCTGATAGACTACCTTTTGGGGAAGGTGATTCAATCAACAGACCACCTCTGTTTTGTGGTTTGAACTACCATTTTTGGAAAGTGAAAATGAAAATCTTTATGGAATCATTTGACAAAGGAATTTGGGATGCAATTGAAAATGGTCCTTTTGTCCCAAAGTTTGAAAAAGATGGATCTTTCATTGAAAAACCTTGGTCTCAATGGACTGATTCAGAAAGCAAGAAGGCCAAATTCGATTGCATTGCCAAAAATATAATAACCTCTGCTTTAAATTCAGATGAGTTTTTCAGGGTCTCTCAATGCAAATAATCAAAATAAATGTGGGACACCTTGGAGGTAACTCATGAAGGTACAAATGAGGTGAAGAGAGCTTGGAAGCATACTCTAATCCAAGAGTATGAGATGTTCAGAATGCTCAAAGGTGAAATTGTTGAAGCTGGAGGAAGCTTCTTCCCTACCAAGGCTTGATGTGTGTTTGATGAAGAAAATGGCTTGAGTGCTTTGAAGATTATAATAGGTTTTTAGATTCATTTGTAATTAGGCTTGTAAGTGTGTGTAATTGCCTTTTGTTGTATAACCTATCCTAGATGCCTAACCAAGTCTAGATCAAGCACATGATGTGGTTAAATGGGTTTTGAAAAGCTTTTTAAAATGTTTTTAAAAGTTTTAAATCAGTACACAAATAAATCTGTTTTATGGAGAAAGAATCTGTTTATTTCTTCTCTGTTAAAAGGCTTTTCTAAAAGTTCTGATTGAGACCACATGCAAAGCTTAGTTCGTTATTTCAGTTAAAGCTGAGCTGGCCTATTTGCCTTCATTTAATCTGTTTCACTGTGAAAGAACAGGTTTATTCTTTGGTCTGCTGAAAGGTTTTTCACAAGTTAGTTAGGGCACCAAAGGTACAACTCAGACAGTTATTTCTGTTAGCTGAGTTGGCAGTTTTCACAAAATAAATCTGTTAAGTTCAAAAATGAATCTGTTGTTTTCATAACTGCTTTTCAACTGTTTTTTTAAAAGAAGTTAGAAATTGTTTTCTATATAAAGAAAAGTCTCTCTCACATGAATTAGTGCTGAGGAATTATGCTTTTGACAGAGATCAAACAATTTCCATGTGAGAAGAAGGATTGAAAGATTTTTGAAAGGTTTTCCAAAGAGATTTTCAAGTGTGCTTGTTCTAGGAAACCTTTGATCTTGGTGAAGGTGCTGGTGCAGTTCTGCAGCAAATTGAACTACTGGTTTTGAGTTCTTGCATCTTCTTTTCAGGTGTAATCTTTCCTTTATTCTGTTTTGTAAAGGTGTAAGTGTTAGTCACTCCTTGATAGGGTTTCTTGGAGTGCAAGGTGTGCTGAAATAGGGTTTTTCAGCATTGTGTGTGTTGTTCTTGTAGTGTTCAATGTGTTTGTAAGTGATTGGTACTGTTTTTAGTGAATTCCACCTTGGGGTAAGGTGAGACTGGATGTAGCTCTGTATGAGTGAACCAGTATAAAAACTTGTGTGCCTTGTCTTCTCATCCCTGCACTCATTTCTGGTTTTGCTTAATTCTGTCAAGAACTAAATCTGTTCTTTTGAAATTGAATCTGTTAATTCTGGGTTTAAGTGAAAACTGTTCTTCCTGATTTGTTAAAGTTCTCTGATCATAAACAAGGTTGCTGCATATAATGGTTTAAGTGAATTGTGAACAAACTGTCCATTCATTAAAACCTGAGAAAGGATCATTTTTCTTAAATCTTGTGTTGAGCAATTTTGTTTGATTTCTAAGCATAGTTGTATCCTTCATCCTCACAATATTAAGCTGATCTGGTTCTGTTATAATTCTCTGTTGATCACAATTTTACATTGAACAAAATTCAAATTGTGCCAAGACTGCTCTGAAGAATCAATCTGTTTCATGTAACAACAATCTGTTCTTTTTGCCTCTGGAATACTGAAAAATTGTGTGTTCTTGCGAAAATTTTATAAGCTCAATTCACCCCTCCCCTCTTGAACTTAGACACTAATAGACCCAACAATTGGTATCAAGAGCTAGGGCTTGTATTTTGCTCAAGTGTGTGTATGATGTCTGAGTTTAAAATGCCTTTTGCTGAAGGTGCGTCTATTAATAGACCTCCTATGTTTGGTGGTGTTAACTATGCTTTCTGGAAAATCAGGATGAAGATCTTTATGGAATCTATTGACATGGGAATCTGGGATGCAGTGGTCAGTGGACCTTTTATACCTATGCAGGTTGTCAAAGATGAAACAATAAAGAAGCCTTGGTCTGAATGGAGTGAAACTGAGAAGAAGAAGGCCCAATATGACTCTTTAGCCAAGAATATCATCACATCTGCACTGAATATGGATGAGTTCTTTAGAGTCTCTCAATGTAACTCAGCAAAGGAGATGTGGGATGTACTAGAGGTGACTCATGAAGGGACTGATGATGTGAAACGGGCAAGGAAGCACTCACTAATTCAAGAGTACGAGCTGTTCAGAATGCAATCTGAAGAAAGTATTGCAGATGTGCAGAAACGATTTACACACATTGTAAATCACCTCACTGGCCTTGGTAAAGTCTTTGACAAGGAAGAGCTTAACATAAAGGTACTAAAATGTCTTGATAGGAGCTGGCAGCCTAAGATAACAGCAATCTCAGAATCCAGAGATTTATCCAAGATGTCCACTGCTGCACTTTTTGGAAAGCTGATAGAACATGAAATTGAGCTGAAAAGATTGAAAGAACAAGAAACAGTGGAAAAGAAGGCCAAAGGAATTGCTCTGAAAACTACCATGGAACATGATACAAGTGAGGAAGAAGGTGATCCAGAACATGATGAGACTGTGAGTCTGCTCACCAGAAAATTCAGCAGATTTCTTAGAAAGAAAAACTGTGACAGAACTCAGCAAAGAAAGAGGTATTCCAAACAACCTAATGATTCAAATTCTTCCAATTACACGTGCTTTGGATGTGGTAAACCAGGTCATATAAAAGCTGATTGTCCAAACAATCAAAGTAAAGAAAAATCAGCAAGCAAGAGGAGTGACAAAGGCAAAGGTAGAAGAGCATATATCTCATGGGAAGAAAATGATCTATCCTCATCTAGTAATTCCTCAACTGAAAGTGAAGAAGCAAATCTTTGTTTCATGGTGAATGATGAGGGATCCAACTCTGACTCAAAAAACAGCAGGAGAAACCAGTGGTACCTAGAGAGTGGCTGCTCAAAGCACATGACTGGTGATGTGACTCAGTTCATAAATTTGAAACTCAAAGTTGAAGGGCATGTCACATATGGAGATAACAATAGAGGAAAAATTCTTGGAAGAGGAGATGTTGGTACTAAAGACTCAACTACTATTGAGAATGTCCTATATGTTGAAGGGCTAAAACATAGTCTTCTAAGCATTAGCCAGCTGTGTGACAAGGGATACAAGGTCAATTTCAAAGCCAATACTTGTACAATTTCAAATGAAAAGTCTGGTAAGGTGCTGCTCACTGGAAAAAGGGTAAACAACGTTTATCTCCTAGATATTATAAAGAGTTGTTCTGAAAATGAGTGTTTGCTATCTAAAAATGATGAGTCATGGCTGTGGCATAAGAGACTAGCTCACATTCACACAAATCACTTGAATAAGCTAAAATCTAAGGAACTTGTTTCTGGTTTACCAAACATAAAGTTTCAAAATAACAGATTGTGTGATGCCTGTGTAAAGGGAAAACAGATTTACTTCTTTTAAATCAAAAGATATGGTTTCTTCAAATAAAGTTTTGGATGTTTTGCATATGGACTTGTTTGGACCATCTAGGACTGCTAGCTTAGCTGGAAATTACTATGCTTTGGTGATTGTTGATGACTTTTCAAGATGTACATGGACTTTGTTTCTTGCTTCTAAAAATGATGCATATAAAGCCTTTAAGAAACTTGCTAAGGTTCTGCATAATGAAAATGAAAATAGGATAAAGCAGATTCGTAGTGATCATGGGGGAGAATTTCAAAATGCAAAGTTTGATAAATATTGTGAAAAACATGGGATCATACATAGTTATTCTGCTCCTAGGACACCCCAACAAAATGGTGTTGTTGAAAGAAAGAATAGATCACTAGAAGAGTTAGCTAGGACTATGCTAAATGAATCTGGTTTACCTAAATATTTTTGGGCTAATGATGTATATACTGCTTCTTATGTGCTTAACAGAACATTGATTAGACCAATTCTTAAGAAAACTCCCTATGAATTGTATAAAGGTAGGAAGCCGAGTCATCTTAGGGTGTTTGGCTGCAAATGCTTTGTTTTAAATAATGGTAAAGATAATCTGGGGAAGTTTGATCCTAAATCAGATGAAGGAATACATATTGGTTATGCTATAAATGGTCATGCTTATAGAGTGTATAACAAAAGATTGCTTGCTGTTGAAGAATCTATACATGTTGTGTTTGATGAAACAGATTTTTCTGTGCCCAAATCTGTTCTGGACGAACCTGGTATGGATGATTTAAGAACCATTGTGCAACAGAATCAATCTAGTGAGCTTGATACAACTAATTCAGATTCTATCAAAGAATCTACTGTGAATGCAGGACTGCCTAAAGAATGGAAGACTCCAAGGGATCTCACTCTTGACAATGTAATTGGTAAAATTGAGAAAGGAGTCTCAACAAGGAATTCACTCAACAATTTCTGCAGAACAGTAGCTTTTGTGTCACAGATTGAGCCTAAAAGCCTGGAAGAAGCACTGCAAGACAGCAATTGGATAACAGCAATGCAGGAAGAGCTGAACCAGTTTGAATACAATGAAGTGTGGACTTTGGTTCCAAGAAAGCATGAGATGAATATCATAGGAACCAAGTGGGTGTACAGGAACAAGATGGATGAACATGGAGCTATCACTAGAAATAAAGCAAGATTGGTTGCTAAAGGGTATAACCAAGAAGAAGGTATTGATTTTGGTGAAACCTATGCACCAGTAGCACGTCTTGAAGCTGTCAGACTTCTTCTAGCATTTTCCAGCATACAAGGTTTCAAGCTGTTTCAAATGGATGTCAAGAGTGCATTTCTAAATGGCTACATAAATGAAGAGGTGTTTGTATCTCAGCCTCCAGGGTTTGAAGATCACAAAAATCCAGAACATGTGTACATGCTTAAGAAGGCCTTATATGGATTAAAGCAAGCACCTAGGCAATGGTATGAAAGGCTAAGTGAATTTCTGCTTTCTCAAGGTTATAGCCGTGGCAATTCAGATAAAACTCTCTTTCTAAAGAAGAAAAGTGAAGATATCATACTTGTGCAAGTCTATGTAGATGATATTATCTTTGGATCCACAAATGAAGAGATGTGTGAAGACTTTGTGAAAACCATGAAAAGTGAGTTTGAGATGTCAATGTTAGGAGAAATGAATTTCTTCCTTGGACTACAAGTTAAGCAACTCAAGGATGGAATTTTCATAAGTCAAGAAAAATACTACAAGGAGCTGCTCAAGAAGTTTGATATGAATCAATGCAAAGCAATCAACACTCCTATTTCAACAAGTTGTCAGTTGGATCAAGATTCTGCAGGAAAATCAGTGAATCAAACGAAGTATAGGGGTTTAATTGGTTCCTTATTATATCTAACTGCCAGCAGGCCTGACATTATGTTTGTTGTATGTCTATGTGCTAGATATCAATCTGATCCAAAGGAATCACACTACAATGCAGCAAAGAGAATTCTGAAATATTTGCAAGGATCTAAGGATGTTGGATTGTGGTATCCTAACAAGGTATCTTTGAATTTGATTGGTTTTTCAGATTCTGATTTTGCAGGCTGCAAATTTGATAGGAAGAGCACAAGTGGGACTTGTCACATGCTTGGATCAAGTCTAATCTCTTGGCATTGCAAGAAGCAAGCTTGTGTTGCTCTCTCCACAGCAGAAGCAGAATACATAGCTGCTGGAAGTTGTTGTGCTCAAACCTTATGGCTAAGGCAGCAGCTAAGTGATTTTGGTATTCTGTTAAATAAAATACCTATAAATTGTGATAATACTAGTGCCATAAACCTGTCTAAGAATCCTGTCATGCACTCAAGGACTAAACACATTGAAATTAGACATCACTTTCTAAGAGAACATATAGCTAATGGAACATGTGATATACAATTCATTGGTATTGGATTTCAACTAGCTGATCTATTCACTAAACCACTTGCTAAAGACAGGTTTCACTTTCTTTTAAATGAATTGGGTATTATTAGCTTGAATTGTCCTCTGCAGTGAAAATTTCAATCTGTTGTTTTATGTTTTAACATGTTTCGTTCCCTGTTTCAGAAATCACAACTGTGACTAGGAAAGAGAAAGATTTATTTTTCTCTCTCTCACTTTATTGTTGACTGCTTTTACGGTTATTGACCAGCAGATCCATGCAAATCAATGTGTGGGTATCTTAACTAATTGGATTTTGTGTAGATGCAACAGATTTGATGTACCAAAATCAGGTTCCAAGATATTCTTACGTGAATCCACATCTGAACCTGCTGCACCATTGGAATAAAATCTGTAGCATATCTGTGGGATTTGATTTTTCTTCAAAATTCATTATTTCCAAAATCTGATTACATTGCCTTGAATTAAAATTTGTGCTTTTCAATTTTGGTTTAATAATCCTATATAAACCTAGCACAATTTAGCTCGTCCCTCACACCATCTCACTTGCACTATAAGCTGTCCAGGTGCACATTGCTTCACCACAGGTTTTGTTTCTGCTTTTGAATAATAATCTGTAATGTCTTTCTTCTAGAATTGTATGGTAATATATTGATGCAGGGAAAAACAGATTAAGCATGGCATCCTCCTCACATAGAAAGAAGAAATCCAAGGAGCAATCTCAAAGGCAATGACAAGGTTCATACATGAGACTGGCAGGAAGGAAAATTATGTACCCAAGCTGCTTGAGTTCTCATGGCTGAGAGAGGAGAATTTGATAGAAGCCAAAGACTTGCTCAAACATCAAAAGTTGAAAGGATTTCTGGAGATGAATGGAAATGTTTATCCAGATCTTGTGAAGGTGTTTTACTGCAACCTTGAACAAGATGGTAAAAATCTGGTTTCCCATGTAAAAGGAGTGAAGCTGAAGATCACTAGGGAAATCTGGAGCAGTGTGGGTGGAATCAAATATTCAGGACTGAAAGTGAGCAAAGGAAACACTGCTGGAATTCAAGGATTCAACAAATTGCAATTCTATAGAAGCTGTGTGAGGAATCCTACTGAACCAGTAGCTAGGTATCACGCAGGTAGCCTAACTCTAATTCCTAGACTCTTAGCTCATATAATTGCTTGGCAGCTTACCCCTAGAGGAAGTAATCATGTTGTACTTCATGAGGAAGATTTGATACTGCTGTATTGCATCATGAACCAGCTTAAGGTAAATTGGGTAAGTACTATGGTTGAACATATGCTGAAATCTGCAAGACTACCTGATTATCGTCTTCCCTATGCAATATTTGTGTCAAAACTAATTGATCACTTTAAAGTGGACACTACCAATGAAAGGAATGACTCTATTAAGGCTGCAAGTGTTTAGGGTTTAGGGTTTAGGGTTTCAACACTCATGAAAATGGGATTCTATAAGGATGAAGATGGCTGGGTTTTTAGAAGAAATGCTGGACAGAGGGCTGAGCAAGAAGCTGCTCCTCAAGGAAATGAAAAAGAAGAAAATGCTGATGGTGTGCAACACATGGATGAATCGCCAGTACATTCTGCTGAACATGAAGATGTTGCTGCTACGAGTCAGAATGCAATAGTTGCATATGAGGCACCTGAGTACAGAGGTGAACCTCTGTCTATGTTTGAAAGACAGGTGCTAAGCAGGCTGGACATACTCACAGATGAGCAGAAGGCACACTATGAGATGACTTACGCCAGGGTTCAACACTTGGATGACCAACTTGAAGGAGTTCAAGTGCAGCTAGCTGAGCTCTATTACAACAACAAGTGATCCTATTTCTAAGTCTTTATCTTTTATATGTTGTTGAACAATTTGGGATTAATCTGTATTGTTTTTTATTCTGCACTGGTTTTTAGTTGTTTTGTGGTTTGTAATGAACCTCAATGTTGGTTTTATTTGAACTGGTATGTATGGCTATTATTGTTCTTTGGTATTTTGTGCTCCCATTCTGTTTGATGAATCCAAAGGGGGAGAAGAATAGTCTGGTACAGGTTCTGCAGTTGATATTCACAGAGGTTGCTGATATGATTCAGATGTTAAATCTGCAGGTACATCAATTCTAAATCTGTTTGTTCTGCCTTGACACCTGTGTATTTTTTTCTGGTATATAGTTTTGTACAGGTTTGGTCATGATCTTTCTTCAAAGCTGTGCAAAGCAAAGGGAATTTGTCTCCATCAAACAGGGGGAGATTGTTGAAGCTAGAGGAAGTTTCTTCCCTACCAAGGCTTGATGTGTGTTTGATGAAGAAAATGGCTTGAGTGCTTTGAAGATTATAATAGGTTTTTAAATTCATTTGTAATTAGGCTTGTAAGTGTGTGTAATTGCCTTTTGTTGTATAACCTATCCTAGATGCCTAACCAAGTCTAGATCAAGCACATGATGTGGTTAAATGGGTTTTGAAAAGCTTTTTAAAATGTTTTTAAAAGTTTTAAATCAGTACACAAATAAATCTGTTTTATGGAGAAAGAATCTGTTTATTTCTTCTCTGTTAAAAGGCTTTTCTAAAAGTTCTGATTGAGACCACATGCAAAGCTTAGTTCGTTATTTCAGTTAAAGCTGAGCTGGCCTATTTGCCTTCATTTAATTTGTTTCACTGTGAAAGAACAGGTTTATTCTTTGGTCTGCTGAAAGGTTTTTCACAAGTTAGTTAGCGCACCAAAGGTACAACTCAGACAGTTATTTCTGTTAGCTGAGTTGGCAGTTTTCACAAAATAAATCTGTTAAGTTCAAAAATGAATCTGTTGTTTTCATAACTGCTTTTCAACTGTTTTTTTAAAAGAAGTTAGAAACTGTTTTCTATATAAAGAAAAGTCTCTCTCACATGAATTAGTGCTGAGGAATTATGCTTTTGACAGAGATCAAACAATTTCCATGTGAGAAGAAGGATTGAAAGATTTTTGAAAGGTTTTCCAAAGAGATTTTCAAGTGTGCTTGTTCTAGGAAACCTTTGATCTTGGTGAAGGTGCTGGTGCAGTTCTGCAGCAAATTGAACTACTGGTTTTGAGTTCTTGCATCTTCTTTTCAGGTGTAATCTTTCCTTTATTCTGTTTTGTAAAGGTGTAAGTGTTAGTCACTCCTTGATAGGGTTTCTTGGAGTGCAAGGTGTGCTGAAATAGGGTTTTTCAGCATTGTGTGTGTTGTTCTTGTAGTGTTCAATGTGTTTGTAAGTGATTGGTACTGTTTTTAGTGAATTAGGGTTTTTCAGCATTGTGTGTGTTGTTCTTGTAGTGTTCAATGTGTTTGTAAGTGATTGGTACTGTTTTTAGTGAATTCCACCTTGGGGTAAGGTGAGACTGGATGTAGCTCTGTATGAGTGAACCAGTATAAAAACTTGTGTGCCTTGTCTTCTCATCCCTGCACTCATTTCTGGTTTTGCTTAATTCTGTCAAGAACTAAATCTGTTCTTTTGAAATTGAATCTGTTAATTCTGGGTTTAAGTGAAAACTGTTCTTCCTGATTTGTTAAAGTTCTCTGATCATAAACAAGGTTGCTGCATATAATGGTTTAAGTGAATTGTGAACAAACTGTCCATTCATTAAAACCTGAGAAAGGATCATTTTTCTTAAAATCTTGTGTTGAGCAATTTTGTTTGATTTCTAAGCATAGTTGTATCCTTCATCCTCACAATATTAAGCTGATCTGGTTCTGTTATAATTCTCTGTTGATCACAATTTTACATTGAACAAAATTCAAATTGTGCCAAGACTGCTCTGAAGAATCAATCTGTTTCATGTAACAACAATCTGTTCTTTTTGCCTCTGGAATACTGAAAAATTGTGTGTTCTTGCGAAAATTTTATAAGCTCAATTCACCCCTCCCCTCTTGAACTTAGACACTAATAGACCCAACAATTGGTATCAAGAGCTAGGGCTTGTATTTTGCTCAAGTGTGTGTATGATGTCTGAGTTTAAAATGCCTTTTGCTGAAGGTGCGTCTATTAATAGACCTCCTATGTTTGGTGGTGTTAACTATGCTTTCTGGAAAATCAGGATGAAGATCTTTATGGAATCTATTGACATGGGAATCTGGGATGCAGTGGTCAGTGGACCTTTTATACCTATGCAGGTTGTCAAAGATGAAACAATAAAGAAGCCTTGGTCTGAATGGAGTGAAACTGAGAAGAAGAAGGCCCAATATGACTCTTTAGCCAAGAATATCATCACATCTGCACTGAATATGGATGAGTTCTTTAGAGTCTCTCAATGTAACTCAGCAAAGGAGATGTGGGATGTACTAGAGGTGACTCATGAAGGGACTGATGATGTGAAACGGGCAAGGAAGCACTCACTAATTCAAGAGTACGAGCTGTTCAGAATGCAATCTGAAGAAAGTATTGCAGATGTGCAGAAACGATTTACACACATTGTAAATCACCTCACTGGCCTTGGTAAAGTCTTTGACAAGGAAGAGCTTAACATAAAGGTACTAAAATGTCTTGATAGGAGCTGGCAGCCTAAGATAACAGCAATCTCAGAATCCAGAGATTTATCCAAGATGTCCACTGCTGCACTTTTTGGAAAGCTGATAGAACATGAAATTGAGCTGAAAAGATTGAAAGAACAAGAAACAGTGGAAAAGAAGGCCAAAGGAATTGCTCTGAAAACTACCATGGAACATGATACAAGTGAGGAAGAAGGTGATCCAGAACATGATGAGACTGTGAGTCTGCTCACCAGAAAATTCAGCAGATTTCTTAGAAAGAAAAACTGTGACAGAACTCAGCAAAGAAAGAGGTATTCCAAACAACCTAATGATTCAAATTCTTCCAATTACACGTGCTTTGGATGTGGTAAACCAGGTCATATAAAAGCTGATTGTCCAAACAATCAAAGTAAAGAAAAATCAGCAAGCAAGAGGAGTGACAAAGGCAAAGGTAGAAGAGCATATATCTCATGGGAAGAAAATGATCTATCCTCATCTAGTAATTCCTCAACTGAAAGTGAAGAAGCAAATCTTTGTTTCATGGTGAATGATGAGGGATCCAACTCTGACTCAAAAAACAGCAGGAGAAACCAGTGGTACCTAGAGAGTGGCTGCTCAAAGCACATGACTGGTGATGTGACTCAGTTCATAAATTTGAAACTCAAAGTTGAAGGGCATGTCACATATGGAGATAACAATAGAGGAAAAATTCTTGGAAGAGGAGATGTTGGTACTAAAGACTCAACTACTATTGAGAATGTCCTATATGTTGAAGGGCTAAAACATAGTCTTCTAAGCATTAGCCAGCTGTGTGACAAGGGATACAAGGTCAATTTCAAAGCCAATACTTGTACAATTTCAAATGAAAAGTCTGGTAAGGTGCTGCTCACTGGAAAAAGGGTAAACAACGTTTATCTCCTAGATATTATAAAGAGTTGTTCTGAAAATGAGTGTTTGCTATCTAAAAATGATGAGTCATGGCTGTGGCATAAGAGACTAGCTCACATTCACACAAATCACTTGAATAAGCTAAAATCTAAGGAACTTGTTTCTGGTTTACCAAACATAAAGTTTCAAAATAACAGATTGTGTGATGCCTGTGTAAAGGGAAAACAGATTTACTTCTTTTAAATCAAAAGATATGGTTTCTTCAAATAAAGTTTTGGATGTTTTGCATATGGACTTGTTTGGACCATCTAGGACTGCTAGCTTAGCTGGAAATTACTATGCTTTGGTGATTGTTGATGACTTTTCAAGATGTACATGGACTTTGTTTCTTGCTTCTAAAAATGATGCATATAAAGCCTTTAAGAAACTTGCTAAGGTTCTGCATAATGAAAATGAAAATAGGATAAAGCAGATTCGTAGTGATCATGGGGGAGAATTTCAAAATGCAAAGTTTGATAAATATTGTGAAAAACATGGGATCATACATAGTTATTCTGCTCCTAGGACACCCCAACAAAATGGTGTTGTTGAAAGAAAGAATAGATCACTAGAAGAGTTAGCTAGGACTATGCTAAATGAATCTGGTTTACCTAAATATTTTTGGGCTAATGATGTATATACTGCTTCTTATGTGCTTAACAGAACATTGATTAGACCAATTCTTAAGAAAACTCCCTATGAATTGTATAAAGGTAGGAAGCCGAGTCATCTTAGGGTGTTTGGCTGCAAATGCTTTGTTTTAAATAATGGTAAAGATAATCTGGGGAAGTTTGATCCTAAATCAGATGAAGGAATACATATTGGTTATGCTATAAATGGTCATGCTTATAGAGTGTATAACAAAAGATTGCTTGCTGTTGAAGAATCTATACATGTTGTGTTTGATGAAACAGATTTTTCTGTGCCCAAATCTGTTCTGGACGAACCTGGTATGGATGATTTAAGAACCATTGTGCAACAGAATCAATCTAGTGAGCTTGATACAACTAATTCAGATTCTATCAAAGAATCTACTGTGAATGCAGGACTGCCTAAAGAATGGAAGACTCCAAGGGATCTCACTCTTGACAATGTAATTGGTAAAATTGAGAAAGGAGTCTCAACAAGGAATTCACTCAACAATTTCTGCAGAACAGTAGCTTTTGTGTCACAGATTGAGCCTAAAAGCCTGGAAGAAGCACTGCAAGACAGCAATTGGATAACAGCAATGCAGGAAGAGCTGAACCAGTTTGAATACAATGAAGTGTGGACTTTGGTTCCAAGAAAGCATGAGATGAATATCATAGGAACCAAGTGGGTGTACAGGAACAAGATGGATGAACATGGAGCTATCACTAGAAATAAAGCAAGATTGGTTGCTAAAGGGTATAACCAAGAAGAAGGTATTGATTTTGGTGAAACCTATGCACCAGTAGCACGTCTTGAAGCTGTCAGACTTCTTCTAGCATTTTCCAGCATACAAGGTTTCAAGCTGTTTCAAATGGATGTCAAGAGTGCATTTCTAAATGGCTACATAAATGAAGAGGTGTTTGTATCTCAGCCTCCAGGGTTTGAAGATCACAAAAATCCAGAACATGTGTACATGCTTAAGAAGGCCTTATATGGATTAAAGCAAGCACCTAGGCAATGGTATGAAAGGCTAAGTGAATTTCTGCTTTCTCAAGGTTATAGCCGTGGCAATTCAGATAAAACTCTCTTTCTAAAGAAGAAAAGTGAAGATATCATACTTGTGCAAGTCTATGTAGATGATATTATCTTTGGATCCACAAATGAAGAGATGTGTGAAGACTTTGTGAAAACCATGAAAAGTGAGTTTGAGATGTCAATGTTAGGAGAAATGAATTTCTTCCTTGGACTACAAGTTAAGCAACTCAAGGATGGAATTTTCATAAGTCAAGAAAAATACTACAAGGAGCTGCTCAAGAAGTTTGATATGAATCAATGCAAAGCAATCAACACTCCTATTTCAACAAGTTGTCAGTTGGATCAAGATTCTGCAGGAAAATCAGTGAATCAAACGAAGTATAGGGGTTTAATTGGTTCCTTATTATATCTAACTGCCAGCAGGCCTGACATTATGTTTGTTGTATGTCTATGTGCTAGATATCAATCTGATCCAAAGGAATCACACTACAATGCAGCAAAGAGAATTCTGAAATATTTGCAAGGATCTAAGGATGTTGGATTGTGGTATCCTAACAAGGTATCTTTGAATTTGATTGGTTTTTCAGATTCTGATTTTGCAGGCTGCAAATTTGATAGGAAGAGCACAAGTGGGACTTGTCACATGCTTGGATCAAGTCTAATCTCTTGGCATTGCAAGAAGCAAGCTTGTGTTGCTCTCTCCACAGCAGAAGCAGAATACATAGCTGCTGGAAGTTGTTGTGCTCAAACCTTATGGCTAAGGCAGCAGCTAAGTGATTTTGGTATTCTGTTAAATAAAATACCTATAAATTGTGATAATACTAGTGCCATAAACCTGTCTAAGAATCCTGTCATGCACTCAAGGACTAAACACATTGAAATTAGACATCACTTTCTAAGAGAACATATAGCTAATGGAACATGTGATATACAATTCATTGGTATTGGATTTCAACTAGCTGATCTATTCACTAAACCACTTGCTAAAGACAGGTTTCACTTTCTTTTAAATGAATTGGGTATTATTAGCTTGAATTGTCCTCTGCAGTGAAAATTTCAATCTGTTGTTTTATGTTTTAACATGTTTCGTTCCCTGTTTCAGAAATCACAACTGTGACTAGGAAAGAGAAAGATTTATTTTTCTCTCTCTCACTTTATTGTTGACTGCTTTTACGGTTATTGACCAGCAGATCCATGCAAATCAATGTGTGGGTATCTTAACTAATTGGATTTTGTGTAGATGCAACAGATTTGATGTACCAAAATCAGGTTCCAAGATATTCTTACGTGAATCCACATCTGAACCTGCTGCACCATTGGAATAAAATCTGTAGCATATCTGTGGGATTTGATTTTTCTTCAAAATTCATTATTTCCAAAATCTGATTACATTGCCTTGAATTAAAATTTGTGCTTTTCAATTTTGGTTTAATAATCCTATATAAACCTAGCACAATTTAGCTCGTCCCTCACACCATCTCACTTGCACTATAAGCTGTCCAGGTGCACATTGCTTCACCACAGGTTTTGTTTCTGCTTTTGAATAATAATCTGTAATGTCTTTCTTCTAGAATTGTATGGTAATATATTGATGCAGGGAAAAACAGATTAAGCATGGCATCCTCCTCACATAGAAAGAAGAAATCCAAGGAGCAATCTCAAAGGCAATGACAAGGTTCATACATGAGACTGGCAGGAAGGAAAATTATGTACCCAAGCTGCTTGAGTTCTCATGGCTGAGAGAGGAGAATTTGATAGAAGCCAAAGACTTGCTCAAACATCAAAAGTTGAAAGGATTTCTGGAGATGAATGGAAATGTTTATCCAGATCTTGTGAAGGTGTTTTACTGCAACCTTGAACAAGATGGTAAAAATCTGGTTTCCCATGTAAAAGGAGTGAAGCTGAAGATCACTAGGGAAATCTGGAGCAGTGTGGGTGGAATCAAATATTCAGGACTGAAAGTGAGCAAAGGAAACACTGCTGGAATTCAAGGATTCAACAAATTGCAATTCTATAGAAGCTGTGTGAGGAATCCTACTGAACCAGTAGCTAGGTATCACGCAGGTAGCCTAACTCTAATTCCTAGACTCTTAGCTCATATAATTGCTTGGCAGCTTACCCCTAGAGGAAGTAATCATGTTGTACTTCATGAGGAAGATTTGATACTGCTGTATTGCATCATGAACCAGCTTAAGGTAAATTGGGTAAGTACTATGGTTGAACATATGCTGAAATCTGCAAGACTACCTGATTATCGTCTTCCCTATGCAATATTTGTGTCAAAACTAATTGATCACTTTAAAGTGGACACTACCAATGAAAGGAATGACTCTATTAAGGCTGCAAGTGTTTAGGGTTTAGGGTTTAGGGTTTCAACACTCATGAAAATGGGATTCTATAAGGATGAAGATGGCTGGGTTTTTAGAAGAAATGCTGGACAGAGGGCTGAGCAAGAAGCTGCTCCTCAAGGAAATGAAAAAGAAGAAAATGCTGATGGTGTGCAACACATGGATGAATCGCCAGTACATTCTGCTGAACATGAAGATGTTGCTGCTACGAGTCAGAATGCAATAGTTGCATATGAGGCACCTGAGTACAGAGGTGAACCTCTGTCTATGTTTGAAAGACAGGTGCTAAGCAGGCTGGACATACTCACAGATGAGCAGAAGGCACACTATGAGATGACTTACGCCAGGGTTCAACACTTGGATGACCAACTTGAAGGAGTTCAAGTGCAGCTAGCTGAGCTCTATTACAACAACAAGTGATCCTATTTCTAAGTCTTTATCTTTTATATGTTGTTGAACAATTTGGGATTAATCTGTATTGTTTTTTATTCTGCACTGGTTTTTAGTTGTTTTGTGGTTTGTAATGAACCTCAATGTTGGTTTTATTTGAACTGGTATGTATGGCTATTATTGTTCTTTGGTATTTTGTGCTCCCATTCTGTTTGATGAATCCAAAGGGGGAGAAGAATAGTCTGGTACAGGTTCTGCAGTTGATATTCACAGAGGTTGCTGATATGATTCAGATGTTAAATCTGCAGGTACATCAATTCTAAATCTGTTTGTTCTGCCTTGACACCTGTGTATTTTTTTCTGGTATATAGTTTTGTACAGGTTTGGTCATGATCTTTCTTCAAAGCTGTGCAAAGCAAAGGGAATTTGTCTCCATCAAACAGGGGGAGATTGTTGAAGCTGGAGGAAGTTTCTTCCCTACCAAGGCTTGATGTGTGTTTGATGAAGAAAATGGCTTGAGTGCTTTGAAGATTATAATAGGTTTTTAAATTCATTTGTAATTAGGCTTGTAAGTGTGTGTAATTGCCTTTTGTTGTATAACCTATCCTAGATGCCTAACCAAGTCTAGATCAAGCACATGATGTGGTTAAATGGGTTTTGAAAAGCTTTTTAAAATGTTTTTAAAAGTTTTAAATCAGTACACAAATAAATCTGTTTTATGGAGAAAGAATCTGTTTATTTCTTCTCTGTTAAAAGGCTTTTCTAAAAGTTCTGATTGAGACCACATGCAAAGCTTAGTTCGTTATTTCAGTTAAAGCTGAGCTGGCCTATTTGCCTTCATTTAATTTGTTTCACTGTGAAAGAACAGGTTTATTCTTTGGTCTGCTGAAAGGTTTTTCACAAGTTAGTTAGCGCACCAAAGGTACAACTCAGACAGTTATTTCTGTTAGCTGAGTTGGCAGTTTTCACAAAATAAATCTGTTAAGTTCAAAAATGAATCTGTTGTTTTCATAACTGCTTTTCAACTGTTTTTTTAAAAGAAGTTAGAAACTGTTTTCTATATAAAGAAAAGTCTCTCTCACATGAATTAGTGCTGAGGAATTATGCTTTTGACAGAGATCAAACAATTTCCATGTGAGAAGAAGGATTGAAAGATTTTTGAAAGGTTTTCCAAAGAGATTTTCAAGTGTGCTTGTTCTAGGAAACCTTTGATCTTGGTGAAGGTGCTGGTGCAGTTCTGCAGCAAATTGAACTACTGGTTTTGAGTTCTTGCATCTTCTTTTCAGGTGTAATCTTTCCTTTATTCTGTTTTGTAAAGGTGTAAGTGTTAGTCACTCCTTGATAGGGTTTCTTGGAGTGCAAGGTGTGCTGAAATAGGGTTTTTCAGCATTGTGTGTGTTGTTCTTGTAGTGTTCAATGTGTTTGTAAGTGATTGGTACTGTTTTTAGTGAATTCCACCTTGGGGTAAGGTGAGACTGGATGTAGCTCTGTATGAGTGAACCAGTATAAAAACTTGTGTGCCTTGTCTTCTCATCCCTGCACTCATTTCTGGTTTTGCTTAATTCTGTCAAGAACTAAATCTGTTCTTTTGAAATTGAATCTGTTAATTCTGGGTTTAAGTGAAAACTGTTCTTCCTGATTTGTTAAAGTTCTCTGATCATAAACAAGGTTGCTGCATATAATGGTTTAAGTGAATTGTGAACAAACTGTCCATTCATTAAAACCTGAGAAAGGATCATTTTTCTTAAAATCTTGTGTTGAGCAATTTTGTTTGATTTCTAAGCATAGTTGTATCCTTCATCCTCACAATATTAAGCTGATCTGGTTCTGTTATAATTCTCTGTTGATCACAATTTTACATTGAACAAAATTCAAATTGTGTCAAGACTGCTCTGAAGGATCAATCTGTTTCATGTAAAAACAATCTGTTCTTTTTGCCTCTGGAATACTGAAAAATTGTGTGTTCTTGCGAAAATTTTATAAGCTCAATTCACCCCTCCCCTCTTGAACTTGGACACTAATAGACCCAACAGAAACAATTGCTGAGGTGCAGAAAAGATTCACGCACATCATCAATCATCTCATGAGCCTTGACAAGACCTTTGAAAAGGAAGAGCTAAACATCAAGATCTTGAAATGTCTTGATAGAGCATGGCAACCCAAGGTAACTGCTATTTCCGAATCTAAAGATCTAACATCCTTGAGTATGGCTTCTTTGTTTGGCAAGCTTAGGGAACATGAGTTAGAGATGAATCGACTCAATGTTCAAGAAAGTGAAGACAAACACGTAAGGAGCATAGCCTTAAAAGCTTCCAAGCACAAAGGCAAACAAAAATCCAGTGATGATAGTGATGAGGAAAAGCTTAGCTTGCTGTCAAGAAAGTTTAGCAAATTCTTGAAGAGGAACCGCAACAAGGACAACAACAAAGATAGGTATGGAAACAAGAAATCTAATGATTTTAATTCAAATAACTATACGTGTTTTGGTTGTGGTGAGCAAGGTCACATAAAGGCAGATTTCCCAAACAAAAGCAAGGAGAAGAAGTCTAGCAACAAAGAAAAGAAGAACAAGACAAAGAGAGCCTACATAGCTTGGGATGAAAATGAGGTATCATCATGAAGTGAAGATGAGAAAGCAAACATCTGCTTGATTGCTGAAGAAGATGATGAATCATGTAGCTCAAGTGAGGTAAGTTCATGTGCTTCTTTAAATGAACAAAATTATAGTGAATTGCTTGAAGCTTTTCAAGAAACTCACGATGAAGCTAATCGATTGGTACTTTCAAACAACCGATTGAAAGAACTTAACAGCTGGCTGGAAAAGAGGGTGAAATCACTTGAAGATGAGATTGAAAAATCAAAAAATGATTTCAAAAACCTGGAAAATCATTTCAAAAATGCTTATTGCAAGTGTGACACTCTCATTTGCGAAAATTGTGAAAACCTTGAGAAAAAGGTGCATTATCTTGTTGACACTGTGGACAAGCTTTCAAAAGGGAAATCTAACTTTGAGAATGTCTTGGCATATCAAAGCTGTGTTTTTGGAAAGGCTGGTTTAGGTTTCAATCCACAGAACCAACAAGATAAGTTTTCAATTTTTTTTTTAAGAAAGCCAGTAAAACAACCGATTTTTAAATCGAAACAACCGGTTGTTACATGTTTTTATTGCATGAAGAAGGGCCATTTGGTTAGATTCTGCAAAATAAGAAAGTTTTTTGTTCCTAGAGGCTACATGAAATGTATTCCTAAAGGATGTGAGGTTCCAAATGAGAAAAAGAAACCAATTTGATCCACATTTGTGAAGGGACCAAATCTTGTTGCTTGAACTCATGATTGTGCAGGAAATCTAAAGAAGTGTGAAGGACTGAGTCATCTGATCAAGTTTTTGGAAGGAAAAGACCAACATCAAAGCTGAATCAATGTTATGTATCTCTCCAAAAGCCCTGAACAGTCAAATTAAGGCTTCTTGATCTCAAAGCACATGGCTCATTGAAAGAACAACTCAAAGGATAAGACATTCCTTATCTCTGTTATTAATTTCTGTTTTTAAGTTCTTTTACATGTTTGTATAACCTCTTTAAAGTGTGCAATTTCATCTGCTTTGGTTTATTTCTGCTCATGCTTAAAAATTCAAAATGAGTTTACTGCTGCAGAAAAACAATCGATTGTTTTGAGTCTGACAGCAATGTGAATAAATCAATTTAATTTCCATTTTGACTTTCTATTCGTTGCAGATAAAATTAAAGAGAGAATCTTTGGTCAATGAACCTGTGTTGAAAGCTGAACACGCTCAGAAAGAAGTTACAACAGTCATAAAGGAATATATTCTAAAATCTTGGAAATTTCAGAGCCTTAATGACTAGTCAAAGATCACATGTGAAGACCATGTGATTTTCTGCTTATTCTGACTTTTTCTGTGCAGGGCAGGGACAAGTCCTCTCTCTCTGAAAATCTGGTACCCAATCATGTCATTAAATACTTTATGACTCTGTTTGTGCTATAAAATTTGTTGCAACTGATCTTCCACAAGAACAACCAATTGCAACATCTCTTGCAAAATCTGTGAGTGAGCTTTTCTCTGCTTTTCATCTCTGCCATCATGGACTCAACTCCTCCCACCTCAAGAAGAGTCAAATCCAGAGCAGTAAGGTCTGGAGGAAGGCTTGAAGGATGGTTTTCTAGTGATAGTGATCTTATTGAGAGATATAGGTTTGAGACTAGCACCAAAGTGATAAACAACCCTAAAGTTGTTTGCTTTGATTGGCTGAAAAGTCAAAAGCTGGACAATGTCAGAAGGCTCCTCAAAGATCAGTCCCTTAGAAAGTTCTTGGAGATGAAAGGGAATATCTATCCAGATTTGATAAGAGTTTTCTACACAGATCTCAAGTTTGAGGGAAACAACCTTGTTTCTCATGTAAAAGGTGTAGATATGGAGATTACGCATGAAGTGTGGAATGTTGTAGCTAGTCTAAAGTACTCAGGCCTCATAATTAACAAGGGGAACCTTGGAATAGTGGAGGACTTCAACAAAGTTCAATACTACAAGAGCTGCTTGAAGAACCAAAATGCACAAGTTAGGACTTGTTCGATTGGTGGCTTAAGGCTTGATGAAAGGTTGCTAGCCCTCATTGTGACTTGGATTCTAACTCCAAGAGAGAGCAATCACTCATACTTACTGAAGAGGATCTGGTGTACATCTTCTGCATTATGAAGAATATCAGAATTAATTGGATACACATAATCAAAGAGCATATGCAAAAGGCAATGAGGTTAAGTGACTATCATTATCCATATGTTGTTTTGATTTCTAAATTTCTGCTCTATTTTGAAGTGAACCTAGAGGATGAAACATCTGAGTTGGTCAAGTCAACTCAAGAGTTGAACAATGGATCTCTCAGCAAAATGGGTTTTACCAAAGTAGGTGGCAAATGGATTAGCAAAGATAGTGACTTTGGAGCCTCGTCTAGTGCTGTTGCTGATCATGAACAAGGTGAACATGCTGCAGATATGGATTTTCAACATGAAGATCTACCTGAAGCACATCAAGATGATGGACCTAGTGCTGGTGTTGGAAATCAAGAAGAAAAAATACAATCTATGTCTTCTTTTGAAGAACTCATGATGAATAGGCTTGATAGCTTTGCGGAGAATCAAAGGAATCTTCATGATCTTTGTGTCAGCAATTTCCAGAGGTTTGATAACAGGTTTGACAGCATGGATGCACGATTCATGACTCTAGATGAACAGATTGAGGCAGTACAGAACCAAATCTTTGATCTTCAATATGTTGATGATGATGAATGAAGAAAAACAATCGATTGATGTATCGAAACAACCGATTTTTTTGGTGGTTGTATCAGTTTTCTATTTTTCTGCTTTTGTTGTTTTAAATCTGATGTATTGAGAACAATTATCTTGTTTATCTCTTCGCTTTGTCTATTTGTGAAGACAAATAGGGGGAGATATATGTTGTGTTTAATTTCAGTTTTTATTTTATTTTCTGCAAAACAGTTTGGATGAGTGAAACCTTATATGTTTTTGCTCATATATTTGTTTGTTGTTTGTTCGATATTATGTTCTGAACCTCTATATTTGTTTTTGTGCTAACCAAATATCAGAAGTTCTGTGTTTCTGTGCTTTGTAGGAACTGCTTCAGATTCAATCAGGTACAACACAAGCATCAGGGATTTGTCTTCATCAAATAGGGGGAGATTGTTGAATCAAGTGGTGTTCAAGCTTTGAAGAATCCAAACCCTTTGAAGGATGTTGAAGGCTAGGTTGTGCTTGTTGTTGCTGTGTTGTCTTAGATAGGATCTGGGGTAGATTGTTTATGTAATCCACTCTTGATTGAATCCAAAGCATAGGCATTCTCAATCTTTTAAAAGAAAAGTGTTTTTCACACTAAGTGAAAAACAACCGATTGTTTTGTCGAACCAACCGATTGTTTTGTCGAAACAACCGATTGTTTTGTCGAAACAACCGATTGATTCGTGGAAACAACCGATTGTTTGTTTTGGTACCATAACAGAAAAATGGTTTGTGCTTTGACTGAGCATTAAATGTTTTTCTAACTGCTTACGCTCCAGTCTTTAATGCTTTGACCAATCCTTAAATGCAATGAATAGTTTGTTAAGATTTGATAACAAACAACATCTTTGAATATATTCAGAAAAACAGATTTGAGTTTTTAAGAAGTTTTACACAAGTGTTTTGAGTTTTTCAAAGAGTTGAGATTGCTTAGAGATTGAGATTGATCAAAGAGTGTGAGATAGAATTTCTGCTTGTATCAATTTCAGAATTGCTTCTGTAACAAGTGTAATCCTTGTATCTGTTGAACAAGAATCTTTGTGTGTTTGCTGAGAAGTGTTGTGTGTTCTTGAGGGGATCAAGATCAGCATTCTTAGTGTTGGTGTGTTGCCCAAGAGAAATGTGTGTCTTGAGGGGATCAAGGTCACTTTCTTGGTTGTGTTGTAAGTGATCTAGGTTTGATTGCTTAGTGGAATTCCTCAGTGGTTTCTGAGAAGACTGGATGTAGCTCTGGGTTTAGAGTGAACCAGTATAAACATTTGTGTGCATTCTCTCTCTCCTTAATCTTTTTAAATTCAGTTTTGATATTTGCAAACTGGTATAAACAATTGATTGTTTCTGCGAAACAACAATTGTTTTTTTGGTGCTGTTGTTTTTGTTTTGAGTTTTTGGCAAACTGAATTCTTTATCATTTGTTTCTCGAGATAATTTCATTCTTTATCACCCCCCCCCTCCTCTAGTTTAAAGCCATCCTTTATAACATATAAGACATACAAAACCAACAAATATAGGTTTCCCTTACTTGAAATAGTTGGTGTGACATCCACGAGATTGACTTTCTCTACTACTTTGGAGTTGTTAGCAACTGAACGAGAAAACAATTTCATTTGGGATCTTGAAAGATTTAGAGAGTTGGTTTTTAGGGCAGGGGTGTTCCTCAAGTAATTGTCAGTGATAGAGATCTTGTCTTAATAAATGCAATTAGCATTGCGTTTCTTGAAGCCACCAACCTTTAATTTCGGTTCCACATTTATGGTCGCTCGTCAGAATGGATTTGTTTAAAGAAATTGGATAGTGGCAGGATGAATATGCTACATTATTGGATAGTTATGAATTGATAGACCAACTAAAAAGGTCATTACTAGTGAATGGGATGTTAACGGTAAGTTATGACACATCTAGCACACTTTTTTCCAAGTTCTATGTTACAATGATGATTCTCTAACTGACATGTTGTCTTCACAGGCTAGTGTAGACAAATGGATGACTATGTCCGACATGAGATATGTTTTAGTGGGTTTATCATTGAAGCAAAATATCACGATATTTCCATTACAAAGTCTCCCACAAATGTTAGTATGCATTGACTCATATGTATAGGACATGTGCATGCTTTACATTTTGTTCGAGTATTTTCTACTATCTGTGGTCATGTTTTACAATCGTATTCTCAACTACTTATCGATTACATTATATGATGGAAACTAGTACAAGTGAAATTGTAGGATGGTTGTCACATACCAACTGTAGACATATTGTGATTTATATAGTGTATAAAGGTTGTTATAGTTTTCATATTATGTTAGTAAGATGCAAGTGTTTACTAGATGTTAGGAATTACACTCCACATATGTTAGCCTTGCAGACGATTGACTTTATTCATGCACATTATTCATTTTATTCTTGTATATAACTTTGTTGACGCAAATGATTAAATTTGGTATATGCATGTATACTCAATTCCTTTATTCATAAGCTTTTTTCTATCTTTCAAAAATACATACATCCTGAACGTTCCAGATTGTACATTCTATAAACTATTTCCAAAGCCAGAAATACATTATAGATTGTACAATTCATAATATATTAATACATTCCATATTGCACATTTAAAATCAAACAACCAATTCTCATCAAATATTTCATTTAAATTGATACAACAACCTATTCAAATAAATTGATTAACTCATTCAATTCCGAACTCATATACATTCTACAACATCTACTATATCTAAAATTTCACATTTCAACCTCAAACAAATTCCAATCTACACAAAAACAATAAATCCTGCAAGAAATTTTGAAATTGGTGACCACGTCACTCCCACATCCAGATCTTTTAGCCTAGGGTTCTATTGGAAATTTAAACTAGCTTTCCTTACGTTTACTTGAGTAGATGCTCCCTAAGAGCTCTAAACCTATCACAAGCTTCAAGAGTAGCTTAACTCGCACCATGAAGACCTGATAAAAAATCTAACTATATCACTAGGACTCTGAACTAACAAAGACTAATCCTAAAGATAAAAGAGTCACATACGTAAACTTAGATCGAGATATACCTATAAGTTTCAAAATTCGACTCAAAGAGAAGAGTAAAATTGAACTTACTTTATCAGAGATTCTGATCAGGCAGTCTTGTAGTCTTCGCTGCTAGAAGTCTACTGGTGGATTCCGATCGTCAAACTGATGAGTGAGGAAGTCAGAATCTTAGAGATAAGGGAGAGGAAAGGAAAAAGGAAACTTCAAGAGAATTGAATTCATACATTTGGGATAATGTATGGACTAATATTTTTGTGTGTATTAAGTATTGATGCCTATATGGTAACAGAGCTCTCCGAGCTACATTGATGATCTAAGTCACATATAAACTAAGATTTTTTTTTTATCAGCAATGAATGAATAAAATAAAAAGGATACTTTAGGGGTATCCCAACCCATATACAGAAACCAGAGGTGGACTTCCTATATCATCCACAAATCACAAAAGAAACCCTCCTTTATGGTTGGAGCATAACAACCTTAAAGTAAGAAGACCATACCCAAAAAATAACCAATAGCCTCAAAGCAACATTCAACTATACCAATACACCCAGAACCGAGGCCACCTACATTCACCTCCATTCACCTCGCCACGCGACGATTTACCCATCCACGTTGCAAAACGTAGGCGACCACCGACTACGCACATAAGGAGAACGCCGCTTCCTGGACCGGCGATCGTATTGACCCCTTGCATAGCTTCGCCGACCACCGACTACGCACGCATGGAGATCGCCGTTTCATCAACCGGCGATCATGTTGACCTTTGCATAACTACGGCGACCACCGACTACACACATATAGAATGCCGCTACCAATCATTTTAGCCCAAGGAGAATGCCGCTTCATCAATCGGCGATCATGTTGACCCCTCGCCTAGCTTCATATAAACTAAGATATCAAGTGGTGAGAAGTTGATGGGGGAGTTCATACACACGGTGACATATGAGATGCACGACTTGAGTTGTATTGAACTTACTCTGATCCTTTCTCTTGGATTCGCTGGTAATCTTTGGATCAGGTGTTAGTCTCTGGTAGGACTTACTTAATACGAGTCTTCCGAAAGACGTCAATTGTTATTTTGTTTGTTGAATATCCTGGATGTGTAGATCCATGTGAGATCTATGTGATTTTTTATGTTGGAATTAGAAAAGGATTGAATAATTGAGAAATTGATCCATGTAATTTGGTTTTCTCTTTTGATTTAATTTTGTATATTATAAAACTTTATATTTACTAGCTTGCCCTTGCTTTTCTTGCTATGTTGTGAACTATGATGATTGTACTATGTACACAAACAGATGATCATACAAGTGTCAGGTTCTTGAGGGCTTTAAGATGTTGTTTTGAACCTTATATTGTTAATATTTTTATTTCTATAAGTCATAATATTGTAATAGAAATATTTTGGAAAACTCTAAGTCTGTATAGAAATCGGTAGAATTTTTATTGTAATAATTAGATGTATTTTTTTTTTAGTCTTACAAAAATCATAGAAAAACTGACATTTCTAAGTCCTATAAAATATGCATCTAAACATACATAGATTTAAGACTTGTCCAATATAACTTACATAGATTTAAAATTTGTGCAACATAACAGGAGAACTCCAATACTATTGCATCCTAAAGACGGAGTTTTTACGTTTCCATTTATCCAAAAAAAAATATTTACTTTACAAAAGAAATTAATGCTCCATCCAATCATATTTTGTCAAGTCTGCTTACAGTTTATTAAAGGTTGAGGAAGAAGAGGATTGTTTGTGGGTGTACAACTTTTTCTTGAGGATTAAGGCTTTTCCTTTAGATCATGTCATTGCTTGGAGGGTGATTGAAAACAAGATTGCTACCAAGGTCAACCTGGAGAGATGAGGTGATGGAGGAGGGCCCAAGCTCACCACACGATGAAAGCCAAGCCTCCAAGACTAGACGGTCTAGCCTATGATGAGGAGCGTCTAGACTCAAAAAGGAGCGTCTAGCCCATGAAGAGGAGCGTCTAGGCCATGATGAGGAGCGGCTACATAAGGAGCGTCTAGGCCATGATGAGGATTCCTTCTAGACCGTCTAGCTTCACATACACATGGGTCAAAGCTACGGTTTTGGGAAGAGAAGACCTTTGTAATTGTTAGATAAAGGCCCATTAGGGGTGCTTAGTAATTAGAGTAGTGTAGAAAGCATATTTGTGTGAACATTCTAGAAAGACCATGGAGGGGGTGAGCATAAAAACTAGACACACCCCTCCCCATGTGCTCATTTGTGCACCCATGTGCCATGTGCACCCATGTGCTTCACATTTACATTTCATTTGGCTAGCA
Source organism: Phaseolus vulgaris (assembly GCF_000499845.2). NCBI lineage: Eukaryota > Viridiplantae > Streptophyta > Magnoliopsida > Fabales > Fabaceae > Phaseolus > Phaseolus vulgaris. The sequence continues at coordinate 11,279,389 of NC_023753.2, forward strand.
TTAGGGTTGCATTATGGTCCTCCTTAGCCTATAAAAGGAGGAGCCTACACCTTGTATTTTCAAGTTTATTGTGAGTAAAGTTATGCTGCCCATTTGTGCTCAACTTTGCTTCTCCCTAGAATCCTAGGCTCTAAACTTCAATTCCTTCATCTTTTCCCTTGGGCTGGCCGAACCACCCAATAACCACACATAGCATGCACCTACAAGATCGACACCACTCCTAGGAGGATCTTGCTCACCTTCATTCATTGCTTCCGCCCCGTTACTCTACATTGATTCAAGAAGAACTTCATGAAATGCCATCATTTGGTATCATGAGCTATGGTTTTCAAGATGAGTTGCTTTTGGTCTTTCATTTTTAGTTCTTCTTTACTTTCATGTTGTTAATCTTATTTTCCATAATTGTCTTGCTGTTTTTTACATTTTAATTTGTTTGGTGTGCTTTGTGGAAGATCCAACCGAAGCACTCTTGTTCAATTGATCTTGAACAAGTTCTTGTGCAATTTGTGATAGGATTCCATACACCTTTGAGTTGCTATCTTTCTTTTAGGCTTTTGAGTTTTTATTGCTTTCATTATTTGGTTCATATTATGCTTTTGAGTCTTTAATTTCTGAATCTTATATGTTTTGTCAAGTCATGTTCATCCATATTGTCAACAATTCATGGTAGTCATTTTATTTGGCTTAATTGTTTCTTGATTTTGGGTCTCTTTAATTGCTTGAATCTGCTGTTCTTTGATCTTTTGGTGCCTTTTTAATTTTAGTTTGAGTTCCATTTGTGTTTAGATCATACACAAATTCTATTTCACAAATTCTATTGTGTTTCAATTTTGGTATCTTGTTGTTTTTGTTTCCAGTTTTCAGATTCCCCTGTTTTCACCTTCTCTGTTTTGGCTGTTTTGATCCAGAAAAATATTTCCACTCATAGGAAAATTTTGATTCTCTGGAATATGAAAGTTTAAAGTGTTATAGAAAGGACAAAAAAAGAATTAGATCAAAAGAAGCAACAGAAAAAAAATGATAAATCTTTTAAAATCAGAGTGCAAATCTGAGGCGCTCCAGCTGGCCTAACTGAACACCAAAATTGCAAAATTTATTAAAAAAAAATGGTGCATGCGTTTTGAGTGATTCCAAAGCCAGATTTTAGATAAGATCCTGAATATCTTGCATATCAAATTTCAGAGTCAAATTTTAAAAATACAGCTCAGCATAAATTGGGGAACAAACACGTTTCTGACCCACAACATTTTCCAGTGGTGCTGTTTTTTTATTTGGTCATCTAATCTAGTGCCTTTCTTTAGGAATTCTTTTGTGTGCCAACCTTTAATTGAGTACCTTTTATTTGTTTGCTTTAATTTCTTGACTCTCTTTCTAGTTGTCATAATCTAAATCCTTTTGGTGGTATTGTTTTATTCAATTAAATTTGTTTCTTGCTTTTGTTCTTTGACCTCTAATTTGGGTGCTGGAATTTACTCTCTTTTGGTGCTTATGTGAAGGGCAACTTGATTTGGTTAAGGTTTAGTCCCTTGATAGGTGCTGGAAATTGGAGAATTAAGACCATCATTCTAAGGAGAAGACAAAGCCAAAGCCGAAACAAGCATTCTTGAAAAACACTACAAACACTTGGAGGATCAACAAGCATAGACAACAAGGAAGTGCACTAACCAAAAAGAGGATCAACAAAGGGAGTTTTCTTAATTCCTTTGCAACTTGGTTTATTGTTAATTACCCTTTTAATTACGTTTTAGACGGTGAGTGTCTTCAAGGGCTCCAAGTGTCCAAGAAGCCTCACCTAGGGCCGAATAGTATAGCATTCTTGTTTAGTAATTGTTAATTGTTGGTGATTGTCTTTCTTTTGCTTAGTAGTAACGCTTTGCATGCTTATCTTGTGTTAAACCGACTAGCTTTGTTAAAATTAGTTAGCATACATTGTTTTCTTGCTTTGAAAAACAAGTTTTGTTTTCTCAACTTACTTGTGTTCTAAGTGCTTTACTAAGAGAAAGTTTTGTGTAAAGACATTGGGGGATAGTTTTTGGCAAGGAAAAGGCTTGGTACTTAAGTAGTCCTTTGTGACTCACCTCCCTTACCTGGAAAACTACCTTCTTTAACTTTCCTAAACTTTCTCAAGGTCAAACACCTATATACACAAAGTTTTAGCCATGTCTTCTTCTCCTCACTCTCCAAAGTCTATTGAAAGTGAAGTAAAATCTTTGAAAACTCTTTTGAAAGAAGTTTCACAAGCGGTGCAATTAATTTCTTTTAGACAATTGGAGAATGAGAACAAAATCAATGAGATGGCTAAAGCTCAAGAAGAGAAATCACAAAAATCCCAAAAATCGAAAAAAACTCATGCATCCCATTCTAAAAGTAATGAGTCTCTAGGGGAGGGAAGCCTTAGAATTAATGACTATTACCAACCACCCCCTAGAAGAACTAGACAAAGGGAGCAAGAGAGCCCAAGGGAAGTAAGGGTAGACCTACCCCATTTCTATGGTAAGGAAGATGTAGAAGCCTACCTAGATTGGGAAATGAAAGTAGAGCAACTCTTTGCTTGCCATAGGGTGAGTGAAGAGAGGAAGGTACCCTTAGCAACCCTTAGTTTCCAAAGCAATGCCATGTATTGGTGGACCTCTCTAGAGAGAGACCGACGTCTTCATAGGGAACCTCCCATAGAATATTGGAATGACCTTAGGGGAGCCCTAAGACGTCGCCACATACCTTCCTACTACCATAGGGAGTTGATGGACAAGCTCCAAAGACTCCAACAAAAGAACTTAAGTGTGGAAGAGTATAGGCAGAAAATGGAGCTCTACATGATGAGAGCATCCATTAGAGAGGAAGAAACCACCACCATATCTAGGTTTCTAAGTGGGCTCAACCTTGAGATAAGGGATAGAGTAGAACTATTACCCTACCAAGACTTGAATGATTTGGTTCAACTTTGCATTAAAGTTGAACAACAAAATTTGCGCAAAACTTCAAGTCAAAGGGTGGGTTCTTACTCCAACTCTTATCCCAAGAAAGACTTTAAAAGGGAGGGTAGTACACCTAGAGACGAATCCAAAGAAACTACCAAACCCTTAGTAAAAGATGCCTCCACCCCATACATCCGTGCTAGGGACACCAAGTGTTTTAAATGTTTTGGAAGAGGGCATGTGCAAGCGCAATGTCCAAACCAAAGGGTTTTGTTTTTAAAGGGAAAAGATGAGTACACAAGTGGTGAGGATGAACCTAGTACACAAGGAAAGGGGGAAGGAGAGAGGATAAATGCTTTGGAGGGGGACTTATTGATGATTCAAAGAATCCTCCACAATCAACCTAGTGCATCCATTGAGACACAACGAGAGAACATTTTTCATACTAGATGCAATATTTTAGAAAATATATGCTCTCTTATTGTGGATGGTGGATCATGCTGCAATTGTTGTAGCACTAGATTGATTGAAAAACTAAAACTACAAGTAGTTCCTCATTCAAAACCGTACAATTTACAATGGATCAATGAGGATGGAGAACTACGTGTAGACAAACAAGTGGAAATCGAGTTTTCTATAGGTAACTACAAAGACAATGTTTTATGTGATGTAGTGCCTATGGAAGCTTGCCACATTTTATTAGGTAGGCCATGGCAATTTGATAAGAAAACCTCGCATAATGGTCTAACTAACGAGATCTCTTTCATTCACAAGCATAAAAAGTTTGTACTTAGTCCTTTACCACATTCCCAAGTGGTAAAAGACCAAATACAAATGAAACACAAAAGGGATGAAGAAAAAATAGAAAAAGAAAAAAATTTTGGGAAACAAAAGGCGTGGGAGAATAGTGTTCCTTCCCACAAGGTCATTCAACAAGTCAATCACAATGAAACTACCTTTACAAACATGCTTCTTGTTGAACAACCTAGCCTTTCCTATTGTAAAGGAACACTTGCAAGCATGAGCACAAAAGAAGAGTCTTTAAAAGAAGCTTGCATAGATCAAGGCTATTTCTCAAATGTGCTAAGATATCCCCAAAAGAAAGACAAGTTATCTATAAGCACCTACCAATTTTTGTATGAAGTAGTGCCTAGAACAACTTGCCATGTCTTATTGAGACAACCATTGCAAAATATACAAATTTTCATAAACAATGGTTGTACCAACGAGACTCTCTTTGCACATAAGAGAAAAAGTCTACAAGAAGGAGAACTCATGGGACAAATGAGAGTTGATAAAACTCTAGAGTTTTTAAGAGGAAAACTTTTGTCACCCATGAGAAAAGACGTTCAAAGACATTACTTTAGGTATAACTCTTGTTTTCAAACTACACCTAAAGCAACATCCCAAGAACTCTATACTCCTTCACCTTTTGTAAAAGATCCTTGGGAAGACACACATTTCAAATTAGAGCTTCCTAGGACGACAAAAGGTCTTGATTCTTTCTTCATGGAAGTGGATAAACTCTTCTTAAGAAAAGTGACAAGCCTCCATGATTTATTTTCAAAAATAAGGGATAGAGCTCCAAAATTTGAAAACATAGCTCTCCCTTCTATGCTTCACGAAATCATGAGGGACACCCACAATTCTTGGGATAAGAATCCTTTTCCTTTTATGCATGCATACAATGGAGTAGTCCACAAGCTTACTCATATCTCTCCATTTGAAGTTGTATGTGAACATAGTCCTCTTGCCTTTTTAAAGTTGTCACCATTTCCTAAAGGGATTATGCCTAAGGAAAAAGTAACTACTTTTGGAAATTTTAGAAAACATAAGAGGATTAGAAGGCACCTACAACCATCAAAAGGGAAGCATTGTGAGAAGTTGACCAAAACAAGATAAAAACAAAGATGGCAACTTCACACAATTAATTGTTCTCCAAATACTCACTCTAACTCCTTTGCTTTGTTTCAAGATTCTCATAGGTTGATATTTGATCCGGGAGGACACACCTTGACGAAGCAAGAGGTTGCTATCCGAGATCAAGTTAGCAAATCTGAGGATAGATCTTTTCCCGAAGGAGGAGATGATGGACACCATCCAGCCACAACAATCCCCCTCAAAAGCAAAAGCTTTGGATTTGAGGACAAATCCTTTTCAAGAGGGAGGGGATGATGGAGGAGGGCCCAAGCTCACCACACGATGAAAGCCAAGCCTCCAAGACTAGACGGTCTAGCCTATGATGAGGAGCGTCTAGCCCATGAAGAGGAGCGTCTAAGCCATGATGAGGAGCGGCTACATAAGGAGCATCTAGGCCATGATGAGGATTCCTTCTAGACCGTCTAGCTTCACATACACATGGGTCAAAGCTACGGTTTTGGGAAGAGAAGACCTTTGTAATTGTTAGATAAAGGCCCATTAGGGGTGCTTAGTAATTAGAGTAGTGTAGAAAGCATATTTGTGTGAACATTCTAGAAAGACCATGGAGGGGGTGAGCATAAAAACTAAACACACCCCTCCCCATGTGCTCATTTGTGCACCCATGTGCCATGTGCACCCATGTGCTTCACATTTACATTTCATTTGGCTAGCATTAGGGTTGCATTATGGTCCTCCTTAGCCTATAAAAGGAGGAGCCTACACCTTGTATTTTCAAGTTTATTGTGAGTAAAGTTATGCTGCCCATTTGTGCTCAACTTTGCTTCTCCCTAGAATCCTAGGCTCTAAACTTCAATTCCTTCATCTTTTCCCTTGGGCTGGCCGAACCACCCAATAACCACACATAGCATGCACCTACAAGATCGACACCACTCCTAGGAGGATCTTGCTCACCTTCATTCATTGCTTCCGCCCCGTTACTCTACATTGATTCAAGAAGAACTTCATGAAATGCCATCATGAGGGGTTCAGGTTGAGAGCAATCTTTATTGTTCGAGTAGGCTGTCAGTGGAGTCGACAAGTCATTTGTTCTTCGGCTGCAGAGTCGCTTGGCTATCTTGGAATCTTTGTTATGTATGGTTAGGAGTGAGTTTGGTAAATCTTCTCTCTCCTGGGTCACATTTTGAGCAGTTTAAAATTCTTGGTGCGACCACTTCAGTTAATCTTATTTTGGGTAATGTTTGGATTGTATTGGTAAGCGAGATTTGGAGACATAAGAATAATTGTTTATTCAACGGAGGAGTGGTAGACTATTCTGAAGTCTTCTCCTTGGCACAATTTAAGGTTTGGTCTTGTATCTCATCAAAGGTACCTTCAACAAGTTTCTCGTTCTCTGATTGGTGCTTAGAACCCCTGGTATGTATGTACTCAATTAATAGTTGTTGATTAGGTGGCACGGTTGATCTTTGAATTTTAAGTCGTTTTTTAGTTAGTTGTGACATGGTAGACAGTGAGGATTTTCTTAAGGTGTATGTCTTTTTTGTTTTGTAAGAGGATTGAACCACACCTAAAGTTGATCACATTTATTATATATTTTCTTGCTGATAAAAAAACAATTATGACAAAGGAAATTACTAGAGAATTCTTTGGTTTTCTCTTAAAATTAGAAAATTAATACTTTATCAATTAAACAATATTTTCACATTTATATTATAATAATATGAATAAATTATTAATGGGTTAAATATTTTAAAATAGAGTAGGTGAGTTTTATTATTATGTTTTGTTCTTTTATTAGTAAATAAATAAATATTTAAATATTTTGAGAAATGCTCCAACCTGTATATAAAATATTAGAAAATCTAGATGAATGTTTTTCGAAAAAATTTTAACCCCCCTAAACAAACCCTTGTAACGTCCCTAATTTTACCCATATATAATAAAATAAAAGTAAAATAAGCAATATCTAATTAACATATGAATATATACAACTATATTGTAATTGTATCTCAAAAAGATATCTCTCTTCATAGGGAATTAATATATTCACAAAAGTATTAGAAACAAAACATTCAAAAGAAAAACATCTCATCATTTGGTCGCTTACTGGGGAGCTTTATCACCTGCAATCTGATTTGCTCCGGTGTAAAATAACACGATCTTCAAAGATTAAAGAAAACAAACCATAAAACAAAGCAGAGGGTAAGCTAACTATTTTTAAAAACTTCTAATATATATATATATATATATATATATATATATGCGGTTCTTGCAAGTAGTCTTTCAAGAAGCCGCTCTTCACCAGTTTGTCCAACTAGTACCCCAACGACAAACAGTTGCGCAGACCATGGCCAAAGGCTTGGTGGAATTCACACCAAGTGCTCTTGCTGGGCCCCAACCTTTTGTCAGTCTTCGGGGTATCTTCAATCTTTCCGCTATGTTAGGAATAACGATTAGATTCTTCAACTCTACTCGAAAATTGTGTCTGGGGGTCCGTCCTCCCTTGCTCGTGCCCTAGTTCGGGGCTTTCTCGCCTCATACGGCTATTGTTTCCCCTGGGCCTTCTTCTCTATCGTTGTCTCATGTACCCTCATGGGCTGAGATCGACCATTTGCTCGAGGTCGGACAAGACGGACGCTCCCACTTTTCTCCGTGACCTCGCCCTCTGTGACGATGTGGGCCACGGCTCGACGCCTGATTTCACATAATGTCTTGGGACAACATCTGATCAATGAATCGATGAAGGGTCCTGGCATCATCCCCTTCCTGAAAGCGTGCACTGTCTGATTTAACATTTTCATACCACATCCTACTCTACTAGTAACAAGGAATACCTTGTTTTTATCCTTAGTAAATAACATGCGTACATCACCCGTGTAGGAGAGACTACATACTTTCGCATACAGGTCTTCCTGCAAGGGGATGGTTAAATCAATTCAGTTGTCCAACTCTCAAAGTAAATAATTTAATAAGAAAAAAGTATACCTCTGTAAATTCCGATGGAAGCAAGAGAAGAGCAGCTGACACTGCAGCTCTCAAGTTAACAGAATTGGTGTTGTTAACATCTAAATTGTCAACAACAATATGAACCTAAATGAAACATGTCCAAAAATATAGGACCAAATTAGGCCTCAATCATGGAACCAAGTTATCAAGTAAATTGAGGACAGGCAAACTATGAGATAGATATGAGACACTAGCACTAGAGCATTGTTACATGAATTTTTGTATATTTCGTTATCTCGTATTGAATGCATACAAGTATACAAAATATGACTTTTCTTGATATGGAATACAAGGCAGTGACTTAGTCGATTTGGTATTTAAAATCCATATTCACCTAGAATTTTATCACCACGTATAAACTTCCAATAATTGCATAGTCTCGTGCTCACTTTAGAAAACTAGTCAGGGCCAGTAATTTCTTTTATTTTCTATCTGAATGATCCTGATATTCTAAGAACTAGGGTTTATTTTTCTTCAACCTTTTCTTCCTTTTTACCACAACCATATTCCTCTCCCTCCCATTCTTCGCAATGACAATGCCACTTTTTTTCCCCTCTCTGTCACTAGAGTTCTGTATTTTATATCTAACTACACTCATGACAGTAATCTGCAATAATATGTAAATGATAAAGCTTAGAATTAGAAGTACTTGTTATACTACTTTAAATCTCTCTAATTAAACATGAGAAAATATAAATTAGCATAAATGCCATATATAAAATATCTACACTCTCATACTTAGAGAATGTTTCATATAAGAAAATTAAGAATTTTGTAAACAAATAAGCTTAGAACACAAGGAATATCAAGAATCAACGATTCTCGACATGAAGAGGATAAAAAGCATAGAACATACTGGTTTCTGTAACCGACCACATAAGTAGAATTTCTCCCAATAGTGAACATCTTGAAGTAAGTCATGCATTCTAAGAATCTCATACTTGAACAACTGCATAAACTTGCTTGTAGAGACAAGGAATTCGTGAAAAAAGGTAATCTTTGTTTAACAAAAAAGCCAAAAAAATGTGTTGATAGAAAACTATAAATATCCCAGTATTCTAAAATAATTTCTCTAGAAGGTGAGTTTGCAGGAACTAAACTAAAGGTCTTAATCACAAACTACAGCACTGAGTCATGATGAGAGGCTATCGATACCTTTCCATTCCAACTAACAAAGGGGTTGAAATGTACTCCCACACCAATTTTATCAGCAACTCCCATAATCTAATATGTCAAATCAAGATAAACCATGAGATAAGACCGCCCATCAAATGAAACACAAGTCAGATACGAGAGGCCAAAAACAAAAGGAAAATGAAACTAAATTTGAGTAAGTACCAGCCTCTCCCCACCAAGGTGCACCATCTAGGACGCCTAGTGATGCTTGTTCAATTTCAGATTCTTGATTCATGCCATTGCATGACCAATAAAAGAAAAAACAAATTATATCAGTGGAGCAATCAAACAATATTAAGCAATTCATAACACATTATCAGTCATCATCACATATCAGTACCTCAGAATGCCACTGCTTGGGGTCAACCACACCAAGAATATAATCTGTCATGGTAGTCTAGAAACCCAAAAGCAGAGAACAGAGAACAAATATTGAAACAACAATTAAATAGAGAGTGAAAAAGGACCCTTAACAAAGAAAAGGATCAACAAGCAAATAAAAACTATGGGTTTAACAAAAGACGATCCATTAACTTACGAAAAAACTTTAAATATTATATATATGTGAGTGTGAGTAACCTTTGAGAAGTAAGTTTTGTTTTAAAGTTTTACAAAATTACAAAATAACTAAAATCTTCTTATAACTATTTTAATATATAGATAAAATTAAAAAAAATAGATAATAAAAAACTGTTATTTAGAAGAATCCTTTATATTTAGATATAGATGATAAATGTTAAAGAAAAAAAAAAGTAAAAAAGAGATGGGGAGTGAGTGTGGCACAGAGATAAAAGAGGGAAGAGAAGAGATTTGTAGGGAAAAAAAGGGTTGTAGAAGCCATGTCGGTAGCGAGGCGAGAAACTTGCGATGCAAGAGTGATTGCTCACGTAGACATGGATTATGGACGTTCAAGGTTCCTTTCTTCTCTCTCATTTCTGAACTCAATGTCCTTCTTCTTCTCTGCAAATAATTCCCAATTTGTGTCATTATATGATGATTGTGTTGTTGTTGTTTGATTGGTGTAGTGGAACAGAGAACACAACCAAATTTAAGGGGCTTGCCCACTACAGTCATACAGTACAACTCCTACAAAGGTGGGGCTCTCATTGCTGTCAGCTATGAGGCTCGCAGATGTGGCGTCAAACGGTAATTTTGAACCAAACCCTTGATTTTAGAAGAAATGCCAATTTAATTTTGATATTGTATTTTATTTCATCTAAGTGCTTAAACTCAATGAGTTAACATGATCACTTATGTCATTTGTATGTGACTTTGGACTAGTCACGGATAACAAATACGGGAACTTTTGTTTAAATTTTTTTGCTAATTCTAGAGATTAAAGTGACAATAAATCGCAATTTCATATACTAAATTGACTATTTACTTTCTATTTTATTCTATTATCTGGGTTCGCGTTCACCTTCTCTCTGCTTTTTTTAGTTCAATGCGAGGAGGCATGCCCGCAAATTGAACCGGTCCAAGTTCCGATAGCACGTGGTAAGGCTGATCTCAACTCTTATAGGAATGCGGGTTCAGAGGTGCGTGTCACTGGCATTTCAAAATGATTGTTTACCTTTGGAGTCATTCATTCCCTTGTGTTGAATTGTGCCCGATTTCAAAATTTTCAGGTTGTGAGAGGGCTTCGATTGATGAGGTATATCTTGATCTAACTCATGTTGCTGAAACCATGCTGATGGAAACATCTCCAGAAAGCATGCAAGACTTTGAAGAGGAAATTGAGGTCAGAGGCCTTGCCTTTTCTGAGATTGCTTTATTGATGTTAATATAAAGATACAAAATACAGTTTTTCTTTTTTTGTTTATTTTGTATGTTTGTCTGTCTTAAAAGAAAATGTTTTATTTAGTAGGCAAGCCTTTCAATATTAAATCAAAATTCTGTAAACGCAGTCAATCAATGCACTGAAAAAGGGTGTTTTCTGGTTCAGAAGTAAAACAGGAGTTGAATCTTAATTTTAATGTGTGCTGTATGTGGGCATTATCATAAAATATCTATTGAATAAAAAATTGATTTGTAAAATGAATGTTTCAAAATTTCTATGCCATTAAGTTATAAACATTGTTTAATATTAACTTTCATAGCTATATTAAAAGAATTGAATGTCATCACTTTTGATATAAATATTATACAATTATAAGAAATAATAAAATTAACTGCAGTACAACTTGAAACTTCAGTTGGAATTTACATTTACCTGTCAAACTTGCTTGTTCAGTCCTGTCCATTTATCAGGACCATTGATTTTGGAAATTTTAATGCAGTCAATTAGCTTACCTCATCTTTAATTTTTTTTTTTAAATCAGTTAATGGCAGCACAGGCATGAAAATATATGGCAGTACTGAAACTGGTTTCTTATTCAGGATGGAAGTGATGTCAAAGAAGAGGTTAGGAAGTGGCTTTGTAGAAGTGATGCTAGTTACCAAGATAATCTATTAGCTTGTGGGGCTGTCATTGTTAGTGACCTCAGGATGCAGGTGCTGAAAGACACAGAATTCACATGCTCTGCCGGTATTGCTCATAATAAGGTAAAGGCAGTCTTGATATGCTTATATATCCATATATTATCTGTCATAAGTTCTGACATCTTTCTTCCTAAGGATCCTTGATATTTTTTTATGGCGAATAACTAGTGTCTGATGCTTTTCTCAGATGCTGGCTAAACTTGCAAGTGTTATGAACAAACCTGCATAACACTCATCGGTTGAAGGGTTACTTGCATCTTTGCCAATAAAGAAAATGTAATGTGTCATTATATGTTATCTATGTTATCATGTATTTCACTCATAATTAAATCTTATCCAATTTTGTCTTGAATATACATTTTTCAAGTTTCAGCTTTTCATGTAACTCTTCTAACTGTTTTGAAATTTCTTTGATCATGATGATCTTTGATATCATAATTCATAAAGCATGTTGTTGAAGAAAACTTACTTGCAGGAAACACCTCGGAGGAAAGTTGGGGAGTTCTTTACAGTGTGATCTTAGTGTCAACACCGTTGGTGATCTGCTTCAGTGTTCAGAGGAGAAGTTACAACAGTGGTATGGGATCAATACTGGGTGAGTTTCTGTCTTTTAACATGGGTGAGTTATATAAATGCACACACACACTCACACACACACACACAAACACACACACACACACACACACACATATATATATATATATATATATATAATATTATATTATATCTGCTTCCAGAATATCATTTGGCTGTCTGCCAATTTAAATTTTGGGATCTCATTTAAATAGCAATTTTGTGTCATCCTCTAATGGCTTGCATTTCTGATCAGTATCTTAGTTGCTCATTACTGTCTGTTTGATTGTCTCCATTGCAATCTGTTGGTATTCTATTCCTGATTCTAGCTTTTACAGCATTACAGTACTTGGTTGTGGAATATTGCAAGAGGAATCAGTGGAGAAGAAGTTGAGGGGCGACTCCTTCCCAAGAGCCATGGTTCTGGCAAGACATTTCCTGGGCCTCAGGCTTTGAAGACAATTGATTCCGTAAGAGTCCTCATATGAGCATTACTCCTAGCAGTAGCACTTTATTTTGGGTGATTCTGCACTCAGCAACATTTTATTATTTATGCACGATGAAAACTGCTTGTGCTTTATTTTTTAATGCTTCCTTGGATCAGATATTTTTATTGCTCACATAAATAGTGTATTTTATAGTTTCTGTTGGCTGGCATTTGCAGGATTATGATTTATTATTTTGTGTAGTTTTACAAGCTTGTACATCTCTCTTTGTGATTCATTTTTTATTTTGGGATCTCATTTAAATAGCAATTTTGTGTCATCCTCTAATGGCTTGCATTTCTGATCAGTATCTTAGTTGCTCATTACTGTCTGTTTGATTGTCTCCATTGCAATCTGTTGGTATTCTATTCCTGATTCTAGCTTTTACAGCATTACAGTACTTGGTTGTGGAATATTGCAAGAGGAATCAGTGGGGAAGAAGTTGAGGGGCGACTCCTTCCCAAGAGCCATGGTTCTGGCAAGACATTTCCTGGGCCTCAGGCTTTGAAGACAATTGATTCCGTAAGAGTCCTCATATGAGCATTACACCTAGCAGTAGCACTTTATTTTGGGTGATGCTGCACTCAGCAACATTTTATTATTTATGCACGATGAAAACTGCTTGTGCTTTATTTTTTAATGCTTCCTTGGATCAGATATTTTTATTGCTCACATAAATATTGTGTATTTTATAGTTTCTGTTGGCTGGCATTTGCAGGATTATGATTTATTATTTTGTGTAGTTTTACAAGCTTGTACATCTCTCTTTGTGATTCATTTTTTATTTTCAGGTTCAACATTGGCTTAATCAACTGTGTGAAGAGCTCAATGAACGCCTTTACTCTGATCTGGATCAAAACAAACGGATTGCACAGACACTGACGCTACATGGTAGAGCATATAAGGTGGGTATTCTGTGACTGATCTTTACATAATTCTCTTTTATTTGGATATTCATTTTTTAGATTTTCTCATCTCTGATTGCCAACTTTTCTTTTATCCTCTTCAGTGGTTTTATTTTATGTATATTTTGTTTGAGCTTTTATCTTGCAGACAGGGGATTCAGATTCACTTAGAAAGTTCCCTTCTAAATCTTGTCCTTTAAGATATGGGACTAGAAAGATTCAAGAGGATGCCCTAATTCTGTTTCAAGCCAGGTTACGTGATTTTTTGGACTCCTACCTACAGCTTTAAGGTTTCCGGAAATGAAAATAGCATCTGGGGAGTGACATCACTTTCTGTTTCTGCGAGTAAAATTGTGTCCATACCATCTGTAAGTTAGAACTGTTTGATTTTCTGAACTTTCCTGATATAGGATCACCTTAAAGCATTGAGGAGCATAACCAGCATTTGAAAAGAAATAACCTGAATTGCTATTAAGTATACTATTACTACTAGTATTTAGTATTTCTGAGGGATATGTGTTCAGTGTTTGGTTTATACTGCTTAACATGAGCCTTGCAGTTTTACTTTCCTATTTTAGGTTGGTCCTTAGAAAGTGGTACCTTTTAGGATCATATAATGTTATTTAAAATTTACATATTAAATGACATTTGTGTCTAGGGAACACATTCAATTGCTAAATACTTTGGTGGGCAATTTCCATCCAGTTCTACATCAAATCCATCAATAGATATTGTCATTCATGAAGCTGTACCATCATCACCTTCAGGTTTTAACATCATCTCATTGGTTGCTTAATTATCAAAGAACTCATTCTCTTGCATTCACATTTAATTTGATGAAGGCTACGTGCTTAAGCAGGTAGTGAAAGTTGTACGGGAATGGTTCCCTATGATTTACAGCTTCACTGTCCTGATTATGCAGAAATGAAGCATTCGAATGCTTGTTTGGATCCACAGGTGTATCAAAGCAAGTATATATCATGCTCAGATTTCATGTTAAGAAGATGTATAATATTATAACCCATATAGAACAATTTCTTTTAATATTATTCTCAGATGAGACATCTACCCGATTATTTTTAAGTGGAAAAACTGCCAGGTGGGATAGATTTTGAAGGGTTTCTAATGGCTAATATGAGGATCTGGTAGAAATATTTTATACCAGTTAGCAAATAGACATGTCATGCTTTTATAAATAAACATAATATATTAAAGTATCTGAAAACTCAAATTTCTCATGAATCATCATATATGTTTTGCTTATTGGTGATCTATCAGACTTCAATATTTTTTACTGGGTTTTCTTCATGGGTGACTTGAAGCAAAATGTATGACTTTTCAGAGAAATGAGAATTAAGCTTTTACTACTAGATCCATTAAGAATGAGGTACATTTATTAGGTAGGGTCTCTCAGCTATAAAGTTCAGAGCCAAGAACTGAAAAACAAACTTGCTTGTAGGCAAGATTATTAAATTCAACTAGAAGAGTTTGATCGATATTCTTTCTGACTGTTAATATTCAATGTGCGTGTGCATCAGAGTTCAAACCTATGGTTTTTATTCACTAATACAAATGCTTCATGTTCAGTAATGATTCATGGGGATTTATCCTTTTCCTTTGCAGGATCCATTGAATCATTTAACCACTAAAGTGGAAGGCTTGACTGAAGAATCCTCCTTCATGTCACCCTCAGGTACTGTGAAATACTGGTTTTAGCTCTTCATTCTCTCTTCTATTGGTTCCTTTTGAGATTTGATCATTTTTTATTTCAGGAAGTGAAGACAGAGTGACACACGGTGAGCCACATAGAGTTTTACCTGAAAAAGATCTTAGTCATGTTTCAAATATCTCTAGTTTGAAAGCAGTTGGGAAGAAAAAGAGAGCAGGAAAGATGCTTCATGTATGCTTTCTGACACTATTTAGCTACTCATTGCATAATTTTACTTATCTTAAATGCAATCATGAACATAAAAAACCTTCAAATCAGTTATAATGTTATGCAAGGATCTAGGATGCCGAATAATGTTTTTGACCGAGAGTAACCTAGTTTTGATCATAACCTAGTTCTGTAAACTGGATGAGATTGGTTAAGCTGGTAATTATGCCAGAAGACAATTGCAGCATAATTCTGATCCAATTGCAGTATATAAATTTATTTATTTCAACAACTGGTAAACATTGGTTGAGACCAGGTGTCAGTGCAGTACTTTTCCACAAGGTCATATGATTCAAAGTTTTCTTTAATACTTTTCAGCTAATTCCAAAACCAATATGGTTTCGATTATTAAAGAAGACATGAATATACAATTTATGTCCAGCTACTCCTTGCAACATATCTTTTTTGTGTCTGAAAGAATGGATATTGTGTTTAGTGGGGAACTTTAATGACACGTCATTACTGTTTTTTACATGTAAATGGTGGGGATAATGTCTCATGTTGTGCAGTCTGGTTTGACCATGGTTAAGTTTTCAGAATCTTGGCTCCCAACCTGCTTGTTCTAATTTTTAATAATATATATATATATATATATATATATATATATATTCCTGAAGAAGTCTCAGATATGAAAAGAATTGCTGTCATATCAACTAATCAACTCACACGATATGCTGATATAAAGATATGGTGTTTCAGCCATGAATCTATTGCATTTAAGTTTTTACAGCATAAGATTATATATATATATATATATATATATATATTACTGAAGAAGTCTCAGATATGAAAAGAATTGCTGTCATATCATATCAACTAATCAACTTACATGATATGCTGATATAAAGAATATGGTGTTTCAGCCATGAATCTATTGCATTTAAGTTTTTACAGCATAAGATTTCTTTTTGTTGCAGGAGAACTGTTCAATTATAAATATCTTCAATAATTACCATAATTCCCGGTCTTCATTGGAGAAGAAGAATGTTTCAAATGCCCACGATGTTAAAATATCATCATCGCTTGGTAATTTTATAATCACATTCCTTTTATTATATTTTGGTTTCCATCTCTGTTTCTTATGCTAATATCGTCAATACTGCAGGATCCCAGTCTACTGATGATAGTTATTCAACTTGTAATGAAGAGATTGATACCAACAAGGGTGGATGTAGTGTAGGTGTACCACAGGGGAGGGAAGTTTGGAGTAGTTATAATATTGATGAGATTGATCTCTCTATCATTGATGAATTACCACCAGAAATTCAGGAAGAGTTTCGAACCTGGCTTAGGCCACAAAAGCGGCCTAATGTAATTGTTGACTTTGATTTAATGTACATATTTTGGAGTGTTTTATTAGAAATATGTAAGCTAGCTGATTTGTGATTGCCTATTTGGTTGAAATTTTTATGGAATCAGCACGAGGAACCTTCTGGTTGTGTTGTATGATGCTCCTTGTTCAGATACCATGTAAATATTCTTATGATTCTCTATAACCAATTCAGCCAAAAATTGCTATTTTTCTCATTTTGGGTTGCTCATAGAGTAAGTGGATTTCTATCTTATATCGATAGATATTGTCAAAAAAGAAAAGAAAAGAAAATAAGTATTAGATGTCATAAATAAGGACTTTTGTTTAAGCTGCTGGGTAAGCTTTGTCTTAATTTAGCTTAAAGCATAGGTTATAAATGCGCCCTTTTTGTTTTTTGGTTAAGTGGTTCCAAGTCAGCGTTGTTGTAGTAGTTCATTGCCTCTAAACACATGATGTTAAATATGAAGTTTAGGGTTTACCCAGAAGTGATTTTTTGCATAGTTTTATTAGCATTTGCGTAAACATTTTTTTACAGTAAATCATGTGGGTGAGAGAAGCTTGAATCCTTGATCTGAAAGTGATTGAAGTGCAATAACGCCACTGCACCAAGACACTTTCTTTGCATTTGTATAGAATTATTGAATGCTAAGCCCTGAAATACTCATTCTATAATATAGGAACTCTATTAGTAATTTGAAGAATGATGTGTCAATATGTCAATGTTTTTTTTGTTCTGGTTGACATTTCTCTCACATATCCAGGTTAGATGAACTTAAATGCTTGGATTTAAAAATGAATCTTCTCTTTGTTATTCTCCTTCCTCTTCAGTAAGCTGTGCTTCTCCTTCCTCTACTCAACTCCTCATGTTTTCTCTCGAGATACTCAGATCTCTCTCATAGTTGGGATCCTTAATTTCTGTTAAATAGTTGATTTAACTTGTGATTTTTATCATTATTTTTGTATCACAAATGCTAAAGAAAGGAAGGCAGTTCTCTTTTTCAAATTAATGATTGGATTTAAGAACTGGATAATTTTTTCTGGTATTTGATTTTTTTTCCCTTTTTTGAAAATTCATCAAAAATAAGAAGCTTAGAGCACTTCAAACAAAAAGAAGAGGGAGGTCATGAATGTGGCCAAGTTGGCTCATTCAGAGCATTGGAATGTGGTCAATTCTGTTAACCATGAACACAATTGTTTTGAATGTAATAATGGAGTCTATATTATTTACCGTGAAGGATGTGAAAAGTTTTCCCTTCAACCCAAATTTTATTTGGTCTAGACAACTTTTGTTGCACGAATCATCTTTAGCATTTTTTTAAATAAAGCAGGCACGACTGTTTCTTCCTGCACCTCCATATCTTCTTCTGGTACCTCCATACGCAACATGAAAATACAATTGTATCCTTCTTGTGCCACCCCCATAGAATAGCTTCTGGATTATGTAATCTGGAAACGCATTTGAAAAAAGACTTCCGGATTACATAATCCGGAAGTTAAAAAAGACTTCCAGATTATGTAATCCGGAAAGTAATCATACATATGAAAAAAGACTTCCGGATTATATAATCTGGAAACTAATTACAAATTTGGAAAATGACTTCTGGATTATGTAATCCAGAATATTACAGAGAGGCATTTTTGAAAATACGAAAATCTATGGAAGTGAGAGAAGAAGGTATGGAGGCAGGAAGAAGCAGCCAGCAGGCACATGTGATATCAACGAGAATGTAGCAACAAGATTCATGACAAATGCCCAATTTTGTAGATTTTGACATAGTCTGTCTCTCCCTTGTCACGAATGAATACCTGGTTTGCTCTTTTCTTGCTTTAACAATTGTGACATTTCATAAATTAAAGTATTATAAGCAAAATCAATTATTTAACACATTAAGTGATAAAAATATTGAAATGTAAACAGTCATAACGATGAGGTTTTCTTGCTCACCTTGGAAAGTTTACACTTAGATTAGTGATCATTTTCTGTTTTCATTTCCGCCTTTTCTATTCTCTTATCTTGGAGGTAATCTTTCCCTTAATTCTCTTGTGACCACATATACTTGGCAACCTAGGCAGGGTTTTGGTTTGTCAATACATTTTGTAGATAAATTTAACCGTGGTTTGTTAGGAAAATGGAATATAGTTTTTTAGAACACCAAGTATGTATTTTGTCTAGATCATTTTTATATCTTTGTATGTCCGCCATTTTATTTTTAAACTTTTAAGAGTTTAAATTCCCTTTTAAGATTGTACGATCGCGATCTTGACAACATTGGTGTCTACACTTAGTAACTCAAGGATCGTAAGATTTACTATTCGAGTTATTACTAGACATAAGATAATTAAAAATAGATTCATAATTTATGAAATAGTCTATTGGATAGTTATGGTGTAACGGGTTGGCAGAGATAAAAAAATATATTCTATATAATGTTTTAAATGGACCAAGAATAGGCTCAATAAAACCTAATTTTAAGTAGGTTTTAAACTCTTATTTCTTAATTAGTTTTAAATGCAGCTACAACATGTTTAAATTTTATTTGAATAATTAGACGTTGGCAGTTTCTTTTTGCATCCCTACATTTTTCTTTCTGCACCCCCCACAATGTTATGCAAAGATCAAACTGTCCTATTATTTTTTAAAATCCTAAAATGTACTTGAACTGTATTTATTTTTTTGCATTCTAAATTATGGAATCCAGAAAATTTTCAGATTGGCACTTGTAGTAAAATTTCGGATCCACCAATCCGAAATTTAAAATATGCATTTTACATTCAAAAATCTATCATTAAAAAAAACCATTCCGGATCCACCAATTTGTAACAAAATTTGGCTTCTGATTCAATAATCTAGAAATCAATAATTTATGCAAAATTTGCTTCCAGAACACCCCTTCATCCAAAAATAAATGATTTAGTTTCGGATTAATGAATCCGTAGCACACTCATAAATCTTAATTTTTGGTAACCACGGTGTCCTTTTTCAAATAAAAGGTTAAAACCAGGATGTAGAAAATTGTGGGTGCAGAAAGAAATATGTAGGGGTACAAGAAGAAAAAGCCTTAGAGGTTTAGGGTTTTATTGGGCCAAAGGCTGCTTCTTCCTGCACCTCCATACCTTCTTGTGCCACCCCATAAATTTTTCTTATTCCAAAAATACCCTTTTCAATATTACGGATTACATAATCTAGAAGTCTTTTTCTAGATTCAAAATTAGCTTTCGGATTATGTAATCCGGAAGTCTTTTATGATTAGCTTCCGGATTACATAATCCCGAAGTCTTTTTTATACATAAGATTAGTTTCCGGATTATATAATCTGGAAGTCTTTATTTTAGATGTGTTATTAGCTTCCGGATTACATAATCTGGAAGTCTTTTCTAAATATGAAATTGACTTCTGGATTATGTAATCCAGAATTTACCCAAATTACATAATTCATAGACTTATTATTTCAAATTCAAGGGTAAAAAAAAAAGGATAAAATGGTATTTTCTTATTTAGTATGGGGTGTCACAAGAAAGGTACGAGGAAGAAAAAGTCTTAAGTTTAGGGTCTTTATAATTTTCATATTCATTTTCTGCAGCCGTGTGCAGTGGCCGAGGTAGCGCCAGCAGCGTGTGCGGTGGTGCGCAGTGACGGAGGCAGCGAATTACGCAAGCGACGGCGGCGAAACGGCGAGCACAAGTGGCGGAAAAACGACGCGACAGAGGCACAGGTTTGGGTTTCTGGGTTTCATAAAAAAATTAGTTCCTTTTAGTCTTACATATATAAAAATGAGTCTTATATGATCTTTACTTCACGAACATGGAATCAAATGGATACAGACAATGACTGTATCCAACATATTTTCATAAGAGATCAGAAGATACTTATATTTTAGAAATTAGAATCGGAGACATTGTTACATTTGTAGGAATTAGTATGTTATTTATATTTATTAGACAGAAAATTCATAGATGATGTATACCTTGGTGGGGTTTGGAATAAGATTTCTCAAGATTTTGTATTTTCCATTCAGTTGCAAAATGTTTGGTAGCTTTTCCTCCTCTTCCCTCCCTAACAGAGGGTGTGACCCTGTTGAATTCCAGCACTCCCATGTCAAGCTGGCTCCCATCTCCCTCTATCTCATCCCCTCCAAAGAGTGAGCCATTCCTTGAGTTGGTTGGCAAGCTGTAGCCACGAGGGCTGGAGGTTGTGGAGGAAGGTTCAGATGGAATAGAGGATCATACAAAACTGAGGATGCATTTGTGTTGTCTGACCCTATTGGAAGGTTTCCAAGAAATGCCAGTGGATTCTGAAAGTTTGGTGTGTTCTGAGTTGGGTTTGTGAGGCAAATGGTGGGATTGGTGTGGAAAGATGAGGCTGAGCATCTTGGTAAGTGGAGAAGGTTTAGGAGATCTGGTGAAGTGTAAGGAGGGTCTAGTATGGAAGAGGGGTTGTAGCTTTGGCTGAAGTTTTGAGTCTCCATTTGCTGAAATTGTTGTTCATTTTGTTGCTGTTGCTGTTCTATTTGATTAGCATAGGCTATGTCTTGCAATTCCTGAACAGTAGTGGGGTGGGGTCCCAAGTGGACTGCTGATAGGGAAGGGAATCAATGACCTCTTGCACCAAATGGTTATCCATGTTGTTGGTGTAGGAGTTCCCCATGTTCAAACCTAGATGCTGTGAATGCGGGATGTCAATACATGTGGCAGTGACTCCACTTGTATAGATGGAGACATCTTGGTGTTGTAGATTAGGATGGGTAAAGGAGAGCTCCTCCCCAGAAAGCCTGAGATTCTCTTCAAGGCCATTATCAGTGTTTGTGGTGTTGCCTGCAACCATTGGCGATGGAGGTAGAGGGTCTGGAAGAGTTTGAGGGAAGTTATCCTTTAGAGAGGGTATGCTTTCTCTCATGCATTTTTGCCCTGTCTCCTGTACTCATTGGTCTCTCTGCAGTAGTTGACACAAATCAACAGAATCAGATATTTAAAATAAACAAAAAGAACACACCATCAGAGTGAATACAAAAATATCACCCAAAAAAGAGAAAAGGGGAAAAAGAAACAAAGGTAAAAAGACACAACACTTAGACACCAGAATTTGAGCATTCACTGAAAAAGATGTTTAAATTTGATCATTTGAATCTTGTTTTGCTGTAGGTGTCTCTAACATCAAATTGAAAAATTGATACCATTGAATGAAGAAAGTAACTACTTGCTATTGTATTTGTAAACTTGAAAATTACCTATACTAGTAAGAAAGAAAACTAAATATAATGCAGAGTAAGAAGCAGTCAGTAGTTTCATATAGAAAGCCAGAGGGATTTGGAATTCCTTTATTTTCTTTAGAGAGAGTTTGTTGTGAGAAAGGAAGAGACAAAGTAGAGGAGAGGTAGGAACTATGTGTCACTTAAAAAAGGCAAATATCTCAATGTTTAGTTTAATCTTTTAAGCATAGAAAGTGAAACAAAAGAAGTAAAAAAGGGTCATTCAGTTACAAACAATTCAGATTCTTGCTTTCAGGACCCACATTATGTGATTCACACACAAATTTGTAGGACCACTATAATTAAAAAGTCACATTTGATTAAATTAAACTACCATGATGTAATAGGTTCATTACAAAAAAATAAACTAATAATTTGTTCCTTTGAAACCCTTTTTTAAGTTAATATTTAAAAGAGTGAAAATATTAATTTAATTTGTAAAATATTTAAATCAATTTCTAATATTATAATTTTATGACAAAATAAGCTCTGATTTATTGTTGAAGTGGCATTTGAAGTTATATTTTAATGATAACAAAATCTTATAAAATTTAATAATATCATATAGGATCTTCTTAAAGATTAAAATAAATATTTTATTTTTGTAAAAATTTATTTACATTTAAAAAATGGTGTTGAAGTAAGTTAGAATAGTTATGGAAATATCATATATAAATAACTTTTACGAAATGTTTAATCTTGTTGTAATTATGGAAGAAATAATTCATTATTTTATTAGGAAGGTAAAGCCGTTACAAACTTCCAAGACAATGTTGAATACATGCATGAAAAACTAAAACAGAAAAAGTAATTCTTGTTTTTTGATGTAAGTAAAGAATATGATATAAAAAAAATTAATTCTAATAATTTCTAAAAGTCTAAATAATTTCTATATATCAATAATATATCAATAATGCACATAAAACAAAGTATTTGTTTGATAAGATAAACTATAAAAGTCTTCAAAATGTTCCATCTTCATCCCTTTCTCAAGTTGCTTTGATAAATGTTAGTAATTATAGCAACTGCATGTATTATAAACACATTACACAAGTTACGTGATTCCATTTAACAATACGGGTGAAAATATTATTATTATCAAACAAAATTACTGAATAGTATTTGTAATTCAACTAATTTTCTAACATTATTTACCTTTACCAACTCTCTTAGTAACCCTTTATCATAATTAAAAACTTCTTAACTGAAGTAAGCATTTTTTTTGTGTAACCATAAGCATTTTTATATCCCTAAAAGAATACATTCATAATCTTCAAATTATTTTATCAAACTATAAATTTGGACCATAATATATAATTATGCATGTCAATGAATTGAATTTTAAATAAGTTAAACATATAACGTATTATTTTCACATATTTTCAATTTTCTTCCTATATGTAAAAATATATTAAATTATAGTTTCCACAGTTCAAGCGTTAATTACCATATATTTATAATTAACTCATTCATATATATTAATTGTATTTTTCATAAGTTCTCTTAACACTTTTTCATTAGGTCTTTATTATAGTATGATGCATTTTTAATTTATTTTATATTTTTTTTATCAGTAAAAAATAAATTAAATTAAAAGGAAGCAATTGAAGTGTTAAAAAAAAGTCTCTATTTTAAAATTTACATACCATTCAAAATTTTCACCGACGGTTATTACTCTATTTTTTAGACTATGTAAGTTAATGTTTTGTCTTGTTTGAGATATTATTAACATCTCTTTCCTATACAATGTCCTAAACTCATACGTTAATCCTGTCTCCTAAATAAAGTAGAAATTAAAGGTTTTTAATTGAATAGAAATAGAGAGGAAATGAGGAGAGAGAGATGAGTAGAAATAAGTGAAAAAGAGTAAAGTGGATCCACCATTATTTAAAATTATTTCTCCTCTCATGTTAATTCCATCTTCTCACATCCTCTCCCATCTCTCAACCAAACGGGCTAAGGAGAATTTAAAGGTCTATATGGTTTGTTATATTTTTTAGTAACATGATTCGCAGAAGAACATCATGATATTCCGTGTTTATGTCTTGTGCTTTGTAATAATAGCAGTAAGCACTTGGCAGTACTGCAGTATTTTAAGTTGTTTTAGTGATCAAATGACCAACTGCATTAGACTGTTAGTGTTGTGTTGACCGTTCATTTATAACTTTCTTGATGTATAATTTCTTTTTTTAATAAAAAGGTACATAAAGTTTTCAATTATGGGTTTTTATGACATGTTTATGTATCTGTATCAATTGAAAATGAAGTTAACATTTTCCTGGATGTATGTGAAGTTGCAGGATAATGGGTCGGAAAGCTGGTACGCTTTTTATCAACCCCAAGAGATTTGGTTCACTTCATAAACCTTGCATGAAGGAAATGGCCATGTTTCTCAGTTGTATGGCTGCAAACCATAGCGACATGGAAGCCAGTGCTCGCCAGAAGGAGCTATTAAATGCCTGTATGGAATCTCAGGTAACATAGACATAGTTTGATGAAAACTAGCATCTTTTGTTGCACTCCAGCTTTCTCAGGCCTACATTTTTAGTTGCTTTTACCTTTTAACTTTAGAATTAAGTAGTGAAAAAAAAAATCACTTCAATTTTGTTTTTTCAGAGTAAAAAGAACAGAAAATCTTGGGGGAGTATCAATTATCAACTGCAGAGGCTTAGCAGAGGAAGGAAGTAATTCAAGATTTTCTTATATTCATTGTTTTTACCATTCAGGATCGATATTTGAGAATGTAGGAATTCTTTTACTGAAAGGCCAACCACAAATTGATATAATGGAATTTGGCGTCTTTGCTTGATAGGATAATAAAAGTTATGTGCCATTCAACCACATAAAGACAAGATAGTTAATTCTATTTAAAAAGTTAGTGGCAATTGTTTTGCAAAAATAACTTCTTAATAAGGTTGTTATGCACAAAGTCTGTTCCGTGATAAAAACAACTGCACAACAGAGAGAAAAGAGAATAGAGACAAAATTGTGTTACTACAAAATGGCAAATATTAATCTTTATCCTTTAAACTAATCATTGCTACGGAAATGAAAATGTACTGGTCTTGGCGAATAAAAAAATTTCAGTTTTAATCAGGATTGGTCTTCGAAGAATGCTGGAACTGGTATTTGAAAGAGTAAAGAGGTAAGATTTTTGCTGTGATTTCTTTTACTCTGATGTTTAAACAAGGTTTGGATTTTCAGGCGAGTGAGTTTTCGGGTATCTATTTTGAAATTTAGTTTTTGGGCGGGATTTTGAAAAACCTATCCATACATAATGGTGAAATAAAAAACTGAGTAGGATTTAATAATCAATGCTAGAAATAGGTTTGAATAAGCAATGTTTCAAAAACATTCCTTGTTCCTGGATAAGTAGGGTAGAAGAATTAGGTTTTAATGTAACAAATATTTAAAATAATATATAATACTATGTTTGAAGTCATAATCAAAATTATATGTCAAAATGAATAGTATTTCCTAATCCAGTTCTAACTTTTGCTTGTGATTTTTAATTTTCTTTACATTTCATTGTGTAAAATTGATCAATTTGTGTGATGAAAAAGGGAAAAAGTGTAAAAGACTGAGACTCCCTTCCCACATGCATTTCTGCCCATTTCATCATACATGGTGGGGGGCCAACTCCTCTCTCACTCCTCCACTTTCCTTCTTACCATTTTTACTATACAAAATATTAAGGTTTTTGATTATCTCATTCTTGAATTGATCAACCATTTTCGACAAAAATGGTTCCATTAATTATATTTGTACGAATTGATAAATCTAAGATGATTTGACTAAAATAGTTTATTTATGCCAATCTAGTCTTCAGTTATTAGACTATAAAGTTGTTTGAAAATAGTCTTCAAAGGAGTTATGGGTTGAAACAATAAACACCTCTTTTTTTAAAAAATAAATAAATATATTGTCAACCAAGGCCTTGGAAGGAAAACCACCTTTTGAAACTTAGTTTGATAGAAAACCTTCATTAAAAGCTTTTTATTCTAGATGAAAAAAAGTAAGTTTGATCATAACTCATAAATTTGCATTTCTTTTAAGAGGAAAGACTCCAAATGATATTGTCTATACCATAGATGCAAAATATCACAATATTAGGGATGTAAAGTTTGAAGAGATAATAAAATGGAATTGGGATCAGATTCAAATAGGGACCAAGCCAAAGTTTATCAAACAAGACTAGACAGTAAATGTCAAATGAAGATATATGAGAGAGTGATTATGAAGTAAAGCTTAGTTAGAATTTGTTGACTATGCTAAAGTTGGTAAAAATTAAGGATGGATACTGTCATGTAAAAGAAGATACATAAGATTAAGAACAATAATAGATGGCAACTCGTTAAAAAGATGATTGATGTAAAATTGGTTTACAAAATCAAACTAAGTCGTAGTGGATTTGTAAACAACAAGGAGTAGATTACTCTTATATGTTTACTCATAAATATAATATTGATACGTTTGGGGCATGAAAAGAAATTGGATAATAAAAGTTATTATAATTACAAGAAGAGAAGAGATATAAAGAGAAGAATGAAAATGAGATAAAATGAGTTATGTTATTAAGCCATAATTTCATATACCCTAACAACATTATTTTTCTTAAGATAATATCTTTATCATTTACCACCAAATTAGTTCAAGTTTCGTATTTAGAAGTATAATAGTCTTTCCAATCAACCTTTTAAGAAGATTTTTATTTTCTTTATCAGTGAAAAAATATATAGTTAACTATTTTTTTTTACTCTACTATAATATAAAATTGATTTTTGTTTCTGATTCAAACTTTATACCATCCAAACACCTATAATATGAAAATAATTAAAATGTGTCATTCGGTATATGTAACAATTGTTAGTAGTCTTTTTTTTTAAAAGATTGTTAGTTTCTTTTCAAAATTAGTTGTTGTTTTGATTGGAGATCAATGTCTATTATAACTAACTACTTTAAGTGAGTTGATTAAGTAAAAATTAAATTAATTTCATACATAAAAAAACCTATATATTTTAATAATTTTCATACTATAAATACTTGAATTATTTAAAATTTGGCATAAACCAGAACTAATATCATATTATAGTAAAAACAAATATTTAATAAAAAATATATTAAATGAGTATTGTTTAAGAAGATCCTTATGAACATAACAAAATAACATCAAGGTGAAAATAATTGGATTGGTGTCATTTCCTTCATTTGATAGTATAAAGTTAACAATAATTAGAGTTTAATAATATGGAATAAGCCTTTAACATTATTTCAGTTCTTATATAAAAAGTACATTCTAAAACATTTGTTCAATTTTTTAAGGGAAGTATAAAAACGGTTTAAAATATTGAAATAGAAATGTTTGTTTTTGTTTTTGTGAACATATTTTAGAAAAGAAAAAAAAAGAATTAAAGTGGGAATTATGGAGAAGCAAAGATGAGGTAGAATACCATGGTTCACACAAAAGGTGATTGGGATTCTAAAATGTATAATTAACGGCACTTGTGGTCCCCACAGCACCAAGAAATTGATCTCCATGCATATTGGTAAGTTAAACTAACTTATAGGAACCCTTCTCCTCATAACAACTCCCTTTCCCTTTTATGTTTCTTGCTTCATAAATGGAAACAAATTATATCACTTAATCTATCTAATTTGGGTGTAATAATTTTTTATTATGTATTTATTAGAAATTAAATTTAATAGCTAAAGTTAGCTGTGCCTTGTACAAATCATTTTTAAAATTTAGTTTCTATAAGGTGGAGATATATTCGGTTCAAATAACTTTTTTTGCAGTTTTATATGGGGTCCAGATTATTGCTATTTTTAATGTTTTTACTGAATGACTATATGTTTTTTTCTTTTTTTCATACAACCCAACCATTGGGATTATATAGTATAATTTTTTGTTATTATATATGGGTTTAAACATCTCTAGTGCTTATTTTTATTAATTTATTTTTTATTATTGAGCAATTTTCTTTCTATAAAATACTCTTTATTAGTGAAACTTCATAAATATGGAAAAACCTATAAAATAAAATTTATCACAATGTTGGTAAGAAACTAAATACAAAGATGAACTTATTAATTAATAGAAAAGAAGTATGTGTTCAGGTTGAGGATATTGAGTATGAGAATTGAGGGACCAAATCTCAATTAGGATAAACTCTAAATGAATATGATACCATATTAAGGTAGTGTGTTTAATCATAATTCAACCCTACAAAATTGACTCAACAAGGTAAAGTTTATCTTATGTATATATTGTAAATTAATCTTATTTCTAGTTGATGTCGGATCTCCATTATTATTAAAATAAAATATAATTAGATACTATAAATATTATGTAATCGATTATTTTGTTTCATTTTCTTTTCAAATTGTTAGTATATTTTTGTTTCCCAATATGTTTCAAACTAGCAAATTGAAGTTTGACTAATTAGGTCTATTTGCATAAGCAAATGCTTCCATCAAACTGTGTAGCCTAAAAACATTTACATTAGACTTTTCCTACTTTTCCTACTCTTCATGCACCTTCATCTTCATTAAACTTGATGTTGCATATGTGCTTTCCTTAGTTAAGTTTTTTAACAAAGATGCTTCGACCATGAACAACTTAACACATGGGTTGTCAGACCATTAGATTTAAGTAACCACTAGTATGTTTGTTGTAAATAAATATCCAAAATTAAGAATTATTACAGTTAAGGTCCAAATAAATATAATTAGATGAATTCTATTTAAAATAGTGGATTTGTTCACGGTTATAGTCCAAGAATGCTAGGATTAAATATTCTAAGTGTGAGTAAAATTACGTTCATCAAAGAGATTGAATAAAGAAACCTCATGAACTCACAATTGAATAAAGAAACACAATGAAAATACATATGTCATGATTAACAACAAATCTTAGGGATGCATAGTAGTAGGCAAAATACAACCTTAAAGAAACCAAAATATCAAGAAGAATGTGAATGGAATTCCTAAAATAAGGTAACTTAAATCAATGAGTGAACAAAAAATGATAGAATATTTTCAAGAAAAACTCTCCAAATCTCAAGTGTTTAGGTTTGTATACACTCTCAAAGCATTCATGTCATCAAACACTACCATAAACTTAACAAGACTCTAATATCCACAACAATTGAATAACATGCAAACAAAGATAAAAAAAAATGCTTCTTATAGGATGTAATGGGACCAAGATAAATGTAGGTAAAAGGATGAATAAGAAGCTTAAAACTAGGGCTGGTCATGGATTTGATTTTTTTAAATCCAGTCTAGATTCAATACAATAGATTGAATCTAAATTCCATATCCATTTTAGCTAGATCAAATTTATTTAGATTTTTCAAATACATTTAAAATAGATTAAATCCACATTGTCAATTAGAGTAAATCCCATGTGGGATTGACTTGATGTGGGATCAACATAACTCAGCCTCGGTCGACTTGACTTGACTTGGCTAAGACCGACTCAACTTGACCTAACTCGACCCGACTCAACTCAACTTGGCCAAGACCGACTTGGCTTAGCCTGGCTAGAGTCGACTAAGCTCGACTTGGGCCCAAGCCGACTCGGGTTGACCTAAACTCGGGCTGACATGACTCGATATGGGTCCAAGCTGACTTGGCTTGACATGGACTCAAGCCGCCTCAACCTGGTATGAGGCCGACTCGACTCGACCTGATATCGAGCGGACTTGGGTTGACCTGGGCCTAGGCCAACTGGACTTGACCTCGGTACGTGTTGACTCGACTCCACCTAGGTGAGCTCGACTCGGTTCGGCTTGAGAATGGGCTGACTCGTCTCTACATGGGTTCGGGATGACTCAGCTCGACCTAGGTCCAGGCTGACTTGGCCCAACATGGGCCCAGGTCGACTCAGTTCGATCTAGGAAGGTCAACTCGGCTGGACCTGGTTCCATGTCATCTTCGCTTAACCTAGGTCGATTTGATTCAATTCGATTCGACTCAACCTAGGCCCATGAGACTCGGCTAGACCTGGGTCTGGGTTGACTCGGCTCAACCTGGCCCTGAGCCAACTCAAAATCCGTTTTGAATTATCCAAAAATTTATCGAATCTATATCTAATCCAAATCTAGTTAAATGGTTTGGACTTAAAATCCAAAAATATGGATTTAGATTTTAGATAAATCCATTTAAATGGACTTAAAAGTAATATGGATTTGGTTAATTATGAATTGGATTTGGCAATTTGAATTTTTTTTCCACCTTTACTTAAAACCATAGAGAATAGAAGATCAATGGGAAATAAATCCTAACACAAGTGCAAGTAGCATAATCTAAAGATTACAATCAAACTCCTATTTCTTTTGCTTTTCTAAGCTTTATTCATTTTTTTTCCTTTCGTTTCCTTTCTTTCTTTCTTCCTTCTTTTTCAATAACGACTTATTATCACAAGGAGGTAAGCTAACAAAAGTTAAAGTAAACCCCTACACTTATTCAAAAACTTATTCCTAAAATGGTTTTAAAGCTCCTTTATCCTTTAAGGTGGAGACAATTATGATTTTTCTCTTTTGAAGGCTTGTAATGAGGTGTTAAAAATAAGAAAAGGATATATGCTCAAAGAGGATGACAAGTGGATTAATATTAGGGTAGAAATATATGGCTAGTGGCTTAATATGAACAAAAATGGACCCAATCATCTTAATTCATGCATGTGAAACAAAGTTACAAAACGAAGAATCAACCTAAGTTCTAAAGTATAAGAAAACATGAGAAAAAACACTTTAGAAAACACGAGAATATTTCACAACTTCTGTTGCTTTCTCCTATAGTTCTAAAACACCAGACTTTTATTTTTCTTTCCTTTGCTAGCCCTGTGACACTTCCCCATAATGCAACTTGCTTGGCCTACTAAAACTTTAGTTCTTACTATCTGCTCCCTCTAAAACATTTGCTTTCTTTGATAGATGCACTCCAACCTGCAAACATGAGAACCCAAACCTCTCCAACAAAGTGCACATATCAATATACCAATATACAAAAAGAAAAAAAATAAAACATATACATAACACAAAATGTTT
Source organism: Phaseolus vulgaris (assembly GCF_000499845.2). Classification (NCBI taxonomy): domain Eukaryota; kingdom Viridiplantae; phylum Streptophyta; class Magnoliopsida; order Fabales; family Fabaceae; genus Phaseolus; species Phaseolus vulgaris. The sequence continues at coordinate 11,310,355 of NC_023753.2, forward strand.
ATTAGTTGCCGAAAAGGATCCCAAACACAACTATTCCTCCTCTAGTTTAGTAGAATATTCATCAAAAAGTTTGCAGCTACCATGATAGACTGCTGACCGACTTTCTTTCACCCAAAAAGTCCTCTTCTCCTTTCACACCCCATGAATACCTAGTTGCCAAAGAGGATCCCAAACAAAACTTATTCCTACTATGGTTCATCAAAATATGCATCAATAATTTTGCAGCTACCATGATAGTCTTCTGTCTGGCTTCCTTCCACCCAAAAGTCCTAGTTATATCCTCCTTTACATTTGTACCATTGTCGAAACAGTACAAGCAAACCAAGAGTAGACATGACAAATCTTGTTTGCTTCGGATTATGGTTAGTTACTACTTCCTTTCATGTACTTATATCAATTTCTTCCTTCGACTCTTACATTAAATCCCTTCAACACTAGTTAATCAAAAGCAAAACAGATGTATTTAGTCCTATAGCACCCTTATTTTTTATTTAGAACCAATGTAAATCAAAACTAGCTCATGGATTGCAAGCAATTCATAGGATATAAAACCAAGTCATAATATGCAAAAACATTTGTTATTTTCCTCTGTATCCAAGACACTTTTCTAAATGAAAGATTTCTTCATCATCCACCCTCTCCCTTATTTAAAAGCAACCTCATTCCTTTGGCCCCAAATACTCCATAAAACAGCTACCCACACTCCCTTCCATGGTTCCTTTTTGAATTAAACTATGGAAATAAGAATTATAGAAGGTGATATTTTAGGTCGTTATGATAAACCATTTGTGTCCCTGCCCACTTAGAAACCATTGACCAGACCTAATAAGCAATCTTGCATTCCACAAAAAGGTGATGGACCGTTTCCTCTGCTTGATTACATAAAGGGCATATTGAAGATGGAAGTATAACTCCTCTTCTTGCAAGATTCATCCTTTTTTGTATTTTTCCTTTCAGTATTCTTCATGCTAAGGTTAGAGCATTAGGAAGTATAATAATTGCCCTCAAAGTCTCCATAACTGCACTTTGATATGAAGGAGGAGATTATTGTAAAACGACATATGCAGATCTACCTGAGAAATCTCCACCCTCGTTAGCTAGCCATAACAACCTATCATATCCCTTTTTGGTTGAACACTATTTATGTCATTAGAGAGAAGTGAAAGTTGTTCTCTTTCCCATCCGAAAGTATGCCTTATTCAATCAAAATTTCATTCCAACCATTCTCATTACAAAAACCAACATGCTGAACAAACTTCCTTTTGTCATTAGATATAAGGTATAACCTTGACACCTTTGTTTTAAAGAATAATTGCCAAGCCACTTGTCTTCCCAAAAGTAAATAGTGTATCCCTTCCCTAGTTTCCTTACTACCTGTTTATCAAACCAGCTTTCTGTTTGACCTTCTTCACAAATTTTACAAATATCTCTCCACCATCATGATTGTAAATTACTTGTTGTGAATCTTGTATTATTATCACTAAAATCATATTTAGATAGCTCCACTTCTCTCCATAAACCTGATTTGTCTACTAACAACTTCCACCTCCATTTATCAAGCAACACACTATTAAAACTCCTAATATACTTAAAACCCAACCCTCCCCCGCTTTTTGGTTTGCATAAGGACTCTCATTTAATCCAAGCAATTTTCCTTTTTTCACTACTCCAATCCCATAAAAATTTCTCTGCAAACTCATAATCGCATTACATACTGAAATTGGGCCCTTAAATTTGTGATAGTCAAAGTGTCACATCTAGATGATCATCAAATCTACGACAAGAAAACGAAACACATAAATGATAGACTGCATTTCGTGAGAGACTTTGTTGAGTTTGGGGAGGTCAAAATCGAAAAGATAGTCTTGGAGAAGAATCCCACATATATATTATTTATGAAGTTTTTGCCAAGATCGATGTTCAAACGGTGCTTGAAGTGGATTATTTTTTTTGTTTGAGGACATAGAAAGATAATGTTGAGATGGAATCAAGGTGGAGAATTATGATGACTGAATCTAAATTATGTCCAACAGAAGATCTATTGGCGAGTGTTAATATATTTAATTTTCTATTTTAAATTATTGGGCTTTGTTTGTTTGGCTCAACTTTCCTTTTCTGTTTCAGCTAGGTCTTAATCTTTTTCTTATATATACACCATGTATTTTACTCTCTAATATACAAGTGAATAAAAGTTTCTTTTATATTTATTTTTCTCTACAATTAGGGTTCATCAAAACCTCTCTTTCTTCATTACGATTACGTGTGATTACGTACGTTACATTAAAGTATCACATCAGACAAGGAATATTCATCTTCATTTACTGTAATATGGTATCAGAGCTCTTCGAATGAAGAGTTCTGTTGCACTTCTCTCTGATTTTTATTTCCCTCTTTGCTGTTCTTGATTATTTTTTTTCTGTTCTCTTTCAAAATCTTTATTGGTTTTAAAAATCTTTTAGGCAATGTTTAATGAAAACCCTAGTCTTCATAGTCTTAATAGTAGTCACACTATTACATGCAACTTTTGTGGCAAATATGGTCATACTGAGGCTGTTTGTTTTCGCAAAGTGGGTTTTCCTTCTGGTAATGTTAAAACCTCAAAGTTTTCTTTTACTAGAAAAGTCTGCACTTTTTGTAATTGTCTTGGCCACACTGTCGACACCTGTTATAAAAAGCATGGGTTCCCTCCTGGCTACAAATTCACCAATTGGACATTCCAAGCCAATAATATGATTACTACTGACACTTTTTCTGAGTTTTTTCCTAAAGAACAGGATGTAAAGGGGATTCAACTTACATCACAACAGTGTCAACTCCTTACCAACATTTTGCGTAAGCAAAACCTTGAGGATCCTGCCCCTCACACTCAAATTAATCAAGTCGGCACCATCTCTACGGATGAAATCCCCAATACTGAGCATTCTTCAACAGGTAAGTTTCTCTCTTCACTATCTTCTATAAAAGAATCTTGGATTATTGATTCTGGTGCCACTGATCATGTTTGTCACAATCTGAACGTTTTTACTACTTATACTAAAATTAAACCTGTCTTAATTAGTCATCCAAATGGCCAAACTGTTTATGCCACATATTCTGGTTTAGTACGTTTTTATGATAAGTTTTATTTGTCTGATGTGTTATACGTGCCTCATTTTCAATTAAACTTAATATTTGTTTCTAAACTCACACACCAACTTAAATGCACTTTAACTTTCACTTCAACCCACTGCATTATACAAGACAATCTCACCCAAGAGAGGATTGGTACAGTTAAAGCCACCGCTGGCTTTGTACCTTGTCACTACCTTGCCTGCTTCTAGTGGTTCTAAACTGCATTGTTTTGCTCCTTTTATTAATTGTAATATCACAGACAAAACACTATGGCATTATAGACTAAGACACCCTTCACATGAAAGATTACATGTCTTAAGCAAACAATACTCTTTTATTACTGTTGATACTCATCATGTATGTGACACTTGTAGTCGTGCAAAACAAAGAAAACTTCCTTTCACTTTAAGTAATAATGTTACCTCTGCTATTTTTGATCGTGTACACTTTGATATTTGGGGACCATGTTCCATAATTTCTATGCAAGGTTTTCGTTATTTCTTGACTATTGTTGATGATTACTCACGTTATACTTGGGTTATTCTGCTGCATAACAAATCTGAAGTGCGTCAACACATCATTAACTTCACTGTTTTCGTTCAAAATCATTTCAAAACTAATATCAAAACGATTCGTACTGACAATGGTGTTGAGTTTGCTATGTCAAATTTTTATGCTTCAAAGGGAATTATACATCAAAAATCTTGTGTTGAAACACCACAACAAAATGGCATTGTAGAACGTAAACATCAACACATACTAAATGTAACTTGGACTTTACTTTTTCAAGCAAATCTTCCTCCTATTTTTTGGGAATTTGCTGTAAATCATGTTGTTTTCTTAATAAATGCTATTCCTACTCCATTACTTAATAACATCACTCCTCATGAAAAGTTGTTTGGAAAACCATATGACATTTCCTTTCTAGAAGTGTTTGATTGTCTATGTTATGCTAGTACCATTACTGCACATAGGAAAAAATTAGATGATAGATCTATCAAAGGTATTTTTCTTGGCTTCCCGCAAAATACAAAAGGTTATATTATCTTAAATTTAAAGTTTCATAGCATAGAGATATCAAGACATGTAATCTTTCATGAAAACCATTTTCCATATAAATTGGACAGTGGCTTGCCTAAGGACCCTAACACTTTATCTCTCCCTATTTCTAATGCATATAATTCTGCTTTTGATTTTTTTTCTGATACTGCACCTCCTGTCGAGCCATGTGCCTCTACTCCTGCACCTAATATTGTTCGTCCACCAGCCTCATTATCCTATGATCTTCCAACAAATAGTGCCTCTGCTCCTGCATCCAACATTACACCTCCATCAAAATTATCACCGTCTGCATCTCCAGGAAGCATCTCACCCCAATTTCCAAGAAGATCAGCTCGTCCTCACCGACAACCTGCCTATCTTGCAGATTTCCACACTGCAACCAACACTGTAAGTAGTAGATATCCTATTCATAATTACTTGTCTTACAATTCCTTATCTTCCAATTTTAGAAATGTTATTTCCTCTATCAATTCTCATCCTGAACCTCGGACATATAACGAAGCCTTCAAACATGCTTCTTGGCAATCTACCATGCAAGATGAGCTTCAAGCTCTTGCTGCTAACAATACTTGGCAACTTACCCCTCTCCCTCCAGGAAAGAAAACTATTGGTTGTAAATGGGTATATAAAATCAAATACCATTTTGATGGCACTGTTGAGCGTCACAAAGCTAGAGTTGTTGCCAAAGGGTTCACCCAACTTGAAGGACTTGATTTCTTAGACACTTTTGCACCTGTTGCTAAACTCACTACCCTTCGCCTTCTCCTTGCTATTGCCACTACCAGAAATTGGATTTTAAAACAACTTATGTCAATAATGCATTTCTTCATGGTGATCTCCATGAAGAGGTATACATGACCCCCCCACCTGGCCTCTCTCTTCCTTCTCCCCAGCATGTTTGCAAGCTTCAACGGTCTTTGTATGGCCTTCGTCAAGCTGGTCACCAATGGTACGCCAAACTTTCTACTTTTCTTTTATCAAATAATTACTCTATTTCTGTTGCTGATCACTCTCTTTTTCTTAAATATAATAATGATAAACTCACTGTTATTCTTGTTTATGTTGATGACTTGGTCTTAACTGGTGATGACACGGAGGAAATCAATACAATTACTGCATCCCTTCACCATCACTTCAAGATAAAAAATTTAGGTAATCTCACTTACTTTTTAGGACTGGAAATTGCTCGCAACAGTATTGGTCTTCATTTAAGTCAACGCAAGTATACTCTTGATCTCCTTCAAGAAACTGGCATGCTTGACTCTGCACCTGTGGCCACTCCTATGACTCACACCTCCCGTCTCTCTCCCGACCAAGGCTCACCTCTCAATGCTGATGTCACTTCCCAATACAGAAGACTCCTTGGACGTCTAATTTACTTAACCAACATGCGACCAGACATCGCCTTCGTTGTCCACAATTTAAGCCAATTCATATCTGCACCCACAACTCATCATCAGCAAGCTGTCTCACGTCTTTTGCGTTACCTCAAGGGCATCCCTGGTGAAGGCTTATATTTTTCTCACACTAGTTCACTTCACCTCTGTGGTTTTAATGACTCTGACTGGACAACATGTCCTACCACATGCAAATCTGTCACTGGATATTCCATCTACTTAGGAGACTCCCTAATATCATGGAAATCAAAGAAGCAGCCAACTATCTCCCACAGCTCCTCTGAAGCCGAGTATAGAGCCCTTGCCACCACCACATGTGAGTTACAATGGTTGTCTTACCTCCTTCAGGATTTACATCTTCCTCTCTCCCAACCTGCAACCCTGTACTGTGACAACAAATCTGCCCTACAAATAGCTTCCAATCAAGTTTTTCATGAACGAACCAAGCACATAGAAATTGATTGCCACCTAGTTCGTGAAAAACTTAACTCTGGTCTCCTCAAACTACTGCTCATTACTTCTGCAATGCAAGTTGCTGACATATTCACCAAGCCCCTTGCTTCCGCACAATTCTCTACTCTCAAATCCAAGCTGGGCCTGATAAATATCTACTCCCCAGCTTGAGGGGGTGTTAATATATTTAATTTTCTATTTTAAATTATTGGGCTTTGTTTGTTTGGCTCAACTTTCCTTTTCTATTTCAGCTAGGTCTTAATCTTTTTCTTATATATACATGTATTTTACTCTCTAATATACGAGTGAATAAAAGTTTCTTTTATATTTATTTTTCTCTACAACTAGGGTTCATCAAAACCTCTCTTTCTTCATTACGATTACGTGTGATTACGTACGCTACATTAAAGTATCACATCAGACAAGGAATATTCATCTTCATTTACTGTAATAGCGAGATCATTTAAACTATTAGATTGTTTGATGGAATGAAGCAAAAGATCGTTTGATGGAATGGAGCAAAAGATCGTCTACTAGAGATCGTCTAGTAATGATGTTACATATTGTCTAGTGTAGATATTTGTTAGGTTTAATTGTCTGGACGACTTTATGTTATTCTCTTAAGCTAGGTTCTATATGTAGAGATGGTTATGTATATAGACGACACTGTATTATGATAGATTCTCTGTTTGTAAAGTACTAATAAAAATGTTTTTTTTTAATTTTTTTTAATATTTTCTTATTTATTATTGTTCCGAACCCAACCATTATAGTATGAATACAAATAAGAAAAGGCATAAGATAGTGTTTCACAAGGAATTTGAGTCTCTCAATTATTAAAGATCATTTCAAAGGTAAATCAACAAGTGTATAAAAAGGAAAAATGATCTGACTTTTGTGTGGGAAAGATCGTCGCGGAGTTGAAAATTATATGTTGTTCTTATTTGGTACAAGTAAAAGATTCGCCTAAGTTTCCAAAGGAATACGTAAAACTGCATAAATCAAGACTTCATGGACATTTTGAATCTTTGCATCGAAACATGTTGTTATAATTAGTCCGTGTTATGCCATTTTGTTTGGCTGAGATCGACTTTTATTATAGGAAATATATTATGAAATAATTAGAAATATAATATAGATATATTTTTCCAGATAGATATTTACTTTCCATTATTAAAGTAATCATATCTATAATAATATATCATAGTAATACTTTAAAATCAATATTAAATATTATATATTTAAGTAGATCTCACAAATAGAGAGTAGTAAGTTTTAATTTATAAATTATTTTGTGATGTTAACTTACCTACTAAAACATAGTATTAATTATTTAAAAAAAACACTTAAAATTTGTCGGCTTAATTCATTTTGCTTTATTCAGTTACCTTGTCTAGAAAACTTCAGTTAGGCAGAAATAGTAAAAAAAAAAAAAACTGAAATTAGTTTTATCAATCTTATGACATGATTTATAATAACAAATAAAACATGGAAAGAAATGTTGAATTCAATTTAACTAAAGACAGTATAGAACATTAACAAAAGCTGGATGTTTTGTTTCATTCCAAAAGTAATGTACTTTGAAAACATACTACTTTGAATCTAAACAATTCAAAGCATCTTTAATATTCTCTATTGTTGAGGTGACAAGTGAATTAAGGTTACCTACAACTTCGATGTCTACCATGCTCATTCTAGATGGACTAGAAGCCAAAATTTGAAACATTAGAGTCACCAAGGAACCTCCTGATTTCCCAACTTCTCCAGATTCTCCTTCAGGAACATTTGCTTTCCCATCCCTAGATATGGTGAAGCCAGACGGAAGAATCGGAAACAGTGACGTGTCTTCTCCGTTCATCGCGTAGTTCAATGCCTTCATGTCAAAAGGAGCGTACAACATCACACATCCCAAAGCATCTACATAACTTTCTTGGAGAACCACTATGTTGTTCACTTTAGGGATGAAAGGCTGCATATGAACAATTCAAATTAATTTTTATGATACTTCTCAGTAAAACAAAACTTCAAATTTAAAAGAGATATGAAGAAGAATAGACAAGAATGTTTATATGATCGAAAGAAAATACAAAAAAATAATAATGTTCCTAGACACATATTTCAGTGATTATATGCCTAAAAAATTCTGTCAACCCAACCTCTTTGGCACATTATAAAATATAACAGCGTTGCAAGGAAAAAAAATGAATGCAATATGCATTCCTTTCGCTTGAATAACTTTTCTGTCAAGTGTTTGTTTTTTCTAATTTCAATTTCTCTAAGATAACCTTATGTCGATAAAATTATTAGCACCATAAAAACAATGTATTGAATGCAATTCATCTAAATTGTTTCACTCTAGCATCCTTTTAAAAAAACTAAGCTAAAAAAATTAGCTCATATGCATAACAAGTTACAAAAAACTTGTCTCAAAATGGAGTTTGAGATGGAAAGAAGAGAAGATATGACGAAGAATTTTTAAACAGGTTCTAGAAGTGATAGCTTATACTATGGAAAAGAAAATGAGAGAGAAGAGAAAGTTTCTGCATTTGATATGGAAAAGGGTACTGATACATTCACACCACCGTCCACAATAAAAAATCCACCTACTATTTGCAGTGTCAAAGAAAAGTAGATGGTATCAATGTATCAAACCCATTTAATATTTTCCTTGATTCATGTTTATTGACTCTGAAACACGTATTTGTGAGTTTCAATAATATTTTTCACGTAATCTTCTTGAAAAACATACTAATTTAGTTCTGAATATAGCATGGAAGCATGAAACTGAAATATAAATAACAAGTACGTACCCGCATGATTGAAATACAGTTTCCAGGATTACTACCTGTTGTGATGCGTTGAATTTCGTGCCCTGCATTTCCATAGCAGAGAACATCCCACTGCAACGAAAATAACATGGAAGCATTGATGATTTTGTGATGCAAGATTAAAATTTAGTATAAAAAAGTTTGGGGTTTGAACCTTAGCTCGTTTCCTGTCATCTATCAAGTAGTCAAAAACATGTTGTGGAGAGAGAGGAAGCCAGAAGGAGGTAGCTGCACTGAGAATCATGCCTTTAGGTTCACCAGGCTCGCTCATGTTCACTCGAACGGCAACTCTAACACCACCATTGTTCATCCTGGTTAGGTGTGGGAAGCTCGTGTTATCTTGCATACACAAACTCTCACAGAAAGTCTTAACCATACGACGAGTCAGGCGCATTATATTCCTTCTTGACTCAGCTGACCTAATCACTGAGAAAAACGAATGGCATATGAACAAATAATAATAGATCACAAATTAAAAATGAGAAAGTAGGGTTTGGATCGAAGAAAACCGAGTGTAACCAACCTCCTCCACTTTCACAACTAGGTATAGTTTCACTTGAGGCACTTGCAATCCTCTCACACATTCTTTCAAGTGCCAAAACCCATCTTTCTGCTCCATATGCATTATTGCCACAAATAAGATCTCTGAAAAGATCGTGAGTTTGGATCTTATCATCCACTTCCACATGCTCCACCCAAGAAACCTGTCAAAATTAACCAATAGGAGTGTTTTTGAACTAGCTAGCATTCTGTAGGGCTTAGAAAGGAAAGGATATGGTTGAGATTCAACAATACTGTGCAAACAGTGCGGCAATGAGTGAAAACAACACTAGCTTCTTTTGAAAAATATAGTTTTCCAAACTTCTCTCGAGATATTGGTACATACACTAAATTCTCAAAAACATGAATGGAAATTTTGTTTTTTAATCAGCAGATGGAAGACATATTAAGTGCCACTGTATTATTTGATGGGCTCCATGCTTCATATAGGTCATAAATGATTATTACTCACCTTGTAACAAAAAAAAGGGTGTAATCTTGGATGCAAATTTATGTCCCGTATACCAGATGAAAACGGAAATAGGAATTTTAACTGTGTCATATAACTCTACTTTCAATCACCTATCAATTTAATTGTCCAGGTTTGAATAATATGTTATGGAAAATAATGTGGACAACTGCCATGAGAGATTTGGGATCACATTTTTATTAAAAAATGGAGTATGTGATTGAGAGAAATTTTTTGGGTTAACACAATTGAAATTGAAATGATGGAGATGAATTACAAATCTGAATAAATAAAAACAATTGTATTTTTACTCAAACTATTGTTTCCGTACGAAAACTTGCTTACAAATGTATTAATCTCTATCCAATGTTTTTACAATTAATTTTTATTGTTGCCGTCTGCCCAAATTGTTGTGATTTTGCAATATGAGCATCATAATTTTTTTTATCAATAAAAAATAAAATTAATTAATATAGATGTTTCAAAAGCATTCCAACCCGTATATTAAAATATCTTCACCATCTAAAAATAAATGTTACCCACAATAAAACAGTCCAAACTGCACTAGTGTTGCCATGACAACACCAATATACCTGCAGTAAAGCAACAAACAATTCCTAGCTTCCCACCTAACAATTTTAACTCGTGAATGGTATATTTCTAGTCATTGCTGCATGATAATTTGACACTTCAAATCCATTCTCAACCCACACAAATGGTCAAAAAACTGCATCCAAGTTGCATTTTACTTTTAAAAAAACTACTTATAAAGATGGTTATGTATAATTAGCTGCGTAAACTAAACTAAACTGCTAGCTTTTTCTTTCTTTTTTTTCTTTTGAAAGGATATGAGGACATCGAGTTTGACTTTTTTGGAAGTTGTTGTGGTATAGGGAGGTCGGCTTATATTACACTTACATAACTAAATTTCAGGATCTATATCACAACTATTTTTTATAGAGAGAAGGTTGACCGTGGTAATGCTTATAGTATTGGATTGTGATTACTTGCTCATAATAAACTTGTTTATTAATCTAATAGCTTAGAGGCTTTTTGGGATGAAGGTTTCTAAAATTTTGACATGCTATTAATAAACTTGTTTATTAATCTAATAGCTTAGAGGCTTTTTGGGATGGAGGTTTCTAAAATTTTGACATGATTCTTTTTTTTTGGAGTGAAGTGATGAATTATTAGGTTTGTAGTAGAATCACCACTTCTATAATTAGGAACTGCAACTTCATGGTCTCTATAGAGAGATTGAGTCAATTTAGATATACATGGAATATATCCATGTTTCAGTACTCCAATTACTACCATTTGATATTTTTTTTTATTGTTGATTAAAAAAACTTACCTTGTAAGAACAATACAGAAGTGACATTTATTCAGTTAAATAAACATGTTTATATATTTAGTTATCATATTCTATAAATGCAATTAAAAATTGGTTAGCGTGAGATGGACATGAAGAAAAAGAAAAGAAGAAGAAAATAATTAGTTGTGAATTGAAAAAAGAAAGTGGATTCCAAATGCGTGCAAGAGAAAAGAGCTATGAAGAGTTACTAACCCTGCACAATCCCTCAGTGATTTCTTGAATCAACAATCCAGATGGGAGCCTCCGAGTGGTAGAAACAGTAGAGGTTTTGTGTGTCGAAGAATCAACTGACACATCCGCTATGGTCCATACACCTGCTTCAATTTGTTTACAATAACGAAGGAAGTGGAACTCCCGAGTTGGAACCAAAGGTGAAAGAATGTGCATTTCTGCATTCATCTATACAAATGTTCTTCACTTATCACCTAATCCAAAGATATTATTATACCAAAATCACATGAAGCAACGTTTTCAGGAAAACATACCAACTGCAAAGCTCCATTTCGGTTTCCTAACGAACCACTTTCGAGTACTTCAATTGTTTGGGCTTTTTTAACAATTGTTGGGAATAGATCAACCCATTTCTCCTTCAAAGATCAAAGTATAATAACATATTTTAAGAGTATTCATGTTTCAAATATGTAGATAACCAGTAAAATGTTTGATGGAATAGAGTCATAGAAGTGCTAACCGAATTTAAAAACATTTCCACAAGCTCCGTCCCACTCATTTTCACCACTCGGGAATCTTTCGAAGACTCTACTCGAGCATGAGGTCCTTTTAAGGTATTACTCCTTTGAAAAATCCTTTGGTAGCAATCACGCTGCAGAATGAATCTCCCATCCACAATAGACCTGAACCAGAAGGGTTCGTTCATACTTAAGAGTTTCATCAACTCTTCCATCGCAGTATTCGCAATCTTCAACATTCGTGCCTTTTCCGTATCTTTATTTTCGCTGCTCGTCGGTTGTGATACCCTTGCGCTGTTCAAAATTTTAAGTATCCCATCCAGATCAAGATCAAGAGATGGCGTATGATCCTGAAAAATGGACGAAATGTCTTGACAAGGAGGTGGAATATCTTGATCTAGGGTAGGAGTAACAGAAGGAACGCTTAAACATGGATTTGGTCCTTGCAATTGGCTTTGTTCCTCAGCAGCGGGAACGTTATTTTTATTTTGATTATGAGTAGAAGCCAGTGTGTGAATATTTTGATCAAGAGCAGTAACCAAAGCTGGAATATTATACTCAAGACATGAAATCAAAAGAGAATCATCTTGACTGGGAAAGGGATGAAGAATGGCAGGAGAAGTAGCAGTAAGAGAAGAAACATGCTGAACAAGTGCAGGAGCAGGAATTCCTTGACTATGGCCATGATTAAGAATAGGAATAGGAATATCCTGAGAAAGGGTTGATGTAGCAGTAGGAACATGTTGATTAACTGCTGGAATATTATGTTGAGCAGGGGAAGGAATGTGAGGATCCTCATTAAGAATGAGTGGATTTTGTGAAGTTCCAACCGTCAAACTTGCTCGTAAGGTATCAAGTGAAGAAGAAGAAGAAGAAGGAATAGCAGGAAGTAGTTGTGGATCAATCCCATTGTTTGCCATGAATGAGATTACTCTCTCACACTGAAAAATAATTCAGAATAGTGTGTCCTGAGATTCACACCACAAGAGAAGCAATTAATTAATATGCTTTATATACTAACCTCTTTGATTAATAGAATATTTTCTACCTTCAAGATTTGCAAAGAAAGTTCTCGCTCTTCTTGTCCCTTGGATCGACCCCCACAAGGTTCGCATGCTACACTCTTCAAAGTCTCACTCATTATACGGTTTTCTGTTTGTATTCTTTCATTCTCAAGACGAAGAGCATCGATATCTAATCGCTCACTTTTAGTCTGAAAATTGCACCAAATCAATTCATGTACAAGATGGTGAGCATGTAAGATATTTTTCCTTAAAAATGAAGTATCATGAGACTAACCCTTAATTGTGTTTTCTTGTTCTGAAACCAAAATTTTACTTGTTTAGCATCAAGCCCAAGCTCCTCTCCTATTTGACGGCGTCGTGTTTCGTCCGGATGTGAGCATTCTTTGAAGATTCTGAGTTTCAAAATGGAAAATATCAGTTAGATTGTTAGCAGTGTTGGGAGAGTGTTAAATATCGAATACATGTATCAAGGCTTTTGAGCAAAGGTACGAACAATAAATAGATATCCATAATCAACGAGACGAGAAAGCACAGTATTATACTTTGCATATATATATATAGACATCAATAAACACATGAAAGATATCTAAAATATAAGACACATCACAATGAAAGTTCTTAGGGTCACAAAACAAAGAAATAGAAAACTGGTTAAATTTAAACTTCTGAGGAATCACCTAACCATTCAGCATGTTCAGCTCGAGCACCAGCTGTACCTTCTGGATTGTATTTTATGTCTCTATGTATATGTTGGGATAAAACTTCTACGCACTTTTCTTTATATATTTTGAGTACTGTTTTTCAATATATATATAAAGTTTATTAAATATACAGAACCCTTAAACATGAAAATAAAAAGTAACCAACCAACATGTTCCCAATCCCTCTGTATCTACCTTCTACCTGCATGTTGAAAAACAGTACCCATCTTAGTCCCAAAAGCAAAACAAAAAATCATGGTATCATATATATATACCAGAAATTAAAATTATATGCCATGCACACAGATTAAACCTTCAATAAACTTTTACCTCGATATGTTAACTCTTAATATAAATCCTTATATATATAGATTATTAGAGTAAAATTTAAATTTTGATTAGAGAAGGATACTAAAAACACTTATAATATCTAAAAATCTGGTTTTGTAAAAATTGCATTTTAGAACTGAAATCGTTATTATTTTAGTTTAAACTTAAATATGACATTTTTGTCTTTTGGAATCAAAATCAAATAACCATCAAATATGGCACCTTGCTATACTAGTGTCTCAGATAAAATATTAACATATGACACCTTTGAAAAAAAATTAAAATAAATATTATGCATCAGTCTTAAAATAGTCATTAGCAACCAAAACCGATTTTGTAGGATAAAATTCAAACAAAATATTTTACTTAAATCTTACCAGAACCAAAACAAGTTTTTTTTTTCAAATTTCAAAGAGATAAAAAAAAAAGAGGAATAACTACCAATCATAGAAGAGAGACCATTTTTGATAATTCAATTAACTAAAAAAAATGGATGATAGTTGCAGTTTATTAAGGGGAAATAAAAAAAGAATTAAGTCTCCTTAAAGCTTAAAAGAGTGTTTTATAGGAGAATTTTTTATGTTTACTGAGAATCTTAAGTTCAGAAATATTAACATTTTAAAAATCATTTAAAGAAGTCCAACATTTCCAAGATATTTTTAGTTAATTTTTTCACAAAAAGATTTCTTGAAAGAGATAGATATCCAAGATTCTCAAAGGAATAAATTCTTTTACAGACATGTCTCCCACTTTTTAGAATAATTTTGGCATACCAATCATTGTGAACAAAAAAACACAGTTCCCAAGAGATATAATTTGTGGAGAACATGAAAAAATTTGTACACTTTCCAAAATTAAGACCAACAAAAATAAATTTAGAAATTAATTATTCTCATCCAATAAAAGGGAATAATAAACTTGAAAGTCATTTAAATAGAAAAAGGTTAAACTAGAAATTTTTTGACACCTCTCTAAAATGTTGCGTGCACTTGAAAGGAAAGAGATACGAAAAAATATTAATAAGATCACTTCTAACAAAATTTAAAGAAAAATTATACTTTAACACTTTTTGTATAAAAAAACACTTACTTAAGAACTACATTTTAATAATATATAACATATATTATAATACTTTAAATTAAAAAAAAATAGAAAATTAAAACATTGAGATAATTAGTTATCAAGTGATTTTTTTTATAAATAGAAGTGAAGATATCAAAGTCCAAATTTTAAAATGTGCCTATATTAGTCTAATAAAAGAACTTAAAAATAAAAAAAGACTGTGATATGAACAACCAATATTAGTTAATAAATAAATCATGATAATAAATTTAATTTTCATCTAAGTTTCTTTATCAAACAACCTCTATTTATGATATTTTTAATTTATTACTCTTATTTTCTTTATCATCTACTTTATCCCTTGATTTTCTTCTTCTCTACTAAGAAAACTTTGTTTTGGTATTCTTATTTTGCCTATTCACATGTACAACCAAGAAAACAACAACAATAATAATATATGAATTATAAAAATAAATAATAGTGATAATAATAAAACATAAATAAGTTATAATAAAATTAAATATTAATAAAAATATTTTTTATTTCTTTTTTTAAAAGTTCTTTATAATTTCAAACCTTAATTTCATCTATTTCTCTGCTATTCACAATCATCATATATTAGTGACGAGGGAGATTAAAAGAAGTAAAAATATTTAGAAAAGAAAAGAAAAATAAAAGCATCTCCCACTATTGATCGTTTTAGAAAAAAGACAAAATTTTAGACAAATTTAATATTATTAAATAAATAAGTAATTTTCTTAGTAATAAACTAGTTAATTCAGTATTAGGATAAATAAAATATGTTTTAAAACTATTTAACTCAGAATCCTATTTTTTATTTATTTAATTTTTGTAGTCCCAACAAGAGAGTGAGGAATGCGTTATCTTATTATTTTATACAAGTATTCATCCTTTTTCCGACAAAAAAAAATACAAAAAAACTTGAAAGACTATCATCAAAAAGATTTTTTTAAAAAAAATCTCCCATAAAAAGTAGGAAATTGTTGTAATTTCTCATGTAAAAATTAAAATTGAATCATGAAAGGGCTTGTGTGTTTCCTTGAAAAGTATAAATAAAAACAATCTTTCAATAAAGTCAAAACAATCGTGCTGCAACTCCAAAATTCAATATTTCTCCATCTCGTAATGTTTGAAATAATAAAATAACATTAAATTAGTAATAAATTCAATTGTTTAATAGTTGTAAGTGATAACATTCATCTTCATTTCATTGTTGATAAAAAAACTATTGATTGCTTATAAAAAAAAAAATTACATTTACCAAATTTTATACCTTTCCTATCCATTAACCCTAAAACAAGATTCCATTTGAAATCAAAGACACTAAAAATAAATAAATAAAAAATTGTGAAGAACAGAGGATCGATGATCTTACTCTTCGAGTCTAACTATTATTTCTGGATCATGACGATGACGGCAATTGTAAATACCTTCTTCACTACGATCTGACTCACTCAACTTTGAACTACTCATTCTTTCAACCCTAGTAAGCAAATGTACCTTGTGTGAACAAATGAACTCTTCAAATGTTTTTATATGCCACTTCACAAGGGCTTAAAGCATACTCGCACGTGTACACCTCTCCCCACACGGGTCAATTTGACCAACCTTATAAAAACCCTAAATCTCAAAGGATTATTTTATTATAAGATGAAGTGGTATTCTGAACACTTTTTTTTTCTCCAAAATGGGTAAATAATTTAGAAGGTAGTAAAAAAATGCTTTGGAACAATATCCAATATGGAAAAGATAAATTTGGGAAATTCAGATTAATTAAGGAAGGTTTTCAAGGACTTCAATTTTTCTAAGATTACCAAACTTAAAGCAAAACACACTCAAAGTTGAGATCTCAAGTTACATAATGATGCTTAAAATGAAAGTTTTTATTTTTAAAAAAAGTACACTCAAATTGTGTTTCACAAGCATGAATATGCAAAAAAGTGAGTGATGAATGAAGATCAAAAATAGAAAAATAAATTACAAATAAATTTAATTTATAATATTTTTTCTTGAATTTTTCTATTTGAATATTTAGAAACAAAATTTTAAACCTGATTTAATCACACAAAACTGATTTAAAAGATAAAATTTATATCTTCTCATATATTATAATTTTACCGTGCATATACATAATATGGTTCAAAACGTGTAATGGAGAAGAAAAAAAAATTAAAGAAGGAAAAGAAAAGGACAAAATCATTTGATATTTAATTTTGTCTTAAACCTTTAAGTCAACTGGGTTTTCAATAAAATAATATAATTTTAGCCCCACAATTTTAATTTTATTATAAAAAAGTTAATATAAAAAATGAATAACATATATAACTATAGATTTATAAACGTTAGTCAGAATTAAGTGAAATATATGTAAAATATTTTAACATAGAAGTCAGTTTCTTGACTAAACGGAAATCAGAGTTGACCGAGAGGTAAAAAAAAAACATGTAAAACTCATAATTGTGTTAAATTTTAGTGAATTTTGAAGATACCTTTTACATTTCATATCTTTTTTAATAAATAGCTCAGTCTGGTGAATATATATATAAAAGTCAAAAATAATTTTTTTTATGAAATTATAAGTTATTACTAGTGAGAAATTGATTTAATAAGAGGAGCAAGTTTACCATATAACGGATCAAGGTTACATTTATATCCACTAAACAGTGTACTTAACGTAATTACGTTGAAAAAATTGAATACATTGGGAGCGGATAGGGATGGTCCTATCTTATCATGCAAAAGCGGTTTCATATTTTTTTATTAATAAAAAATTAATTAAATTAAAGCAGCACATTAAGAAAGTTGAATTTCCTATTTAACATCATTTATACTTTTATTTATCTATTTAGTATTTTTTTTCTATTTAGCACCTTTGGTTTTTATTTTCCTATCTAGCATTTTTTTATTTTTTATTTCTCTATTTAACATCATTTCAAAAATAAATAAAAAAATAATAAATTAATTTTTTTTGATAATTTTAATTTTGAATGCATTAAAAAAATATGTTTAAAATAGTTAGAAATATAATTAATGAATAAATAAATGAATTTTTACAAAATAAAAATAAAAAAGTAATAAATTAAAAATGTTTAGTTTAAAATTTTTTTAAGAATGAAGAAAATAAAAAATTAAACTCTACAATAACATAAAAGTTGAATCTATAAACATAAATTAGTATTTATTTTTATTATTATTGATGATGTAATCATGTTAATTTCAAGTAAAAAATACAGGACATAATTATAAAAAAACTAAAGTCAATTAGTATTAATTAATAGTGGACACACAAATAATATTGAAGTGTCTACCCTAAATGCAAAATCCTAACAAAAAAACTAATGCAAATACTACACTTAATTAATGCTTAAAAATGAAAAGAAGAAAAATTTAAAAATAAATAAATATAAAAAATAAAAACAGCAACATTGCAAGGAAAAACTATTTGATGGAACTCAAAAATGAAGAGTATTGGTCTGCATACACTGGTCAAATACTATGCCCAAAGTCTTGACATGAAAAGAACATGCCTAAGTCAAGTCAAATAAGGACTGATATGGACATAAAAGAACAACATGATCGATCAAAACAATGTTCATATTGTCAAACACCAGGACACACAAAAAGAACGTGTCCCAACATTACTGGATTGTGCACTTCTCGTCATTAATTATGTTTCATTTCGCACAAACTATTTAATGTATCATTGAAGAAAATATTAAATGAATGATTATCTTTAATTTATTTTCCTTTTTATGATCAACATATACTTATTTCGTATCGTTTTATATCTCTTATCTTTATCATGTTTGGATTTTTATTTTTTATATATATATATTTTTATCTTTATCTTATTTTGTTTTGCCTTTATTTTATATCTTTTATGTTTTTAGTTATTATTTTTTTTGTCATTCTTTATTTATTTATGTTTTTTTGTTTTTATTTTATTGTTTCTGTTTTTATTTTCTATACTTATTTATTTTTGCATTTTGTTCTTCTTATTTTTAGGCATTAAGTGTAGCATTTACATTAGCTTTTTTTTAGGATTTTGCATTTAGGATAGACACTTCAATATTATTTGTGTATCCACTATTAATTAATACTAATTGACTTTGTTTTTTTTTTATAATTATGTCCTATATTTTTTATTTGAAATTAACATGATTACATCATCAATAATAATAAAAATAAATACTAATTTATGTTTATAGATTCAACTTTTATGTTGTTGCAGGGTTTAATTTTTTTATTTTCTTCATTCTTAAAAAAAATAATTTTAAACTAAATATTTATAATTTATTACTTTTTATTTTGTAAATACTCATTTCTTTATTCATTAATTATATTTCTAACTATTTTAAACATTAAAAATATTTTTTTAATGCATTCAATATTAAAATTATCAAAAAAAATTAATTTTTTATTTTTTATTTATTTTTGAAATGATGCTAGATAGGGAAATAAAAAATAAAATGGTGCTAGATAGGGAAATAAAAACAAAAGGGTGATAGATAGGGAAATAAAAACAAAAGGGTGTTAGATGGAAAAATAAAAGTGTAAATGGTACTAGATAGGGAATTCAGCCCATTAAGGATGTTTCAATCTTTATAACAAATATTTAAAAATCTGATAATTTTTTCTTTACATAGAAACAATTTCATAATAAAACAAATATGCATTATACTCTACCAGAATTACTAATTAAAATAGGTATTTTCTCTCTATTAGCCACATATTCATGTTATCACTAAATAATTTCCTACTAAGATCTTACCTTGACTAATTAAGTGTACTCCAACAGGATCTTACTGTCCTATCAAAATGTTGTTTTATCTATACTCTAATCATCAAATTTGTTTTTTACCCTATTGTCAATTTTTTTTATTAGCAAAACATTGATAAAATAATTAAAGGAAACACTTCAGGGGTGTGTCCCAACCCTTATACATAATCCAAATCATGTTACTTAAAACAACAATCCCAAAACTAATTTGAACATGATTTGAATGAACTCATAACTTGATATTGCCTCCAAAATTAATTATGCACCAACTGCATAAATGGTTATTGCAGATTTATGCAGCTAAGTGTTGACCAAAAAAGATCTATAAGAGTAAAAAAGTGCAACAACTACATCAATGGCTCCTTGCTGCAGTAGCAAAGCCCATACATAGCAACACAATACACTGGGCATCACCCTATACACAACCCTGCATCAACTAAGAACATCTCACAAAACAGAGAAAGTCATAAAAGAATAAGAATACATGTTTAGTGCTAGAGGGAACCAACCATCAAAAGAAAGGATGAGCTTTATAAATCAAATTTCAGATCTAGATAGAATAAACAAACGCCTGTCCCTGGACTGGTTTTGCATAATAACAACCTCCAAAACCCCTACCACACCCTTCCTCTTTGAATCCAAAAGGATTGATCATAACACAAGCCACAAACTCCCTATTGCATCCTTCCTCTCACAAGACACTTTTAATGTAGATAATAGGATTCATATGCCAATCGGAGAAGGAGTAGTTAAAAGCATCCATTTTTCTTCTTATGCCCATACTGTCAAAGTATTTATTCTTTCAGGATATTTATCTAGCAAACGTCTATTCCTCACCTTGTCGAAGCTTTTGTTTGTTACATTGTATCCATCCCAGCAGACTTTTAATTCCATTGTTGTGTGCCTTTGCTATTTTGTCTCTTCTATGTGCTTTCCAGAACCCTGTTGTTGTTCTATTGTACTAGTTCCAAATATATCATCTAGACCAATCCTTCCTGATTCTACACCTTTGTTTTTCGCCCTTCTCATGCTTCATATCATTATAATTTGCCTTCATCATCCCCTTTGTTGTTCGATTTCTTGCACATCTACTAAGCAAAACCTTTCCAGCCTTTTGTTCCCATGATCCCATATGCTTTAAACAACTGCCACCTAAATCTCTTTCCATACTAGATGTTGTTTTACATTGACGTGAGCCAAATAGAAATTTTCAAAATTGTGCTTCATTTCCTTATGTGGAACAAATTGAATGCCTATCCACTTATAACGAGTCCATACTTAATCCGTTGTTTTACATTCCACAAATAAGTGTTGTGTTGATTCAATCCCTAATTAGCATAAAGAGCATGTCAATACATTAACATGAACACCTCTTCTAATTAGATTCACCCTAGTTGGAATTTTGTCCAACAAAATCCTCCAAGCTAGAGTTAAAGTGTTAGGCATCACTTTGACAACCATAAACATTTATAAATATCACTACTTTAACTTTTGATGTATTTAAATAAACATCCGTAAGTTGATTTAACTGTAAATTGATTTGAATCCTCACCTTCCCAAACCTTTAAGTCTTTAGCTTCCCTATTCATATGTACATTTGATAATGCCATTAACTACTCATCTTCTTGTTTTCTCTCCCACTCAAACCTATTCCTTCTCCAAATTAATCTCCAAGACCATTCTAAACCCACCTATGTTCCTAATTCGCCTACCTTCCAATCTTGATCTAATGATATTGAAAAAGTCTAGGACATTTATGCATAAGATTATCTTGCCCTAACCATACATCCTCCTTGAATCTGACTTTGTCCCCTACACCTATTTTCCAGCATGTTTCTTTTTCAAACCAATCTCACTTTGTCCTTCACACACCCTTGATCTAAATCTTTCCACCACCAGGACTGATATTTAGTCTAAATCTGTGTCCTTCTTGATTCAACACCATACTTAGACAATAATATCTCTTTCCACTTTCCTTTTAAGTATTACCAACAATTCTTGATGAAATTAAAATTGAACCCATCAAGCCTTATGCATTTTGAACCCTCACATTGCCACACTGCTTCCTTAACTTCATCCTCTGAAAAAGTTGCAATTAATCTTGCATTATCCTCCTCAGATACAAATTTAAATTCTACTGCTCCTAATCTAACACCTAAATCCTTTGTTGCGTATAACTATAACCACAACTATTGTGTGGGAAGCTGCAATAGGTAGTAAGGAAGCAACATACATTCTTTAGAGTTGCCATGCTTTATATCCTAGACCTGAGCTAAGTTGTTGGCTTATTTTGGTAGATGTAGTATATTGTATATGTGCAATTTTTTTTTATTGAGGTTTAGGCTTAAGAGTTCTATATGTGCAGAATATGGTTATGTTTTGGCTAATTTTTTCTGACAACCTCACCTTTCTTGTTTTGAGGTTTTTTGTACATGTTGGAGTACCCCATTCCTAAGTCTTCTCCATTTAATAATTGAATAGTAATATTTTGACCACCTTCCTTTAACCAACTAGCCCTAGCCTTTTGGTGCAAAATCGAATCTAATATTTTTATTTATAACTCTCAATTGATTGACTACTTCCGTCCTCTTAAGTCTTAGACTATCATCAAGCTCACTATTATCATCCTCACTATCCAGTTCCTCAAGATCCTTTAACACTTTCATCTTAGTTACATCTAACAACCTAAACACTTCCCTGTTCCATGTTTTAAGATCAACTTTCTAAGTCTCCAACTTATCTTTGAATTTTCTTACACCATCACCCTACACTGTGTATGAATTCCACTTGTCCTTCACGAACTCCTAGAAACCCTTTTAAACCTCAGTAGACCTAAAGGGTCTTGACCTTTCACGTAAGAATTTGATTAATTTTATTAGTCTTATTTCACATAAAAGTTGGTTACTAGAATTTTGGGTTTCTTCCTATAAGTAAAATTTGAAAAAGATATCCATCTAGATTGTTGCTTGCTATAATACTCCACAAATTGGGAAAATCACTACACCTATATAGTTTCTTGCATCATAGCACTTCCCCTCCTCTCCCAAATACTTCGCTTCCAAGATAACATTGGACATAAATATAGCATAAGTTGTGGTGAGACATGTTTGTTGCCATCAAACCTTCTCAACATATGACCTCATAGCTGCTTCCAGCAGATAAGCAAGACCAAATTTTGAGTTGGGTATCTTACACTGTGATCTACTTGTGTCTTTGAATAAAATTGAGAATAGAATTCCCATGGTGTAATTGTATGATTGATGGGAATATCCACTTTGAAAAGACATGGTGATTTCCATGCAAATAATCCATAAAGTGGAGATACTATGATTAACAAGCATCGTCCATAAATGTGTTTGTTGGTTTTTGACAGATAATTGTAGACGTATATGCCTTAAGTCTTGATCAGTTCAACGATCCTTGTGTTTTATATGTCCAACTTGCATAGCTATTACATGCAATAGGCCTAACACCAAAAAAAAAAGACATTTGTCCCTTGATTTGATGACCTATAGTTACATTCCATAATAGTTCATACTGAATACAACTGAGCGGATGTTGGCCAACACATGTTAATCTAAATGAAATACATATTTTGGTTGCTCACTATTGTTGTCATAATGTAAGCATACATGCAGTAGCTATAAAGAGGAATAATTTTGTATTTAGTTGACCTCGTTATATGGAATAAGAAAGTAGATTTCGTACAATGAGGGGCTGCGACAATGTGTTTTGGCTTTATTTCAAGGAGTTTAAATGAATCCCATTTTTTGTGTTTTACATTAATTTAATTCATTTGTTGATATTTTTTATTATTTTTTCTTGACTTCAAAAACATCAATTGTTGTTGTTTTAATTCAATAACATTAAAATATAATGTGTACTTGTGTAAACAGAGTGGGTCTAGATAGTACTTGAGATTCATTGTAGCTATTGTTGTAGGTGTCGGTTGCTTGTTCGTGTCCCCTTGTGTCCCTGTGCTTCAATGCTTCACTCCTTCATACTTCAACACTTCTTCTCCTTAGTTCCTCAATGCTCAGTCGGGTGTAAACCTACAAAAGGTTCTCCGACGATCAAGTAAGTACTCTGTATTGAGAGCATATATTGTAAAATTGATAAAAACGTACCTTACTCCATTGTAGAAGGCTTATTTATATCATTTAGTAATGGACCATCTGATTGATGGGCCGTATCTGTCATATATCTGCACTAAATCAGTGTTAGCTGATTTCTCGGAATGTAACCATGATTTATATAGGGAGGTATGTTTGGAGCATATCTTTAATAAATCAATGTTAACTGATTTCTCGGGGAGTCACCCAGATTTGATGGGATGTGGTCCTGATTTACAGGAAATTTCCTTACATATCATTTATTGTAGTTGTGATTTTAATGTGGTTGACCAATCGGTCGGTTGGTCACCGAGACCGAGTGACATGGCTTATTCAGTCACGATACATAATAATTTTTGTTGTTGCAGATTATGCATACTAAATTGCTTCATCCTATCATTTACTCGTGCCGACTTTGAGTTATATTTGACGGGTCAATGAAATAAATACTTAATCCACCTCACACTTTTTCTAGTGAACTGTCAGCTCGACTCGCATAACCTGATTCGCATTGTCATCCTCGTATACCTATCTCCAAGAAATATTGTGTGTGTCAAATTAGATGTGGTGCCAAATATATAAAACATACTAAAAAGTAAAAAAAAAAAACTTATTTACACATTAATTTATATATACATAAAAGAAACGGGGGATGCGGGGAAGGCTCCTTCCCACGAAGCTCCACCACCGAACAAAATAAAACTTTTTTAAAATAATTTTAACTACGTCCTATCGTGTGTAAATAATGTAAAAAAAAAAAAAAACACAGTTCTGCAGTAAAATTATATAATTATTTGTATATTTGATACGTACCCACGTATAAAAGTTATTCACACGCAAATACTTTTCAAATCATACATCATTTCATATAATTAAGGAAAATTAATAGCATAATCTAAATTTATTAATTGAAATTAAATAAATTTAATAATTATTCATTAAATTTATTGCATTGAAATTATTTGTATGTGGGGTTTTTCACGTATACAGAGAACTCTTTTCCAAAGGGTAATTATTGAATAAATATGGTATTTATCACAATTCAATAATACGCATGAATGACTAAAGTTAATTACAAAATACTCTTAATTTTTTTTATTAAAGTAAAATATAATTAATAGTTTAAATAATATTAATAAAATTCATATTAAATTAATGTCATACATTTATTATATTTCTTAAATGCTTCTTGATTTACATAACCATTATAATTCTTTTGATCAATATTGAAGGTCAATTATTATAATATTTAATGTTTGAAAAATATACTAATTTTTTTCCTTTTTTATGAGATTAAACTACAGTTATCTCAAGTGACAAATACAGAAATGACATTGATTATCTTTTAAGTTATACGTTACTTTTAGAAGAAATTGAATAGAGTTTATTTTAAGTATCTTTGAAAAAAAAACTTACGCAATAAACATTATAAAAAACATTAAGTACGAAACTAATTTTATAGATCAAAATAGTTAGTTACTATTTGATTAAATTAGAAATTATTTTATAAACTAAAAAAACTATTGATATCTAAAGTAATTTTTATTATTAATAAAAATTTATAAAATGGTTTTTAAATTGGTATCAAACCATTAACTACCAAAGTTTTAGCTACTTTAGATATGAATAATTTTTTAGTCTATAAATTAATATTAAATTTAGTTAAGATAATGACTAATTATTTTTGTTTTCTAAATTTAGTTACTATTTAATGATTTTCTTGTAATGAACTTATTAAATGTAAGCAATTCATGTGATAATTTTATAGAAGTTTTCAACAATTATTTTCTAAGAAGATAATCAATATAGATAATACTCAAATAAGAGAAAAGTTTTGTCCTAATTTATCCAAACAAGATTACGTACACTTTTTCAAAGTTAAACAATAACAAATTTTACTCTTGTCTCATATTTTTAGCCATTCGAGCATGTAAGGTTTCTCTATAAAAAAAATCACAAAATCTCTTTAGGTTGTGCCTTAAACTTCCCCTAAGTTTAGCATTAAGAATTACATGATGTCTCTAGAGTGAATATAAAATATAAAATATTCTTACTTTTAGAAAATTACTTCACATACTAGTGAATGATTTATAGGTTGAATCTTTCTCTAACGTGATTGTATAAAAGACAAGTTATTATTTTTACATTTTGACTTCTAACATTTTATCACTTGCACATGTATTGTTAATGATGTTTCTTTAGACTTATCTTCTTTTTACTTCTTCTTATCTTCTCATAGGTTTTTCTAGAGAACATGACTTTCTTATGACACTATTATAAAATTATTAAATAGAAATTATTTTTAGAGATAAAAAATAATTAGTTACTATATTGACTAAATTAGATACTATTTTATAGACTAAAAAAATATTGGTATATAAAGTAGTTTCTAAATTAGTGACTAATTTAGAATCTAAAATAATTAGAAGATAAAATCTTGGTAGCTAATGTTATATAACAATTTAGAAACTACTTTATAAATTCTTATTAATAACAAAAACTACTTTAGACACCAATAGATTTTTAATTTATAAAATAGTATCTAACTTAGTCAATATAGTAATTAATTATTTTTTAACTCTGAAATTAATTCTTATTTAATAATTTTCTTTTAGTAGAAGATGTGATTGTCTATTGCTTCTTGTTTACCTTGTAGTGTCATATTATACTCCTATAAGGCTTAGTCTAAAACTTGTAGCATTAATCTTTTTCTTAGAAAAGGTTGTCTAAGATGACCTTGTCTACTTGTGTTATAATTGTAACTTCTATCTTGAATGAAAGACTTCACTCTTGATCATGATTATTATGCACTAGATAAAATATATAAAACATAAACAATATTTTATTTATCATCATAAAAAACTTAAGTGTGAAATAATACTAGTTAATGTAACATCCTAAATATTTACTAACTATTATGTTGTAAACCCAACATAGGGTCTATACAATGTATAAAGTATTTTAAAATACTACGTATACACACCTAAAACTTGATAAATACAAGATATTTAAAAAAAGAAGCTTAATAAAACAACTATGATCTTTCAAATGTTCATGCACCTGTGTTTGTATCTACTCATGTACATAGTACAATCATTGTAGTTCACAAAACAACAAGACATGCAAAAGTTATCTATTGAAATAAAATTCTAAAAAAGAAAATATAAGTAAAAAGAAACAATTATATTAGTAATTCATAAATAATTCAATTTCTTTTTCAATCAAACATAGACATACAAATTTTAACTTACAAACTTTATTTTCAAGGTCAAAATGCATCATAATCTAAAAAATTTCACAGGTTTGGAGATACCTAGAAACAGAAAAGAAATCAATCTTCCATTGAGGTTGAATACAGGTTTATATGCTACATCAAGTGATTTGGTTTAACTAGAAAGACTTCTAATACACTTCAAAGTCGACATACCCACAACTATGCTACGATATAGTGATACATGTCAAAGCAGAAGATTTAAACTCTTCAACAAGTTCAATAATAATTTCATTCTTTAAATATGTTTTTGTTTCCCAAATTCAGTGTATTAGCTACTTATGCTTAGTTTTTAAGTGTTAAGTTGTTAGTTAGTTTTTTTTATTGTCTTTCGCCATATTTATATGAGTTGCAATTGTCAGTGATAAAGATCTTGTCTTAATAAATGCAATTAGCATTGTGTTTCTTGAAGCCACCAACCTTTAATGTCGGTTCCACATTTATGGTCGCTCGTCAGAATGGATTTGTTTAAAGAAATTGGATAGTGGCAGGATGAATATGCTACATTATTGGATGGTTATGAATTGATAGACCAACTAAAAAGGTCATTACTAGTGAATGGGATGTTAACGGTAAGTTATGACACATCTACCACACTTTTTTCCAAGTTCTATGTTACAATGATGATTCTCTAACTGACATGTTGTAGTGTAGACAAATGGATGACTATGTCCGACATGAGATATATTTTAGTGGATTTATCATTGAAGCAAAATATCATGATATTTCCATTACAAAGTCTCCCACAAATGTTAGTATGCGTTAACTCATATGTATAGGACATGTGCATGCTTTACATTTTGTTAGAGTATTTTCTAATATTTGTGGTCATGTTACAATCGTATTATCAACTACTTATCAATTACATTATATGATGGAAACTAGTACAAGTGAAATTGTAGGATGGTTGTCACATATGTACCAACTGTAGACATATTGTGATCTATATAGTGTATAAAGGTTGTTATAGTTTTCATATTATGTTAGTAAGATGCAAGTGTTTACCTAGATGTTAGGAATTACACTCCACATATGTTAGCCTTGCAGACAATTGACTTTATTCATGCACATTATTCATTTTATTCTTGTATATGACTTTGTTGACGCAAATGATTAAATTTGGTATATGCATGTATACTCAATTCCATTATTCATAAGCTTTTTTCTATCTTTCAAAAATACATACATCTTGAACGTTCCAGATTGTACATTCTATAAACTATTTCTAAAGCTAGAAATACATTATAGATTGTACAATTTATAATATATTAATACATTCCATATTGCACATTTAAGAAGGTATACTTGACATCCAGAAATACATTCTATAATGTATTTTTTCAGGGACAGATTTGTCATTTCACCCCTTATTGGGTGCATGTTTAAAATCATGGGACTACAGAATGCAACACACTATTTCAAAAATTATAGATCCATTTCTTACACTATTTTCTCAATCACCATAGTTATTCTTTTGTAGGAGTTGCATTATGCAGACATATATGGTAATGCAATGACAAAATTCTTCTTGAAAAATACATTCAAAATTGCACATTCTAGAATATATTTTCCATATCACTAAATACTTTCCAAGATTAGCAATCTGGAATGCAATTTCTGGATCTGAAAATACATTTCAAGATGTGTAATCTAGAATGTATTTTTTGTTTTGTATTCTAGAATGTACATTCCATAATACAAAATAAAAAATACATTCCATAATTTACATTTTGGAATACAAATTTTATATTTCATAATGTACATTCCAAAATATAAATTTTGTATTTTGAAATGTATGTTATAAAATACAAAATAAAAATGTATTCTAAATTATACGATCCAAAATAGAAAAAATATTATTGTTAATGTTCTGGAATGTACAACATAAAAGGTCATCGGATTACACAGTCTAGAACTGGAGTTGTAAAGATAAAAATCCATTCATAATTTACTTTCAAAATGGTAAATTTATAATTTCAAATTTTATGATAATGCAACTTGAAAAGTATGGGTTGCAGAATGCAATACCCTCTTTTTTATTGGTATGCTAGTATAAATCCACTCTTAATGGGCCTAATCAATTGTTAAATCATTCCTCTTCTTTCTAGATAACCTAATGATATATTTGGAGGAGGGGATGTTTCTTCCTACACCCTCATAGTTCTTGCGACACCTCTAGAAAGTTTGTAATTCTGAAAATAATCTTTTGTATAAAAGTTTAAAGTGTTTTCATAGTTTTTACCTTCTGGATTATATAATTTGTAAGCCTTTTCCGAATGCATGATTAGTTTTTGGATTATGTAATCCATAATACATTTTTTTCGGATTATGTAATCTAGAATTCAGTTTTTTTTAAAAATACATTCTGGATTACATAATTTCGAAGTGTTTTCCAGATCTAGAAAAAACTTTCAGATTATATAATTCATAATGTGTTTTTTTTTTCAAAAAATGAATTCCAGATTATGTAATCTGAAATATTCTCAGAATACGAAAAATAATCAGTGTAGCGAAACCAGTGCAGAAGAATAGTGAAATATATTTGAAAAACTAACTTTTTCTACCACACAATCATAAACACACTATAAAAATGTTTTCAAACTCTGGTTAGAATCACCAAAAAAACTTTCAACCGATGAAAATCGCATTTTGGAAGTGCCTTGGGGTGTTATGATGGAGGGGATGCGCCAGAAATAAAAAGGAGTAGGGTAGAATTTTAGGATTTATATATTTTTTAAATGAATGACAAAAAAAATAATTACACAATTAATATGGGTGTCGCAAGAACATGGGATGCAAGAAGAAGGTGCCTAGAGGAGGTTATGAAAAGTTATTTTTTTACACCCACTTACCTACTTCATAACGTGTTTTTAATAAACTTTTAATAGACTTTTGTAACTGAGAGAGAAAGGAAAGAAAATGACACATATTAACCCTTTAATAACATGGTTTTGTTAAAGATAACTTTTTAAAGATAATGTGATCATTAGAAAAAATAAAAAGTAAACTTTTGTAATTATAAAGAGAAAGAAAAGAAAATGACATACATAAATAGTTGTATGAATTTATTGAATGTGAACTTATTATTGCTCGGAGTTTATCTATATTTACTATTAACTATTAAGAAAATAAATACATTTTCTAATGAATTAAAATTAACTTATATACAAATAAATAATAAAGTTATAGAAAAAATATTTGAGAAATTTTTTTTAAATTAGTTTACCTGTATATGATTTTTAACTTGGTTGATTTAATTTTGTTTCTCTCCTAAAAATGTTTATTAAGAAACTCCGAAACTCATCTCCAATCTTGAAAGTGTTTATTAAGTAACTCCACTTTAATTATATCCTAACTACTAAAAAAGAGGTAACTAAGTAATGGGTATCGACTGCCCATCACATCTTCAACCACCTCCATAAATTTTAAAATTTTAAAATTAACCTTCAATAAAAAGATAAAAATAGAAGACAATGTTTTTATATTTTGTTGTTGAGTGAATCCGCAAGTGTTAATTTGAAACAATCATGTTCGGAATTACATAATACTGAACTTAGTTCCAGATTCAAAATAACATTCTGAATTATTCAATGCATAATAGAACATTATGTTTCGTATTAAATAATTCATAAAGTTTTTTTGGATCTAGAACTAAGTTCCGTATTATGTAATTTGGAAGACAATCACTAAATTTAAAGGTTCTAGATTAGTAAATCTATATATATGCCTGGTCCAGAATGAAACAAAACTCTCACTTTCGGATTACATAATCCAAAACTAACAAAAGTAATCACTTCCAAATTATGTAATCTGAAACTCAAAAATAACAACTTCCAGATTATGTAATCCGAAAAAAAAAAACATTTCTGGATTATGTAATCTGGAACTAACAAAATAACAACTCCAAATTACATAATCTATAACCTAATTAAACAATAAAACTATTGGATTACCTACTCCAAAACCTATTTAACAAAATAAACCTACCGGATTATATAATTCAAAACTCAACTAAACATCCACCGATTTACGTAATCTAGAACCAATTTATCAAACTAACAGATTAAAACACTTCCACTAAATTCGAATTAAAAACACTAACAAATTCAAACAAACAAAAGTACTAACCTTGTGGTGGATAAAGAGTGATTGGAGGAGAGTGTTTGGAAGAGAGTTTTGGAGGTAGAGGTGCGTCGTTGTTGTTGCTGGGAGTGAGAGTGAGTTTTAGTGTGAAAAGTGAGAAGTTGAAAGTTAGGTTAAAGTAAATATTAGGTTATTTTTTTTAATATTATTTACTGAAGGATATAATGGTAAAATTAGTTTTAGTATGGGATGGTTGAAGAAGTGATGGAGGTGCTGGAAGGAGTAGTCATGGGTATCTACAGTCCAAAGACCTCAATTTTT
The DNA here is from genome assembly GCF_000499845.2 of Phaseolus vulgaris. Taxonomy (NCBI): domain Eukaryota; kingdom Viridiplantae; phylum Streptophyta; class Magnoliopsida; order Fabales; family Fabaceae; genus Phaseolus; species Phaseolus vulgaris. Next base: position 11,341,985 of record NC_023753.2, read on the forward strand.
TCACTCCCTTCCTCTCTTATGGTTGTTTTCTTCGCCGGACATCCATAGTTCAGACAAAAAGATCATTTTGTCCTTAAAAAATAAATTATAGATTGTATAATAAAAAATAAATTCTTTAAAAAAGTACTTTCTGAATTACAAAATCATTAATATTTAAATACTTTCCGGAATATCTTATGGATTATATAATTCATAATATATATATATATATATATATTTAAAGAAACTCATTCTGGATTCTAGAATAAGGAGAAATACCTTCTAGATTTTATAATCCAGAGTTTTTCCATATGAGGTGTGACAAGAAGCTTGGAGGTGCAGGAAGATACATCCCCCTCTTATTTATAGGCAACATGTACATATTTGAAGTAACTACCATATTTGTATGAGTTTGTTAGTAAATGTTGTTGGCACACTTTCCATTTGATTGTCCTAACAAATTCTCATCTGTCCTCTCCAATAAAGCAAGAGGTAGAGGAAATTCATGACTAAGAAGTGGCAACCAAAATGCTGGAAAAACTTATTATGCATCACATCATTATACTAGAGGATATGTTGTGGGTACAGAACAAAGCATAAGCCATTATGGCTAACTTAATCTTTCCTTAGCAAAGGTATATGAAACAAGGGTGAAGATAGTGAAGTGAGGAAAGGTTGTAGAATATGTAGTCCTTGAGAAGCAAGGTCAACCTGTATTCTTCATCCCTGCAGCAATCCCATTTATGGTGATAAGCAAAGCATCTCTGATTTTACGGTTGTCATCATCACGTCTTAACCTCTTCAGTATCTCCACCTGCAGCATGTTCAAGGGATTGAGAAAGGGAAGTCTATTCTCAATCAGCCTCCTCAAGCTCCTATTGTTCTGCTGAAGTTTCTCGTGCCCACTAATCACTAGTACAAACTTTTCAGCTGTCATGAGCTCACTTCTTAGTTCGCGACCAAGCTCTTGCCTCTCCTGTGACACAAGGACTTCATCATAGTGCTTGGCTATAGGAATGTCTGCTTTCCCCAAAACCATCTCAATGAGGTCTATGGTACTTTGGAAGAATGGCCATTCTTTGTACATGGCTTTTAGATCCTCAGTGAGACCTTTCTCGCAAGCTCCTTCTAAACCTGCTCCAACTCCAAGCCAAGCTGGAAGAACAAATCTCGTTTGTGTCCATGCAAACAGCCAGGGAATTGCACGAAGGTGTCCGATTCCTCTTGAGCTCTTCCTTCTTGCAGGGCGGCTACCTATGTTAAGGAACCCAAGTTCTGCCTCTGGTGTGGCTTCATGGAAGTAGGCCAGGAATTCTGGATTTTCATACACTACATTGCGGTAACACTGGCAACTGATGTTTGAGATCTCTTCCATCACATTACGCCATTTTTCTTCTCGGGGTGGAATAGGAGGACGAAGGGTTGCAAGTAGCACGGCTGTTGTATATATCTCAAGTTGTCTAACAGCTATTTGTGGCAACCCAAACTTGGCCTCCACCATCTCTCCCTGCTCAGTAGACCGAAGCGTTCCCTGCAATGCACCATCGAAAAAATATTGTTCTTTCAAACAAGCAATTATTCCTTAATAGCTAATACTAGTAGCTATGAAGCTCAGAATCCCTCTTATATGGTTTGTGTCCCTGTGTCCAACAAGTATCAAACAATTACAGGTGAACAATACTCGTACTACACGTATCCAACAAGTATCAAATAATTACAGGTGAACAATACTCGTACTACACGAATCGATGAAGTGTCTAATTCAGATGTTACACCACTTCCTTAAAGAGGAATAAAGTCTCTGAATCAATTAACCAACCAAAATGTTGGTGGCAAAACTTTTACAACTATTGCTTCATACTACTAATTTAAATTTCAAAAGGCAAACTTTTCAAAACTACTAATGGTACAGGAAAAAATAATATTTTGGAAGGGAAATGAGACTGAAATTCAGGTTTTCAAAGACCGAGTGCAATGATGCATAACCTACCATCACAGACCCAGGGGGCTGGGACTGAATAGCCAAATATGTTGGCCCTCCACCACGACCAATACTGCCTCCACGGCCGTGGAATAGTGTAACCTTTATACCATAATCATTGCATGCTGCTACAACATCCTCCTGAGCTTTGAAAAGTTCCCAGGCAGCGGTAAAGCGACCAGCATCTTTGCCTGAATCAGAATATCCAACCATAACCTGGATATACAAATTTATAATTCTCTCAGGTGAATTTCACGTTACAGCCATAACAAAAACTGAGATGAATCTCGGATTAAAAGGGTACCTCTTGATGTCCATTATGGTTCTTAATGATGTGTTCATGGTACCAGTCTATTGATAAAAGTTTTCGGATAACTGAACCAGCTTCTCTCAGGTCTTTCACAGTTTCAAACAGAGGTACTACTCGCAACCTATTGTAAACATGTCAATAAAATCAAACACTCTACCTACATTGCTAAATTATCCAACAAATTACCACAATCTCACCATAAAGCATCACAAAGTTTCTTTTCACCAGTACCCTTAAATTTTGCCTAGTAAGAAAATAGTGCCACTAAAAAGATATATAAGTTCCACCTAAGGTTCCATACTTACGTTCCACCAGGACATGCTTTTCCCAACTCACCAATAGCAGCAAGCCGTGCATCCTTCTGTAAAAGTTCTACTGCAAGGACGTCACTTGCCTGACAATCAAGTATAAACCATTATTATCAGTGTGAATACCAATTTCAATTTTTCAAGTTTTTAAACAACACTATGTTCTTCACAGCTGTAGAGTTGAAATGCAAAAAATATTACATGAAAAAAAGTTATCAATAGCAGCTTGACAGAATATAGGGAAAATAACTTATACATGCAAAATCAAGTGTCAAGAATAAAATTTAAAAAAAAAATGACTTGATGGTTATTAGAGCATGCAAGTTAGTACACCATTCAGGCCAGGTGAGACTGGAATCTGCCATTGATATTGTGTAAACTGTATGCACAATTAGTAGTAGCAAATATCATACGTTTGAGGCCATAGAGATCACATAAGCTCCTAGTGAATCACTCCCTAGTTCAGCAGCAATTCGGAATGTATCCAAGACTTCTTTAACATCAGAAGGAACCTAAAAGAAGAAATCAAGATATCAATCACAAATAACTATGAACATGGACAGAAAGAATTAAATTATTACATGCAGTTCAACTCTCTGCACTTTAGATGAATAAGAATGCAAAAAGAATAGTTAACTTTGATCGGGTGGTCACTGGTGACAATATCATGACAGAATTGAAAAGAGTTTGAAAGAAACAAGCTATAATTTGTAGTATTCTTTTTAAAAAAAGAAAAAAAAAGTATATTTGTATTGGAACTGCTTCGTGATCAAATGTTCTTTTGTATCTTGGTTGCATTTTCAGAAATAACATTAGATCTTTTTTTTGAATTATAATGGGACATGGAAATTAGATGTTTGTGCCATGATTAGAAGAATATGAAAAAGTATACATGAACTTAAAGTCTACATTAAAAAAAGAAAAAAAGGAATGAGCATGTAGCAGATCAAGGTATTTTTTTTTTCTATTGAGTGAACATTTTGGTCCTCAAAGATAGTGTCATCAGTCGTCAGTTTGGTTCTTCGATAGTAACCATCAAGATGGTCTTCTAATGTCAATTATTTCATCCAATGGGTTTGATGTCAAAATTTGACATTGATGAACTATTTTAGTGTATTAATCATTGAAGGCCAAATTTGAAGACACTTTCATTGTATCAATGACCAATATAGGTGTTTACGTTTTTTTTCAACTGCAATAGGAAGTTCGATGATGAACAATTGGGTGTGTCAGTAACTGTAGTTCGTTAAACAAACTAAGGCTATTAATCCAATTTTCACCTATGAAAGATCACAATGGGTGGTTTTGGAACTAATCGACATTCAGCTAATCAAATAGAAACGTGAGGAGAGAATAACTTCAATTTTCACCCTTCAACTACGAAATCAACTCTTTTTTTCTAAAATACAAAAAGAAGCTTTCCTGTCCCACAAGACAGCTTGCCAAATAGGTGCTTAGTATACTAAAAACTATAACCATCTCACTAACCTCTATACTAACTGGAACTAGAGGCCTCTTCCCTTTCAGTTCTTTTATTAAAAAGTCCAACTTCTTTTCTTCATCCCATTCACTGTAAGTACCCATATCTAAATACTCTGTTATTGCATCAAGTGCTTCTGCATGTCTCCCAGATTCCTGTCATAATTAAATTCTCAGGTCAGAACTGGCTATCTAAGAAATAGTAAACATACAATTTAAATCAGACCTGACGCAAGTCGAGCTTCATTAACACCATTCCAAAGGTAGCAACTCTACGAATCAGATCAGCAAGCCGGCCATCAGCTAGCACCCCGGATCCACATGATTGCTGAAGAAATGGAGAGTTACATACTAATTGTGCACAACCCTTCAGGCACAAGAAGGAAAGAGAAAGAATACCAGAGATTCGTAACAGAGAAGCAGAGGTTCCAAAAGCTGATCAGATGTTTCATAGTACTCCAAAGGATCATAGTCACATGCGACATCCTCAAGAAGTAGTTCTAATCGTCTACGACTTCTCTCAAGCTGAAGAAGACATTTGCATTCATTGGATGACAACTCAAAAAAAAAATTCAAAGCAATCTTTTTAGAAATTGTCTACATATCCTCACATTCTGTTCAATTTTTTTAAACCAACATCTGTTGGCAATCATTTTAAGTCATTGCAGAAGATGTACAAATGTCAGGAACTTATCAAGCACGTGCAGAATATAAAGCCAATAATGTATAATTTATTCTTCACATACAAACAATACATAATTAAAACCAGCATAGATACAGTCATTTTTCAAGTACCAATCACTAGGAAAAAATTGAAGCAATACCTTATCCTTAACATTCCCCAGGACGATTCTATAAGGAGCGATTCCAGGAAGTTGAGGAAGCATTGGCTCTAAAAGCTTCTGAAAAGTGGACTTTCCTGTCTGGGGTTCCGCATACAATTTCTTTTGACCAAAAGAAGATGAAATTCCAGCTGAAGAAGCACTGGAATTTGCTGAACTTGTTCCTGATAATTGAATATTGGGATTGGCATTTTTCGATGTATTTGAACTCAAGGCAGCCCCGCCATCCTATCAGTTAGAAAAAATATGTTATTTAATATGCTATGGCAGTATCAGAAGTATCATAATCACGGAATTGAACTACCTTGTGATTAGATTGTATGTAATCAGGTCCTGGAATGTCTAGTCTAGGATGCCGAGATTCACCATTTTCTACACAAAAGAATATGTCCAAACAGGATATGAATTGGAATATTAAAGATGCCCCATTCCTCATGTATGACAAAATAGAAGTAATTTAGGATTTTTAGTTTTCATGCAATGAAATGAAAATATCTGGGTGGTTCTAGGAAACAAAAATATGGACACCAATGACATAACATAGGATATGCTCAAAGAACTAGATAGAAAATATCAATTCCATTATGTGTACCAGCAATAGAAGGTAAATGAGCTCTTGCTGGAAGTTGTGTTGGGAGTGCGGGACTTCTATTCACAGATTGGTTCCAATTCTCACGGGGATTCTCATGTTTAGCTTCTGCAGAGGAAGAGGTGACCATCAACTCTTAGATACAGATTATATAATAGTATCAAACTAGCAGTTCATTTGATGGTAATCTTATATTATTAAAGCTAAGAAGCAGAAAAATCAGAGAAAACTTCCAGGAAATCACACAAAGCTCTCAAGCATCACCATTCACCACACACCAAGTCTGTTGGAGTCAATTTTAAATAGATGAGACTTAACTATGGATTTGATGCAAACTGACCCCTCCATTCTTAAGTCCAAATTAGTGTTAACATTTTAGAAGGCATGAATTAAAAAGTTAGGCTTAAAAAAAGAGGAAAAAAATTGAATTTGAATGATTTTAAAGCATTCAAATGTGATTTGCACCAGGAATTTATGTACTTTTGACAATCAGTGCTTTGTGGTCTTATAATATAAAACAATGATGACTATCCATTGGCATTTGGAGGATGGCCCCCAAATATAAAACTCAACAGGCAAATCACCTAGAATGTCATGTGCCAGTCTTGACAACCTATCACTGCACTGGTTCATGGATAGCTCAAATCTGAGGCTGTCCACTTCCCGGATATAGAGATCAATTGCCATCCATCTAGATAGAAGTGAAACATCTTTTGTGACCTGAGTAACAAAAAGAAAAACACTTGAGAGAAACTATTATATCTGTCAAGATTTACAGGGTTAAAGCAAATTGGTAAGATAAATGTTCTCTGGCACTGAAAATCCAACCCAAGATTGGACAAAAAATTCTGGTGAGTTGATGATATTGTGTAAATTACATACACACAACAGATGTCTATAATTGAACCAGTGAGAACATCCAACCACCACCCCAAGAAAATTATAAAAAGAAATATTTCAGGAAGTATTTAACATAATAATAGGTAGCCAACTTTTATTCCCCTTGACACTTCTCCAAGTTCAACAAGCATTAAAATTTCCCTTAACAAAAGCACAATGGCATGTTTAAACTTTAAAATAATAAAATTGTCACAAATGTTCAGAAAGCATTTAAATTTTCCTTTACAAAAAGCACACAAGAAATGTTTAAATTTTAAATTAAAAAAATTATTACAAAAAAATGATTACTGCATTACTTGAAAAGTTCTCCCTCGTTGAAAAGACCTTCCACTTATTTATAAAGGGAAATCACTTTGTAAAGTATGGACAGCATGAACTTTAATGGATGTTGAAAATGTTCACCTTTGCTGTCACATTTGGGTTTCCATCTCTATCACCTCCCATCCAAGATCCAAACTTTATGGGAGTGCAGGTCAAGGGAAGTGGCTTTCCTGTATGCTGCGAGGGAGAATAGATTGTATTGAAAATCTTAAAGAGAACTCAAAGCCAAGACCATGAATTAAAGATGAAAGACCTTCTTTAGAGCACTGCTGACACGTCGTAAGTAATGAGGGACAGCTTTCCATAGTGACTGGTCCACAATGTTGAAACCTGGGGGAATTTATTGAACAAACAGTTCTTATGTGCCAAGTATAATTACCTTCTTTTACTGTGAACCAAATCATGCAAGTGCTGACAAATAGAATAATGAAGCAGCTTACCAGCTCTAGCTTCATCAACTGGAGTGGGCTTTTGGCGCCTTAGTTCATCTGTCTGCCATATTGAAGTTATCTCTCTCACCTAACAAACCAATTGTGCTCTATCAGAATAGTAAAAATATTTCCAGAAACAAAAAATTGCACACACCATTTCGTAATTAAAGGAGATTATCTGCCATTTAAAAACAGCATTTTTTTTATCAGCAATGAATTAATGAAATTAAAGAGAATACTTTAGGGGTGTCCCAACCCATATACAGATGACACTCCAAATTAAGCATCCATCAATTACAGGCAACCTAAGTGACATACCACTTAGTTCCATAACTATAGATCTTTTTAAGGAGCCACCTCTTCCCTACTACCCCAAAAACTGGTTCAAATTAGAGACCAGCAAACCTAAACCAGCTAATACCAACTGGTTTCCAGCATCCTAAAAACTCCATACAAAACCATTAGCATTCTGCACCACCACAGCACCTTCCTTTGAGAACATCTTCAAAAAACGACCCCCTCCAGCATCTACTTCTCTGACGTGCCCCTGCAAGTTCACATCTGACAGAGATACACACTTGCTTCTTCTTTCCTTGACCAAGAAATGAGTTCTAGGATTCATATACTCATTCATACCAAGCTCCCAACAACCACTCAAAATCTTATCACAGATTTTGCTCCAGCAACTAAAGCCCTGATTCTGCTTAGATTACTCCAAACCAGAACATTACAAAGCATGAATTTATTCCACCTAGATACCACCTTATACACGGCTTATTCTGCATGCCTTCAATGTGATTCTGCTATACCTCCTAGATGGTTTAGCTAGCAGCACATCAACCTCTGACCACACCTTTTCCACCCTTGACCAGCACATCTAAACTTACCTCTGCCATTTAAACACAGTAAAGCGGCTTTCTAGTGTGAAAATATAGTTCAGAAAAATTACCAGATCTTCAATCACCATTTCTCGATCTTCAGTGCTAAGATCAGGTCGATCATTATAATCCAAAAGATGCTACATGGAAGAGGGGGAAAGTAGTTAGAGACTGATGCTTATATGACAATATAGATTGAAATTTTCATGCTTTTGGAAATATTTTCTATGGCCAAACAAGGTCATAAAACTCACAGCAATTCTAACGTGTTTGAATTGTAAGGTTCGACGGTTAATCTGAGTGGGATGAGCCGTGAGAACAATTTCAACCTCCTGTAGCAACAGAAATCAAATTGAATTTTAGAAGCAAGAGAAGCTGGAACTAGATTACCGATTTAAAGACCATCAACGTAAACCTTGCCTTCCAAATCAATAACAAAAAAATAATTATATTGAAAGGTTCAAAATTACTAATCTTAGTCTGCGTGGTGCATTCAATAGTTTCCAAAAAAATTCAAGGAAGCATCGCAGAAGTTAGGATGAAAAAGTTCTCATAGATGTTAGGCTAAAAGCTTTATACTACTCACGGAAGGCCACTTAATTTGAGTTTCATCTTTGCTTATCAATCTATGCACATGACATGTAAAGAACAAAACAAACCTGCTTGCAGACTGTGTCATAAAGTTTTTCTGGGGGAACTCCACCCTGCACCAGCTGGTTAAATATATCATCACAAGATTTTGCAATTTGTGCCATATTCCCTCCTTTACGAACCCTACAAAAGCACAAATTCTGTAAAGGACTACCCTGCCTAGCAAGAACAGACTAATCATCAAGTAATGAGAGTAAAAAAACTAATAAGCTGTGATCGAATTACCTGTGATGGGTCTCAGCTATGCCCATCAAAGTAAGATAGTGGCTGAAGGCACGGGCAAGGGTGAAAGCTTCTTCTAGTGTCATCTTTGACAACTCTGAAGCCAACTGCTTCTCAAGCAGCTCTGCCATGTTCAAAATACCAGCCTGCCTCATATTACAACCACTCTGCCAAAAAGATAAATTGAAATCAGTGCCACCCCATTTTCACGTCCAAGATTCTCATCACAAGAACTCACACCACATGCACCATCACAATCCACAACAAACAAGAGATCGCAAATCAGCTGGGTCATCTCTTACCACATGAACCCCCATCCCCATGCATCATGGTTCATGAAGCACCAATGCATATATAAGAATATCCCAGAAACAGTAAAAAAAAGTAAAAGAGTAAACAGTATATTATGTTAGTCTATCACAAACCACCATGCATGTTAAATTTCCTAATTTTTAAGCAACATACGAAACTTCAATTTTAATTTCTGTCTGGCAGAGACTGCAAAACTGACAGAACATAACAATTAAAAACAAAACAAAAACAGGTAATAGGAAGCAAAAGAAAAAGATCCCCATGAGAGAAAGAAAATGGAAAAGGGTGAAAGGTTGGTTTGACCTGAGCAAGGACTCGAATCCTTTCGAGTTTGTCAACTAAGTTGGTGCCAACTTCGCGCTGAAGAATGTCATTGAGGAGATTCCCCAGCAACCTGCAGTCATCGTCGAAGCTCTGGAAGGAGATTTCCTCAGCAACATCGTCAGTGATGTCAGTCATTGTGAGGAAAGAAGGAAGATAGGAAATGGAAGAAGGAGAAGGACTGAGGAGTGTTATTAAAAGATAGTAGAGAAGAGAAAGTGGGGTCAGTGTAAAAGTTGAAGGAAACAAAAGAACATGTGGCAAGCAGGCACAGCGGGAACCAAGCGGTTGCTGTTGAAGTGTGAATGGAATGGAACACACTCCAACTATTGTAACCTTGTACACTTGTATGGCATCTATGTCTGTAACTGTCTCTTCTCTCATTTCATCTCATTTCATCACATCCTACCCTCTAATCACTGTCCCCATTATTGCTCTTATTTTATCTTCTCTCACTAAACCCACCATTTAATTTAATCACCACCCTTCTTCTACCATCATTGCATATTCAAAATCACTTTTTTTTATCTCCAATGGGACAAATCTTAAGTTTAACATATTCCAAAACCAGCTATTTCATCAGAAAGTCTACTTTTAAAAGAAATTACGTTTCTTCTCTCTTTTTTACAAGTCTTTTTAACTATAGATGATTTTGGCTAATGCCATGGTTGAATTAATAATAGCAGATCAGATAAAATTAATCAATCACATTAACATAATAGAATATAATGAAATCAAAATGCTAGTATACTGAATGTTTTGTAAAAGTTGTTTTATAATATAGAAGTTAATTATGAATCTGATCTGTGTTCCATTAATTATACACTTTTCATATTCTATATATAAATCACACAATACATCAATTCTTCCTTCTACTTCTATTCTCTTCATTTAATCCTGTACTACTAATGTAAAGCCTAAATGTACTCAGTTCATCTTTCTTAATAAGAAATACAAATTCAATTTTAATAAAAAAAATACCAAAAACTTTTAAAGCATCGTATTTTTCATAACTATTTTTAATACGAGATAATTTCGTTTAAAATAACTTAAGCACTATTCCTCTTATTAAAATGTCAACTTTGATTATTATTATTATTATTATTATTATTATTATTATTATTATTATTATTATTATTATTAATTTTCATAAAATATAATTTTTTTAATTTATTTTTATTATCATTATTACTGATGTAATGTATATCTAACTTTATTACTTTAAAATATTTATTATTATTAATTTGGTATGATTGAATATACGTTATGACATTATTAGTTAATTATATTTTAAAAAAATTTATAAGTTTAAATTAACAGTATTTATAGAAAGTGCTAATATATTTATTTTTCCCCACGAGAAATAAATAAAAAGGATGGAGATAAATTAAATATTTAGAAGAGAAAAAAGTAAAGTAAAAATCATTTTAAAGTAATAGAATTCACTAAATTATTTCTCATGTATTTTTTATTATCTCTTTCTTTCTATCCATTTTCAGTTTGTTATTTTAACTTATATTTTATTTATTTTTATCTATTTTTGTCGTATTGTTAATTTTTCATCTACTTTACCTCCAGCTTTTGAAGGCCCTTAAGTTGAGAAAGTGATGTTATATTAAAGAGATGGTTTTACATCACAGTTACGTCTCTGGCTCGAAATCTTCCTTTATAAAAGCTTCACACTTTCTTTCACTGACACAGTCACAGGTATCTTTTGATGAGGTGCCTTTTTACATGCCAAATGCGATTTTTTTTTCTGATTCATCCCTAAACCTCGAAATTTCAACCACCAACCCAATTATTTCTCTCACACCCACCCACCTCTTCATGGATTGGTTCTGTTCTGTTGCACACTTGGACACCATATTTAGATGTCTTTTTCATATTCACATTTTAAATAAAACATTCTATTCTACCTTATATTTATAGTTGAGACTCTCATCATTCCTATCCTTCTTTATATACTTGTAGACTTTGTTCCCTAATTTATTTAGTTAAATTATATATAGTCATTCTTCACTTATATGGACAGATTGTCATGTTTCTATATTTCTATAAGGATAATGTATTTGGATATTACTTTAGAAATAGATTGATTATTTTCAAATCATCCACCTCAAAATTTTCATGATAAGATTTTAATTTGCAAATCAAATATTTATGAAGTTTTTTACTAGAAAGAACTAAAAGATTTTATTGTTAATCACAATGAAGTTTCAAAAGATTCTCAAATATGCATGAACTTAACCGCATGTTTGGATCAGGTGTGGTGTACTGTCCTTTCAAATGGAAGTGAGGGTGCACCTCCTATTTGAATTAGTAAATAAAAAGAGATGGGAAGTGAAAAAACGGGTGGATGGAGGCTCGAACTTGTTTATTACCTTTGTAGAAAAGTAAAAGGGAGATGAGCAAAAGTCACATAAAAGTGTATAGAACGATCTATGTATCTTCACTTTTATTTACGAGTTTTTCTATGAATTGATCAAACACTACACCTTTGTACCATTTTTTTAAACTATCCATTACACATATAATAAAACATAAAAAATATAACTAAAATTATAAAAAATATTATTTATAAAAGTATAAAATATATTTATAATAAAATCAAAGTTATATATATTAATAAAAATAAAAAAGTTAGTTATATTATAAAATTTATATACATAATCGATTAAATTAATATATATAACATATATATTATATTATAAAATTTATATATGGTTATATATTATATAAAATCGATTACATATATAAATTTATAATAATTATTAATATAATTAATTATAACAATATAAATAATTATAATATAATCATAAAAGAACTAATAATATTATAATATATTTATAACAATAAAAAAATTTATTAATATTAATAATATAAATATTAAAATAACAATAATATTTAAAATTAATTTATAAAATAATTATATTAATTAAAATTAATTTTTAAAATGATGATAATAAATATAAATTAATAATAATTAAATAATATTTTTATTTTATTTTATTTTATTTAGATCAAATATTTAATAATATAATTAATAATAATAAAATAGTTATTTATATAAAATAAATAAATTTATATAATAATATTATTTCTAATTATACAAAATAAAAATTAAACTAATTATTTTTTAAAATATAAGAATAAATTTGTGAAAATGATGAGGAAGTTATATATTTTTTTAAAAGAATTATTCAACTGTACTGGGAATAATTTATAAAATTTTAATTAAATCAAATCTACACAAAAATACTTCATATTTCATTATTCAAACATTATACCTTTAAAAATAATTTAAAATACTCTCACAACCATCACATCAATCACATTTTTCAATAAATTTTTCTCATACCCACTTTAACGTACTTCAATCGAAATACACCAAACTTTATTCGCACTTTTTTCTCAATCCTCACACCTTTAATTTTCCACTCCCCAATCCAAACAAACAAAGCATAACTTATTCAAAAGTCAATAAATTTTCATACATTAGTAAGTTTCCTCTTGTTTGTTAGTACCTTTATTTTTTTTCTCTAAAGATGTTCCTGAATTACCTCCACAAAGAGCAATAGAATTTATGATAAACTTGGTACTAGGATCATGACATGTGTTTATAGCCCTATAGGATGTCACATCTATAAATAGTAGATTAGAAAAATAAATAGAGAAACTATTGGACAAACAATTCATGAGAACTAGTGTTTCTCTTTAGGTAGCTCCAATGTTGTTAGTTAAGAAAAAGGATGGCACTATGAGGTTGTATATTGATTACCATCAACTTAATAAAATCACCATTAAGAATACATATCATCTTCTAATGATCAATGATTTGATGGATCAACTGAGAGTTCTTGTGGTATATTCCAAAATTGACATAAGGTCAGGTAATCATCAAATTTGAGTTAAGGCGAAAGATATTCAAAAGACAACATTTAGGACAAGATACGATCATTGAAAGATTTTCTAAATTATCATTGCATTTCACTAAGATAACATGTAAGGGTCAACCTTTTAAATGGAATGAAACATGTGAGTTTGGTTTTCAAGAGTTGAAGAAAAAAATTAACATTTGTACCTGTTTTAGTTCTTCCTTCCCATACCAAAAATTTTGAGGTATATTGTGATGTCTTTGGACAAGGATTAGGATGTGTACTAATGTATGAAGGAAAAGTGGTAGTTTATGATTCACGACAACTCAAACAACAAGAAGTTAATTATCCTACACATGATTTAGAATTAGGTGTAGTGGTGCTTGTATTGAAAATATGAAGACATTACTTATATGTGGTAAGGTTTGAAGTTTTCAATGATCATAAAAGTTTAAAGTACCTTTTCAATAAAATAAAAAAAGTGAACAAAACAAGAAACATAGTAGATTGATGGAATTTCTTAAGGTTATGACTTTAAATTGCAGTATCACCTTGGGAAAACAAATATAGTGATAAATGCTACATGTTAAAAATCTATACATGCATCTACGATGATTGTGAAGGAATTAATTAGATACTTTAACTTAGGTGTATAACTAAGATTTATAGTTTATGCTTATGAATGTTAAAAATCTCATGTGGATTATTGGAAGAAAAAAAGGGAGCTCAAAAAAGCGATTAATTTTTGCAAGAAAAGTTGACAGTCGGGATAAAAGGAAAGGAATTTGAATTCCACAAGGGTTCTAATAGAATTATCAAATTTAGAGATAGAATTTGCATACTTGTTGATAAGTGCCAGATTTCAATAATATTTCATATTAAAATACAAGCATTTATGGATATTAATTGATAAAATAACCCCTAATTTATGAATTTAAACATTTTTACATATTTTGTGATTTTAATTTGAATAAGAACAATTTATTCCCAAATTTGTGTTAATTTCAAGATTCTAGGGAATATGGAGATGAAAGGGCAAAATGAAAATATACAAATCTAAAAAAGGAAAGTTGGAACGCACTAACACTCACCCAAGCTCGCCCAAACTCCCTTTGTTGAACAAGGTGCTTTGATGTCCCCAAATCCAAGAGGAATGCTTGAAGACTTTGTTGTTGGTTTTCTGTGTGTGTCTAGTAGCCTTTGAATTGTTAATCCACTCTTTAAGATGATCCAAGGTTAATTGAATCTTAATCTTTTTGAAAATATGAGTTTTCTAAAGAGTGTGAAATTTCAACCTGTTGAAATGTCGATTCAACCGATTGTTTGACACTTAGTGGCTTTTAAAATGAGTTTGAAAAGCTTGACTTTGTTTTGACTTTGCTGTCAAACTGATTCAACCTGTTGTTTCGAGAATTCAACTCGTTGTTTTTTTGAAAATCTTAACAGAATTTTGTTAAGTGGTTTTAATCTATTTTAAATGATTCTAAGAGGTTTTGGATCATCTCAAGTGTGGAATAGTTTTGGGTCTTGTACTTATGAACTTTAAGCTTTGATTTACCTAGGTGTACTATGTTCCCTTCTTCCTTGAACATTGTATTTTTGTGTGTTTTGGTGTGGTGTCGTTTCAGAAGGTGTTTCTGGAAACTTTGTGGTTTGCCAAAAGTGGTGTGTGTTCTTGAAGGGTTCAAGATCATCACTTTTGGTGTGTGGTTTGTAATCTAGGTTTGATTACTGGTTGATTTTCTGGAATCAAACTTAAAACAGTTTTCTATTGGTTGAACAAATTTTTAATTTGATTGATTCTTCATAACTTTTCACTCTACCTTCAATACTTGCAAAAATCTTTCAAAAACAATTCACCCTCCCCTCCCTCCCCCCATCTTGTTTAAGGCCTCTAATTCTAACAATTGGCATTAGGAGCTGAATTCTTGAAAGTCATTCAAGTTTTCAATTCTAAAACCTTTTTAAAATAGCTGAAAAACTACCCTTTAGGGAGGATGCTTCAATAAACAGGTCACCTTTGTTTTGTGGACTGAACTATCAATTTTGGAAGGTTAGAATGGAAATCTTTGTTGAATCGAATGATAGAGGAATCTGGGATGTTATTGTAAATAGGCCTTTTGTTCCTAAATTTGAAAAGGATGATGTTTTCATTGAAAAACCTTGGTCATAGTGGACTGAAAGGCCTTAAAAACATCATCACTTCTGCTTTAAATTCAGATGAGTTTTTCAAATTCTTACAATGTACTTCTGGAAAATAGATGATGGACATCCTTGAGGTTACCCATGTAGGCACCACTAATGTGAAGAGAGCAAGGAAGCATGCTCTGATTCAAGAGTATGAAATGTTTAAAATGCTCAAGGGGAAACAATCTCGGATGTGCAGAAAAGATTCACCCACATAGTGAATCATCTCATCAGCCTTGGCAAGATCTTTGAAAGGGAGGAACTGAACATCAAGATCCTCAAATGCTTGGATAGATCTTGGCAACCAAAGGTCACTATAATTTTTGAATCCAAGAATTTGACAACATTGACCACAACATCCTTGTTTGGTAAGCTAAGGGAACATGAGCTTGAGATGAACCGACTTAATGACCAAGAAAATGAAGAAAAGCATATAGCTACTGGTCATAAGGATTGTCATGACTCAAGTGAATGCAATGATGGTGAAACTCTCAACTTGCTCACAGGGAAATTTGACAAGTTCTTGAAGAAGAACAACAAAGATAAAAATCAGCCATCAAACAGGTACAATAGCAAGAATGTTAATCAATTTAATTATACAAACTATACTTGTTTTGGATGTGGTAAACAGGGTCACATCAAGTTTGGATGTCCAAGCAATGTGAGCAAAGAGAAAAAGGGGTTACAAGAAGCATGAGAAGAAAGGAAAATCAAGAAGAGCATACAATGATGATTCATCCTCAAGTTCATCATCTAAGGAAGATGAAGAAGTCAATCTGTGTTTGATGGCGAAGGAAGAATCTATATCAAGCAGTGTAACTTCAAGCACTTCTATTAATTTTGAAAATTATAGCCAACTTCTTGATGCCTTCAAAGAAACTCATAAGGAAGCTACTACGCTGGCCCTTTTGAATAACCAGTCGAAAGGGTTAAACAACTTGTTGGAAAATAGAGTCAAGACCTTGGAAGAATAGTTGAGCCATTCAAAAACTGATTTTGAAACTTTGGAAATAATTTATCAAAACTCTTCTTGCAAGTGTGTTGATTCTAGCTTTTGTGAAAATTGTGAATCTCTGCAAAAGAAAGTTCATTATCTTTTAAAAATTGTGGACAAGTTTTCCAAAGGCCAATCCAATCTTGAAATTGTTCTTGTTTCTCAAAACTATGTTTTTGGAAAGGCTGAGTTGGGTTTAATCCAAAAAGCAAGAACAAACCGGTTTCAAAACCTTTTTCAAGTTTCTTTGAAAAACAACCTATTGTTTTGTCGAAACAACTGGTTGAAAAGTTCTTTTACTGCATAAAAATGAGTCACACTGTTAGATTATGCAGAGTAAGAAGGTTTTCTATTCCCAAAGGTAATTTGAAATGGGTTCCTAAGGTTCCTACTAACATCATTGGACCCAAATTCGTAAGGGGACCAAATCTTGCTCCTTGATCTTGTTTCTTGCAGGGTTCTTTGGCAAATAAGCACTTGAGGTACCTGGACAGTGGCTGTTCTAAGCACATGACAGGGGATAAAAGCAAGTTTTTCAATATTTTCCTTAAGCAAGAAGGTCATGTGACTTATGGGGACAACAACAAAGGGAAAATTCTCGAAAGATGAACCATTGGAGACAAGAACACCTTCTTGATCAATGATGTGCTATTTGTGGAAGGTCTAAAGCATAACCTCCTAAGCATAAGCTAGTTGTGTGACAAAGGTTATCAAATAACCTTCAAGCCCAACACATGTGAGATAAGCTTGCCCAAATCATAAGAAGTTTTGTTGCTTGGTAAAAGAATCAACAACGTTTATTTACTTGATATCTCACATTCTACATCTATTGGTTACCTTCTAACCAAACACGAGGAATCATGGTTATGACATAGAAGGATAACACACATCCACATGATCATCTAAATAAATTGATTTCAAGAGATCTTGTGGTAGGTTTACCCAAACTCAAGTTTGATAAAAAGCGGATAATGATATCTTTCTTGGTTATTCCTTAACTAGTCATGCTTATAAAGAATAACAAAAGACTTATGACTATGGAAGAGTCTATTCATGTTGTCTTTGGTGAAACTAACCATACAGAACAAGAATCTATGAAGAGTTATGCAGAAGAAGATGACCAGACCACCATTCTGTAGAAGCTGGAATCCTATCCATAAAAACAACTGGTTGATTCTGCGAAATAACCTGTTGAAATTCTGCACCAGGATGATCTTCTCAAGAAAATGGAGATTTTTTTATAAATCTTTCAGTGGAAAACATCATAATCATGTGTACAAGATGAAAAAGGCCTTGTATGGGCTTAAGCAAGCCCTAAGACAGTGGTATGAGAGGCTTAACAATTTTCTCTTATCTCATGGCTATGAGAGAGGCAAAATTTATAAGACTCTTTTTATTAAAAAGTCAAAATCTACCATCATCTTGGTTCAAATTTATGTTGATGATATCATATTTAGTGCTACTAATGATTGCTTATGTGAGGAATTTGTTGTAGCTATGCAAGGGGAGTTTGAAATGTCTATGATGGGAGAGTTATCCTTCTTCTTAAGGTTGTAGGTCAAGCAATTAAAAGATGACATCTTCCTAAGCCAAACTAAGTACTGCAAGGAGATTCTCAAGAATTTTGAGATGAAAAACTGCAAAGAGGCATCCACACCAATGTCAACAAATTGCTACATGGATGCTGACTTGGCTGGAATAGTAGTGGATCAAACAAAATTCAGAGAATTGATTGGTTTCTTGCTTTATCTCACTACTAGCAGGCCTGACATCATGTTTGCAATTTTCCTATGTGCTAGATTTCAATCAAATTCAAAAGAATCCCACTTCAAAGCTGTCAAACGATTTCTAAAATACCTCAAAAGCACAACCAGTGTTGGTTTATGGTATCCCTCTCACTCTTCTATAAATTTGGTTCGATATTCTGATTTTGATTTTGCAGAGTGCAAGTTGGATAGAAATAGCACAAGTGACACATGCCATCTTCTTGGAGCAATCATATCTTGGCATAGCAAGAAGCAAGCTTGTGTGGCTCTCTCAACTACAGAAACTGAGTATATAGCTGCTGGTAGTTGTTGGGTACAAATTCTTTGGATCAAACAACAACTAGAAAACTTTCGCTTGATGGTCAACAAGGTGCCTTTGCTTTGTGATAACACAAGTGCTATCAACCTCACTAAAAATCAGATTAAATATTCAAGGACTAAGCACATTGAGATTCGCCACCACTTTATAAGGGATCATGTGAGCAATGAGGATTGTGAAATTCAGTTTATTGAAATTGATAAGCAACTTGCATATATCTTCACTAAGCCACTACCTAGGGAAAGGTTTTTCTTCTTAAGAAATGAGTTGGGTATTCTTGATTCTCTTTTCTGCCTATGTTGTGCAAATTTGTGTGTGTCCTTTTAAGTCTGGTTTATCCTGCTACTATGTATGCTTTGTATATGCACAGATTCTGTTTTGTAGGGTCTATCAAATTCAAATACTACAACACAAGCAAACCATAGATTTGTCTTCATCAAATAGGGGGAGATTGTTGAACAATGTGTTTTGTTGTCTCCAAATCCAAGAGGAATGCTTGAAGACTTTGCTGCTGGTTTTCTATGTGTCTCTACTAGTCTTTGAATTGTTAATCCACTCTTTAAGATGATCCAAGGTTAATTGAATCTTAATCTTTTTGAAAGTATGAGTTTTCTAAAGAGTGTAAAATTTCAACCTGTTGAAATGTCGATTCAACCGATTGTTTGACACTTAGTGGATTTTAAAATGAGTTTGAAAAGCTTTACTTTGTTTTGAATTTGAAGTCAAACTGATTCAATCGGTTGTTTCGAGAATTCAACTAGTTGTTTCGATAATTCAACTAGTTGTTTTTCTGAAAACCTTAACAAAATTTTGTTAATTGGTTTTAATCTGTTTTAAATGATTCCACCAACTTTTTGATTCTTTATTTAACTGCTTTGACCATTTGATTGGAGTATAAAAAGGTTGTTATATGCTCCTTGGCATTAACTAAGAAAGAAAGATTAACCAATTTTTTTTTCAAGATTTCAAAGAGCTTTTGGATCATCTCAAGTGAGGAATAGAATTGGGTCTTGTACTTCTGAACTTTAAGCTTTGATTTACCCAGGTGTATTATGTTCCCTTCTTCCTTGAACATTGTAATTTTTTACGTTCTGGTGTGGTGCAGTTTCAGAAGGTGTTTCTGGAAACTGTGTGGTTTGCCAAAAGTGGTGTGTGTTCTTGAAGGGTTCAAGATCATCACTTTTGGTGTGTGGTTTGTAATTAGGTTTGATTACATAGTGAATTCTCAGTGGTTAGCTGATGACTGGATGTAGCTCTTGGTTAAGAGTGAACCATTATAAACATCTTGCGTGATGTTTTCTATTCCTACACTCATTAAACTCTTTTAACATTGTTTTTCAAATTTATTGGTATAAATAACTAGTTGTTTCGTGAAAACAACTGGTTGATTTTCTGGAATCAAACTTAAAACAATTTTCTATTGGTTGAACAAATTTTTAACTTGATTGATTCTTCATACCTTTTCACTCTACCTTCAATATTTGTGAAAATCTTTTAAAAACAATTCACCCCCCCCTTTTGTTTAAGGCATCTAATTCTAACACGCTTAAGCCACACACTCTAGAGAATCTTGCCTAAGCGAGCCCAATCTCGCCCAAGCGAGATCACTCCAATGACGTTGGGTCTTTTTTTTCGTGCAACTCACTTAGGCGAGTCCAATAACGCCTAGGCAATAAGTCACTTAGTCCAAACCTAACTAGGTTAAATATGAGGCTTGAGGAACAACCCTAAAAATAATCATTAAGTGGATTGGAATCCAATTGGGAGAATAGAAGATGTTAGAAACCTTAGAAGAGGTAGTCATCAAGGAGAAACATCTTGGATCTTCTTTTCCTGCTCTCCATGCTTGTAATAGCCAACATTAGTGACCAATTATATCCTTTGGGATTGGGAGTAATATGTTAAAACTCTTATGTACTGAAGTGATATTTAAATATAATATTTTGTTCTTGATTGATGATTGGTATTGTCATTTTATTTGTAATGCTTGTTTCTATGATATAGATCCTTAGATTTGACTGGAAAGTACTTCTAAGTTACTCAAATGATAATTCTTAACATATTTGAATGCTAGGAATAGATTTGAAATGTTAATTGCTATCAATGTCTAATTGTAATGATAAGAAGTTTTTATAAATATACAACGAATCGATATTTAGGATACTCTCTTAATAATTTTATATTTGAGGAATCGATATAAACAATTTTTATACGGGCATCAATATCAATCAAATGATAGAATATTACCTTGTTAACAAAATACAAAAGAGTAAGAAGGATGAATCTCAATCCCAATTTTTCCAATTGAAGCAACAAACTATTTGACTTCTTTTCTTTTTAATCATTGCAATCATAACAAACTCCCAACAAAATTTATTATTTTGTTTTCTATTTAGTGGATCTTATACTTGGTTATTCAACTGTTCATTCTAGGTTCGATATCCGTCCTTAGGGATAAATTATTACTTCTAACAATGCGGTGCACTTTTCGTAAAGTAGTCATCACTTGTAGAAGAATATAATGGAGGAAGTTCATAAGAGTAACTTAAGTACTCATCCAAATGCTACGAAGATGTATTAAGACTTGAAGAAAATATTTTGGTGGTTCGGAATGAAGAAGACGGTGGTAGAATTTGTTGCATGTTGTTTAATATGTCATAAAATAAATGTAGAACAGAGAATGCCTTATGGGGAACTACGATCCTTAGATGTTTGATAATGGAAACGGGAAAGCATATCCATAGATTTTTTGACAGGTTTAACAAGGACTACGTTTGGTCATCATGCAATTTGAGTAATTGTGGACAAATTAACAAAATATGCTCACTTTCTACCTATTAACATTATATTTTTCTTAAAAAAATAGTTCATTTGTACATAAAAGAAATTAATAGGCTACATGATGTACCTTATAGTGGTGCTTGTATTTGGACCCTGAGTAGACTAAGATTAGATTAGGGTTACAATAACCTAACTAGGATTTCAATTGGGCTTTTAAGGCTTAAGAAACCTAGGATGGTTCTAAAAAGGAGAAGGTGCATGCAAGAAGCATTTTGAGCATGCTCAAAAGTGGAAAACATGAGTGGAAAAATGACATTTGATCCATTATATGGGCCACTTTTCAAGGGATTCAAATTTGAATTTCCCTATTCTTTTCTTCTCCAAATGGTCAACCATGGTTCTTATAAATAGAACCCTTGATATAATGGATACTTTGGAATGAGTAGTGAAATGTTGCCCATTATGGCACTCTAATTATCCTTGAAGTCTCCCTAGGTTAGTGATAAGTGTCATATTTTAATAATATTTCATATTAAAATACAAACACTTATGGATATTTATTGATAAAATAACTATAATATAACCCCTAACTTAGCAATTTAAACCTTTTTACATATTTTGTGATTATAATATGATTAATAACGATTTATTCCCAAATTTATGTTAATTTCAGGATTCTAGGGTAAAATGGAGATAAAAGGGCAAAAGGAAAATATACAAGATAAAAATAGAAAGTTGGAATGCTTCAAACACTCTCCAAAACTCACCTAAGCCAGAAGTTACCAGAGGATCTCGCCCAAGCAAGCTCAGTCACGCCCATGCAAGATCAATCTAGAGACGTTGGGTCTGTTTTCGCTCAACTCGCCCAAGCAAGCCCAAGCGAGAAGTCACTTAGCCTAAGCCCAACTAGGTTAAATATGACGCATGAAGCACAACCCTAAACATCAATTGGGAGAATAAAAGGTGATAGAAAACCCTAGAGGAGACAGCCGTCAAGGAGAAACATCCTAGATCTTTTTTTCTTGTTTGCCATGCTTGTAATGGCCAACATGAGTGACTAATTATACCCTTTGGGATTGGGGTATTTTGTTCAAACTCTTTTTAGGTGATATTTAAATATAATATTTTATTCTTGATTGATGATTAGTATTGTCATTTTATTCATAAGGCTTGTTTACCATGATTTTGATCCTTAGATTTGATTGAAAAGTACTTCTTGATTTCTAATCTAAATGATAATGCTTAACATATTTGAATGCTAGGAATATATTTGAAATGTTAATTGCTATCAACATCTAATCGTAATGATAAAGAACTTTTATAAACATGCAAGCAATTGATATTTAGGAGACGCTCTTAATAATTTTATATGCGAGAAATCGATACAAATTAATTTTATATGGACATCAACATCAATTAAAGAATAGAATATTATTATGTTTATGAAATACAAAGGAGTAAGAATAATGAACCCCAATCCCAATTTTCACAATTGAACCAAGAGACTCTTTACTTTACTTTCTTTATAATTCTTGCAATCACTCATAACAAACTTCCAATAAATGTTATTATTTTGTTTTCTTTTTAGTGAATCTTATTCTTTATAACTCAATAGTTCATTTTGGATTCGATATTCGTCCTTAGGGACAAATTATTACTTCTGACACGGTACACTTGTCGTAAAAAAAAGTCATCAGGTAGCCCTCTCTAAATTCGACCAACCTAGCCTTCTTCCTCCTAGAGTTGGCCTAACCTCTCTTAGGAAACATATCCCTTACTACTTCAATTTGGAATTTCACTTCATTCCTCCAAGGCTTCCACAACCTTCTTCCATCACTTGAAGAAGATTCATCCACAAGGCTTCTATCACATCTCACCAATAGGAAGGTGGAAAGTGTTAGTGTCCAGGTGTCACATTTCCACAAAGGCTAAAATAAACTCCTTACCAATGGTATCATAGTTAATGTTGCAATACAACAACAATCCGATGTTAAACACCACATTCTTAATCTGGGAGGGATTCCAAGTTTACTTAACTTGTAGGCATAGGAGAACAACTTCAATTCTCATTGATCCTAAAAAAGTTATATTAGTGTTTCTAATTATAAATAATATCACATGACCAAATATGAAATTATTAAGTAAAGTTTTTATTTCTTACCTCATCCTCCCATAATCTTAAGGCAATGTGACCAACAAAACTCGTTTGTACAGAGGTACCGGAAAGTCCACCAAGGAATCATTCATGCTCATCATGTCCTTTTGCAACTTCATACATCGCATCATCACCATTGTCATTCACAAATTTTTCATGATATCTTTTGTAGATTAACATTTTTAATCTTTGTCTAGCATCTCCTTAAGATGTGTCAACTATTGTCTTAGCCATAATTGTCTTTCCAAATAATTTAGTTATTAATAAAACTTATTTTTTGAAAAAATAAATACATTCTATAATTAATAATTCAAAATGTATTTTTGATCAGAAATATATTATGGATTACGTAATCTATAATGTATTAATATATTTTGGAATGAAAAAACCAAACTCTATTTTTTAATCTAGAAATACATTTCGCATTTCACATTGCATAATCTGAAATATATAATATATTTCAATTGTTGAATTCAAAATGTATTTTCAAATTTATAAGTGAATTTTGGATTATGATAATACTTCTAGAATACACTTCCATTCTAAAATGTAAACAAAATTTAAATTGTGTAATATGGAAACTTCCCATATCACCAAATCTAGAATAAACATGTAGCAACAATAACAAAACTAGTTTCTTCAAGCAGCATGATGGGACAACGGTGTCAGAAATTATTCTTGGCAGTGGAAAATTGTTCCAACAGAGACTCTCATACACAAACTAAAGGAGGTGCAGCCTATTGGGATGCACAGCGAGAGGAAGAAGATGAAGTGAAAATAAAAAGTAGTTTTATTTTGTAAATCTGACTAGGGCCGATTTTATCATTTCACCACCCGTATGGGGTTGCAGCTTGAAACCATGGGGGCGTAATAATAAAAGCCCAATTATAATAAGCTAAAGCTAGTCTAGGCCCATATTTGAGTCCAAGTCCATACAAACATCCAAAGCAGTCTTTTGCCAGCCCATTAACTAATCATTACAGTATTTCATTTAACATTTGAAGGAAAAATACTTAGAATATTCTTCTCTAAGGCCTTGACAAATCATTATTTTTTAAGGTAGCTTTTAAGAGTGGTTCATTTCTATTATAATATCAAAGTTTATCCAATCTTAATATTAGGTTATCTATACTTTTGAATTAGTTTTAGTTTTAAAGTGAGTTAGGTCAGATTCATTTCTAATACTAATTAACTCCCATATTTTTGTTAAGATTGAAAACATGGACATACTAATTTTAACCATATAATTATAACAGTAACAGCGATAATAGTAAATATAAAAATATAGTCATGATAATAACAATGATTTTACTGCATTTATTTTAGTATATTTAAAATTTATATTAATTTTAGAAATTGATTCATACAATATTTTATTAAATCTATTTTGTGGTAGAATATCACTCCATTAAAATATTAGGTATTTTTTTATGACACATAAATCAAATTTTTAATCTATTTGTGGCATGGTTTTCCTTCAAATCGACGATACCCTATTCTATCCTGAAGTTCAATAATTGAGGTGGCAAAATTTCAATGAACTTGCCGTAGCAAACTAATGTGGTGAAGCTGTTAAGATTTGTGTCAACTCTTACAATTATAAAAAATAAAAACTTGAAACATAGTTGTTGGTGGATAAAATAATAAGAATTATCTGAGGAAGTTCAATCAGAAACTATAATATGAAGAGAATATTAGTTAAGACTTGTGACGTGTTATAGATTTTTAATTGATTTGGTTTAACTTAAAAGTTCTTGATAAGAAAAAAAGATTGACTGAAACTCTTATGTGATTATTCGATTAATTATGTTAATATTTTGGAGATTTAGCTAATGCAGAATAAAAACTTATCTGATTAAAAATGGTAAAACAAAATAATAAAAACATTGTAAGAAAAATTAGGAAGTGGATAAAGTGAAACTTTATTGCTAACAATGAAAGATATGACAGTTTATTATGAAAAGTAAAAGGACGCACACCATTTATGAAATTAAAAGTTTATATAATAATTATTATTAATTATTTATATTTTGTTTTAATATCACTAAAGGTCTTATATAAGTGGTTAAAAATTAATTTTATTTTTCAGTTTTTATTTTTTCAATGTGATTTCAATTTTATTTAAGATAATTCATTATGTTATCTTATCTTAGATTGTCTTTGACTGCATTCAATAAATATAAATGATTTAATATAAAGGATTGAACACATAAAATTTCATTTGAAATACAATATGACATAAATGATGGAGTGAAATTATTATTATTTTTTTAGTTGTGTAGGTCATCCTCTCAATTTGTAAAGGCTAAAAACTCTGATGGATATTGTTTCTTTCTCCCTTTGTTAAGAACATTATACATCCCTCTTTGATTTTTACTTCAAAGGTCTAAAGGTCTAATTTATAAGTAGAATAAATAATTCTTCATTTCTTGAGATGTATGTTGGGTTGGACTCATTTTCTATGTGGAGATCCAGTCCAATATTAACCTTTAAGATTTTTTCGAACAGAGTGACAGTCGTCAAGAGATTTTTTTCAGGTTTCTTGTTATTTGTTTCATTGTTGTATTGTTATTTGGTTTATTGAGCACAATTTGTGCTGTGATTTGAGACTCTCTTGTAACCATAACTTTGATCATAGTGGAGTTTGATTAACTGACTTGTACCCGTGGTTTTTACTTATGAGATTAAGAAGGTTTTCCACGTTAAAATTTTGTGTCTTCCTGAAGTGTGTTTTTGTTGCTGCCATTATTTGTTATTGTTCCTCACAGATTCTTGCAAGTTGGGGGAAATTATTATCCGTTGCTTATTGCTCTTGTTGAGATATTATTTTTATTGTGTTGAATTTCCCATCATAGTGGTATTAGAGCTCCATGGTTGGAGCTATTTGATTGCTTGAATGATGGAGGCAAATACAAATAAGATGGTCTGTTTGAATGACACTAACTATCACTTATGGAAGGGAGAAATGAAGGATCTGTTATTTGTGAAGAAATTGCATCTTCCTGTGTTATCTACTGAAAAGCCAGAAGACAAGACTGGTGAGGAATGGAAGTTTGAGCATCAACAGGTTTGTGGTTTTATTCGTCAGTATGTTAAAGACAATGTTTATAATCACATTGCTAATGAGGAAAAAGCAAAATCATTATGGAAGAAGATTGAGACTTTGTATGCTTCTAGTACAAGAAACAATAAATTATATTTGTTGAATTCCTTGATGAATTTGAGGTACAAGGAGGGGGATTTCTATTTCAGATCACTTAAATGATTTTCAAGGGCTCCGGGATCAATTGTCCCAAATGGGCATCAAATTTGATGAAGTGTTGGGATTATGGCTACTGAATACTCTACCAGATTCTTGGGAAACATTTCAGATTTCAATTACAAACTCATCTTCTGATGGTGTTGTCTCCTTGAAAAATGTTAAGAGTAGTGTTCTTAATGAGGAGATGAGAAGGAAGACTTGTGGTACTTCATCTCATTCTGAGGTACTTGTTACTGAAAATAGGGGGAGAAGTCATAAAAAGGAACCGAAAGGAGTAAACAGAACAACAAAAGTAAGTCCAAGTCTAGATACAAAAATGTGGAGTGTCATTATTGTCACAAAACATGACACATTTAGAGAAATTGTTTTCTTTGGAAAAAGGAGAACAAGGATAAGAAAGGGAAGCAGAAGGAGAAACATCATGACAATGATGATGGTGTTACTACTGCTATTTGTGATGATGATCTTATTATTCTCCGTGACCATGATTCAGTTAATCTTCTAACATATGAGAGCATGTGGATAATTGACAGTCGTGTTACATTGCATGTTACACCAAGAAAAGAGTTCTTCACATCTTACACTTCTAGTGATTTTGGAGTGTTGAAGATGGGTAATGATGGTGTGTCTAAGGTAATTGGTATTGGTGATGTTTGCTTGCAAACCAATATGGGAATGCAGTTGTTGCTTAGAGGAGTCAAACATGCTCCAGATATCCGCTTTAATTTGATCTCTGTGCAAATGCTTGATGATAGTGGTTATGAAAATCACTTTGGTTCAGGAAAGTGGAAACTCTCCAGAGGTAAACTAATTGTGGCCAAAGGGGAGAGAATTAGTAAACTGTATTGGACCAAAGCATTGGTTGCTAAAGAAAGTGTGAACGTCATGGATATGGATGCTTCTTTGTGGCACCGAAGGCTTAGTCATATCAGTGAGAAGGGGCTGAATTGTTTAGCTAAAATGGATGTGCTTCTGGGATTGAAGAGTGCAGAGTTGGAGAAATGTTCTCATTGCATGGCTGGTAAGCAGACCAAAGTATCCTTCAAGAAACATCCTCCCTCAAAGAAGTCAGAGTTGCTTGAATTGGTGCATTCTGATGTTTGTGGCCCATTGAAGGTAAAGTCATTTACTGGTGCACTTTATTTTGTTACCTTTATTGATGATTGTTCCAGAAAGCTTTGGGTTTATGCTTTGAAGACAAAAAACCAATTTATAGAGAAATTCAAAGAATTTCATGTTTTGGTTAAGAGATAGTCATGCAAGAAGCTGAAATGCATTCGTACTGACAATGATGGTGAGTATTGTGGATCGTTCAATGTTTATTGCAAGCAATACGGTATTAAACATGAAAAGACTCCTCCTAAAACTCCTCAGTTGAATGGTTTAGCAGAAAGGATGAACAAAACATTGATCTAAAGAGTTAGGTGTATGCTTTCTGAAGCAAAGTTGCCTAAGCATTTTTGGGATGAGGCATTGTACACTGCGGTGCATGTTATTAAGTTAAGTCTTGCAGTTGCTTTGAATGGTGAGGTTCCAGACAAGATTTGGTTTGGCAAGAATGTCAGGTATGATATTTGCGAGTCTTCGATTGTAAAGCATGTGTGCATGTTCCAAAGGATGAGAGATCCAAGTTGGATACGAAGACAAGGAAGTGCATCTTTATTGGTTATGGTTAAGATGAATTTGGCTATAAGTTCTTTGATCCTGTTGAGAGAAAGTCAATTAGAAGTCGTGATGTGAAGGTCATGGAAGATCAAACCATTGAAGATATTGATAAGATAGAGAAGACGACATCTAAGATAGATAATAGATTGTCTAATGTTGATCCAGTTCGAATGCCTCTACGTGATCTGGATATTATTGAGAATAATGTTCAGAATGATTATCAACAACTTGGAGATGATTTTGATGTTCCTATTGATGACGTTGAAGAGGAACATGGGATGTCAAAAAATGAAGATCTTGGTGATGCTCCTGAACCACCTCAAGTTCAAATTCGGAGGTCTAATAAGCAGAGGGAACCATGTACTAAGTATCCTTCTGATGACTATGTTACCTTGACAGATGAAGGAGAACCTGAGTGTTTTCTTGAGGCCGTAGAGAGTGAAGAAAAGAAAAAGTGGTTGGATGTAATGCAAGATGAAATGAGGTCTTTGTATGATAATCACACTTTTGACTTGGTGAAATTGCCAAAAGGCAAGAAGACTCTGGAAAACATGTGGATTTATAGGGTAAAGCAAGAAAGCAATTCTACATCTCCAAGGTATAAAGCCAAATTGGTGGTGAAAGGTTTTAGACAAAGAAAATGCATTGATTTCAATGTGATTTTTTCTCCTGTGGTGAAGATGTCATCCATTAGAATTGTGCTAAGTTTGGCTGCTACTCTTGATTTAGAGGTAGAGCAAATGGATGTTAAAACTGCTTTCCTTCATGGTGATTTAGAGGAAGAGATTTACATGAAGCAACCTGATGGTTTTCTTGTTGAAGGAAATGAAGATCATGTGTGAAGGCTGAGCAAAAGTCTATATGGCTTGAAGCAGGCTCCATGTCAATGGTATAAGAAGTTTGAGTCTGTTATGTGTGAGCATGGCTACAAAAAGACTACTTCTGATCATTCTGTCTTCGTTAAAAGGTTTGCTAATAATGATTTCATTATCCTATTATTGTATGTTGACAACATGTTTATTGTTGGGAAAGATATTTTCATGATCAACAGGTTGAAGAAGCAATTGAGTGAGTCATTTGCTATGAAAAACATGGGAACTGCTAAGAAAATTCTTGGTATAAGAATCATGTGTGATAGGCAAAAGATTAAGCTTTGGTTGTCATAGGAGCACTATGTTAAAAGAGTGCTACAGAGGTTCCAGATGGAAAATGCTAAGGTGGCAATTACTCATCTTGCTACTCATTTTAAATTGAGTGCAAAACAAAGTCCTTCTAATAAAACTGAGAAATCAGATATGAACGGGTTCCTTATGCATCTGTTGTGGGTAGTTTGATGTATGCAGTGGTGTGTACAAGACCAGAATCATGCATGATAGGCAAGAGAATAAGTTTTGGTTGTCACAAGAGCACCATGTTAAAAGAGTGCTACAGAGGTTCCAGATGGAAAATGCTAAGGCAGTAAGCACTCCTCTTGCCACTCGTTTTAAATTGAGTGCAAAACAAAGTCCTTCTAATGAAACTGAGAAATTAGATATGCAATGGGTTCCTTATGCATTTGTTGTGGGTGATAGTTGTCGTTTTGCTGTCAAATTGATATGATTTTAGCGTAGACTTGTCTAACACTAGAGAGATGATAGTATAATTGTGGCCAAATGACACCAAGTCGTCTCCCAACGAATCCAATAGTGATTCAGTTAACCGAATTCAAAATCTATCTACAAGTAATGAAAAGTTAGTAATAACAATAATAATAAAAAGGGTTAAGATAGTTATGCAGAAAATATAAAAGAGATTGAAATAGAAAATAAAAAGAAGTTGATCCCCAAGTTCTTCCACCATTGAATTCTTCACATGTTCTCTAAAGATTAATCTTTTCTCAATCCTCCAACAGAGTTAAACCAGATTGAACATGCGCCAATCTAATTCAACTGAAACTCACCAGTAAAACATGCGTCTACTGGTTTAATCAATACTCACTTTGTTCCATGCATATACTCCATGGGAATGCTTACCTCATCTCTCTTGAATCACGCGCCCAAGAAATTAATTAGAACGATGCGAACTAACTGAGAAACCAAAGTTTAAGACAAGGAAGACTCTCAATCATGCGTTCAAGTACAACCTCTCACAAAAACTAGTTTTCCAGAAGATTAGACAATAAAAACAACTGCTATAAAGAATTGAAAAATGAAACTTTTATTGAACAAAACCTCAGAACTCAATGAGGAATTACAAAAGAATCAACCAAAAAGGTTTAGTTTTCCATGAGGAGGCAAAACAAAAGAATTACTAAGAAGAAAATAAACTAAGAAAACCCAATGAAGCTCTCCCTTTTCTCCTTGATGCTTGTGTCCTTTTATAGGCTTTTCTGCTCAAAGGATCTTGGGAAAATATTGTAGTTTATATTTTGTTAACCGTTTCCAAGTTTTCATCTTCCCAGAATCTTATATTTTGTAGAAGATTTGCTTCCAATTCTGTTTCTGAGATATTGTAGATTTTATTTTCTCTTTCAATCTCTTCAGAATTTGTTTCCTGTTTTGGTTCAAGAAGCAACTTGGACTTTTGCATATTTGGCCCATTTACAAAGGTAGATGCTTCCTCCAGATAATTTACTCTAAAAACACAAAATTAACAATAATAATAATTAAGGTCCAAATAAACCCAATTATAAGAATATTAATTAAAACAATGGATTTATTTATTATTATAGTCCAATAATCTATGAATAAGGCTAGTGAGTGTGAATAAATATATGTTCATCAGGTAGTTTGATGTATGCAATGGTGTGTACAAGACCAGATATTGCACATGTTGTTGGTACTGTTAGTAGATTTTTGTCTAATCCAAGTAGAGAGCATTGGAATGTTGTGAATAGATTTTAAGGTATCTTCGTGGTACTACTTGTTTGAAGATTTGTTTTGGAGGTGATAAGCCTACCCTTGTAGGCGATACTGATTCTGATATGGGTGGAGACATAGATTCTAGAAGGTTTACCTTAGGCTATGTGATTAAATTTGCAGGGGGAGTTGTGGCATGGCAATCTAAATTGCATAAGTGTGTTGCGTTGTCCACTACTGAGGGAAAGTTCATTGCCATTACAGAATCATGCAAGGAGTTTCTTTGAGTGAAGAAATTCCTGCAAGAGCTTAGTTTTGTTCAAGACAGGTACTTGTTATTTTGTGGTAGTCAGGGTGTCATTCATCTTGGTAAGAATTCAACTTTCCATTCTAGGTCCAAGCATATTGATGTGAGGTATCATTGGATATGTGATGCTTTGGAAGCTAGGTTACTGGAGTTCGCAAAAGTTCATACAGATGATAATTATGCTGATATGATAACTAAGACATTATTGAGAAGCAAGGTTTGAAACTTGTTTTGAAATTGTCGGTTTGTCGATCATCTCAACATAGTTGTGAGGGGGAGATTTGTTGGGTTGGGCTCACTTCCTATGTGGAGGCCCAATCCAATATTAACCTTTAGGGTTTTTTCTAACACAGTGACAGTCGTCAGCAGAAAAGTCAAAGAGAGAAAAGAGAGAGAGAGAGAGAAAATAGTAAAGAGAGAAAGTTCTGCTCAGCAACTTCCAGCCACCACTAACGCTTTGTTCACCGTTGGATCAAGTTAAAATTTTGTCATCACGTTCATACTTCGTGTGAATTCAATCTGAACGTTCGGATCTTGCAAAAGTTGTTTGAGCAGAGAGAAATTCATCTCACACTGCAACAACATTCTCAACGTTTCTATTGATGATGAAAATTTTCGGGATTGCTGCTGTTTCTTCCACCGTTTGATCGGACTAAAATTTTGTGACTAGGTTCATATCTCGTGGTGCTTCAATTGGACCGTTCGAAAGTCACCGTAACAATGACATATAGGCCGTGTACGGTAGCTGCAGTTTTGTGAATTTTTTAGGTTTCTTGTTCTTTGTTTCATCTTTGTAGTATTGTTATTTGAATGGTTATTGAACACAATTTGTGTTGTGATTTAAGACTCTCTTGTAACCATAACTTTGATCGTAGTGGACTTTGACACTTGTGCCTGTGGTTTTTACTTCTCACATTGAGAAGGTTTTCACGATAAAATTTATGTGTCTTCCTGAAGTGTATTTTTGTTGCTAACATTATTTGTTATTGCTCC
Source organism: Phaseolus vulgaris (assembly GCF_000499845.2). NCBI lineage: Eukaryota > Viridiplantae > Streptophyta > Magnoliopsida > Fabales > Fabaceae > Phaseolus > Phaseolus vulgaris. The sequence continues at coordinate 11,374,650 of NC_023753.2, forward strand.
TCACAGATTCTTGCAAGTTGGAGAAATTATTATCCATTGTTTATTGCTCTTATTGAGATATTATTTTTATTGTGTTGAATTTCCCATTAATATAGTCATAAGTTAACTGTTATGATATTTATAAAAAAGAGAATCTTAAGTGAGTGTATAACTGATTTCTAATTTTTTAGAAAAAATAAAATTATTACCTTAAAAGTAGTACTTTTAAAATATCTCAAATAGGAAAGTAGTCTTTAAATAAATGAACTTATATCTCTACTTTTCTAAAAGACGAAAAAAATTATGATCTTCATGAAAATAAATTTAAGATAAAGTAAGAGTGATAACAACTTTTATTTGGGAATGATTTGTAATGTGTTCTCATTCTTGGTGAATCTATTTTTATTATCTTTCCTTTTTGTGTTGGTTTATTAGAAAATGCAATAGACTTAGATAATTTTTTAGTCAATGCATTATATTCCTGCCTACTTAATCTCCTTCCCTTGAATCTTAAATTCATTCTTCTTCAATGGTGAAGAAAACAATATTCCATCTTTAAAAATGCCTATAATCTACACATTTCCCACTGTTGGGTATGAAGTCAAGACCAATTGGGTTGGGCTGACTAGACACCATGTTTAGTGAGTGGACTTAATCATTGTACACAGTTGAAGCGCAAATGAACATTGTTCCATAGCTTCAAGTGGGAGATTGTTGGGTGTGAAGCCAAGACCAATTGGGTTGGGCTGACTAGACACATGTTTAGTGAGTGGGCTTAATCATTGTGTCCCTTTTATAATCTCTATTTAAAGAGATCATTGTACTTGTAATTGGTGTGCAACAGGACAGAAATGAAAACCTAATAGTTTCCCGTGTGGATGTAGGTTGCAGTTGGCAACCGAATCACGTTAAATCCTATGTTGTTTATTTTATGCAGTTGATTCGTGATTATGTGTGTTGCTTTCGTGTGCGTTTTTCCCATCAAGTGGTATCAGAGCTTTGGTTCGTTTACACACTAGAGATCGGATTAGCAAAAATTAATCAACGAGACGTGAAAATTGCAGCTGCAACGGCGTTCCAACGCTAAGGTTTCGCAGGGGCTGCAGTAGCATCCCAAAACTAGGGTTTCACAGAGGCGACAACAACATCCCAAAGCTAGGGTTTCGCAGGGGCTGAAGCAGCGTCCCAAGGCTTAGGGTTTCACGGCGGTGTAAGGAGGAGGCTTCCAGATCTGCTTCACGACGGCGGTGACCAGCGATGGTGGTGGTGCGGAGCGCCAGTGCAGTGGGGACTGTGACCAGGTCTGTTGGTGAGTGATTTTGGGTGGTGCAAAAAAAAAAGATTGCCAAGATCTGAAATTAGTTGTACCAAGTATCTCGTTTAGTCATTTGAGATGGCAGAAGACGGGAGGTTCCGAATTGAAAATTCGATGGTACAAATTTCAGTTGGTGGAAAATGCAAATTGAGGATTTGCTAGTTCAGTTACTGAGCACATTAATAAAACGAATTCGATCTTAGCCAGATTTATGTAAGTGGGCATTAAGTTTGATGATGAAGTTCAAGCTTTACTACTACTATTATCTTTGCCTGACAGTTGGTCCGGAACGGTTGCAGTAGTTATCAGTTCAGCAGGATCCGATGGATTTACTTTTGAGAAGATTCGTGATCTCCTTCTTGGCGAGGAAGTCAGAAGAAGAAGTTATGGGGAATTATCTAGTGAATCGCTATATGTCATCAGAGGTAAGAAAAATATCAGAGATAGTGGGAGCAAGAACAAAAGAAGGAATCAGTCAAAGACTCGGGATTGCTCAAGTGTAACATGTTGGAACTGCAAAGAGGTGGGGCATTTCAGGAATCAATGCCCAAATGATAAATAAGTCAACATTGCAGAAGACTTCGCGGACGAGGACCTTTTAGTCTGTTGTGCGGATAGCAATGTGGATTCCTGGGTCATGGATTCTGAAGCATTGCAGAATCTAGTTATTGGGGACTTTGGAAAGGTAAGACTAGCGGACAACACTCTTGATGTTACGGGCATGGGTGACATAGTGTTGAAGACACCAGTTGGTTTATGGACTTTAAAGGATGTCACAGTTGTTCCAAGTTTGATTTCTGTTAGGCAGTTGGACGAACAGGGACATGAAGTGAAGTTCGGAAATCAACAGTAAAAGGTCGTCAAGGGAAATCTTGTCATGGTCTACGGAAGAAAGAGAGGTTCGTTGTATATGGTCGGATTACCGCGTCTGAGGGAGTGACCATCCCAGTTCATAAGATAAACAAAGTCTGGTTCACAGAATCTCGTGGGCAGAAGAGGGTTGTCTTTATAAAAGAGAAACCCATAGCCACAAGTCAGATTCAGGATGAACGAGCATGGAAAGGTTCAGGTAGACCAGTCAGAGGTACTTATGGCAGTGGGAGCACGGGTCGTGCTTCAGCTGAGATTCCTAGACGACAGTGGGTTAGGAGAACCAGTATTCCAGCAGTTGAAACTTCTCCAGAAAATTTCTTGTTGAATATGGAGAGTGTTTGTTCTAAGGTTGTTCCAGGATCCAGCAATTCCTATAAGTGGGAGTCGGTAGGAACAGAGAACGGGTCAGTGACTGACGTGTTTAAACTCAGGGGAGTTTTAACGAAGTCTTCAAAATGATTACGAAGGCTGGTGGCAACTAGAGGTGGAACATTGAGTTTCGTCGATAGATTATAGAAGTACATGTACACAGTTGAAGCGCAAGTGAACATTGTTCCGTGATTTCAAGTGGGAGATTGTTGGGTATGAAGTCAAGACCAATTGGGTTGGGCTGACTAGACACCATGTTTAATGAGTGGACTTAATCATTGTACACAGTTGAAGCGCGGGTGAACATTGTTTTGTGGCTTCAAGTGGGAGATTGTTGGGTATGAAGTCAGGACCAATTGGGTTGGGCTGACTAAACACATGTTTAGTGAGTGAGCTTAATCATTGTGTCCATTTTATAATCTCTATTTAAAGAGATCATTGTACTTGTAATTGGTGTGCAACAGGACAGAAATGAAAACCTAATAGTTGTTCGTGTGGATGTAGGTTGCAGTTGGCGACCGAACCACGTTAAATCATGTGTTGTTTATTTTTTGCAGTTGATTCGTGATTATGTGTGTTGCTTCCGCGTGCGTTTTACCCATCACCCACGTCAATTCAAAAGGACATATATATATGTATATATATATATGTATATATATATATATACATATATACATATATATATATGTACATATATACATATATATATATACACACCAAGTCTCCGCATTTCTTAGTGACACTAATGGCATTAACAAAAGTGTTTACATTAAATCCTTTTAAACAAAATTGAAATCATATTTCATAAAGCAAAAGTTGAGGGACAAAATTCATTTTGATGAGTTATATTGGGACCAAAAATCATATCAAACATATTTTTATGGGTCTCTTTTCACTGCATGTGTTCTATCAATATTGGCGTTGTTAGAATTATGTGAAAATTGAAAATTGTGCACCATTTGTAGGAACTAAATGAAGGAAATAAAAGAAGGCAAAAGGTTGTAGCAACTGATTGAACGTAATTGCACAAAATTACAAAACTGATCTTATTAATTTTGATTTACTCAATCATATATATAATAAAATTACAATTACTGGAAGCTATAAGATAGGAATACTAACATGCCTGTAAAATGATCATTAATGCAATATTACGGTAAAATAATTTAAGGGTAATAAAATCAGAATTAATAATAATAAAATATGAATAACCAACATCCTCCCTTAATTCTGATTTGGAACAACCTTTCCAATTTGAGTCATGATATTGTTTTTCTCAATCGCCATCAATTCTTCATTCATAGCCTTTTTCCATTTGGGGTGTTGAATGGCATTGGCAAGTCTCACAGGTTCTGATTCTGCAAGAAAAACAAAGTGAACCAAATCTCCATTGTCATCAACTTCATCATCAAGATTTACTTCGCAATCTTGAAGGTGTACAGGTTGTCGTTGCTGCCTTCTTGGTCGCTCCATCATAGTTGCAATTGCAGTTTTAACTTCAGGTTGAATTACAGCTTCAGGTTGAACTACAACTTCAGGTTGAACTGTAGGTGCTTCAAGAGTGACTCCATCTTCCACATCATCGTTCAAAACGTAAATATATCGTTTTTTCGAATCCATTTCAGTTGTTGCATTCCATTGCCATTCCTCATCTTCGGAAAATGTAACATCACGACTAATAATCACCTTCTTTGTCATTGGATTGTACAGTTTGTATCCTCCATTTTTATAACCAATGAAAATGGTCTTCACTGCCTTATCATCCAACTTCGACCTTGTTGTCTTAGGGACATGGGCATAATTAATGGACCCAAATACTTTCAAGTGTTGCACATTGGGTTTGATTTCGCTCCATGCTTCAATCAGAGTTGTGTTAGGAACACTCCGAGTGGGTGATCTGTTTATCAAATATACCGCACATGTAACGACCTCAGCCCAAAAATAATTTGGCATACCTTTCGCTTTAAGCATGCTCCTCGCCATGTCCATGATTGTTCTATTTTTTCTCTCGGCAACTCCATTATGTTGAGGTGTGTAGGGACAAGTTATGTTATGTTGCAACCCAAGTTCTTCACATTGCTTCTTGAACTCATTAGACTTGTATTCACCTCCTCCATCACTACGCACCATCTTAATTTGTTTACCACTCTCTCTTTCAACAAATGCTTTAAATATTTTAAAGCAGTTGAATAACTCATCCTTGTTTTTCAATACATAAATCCAGGTTTTCCTTGAAAAATCATCAATAAAAGTTAAAAAATACTTATTACCTCCAACAGATGATATGTTCATCGGGCCACAAACATCTGTATGAACAAGCTCCAAAGGAAATTTTGTACGCCAAGGCTCCTTAACAAATGATATCCTGTGATTCTTTCCAAAAATGCAAGCCTCACACAATTTATCAGGGTGATGAATATGGGGTAAACCATTCACTAAATTTCTTTTAGAAAGATTTTCCAAACTCTGAAAATTTAAGTGTCCAAAGCGTAAATGCCATAACCACGATTCATTATTTACTATTGCATTCAAGCACTTGAAATTACCCATATGAATATCTACTGGAAACATGCAGTTTTTTGATAAAAAGGTTTTAAGAATCAAATTACCTTTTTTATCAAAAATTGAGAATTTATTTTCAACTATGTGCATCACGTAAACCTTTTCGGCCAGTTGTCCCACACTCAGTAGGTTACTTTTCATGTCAGATACATAGAAAACATCATAGATGTACCTGTGATCACCATTCTTCAATGTAATAAGAATTCGCCCTTTTCCAATCACAGGAACGAACCTGCCATCACCGAATTTTACTTTTGTGCGAAATGAGTCATCCAAATCTACAAACAACTCCTTCTAACCACACATATGATTCGTGCAACCTGTATCCAAATACCAAGTCTGGTTGTTTGGAGTTTCATTTGATGTGGTTGTCATTAATACTTCATGATCCTCTTCATCTTGTTCGTGATTACTATCTTCTTGAGCACAATTGAAAGCATGATTATCACCTTTTGATCTGCACTCATTTGCATAATGGTCACGTTTATGGCAATTATAGCACTCGAACATTTGATTTATTATAAATTCCTCCTCCTCCTCTACGACCACGTTCCCCGCGCCAAGCGCCTCCATTATTCTGGCCACCACGGCCTTTGCTGAAATAGCTACCATGTTTATGATAGGAGTTACCAATTGAGGCTTGTGCTCCTAAAGCCTGTTCAAGTGGTTTTTCAATCTTATTGTCATTCATCCGTTGCCCATGCGCTCGTAGAGAACCAGACAATAACATTACTATCATTTTTTAAATGTCATTGGCCTCTTTAATTACGGCAACAACATGTTCAAATCTGGAAGTTAAAGATCTCAAAATCTTTTCCACCTTTGTCTGCTCCGAATGTGTTTCACCATTGTCTTCATCTTATTTGTCAAGGCAAGAACTTTATTTATATAGACATCAATAGTCTATGTGATTTCCATCTGCAACAATTCATATTGGCGTCTTAGGGTTTGAAGACGCACCCTTTTGATCTTATCATCACCTTTATAATTGGTTGACAAAATTGTCCAAGCCTCACTGCAGTTGTTGCTCCTTCTATCTGCTCAAACGTCTCGTCATTCATCCCTTGATGGATGAGATACAAAGCCTTATTGTCCTTCTTCTTCTGATCACGATGCGCTACTCGTTGCGCCTCAGTTGCATTAGCAGCTAATGCAGACACTCCACTCTCAACGACATCCCATAACTCATAATAATCAAACAAAACTCTCATTTGCACACACCACCTATTGTAATTTTTTCCATCAAAGATAGGGACTGATAATTGGGTAGAGTTCATGATAACAGACTAGCTCTTGATACCAGTTGTAGGAACTAATTGAAGGAAATAAGAGAAGACAAAAGGTTGTAGCAACTAATAGAACGTAATTACAAAACTGATCTTATTAATTTACTCAATCATATATATAATAAAATTACAATTACTGAAAACTATAAAATATGAATACTAACCGGCCTATAAAATGACCATTAATACAATATAACGATAAAATAGTTTAAGGATAATAAAATCAGAATTAATAATAATAAAATATAAATAACCAACACCATTCTCTAAAATTGGAAATATTTTCATTAGTATTTGGCAAAGTTATACAATTTGGAGCGCTGGTTCGATTGAAACCTAGTAAATAAATTGAATTCGTTTACGTCCAAATTAAAAATGCATTTAATCTCGATAGATTTTACTAGTTTTTTTTTTATCAAATCAATGAAAATTCGAGATATTACTGATCTGGTCTAATTTTTATTTTTAATATATATAAAGTTGTTTTATTCAAGTTTTGTTTATGAATTTGTGCTATTATTAAAAATTTATTTGAGTTACTGTATAATAATAATGTTTCCAAATTTGAATAATGAGTTTTTTTATTTTATATTTTATTTGTTATTTCATATATTAATATTTTATTATCATAAATTTTTTAATTTTAATTAAATTTATCGTATTATATTAACTTAGAAATGTCAAAGTGAGTGAACTTTTATACAAGTAGTAGACATATCACAAATTAAACTAAAAAGAAGACAACACAACTTTATTTTTTTTAACCAAACAATTTGTAATCCAACTTGACTCAGTATGAATTGATGTTGATTTATTTAAATATATTTTGTTCTTTAAACTAGTTTCCTATGGTAAAAAGAAATGGATTACCTTACTCTTTTATAATAAATAATAATATAATGAGGATGTTCACAAATAGTTAACTACAATTAGTAAGAAAAAGTTAACTACAATTAGTAAGTAATGTGGTAAGAGATAATAAGTAAAAAATATAAAGTATTACTTATATAAATGAGAAAAATATAAATTAAGTATAAAAAATATTTAAATATTATTGAACAATATTCTAATATTAAAAAGTTGTCAACCTACATAATTAAAAAAGTAAGAAATAATTATGATTAAAAAAATTAAAAATATCACTAATGTTAGTGAATTGAGTGAATCTATCTTGACTTGCATCTATTTAACCTGTGGATTAAATAAGTTGTGTTCAATTTACCTCATATTTTTTTAAAAAAAAAACTATAACCCTAACTTAATTCAAATTTATGATGAGTTGGATTGAACTCATTTTGACAATCTTATTAAATATATATTATATTTTTTAAATATAAACTTGGTGAAACAAGGATTTAAAATCATTGAGTTATCACATTATACCAACTATATCACTAATCCAATCACAAAACTCTAGTAAAAGAAAAAACTACTTTTTTTTAATGTTACACAGGAGTAGTGAGGCAAGAAAGTCTAATCTCTCAAGTTAGATAATACTTTAAAAAAGTTATCTCAAAATAATGACTTTAGGAATTAGAATGCTAAAAACTGTAATTAAGTATTAGTATAACATGTATGAATTATTTTAAGTTTGATCCTTACATTTTTTTTTATTAAATTTGTTTGTTTGGCTGAATGAATAAACTTAAATTTGAAATTAAGTTCGATTATTTTTAAATAACTCAAATTTAACTTTTATAAACTTGACATTGATTAACTTATGTGTAATTTGTTTATCAAAATCGATTATATGATTTTACTGATTTCTGTTATTTTTTGTATATTATTTGAATTGTTTAGAATATTAAAATTAATGTTATAGTTTTTTTTTAATAGTTAAGACATTCTTTACTGAATTATGAAAATTGATTTGTCTAGAATGTTTGAATCTCATATACTGCATTAGAAGCACATATATCTTAATTATCATCTAGAACCAAAATATTTATCAAATATTAAATTGGTAAATTTAGAAAAATCATGAGAAAAACAATTAAATTATATACCAGTTAAATAAAATAAACTCAAACTTTTTTTAAAGCAAGTGAAGATTAAGCTTTATAATGAGAGATATTTAAATAAGTTAAGAATAAGTTTTTAATGAGAGACATTTAAATTTTGGAAAAAAAATTAAAGACATCTAAAATAAGTGTGACAAACTTTAACAAGCCAAAATATCCTGATTCAAAAATTGTTTTATTGATGGGAATGTTTGGTTTTCTTTTCTTGAATTAAAAATTTCATTCATATACCTTCGTTTCAATTAAACAGCTCAATATTTTGACTCGATATATAACTGAAAGGAAAATAAATAATTTTGTAACTGAATTCCATATTAATTTCAACTTGGAGTGTGATTGAAAGTTATAGTTTCTTTGCATCTCTTAGCTAATGATAATGTTAAAATATACAATTACCTTGATGCATGTTCAATCTACTTAATTGAATACATTTACTGTCATTTTCATATCCAGCTAAAATGTTTTTCTCAAACATAAAAGTATTCAATTTTCATGGATTCCCCCAACCAAGTGAAGATGGAGAGAAACACACTATATAATATACTATCAGTAAACATCAAACTCTAATTAGGTAGTTTGCATGTTCTATGTCCTTACATCCACGCGATTCATTGGCAAGTGATCACTAAACCACAACCACATGCTTGCTTCTTCATCATTAACCATGATTATGATTAATTAATGCAAAAACCTAGAAGAACCTCCAATTATGTTCAAGTGAACTGAATTCTAAATACACCATTACTTTCCCAACTTCATAAAGAAGAAGAGTTACGAACTCAACTTGTGGATTTCTTCGAATTAGTAACAGAAAGTTTTACTCCTCAAAGTGTCACAACAAACTATTAGAAACCAGTAAAGTCACCCTTTTGCCTTTTTAAAACGAAAAGAACAAAATTGACCTTTTAGTCCACTTTTAACAGGGTAGTAGAGCATGTTCGTTTTTCAACCAAATGAACAAGAAGTTTGAGATTTGCCTCAGTTACTTTGAATTTCAGCATTTGAATAGGAGATGATATAGGCCTGAAATTCGCCAAAAATTGCTGAAAGGGTTAACCTATATCCGGAATTCTAGGTATATGGCATGTTGGTATGCACCAAGCCCCCAAGATGAACGTACAAATGGTGTTGAGAGTATCCTGTGTTGAAAACGTGTAACCTTATTCTATTCTCATGTGTTGACGGGTGTCCTTCTTTTGCACTGTGCATGTTGCATATGCACTTAAAGTCAGCGCAAGCTTTGCAAACATATCTTCAAACTAAAGATTTGCTACACCATTCTTTCAATTGTATTTGATATATATTATGAAACCTGAAAGTGATATCTTCAACTATGTGTTCTTTTTAGTTTTTAATTTCTTTTACCTATTCGGCAAAAGGATGAAAATAAATGAAGAAGCACCCCCAACTTTTTCATCAGTTCATCGTTTTATTGACCTCCACTATCTTGTTCCCATTATGGTTGGGTTTAGGGAAAGTTTTTAATGTAAAACAGTCTTAAAATCTTTTGTCATATTTATGGAGAACATACACTGAACACACTACTTCGAAATTCTGACTGTATTGAGAAGTTTCAGAAGCAGAATTTCACAGACTATTTAACCCAATCAGTAGTTAAATATATACACACATTTTCACATTACAAATACTTATGATTATTTTTTCTGAACTATTACATGTTCATGATTTCAACTACTTAATAAAACATATTTAATTTTTCAATTTATAAAAAATAATATTTAACTGCACATCATATTTACATTTTTCTCCTCAATTTTTCTATCTTTCTCCAGCTGTCAACTATATAGTGATATCCATACATCATTTTCCTAATTCAATTTATTCTTGTTTAATGAATATGCAGGTAGGGGTCCCAAATTCCTTTTAGCTTATGGTCAAGGTGACAAACATCACATTAACTGACAAAATTGAAATTCAATTGGTTTTAAGGAGAAAAACAGTTGCACATATTAATTTATTTCTGGCTTTTGTACAGCCGTCGAATTATGAACTTTATTCTAATAATTCCCTTGCCTTGAGGGATTTGCAGTCATTGAAATTCGTACACAATTCCAAGCTATAATGAAAGAATATACAAGATGCAGCCCTTGAAGAAAGTGGAGTTTACCTAATATGGACCCAACATCAAGATCTCAGCCATTGCCATAGCTTGTCACGTTGGACTAATTCAATGGTGCCAAGCCAATGGGTACTAGGTGCCAAATTTCTTCAATAACACCATAAAGGCGTAGGTCATTTAAGGCAAGGAACAGAGTTAGGAAGAAACAAAGTTTTCATTTGAGTGGAAGTTTCGCAAGTGAGTGGGCCAAGTCACTCTTAGGCCTGAGTTTTCCCAATGGGCAACTTGGAAGACTTTGAGCCTTCTATTATTGCCTTTTCTCCTACAGTTCTAGGAAAAGATCCAAAACCTGGCTTTTTTATTTATCATCTTTTACCTCATCTGAATGTTACACGTACACACAAAACAAGTGGGTGGGGGCATGTACTATGTACCTACTTCAATCAAATTCAACTCATCTCATGTTTCTGAATTCTGATTTGCCACAATAAACAACAGCTGGGGTTCAACTCAAGAGAAACCATTTCGTTTGATTTCTCATCGTCATCACAGACTTGGAATCAACAGGTGGACAAAATGAATATATATAAAAAAGATAACAAAGTCCTTTCATACTGAACAATGAGTAAATACATTATTACTATTTCACATATCTCTTATGTACAGTAAAATTTAGAATCACATAGCCAAAAATAAAAACCAGACCCTCTAAGGATCTGATATGATATCATTGTGCTTGATATATATCTGATTGCAAACGTTGCATCTATCCTATCAATTCAAAACCCAAAATCTAAAGAAGAAAACAAAAAATGAAGAAACTCGTGCAAAAAGGACATCCTTATTGAACTCAGTTCTGAGGTGTGGAATCCAGCACTGAGTTATGCCTTTTTGAAGGGCCTGAAGGTGGTATTGGCACCCCTTTGGGGAAGAAGTTGAAAACAATGCCTCTGTATGGAAAACGCGGTTGTTGCTTTGGCCGGAGAAGTTCTGAGTTTTCATTCAGCCTCATAGCTGCCCCTGTCCTTATTGCAGTGCAAGAACCAACAAGAAGCAAGTAAACAAGGAGAATAGCCAGAAAAGAGGCTTTGCATGGAAGATGAAAGGTTTTAGAATGATGAGAAGTGGCCATGGAAATGGAAGGATTTGAATAAGGGCGTTTTGCTTCAGCAGGATTTTAGGTAGTTATGCAGGGAGAGGTTTAAGGAATGTGTAGAATTTATTGCAGAGAAAGTTTTTACTGTGGAGAAACTAAGGTAGTGGTTTTATATATGGTGGCTTGCATGGGGAGCAATGAAAAATGTGGGTTTGTGATGAAGGGTGGGAAGTATGAACAAGGAAAGTGAGATGCACGCAAAAAGAACTATTGAATTTTGAGGTCAACGCTTGTTAAAAAATATTGAATATTTTGGTACAAGTATTTGGCGCCGGCTATGCTTGGACTTGGGGCACCAAGTTTATTACTTTAAAGTGTATGAAAATGTCTTATTTCTTGGTCAATAACAACGATCGATTTCCCAAGAAAACATACCAAAACGTGTGATTGTGAAAAACTGAAAACATGAGCACATGTTTGAAACCCCAACAATTAAAAAACGATTAATTGTCACCGTCAATTTTTCTCTCAATTTTATGAAGTTTGGGCAAATTATAATCGTACAGAAAATCAGAATTAGAATTAGAACTCTAATACGGCATGTAAATGCAGACAGAAAATCCTAGATCTTGAATTCTTCCATCTTTCTAATTTCCGTTAGGAATCTTAAATCATGTTTCACGCGCAGGAAGTCTCGGATTTAAGCACGTATTGTAAACATGCCATTGTAAAACATTAATGTCTTCAAATAAATGACCAGTGAAGTAATTTATGAACGAGTGAAGTAATGTAATAATATATCTATTAACAAGGGAGAATATTTTAATAAAAATTATATTAAAAGTACATATATGTGCTTAAAAACTCCACACTGCAAATAATTTGAAATGAAGTTAGTAATATTTCATTTTTGACGTGGCACAATTGTGATGGGGATGTAAGATTAATTTATAAAGCGCGTGAACATCAACATTATGTTTGGCAAATATTGCATTTTTGGCAACAAAGAAGAGACTTCTCTTAAATGAAAACTGAATAGCATTAATTATTGGTATTTTTGTAGGGAAGCCATTTAATAATTCTTACTAAGTGCTAGCTGTCCATGAGATGCTAATTTTTTAGTGCTTATGACATCATTAATTGGGGTGTTTATTTGGAAAATGAGAATATGCTTGAGGTTTTTTCCTTCCATTGAAAAAGAAAACCATTTATTTTGGTGGGTATCTTTTGCGTGCAACATTTTGTAAGACAACAACCATTTTTTTGGTCCACTTATCCTTCTTCTACCTTCAACTTATCCACACTAATACCAAAGTTAATTAATTTTTCCTTTTTTCTTTTTTTATTTTACTTTTCGTAGCCAGATTCTAATTCAAGCCTTATCTAAATTATTCAATGGTTACTAATAGCAAGCAACCTCAATATTTAACAATACTTTAAACTTTGTTTACTGCCACAACAATAATGCGTGCATTGGGTTTTCATTTCTAAGTAATTACACATTCACGAGTCTTTTTTTTAAACCACATACCGTGAATTATTATTACTTTTTTATAAGAAAATGTTGTTTATGTCTTTAATATCAGCCTTAAAGGTCGACGTTGTTAACAAAACTATAGATTAAACCGTCAATTGAATTATCATTATCAATCGCACTCACTCACCGAGCATTTCCACTTTCTAGATTTGAACACAAATCAAAATCTCTTATGACAAACTACTTGGGTGACGGTCATCAAAGAAATATAGGATGATAGAAATAAAATTATATTTAAAAATGCGATTTGTGATGAGGATGAAATTTTTTGCCTAACCCAATTGAAAATGTGGGCATGGATTACGAATTTAAATAAAAAAAGTCTTTCTCTTTTTTCAATTGGTGTATGTGTCCAAAATTGTATATAAAAATTGTTTAGTAGTTCCACAAACACTCATCACATGGTTAAATGTTTTTATATGCATATATGTTCTTCTTTTGGATTCTGTTTATATTCAATAGATATATTTGCATTATGCAACTTGATTGTTGTGCAATGTGGAAGGTGTGGTGGTATAAAGAATTATGGATTGGTGTAATTTCTAGCAATGGAATACATACCGTTAGTCCTCCTACTTTATTTGTACAGGTTAGTTAGGATCTCATGAGGTGAACATCGTGATAATTATATAAATGTAAAAAAGTGACAAATACCTTTGATAACCACATATGAGATCAATATAAATTATTAATGGTGCAACCTAATATCTTTGTAAGGAGTAGTAAGATAATCCAATTATTGCATTTAATACAAAATATAGTTTTGTTGTTAATTTTGATTTTTTATTTTTGATTTTTTGTTGGGAATTAGTTGCTCAATATGGAGGGCAAAGACAACATGCACTTATTTTTTTTAATAAAAAATAAATAAATTAAATAAAATAGAATATTTGAGAAACATTCCAACTCATTTACACAAAAGAGACTAGATGTCTCTAGTTCAAAAAATTCAAGTCTACCCAAACCTTACATTTCAAAAAGTTATTCATAAACCTCTTACATCCAAAACTACAAGATTACAAAAAGATGCTTAAAGGCCATCATCTATAAGAGAATCCAAACCCAAAAACAAAAAGTTCATGAGTAGTTGATATAATTCTACAACAAGTTTAGAATGGTTGATATAATCCTACATCAAAGTTATAATATATATGAACTTGTATATCGGCATATAAGGATTTTTTTTATATGAGTTGAATTAGTCATAATATTTTTATTTATATTTATTCTTTTCGTCAATTGAGAAAAAAAATCATTATCAATGGCTTATAACAAAGAATATCATCTATTTGAAACTTAAAAAAACGTATTACCGTGAAACTCAATCTGCACATTTAAAAAAACCAATTTATTACGAAAAAATGATATTGAGATGAAAATTGATGCACAGAACACAATTCTTATTCCATATTTAGAATTAAAAAATATAAATGGAAACTATAAGATATAATAATGTAGTTTGAAAGGTAAAGGTGGAATGCATGGTAGATGACGTGAAGTTGTGAAATGAAGGATGGATTGAAAGTGGGAAAGGGTTAAAGAAAGGAAGGAAAGAAATTGGCAAAAATATTAAAAGAAGAAAGTGTTACCGACAAAGACCAATGGGGCAAAAGCGCAGATTATGGAAAGGTGTTTGGTTGAATATTCTATTGTTGTATGAGAGAGAAGTCTTTGTTAGAAATTGGCTTCAAAAGTTGTGATGGTATCACAACGTCACAATTTCCATCTAACAAAAACTATAAACCAAAAACACATCTACTGTCTATTTTTATTATATCAAAATAATAAATTTTATATAAATAGTTTTAAAATATACGGTAATTATTGTTAAGCTAAGAATTTTTGTAATTACTTTTTACTAAAATAAATTATGTTATTTTAATTTATTAAAGAATATATTAATTATTTAATAAAAATGACACTAATTATAAAATAGTATAATTCATTTATTATATATATATATATGACCAACTTTTTGTGTAGTTGAAGTTTATTTGCTCCGTTGTCCAGTTATATGTTTGTAAATTTCAAATTTATATTTTGCATTTAAATAAAGGCTTCGATTTATATTTATTATTGGTATACAATATTTTCATCCGAATATTCAATAAGAATTTACCATTTCATCGTATATATTAATAAAAAAAATCAATTTATATAAACTATTAATACCTTTTGTACCTGTATAAACTGAGGGGTCCGGATAGTACTTGAAATTGCTGACGTGTCAGTTATCTCCTGATTACTTCAAGTTTTCTTCTTAAAATGTTGATGTTTGGTCAGTCGGGGAGTTACCTGCAAAAAATACTTTGACGCTTAAGTAAGTGTTCTGGTTTAAGAGTATGCTCTGGTTAAATGGGAAAAACGTACTTTACTCCTCCACAAAGGGCTTTATTTATAGTATTTGGTTTTGCAGCATACACCACCTCTTACAAAAATTTTAAAGAAAGATATTTCAAGATTTTTGTGGAGTTGGATGGTCGAGATTATTTTTATGATTCTGAAGGGAGGACCAAGTTTCCTTTTCATTGGACCCCTAATCCCTCGAAAATCGTTACCTTGTCGAAGTCGATGACCCCTCAGGATAAAGAAGTCCTTGTTGTTTTCGACCAACTCCCAAATAAGTTACCTACTCAAGAGTTGGTAGCGTTGTATGGGTCATCCAAGAGGTGGACAAATCTTACTAGTATGTGGACTTCTTATATACCTGATTGTATTCATTTTGTTGATGGTGTTTAATTCGTTTATTTTTTGCAGCTATCATGACTCGAGTGGACCTGATCCTTGGGGACTACATGGTCCAATTACGATGTTAGACGGGGAATATAAAATAAGCAACTTTGAGACGGTCGGGAAATGAAACTTGGTCATTCCAATTGACATAGTGCCTCCATAGGTTACCATTCCCCCTATGGTTTGAAAGCGGGGTCAGCCTGCCAAGACGTCACAGCAAAATGTAGAAGCATGCTCATCCTCACGGCAGTCGTGCATGCTCAACCTCCATCTGCAAGTGGCGTCAGGTGTGCAAATTTCATTATCACCCGAAGATGAAAGTGTACTGGCGGTCGTCCCCATAAGTTTAATCACAAAGTTAATGGAGCTCCAAAGTCAGTCATTGCTGGTGGGCCGCACTCTTGGGGAACAGCTGGAAAGGACCACAGTTGTGGTGGTGACCAAGTTAAAAACAGAGCTGGAAGAGTCGACAAGCTCGTTGAAAACAACTTTGGAGACAATGGGAGCACTGAAAGAAAAAATGCGCCAAGTCAGTCTTGAAGGTCAGGAAGCTAAAAGGGCACTAACGGTCAAGATGGAGGTGGAAAGGGCCGAACACGAAAAGGAAAATGTCAAGCGCGAAAAAGAAGAGGTCGAGGCTGAAGAGAGGGAGAAAACATTATCCACCGAGGTGAAGAAGTGCCAATCCTTCATGTTACGCATAACTGATGACTACTTCCATCAAGGCCTTCGTCAAGTGGCCTTCTTCCACGGTATCCCTATCGAAGACTCTCGATATGACATCGAAAAAGATGTCGTGGAAGGGAAGCTAGTGACGATCAACAGAGGAGTTGATGAGGTGATGAAGGACGCCAACGGTGAAGGAGAGAATGTCTTCGCACCCCAAAATGAGTCGGAGCCATCCTTTGAAGAATTATTTGAACCACTTTCAATGAAAATATCCTGGCCCCGGGATGTGGGCATAAAACAATGTTTAACTATGTACTTTTTTATTTATTTATCTATTTAGCAACCGATCGAGACATTTTAATTTTAGTTGCTCTTCTATTTTGAACACATTGATATATTTTAATATTCAACTGGATGACCGAGTACTTATGTAAATGTGGTTTAAATAGTACTCAGTAATGGCTAACCGAGTACATAGAATAAGATAATTCGATACTTTAATAATCCAAGTAACGTCGCTTGATCACTATGAATAAAATCTGACCGAATGAGCAGTGGAGTGTGATAAAACTTGAATATTTTTACTGGCTAATAATAAAATTTGACCGACTGAGTGGTGGAGTGTGATAAAACGTGAACACTTTTACGTTCTAATTAAAGAAAATATAATTTGAACGAATATGAAATAGAGACTTCCATTGTATTCTTAGTTTTAATCTTAGTAAACTGATAAATGTTAGTTAAAAGTATTTTTGTCCGATCGCTCTAAGCCATATTTATTTTATTCTGATCGCTTCAGGCGATACTTTGTTGTTCGAATCGCGCTCAACGATAATTACTAAATTTGATCGGCACTAATCGCGTACGGCGATAGCTTATCCTGAGTTATTCTTGATAACTTAGCCGAGAATAATAAAATGTACAAGTCAAGGCCGAACTCTCAAGAAATGCAATTGTAGTTGTGACTCCTTAATTCTATTCCGACCACTTTAGGTGGTGGTTATCTAAGTCGGTTGAGAGGTTAGCCTCAATGAACTTGGTTGGAATTAAAACTCCTGTTAGTTCTGATCGGTCAAGGCGATAAGCATTCGGTCGAGAAAATCATGTGATAACAAAATAATTTTAAAGTGCCTCATTAAAATCTTCTCGGTCGAAAATCCTCCTTAAGGATAAAACAACCGAGCGAGGAAAGAGTAGATTATTTTATTGAGTTTTCATCAACTAAAATAAAATTTGAGATGTATGGCATTCCACATTCTTGGTACATTTCAGCCTGATAAAAATTCTAAATAATAAGCATCATCGGCCACTATGTTTACAATGTGAAATAGTCTTTCCCAATTACTTAACAACTTACCATCGTCTTTCCGGGCATCACTGCGCATTTGCCAAACCAAGTCTCCCTTTTGGAAGTTTCTTGGCTTCACTTTCAAATTATACCTTCTTGCCGCTTGCACTTTGCATGCTTCTTCCCTTATTCTACTCTTGTCTCTGAGTTCGTTGATAAGGTCAAGGCCAACCAACAAACTTTCTTTATTTAAATCCAAATCCAACATTTGTTGTCATAAAGAGGGTTCTCCTACTTCAACGGAATCATAGCTTTCGTTCCATAAGTCAAACTATATGGGATTTCCTGCGTAGCGACTATGGCGTACATCGGTAAGACCATAAGACTTCGAGAAGCTCCTCAGTCCACTTACCTTTAGCTGGGCCGAGTCTCTGTTTCAATTCATTAAGAATAATTTTTTTGGCAGCCTCGGCTTGGCCGTTGGTCTGCGAGTGCTCCACCGAGCTTGTGATATGTTTGATATCAAGCTTTTCATAGAACTCAGTCAATCCTCAGTCAGTGAATTGTCAACCGTTGTCAATGATAATGACATGTGATATGCCAAAACGACACACAATGTTTTTCCAAACAAAATTTTGGACATTTCGTGCGGTGATGGTCACCAAAGGTTCGACCTCTATCCACTTAGTAAAATAATTTATGCCTACCAATAGAAATTTACATTGTCATTTACCTGGAGTAAAGGGTCCAATGATATTCATCCCCCACTTCAAAAATGCCCACGGGGAGAGAATGTAGTAAACATTCTCAAGCTTTCGGTGAGATAAACTACCATATTCCTGACACTTAATACATTTTTGCACAAATTTCGTACAATCACCCTATACGGTCGACCAATGGTAGTCGGAAGTGATGATGTGGCATCAAGCTACAGTATAGGCGTGTTGACAAGGCGCCAGGTTGGCAGAAGGGAAGGAAGTCGGGGGGCTCGTGAAGTCGCCAGTTATTAAGTTGGCGTGTTCCGATCTCCAGCATACCAGAATCGGCGGTCACCGGGTTAAAGATGAAGTCGCCAGATGTAGACTCAGGCGACCTAGTGATTGGAGATCGCCAGAGCAAGCACATCGCCAGAGATGAAGGTGGTGCAGATTATGAAGGCGGCCGGCGAGACCACAGGGAAGGTGTATGAAGGCACCCTAACTCGCCAGTTCCAGTAGAGGTCGCACTCCCAAGTTAGCTATGTACTGGGCAGCACCATGCATAAATAACTTAGCCAAAGAGAGAGTCAGGAGCAGCGCCCAAGTCAAGGAGGCTCCAGATGATGGCACGTGTACAGTTGGATGCGAGCCACGTGTCCAAGTCTGTAACTGCCAGGAGAGAGAAAGTAACCAGGTATATAAGAGTTCTCAATGAACTTTCTGAGGTACGAACGTTCAGATTATACTCTTTACGCTTGCGAGTTCTAGAGCACATTGTGAGAGAGAATTTGCACGGTTCTTGTTCTCTTAGTATTTGGTGGTTCGGCTACTGACTTGGGCGTTGGAGTGCGATCGGCCGCAGCGGCGCCGCTCTGTTCTTTTGCAGGTTCTTGAAGTGGATGTCGGAGAGGGACGGACGTTGGAAGCGGTGCGCAAGTCGATCCTGTGACGAGGCAAGCTCCTACGTTCTGGTCAACAGGCAGGATCATCAGGCGCCCACCGTGGGGCCGTGTAAAACTTGCTCCCATCCACAGCGTGAGTTCTTGAAGGTTTTCGAAGTTTTCTGCGTGGTTGTGTGCTGGTGCAACCATCGTTCGCTTTTTGCTTGAGATTTGTTCGGTAAATTCGTGTTTTATACCGTTCGTTTGGGTTTTCGATCGGTGAAGAAAGGTTTTCCTGCTGTTTACGCGTAATTTGTTCGGTGGAGTTGAGTTCTTTCGCTCGTTTGGTTATCCATGGGAACAGCAGTGGTCTCTGGCGGAGTTGCAGGTTTCTTTGGAGGTAGCGGTGTTCTTGAGTTTCCTTGCGAAGTTTCGCGCAATTTCTTCCGATTGATCGCTGAATCGATCGTAGCTGAAGCAAGTGTTGTTCGCTGCGTTCTGTGATTCGTTAAGTTCATGAGAAAAATGAGAAGCAATCGTTCGAGCCCCGTGGCGCCTGTCGCTGCTGAAGGCGACGCCGCCATGACCATGGCGCAGATGGTAGACATTATGCGCTCGTTGCAGGCGACTGTGGAAGCCTCGCGCATAGAGCAGGCGCGAATGCATGAGGACCTGGCCGCCTCCCGGGCCAGGAATGATGAGCTTACCAAGGTGACTGAGGAGCTGCGTCAAGCTCTTCAGGAGCAGCAAGGGCGTCCTATTGCTGAAGAGGTCGCGCCGTCGTCGCCACCTCGTGTTTTTCCTATGCCTTTCGCTCAGGCGATTACTGACACGCCCATTCCTACGAGCGTGGTCCCTGTCAAGGCTGTCTTTACCGGCGTGGAGGATCCAGAGGCCCATCTGACCACGTTCCTTACGCAGATGATGCTGTCGGGAGGGTCAGACGCCGTGTATTGCAAGATGTTCGTAAGCACGCTCCAGGGAACGGCGTTGGAGTGGTTTGTGAGCCTACCTAACGGTCACATAACCAGTTTTCAGCAGTTCTCGAAGGTTTTCGTCGAGCAATACATCGTGAACAAGGCACCGCCCAGGGTGTCTTATGATTTGTTTGATAGAAGGCAGTACCAGGGAGAGTCCCTCAAAGACTACCTGAATCGCTTTGGAGCGCAGATGGTCAGATCGCCGGCCAAAGATGAAGAAATGCTGGTCTATGCATTCAAGAAGGGCGTGCTGCCAGGACCATTCTGCGAGGCCTTGATCAGGGCTCACCCTGCAACGTTTGCTGAGGTCAGGCGACTTGCGGTGGCTCACATCGCCGACGAAAGTGAGGTCACTGAGAAGAGAGGGAGCGTGGCTCCCGCTAGGCCACGCGCCCAGACCAGGATCCAGCCGCAAAGGGTGCTGGAAACAGCGGCGGCGGCCAGGAAGGACCAGAGGACTCGCCATCCTTATGATAGGAGGAACAAGGGGAGGGGCCAAGGACGCCAGCAACCAACACGCCGGGAATACAATCGCCCGCCTAAGCACAAGTTTGTTATGGGATTGGCGGACCTGATCGCCATTCCCAATATATCTGCTAGGTTGAAAGCGCCTGAGAAGGTGGGTGACAAGGTGCTGGGACCAAAGCCAGACGCCTGGTGTGAGTTTCACCAGGGCTTTGGCCACACTTTGGACTCGTGTTTGTCCTTAGGGTATCAGCTCGATGATCTGGTTAAGAGCGGGTTCCTAAATGACTATCTGCTGGACAGAAGAACGGGGGGAGCGTCGAGTTCCCAGCCAGCAGGTGGAGAAGCCCAGCAACACGAGATGCCCATCCACGGGGAAATCCACACCATCGCAGGAGGCTTCTCAGGTGGTGGATGCACCGCATCGCAGAGGAAGAAGTACGCGCGGTCGGTGATGACAGTGGATATGTTTGAATATCACTCGCCGGAGGTGGACATTACGTTCACCAAGCAGGATCTTCGGGACGTTGTGCCCCATGACAACGATCCCATAGTCATTTCGTTGATTACGGCGGGAAGGAAGGTCCACAGAGTTCTGGTGGACCAGGGAAGCTCGGCAGACGTGATGTTCTGGTCGACTTTCACGCAGCTGGAATTGCCCCTTGACCAGCTAAGGCCCTATGGAGGGTGCCTATATGGGTTCGCTGGCGACCAGGTGGAGGTCAGGGGGTACATTGAGTTGAGAACCACGTTTACAGACGAGGCTGGTTCGAGGACGGAGAAAATCAAGTACCTCATTGTAAACGCCCCTTCAGCATACAACATCCTGTTGGGAAGGCCCACGCTTAACAGGATAGGCACTATACCGTCGACTCGGCACATGAAGGTGAAGTTGCCGTCTATGGAGGGGGTGGTGATCACGATCAAGTCTGATCAGAAAGAAGCAAAAAAGTGCTATGAGAATAGCCTGAAAAACAAGAGATCGGTGAGTTATGTAACAACCACCCCACCTCCCGGCGTGAAGCCCAGATCGACGGTAACGGAAGAGACCGCCGGGAGGGATGTGGAGATGGTGGACGCTGAGCTGGGAGAGGGGAACGCTGGTCTGGAGGAGGAAGAGGCGCAGAATCGCCCTGAGGAAGCGAGAGAACAGGGAATCGCCAGGGCGGTGATCGCCAGGGAATCCAGGCCAAAACCTGTCGAGCAGTGGCTCGAGAAAGAGATCGGGGGAAAAATCTTCAAGCTGGGAAGATCTCTGGAGGTCGAGCTCCAGGACCAGATCGCCAAGGTGATTGAGCGGCATCTGGACGCGTTTGCATGGTCCGCTTCGGACATGCCCGGAATTGATCCCGACTTCCTGTGCCATCATCTGGCGATGGACAGCTTGGTGAGACCAGTGCGACAAAGAAGAAGAAAGTTCAACGAAGAAAGGAGGCAGGCGATTAGAGATGAGACACAGAAACTCCTTGCTGCAGGTCACATCAGGGAAGTCCAGTACCCTGAGTGGCTGGCGAATGTCGTGCTGGTGAAGAAGAGTAACGGGAAATGGCGCATGTGCATCGATTTCACCGACCTGAACAAAGCTTGTCCAAAGGATTCGTATCCTTTACCAAGCATAGACGCCCTGGTAGATAGTGCCGCAGGGTGTAAGTTGCTGAGTTTCCTGGATGCCTTCTCGGGGTATAACCAGATTAAGATGCATCCCATGGATGAAGAGAAGATAGCCTTCATGACGGAGAGATCGTGCTACTGCTACAAGGTGATGCCGTTTGGACTGAAGAACGCGGGGGCCATGTACCAGAGGTTGATGGATCGAGTACTTGCACCGATGCTGGGAAGGAACGTGCAAGCGTACGTCGATGATATGGTTGTGACCTCACCGGAAAAAAGCAAGCACGTTGCGGACTTGGAAGAATTGTTCACGACGATCGTCAAGTTCAGGTTAAAGCTTAATCCAGAGAAATGCATTTTCGGCGTGGAGGCTGGAAAGTTTTTGGGTTTTCTCTTAACTGAAAGAGGCATAGAGGCCAACCCTGATAAGTGTGCCGCCATCCTGGCGATGAGGAGCCCAGCTACGGTGAAGGAGGTTCAACAGCTAACAGGACGGATGGCAGCCCTGTCTCGCTTCGTGTCAGCTAGCGGGGAGAAGGGACATCCCTATTTTCAATGCTTGAGACGCAATAACAAGTTTGCCTGGACGAAGGAGTGCGAGGAAGCCTTCGTCAAACTGAAGGAATATCTGGCGAGCCCGCCGGTCCTGTGCAAACCGCTGGTGGGAACCCCTCTTAGGTTGTATTTTGCTGTGACTGAGAGGGCGGTGAGTGCGGTGCTCGCCCAGGATCAAGATCAGGCTCAGAAGCCTATTTATTTTGTTAGCAAGGTGTTGCAGGGCCCCGAAACGAGATATCAGGCCCTGGAGAAGGTTGCGCTGGCTGTGGTGTTTTCGGCGAGGAGGTTGCGCCACTATTTCCATAGCTTCACCATATTGGTGATGACTCATCTGCCCATCCAGAAAGTTTTGAAGAAACCCGATGTTGCGGGAAGGATGGTGAAATGGGCAGTGGAGCTGTCAGAGTTTAACATCAAGTATGAGCCCCGAGGCCCGATCAATGGGCAAATCTTTGCAGATTTCGTGGTCAAGCTCTCGTCTGAGGCGACACGAGTTGAGGGGGACGACTTCCGTTGGGTACTCTCGGTGGATGGATCGTCGAACCAGCAGGGTAGCGGTGCTGGGGTCATTTTAGAAGGGCCCAATGGCATGCTGATCGAGCAATCTTTGAGGTTTGCCTTCAAAGCCAGTAACAATCAAGCAGAGTATGAGGCGCTGATCGCCGGAATTTTGCTGGCCAAGGAGATGGGAGCTAGGGTGCTGATGGCTAAGAGTGACTCGCTGCTAGTCACAGGGCAAGTAACAGGTGAGTTCCAGGCT
Organism: Phaseolus vulgaris; assembly: GCF_000499845.2. Classification (NCBI taxonomy): domain Eukaryota; kingdom Viridiplantae; phylum Streptophyta; class Magnoliopsida; order Fabales; family Fabaceae; genus Phaseolus; species Phaseolus vulgaris. The sequence goes on from NC_023753.2 coordinate 11,398,411, forward strand.
AAAGATCCGCAAATGGCGGCCTATCTGGAATATGTGCAGGAGTTGAAGAGTTCTTTTGCCTCCTTCGAGGTAGTGCATGTGCCCAGAGAGCAGAATGCCCGAGCTGACTTGCTAGCTAAGCTTGCCAGTTCAGGGAAGGGGGGGTAGGCAGAGGACGGTGATTCAAGAAACTCTGAAGACGCCGAGAGCATTTGTGGCAGATCACCTGGTCCTTCAGATAAGCAAATCAATGGAGAAAGCAGCGAGAAGCCATAAGTCCCTGACACAAGAAACTCTGAGATCGCCGAGAATCATAGCATGTCGGGGAGAGAAGGTGAACGTGATGCAGGTCTGCGCTACCCATGAGCCAGACACTTGGATAACCCAGTACAAGCGGTGCCTGGCAGATGGCCTTCTCCCACTGGATCCGACTGAGGCTAGGAAGGTAAAGAAGAATTCTAGCAAGTACACCCTGATTGATGGCGATCTGTACAGGTTTGGGTTCACTCACCCGCTCCTGGAATGTATACATGGCGAGAGGTGCACGAGAATCATGGCGGAGCTCCACGAAGGTATATGCGGAAGCCACGTTGGGGGTCGAGCTCTAGCCGCAAGGACTCTCCGTGCAGGCTACTACTGGCAATCGATGAGAGAAGACTGCAAGAAGTATGCGCAGTGTTGCAAACAGTGCCAACAGCACGCCGATTGGCACAAGGCGCCTCCCGAGGAGTTGAAGTCGATTTACAGCCCTTGGCCGTTTCATACGTGGGGAATCGACATCCTGGGACCTTTCCCGATGGCGATCAGGCAGATGAAGTACTTGGTGGTGGCAATCGAGTATTTCACCAAGTGGATCGAAGCAGAACCAGTGGCCCAGATCACCGCACACAAAATCGAAGGTTTTGTGTGGAAGAACATTGTGTGCCGGTTTGGTGTGCCCAAGCGCCTGGTGTCGGACAATGGGACTCAGTTTGCAAGTCACCTGTTGAAGAAGCTTTGCGAAGGGGTGGGAATTCAACAAGTGTTTGCATCCGTCGAGCACCCTCAGACGAATGGCCAGGTGGAGTCAGCCAATCGGGTGTTGCTGAGAGGATTGAAGAGGAGGCTCGAGAAAGCCAAGGGAAGTTGGGCTGAGGAGGTACCCCGTATAGTCTGGGCATACCACACCACCGAGCAGTCAGGAACCCATGAGACCCCGTTCAGTTTGGTCTATGGGTGTGATGCGATGATTCTAGTAGAGATCCAGGAGAGCTCGCCGAGGTTCCAGAACTTTGTAGAGGAAGACTCGAATGAAGAGAGAAGGCTGAACCTGGACCTACTGGATGAGGTCAGGGAAGAGGCGAGACTGAAAGCTGAGGCGGTGAAGAGAAGGATTGAACGAAGGTACAACTCGAAGGTGATGCCAAGGCAATTTAGAGAAGGCGACCTGGTGATGAGAAAAGCCCACCAGTACGAGATGGAGAATAAGCTGTCGCCTAAGTGGACGGGACCGTTCAGAATAACCGAGGCGCTCGGGAACGGCGCCTACCGCTTAGAGACACTGGAAGGAGGGGCGATTCCTCGCACTTGGAACGCCACGCACCTGAAGTTGTACTATAGTTAAGAGCTTTGTAAGTAAAGACAAACACAAAAGTTACATTACAATGTCTCTGATAAAACAGTTTGAAGGGGGCACTCTTTTTTTCCCTAAGGAGGGTTTTTAATGAGGCCACCCAATAAAGGAAGAGTTTACGAAGTATAAGGCGTTTTTAGATTGCATGCTTGCTGTTTTCCAAAAAGGTTTTGAAGAAAGACCTTGTCACTTGTACGTGACTCGAGGCGAGTTAAAGATATATTGCATGCTTTCTAAAAAGTTTTTAAGTCCTCATCGTTTTTCGGCGATTGGAGGCATCAGTTAAAGTTTTTAAGTCCTCATCGTTTTTCGGCGATTGGAGGCATCAGTTAAAGTTTTTAAGTCCTCATCGTTTTTCGGCGATAGGAGGCATCAGTTAAAGTTTTTAAGTCCTCATCGTTTTTCGGCGATAGGAGGCATCAGTTAAAGTTTTTAAGTCCTCATCATCTTTCGGCGATCGGAGGCACCAGTAAAAGACCTCCTCGCCGTCGAGCGAGTGCAGGCGAGAAAGAGTAAAAGTCCTCAGTGTTTCTGGGGGCGAGAAGATGTAACCCCTGGGGCAATGTAGAGGCAAGTAAAAGACCTCATTGCCGTCGAGCGAGTGCAGGCGAGAAAGAGTGAAAGTCCTCAGTGTTTCTGGGGGCGAGAAGATGTAACCCCTGGGGCAAAGTAGAGGCACCAGTAAAAGTCCTCAGTGTTTCTAGGGGGGAGGAGATGTAACCCTTGGGGCAATGTAGAGGCACGATTTAAAGACCTTCTCGCCTATGAGCGAGTTCAGGCGAGTTAAAGACCTTCTCGCCTATGAGCGAGTTCAGGCAAGATAAAATCCTTCTCGTCTCGAACGAGTTCAGGTATGGTGTATAGGGTGGAAGAAGTTCTGAGGGTGGCTAAGGCAGGTTCGAAGAGAACGCCTAGCCACCCGGTCTCTTGCTCTGAAGCACAAGGAGGTGGAGAAGGATCCGAAAGGCGCCTCTACCCCCAGATGAAAGAGCAATGGCCAAGGTGTGAAGGCAGGAAGAAGCTGGTGTTGCCAAGAGTCTCTGGCGACCAGGAAACGATCAAGCAATGGAGAGAAGTCAAAAACCCGCTTTGATGAAGCAGATCGGGTGTAGCGGTGTTATAAAGCCAGGGGTTGAGTTAAAGTCCATTGCTTAAGGTATCATTTTACGCTAAGGTTTATTGCCTTAAGTTACGAGTTGATAAATGTGATTATTATTCGAAGTTGAGATGGTTCGAAACAGCCAAGTACAAGATCGTGCCTACGAGATTACTAAGTTATGTCGTTGAAAGTAAATCATGCAAGGAAAGTTAAAGGTAAACAAAGGGGTTACAAGAAGAAATGCGAAAGTAACTTCATTAAGCAAAGTATCAGTTCAAAAAAAATACGTGCCAACTTGATAAATACATGTCCAAGAAAATGTGAGTTTATTACAGAAGTATATGCAAGGGAAAGGCACGAAGGTAGTAGATGGAGAGAATCGATTAATCTTCAGCAGGAACCACCTTTCCATCCACTACCTCGTTATCAAGAGACACCATGTTGAGGTCCAAGTCGGGGAACAAGCAGGCAAATTGTTCCCGCGCAGCTTCGAATCCAGCAGCTAGAATTTGAGCAGAATTCAGCTTGAGTTCTTCAATCTGTTTCTGAAGTTCCTCAATCCGCTTCTTGAGATCTTCAGTTTGCTCTTTCAGCTCCTTATTCTGCTGCTCCAGCTCTTCAACTTGTTTCTTGAGTTGTTCATTGGTTTCTTGAGCCTGGAGAAGGTCTTCAACAACTTTCTTGGATTCTGCTTGCGCTTGTCCCAATTCGGCGGCCAGCTCCCCATTTTTCTTGTTGGCTTCAGCAAGCTCAGTCATGGCGTCATCCCTCGCCTTTTCCACCTTTCCAAGGAGGGTCTCTCGGTCGGCTGACCTTTGCTCCAATTTCTTCACCTTGGCGGCGTCAGTTTTTATGAGAGCCTCCAGGTCAGCCACCCTGACGCGATAAGGCACAATCTTGTTCTCCAGTTCAATCTTTTCTTGAGCCAGTTGCTACACCTTATGGCGGAGATCAGTGGCCTCCTTGCGCGCCAATCTGAGCTCAGTGCTCATTGCGTCTTCTACTCGGGAGTGTTCAATCTCCGCGAGCGTCAAGTTGAAGGACAACTTCTCCACCTCAACCTTCATGGTGTTGTTCTCTGTTTTGAGGTTGAAGAGGTCGTCCTGGAGCTTCCTGGTGGAGCTCTGCACCGCCCTAGTTATGATGGCGGGAATGTCTTCCGCTATCGTCTTCAGCTTAGCGGACAAAGGCTCCCACATCCTCGTGACCTCGAGAGGGAGGTTCGCTGCTTGGAGAGGCGCTGGTGGGGCCTGTTGTTGGTTTCCGTCGCCACCCTCTTTGGTTGGTTCTTCAGTGGGTGCTTCTGCGCGTGGTGGCGACGTCGGGGACTCGGTGATCAGAATCGGAGAGGTATGGGCAACCTCATCCCCGGTTGGAGCGGCATCTGCAGCTGAGGCGTTAGAGGGAGGACCCCCTCTAGCTGATGCATGTGGCGTGGAGGCGCTTGGGGGGTCCTCCAAGAAGTTGTCTTCGGCGGCCTCGACCGCAGGTGGCGCAGTTGCCAATGAAATGGCTTGGACTGGGGAGGCGGGAGCTGGTGGAGATGGCATTGTTGGAGGCGGAGCAGGTGTTGATGGCGGTGTTGAGGTTGGAAGAGGGGGCGGGGCAGGTGGTGAAGAAGGTGCCACCCTCTTCCTCTTTGTAACGAGGCCATCTTCGGTGACCTCATCATCTTCTTCCTCATCCTCTTGGACTATCTGGGGAGCTTTCCTCTTAGCCCTCTTGAGGACAAGTTTCTTCCGCTGGGCGGCGGGTTGGACGTCGGAGGGTGCTGGGCCCTTAGGTGGCGATCGGCCCTGAGTGGCGGCGATCTCCACCATAGAATTTGGCACTGTTTGGGAGCCCGTCGCCAACCCGTGGGTTCGGACGAGCGCCCTCAACTCAGCGAGCATACCCTTGCCCAGCATGTTATCTGCATAGAACGAAAATGCATGGGTTAACTCAGAAAGAAAATAAGTGCATAAGGCGGTGTGCAGCGAAGCAGATGATCGGTGCAGAAAAACAAACCAAAGTCTTGTGCATAACGCACAAGACGCCCAGAAACAGTTAAACAGAAGCAGTATTAAAACAACAGTTTAAATGTTCTAACCTATTCGAATTTCGAGTTGGTCCTCGTAGAATTCGAAGCAGATCAGGGTGGTGGTAAGGAAGGTGATGTTGGCATCCGCCACCCTTTTCCAGAAAAGGCAGAGATCTCTGTCCAACGCTCCCATGCTATCAGGACTTCTGGGTTTTCTGAAGCAGCTCTTGGACTCTTTTTTCCCCTTGTCCACCCAGTACAAGGGGAAGCCGTCGAGTAGGGAGTCGTCTTTGTCGTTAGGGCGCACTTGGACGAACTTCCCTTTCCAGTCCTTATAGGATTGCTGGAAGATGGAGAAGATTGACCTCCCAGCAATCGCATTCAAGCTAACCCACAGGCGGTCTCCTGGGTGCTTGGCCTCAAAGAGGAATAGAAACACGTCTACGGATGCGGGCAACCCCAGATGGTCGCACATCACTTGGAACGCTCGCACAAACGCCCAGCTGTTGGGATGGAGCTGGGCGGCGGCGATGTTGAGCTCGGTAAGGAGCTCCCTTTCGAAACGGGTGAAAGGGAACTTGAGCTTCACCTTCTTGAATAAGGTTGTGTAGACGAAGCAGAAGGGCCCGTCAACGCTCACCTTATCGTCGGCGCACACGGGCAGATCGGGGGGGCAAGGTAGCACTATCATCTTTTCATCGTGCTCCTTGTGAAATGATTGATGAGGCTCATCCCCCTTAGTCAATCGCAAGACTGCTCCAGCAGTGTTCACGGAAGACGTTTCCCTCAACAGGGTCGAGTTGGCCCATGGGTAGAGTTTTTCGATGTCTGGCGGGGAAACGGGGGCTCCTCCGGCGATAGGTGGAGTCGCCTGGGCCAGGTTGGGGCGGGAAGACGCAGGCCTCTCAGCCTGGGAAGATGAAGCGCCACGGACTCGTGGTGGGTCGTGTGCTTGTGAAGAAGGGTTTCGTGATGAAGGAGGAGGATTCGGGGTGATCTTTGTGCGAGTCATTGTTGCAGCTGCAAAGGAAGAAGAAAAGGAAAAAATGGTCAGGGGTCACAGAGGCTGACTCGATCATGGAGGGAAGGTGAAAAACGAACGAACGTAGGTTTGTTGCGATGATTGACGAAGCCCTAAGTTACGTAGAGGGAGAAATGGAAAAAGCAACCCACAGCGTATGCACCAGACAGTTACAGGATGATGCGAATCGGTTAAAATGCAAGAAAAACCAGCAGAAGAAGGAAAGTAGGTACCTTTTGATGATCAGGAAGACGATGAAGGATGATGGTGATTCAGAATGTTGGAGAGCGCTGAGAGTTTTTTGCAGAAGAAGGTTAAAGCGTTTGTGAATACGAGGGAAAGTGATGGAACAGTGTGGAGTGAAAATGGGTTTAAGAGTTTTTTCGAAATGGGTTTGGGAAGCGCAAACGGTAGCTGAAGGTAACCGTTGATGAAGCCACGTGTCGAACGATGGGTGAGGGGTTTGGTGGAGCGTCAGAGAAGCAGCAGGTACAACCGCTTGGAATTCTGCGTCAGTGCCACGTAGACCGGTGTTGACGTGACTCCTCTAGTCTTTTCGCTGGACAAGTCTTCGCTTAAGACTGGGGGGCTTGTGTACCGCCCTGGTAGTCGGAAGTGATGACGTGGCATCAAGCTACAGTATAGGCGTGTTGATAAGGCGCCAGGTTGGCAGAAGGGAAGGAAGTCGGGGGGCTCGTGAAGTCGCCAGTTATTAAGTTGGCGTGTTCCGATCTCCAGCATACCAGAATCGGCGATCACCGGGTTAAAGATGAAGTCGCCAGATGTAGACTCAAGCGACCTAGTGATTGGAGATCGCCAGAGCAAGCACATCGCCAGAGATGAAGGTGGTGCAGATTATGAAGGCGGCCGGCGAGACCACAGGGAAGGTGTATGAAGGCACCCTAACTCGTCAGTTCCAGTAGAGATCGCACTCCCAAGTTAGCTATGTACTGGGCAGCACCATGCATAAATAACTTAGCCAAAGAGAGAGTCAGGAGCAGCGCCCAAGTCAAGGAGGCTCCAGATGATGGCACGTGTACAGTTGGATGCGAGCCACGTGTCCAAGTCTGTAACTGCCAGGAGAGAGAAAGTAACCAGGTATATAAGAGTTCTCAATGAACTTTCTGAGGTACGCACGTTCAGATTATACTCTTTACGCTTGCGAGTTCTAGAGCACACTGTGAGAGAGAATTTGCACGGTTCTTGTTCTCTTAGTATTTGGTGGTTTGGCTACTGACTTGGGCGTTGGAGTGCGATCGGCCGCAGCGGCGCCGCTCTGTTCTTTTGCAGGTTCTTGAAGTGGATCTCGGAGAGGGACGGACGTTGGAAGCGGTGCGCAAGTCGATCCTGTGACGAGGCAAGCTCCTACTTCTGGTCAACAGGCAGGATCACCTACCAATAGAAATTTACATTGTCATTTACCTGGAGTAAAGGGTCCAATGATATTCATCCCCCACTTCAAAAATGCCCACGGGGAGAGAATGTAGTAAACATTCTCAAGCTTTCGGTGAGATAAACTACCATATTCCTGACACTTAATACATTTTTGCACAAATTTCGTACAATCACCCTATACGGTCGACCAATAGTAGCCAACCCGCAGTACTTTACCTCTCATTGTCTGAGCTTCCGAATGAGTACCACATACCCCTTCGTGTATCTCTTGCATGACATAAGTGGCTTGCTCGGGTGTGATGCATTTTAAGAGTAGTTGAGTGTAACCTCGCCGATAAAGATCTTGATCAATCAGTAGAAACCGGGAGCTCTGCTGCTTCATTACTTTTTTCGAATGTGCCTCGCAATTCCCATCTATTAAAAATTGTTTGATGGATTTCATCCAATTTGGTTATTCATCAATAGTCATACACTATCCCGAGCTAACACTGGGATTGCTCAAGGTCACATAGATGACCGACCGATGAAGTTCTTTCTTCTTAGCCGTTCAGCTTGGATATTGTGTTCCCGACAGATATGCTAGATAGTTACCTCAGTAAACTTTGTAATTAGACCTTGAACAAAGTGATAATATTGTTGCAATAACATCTCTTTAACTTCGAATTCCTCTTTAAGGTGCCTGACCACTAGTTGAGAGTCACTTTTACATACGAGTTTTGTCACGTCCAGATCAAGAGCAAGATTAAGATATGATGACTTCATACTCGGTCTGATTATTTGACGTCTTAAATTAAAATTCCAATGCTTGCTCAAGGAGGATATCACCCGGTCCTTCAAGCACCACTCCCGCACCACATGATCTACTATTGGAGGAACCATCAACATGTAGAGTCCATTGAGAATCCTCATTCTCAGTCGGCTTAGGACTTAGCTCAGCTATAAAATCGACTAAAGCTTGTGATTTAATCGCCACCCTAGGTTGGTATTGAATATGAAATTTTGATAACTCCACAACTCATCCTATCATCTGTCCAGCCAGGTCTGGTTTTGCTAATATCTTCATTATGGGATAGTCAGTTCTTACTATAATGCGATGATTATGAAAAGGCATAACATTCGTCGTGCGGTTATTACCAAGGCTAAGGCAACCTTGTCAATCATTTGGTACTGGACCTCGACACCGTGAAGTACTTGACTAATGAAGTAGATTGGTTGTTCTTCTTTTTCAACCTCTTGAACTAATATTGTGTTGATTACATCCTATGAGACAACAAGATAAACAATTATAGGTTCCTTGGTGTTTGGCGTTTGAATGACCAGGGAAGATGCCAAAAAAGCTGTGAAGGAATATTCCTTCGCATTTGTCCGTCCATCGAAATTTGGAAGCCTTTCGTAATAGTTGTACAATGAGTTTGGCCTGTTCTGCAAGTTTTGACACGAACCTGGAAAATGGCATCTCTTTCCTTTTCATCTTTTAATTTCTCCTTTGCACCATTTTCTGTTCCTTTCATGTTCTTGTATTGCTCTTTACTATTCGATTTTTAGCTTGCTTCCTTTCATCTTTTATGTTCTTCATTTTTGCCCATCATCATCTAAATCGCCATATAATTGTGTTTTCTTTTTGTCCTCTAGAAGTGAACATTCACACTTACTTAACCACTTGGCAAGTTCGTGTCCAGTGAGAATCTTCTTTGGGTTTCTCACCATAATTGTTAATCTAAAAAATCATCAACAAAAGAGTAAACTATAAAATGTGCAATTTTAAAATCAACTCACATCATGTGGTATTTAGAGCATGGTTTTAAATTGTGTTTATCTTTTCAGAGTTGATTTCTTCCTTTAAATTTCAGCACAATTCAATTATTGCTTTTATCTTTAAGCACCTTTCAATTCCGCCTTTAAATTATTATCATTTACAATTTCGCCTTTTTATTCATTAAACAATTTAAATTATGCTTTTGAATTATTTTGAGTCAATTTTTTTACCTCACCTCTTTTGCTTGAGTCTTATGTTCTTAGTGTTTTAGGACTTTTTAAATCCATTATGCTTATTTTGCTTTTAACTATGAAGAGTTAAACGCAATTAGAATTTGTTTAAGTGGTAGTTGATTTAGTTACAAACAAAGAATTCAAGTGATCAGATGAATTGAATCCCAACCTATTTGTGAAAATTGAAAGTGAATTAAAAATATGCATGTCAAGAATATGGACATTTTAAATCCATAAAGAAAAAACAAAGACAAAAACAATTTGAATGCAATTCATTTTTCAAGTTTAAAGTGGTAAGAGGATTCTTTTTATGTGGCAATTTTTTTTCACATTTGTGGAATTTTATCCTTCTTACTTTTACACTTTCTAAGAAAATTATAACTTCATAGTTAAAAGTTTAAATAAGTTTCTTTGAGTCTTCAAAAATGTTTTTCTTGTTTGTCTTGTTTAAGTTTTGTCATCATCTTACTACCTTTTTGGTTTAACTTTCTTTCTTTCAACTTTTATTGTTTGTCTTTAAAGTCTCTTGTGCTTTGTTTGGGTTGAGGTGGGGATTTGTGGGGAGGAGAGAGAGTGGATTAGAGAGGATTAGAGGGGATGTGAGAGGTTGTTTGAATTGAGAGATGATAAAGTGAATTTGTGAGGATGGTTTATTGAAATTTGTGAGTGATGTGATAGTTAGGAGATAATTTGAAAATTATTTTAAAGGTGTAAAATATAAATTTACAAATTTATCCTTGTCATTAAAAAATATTTTAATAATGAGTTATGGTATATTTTTTCTGTAAGTTTGAGTTAATTATTATTTTCTAATATATAATATTTATAATTACTCTTATTTTGTAATAAAAAATAATTTTGCGTTAAATTGAAATAAATTTATTAAATATATTAAAATTTATGAAAGTAATATTTATTGTTATATACATTTGTTATTTTTATATAATTATATATATATTAGTTGATATTATCATTTTATTTATTATTTTTATTATTTATAATTATATGTTGTTATTAATAGTATAATTAAATATATTTGAAATTATTAAATAAATTTATGTAATATTTAAATTTGTATATTGTATGTATATAATTATATTAATAATTATAATAGTACTAAAATAAATAATACTATTAATATTTTGAATAATTATATACATGATAAAATTCACATATTTTCATAAATATTATGAAATATTAACTACAACATGAAAAAAATTATATTTTATTTTTTATGTATAATTTTTTCTATCAATTTGTATCTAATAAAGAAAATAACAACTTTCATTTATCATTAATAAACATTAGATTAACATGAAATAGTCGGTAATTACAATAAATAAATGAAGTCATTAAATTAGAATCCTAAATGATGTTGTGTCATGGGAATTTAAAAAAATTACAAACATAATAATTTCCAATAACGCATTAAATTTAACTAACAATCAAAATAAGTTCAACATAAAAAATAATAATAACACAATAAAAATAAAATTAATGTTCTTCATTGAGTTTAAGCTGGTGAAGTGTATCTTCAATTCGATCCAAACGTGTGTGGACAGTGTTGATATTTTCCTGCATATTTTGAATTGCCCCCCAAATTTGTATTAACATCACCGAATCATGGGGGATTTCGGGTTGAGGATGACCGCCTGCAACATGTTCTTGAGGCAGTGGAATGTCTTCGTGTTCTTGTTCATGATCATCGTCAGGCCTTCCAAGTTGCCACACACCATTGACCTCAAAGATATTCATTTTCTTCATGGTTTTTTTCCCAAAGAAGTTATTCCACCCTAACGTGATTGATGACTCTCCCATCAAGTTCATGCCATATAACAACATGAGGTGTGTGATTAAACAACCATATGGAAAAGGCATATCATTGTCACTACATTTTATCATATGTTGCATGATATAATGAGGCCAATTAATCATTACATTACTTTTTAGGCACCATAACATGAAAACATCATCATGAACCAACTGCGAGAAGTTGCTCCCCCGAGGACACAACATGTGCACCCATGTGTAATGAAGTAGTCTATCATTCATAATCAAACTACCTACGTTTCTTATATTTTGGTTGTGCACCTCTTCTTTTGTCATGGTTAATAGGGCTTGTTGACGATCAAAACGTATTTCCTCAGGGATGGTACCAGGGGTTAACAAGAGACCATCATATTTCAGATTCGCCACGTTCATCCAATCTATATGTCTAATTATAATCTTGTGGGTGTCAATCTGAGTAGCAAGGTAACCCTATGTTGTTAGATGGAGATTTGAATAAAAAAACCCTAACCATATCCTCATAATATGGTAGTCTTATACTAAGAAAGTTTTGCAATCCTTGGAAGTTCAAATATTCTTGAAACTGAAAACCAAATGTGGCAAAAAAATGGCAAATCTAAGACTTTTGGAGGTATGACTGGTCTTCCATGAAAATTTTCCTCAAATGCAACCATCTGACGTTTCGTTTGGAAATATCGGGAATAATCTAAAACACCCTCCCTCCTTTATAATGGGATCATAGGAACTTTTTCATCATTTCGTCCGCTTTTACTTTTACCCTTAGGTATTTTTTGCCTCTTTGTGGATGAAGATGCCATCGATAAAGAAATTAAAACCTATGATGAAAATGTTACGAAACAATGACAAAATAATAGTATATTAGAAATATCCTCACACATAAATTTCAAATGAAAAACAGTTCAACAATAATAATATTAGAAGTCAAATAAGAAGTACAATGTTTGTCTTAAATTAAAACTAGATGCAATTAAATTACAAATTGAAGAACATAACAATATAATTAAACATAATTTATTGACGCCGAGTCATGATGTTAAACAATTTTGCCATTCTTCGCTCTTTTGGCATACCAAATACTCGCATCACAATAGCTGGATTTTCACAGAGAAAGTCATAGCATTGGTCCATGACTGCTTCATCCTGAATATTTAGATCAATTTTCATGGACCAAATATCCGAAGGCGAGTATTGATACGAACTCTTACGAAGATCATTTTGTACGTGTTCACCGTAATATTCATTATGTCGTTTGATTTCTGTGTGAACCCAGTGGATGAATTTAGCTGAACACTTTTGTTGTGATCCATTTAAACAAGCATTATGAAAGTTAGGACCAAATAGAGTAAGCGTAATATAAAAAAAACATTTATTACATAATCAATTGTTTACATAATCCTGCCACATTTCATTTGCTATAGTGTCCCTAATGTGTGGACCTAGTCTATGATCATCGTCACGAACTTGAGAAGCTGAAACTTGTATATCTTGTTGCAACAATTCACGATTCACTTCGATTCTTGTTGTTATGTCCAATAATATGAAGAAATTTAGCAACTTGTTCTTCAGCTGTTGAACGATATGCATCATTAACAACTTCGGTTACCCTAATCCGTTCACATAATTGAATCAATGCTTTTGGTCCCATGCGAATAATGTCACGAGAACGTTCGGTGTGCACCAAATACTCCATCAATTCTTGTCTGCCACGCTCTTTTCTTGGTTCAAACTCAATAATAGAGTTCGTTGTATCACTTAACATACGCAACAATTCCAAACCAAAAGCAATGATGAGAAGGATCATCACTGATGCAAGTTGAGTATTTCTTTTCAATTGTTCTTGTATTTTTTAAATTAGATTCATGTTCGCACGAGTAAGATCATTATAAATTGCAATTGTATCCTCAAATTCATGCATGTCTTCGTCGTCCCAAAGTGGTTTCCAATTGTTCTCGTTATCCGTGAAATCTTGACCTTGTCATTGACAACCATAAAATAGTTTATGGATACACGTGAAATAGTTTATGTTACGAATAATAACTCTAACCACTTTAAGTTAGAGTTACTGTAATAGGGTTAAGATTAAGATTATGATTAGGTACCAATAGGAATAAGATGTATTTTAATCCTTATAATTAAATCTATACATAACTAATACCACTACTAATAATATACATAACTAATATCACTACTAATAATAAAAAGGAGTAAATACATAATAATAAAAAATGTAAAAAAGTAAACATATAATAATAAAAAATATAAAAACAGTAAACACAACAAACACATAATAACAAAAACATATAAATATAATTGTAAAAATTAAAAACAGTAAATACATAAAATAAAAAATTAAACAGTAAAGATATAATAATAAAAAACATAAAAACATTAAACAAATAATAAAAAATATAAAAGCAGTAAACACATAATATAAAAAAATATAAATACATTTATAAAAATAAAAAAATTATAAACACATAATAAAAAAATGAAAATACATTTATAAAAATTAAAAACACTAAACACATAATTAAAAATTAAAAAAAACGTAAATAAAAATTAGAAACAACTATCACATAAAAAAGTAAACAAAACACTAAAAACCTAAGAAAAAAAATTTAAATACAATTACTAAAATTAAAAACAGTAAACACATAAAAAAAACTAAACAATTTCTTGTTTTTAAAAAATTAAAAACAATAAACACATAATAACAAAATATATATATATATATATATATATATATATATATATATATATTTATAAAAAAGAAATAGTAAATACATAAAATAAAACAAAAGAAAGTGTAGATCCATTTAAAAAAATTAAATAGAGTAAACACATAATAAAAAAACAAATAAAAGTCTAAATATATTTATAAAAATTGAAAACAGTACATACGTAAAAAAATAAACAACATAGTAAAAATCTAAAAAAATGCAAATACAATTATTAAGATTAAAAACCGTCAACATATAAAAAAAATTAAACAGTATCTTTTTAATAAAAATAAATAAAAACAATAAAGACACAATAATATATATATATATATTTTAAAATTAAAGACAATAAAAATAAAAAACTAAAGAGTGAACACAAAATAATAAAAAATATAAAAACAGTAAAAAAAATAAGAAGAAGAAAATATAAATAAATTTTTAAAATTTAAAAAAAATAAACACATAAAAAAATTAAATACATTTGTAAAAATTAAAAATGATAAATACATAAAAAATAAACAAAACAGTAAATAGCTAAAAAAAATCTGTAAAAAAATTATTAAAATTATAAATAATAAACACATAAAAAAAACGTAATAATAAAAAATTTTAAAAAATTAAACACCCAAGAATATAAAAAAATAAAAACAGTAAAATCATAAAATAAAAAACTACACAGTAAACATAATAATAAAAACTGTAAAATCAATAAACACATAATAATAAAGAAAAATAAATACATTCATAAAAATAAAAAACCATAACTACATAATAATGAAAAATAACTATATTAATAAAAAACGGTAAACAAGAAAATAAACTAAACAATAAACACATAAAAAAATATAAATATATTTATTAAAAATAATAACAGTAAATATATAGAAAATAAATGTCAATATATTTTTAAAAAGTAAAACAGTAACCACACATAATAAAAAAAACTGTAAATATATTTAGAACAAAAAAATTAAAAACTTACTTGAAGGTGAAAGAGCACTGTAAAGAAGAAGAAGGAATGTGATGAAGAGAATCTGCAATTAATAGCATTGAACAGTCTAATGAAAAGAAAAGTCATTGACTCAGAAATGCACCACAGTGTAAACTCATTCACATGTGCACAAAGTTTTTTAAAGGGTACGAAAGTAAAATGCTATTCGTATGGTCTTTGCCACTTGTAATCCTCCCAAATCTTCTCACTTTTGTGGGGAGGAGAAAAACTTCCCACTCCGATCTCTCATCCGCGCCCACGCCTTCAAATAAACAGATCCAAACATGAACTCCACATGCTCGCCCCTCCCTCCTCCTTAATCACACCCAGAAACAAACAGTGCCTTAAGGTTTTGTTGGGGATTCTTTGAGCAAGTGATAAGAGCTTTGACCTCTTTCACTTGAAGTCTTGTTATCTGTTGAATCAAGTGTGTTCAAGCTTTGAAGAATTCAAATCCTTTGAGTTTGATGGAAGGCTGGATGTGCTTGTTGTTGCTAAGATGCTTTAGAATAGGATCTGGGGTAGATTATATTGTGTAAATCCACTCTTGATTGAATCCAAAGCTAAAGTATTTTCAAACCTTTTGAATTGAAAGTGTTTTCAAACTAAGTGAAAAACAACCTGTTGTTTTGTCGAAACAACCGATTGTTTTACTCTTTGGTGTTTTGAGAAAGGTTGGAAACTGTTTTTTGTGGTTGACTTGCTGTCAAACCAAAACAACCGATTGATTCGCACATTCAACCGATTGTTTGATTTCAAATCATAACAGAAAATTGTTTTGTGTGTTGACTGAGCTTTAAATGATTTTGTAACTGTATACGCTCCTGTTTTAAATGCTTTGACCATTCTTTGAAAGCTATAAAGAGTTTGTTCATCTTTTGTAACAAACAACAACTGAGATTTAATCATAGAAAAATAGATTTGAGTTTTTCACTGATTTAGCTTTCAAGAAGTTAAAGATTGCTTTGAGCTTGCTTTGATCAAGAGAGAGTGGAATACGATTTCATTTGTATTGATTTCAGTTCATTCTGTAACAAGTGTAATCCTTTTGTACTTTGTGTAAACTCTAGTGTGATAGGCCAATAAGTGTTGTGTGCTCTTGAGGTTGTCAAAATCAACATTCTTGGTGGTGTATGTGCTGAGCCAAAGGAAATGTGTTTCTTGAGGGGATCAAGGTCACTTCTTTGGTGGTGTGTGTAAGTAATCTAGGTTTGGTTACTTAGTGGATTCCCCAGTGGTTTATGGGAAACTGGATGTAGCTCTTAGTTTAAGAGTGAACCAGTATAAACTGTGTGCAATCTCTCTCTCCCTTAAACTCTTTAATTTCAATTTGTGCTTTTTCAACTGGTATAAACAACCGATTGTTTCTGCGACATTGAATAGAGTGACTTGCCTCATGTATTTCACACATTGAATTTTTTAATATAAAAAAAACTCTACAAGAGTGTTTAGGGAGCTAAGTCTCCTAGTATTTTCGGGTCTTATCTCGAGTGCACAACACCTCAAGTGGCGGCTCTTCACCACTCATCTTGGATTATCTTTCCCCTCCAAGTGGCGTGACCAGACTTTCTTCATCATAAGCATCTCTTTCCTTTTCATCTTTTAATTTCTCCTTTGCGCCATTTTCCATTTCTTTCATGTTCTTGTATTGCTCTTTACTATTTGATTTTTAGCCTTCTTCCTTTCATCTTTTATGTTCTTCATTTCCGCCCATCATCATTTAAATCGCCATATAATTGTGTTTTCTTTTAGTCCTCTAGAAGTGAACCTTCACACTTACTTAACCACTTGGTTAAGTTCATGTTCAGTGGGAATCTTCTCTGGATTTTTCACCATATTCTGCTTAAAACAAAAAAAGACTCATAAACAAAGTGCAACCCATAAAATGTGCAATTCTAAAATCAACTCACATCACTGTGTATGTGAAACGATTATTCCTAGCAAGATGAAAGGTTGGTGGAATATAGTTGCATGTGTTGTGGTAGTTGTTAAATTGTCATTCTGATTGGGAATGAGTTCATTGAGATAACAATGAGAGTAGGAATTGCGTGAGTGGTAGTAGAGTGTTTGGTTAAACAATTTTTATTGTGACATGTTGGCTAGGAGAGTTGTGATTGATTACATCAATGATGATGATGGCAAAATATGCAGTTGAATTATTTATGAAATAAGGTTAAGTATGTTATAAGTTGGTTTAAGTAATGTTAAGTGTTCCACAATCGTTAAGATTGTCATGAACCCTTTTTAATGTTATGTTCAGTGAATGGTCCAATGGAAGATGTTCCTTATTGGTCTCATTGCATTATTCTGAAGGATCTAAATAAACCAAATGAAAACATTTAGAGTATTTATCCAACTACTTGGGAGATTATTTCAACTAAGATATAATGCTTAAACATTGTATTCGCCATCAAACACAATCATCCATCATCCTCATATCAAATTATCATTAGATCATTTAAACACAAAACCTCAAGATCTTAGCCAGGAGTGACTGTTTGACAAAGAAAACTCAGGTTCATCCCAAAGTGGCTTAAGTAAATAATACTCTTCGATGGGGTCAGCCAAGAGTGGTCGTGATCTGAAAGAACACTCAACTAGGAAGGAGTAACTAGGTACAAAGAATACTCAGGTTTAGCTAAGAGTGGTTTGAGCAAAGAATACTCAACTAAGTCAGGAGTGACTTGCGTCAATAATACTCAGGGGTTAGACATGAGTGGCTATGAGTCCAAAAAATACTCAACGGGTCCTTCACAACATTAGTCTGCTTAGTTGAATTTGACTAGTGTGATCAAGAACTGATGTTGTCTATTGCGACAGATGAATTCGTATAAATTACCATGTGTAGTTTATCTCTCTCATCTCCCTTTTTTTTATACTTCATCTTATCATTATTTGCAGTAATCCAAAACAAAGAGCTAACACATGAGTACTTACTAACCTGCTTCATTGAAATTTTAAAACTAGGTTTTTGCTCTACACTTGCACTGTTTGGTCAGATGCTAAAATTATAATATAATCACTTGTGAAAGTAAACATGTATATATGTTATTCAAATGATTTAGTTGAGTTGTAAAATCTGCGTCCGACGAGACCTTTCTGAGTTAGAAGAATGAACCATAAAATAAGCCTTTTGAATATGTTTGTTTGATCATATTTGTTTTTTAGATAAAAGTGTTTTTAGTCTTCATCACATAAAATATGTTAAAGTGAATTTAAATATTGTGTCTTAAACATGTAACATTCACTTATGTATCTTAACATGATCTTTAGTCAGAAATAAGAAAATAGCACAGACAAATGATTTATTTGAGTTAGTCAAATGTGTCTCATATAACACATATCAAATGTCACAAATAAAAATTATGGACTAAGAATTATTAATCAAATAATTAATTTATAAAAAACATTGTTGAAATTATTCAAATCACAATTTAACCGCCCCTTTGATTTTATTACTTTTTTAATATTATTGTATACAAAATTCTATCCATTTGTATAAAAAATATTTTTTTAGTTTTATATTGGTCCGCAAACTTAAAAGCTCTCGTGCTCCAACTCCATTGTTAATCAACCTCGCGTCTTTGCCCCTTCTCCATAAATTGGAATCCCTTGTGCTCTCACTCCTCCATTGCCTCAAAGCCTTATTACCCTTTCTCCCCGTGCCCAATCTTGTCATTCATGTCCATCCATTCTCTTGCTCTTTCCTTTCTTTAATTTTTGTGCTCTCATTCTTTAACTTTCCTTAGGAAATCCCTCACCCTAACGCTCTAAGTCACTCACTCACTACAACTCGTGCTTCGAATCGTACACACCAAATTCTGCTTCTAATTGTTGCATAATCGCGTGCCTCAAAACTTGTTTTTGCATTTAGTCTGTCCAATATCGCCACTCCTCAGCTCGCTGTGACCAACAAGCTTGGCATGACCAACTAGCTCATTACTAACCATGCTTGTTGTCACCACTATACTCACAACCTAACTCCTTATAAAATAGCCAAAGTAGAACTTGTATCCTTCAATTAAAATAGTTCATATACTAAGATTTACATTGTGTGTGCTTTAGGTGATATCCTATTCACAAGGACTGATTTGCGGGATTCATTCTTGTTTGGATCAAGTGGTTTGCCATGAAATACAGACGGGGAAAAACATGGAATGCAAATTTGGGACCCTTGCTTTGAGAAAGAAGAGGAAAGCCACGTGTGTTCAAGTGAAAATATCATAATGATAGAAGGTAGGGTTTTACCTTGATGGGTGAGGTGTCAGGTAGCAACGGGATATGGTGGTCATGTGGCCTATGTTGGGGTAGCCCGTGAGGTTTTTGAAAGATAGTGTGGTATTTCTGAAGGAGGGATTGAATGGGTGAGGGTAGATTGTCTAACGGAGATGAGGGGTGAGCAATGGTTGTGTTTGTGGATGAGCTTGGCTGGTTTTCCACCGATAAGAGGTGAAGGGATGCAATAGAGTTATTTGATAGATAGTGACAAAATTGGTGGTAAGTGGTAGCTGATGGGGTGGGTGAGGTGGAGGCTTGGAGGGTAATTTGTTGATTGTTGTGTGTGAAATCTATGTTGGGGATTGAGAAATCTGCTTGGATGGATCCTAGTGTACTTAACCAATCTATGCCAAGGACAACATTCGCACCTTCAATGGGAAAAAGGTAAAAAGGGATAGTAAAGGTGGAGTGTTGGAGTGAGATATCCACTGATGGGCAAAGTCCTTGGCACTGGATGAAAGCCCCATTACCAACCATAACAGATAGTGGCGGGCTAGGAGATATGGCTAGGTGTAAATGGTGGGCGATACGTGGTTGAAGGATGTTGTGCGAACTGCCTGAATCAATAAGAACGGTGACTGGAAGGTTGTGGATTAAACCTATGAATTTGAGGGTTTTTGGGGAAATGGTCCCTGAGATGGCTTGTGGAGAGATGTGAAAATGGAGGGGAGTAGTGTATTCGGAGATGGGACGGAATGCTCGGTGGGTAAAAAACGAGATGTAGTACACTTATGGCCATGAAAGAACTTTTCATCACAATTGTAACATAAACCTAGGGCACGTCGTTCTTGCATTTGGGAAGATGAGAGACGTTTGATGGGTATTTGAGTTGATGGTGGGGTAAGGGTATTAGGTCTAGTGTTTGTGAATGAAGAATTAGTGGCAGTGTGGTATGGTGGTGGGGTAAAACGGTGTTGTTTAGGTTTGGAATCTCTCAGTTTGTCTTCAATAAACTTGGCTAGTCCTATGGCTTGGGCTATAGAGTAAGGATTTAATATAGTGAGCTCTCTGTGAATGTCAATACTCAAACCAGAAATGAAGCAATTAAGTATAGTCTCGGGAGTGAGACCCAACACACAGTTGCATAAACGTTCAAACCTGCCTTGGTATTTTGTGACTGTGGAGGTTTGCTGGAGTTTGAATAACTCAACTTGGTGATTGATATATGTTGATGGGCCAAAACGGAGCTCCAATGCCATTGTGAATGAGTGCCAATCTGTGAGGAGGTTGTTGTTGTGCAGCCATTTAAACCAGGAGAGAGCATCTCCCTACATGTGGAATCCCACCATGGGCAAACGCTGGTCTAGGGGAATTTGATAAAATGAAAAATATTGATATGCCTAAAAGAGCCAGCCCAGAGGATTGGTACCTTCAAAAAAGGTAGGGTAAGTGCCAGTGAACGTAGAGAATGGGGTTGTTGCTGGTGGGAGTGAGAATGAGATGATAGAGGACTTGTTTGGTGGTGATGCGGAAGATTTGGATTTTCAGGGTGCGTGAGGAGGGTGACTTGATCCAGCAGTGATGTGACATGGGAGTGGAGGTTGTCATTCTTTGCCTCTAGGGTAGACTGTTTGCTAGAGGTGTCCTCCAATTGGTTTTGAATTATGGTGAGTTGAGCTTGGATGGTGTGGATAACCTCTTCCTTGTCCTTGGATGATAGTTTGGGAGCCATAACAATGAAAGCACCAATGATAGACCTTTGCTACTGCTATACTAAAACTAGGGTTATCACAACAAACTTCTGCCTTCATTCATATTGCTTAGTCCTTATATACAGACTTAAGGGCCATGAACCTTACAATTCTTAAAATTAAAGCAACAGTTGAAACTCAAAAACAACATACTAAATAAAATGGCAGAACAAAAAGACATGGGCTTAACCCAATATAAAATCTTTCATCCAATTGGGTTGTTTTTTTTGGGCATTGTGCTTGTGTAATTACTCATTCTAACACAAAATGTCCTTGCTTTATTTTTGTGCATTGTAGCTCCGCGTGCCTTTCTCTACTCATGGTGCAAAGATTCTCTTCCATGCATGCAATGATAATGGTGGTCCAGAGTTTGGTAGAGGTGGTTTTGTGTTGTTCAGTTCACATTCGTGGGTGACTATGGTGGTTGTTGAGGTCATGTCGTGGTTGTTAGTGGAGGAGCAACACCGTTGAAGTTGGGTTACAGATAGGTGAAAAGGTAAATTTTGATATGGAATAATCGTTTTTGGAGGAGAAGATAATGGATTATGACATTCTTTTATGAAGGATAATCGATTACGGAAGATGAGTAATCGATTATGGGATTTTTTTTGTAAGGGGTAATTGATTATTAACAATTCACTACACGAGGC
The DNA here is from genome assembly GCF_000499845.2 of Phaseolus vulgaris. Taxonomy (NCBI): domain Eukaryota; kingdom Viridiplantae; phylum Streptophyta; class Magnoliopsida; order Fabales; family Fabaceae; genus Phaseolus; species Phaseolus vulgaris. The sequence goes on from NC_023753.2 coordinate 11,419,665, forward strand.
TAATCGAAGAAGTGGATCTGTGATTACCCATGTTCGCGAAACCGTTGGCAGCTAACGACAACGATGACTTCCACAAATTATGCCTGGTGTTCTACTAGGATGAACTCAACACATTGAACGCCCCCATTACAAGAGTTCGTGATTCGAGGAGATGGGGAGAATGGTCATGTGGGTGACAATGAGAGTGATTGTGGCAATGTGCGCAATTGCAACATTGATGGTGGGGAAGAATGAAAAGCCAAAGGAAGTGGAAGAAAGTGGTGAATTGGTACGATTTATGTACTAATACTACGTGTATAAAAGTTTATAAACAGATAAATGAATTATATATTTATTGTTTTTATGATAAATAACTTATAAAAAGTAACAAATTTAAATTATATTTAATAATATTTTTATATTTAGTTTTACATTTAATTTTTAAAGTGGTAATTATTTATATAAAAAAAAATATAAAAACCTTAATAGTAATTATTCTTTTATTTTGTTTTGAATAGATTGTTTCTTGTTATTTTTATTAAACTAAAATGTAAACTGGAAAAGTAGTAAATAGAATTACTTTTTGTATTAACGAATCAAATTTGTAATTATTATTTTCATTACTCATTTTTATTTCAAATTTATAAATGATTGCTTTAATTTTTCTAATTATTTTTTAAAGTGATTTCATGTAAAAAATTGTTACTGAAAATTTAAGTATATTAATCCGTAATCTTTTAACACTTAACATTAACCCTAATCTTAATCCTAACTCTAACCTTATAAAAAGTACACCATGTTTTATTTTCAATTAATTTTAATGATAAGGATAAAATTGTAATCTCACTTTTTTTATCGATTACAAAAATTATTTATCAATCATACCTATCATGTAACACACAAACTTAACTCTATTTTCATTTTTCTTCACTTTTCACTATTTTCCCCTTAATTCAAACAATCTCATTTTCTACTTATTTCTCCCTTAAAGTCATCTTTTTCTTCTTTCTCAAAATTCATCTTCAAATCCAAACAAATCATTAGCTTTTCTCAAATGTGTTTATAGTTTAAAATATCTTTGGTTTCTAACTTTGGTATCTCCACACATTGCTTGGCAATTGTTCATTCTTTTTATGTATGTTGACATTGCCTTTGTTTCTAGTCTTTTAGTTTTTCGATCTAATCAATACAATATTGTTAGAATATATGACTTGAAACAAGGGGAGTGAATTGTTTTCACAAATACTATGTTAGATTGAAAACTTTTAATTAAATTAACCAATTGATTAACATGTTCAACTGGTTATTAAAAGATCAAGAGTTATGTAATCAAAATTTAAACCTCTTGTTTTTTATAAATCAATTGATTGTGTTATGCGCACAACACGAGTAATAAAATATATCACAGATTATTAGAATAAGGAAGACAGAATTCACACAAAGGAATTATATTGGTCCACTCCTAACCAAAAGTTACATCTAGTTCTCAGCACAGAACTCAGAATTCACTAATGTAATCAAAACCAAATTACAAAACAACCAAGACTATTGATCTTGAACCCTTCAAGAACACAATACTCTCAACAAAAACACAAATTTCATAAATACTATCTGAAACTATTTACAACACAATACAATATAAAAGAATGAATTTATAATACATTTGGGCTTTACACAATGAAGAACCGTAGAAAAGAATAACCCAAAATCTTATTTCACACAGTAGCAATGATCCAAGGTATAAGTGATTCTACAAGCTCTTTGATTTTTTTTCTCTTGAAAAATGTATTATTTAATCTCTCGATCTCTTTAAAGCATTTAAAAAACGGTTTGAAAATCATAACATTATGTTAAAAATTACTTAATTAATTTTTAAAACAAATGTTTGATTTCATTTTTTGTTAAAATCACAACATAAAAAAACCAATTCATTTATCGAAATAACTTATTGATTTTACTTAATAGAAAAGACAAAAGAAAACAAATCATTTTTAAAAGAGATTTCAAATCATATGAACTAACTAGATACAAAATTATAACTCAAAATCTACTTGATGGAAATCATCAAAGTCACCTTGTTCAACAAATCTAAACAAATTATTAGCTTTCCTCAATTGAGTTTATAGTTCAAAATACCTCTAGTTTCTAACTTTGGTATCTCCACACATTGCTTGACAATTGTTCCTTCTTTTGATGTATGTTGACATTGTCCTTTTACTAGTCTTTTAGGCTTCGTTTGTTTTCGGGTGATTATTGTTCACCCGGACGGATTGACGAGAATTACTCTTGTTTGTATCTAGCAATTTGAGAAGAAAAGGAAGTGTAGAAAATTGAAATTTTTTAAAAAACCTTCTTCGCTCTTTAGCTCAAAATTGCGAACAAACGCACGAGAAACCCAACTTTATATTACAAATTACGTAATTACCCTTTAATTTGTTAAAATAATTAAATAATAATAATTTTATTTGAATCAAATATTTAATAATATCATTAATAAAAATAATTAAAAAAATAAAAAAAAAATATTTTTTTACATAGAAAATAAATTTATATAATAATAATAATATTAATTATAAAAAAGATAGAAATAAATAAATTAGTTTTGTTTTATTATTATTATTCAAATATTTTTAAAGATTTGGATAAATTTGTAAATTTATATTTTATACCTTTTAAAAAAATTAATTTATTTTTCACAACTATCACATCACTCACAAAATCCATTCTAATATACTCAAATCCAAACAACTTTATTTTCTTCATACTTTCTTCTCAAATCACTTAAAATCTACTTCCTCAAATCATCTCCTGAGTCCAAACACACCATTAATTTCTCGATTTAATGCATACAATATATGTATGAAATTTTTGTAAAAGGTTAAAATAAAATAAAAATTGCATAACAGGTTAAATAATTTCTTTTTTGTTAATAGCATGCTCATTACTACTAGAATCATGTACAACCAATAGTCTTTTTTTCTTTTTTAATTTACATGCTTCTTTAATAGCTTCAAAGACACCATGTATTAAGCGTTGATTTAGTTACTCGCTTGACCTACCTAAGTTGTTTAGTCACCAAGCTTGCATTCACTTTTGAACCCAAAAAATACTACAAGCAAGGCATAAGAATGGTTTTGGAATTCCGGTTCTATTGATTAGGCGAATATGAGAACTCCTTTAACTCAACTTATAAACTTGTAGGAGCTTATTTCAAACCAAGTAAACAATTAATATCAAATAACATATTAATTCAATATTTTAATAACATAATTAAGTAAAATAAGTCTAAAATATTAAATTAATAAGTTAATGCAAATATTATAATACAATTAAGATAAGATATAATTGGATTGTTCTCACTTTGAGTTTGATTCTTTCCCATGCATACCTTTAATTTCTGCCTAATTTCCATTTATAATTACAAAATTAAAAAAAACATATTATATAATTATTAAATTTTCTATAATTAAAAAACATAATTGAAAAATACCAGGCGAAGAGAAGAGCAGTTAAAATTAACAAAAAGACGATTTACATAACCGCCAGTAGAGAGAATCAGAACACCACGGAGCAGATCAGAACCTCGAGCCGGAGAGAACCGCGACCAGAGAGCACGACGCACTACTACGCAGTGAAACGGCGATGAGTTTGGCGTGACCGGAGAAGAGAACGGCACGGCGCGGCGAATAGAGGCCGGAACAGCGAACCCTAATTCGCGAGGTGGGGGAGAAGGATGAACCTAATCGCGGTGAGTTTTTTTATTTCCACACAAGAATCGACGATCAATGGCGTCGTTTTGGGTTGAAAAGAAAACGCCTCTGGACTCGCCAACTCGATTGCAAGCTCGCGAGTTTGGCCGAGCTCACCGAGTTCACAGCGAGCCTACCTTCCTGCTCATGATGTTGTGTTAGGTTACTGATCTTAGGCCAAATACTGTGTTAGGTTAATGATCATGATGTTGTTCTTGCTGATGATGATCCAGTTAATTACTTAAATCAGTGGTTTAATTTCCGTTTTTATATTGTTGATGAGATGTTGATATGACGATCAAGCACCTTAATGGGAGAGAATAATATATCCAAAAAAGGGAATTTATTTTGCTTTCTAAGCTTGTAATGATTTTATTCTGAATTAGTTAGTGATAGTTGTTGTTATTTATGTATGGTTATCTTTGGTGTGATCTTTTGGTTCTGTTTGTTTGAGTAGTGCGAACACTGAACAGTGGACTTGGCATGCAGTTGTTGCTTGATTATAAAAGAAATTAGTAGGAGCAGTCCTTATAGCCCAGAGGAAGAGAAGGTGAGAACTGAGAGATACAAGAGCAAGAGGAACTTCGGCAAGAAAATTAAGGGTTAGTCTTTTTTAATTAATATACAGTTTTGATAGTAACTGGCAAAACTTTCTGGTATTTGCTTTTCTACTAAAATTTATTTGAGCCAATTATACTTTAAAAGACTAAAAATTAGAAATATACAACCCACATATTATTTACATGTGGAATATTCACTTTATGTCATGCATGTGTTATCTACTACAACAACACTTTTTCTAACCTTATCACATTATATCTCTGCACCTTGATGAGATTCTGTCATAGAAATTGGTACATAAGTAATGTTTTGTGTAATTGTTTTCCAGTACATATCTGTAGTTCAAATGGTTGTTTTTACATTATTTCAAGTATGACCTCCTAGGTCTTGACTTCTAGTATTTCCAGCATTTCACAAATTCTTTCATTGAGATTTACCTCTTGACTTCCACAAATCCTTTTCCTTTTGATTTAAAAAAAAATTAATGTCAATATAAAATTAACTTCAATATAAACTATTAAATTAGTGAATAATAAGAATTTTAAGAAAACTGGAGCATTATTAATACTAATAATTAATATTAGTAATTTAAATATATTTCAATATAAAATATTAAATTCAACAAGACCTAAGCCCAGTTTTCCCAAGCCACTGGACTGCTCAACCTAGAAGAAAGGCAAATCTATTTCTTTTTTCCAACTCCAATGTCATGCACAATGACCAGAAGGGTAGTTTCTCAGCTTTTACATGATAGTTTTTGTTCATTGGCATGTTCTATTTAATGATGTAATCAATTCTCTTGAAGGCTAGCTGTTGCTTCTGATGTCAATACACCGGAGGGAGGACTATAATTGAACTGAATTGAAACGAGTGGGTGTAGCTAAATGGGTAACGATGAAGTTAGTGATAAGGAAAAGAGAGTGGTTTTTGTGACTGTAGGGACGACCTGTTTCGATGCTCTTGTGAGAGCCGTGGATTCCAACATCATTAAACAAGCCTTGTTTGCTAAAGGATACACCCACCTTCTTATTCAAATGGGCCGAGGATCATATATTCCTTCCAAGGTACTTTCCCCTTTCTTATTTCTTTCCCTCTGCTTTCTCATAAGATACTTTTTGGTTGAGAATTTCTTTTGTAATAATTAAATTATAAAATCAATTTGTGTTGATGTGGGCTTGTAAAATTATAAAATCAATTTATGTTGTAATAATTAAATTATAAAATCAATTTGCTTGAAAGAAAGGTTTACATTGCTTTGGTTATCAGATAAATATGTATGGATATCTGTAACAAACTCAATAAAAACTTTAAGCAAACTGACATCCAGTAACTGTATGCAATGAAGTTTTACTAACTGCAAAAATGGAGGGAGATAACAATTTGTAGATTTTATTATTCTCTTTTTCTATAGCCTCGTTTTACTAAGTTTTTTCGTTGTTATTATTAACCTTTTCTTTTTTAATTGTAGTCTGAAGGAAATGGTTCTTTGGCTGTAGACTACTTCACTTTTTCATCCAGTATTGCAGTTTATCTCAGATCAGCTTCTCTTGTCATTAGCCACGCAGGTATGTTAGTTACAACTTGTCTATTGCATGCTTTTTTTTGTATTGTTTAGTCTATATTGGTAGGTTATCATATATTTGGTCTTGGTGGCTAATTTTGTATTCTGCTATCCTATCCATGTGGATTAATTAGCTTTCAGGACGAATGCTTTTGTGCTAATGGTGTTTGGTTAATATTTGAGAACCTAACAAATTGATGGATACCAATTCAGAATATAGGGATCAAATCCACAAAGAAAAAAAAAAACTTTTATAGCATACCCTCGTCCAACTCTGGGTATGACTGTTTAGAAATGGTATCTAGTGTTTGTCTGCTCATCTGGTGTAAGCTTCCCCAATTTGGGGGGCTGTATCTAACAACTTCCTCAACAAAAAGACTCATCGCGTCCTTAAGATGTAGGGTTAGCTAAATACTCAAGAACTGTTTACTTCTTTTAATTTAAAAAGAAAAAGAGAAGCATTGAGACGATACTATGTGTTTCTGCAACAACAAGGGTGGTTTATTTGTATTGAGAAAGAGAAATTGATACAATAAATAGAGGAGAGTTGGTATCATCTAATTATTAAGATATGATCCTATAATACTAACGATATGATCTTAATATTTGTGATTATAAATATATGATAAGAACATGATCTTGGTATCTATAATTATAAAGATATATTCCTTATTTTTGTAAGGATATCACTCCCCCTTGAGGTGGTGCATGTAAAATCGTATATGCTCAGCTTGTTGCTAATGTGATTGATCCTTGGTTGGTCCTCTTAGAGATTTGGTTGCTAACTGTTCTTTAGACTTAGACAAATCTAGTAGTGATATCTCCAGTGTCCACCTTTTCTCTTATGAAAATGAATGACAGCCTACTACAGTACTTTTTGTTCTTTCATGAAAGACAAGATTATAGGTAATGTGTAATGCTACTTGGTTGTCACATATAAGGTGCATTTGAGAATTTTCTTCAAATTTAAGCACTTTGAGAAGTTCCTTTAGCCTTATGAGCTCAAAGGTGACCTATATTTTGCTTTTTCACTTGATATTGCCACAACATTGTTTCTTACTTGATGGAATTCTAGTCCAACTCCATGTGCCTTGTTCTTCTTCACTTTGTTTTTGAATTTGAATAATTTTGAATGATATTTGGAGGCAGCGGAATTCATGTATGAAGTGTAGATTTATGTCATTGTGAGAGATGGAATTTGGAGTTTGAGTTCGTAGTGAGGTTAGTTAGGTCAACACTTAGGAGGAAATCTAGAAGTGTCTTGCAAGGAGACTACTCTAGAGAGAACTTTCAAGAACAAGTTGAAGAGTCATTTTGACATCAATTCAGTACTCATTCCAAAACTTCCAATTACTTATAGTGCTTTAGACACCTAACCTTGTGCCACAAGCTTCTAAAATCCTCTCAACTCACACAGTGACATGTGGCAGCAGTAACTTGGAGCAAGCTTCATAATACTCTCCATTCATGCAATGACATATGGCAAGGATAGCTTGCAGCCCAAGCTTCAAAATACTCTCTCATCAGATGTGGACAAGTGGCAAAAGAGACTTTGAGAACAAGCTATGTGGCGCCTTCTTAAGCCTCACATGTGGTGCAAATACTCTCCAATGAGAGGTGGACATGTGGTGCCTACGTAAGCCTTATGTGGCGCCCACTTGGAGTCTAGCAAGCTTCATAGGTAGATGTCCTAAATGGCTTTGGCTACAAGGTCCAGGCCCAAAATCCTATACTACTTGGCCCAAAATACAAGGTCCAACATTATTCTGGCGTAATACATTGCCCATGAAATCCTAATCTATTTTATACAATTATTTACAAATAGAGGTCTTATAATCTTGATGATCTGAAATCTCTAGAGTGATCTCTTCGAGTTGAACCTGGGTCCAAAAGATTGATTGGAGGCCTGAACAAATTTAAATAGGCCAAACTCCTAGCAAGCTTTTGATCAAGTCTCTAACACTGCGACTTCTTTATTCTTGCCGCATTTCCATCATTACTTCTCCAACGCATTAAATTACCATGAACATAAACACCACCCTAAATTAGAGTGTATCACTAGGCGAGCTGCCCAATCAACATCGGGATATCCAACAATTTGGGTAGTCCCTTATCTTCATAAATAAGGCCTTTGCTAGGGGTATTCTTAATGTATATTATGATTTTTACAACTACATTCGAATAATCTTGACAAGTGATCCTACATCTTTAGAGGAAGAGAAGCATGGCTAAGTAAGACCAAGATTAACATGTTTGTGTTTCCTTTCAACAACTATGATGACTATGAGAACAAATAATCTTGTGTTGAATTTCTGTGTATGTAAGAATCTTAGGCAAAGATTTGAACTCACCATCCCAACAATTTGAATGCTTTTTAAAGGAAGTGGAAATTGAAGTTCATTCATAGACTTGAATTGGTGAAAAATAGTAAAGAAATAAGATATTTTCTTAAGATAAATCTAGGTAAATTTGGAAAAAGCATCAACAAAAGTTGCATAATATAAAAAACCATCTGTAGATAACCGATAGGAGAAGGATCTAATAAGTCCATATAAACAAGTTCAAGATGATAATTGTGAACAATTCGAGATAAGGAGTTCTGTGAACTTTGCCAATATAACTCTATAAAAAAAGAAACAACTTTATTAGAAAATGGAATAGTATACGGTTGAAACATGAGCATTAAGATGCCCTAGTATAGCATGCAAAATAGATTGAATATCGTTGTTATTGTCAGTATTGATTACTGAATTAGTAGAAAACAAGATTTAGCAAGAGGATAAGGCTGAAGTCGGTGGGAAAGGCATAGAGACCATCTTGCCCAACATCTCCTTGAACAAAAACTTCATCAGAGATTTAACTAAACAATGAGTAGCATGCAATTCAAATTAAACAGAATTTTCTGTAGCAAATTTACAAACACTAATTTAGATTATTTGGAACAGGAAAATAGTTAATTGATGAAGAGCTAAAGAAACATCAGGATTATTTGGAATAGAAAAAATGGAAGAACCAGAAGATTGGATTGGCAAACCTTGACCATTACCCATATAGATCTGTTTAGGACCTTCATATCAACGAAAAGAGTGTTAGCTTTAGAAAGGAGGGCGTAAAAGTCTCTCTTTGAAGATTTTTGCATTACGTTCTCTTAGACACTTAAATGGGTCATAGGTTTTCTAAAAGGTTCACCAAACCTTTTCTAGAAAGTTTTATTGATGATCAAGAGAAGCAATATGCAAGTAATAGATAGAGACAATGATCATTTTTGTTTTTATACTAGCTCATTCTTAACCTAGGTTATGTCTAATTTGCCAATGCAAATTGTAAAAGGTTTCATTGAACAATAATTGTTTACAATCTTTCATTGCCACTTTTGGCATACATGAATACACAACGTCTCTTCAGATTATCCGCTAAATTCCTCCCGAGGTTAAGCACAAGTGCACAACATTCTCCAGGCTAAATACTCTAATCATCTCCAAGCTATGTAATAATAAAATGTTGTTTACAAGGTTTCACCCTCAAATGAGTTAATATCAAATACAAGCACTTGTTATTAGAGATTAAGTTCACACACATAAAAGATTTACAAATATGAGCACACTTTTTACAAGTCGTGTAGAAGATGATCTCATGAAGTACTTAGAAACTTTGGAAGAGTGAAAGAATACAAGCGTATGCACATAAGTTTGTTCCTTGTTGTTTTCTCGTATATCTTCATGACAAACTTCTATTTATAGGGATGTGTCCTTCCTAGCCAATATTGGAATCCCTGGACAGCTTTCTGAACAAGGACTAGGATATAGCACCAACTGATAAACTAATAAAATATAATAATGAACACAAATTACACATTATGGCAATACAGTGGTTATTGTAGATACAACGCTTCCATGGAGAGTATTGTCTATGTACTCTTATCTTTATACACACCTTTCTATCAGATATTACTCCTAATGATTTTTTAATGAATTACCGCTATGCAGTTTTTAATTCAAAACTTCTAACAGGTAATCAGTTATTTTCTATGACATGCTCTTACTGATTATTACCACCAGTCCATTATTAATGGATCCTTTCCTAATTCACTTGGATCTCAATTCTCATCATCTTAATTAATAGTGGCTAACCTACTTGATTCCTTGGACCCATGTGATGTTAGCTTTCCCCAATATATGTTCTGTTTCAAGCACCAACTTGGTTTAGAAAAGTATTGGTTTTTATTGTTTGGGGCTTGGTAGCTTACTGTAACTACTCTGAATTTAAGCTGGGTGTTATTGTGACACCGGTTTAAGGAAGCAAAGAATAATCTATATTCATTTGCTTTATTATTCCTTCCCCTGTGGCCACATGAAATGTAATTGGTTGCCGACTTGTATGGATAACACCAACATTGTTAGTGAACGAGATCCCAATCCAAATTGTGCTGCCTACAACAACTGTATATTATTCTATATCAGTATTTCCTTCATTAGTCACGACTTATAAAGGATTTAATGAGTGTCTATCTTATTTAAAATGGATTTTGTGAGATGTTGGCACTGATGTTTATTCCGTTACTAGCAATGTTATTCTTTTCACCAAACTATTTTTTAGAAATAATAAAAATGAACACATGAATTTGGTGTTGTATTGTGATTAAGCTGGGAGAACAACATCATTCCCATAAAAAATGAAAAGAGACAACAATGCATAATAAGAGGAAACTTTAAGTAACTTTTGTTGTGTTATCAAGGTTTAGGTAACCTCTATTTTTGTTGCTTTTATTGTTTGGGGCTTGGTAAATTACTGTCATTACGAATTTATGCAGGGTCGGGTAGCATATTTGAGACCTTGCGGCTGGCCAAACCTTTAATCGTGGTTGTAAATGAAGATTTGATGGATAATCATCAAAGTGAACTAGCTGAAGAACTTGCTGATAGAAAACATCTGTATTGTGCCAGTCCTCAAACACTCCAGCAAACTATAGCGCATATGGATTTAAGTTCTCTCTTTCCTTACTCTCCAGGTGATGCTACACCAGTGGCCAAGCATATAAACAGTTTCCTTGGTTTTCCTGATGACTGATCTACAAAAGCCTTTTTGCCCCTCTTTTGGGTTAAATGCCATTATGAAGGATGATATTCAATTTTGGTAATCTTCGGATGCTCTAAATATTTTCAGTCTTACTGTTCATAAGAGCAATGCACACTTCATAACATGATATTCAATTTTATGTGATACTTTATATATACATATACATATACACGAGAGAGAGGTTAATCCGATTGTGTTAAATGTCTTTGGGAGGGATGGTATTCAGTCTTGACGTTGAACTGAATATTCTTTGCAAGCGTGTATGTGTATTGGTGTACACTCTTATACAAGAGGGAAAGAATTAAATATAGGTAATGCAATCTTATATAAATAATTGACATTAATTTTGCATTCAGGCTCTCCAATATCGCCACCCTTAAGCTCACCGTGATCAGTAAGCTCAGCACGACCTTCTAGCTCACTGCCACTGCTATGGTCACAACCTAACTCCTCATCACCTAGCCAAAGTAGCACTTGCGAGTAAAATAGTTCATATTCTAACTAACGTTTATGATTAAAAATTGTCTAATGGAAAATATTTTCAAGTTACACCTACAATTGCTTTGTTTTTGTAATGTTGGAGAAATGGGTATATGAAGTTGAAGAAGTTAGTTTGTTTCATCATTGAGTTTTCAAATTATTTTTAAACACATGTAGGTAATCATATTTGAATTTCAATCATGTGGTCCTTTTCATGCCTGTTAGTGTTTTGGGCATACGGATGGGATGATCTTGTGTTTGAAACGAAGGGAGATGTTATTTGTCTATGTGGTTATCTAATAGATTTGATTAAGGTATATTGTTTGATTAATTAAAACACTTTGCTTTATATAGTTACATCTGGGTATTTTTTTAAGTTTATTTCGTTTCAATTAGAGTTAGCTAGCTTTCATAAAAAATTTATAATATGTTTAGAAAATTTGGTAGAATATATTGTATTATTTACAACTTGAAGACAATCATGTTGAATAATAAATTTTTTATGTAGTAAATAAATAATTTTAGACATCATGTTTTCTTAACTTTGTAGTTTTAATTTTGATTATGTAGTTTGAAAAATAACATTGAAATATATGTGTGAATGTTATTTATTATGATTCAATTATATTTATTTTGTCTATTAATATTTTCTAAAGTATTTTCCACGATTAAAATTATGTAGTCTTAGTTGCGTAATGTTGTGGTTGAAGACATAAATAACAATTATATACAAATTGTTTCCATCTTAAACTTTTGTATGAGCAATCTATGTAAAATTAAGAAAAATGCATTTCATATAAAGCAACAATTTCATATATATATGGCTTAAACCCAAAGGCAACAAATATATAGTCATGGTATAAACCATTTAAAAATAGAAAGAAAGTAAAATCATGGTTATTGTCATGAATACAAAAATACTTTTTAAATTCTTGTCTTACTAAAAATCATTGCCTATTACAAATTACCATGCCCATCTACATCATGATTGAAAAATCATTGCCTATTACAAATTACCATGTCCATCTAGATCATGATTGAAAAATCATTGTCTAAACTTTAGGCAAGAAGTTTAATATTTTGAGTCACGATTTTATGTTGTTGTCTTAAGTTATATTTGTAGTAATTCAAATTTGTTATTCTATGGAAAGATATTAGGATGCTCAATCAAGATGAAGAAAATTAAAACCACAAATAAAGAAGAGTGAAACCTACTCTACTAAGTGACCACCATATGTGAGTTCTAAGATGAGGGAAGTTTACACATAGATGAATTAGGAGAACAAGAAGGGAAGCTAAATCAAAGAGTATATGATAGACCTTCCCCATTTTCATGGCCAGGAAGATATAGAAACCTAACGATTGGAAAATCAAGGTAGAACAATTTTTTTGTTTGTAATCAAGTGAGTGAAGAGAGAAAGGTTCCTAAGATACGGAAAGCTTTCAAGGCTACACCATGTATTTGTGGACCTTCCTTGAATGAGAAAGGCATCTTCATAATGATCCTCCAATCTAACATTGGAATGATCTTAGAGTGCAATGAGAAAAAAGGTATACTCCCTCCTCCTACTACGGTAGCAAGCTTATAGAGAAGCTCCAAAAGGCTCCTACAATGAGGCCTAAGCATAGAAGAATACAAGGAAAAAATGGAGTTATATAGGATGAGGGAAGGGATTAGGAAGGAAGAAAATAACACCATATTTAGATTCATGAGTGGATTGAATCTTGAAATAAGAGATAAAGTGAAACTTCTACCTTACCAAGATCTAAACAATTTATCATATTTTGATCTAAACAAAATGTTTAGTATGCTACTCCATATTTATTCTAGTTAATCGATCGCCTACTCTTCAATTTTCTCCTTCAAAGGGTCTTAGAAAGGTGATGCACATGCCTTTTTTCTATTTATTATAGTAACTGAAGGGCTTGCGGTGTGGTAAAGAGACCGATAGAAAGAAGATGTATGATGGTGTTAAGGTGAGACATAATCAAACCCAAATAAGCATGTTGCAATATCCGAATGGTACAATATTTGTGTGTAAGACGAACATAAAATACATATTAGTAGTCAAAAGTGCATTGAGGGGTTTTGAGATAGCTTCTAGACTTAAGGTAAACTTTTCTCTATGAGATTTTGAACTATAATATTATGGAGTATCCTTTAAACATCTGACAGTTAGAGATAATTATAGGAGAAAAAGGTGTTTTTTTTGGAGGAAAATCATCATAAATATATATTAGGAAGAAGTTAGTTGTGTGGAAAGGCAAACAACTATCTTTGCTCACCTAAATTAGCAGGGCAGGGGTTGCTAAGAATGGGGACAGGAATATGAAAAGAGATATTAGCATCAAAATATGGTTTATGGAGAGGGTTGCGGGAGTGACAGTGAGTTTGATAGTAATAAATGATGATGGTCTTTGGCTTATATTATTATACATCTTTATTTTAATTCATTACAAGTACCTTATGGAGTACACATCTATATATAATACTTTGTTATGTAATGTGTTAAGATGTGATCATTATGAAAATATACCAAGTATTAGAGATTTCAGATATCTTTGATAAAGTTTTAGCTTGAAAACTAAATTAATTCACGAATGTATTTTTTTTTTAATTCTCATATTTATCCTTCAAAAAATTGTTAAGTCATATTCCAGTAATTATATGAAATCATAATTTATTTTTATAGATTTATTATGACATATCACTTCTTTTTTAAAATTATAATTTTTTTTATTTTAATACAGGAGTTTTATAAGATTCTCATTGTAATTAATATTTTTATTTAGTAAAAATATATATTTTTAAAACTATAATTTTTTATAAAATTTAAACTTTAAATTTTTAGTCTTGTGTATATTCTTTTGTAATAGAGACGTGCTTAAGTATTCTGCTCATGTAGGAATGACAATGGAGTTCAGCTTCTTCCACATAGACACGTCTTGTATTTGGTCCACAAAATGCGAATTGAATTGACTTGTCTCGCATAGAAAATGTGGATTGATTTTATTGGTCTGTCCCACATGTGGGCTGACCGCAGGTTTATGAATCGGCCTGCATAAGAAATATTTTTTTAAAGTAATGAAAAATAAGATTCTAGATATAAATTTTGAATAAATTTACTTTTTTTTATTAATTTAGTTTTTTTTTCTTATTTAGATGAATTAAATAAATGGTTAGACAGTATAATTCTCACGACACATGCGTAATAAAATGTTCTGATTTTCAATGAAATTTAAATTTCAATCATACTAATAAAATATTTTACTAAATATATACATTGTTTAAGGTAATACATGTAAACACATGATTATTATTCTAATTTAAAAAAAAAATATAAAATAATATACATATATAATAATATTATATTTAAATTTTATTATAGAAAAACTAAGGTATGAGTTTTATAGAAATTGGATTAGATAATTTTGAAATTTTTAGAATATAAAACTGCAACAAGAAGGAATGAAAGAAATCTTTAAACTTTTAAAATATGTTGATTATGCACACACTTAATCATGTGGACTATGAGTTATGTGGAGCGAGCTTAAACAGGCTAGCGAGTTAAAATAGGCCGTCAATCTTACAATTTTTTTTCTCAGCTGATTACAAATCAACCTGTATCACCCACACCAGCTTGTCATTTGTATTTCTAATTAATCATTAACCACAAATGACTATTAATGATTGTTTTTTTAGATTGGAAAAGAAGATTTTAGTTTACTTAAAAGTATACGTTAGTTTCTAAATTTAATTTTAATATTTTAATTTTTAATTATGATTAGTTTTAAAACTAATTAATTAATAAAATAAAGTGTTAAAAGAATTTAAAATTAAGATAATTATATTTTAAGTATATAGCTTAATTGACTATTATATTTATTATTTAATATAAATAAAATATATACACATATTTTGTTTTTCAATCAATAATTTGCTTGTTAACATTATACGTTTATTAAAGATAATTATAGTTTCATCAAACATTTATAAATTTTTTTTCATTTATTACTTCTTATGTTAGAATTTTGCAGCAAACGCCAGCTTATTAATTTTCTATTATATCATAAATAAGAAATTTATATCTAAAGATAAAAATACTAAAATATGTTTGAGTTGTAATATATTAAAATTACAAGTAATATTAAAAAAATATTATTTATTATTTTATTGCTCCTTTTTACATAATTTCATATTAAAAGAGAAGTTTAGATCTCTAAAATAAAGATGGAAAATTACTGGTAATGAATTAAAACATATTTAAGTCAACTATACTAGACGTCACTTTTGGAATTAGAAGTATTTGAGATTCTGTTTGATTTTATTTTTTATTAACAAATTACTTGAATTAAATATAAAAATGTATTTTAGTTTAGTTAATTTAATATAAAATGTAAATAGAATTAATCAAGTGTTATATAATTTGGTTTATAGTCTTTTGTTATTATAAGATTATTTTTTAATAAAAATATGTAAAATCATTAGTTGAAGAGATATATTATATTTTTTTACAATTATAGTTGTATTCATAATTCTAACTTTACTTTATATTCATAAATAAATTATGTAATTTTACCGTTGATAAATATAATATGTTATAAAGGTTAGAGGAAGTAATGTGGCTTGCAAAGTTTAAATTCATAAAGTTTTTGACACTTTGAGTTGAAAATTTTTATTATTAGTTTTGACACGCTTTGGTTTTCATCCCTCATTTGTAAGTTGGATTAGTACAATTCTTTGTTCAACTATGTTTTTTTATCTGAATAAATAGTTTGGTGGGTTATTTTTTTGTGCAATAGAGGTGTTAGACAAAATGATTCTTTGTCTCATTTACTTTTTTGTCTTGCAGAGAAAGTTCTCAGTAGAGGTATTTCTAAGCTCATGAATTATAAGAAAATTTTACATATGGCTAGTCTGTAAGGTTATCTCACTCCCTCTCATATTTTATATGGTGATGACATATTTGTTTTCTATAGGGGATATTAAGTCTCTTAGAAATTTGAGTATTTTTCTTAAAACATATGGTGATTTTTCTAGTCAATATGTTAATAACTCTAAAAGTAGTTTTTTCACCATGGATAATTCTGCAAGATTTGTTACCAAAATTCAACGTATTCTTTCTTGTAGTCATGGTTGTTTGTCTTTCAATTGTTTAGGAGTCGCTATCTTTGTTGGTGTTCCAAAGTGTTGATTTCTTCAATCTTTGGCTGATAAAGTCAAATTGAAGCTAGCATCTTGGAAAGGTAAATCTCTTAGCATGATGGATGGGATTCAGTTGATCAATACGGTGATTACTGGATTTCTAACTTATAGCTTTAATATGTATAAATTGCCTAATTCACTTCTTAGTCAAGTTGAGTAGTGGTGTCGAAATTTTATTTGAACTGGTGATATTCTGAAAAAAAAAAAGCATAGTCACTGTGAATTGGGAAACGATTTGTTCTCCTCTTGACAATGGGGGTTTGAAGATTATTAATCTTCGTCATGAAAATAATGCATATCTTCTTAAGTTTGCTTGGAACTTTGCTTATAGCATGCCTTGGTCTTTGCTCTTGAAAGCTAGTGTTCTTAAATCAAAATACGAGTTTAGAATGGTTTATAGATCCTCATCTCTTTAGCCAGGAATTAAGCATTTTTATTCTACTATACTTTATTATACTTCTTGGACTGCTGGTACAAGTTTCTTTTATTAATTTTTGGAATGATAAATGGTGTTCTACTACTTCTTTAGCAAATATTGCAGGGTTATCTGATGGTGCTAGCATTCCGAATATAATCTCTCGGTTTTGGATAGGTTGTAATTGGAATATTTGGAATATTCTCTTATCTTTACAGCAGATGCCACATTTTTGTAATCATATCATAACTAGGGAGGAACAGGATATTCCTAATTGGATTGTAGATGAGTTTGGTCGTTTCACTCTTAAATCGGTTAGGACTTTTTTCTTGGAACTAGGAGTTCCATAGTTGAGGTAAATTCATTTGGTCTTCATCTATTCTCCTTTCAAAACTCTAGTAGTCTAGAAATTTTTTCATGGGTGACTTCCTACAGATCAACATATTCAAAATAAAGGTTTTCATATATGTTCTGTGTACACTTTGTCAAAAGCACAAG
Source organism: Phaseolus vulgaris (assembly GCF_000499845.2). Classification (NCBI taxonomy): domain Eukaryota; kingdom Viridiplantae; phylum Streptophyta; class Magnoliopsida; order Fabales; family Fabaceae; genus Phaseolus; species Phaseolus vulgaris. Next base: position 11,437,190 of record NC_023753.2, read on the forward strand.
GAATCTATTCAACATTTATTTTTTGAATGTTCTAATGCTTTGCATATTTGGAGTTGGGTTCGACAAATTTTTCTTACTTCTCATTTCTCTAATAAGGATGATTTTCTTTTTTTATTAAGAGTGAAGGGAGTCCTTTGGTTAAATTGATTAAGCTTGCTGTGATAACTTTTTCTATTTGGATGATATGGTGTATGAGGAATTCTACTAGATTTCAGGATAGGATTGAGGTTTTTAGGGCTATTTCGGTAATTAAAGATTTAACTTGTCTAGTGGGAAGTTCGTCTAAAGCTTCAATAAAGAATGATATCTTGGATTTCAACGTGATTAAGTTTTTTGGTATTAATACTCGTACTGGTAAAGTTCTTCGTCCTCTTCCTGTTAGATGGGAGTTTCCCTCACCAGGTAGGATTAAAAGTAATATTGATGGGGAAGCTAAGGGGTATCATGGTCTTGCTACTTGTGGGAGTATTTTCCGTGGGAGTATGAGGGAGTTTATTGGTGTTTTCTCTGCGTTTCTTGAAGTTCAAACTACTATGGTTGTTGAGTTTTATGGAGTTATACATGCTATGGAGGAAGCTCAAAAGATGAGGCTTACTAATGTTTGGCTTGAATGTGATTTTGTCTTGGTTTGTGCTGCATTTACTACTATGACTAATGTTCATTAGATGTTTCGTAATCGATAGAATGTTTGTCTTAATTACTGTGGGAGAATCATGTTTACTATTACTCATAATTTTCGTGAAGAAAATGCGTGTACTCATAAGTTGACTAATTTATAATTTATTCCTAAAGAATCATTTTATTGGTAGGCTTTCATCTAGTCTGTTATTAGAATTCTTTATGAATATGTATAATCTACCTATATATCGTTTTTGGTAACATATGAGTTTTGGTCTAGTCCCTCATATTTTTGTATTTTTTTCTTTTTTTAATAATACTTTTTTCATGTGATAATAGATGATTGTTGTTATTTGAGGTGTCAACGTAACTGATATGTCAAATTACATATTGATTCCTAACATAAAAAATTTTATATATACAAAAAGTATAATATGTTATAAATATAATATAATTAAACTTTAGAACAAATTTTAAATATGTATTTATTTTTGTTTATTAGTTATTAATTAAATTTAAATACACAAGATTATATATTTAAATATAGTAAGTGATTTGTTAATATTTTGATTTTCAAATTCAAAATCTGAGAGGAGGAAAGTATAAATTAAATAAAATGATTTTAATGAGTTTTGGATTCTTTGGATCATTTGAATAGTTGTCTAAAGTGAGCCAAATTCTTCCTACTCCCAACCTCTTTTGTACCTGAACCCTAATTTCCAAAAAGACTATTCATTCTCTAAAAGTAAAAATTTAGAATTGAAAATAATACATTTAGGAAAAATATATATGGAAGAGATTACTGTATTTTGGAAATAAAAATTTACAATAAAATTTAAAAATCAAAATTCTATTATAAAATAGTAATTATGGAATAAAAATACATTTAAAGAAAAAAATTCAAAAAATATATTACAAAAAAAATATGAAATATTTTTTTATCCATATTTCTTTTTTATTAAAGGATATTTTCATTGTTTTACATTAAAATCGGGTGAAGATTTATGTTAGAGGAAGTAATTGCCCTAAAGTGATAAGAAAGGCAAAGGTGCGCGCTTAAAGCCTAAATAAACAAACCATGGGACCATCACTCTACATCTTCAACCTCAATTGTGTAAGGATAGATATACAAAAGAGTAATCATTATTCTTTTATGTCACATAATTTTAATATATTATAACTATTAATTATAAAACTAATATATAAAATAAATTATAAGTTCTAAGTAAAGTACAATTATTTTAAATAAATACAATATTAAAATAAATTATTTAATAATAAACTAAAAAAAATTATAATTTATTATTTATAATAATTATTGAATACATGTCTTGAAAATATAAGTATTTTAAATTTGAAATATGCTTTATTGTGTTAATTATACTAGTTAATATTTTGTATTTTTAAGCATTGATAATAAGAATTAAGAATATTAGAAAATATAAAAAATTTAAATTTGAAAATATTTTTGGAGAAGCTAAAACTATAGGAATACATTTATTGGAACTAAAATAATATTTTAATATTTTTTGAACAAGTTAAGGTACCATTATGATCCTATATTTGTACTCTATATGGTACACATCTTAATCAATTGTCCAATGGCGACTCAAAATCATTGATGCCGCTTCCTCCTGGAACTCCATTTATTTTTCGCTATCCTCATGTTTTTTTATTCCAAAAATATGTTTCTCTAAAAAGGTTGAAGTGTAATTTATATTTTCGACTACAAGTTTAAAAGTTTTTTTTATTTGTAATTAACTTTTGAATTATATATTCTAAAAATATTTTTTTTAGATTTATGATTAGTTTTGAGATTATATAATTAAAATACTATTTTTTTAAAAATATATTTTAAATTATATAATTTAAAAGTTATTTTCGATTTGATTCTGCATTATATAATCTAAAATATATATTTTTTAAATTTTTTTACTAAATTTATAAATTCAGAAAACATTTATTAGATTTAAAAATATCTTTCAAACTATATAATTTAAAATATTTTTAAAAAATGAAAAAATAAATATGTATTTTCACATTTATTATCGGGTTGGCGTATGGAGTTGTAACATTATATGGAGGTGCAACATTGACAATAGATTGGGGCCCAATAGTAGCCCATTCATACATGTAACTACAGAATTCGTGTACAATTTGTAAACTCAAATATCTAACTATTCTAATTTCATATATATATATATATATATATATATATATATTAATTTCTAATATAGTTAGTGAACTAGAATTACAGTTTTAAAAATGGAATTAGGTTTAAATCTATTTAAGTATAGATTTGTTATATTCAATATTTTACTAAAGATTAGATTATATAGTTTATAAACACACGGAACAAAATAATTATGTTTCCTGATATAATTATCGTTTTATGAAATAGAAAATATTTTATTTTTCCTATTATAAATATTTTGTAAATTAAGTAATCTTAGTCATAATATTATTTTTATAGTTTCTTGTCATTATATCTGTAGAACAAGAGAGATTATCCTTCTTCATTTAGATTTTAACATAGATAAATCCAAAGAGTGATAAGTAATCCAAGGTGTAGGTGCAGGGGCACAACCCAACATACCAGTATCTTTGAGCAGATTCAAACATATTAGCGCTGACTTAAGTGGATACCAGTGACATTGCGAGCAATTTCAATTCCCAGAAAATAAGTCAAATCACCAAGGTTTTTAATGTGAAAGAAATTGTGTAACAGACTAGTGATAGCAGATATCTCCATAGGATTATTCCCAGTGAGAACAATGTCATCCACATAGACCAAGAGTGTCGTGGTGTGTTTGCCATCATGTTTCAAAAATAAAGAGTGGTCAGCAGTGGAAATTTTATAATTGTGTGAAAGTAAGAAATTTGAGAGTTTGGCATACCATTGTCTACCTGCTTGTTTTAGACCATAGAGGGACTTTGTTAGGCGGCAGACCAGGTTGGGGGAAGAAGTGTGAAAGCCTTGAGGCAATTGCATGTAAACTTCTTCATCTAAGTCCCCATGTAGGAAAGCATTGTTCGCATCAAGCTGTTTGAGTGTCCAATTCTGGGCTGCAGCTAGAGCTAGAAGTAGGCGTAGGGTAGTCAACTTTGCTATAGGAGCAAAGGTGTCTAAGAAGTCCAGTTCTTCAATTTGGTTGTAATCTTTTGCTACCAATCGGGCTTTATAACGCTCAATGGAACCATATGCGTGATGCTTGATCTTATAAACCCATCTACACTCAATTGCTGGTTTACCAATTGGGGAGTAGTCAGGGACCATGTCCCATTATCTTGAAGTGCTTTTAGTTCCTCCTTCATAGCACGAATCCAAAGTGGATGTTGGACAACTTCCTCATAGTTGTGAGGTTCCTCAACAGAAGATATTAACAGTATTGTATTTTTGAAGAACTTTGATAGAGAATTATAATTTAAAAAGGAATGGATTGAGTGTTTGGTACTTACAACACTGTTGTTGATATTTGGTACATCAAAGTCTTGAAGATAAATGGGGGTCTTCTACTACGGGTAGATCTTCTAGGAGGTGTTGTTGCTGTCTCATTTTGCTCTCTTTGCTCACTTTGCTCAACATTAGTGTCAGACTCAAAAACATCATCAGTAGTATTATCAATAACATTTTCAGTTTGCATATGAATATCATCATGAGTCTGGGCATAATGTTGAGCAATGGGTAAAGAAAGACTATTTGAGTCATTATTTTGAATATGATTTGAATGATAAGGAAAAAAGTTCTCATAAAAAATAACATTTCTTGACAAATCTATCTTGTGATTTTTAAGGTTTAGAAACAAAAAACCTTTTGTGTTTGGTTTGAAACCAAGGAAAACGCCCGGAGTAGCGCGACTGTCCAGTTTTTTTTCTGTGAGCAATAATAGTTTAAGAATAACACAGACATCCAAAAACACGAAGGGAAGAAATATCACAAAGCTTTTTATGCAATCTCTCATAAGGCATAGCATTATTAAGCAGCGGAGTAAGCATACAATTAATAAGAAAGGTAGCATGTTGTACAACAAAACACCAAAAAACAGCAGGAAGATTAGACTGAAAAAGCAAGGCACGTGTGACGTTTAAGAGGTGTTGATGTTTTCTTTCAACAATACCATTTTGCTCAGGTGTTTCAATACAAGTGGTTTGATGTATAATACCTTTTGATGCAAAAAATTCATGCATAGAGAATTCAACACCATTATCAGTTCGAATGATTTTAACCTTAATAGAAAAATGATTTTCAGCATAAGCAATAAAATTAACAACACTAGCCCTGACTTCAGATTTGTTGTGCATGGGAAAAACCCAAGTGTATCTAGTAAAATCATCAACTATGGTAAGAAAGAACTTATAACCAAGCATGGAAACAACAGAACAGGGTCCCCAGATATCAATATGCAGTAATTCAAAAGATTGAACAGTTTTAGTATTGCTAGGAAAGAAAGAAAGTTTCTTTTGTTTGGCTTGGTGACAAGTATCGCAAACATAGTTTTTATCAGTATGTGTATTAGGATAGTATGTTTGTAGAAGTTTTAACCTTTCATCCGAGGGGTGACCCATTCTGAGGTGCCAAATGTTGCTTGGTTCTATAGTGCAACTCATAATCCTGTCATCAGTTTTATTGAAGACGTATAGTCCAGCTATAAGATCAACTGTACCAATCTTGTCTTTGGTTCTGGAATTCTGTATTAGACACTTAGTGGAAGAAAAAATAAGTTCACATTTAAGTGATGCAGTTAATTGACAAATGGATATTAAGTTGAAAGAGAAATCTGGTACATACAAAACATTTTCAAGAATAAGATTTTTATTAAAGAAAATTGTGCCAGAACAGGAAGCAATAACATAATTTTCATTGGGAAGCCTAATCCAAGTATATTCATTAAAATTGGAATTTTTTAAGTTAATTGACAAATGGATATTAAGTTTGATATTTTTATATGATGTAAAATTTGATAAAGAAAAACAAACGTGATCAGTCGCACCAGAATCCAGAATCCAAGTATATTCATTAAAATTGGAATTTTTTAGCTTCTGGATATTACCTGTGACAACCGAATTCTGACCTTGATGATCAGTAGAGAGGGAACCAACTGTTGAACCAAGTGGTGTTCAAGTTTTGAAGAATCCAAATCCTTTGAAGGATGTTGAAGCCTCTACTATGCTTGATGTTGCTGTGCTGGTTTAGTATAGTTCTGGGGTAGTTTGGATGTTGTAATCCACCCTTTGATTAAATCTAAAGCATAAGCATCTCAATCTTTGTGAAAGTAAAATGTTTTCAAACTAAGTTAAAACAACCGATTGTTTTATCGAAACAACCAATTGTTTATACTTAGGTGTTTTGAGAAAAAGATTGAAAACTTTTTTTAAAATGGTTGAACTGTTAAGTCCCAAAACAACCGATTGATTCGAGGAAACAACCGATTGTTTGTTTTGGGACCATAACTGAAAAATTGTTTTCTATTTGACTGAGCTTTTAAATGATTTAACTGCTTACGCTTCAGTCATTAAATGCTTTGACCAATCTTTTAATGCAATTTAAGAGTTTGTTAAGATTTGATAACAAACTACATCTTTGAATATATTCAGAGAAACAGATTTGACAATTAATCTTTGACAAATTTTTACTAAGTTTTTGAGTTTTTCAAAGAGTTGAGATTGCTAAGAGTTTGTGATTGATCAAAGTGTATGGAATAGGATTCTGCTTGTATTGATTTCAGATTATCTTCTGTAACAAGTGTAATCCTTGTACTCTGTTAAACAAGTTTCGTTTCTGTGTTTACTGAGATTGACTGTGTGTTCTTGAGAGGATCAAGATCAGCAATCTTAGTGTTGGTGTGTTGACCAAGATCAGCAATCCGACTCCTTTTGTCATCGCAATACTCTTGTAGCGAATAAAAAAATAATAAGGAGAAAGTTGATTTGGAAGCGATTGAAGGAAAACTTGGTTTTTGAAGTAGAACGTGTTATTTTGATTTACATGGAATAGTTGCACAACGTGCATTTATATGTAACATGTGAGTAGGGTTGTGATTGGTGTCTTGAAGGGAGGAAAAGAGACTGACTTAGAAGATCAGGAACTCAGAGAATGGTGGCATTTCATTAATGTGGCTGCCATGGCATGGCATGACATGTCATGGCATCAGTTAACCCATGCACCCTGCACATGCCCTTTCATACCTATTTACCTAACATTTCTCAAAACAAGACAAGAATTTCAAGATGAACGAGACCCATTAGATTTATAACACTGCAAAAATCTGCAACCACTGTTCCATTCATAAAACCTCATCATTTTTTTTTAATTTCTTTTTTTCTTAAAGTACAACTTTTTACTGTGCGATTGGGTGTGTGGAGTCATATAAGACTTACTCACTTTAAAAAAAATTAATAAAAATGAATTTTAATATTTAATGGGAGAATTTTATAGAAAATTTGTATTTTTTACGAAAAATATACTATTTAAAAGATAACTTTAAAAAATTAAAAAAATAAAATTTTAAGAATTTATGAATAGTTTAATTATTTAAAATTAAAGAATTTTAAATTTTATCAAAAACAATAAGAATTCAAAATTTTATTGTTTTATCTCACTCAAATTTATGTTTATTTTTATTTAAATAATTTTTTTGACCTCATTGTTGACTTAATTTTAATCAAAGAGATGTTAACACATTTGATATTTAAATTTATTTTTTTAACATTAACAAGAGCCGATGTTAGACACAATTTTTATTTATTTATAAATTACAATGTAAGTGAGATTTATCATTTTTGGTAGATGTAAATTGTAAGACTCTCATATGATAAACTTCACACATTTATATACATCCATCTAAAATAAATATAAACTATCATATTATATTTTTTCAAGTCCTATTTTGGAAACTACACCTACTTTTACATTTATTCTTGTACATAATAGGTCACGTACATAGTAGTAGACCATTACAAAAACAACAAATAAAATTAAAAAAAATATTATCATAATAAAATAACTCTACTAAAAATAATTTGAACATCCATTTTCCCCGTCCATTTATACAAGAATATAAATACATCCTCATAAACCACACATGAATCTATATAACAAAAAATATTTATTAAAAAATATTTACTAATACATTCTAGAATACTCGTATTAAAAATGTTCTACTAGAGATTAATATTTAATTCAATCCAAGACTTAGATCAACAACAAACCTAAGAGTTAAAGATAATGGCGAATTCATTATAACTCAAGTTACACATCTACAAATGTCAAAGTATACAAGAAATCTCTTTCACCACCCGATATCTTAGTTTATGTGATTTAGACTATTAGTGACAAAAGATGATCTATAGATTCCTTTACTTAATTCATAAAAATAATCAATAATTCACATATCATTCCATATTTGTGACCTTGTCTTTCATACATGTATATTTATACCATATTTATTCACAATATTTATAAATTCTCACAAATCATCTAATTGCAAGCATAAAAGAGAAGCATGCAAAGTATAATTACAATTCCAAAAAAAATAATTAAAACTATGAATATCAAAGTTTTTAAAATAAAATAAATCAATAATATTTAAAGCAATTTTTGCATCATATATTATGCATTATTACTTTGTTATATTGCTTCAATATTAAAAAATAACTCACAAAACACTGCAACAATGATTAAAGATAATAACTTATATTGAGTTCCACTTATCCAATCATGTTCAAAAATATAACTCATATGAAAGTTAAGAGACTAAACTATAACTCTTGTGAAAACTAAGTTATAAAAGAATCCTTTACTTAGCTTAAAAAATTAAAAAGATCATAACAATTTCAATTAAAATTGATAGTTTTACATTTACTAACTAAAAATGTCATAATTGAAGTTATAGATTTTATTTTAAAATTAAAGCTAATCTTCGTGATTACAACTTTCATAAAGACTATAAAGCTTCGTTCAGAAAAAACATCTAACCTCTTAAAGCCTACAAAATGGTTAAGAAAATTTAATAAAAAATTTTATTTATTCTCATGCTCTTGGATTTGAATTTGTTGAACAAATCTTGATCATTGGACTAATTTATACCAAAAAACGTAAACTCGTAACACATGAATGGTTAAAATTTCTGGTTAAAGTTATTAGTTTTAGGTTTTAGGTTTATTTTTACCATCTTAGTTTTAGGGTTTTACCATGTTTATGAATTTTCATGCATCCTTTACAATCAAAATAACACAACTAAATCTTTCTTAAATTATTTCATCTGTTAAAATTTAAAACACTTAATTGTAGTAACAGCACAAGAAAATCATGAAATAGAAACCAATTTTAGATATAAAAAATAATTAGTTGCTATAGTGACTAAATTAGAGACCATTTTAGGGACTAAATAAATTTTTAGTTTCTAAATTAGTTTATATTATTGTTAGATGGTTTCTAAATTGGTATCTAATTAGCAACTAAGGTTTTTGCTACCAAATTTAGAATATAAATAATTGGTAGTTAAAATCTTAGTAGCTAATTAGATACCAATTTAGAAACTATTTCACAATAATAGAAACTAATTTAGAAACCATTTTTTTTTTAATTTTGGTCTCTAATTTAGTTACTATTGCAAATAATTATTTTTGTGTCTAAAAATTAGTTTATATTTAATGATTTTCTTGTAGTGTAACACATGGCTAATTTATTTTCAAAATTATATCAAAATAGGTTAGTTAACATTAGGGCATATATATCAAACTAACATATTAATAGGTCTTATTATACTGATTTTAAAAAGTAAAAATATTTTAAATTAAAAAATAGAATATTTAAAAAAAATTAATTTACGTAGATAAAAATTAATTTTAATTTTTAAATATAGTAATTTAATATATAAGTTATAAAATATGTATATGTTTTTATAATTATTTTTAATATTATATCTTATTCATTACCTTTTAAAGAGAGGGGTGAGTAAGCCTCATATGAGGAATATTAAGGATAAGACATTTTAGATAAGAAAAAAATGAATGAAAAAGGATTGACGAGAGAGCAAACCGAGAATACTTTCCCTATGAGTATGATAAACGTATTTTGGAATAAAATGAAGTATACCTTTTTCAAAAGGTAGAAAATAAGTTGCACATAATTCAAATATTAGGATGCTAATTTATATTTTTCCTTAGGATCGGAAAAAAAAATATCGAAGAAAAAGTTAGTGGTGTTCTAGTCATGTAACTAAATCTATCAATTTTTAACAAAAATAAATGACCAAATAATTTTGTTTAAGTTGGGAACTTTAAAGGGTGTGCGAAATATACAGTATTTTTTTATATGAGAAGTAAAAATTTACACATTACTCAAAATTGTAGACGTTAATCTTAACTAATTTTTGGGTTTGCTTTTATTGTTCGAATATATATATATATATATATATATATATATATATATTCTTATTTTAACATTACATATTCACACATAGATGATAAAAAATAAGTATTTTGTATAGTTTTATTATAATATTAAACGTCTTTAATTAAATGAACACTCTTCAATATGGTTAAGAAAGACACTGTTAAGATAATTATTAAATAAAAATTAATTTTAAAGATAAATCTAAATTAATTTTTAAATTGACATCTAATTAACTACCAATATTTTAAATACGAACTTTAGAATATAAAGTAATTAATAGCTAAAATATGGGTAGCTAATTAGATATCTATTTAGAAACTAGTTTATACATTTAATTAATAATAGAAACTACTTTAGATACAAACATTTTTTTGTAGTATCTAAGATAGTATCCAATTTAATCAACATAGTGACTAATTATTTTTTATCTCTAAAATTGATTTCTATTGAATGATTTTCTTTTAGTAAGATGATTAAGCTCTTATTATTCATAGTTTACTTGTATATTCATCTAAGTAAAAATTAGACAATTACTCTTTTTTCTCCTTTTGTTAAGTGTATCAACTATTATTCTTGGAGAAGATTTACTATTATTGCTCTAAATGTGAAGAACAAGGTGAAATTTATATATAAAACTACTTCACAACCTCCAAAAACTATGAGAAAATGTATTGTACATGGTAATGATTATCTTGACTTGTACATTCAATATATCTTATTATTTAACAAAGTATTGTTTTGATGGATTCACCAGATGAAATATGGATAGATCTTAAAGCATGAAATTTGTAAGGAGATCTTCACATTTCATAATTACAACTTGAAATCTCTCCAACAAAATAAGGTGATCAATCTCTATCTAATTTTTTTTATGAAACTTTGTGTTATGTTGGATGAATTGAAATTTCTTTGTGTTTGCACCACAAAGTGTTCTTGCAATATTTAACATTCTCAAAAACAATTAAAAGATTAAGTAATGCAATTTTACACTGGTTAAACAATCAATATAATCTCATATTTTTTTATGTATTTGACATCACTAATATCCAAGATTTTCTCTTATAGTGACTCAACAAAAGCAAAAAATTGATGGTCTAACAAGAGTTAATCTTTACATCAAAGAAACCATGATCAATGCAACAAGTTCCTCTTCTATATGTAGATATTGTGGACGTAGTAGACATAGAGAAAATATTTGTTACCATAAACATGGCTCTCCTTTAAGAACTAATAATAAAGGTGTTAAAGGAGCATATAGTCACAAAGGAAGAATATATATTCACTATGGGAAAATGGTCATACCATTGAATTTTACAATTGAATTTTACAAATTTTATCATGTAGTTAAAGGTTTCACTTAGATGGAGAGCCTCGACTTTATCCATACTTTTTCAATGATAGTCAAATTAACCACAACTTTTCTTCTTCTTGCATAGTTATCATTCTTATCTAGCATTTTATTATTCATGTGAACCCTGATTTTTTTACATGGTGATTTTTATGAAGAAATGCATATGCAAGCTCATCAATCTTAATGTCAAATATGCTCAATTGTGTAAGTTGCAATAATCTTTATATGATCTCAAACACTCAAGTTAAAAATGGTATACTTGTATTTTATATTTATGTATTCTAGATGACTATAAACAATCTCTTTTTAATCATTCATTAATTTTTAAGTTTTCACCAATTATAATTGTTGGTTTTCTTATGTATGTTGATGATATTATTATTGTAGGTAATAACATAAATAAAATTAATTATATTACCTTCCTTCTTGATCAAATTTTTAAGATTAAAGATCTTGGTAATATGAAATATTTTCTTGTTCTTAAAGTTATTCTTAATAAAACTAGTATTCATTTTATGCCAACATAACTCTTGACATACTATTTGATATTGATATATTTTCCTTTCAAACCCATGTCTACTCTTATGGATTCTTCACTTATTTGTTTTCTATCTCTAGAACCCTTAATTAATTTATATGTGTATAAACATCTTATTGGTAGATTAATATATCTAGGGGTGACAAAGCGGGGCGAGCTGTGCAAGTTGTACGGGTCGGTCCATGGCTCGCTGAGAAAAACGTGCAGTAGGCTGTCTATTTCAACCTGCTTAGGCCCGACTTGCATAACTCACAGCCCGCACAGATCAAGTGCGGGACGAGCGGGTTGGCCTGCATAACCCGTCTATTTTAAAAGTTTAAAATTTTCTTTCTGCACCCCCATAATTTCTTTATGCACCATGATAATGATTTTTTAATACTTAATAGTGTTTTTTTGTCTTTTTAAAATAGGTTTCAATACCCATCAAATGCTAAATGTAGTAGTTAAACCTTAGTCATTTTATAATAAAATTTAAATATAGAGTTATATATATATATTATTTTTCATTAGAATAATAATCATGTTTCTACATATATTACCTTAAATAATTGTATATATTTAATGAAGTATTTTATTATTCAATTTATTAGTACGATTGAGATTCAAAATTCACTAAAAATGAAAACATCATTCTAATTTTTTTACTCATATCTTATTACCTAATTCATTTAACTAAGAAAAAATAAATAAACTTAATAAACAAAAAATAATTTTTTTTTATTAATTTAAAAAGAAATCTTATGCATGTCGACCCGCAGGTTAATCCATATGCAGGACAGACCAATCAAAGTAATCTACATATTTTATGCAGGACAAACCAACCTGACTTGCATTTTGTGAGTCAAGTGTGGGACAAACTTATACAGGATAGGTTGACGCGTATTGTCATCCCTAAATATATCTAATCATACACATCCTGACATGTTTAAGCCGATTTGTATCCAATTCAACAACAACTCATAATCCAGTTTATTTTTTTTTCATACATTGCACTACAAGAAAATGTTTTAATAGTAACTAATTTAGAAACTAAAAAAAAAAATCTATAGTAACTAATTTAGATACTATTTTATAAACTAAAAATTATTGGTTACTAAAAAAATATCTATTATTAATAAAAATTATATTATAATTAGATATTATATTTTTGGTAGCTAATAATAAAAATAAAATAAAAAATTTTAGAGACCAACTTTTTAATCTCTTGTTAAGATGTAATTGGAAATCATTTTTTAGTCACTTTTAATTTATTTTAGAAACTAATTTTTTATCTCTAAAAATAATAAAATTAGAAACTAATTTTGTAGTTTCTAATCATCATATAATTAGATACTTAGTAACTATTATTTGAATTTAAATTCCTATTTTGAAGTAATTAAATTTTATAAAATTCATTATTAATTTTTAATTTATAAAATATTTTAATTTGATATGAATAAATTTACCTTATTAATTTAATTATAATATTAAAATAATTAATATCAATTTAAAAATTACATTTAAAATAGTATTTTAATTTTTTAATTTTATTTAAATATAAAATAAATTAATAATGAATTTAAAATATTATTTAAATTAAAAATTTTAATAAATTAATTTAAATAAAGATGCATATTTTTCAAAACTTATTTAATTTTTTTAAATCTGAGCAAATAATCTGCAGGGTTTTGAATTTCAAAGTTTATCTGTCTCTCTTTAACCTTTTCTGCTCATCTCTCACTCTCAGCAACGCACTCTACAATCGGGAACTGCACCCTACAACGACACCCTGCAAAGGCAACGCACCCCGCGACGGCAACACACCCTGCGACAATAGTGTTTCTCTACTCCGAAGGAGGCCAACCTCTTTAAGCTTATCATCACAAATTTCAATTCGTGCTCCATTCTCGCTCTTTGTATTTTATTTTTGTGTTTGCTCATCGAAGCTTTACAACTTTACTCACTGTGTACCTTCCTCATCTTAAAACCCTAGATCCCGTTATCATGTTGTATTTTCCAAAAATACTCTTGGTGGAGAGTTAGTTCTTAAGGAGAACTAATGTATTTTTTAATTCCAATTGTGGTTTGAGGCTTTGGTGCATATACGGTTGTTGTTGTGAGTGAAGTTTGAACTACGAGTGCAGAGCTTGTTGAAGTTGTATTAAGAGCGTCTTGAACTAAATTAAGTAGGTTATTCTTTGGGATTGTGTCCATGTAAATGTTAGTTGAGCAAGGTTATTTTGATAAGATTTTCCGTGATGTCTAGTGAAGTAAGCAAAAAAGAGATGTCAGGAGAGTTGTTTGTATCCACTGCATGATTGTTGTAATTGGATTGACTCTTTGATGAGAAAATTTACTGAAATTTTTGTGTAACCAAATTAATGACATGTCAAATTTGTGATGAGGTTGGGACAATCATTGCACATAGAAGGTACTATGTTGTAAGTTGCGTGGCCGTAAGTTTTAAAGGTAATTTTGGTAAAATAATAAGCAGCTGCATTATTAATAAGTGGATATTAATTTGAGGTTTTAATTTTATTTGTCTAGTTTGATCAAGTTTCATTAACTTATGAATATCTTTATGCACTGTATATGATCATTGTTGTTGGTTTAGTTAGGCCACTTGCAAGCTCAAACACAAATCCAAAGTTTATTGAAACTTTGAAATCGTGTTAACTACCTAATTGTGTAGATTTTTGTGTATCTGATTACATTTCAATGGTATTGTTAAGGTGATTTTTTTATTTATAACTTCTGCAATTCCCTGGAGATATTGTGATTTTTGTAATATAGCATAATGCTATTTAGAGCATCAAAAGGTTCAGTACCTACAACTGGTTTAGTTGCTGCCCCTTTATTGAGACCGATGCTTTTGGAACTTTGGAGAAACTTTTTGTCAGACAATGCATGCTTTAATTAGTAGAAACTAGAATCCAAATATGTGGGATTGGGATCAATACCTCCATCTATGCAAAACCAAATGCATGGAATTTGTAGAGCGGAAAGGCTAACTTTATAGTTACACCCAAATTTTATTTACTCTGCATTCTTCTCTTTGTAGTGTTAGTACTCACTGATGTATGTAATTTCTTGTGCACTTTCTTAATGACACTAATCTTGTAGTTAATCCAAAATTTTGTTTACTCTGAAAATTAATCTTGTGTTGTTAAAGTATTTGACAAATTGCTTTTTTCCTTTTTGTTGTGAACACTTCTTTCCTCAATGAGGTGTATCTTTACAACCTCTCTTGGTTAAGGGCTTTATAATCCTTCTAGACCAGAGTTATTTCGTGTGCACCTGGTTCATGATGCTTGATCCATGTTACAAAAGTTGTGGGAGCCCAAAATAAGTTTCTACTTTTGTAAAATTAGTGATAATATTAAAATGATTGGATTAGTTTCATAATATTGTATTGTGGCACTTTTTCATCAGGACATTTCAAGTTTTTATTTTTTAGGTTTAAACCTCAAACCGAAGAGAAAGTACAGTGAGAATTTAAAATAAATTGGACTATCTTACCTCTATGCATTGTTCAACCTCGGCCTAGTTTTTCTTCCCTCTGCTAATGGTCCAATACTGTTTCCCAACTTATAAAAGACAATAATCGAACTTCTCCATCTACCAATAATATCTCTTTCATAAGGGCTAAAAAGTTTTCAATGGAAAGAATGGTTTTTAGAAGTCTTATATTTATTCATAGGCTTTATATATGAAATTGTTTTGTTGAATGTCTACGTAACTAGTAGTTAATATGTGTATTACTATGTGTGTGATAGGTAAGTAAATAGATTGAATTCTTTTAGTCCAAGACTAGCACCAGTGGGGCTGCAAGTTTCTCTCGTTCTTCAGGCGAAAAAAAAAGGTTATTTTAGTCATTGTATGTTCATAGTTTAGGGAATATTTTATTGTTTTCAAATAAATTAAGCAATGACAAATTATAAGACTTTCTTTTATAGTTGAATGATGCATTGTGTTATACGACAGATTATGGATATTCGTCAAAATCGAAGTTGGATGTATGATAGATTAATGTCTGATAGAAGGGGATATAAAGATGCATTTTTAAAAGGACTAGATGAACTTGTGTCCTATGCATGTGAAGATACTGTTATTGGAGGTAAGCCTTACTACTTTGGCTCATCTTCTTCCTCAAATGGGTGGATATAAAGTCAAAAGCTTGATGAACTTAAAAGAGATATGGAAGTAGTTAAGAAAGAAAGAGATGAGCTTCGAATCAAAATTTTAATTATTGAGCAATTTTTTGAGAAAAACAATGCAATGATTCGAAAATGGATGGATAGCATTAATCGTCAATCCATGCCACCAAGTTTTGAGGAAATTCAAGATGAGGATGAAACACAACCACCCAATCAACCACTCATTCTTTATCAAGGTAATTTTGTTACACTATTCTATATATTTTTTAAATTTCAATTTTGCTAATAAATTTTATTTTATATGTTTTGAAAGGTATATGGTTATTGTTATAGCTAGCATCAAAAGCTCACATGGTACACCACTAACTACTGGTTATTCATGGAATAAAGTTAAAAAAATGATAGATAAAGCTTTTTACTACTGTATGCCTAGTTGTTCCAAATAGATCAAATGAGCCACCCGAGCAATTGTATGCCTCCCAACTTTCACAACTTTAAGAGATGAGATTCTTTGACACACAAGAGAACATAATAACTCTTATTGCTACTTCGGGTAATGTTCATGCAGTAGTTGAACGACTATTGGGGAACTTTGGTCAATAGCAATAATGTTTGCAAGTTCAATCGGTTTGAATCATAAGTTTCCAAGCGCCTTGTTGGGTATTCAAATAAAATAAAAAAAATTTGTCCAAATTATAGTGGTATTGCGATTATTCCTTTTAATGATCCAATTTCCTTCATGTACATACTTATATTGAAACTAGTTTTAGACGCAACAAGAGATCTTAAAATATTTCAAATGAATTGATTTTTACACTTGATAAAAATAAATAAATAAAAATTATATTTTATAATAAATTATATTATTTAGAGACCAATATAATGGTCATTTTTTGATATTTATATATTTGGTCACTAAATGAGTTTCTATATATTTTGGTCACTAAATTGGTTTTAATGAAATTGGTTGTTAATTGAGTTTCAATATAATTGGTCACTAAATTAGTTTCTATATATTTGGTCACTAAGTTGGTTTTATTTAATGGTAACTAAATTAGTTTCTAAATTAGAATATAAATTGATATATAAAATTAGCTACCATGATTTTAGCCATTTAAAGTTATTAGATTCTAAATTAGTTTCTAATTAAATTAGTGACTAATTTTATCATTTTATTTTATGTCTTAAAAACGTTCTTAGTTTTTTTTATTAAAAATAACATTATTTAACTAAAACAATTATTGTTGTTCATTGTCTAGTTTCGTGATGACTTATTCTCTAATATTCCAATAAATGACTTAATATTTCTTAAACCTCCTTGGAAGTTAAGTATGAGTCTTTTGATAAAATTTTAAGATGCTGAAAGTCCTACATTAAATATAAATAAATAATATAAAAATCAATAAATTTATAAATTTATTATTTTAAAATTTTGGATTGAAGTAGATGCCCTTATGTCTCATATGAACATATTCAAAACTTACTGATATAAAATATATTTGGTGTCCTATTATAATAAAACGATGGTCAGCACTGAAATACACTCCCACCTTGAACTAATGTTCTTATTTTGCTTTTACTGTTAGATTAGTTTTTATTATTAAATTATTACCTTCATAACCCAATTTTACTAGTTCGTTACTCTGTCCATGGAAGAGGTTGTCTGGTTTTTTTTGTATTCTGTTTTTGTCGAATAGTGTTGTTAGTTAATATGAAAAATGTAAATGAGCATGAAAAGGGAGAAAAGAAAGGTGAAATGAAGCATAAGTATGGTTGGGGGATGGGAAGAAGAGAGAGAGAGAGGTTTGTCCATGACTGACAGATGCACATCGTATAATGCCCCGAGAACAATTTAGAAAAGAAGTTAGAAGAAGAGCATGGACCCAAGCCTATGGGTCCATTGTTTCTTACACACTACAACCTAGTACGGCCCTACTAACCTAACTATCCTTTCACACCTCACTTTCAAAACTCCTCAACTCATAACTGCCATGCCTTGCATATCAATAACTACACATGCCAAATTCTCTCTATTCTCTCTATTCTATACCAATGGATTCTCTTCAATATTAAATCATATTCAAATTCTGCCTTTTCTCTCTCTTTCTAAACACCAACATACCCTGTTTGGGTCAAAATAAACAATTCAACAAAATAATCTCAAAATATCAAAACTCTATATTTTTACAAGAATAAAAGGTCAAACACTCATCTTCATTTCACTAATAAAGCTTGATGGTAATTCTAGTCCTTAACCTTTTCCCTGTAATCTTTAAATATATATAATTTTGATCCTGAAATTCTTTTTACGCAATTTTGATCTTTTCATTTTTATTTGTTTTTATATTTTTTATATTCATTTTAATTATCTACCATGATATAATAAAATTGAGAAAAATAGACTATATTTGTGACTTTTTTTTATAGGAGGGAAGACCACAATTTTCAAACACAATGACTTTTTTTTTTAAATTGAATAAATTCAGAAAATAAAAATTAAGGGATCGGGTAAAAAATTCAACACTAAAATGATGAATATTTAAAAATTAAGAGACTAAAATTGTTAAAATTATAAACATAAGGACCAAAATTTCAATAAAAAAGTAGATGATGTCTATATATATATGAGAAATAAAATAAAATAAATATTTGTATTAAAAAAAAAAAAAAGAGATAGAAGAATAAATGAAAATAATTAAAAATAAAGTTAAAAGTATTAATTAGTATTCTTTCTATGTTACATTTTTTCAACCAAACAATAAATATCGTTTTTTAAAATTTTTATTTAACTAAATAATATTTTTTTAATTATTTTATGCTAAGTAAGAAATAAAACGTCAGTGTAGGTTAGGTTTCGTATGGGACACTAAAAATGTGTATTTATTATGGAAAAAACTATTCTTTATTTTTAACTGATAATGTGAAAAAAATATTATTTTTTAATTAGTCACAAAACCAAACACACGGTTAAAATGAAAAAGAAATGACATTTTTTTACATTTTTATTTTAATTTCTTAAAATATAAATATCTTGACATGTGTACAGGGCATGATAAATAGTTAATTTTATACAATTGAATTGATGATAAAAAAAATTATATATAAATTATAATATATTCCTTTTTTAAAAAAAATAGTTGTTTATGATTCTAACATACCGATTAAGATATATATAATTAATATATATTTCTTACAAATATTCACATTTTTTCTACAATTTTTATTTCTTTTCAATATAAGTGTTACTTAATTTTTCAAAAAGGATATTATTCAAAAAAATAGTTTTAACATTTTAAAAAACTATTGTTTTGAACAAAAAAAAGTTAAAAATTCTACTTTTTTTAAGAATAGAAAAAGTATATATATAATTTGAGAAACTGTATCAATTATATGTATATACTTCTATATACTTCTATATTTTAGTTAGATTTTAGATGCATGATATAGTATTTAAATGATATATAGTATTTAATTAATATATATAAACTATACAGTTTCGCAAAATATGTTCTTCATAAGAAATTTCATATTTATATATTTCAAAAATAAAAAGTCAAACCATAATATTTTTCAAACGGTAGAGAAAGTTAGGTAGACAAAGTTATGTGGACTTCCTTCTACTTTCACTACCTGAATACATTTATATGATTCAAATATATCAGTATAGTCAAAATATCTCATTTTAGACAAATCTCTAGTCAATGTACATCCTAACACTCTCAACACGATATTTATTTTCCTGAAATTACTATGTGATCATAATTTCACACAATTCATATATGATACTACACATGAGTACATCATTCAATCACACAACAATTTATATTTTGAAACAATTTAAGGATAACTAAAAATCACATAAACACATAACTAATTTATTTTAACCACATATATGAATAAAATTTTACAAAAATTTAATTAAAACAATAAACAATTATAAACCAGTCTTTTAAAAGAAAAATTTAAAATTTAATTTTTTAGCTTGAGCGAAAATAGATATCGCTTGAGTGAAAATAAAGTCGAGAGCAAGTTCAGTTTTAATACTATTCTTGCTTGAGCGAGAATCCTTTCGCTTGAGCGAAAACATATATGAGAGCAATCCAAAATTTCACTACGAAAATGGATCCGAGAGCAAAGTGAATTTTAGTGTCTTATTCTAACTTGAGTGAGGATCTTTCGCTTGAGCAAAAATCCCTCACTTGAGCGAAAATAGGAGAATAAAATTTCATAAAACTAATTTCTTTCAAGATTTCACCAAAAAGTTATACTCAAAATTTTATTTTATAAAACATATCATACCAAAATAACATCACCTGCTCAAAGTTGGACATGTACTCTCATAAAACTCCATTGTCAACCTACATATCTATATATTCATGATTTCTAAACCAATTTCATTCAAATTTAACATCCCGATTCAAACAACTAATATTAACTAATGTTTACAGTTCAAATGATTCATAATAC
The DNA here is from genome assembly GCF_000499845.2 of Phaseolus vulgaris. NCBI lineage: Eukaryota > Viridiplantae > Streptophyta > Magnoliopsida > Fabales > Fabaceae > Phaseolus > Phaseolus vulgaris. The sequence continues at coordinate 11,457,697 of NC_023753.2, forward strand.
AATTCAAACACATTCAAGAACTCGTTCACATCACAATCGACCTGTAATTTACTAAATCAACAATATCTAATTAAAATTCTAATTAAACATTATTACTTTACTCTATTAGGAACCTGGTGGTGTCCTTCGATCGTAGTTTAATGAAGAAGGTTGTCAAAATCTTAGAGAGAAAACATATGAGAAAAAGACAATGATTTTTAAAAAGATAGAGATTATATTAGAACGAAATATGAACAATTGATTTTTCTATTTATATACATTTTTCATTTTAATAATAAAATATTTAGGTATCTTTTTAATTATAACACTTTTATTCTAAAACTATTTTCTAGGTTTTATAATTTTTTTTATACAATCAAAATTCAAATTATTATTTTTTAATTATATTGAGAATCTACCTTAAAGAAATATTCCTTTATAATATTATAATTTTTTTAATAATTTATATATTTTTTAATAATATTATACAATCAAAATTCAAATTATATTTTTTTTAATAATTTTAATCTACCTTTATAATATTATAAATTTTATTGCAAGAAATATTCCTGAAATTTGAAGTGCAAAATTGCAAAGGAAAAATATTCCTGAAATTTTAAGTGAAAAAATTGAACTACTATCCAAGAAAAGGGTTTAAAAGTCAGCAGGAAGTAACATTGCAAATGATTCTTCTTGTCTAGGTGAAGTTGAAAGCTAAACTTGCCCATGTGTGGTACTAGACCAACCTCAGCTGAAAGCTACCCCATTTTTGGATCACTATAAATTTGTTATGCAGCTAAATTGTTTAGCGTGCACTAATTGGTTCAAATCAGGAAAAAGAAAATCAATGACTAGGCAACAAAACACTCTACACTCTGCAGTTAAAGTGATTTCACATTACTGCCTAGTAATTACGAATTTAACTTAGTGAAGTCCATATTATCTATAAAAGTTTCCATTGGTACCATTGTACAGAATTCTCTGTGAAAAGTTGTGTAAACATGGTTTGCCTCCAAAAATTGAGAGAGAAAATTGTTGTAACCTCAAAACATTAAAGAAAAAACCCTTTGCAGCACGTCCTGCTGCAAGGACAAAAGGAAACTGGGAAGTGCATATAATAAAGTTGAGGTATATGCTTGAATAACTAACTTGTTGGCCAAATGACAAGACTATGAGATCATGTTAGAACAAAACATAAAAAACATACAAGTTTTTGTAACACCTAAAAGGTTAAATAAAGGCCAAGGTGAAGTCTTCTATACTACAGAGCTATATAAGAATTAGGAATAAACCCATCACCAATATTTCTTCCATCAAAGTCCACCAGAAGCCATTAGTAGCACAGCTAGAAAATCCTGTAGAAGCTATGAAATGGAAAGTCTCATTCATATCCTCATTGATTAGCTCAGTTTTTGAATTGGATTCTAACAAATTTACCCCTCTCTGGCATGGCTTTACCCCATATGGAACATGGTTTGTTGAAATTACTCCAACTTGGTAGCAAAGGTTGGGGTTGTTCCAGGCCCCAAAACGCCTTCCCATTTTTTCCAAAAACTCTTTAGAGAAGTTAATCTCTCCTGTGATATTGTTTCCACTTAGGTAAAGTGCATTGAGACAAGGAAGAGTTTCCAGCTTTGGTGACAGATTGCCGGTGAGGTTGTTGTCACTAAGTCCCAAAAATCTGAGCCTCTTCAATTCTGAGACAGACTCGGGAATTTCCCCTGTCAACCCCATGTTAGAGAGTTCCAAAATTGCCAAGTTCTTCAGGTTTTCCCACTTTAGGGCCCTGATGTCTCCACCTAATGGATTGTTGGACACAACCAATTCCTCTAAGGAGTGCATCTCTTGCAAAGACAAGGTCAATCCACCACTGAATTTGTTATTCCTAAGGTCCATTAGGGTCAGATTCTTAAGATTAGCAAACTCGTTTAGAAGATTCCCTTCAAGGTGATTGTGGCTCACATCAAGCTTCAATGCTGAAGTTAAGCTTCCAAGTGTCGAAGGTAAAGACCCCGATAATGAATTACTACTTAAATCAAAGATTAATAACTCATTCATCCCATCAAAAACATCTGGGATCCTCCCATTAAGATAGTTTCCAGCAAGAACAAGCTTCTTCAACTTCATGAGATTGCCAATGCTAGATGGTATTTCACCCGTTACACCATTTTCTAGTAGTACTAGTGATTGGAGGTTCTCCAGGACACCAAAATCTGAGGGAATGTTTCCAATGAGACCTGGATTTGATCTAAACTCCAGTGATTCTAAGCTGCTAGCCAGTTTCTCCCAATTTCCAGATGGAATGATAGCTGGAAACCTGTTCTGTGATTGAAAGCAATTGAAGAAGGATAGAGATTTTAGGTGCTTGAGCTCAAACAACTGTGGCCTAAATTCCAAATCTTGAGCACAACTCAGCGAGTTGTCATGGACGGGTCCAATGTTCAAGACAGTAACATACCAAAACCCATTAAACAGATCACAGGAGACCCCCTGCAGAAGAAAACAACAGACATCACTATTAGGCAACTAATTGATCACCATGTTCTGGTTAATTTATAATTCCACTTTGAAGTGCAAATACACGGCTGAATGGGTAATTGAATGTTTTCCTGAAAAAGAAGGAGAGGAGAACTTCTGAAAAACGGTAGAACTAAACCAATGTATTGTACTTTTATGTTTGGCCTTCACCGAAAATTTAAAAGCTTAGGTTAACCTCAGCGTTCATTAATGAAATTGAGTGCAAAGTCTTATTTATACGGACTTATAAACAATTAGCCAAAATCTTAAGGGTTTTTGTGTTCAGAGTTTCACTGTTGATTATGAAAAAGTCTGTGCAAGTCCTTAACCAAACAGGAACTATATCCTTGTAGCTATACCATTCCTTCTGACACTCGTCAAGAAACGGTGGCCTAACAAAAACAAATTTTCACTACCCAAAACTTATCTCGAGAACAGTATAAAGTAGTTGCTTAGACAACTTGCAGTATTACCAATGATGGCAGAGCTAGGTGTCTGGTTAAAGGTACCTGAATTGGAGTCCAACCACAAGGATCTGGATAGAGATCTGAGCCATTCCAGGAATTACCAACAAAGCCTTGAATGGTGGAGTATAGAGCTTCTTGCTCTGCTTTCTCTATAGGAGCTATATCAAGGTCTTCTTGTCCACAGCATCTTGCACTCAGAGAGAGGATGAACATGAAAAATATGGCATGGCTAACAGCCTTGATGCTCTTCATGATGTTGAGTCAAAGTAGGATTATCAAGCACGAAAGAAATTCGAGATGGATGAAACAAAATTGATAAAAGAAGCACAAGTAGGAGGTAATTGGCTTGAATTGAAGAGCATCTTATGGTTGATGGGTTACATGTGCATTTATCATTTTAGAGATGAAGTGAGAAAGAAAAAGAGGAAGACGATCTTCAAGTAAGTGATAACAGATGCAAAGAAGGGTGAAAGTTAAAAACAGATGGCCTCAAACCTCAACAATGAAGTGGTATTTAGACAACAAGCCCAACACGGACCGTTACAGAAAACTAGAGTTGTTTTGGAAGAACACGGGTTGTAGTATAAGAAAGAAAGAACAAGATCCTGAATTTATGCTCAAACATAGTAGGATAGTGGGAATGGAGGAAACACAAAAGCTGAGCAAGAAACCTGACCTCTTCCTTCTTGTGGTGTTTATAGAAAAAACTAAGGAAGTATATATATATAAATAATTATTAAGAGAGAACACAGTATCTTATCACAGTTCTCGAAGCTCAAAGTCATAATAACAATGGCATTAATATGATCAGAGCAGAAGCAACTGAGAAGCCTATGAAACGGAAGCAAAAAAAAGTTAAAAAACAGTATTTCCTTTTTATGCAGCTACGCTATGGAAATTGCACACCCTATGTGATTGTCTTATTCATTACTATTATTACAGTAGTAATAAGTATGATGAAATAATGTGTGTTAGTAGTGACAACTTTGATAGGCTTTGAAAAGTGTTATTGGTAGTTGAAGGCAATAAAGGGATAGAGTTGAGGGATTAGTTGAAGGCTTGAAAGAGCGTTGAGTTTGAAATAGAAGGAGATTGCGTAGCAGGGGACCATATCCATGCAAAAGGAAGAAGAGGTGCGTGTAAAAACATGCAATACAAATAAGGTTTTTATCCGCGGTTGCCTCGTTGTCTAGTGTTTTTGGCTGCTGTATATTTCACAGCACCATTGAAACTAATTGGACAAGAGAGACCTCACTAGCTAGCTTTTCATATTTCAAGAGACCACTTAATCACATTGCTACACACCACACTTAGCTCCACAGTTGGACCATACCTCTTGTACCTTCACTATTTTTCTCCTCAAAATTTGTACCCACCTATACCTAAGTAAAATTCACTTATTTCCCTTCCACATTTCAAAATCATCCACACTCAAACTCCTACATTAATTATATAATTATTCATATATTAACAACTCTACACCAAATTACAATTCAAAAAAGAAATAATTTTGTTTATTAAAATGTAAATTATATATGAAAAATGGAACAATTTTAACAGTAATAAATTGATATTTCTTTATTGTGCGCTTCTCAAATTAACATTTTCTTTTTCCTAAATATTTTTGCACTTGCTAAAGAAAACTAACAGTGGGGGAAGTTGTATTAAATGCTAGCTAATTAAAGCGAAAAAAAAAACTCTTTTTCTGAAACTTCTTCAATTAATCCATTGATTGGTTACACTTTAAGAAAATAAAGTTGATCTAGATTTGCTTCGTGTATATTAATATTACTGCGGAATTTATAGCTGGCACAATAATTATCATCAACTATCGTGGACTCCTTTAAAAAGAGGCTCGGTGCTAATATTTCTTTGTCTTCTTTTCAATTTAATGTCAAGTTTGTCAAAAATGTATATTACCGTTTCTCCCAATTTTCAATTCTTAATTTTGAGAAAAAAAGTCACGTAAAAACATAGACAATGTGGCCCTTTGTATTTTACGCACTTTGTAGAATCTTTTTGCAATTTCTGGATGCAATAAACATATATTAAGAAAATAATAATTAGTAATATAAGTGTTCACGAAGAATAGTGGAAGACAAAAATTATTTACAAGTAGCAGAATTTGTCCCTAATTAACTGGTTTATTAGCTAAAGGTATATTTTTTAATATATTTGTCAGCTGTGGCAAGAGTTTTTGATAGAACAAACTATGACCTACTTTTTTAATCAAAATGATCAAATTTGTTTTATTTATTAAGTGAATGAGTAAAAAAAATCATTTATGATTTTGGGTATGTCATACTTTCTTCATACGACTTTTTTTTTTAAAGAGTTGGATTCATTACGATTTAAAATTAGACATATATTAAAGTTGTGTTATGATAAAATAATTTTAATTTAAAATATTGAGGATTGAAATTGTACATGATTCACACAATTTTGATTAAAAAATTTATTAAGATTAATTAAAGTCGTACATGAATGATACGACTTGAGTGCAAAGTAAATCAATGAATGTAGTGTAAGAGTGACACAACTTCAAATTTTTATTAATTTATTTGTTGTCATGAGGCTGCAAATTGCCCTTTTGATTTTTGCAGCTTTTTAATTTTTTCTGTTTGGTTTTTGTTTTATTTGTTGCTTTCTTTAGGTTTATTATTATTTTTGTTTACTTCAAATGCTTGACTAGTCAAACAATTTGGTAGTGTTTGTTTACATTCATGTGCCTTCTTTACATGGGATCACCCTTGATTTTTTTTTTGATTTTATTGAAAATTGGATTGGAGATTTTTCTCTCAGATCACATGAATTAGATGAAGAAATAATTTTTAAAAAAAATGCAAGTGGAGCAACCATTTGGTTTTTTTCTCTTTCGTTGGATCTACATATATTTACGTACTCTTTGCACCTTCCATGCATTTGCATCATTTTTTTATGTACCATTTTTTAGCATGTGGGACCACTTTCTTTTTCTTATGTTTGGTTGTTACATTTTTATAACAATTGTCGTTTTTGCACCAAAAATGTCAATTTGCAGCTCCATGACAACCAACAAATGAATAGAAATCTGAAGTGGTATAACTCGAGTTTAGTGTAAAATAAAACAATTGAAGTCATTAGAGACATACACAAATTCAGTTAATTTTTTTACACTTAAGTCATATCACTTATACACAACTTCAATTAACCTAATGAAAGTTTTAATCAAAGTCGTGCTAACGATGTACGATTTCGACCTTCATGATATTTTGAATCAAAATTGTCCTACCATGACATCACATTGTTGTACGTCCAAATTCAAATTGAAGTCGTGTGTCATGATAACAAAATATTTGAAATAAAGTTGTGTCAATGAGACACGATGTACCCAAAGTTATAAATAAATAAAAGTTTACCTATTTTCATAATAAATAAAAACAAATTAGGTCTTTTTGGTGCAAAAACTACTATTTCAATAACCATACTCACTATCTCATATGAAGGCACTCACATAACCATTAATCCTAACCCAAATACAATAGCTCTAAGATGAGTGAAGAGAAATCTAGAATAGTAGAAATCGTCTAAAGGATTGATTACATTCGACATTAACCACGTCTAAGGTCATTTGCGGCAATAAAAACCAAAGTGAAGAGCAATCTAGAACAATAGAAACCGTCTAAAGGATTAATTACATTCGACATTAACCACGTCTAAGATCATCTGCTGCAATAGAAACCAATTCTATAATGATTGGGAAATTTAGTACAAAATTGCACCATTTAGTTAAATTTCCTTACTCGTTTACTTGTACCATCAATTTTATTTGAATTTTATGTTTTTTTAACTTTCTTAAACTTCGCAAATTATTATTGTGAAAAAAAAGTGTTCAACTAATAAAAAATAATGAGAGATATGATTTTAAAAGTTTATCATAATTATGTAAAAATCAATAAATTTATTAAATATTAATTTGTGATTAAATAGTACATATTTTTTATAACATGAATGTTTAAACTATTCTTAAGAATTAGAATAAAAAAATAGAAAAAAACCTTTTGAGTCCTCCAATTCTGGTGAGAGAGAGTAAGATTGAGTGCACCATTAGTGTTCAGCCCTGGAGGAGGGGAATAAGTATGAAAAATATTTTGAAAAGTTAAATTAGAAATGAAGGGAGGGGAAATTGCTTCTTTAAGATGCTATCTAATTTATTTATTTATTCTTTTTTTATTCTCTGGTTTTATTATCCGATCGAAACAATGTAAATGAGATTGGATGAGAATAGGAAGAAGATGAGGGGTGTAAGTAAGAGTTATTGAGAAAAGAAGATAAAAAAAGAAAAGAAAAAGGTGTTGGGAATTTAGGAAGAAGGACCACCCTAAAGTAGGGGATGGGGAGGATGACGAAATGATAAAAGGTTAAGCTAAGCATGTGTAGCCAAAGGCAGCACAACTTTGTTACCTTTCTTTGAGGAACTAATGTAGCATCATAAGTCACTTTCTCTCCAACTTTCTTCCCTACAAATTTATGTCGCTGCCCTTTTATTCTAAGGATACCTTAGCCTCTCAACTACTTCACAGATACAACATTATGCCTGTCTTTACAATATCTTCACACACAATACTAACTCAAAATTTTATTAATACACTCAATCACTTTCATCAAATCAATAAAATATATAATAAATATATAATATAATGTACTATATATTTCTATAATAATTTTATTAAAATAATAGTTATACTTTTTATCATGCGACTATTATTTATGTATGTATCCATTATTAGGATGGTTGAAATAAGTTAAGATTTATATGGGTCGATTTGACCTACTATAGGTTTAGTTAGGACCATCTAGACTAAACAACAAATCAATTTCATAATTAGTCAATATTTCAGACTTGACCTCTTAACTACTCAACTTCAAATCACATTAGATTACACTATGCACCTTTCTACTAAAATTACACTACAAATCTTCTGGTACTCCATGGTCCAAAGCCAATTTGCTAAGCACACCCCACTAAATCTTACCTCAACTCACCATTTCAGTCGTGCAACACACACTTGACAGTAGAAAAAAAAAACACATTTAACACACAATATCGAATTTTAACAATATTTCAATTTTAATTTCATGAAAATCTAAATAAGAAATAAATATTCTTTAATATTTCTTAGCGCCTTAATATCTCTTTATTTAAATTTGATTCTTCTTTTAATATTTGATTTTCTTCTCTTTTTTACTTGTAATTTTTTTATCTTTTTCTTTCTTTCATGGAATCACATCTTCATTTAATTTGACATTCAATTTGTATATCTTCTTATCAACCTCATCTTTTTTTTTATCTATCTATTGTGGACTCTTTGGTTGTGAAATGTTAGGATATGATTTTTCATATTTTCTTCTCTCAGTCATTCAACTTTTTCTAGAGATATTTATCTCTTTTTTTTTTAATTTCTTTATTGTAGTCAACTCTTCTTTCAATAAATCTAAAATAAAGTTTTTTTTCTCTTTCATATAAATTTTGAATACTTCTAAGTTATTTATATTTTTAATCACTCAAATTTTATTTTCGAAAACATATCATAACCTTTTTCTAACAATTAAGTCTTAACAAATAAGACATAACACATTTGATAACATCGTTATTGAAATTATTATATATATTTTCCATATGCATGTATGAAAGTGTATCAATGTATAACATACGTGGTAAAAATAAGGTAATAGTTTGATGTAATTGTTGATAGATAGACATAACATATGGAGTAGCAAATTATATGAAGCATATATTCTCCAATCTGATTGTATATAAACAGTAGACATACGTTGAATGAATATACAGAAATATTATTTCCATAATATTTGATATGGTGTCAGAGCACCGTTTTTGATGACTCTGCAAAATTTTCTTTCACCATTTTTTCCCTTCACAACCATATCTGCCGAAAACTCCAAAGACGCTGTTACGAATACATCAAATCCATACTATGTACATCAGTCAGATCAACCCAGACACCTACTTGTACTAGAGAAATAGAATGGCTCGAACTACTTGACGTGGAGCAAATCAATGGCTCTTGCAATTTTTCAGATACAAAAAGTCATTGCCACAATTACTCTGTCTGTTTCATCATATTACATAAAAATCAAGAGCCTTTGGGACGAGTTAGACACATATCGCTCATTCTTGCCTTGTAATAAAATGAAAGCATACAATGGCAAGATGAAAGAAGACTATTTAATGCAAATTCTTATGGGTCTCAATGATGCCTATAAAGGTGTCCGATCTAATATTTTAGTGATGTCTCCCTTGTCTAACATTCGACAGGCATATTCATTAATTATACCGGACGAGACACAACAAAAATTGTCGATGATTAATTTGGGTAACCATGATGTTTATGCAAATGCAGCAGGTTTTCTCATGAACTTTAATACTTTAGTAAATTTTGTCTTCACAAAACCATGAATTTTGGATAGTGGGGCAATTGATCATATTGTTTCAAATCCAAAATTATTTATTAATTCAACTCCATCATCAGTTTTTTTGGTAAACCTTCCTACAAGTTCAATAGCCCCAATCATGTCCAAAGGATCGTCCAATTTAATACGGATATCAAATTAGAGCATATTTTATGTGTCCCTTCTTTTCATTTAAATCTTATTTCAACAAGTAAATTCACTAAAGCTCTAAATTGTTGCATGGTCTTACTTCCAAATGGTTGTATCCTGTAGGATTTAGCTACAGGGAGGATAATTGGCAATGAGGTGGTCTTTTATTACATGAAACCTTTCAAAAATTGTCTGACACTTTTCATGTTTCCAACAAAATGGATCTCTGGCATATGAGATTTGGCCATTTGTCTTCATCTCGTTTAAAATTGGCATCTTTATTATTTTCTTTCAATATGTGTACTCATAATAACTACAATATTTGTCCCATTTCTAAACAAACAAAATTGTCTTTTTCTTTTAGTGCAATAAATACACAACGTCCATTTGATTTGTTACATGATATTTGGGGTCCTCATAATAAATCACCTACTTATTCAAATGCATGATTTTTTTTAACCATCGTCGATGATTTCACTAAATGCACTTCGGTCTTTTTGATGCAACACAAATCAAATACTGAGCATATACTACAATCTTTCATCACATTTGCATATACACAATTTTACATTCGTGTTAAAGTCGTTTGAACATATAAGGGTACGAAATTTCTTTCCATGCGTCAATTTTTTATTGAATGCCAACACACATGTGTCTATACCCTCCAACAAAACGGGGTGGTTGAGTGTATACACCGTCATATCCTCACAATTGTGTGATCTCTTCTTATCATTCTAATTTACCTATGAATATTTGGGGAGATTGTGTTTTAACTGTGATTTTCCTCATTAACCACTTACCTTCCCCCATTCTATCAGATAAAACACCCTTTCAACTATTATACAACCTAGTTCTATCTGTTACACATTTACGTATTTTTGGCAACCTATAATTGTACATTTCCAACCACACTACCGAACTGAAAATCGGCTTCACCAACTTTGCCCAGTGAGCCCATTACCGAACAAATACCTATTGAGCTCATTACCGAACTCATATCCATTGAGCCTATTCTTGAACCAATGACCATTGAATCTCCTGCGCCTAATTCATCCCCTAATATTTCTATACAACCACTTTGACATTCTACATATCTCAAGCATCCTTCTGCATGGCATAAAGATTACTTGCTACCACCTCGCGCCTATCAGTGCACTCCTAGCCAAGGTTCTTTCCCAAGTACATGATACCCAGTTTCTCATTTAATTTCTTATTCCAACTTATCTTCTGCTCACTGCATTTTTTTAGCTAATATTTCTACACATAGAAAGCCTTCATCATATGATCAGGTCATTCTCTGTCCCCACTGGAAGGAAGCCATGGAAGTTGAATTATCAACATTGACAAAAAGCAACACTTGGAGCATTGTTTCATTAGCAGCTGGCCACAAACCCATGGAATGTCGATGGGTTTATAAAATAAAATACAGGTTTGATGGGAGCATCAAACGATATAAGGCATGCTTAGTCACCAAAGGCTACATGCAAGTGGAAGGGATTGACTATATTGCGACTTTTTCTCCTACTGCTAAACTTACGACATTACATTGTCTCTTCACTATTGTAGCTGTTAGAAACTAGTTCATGTATCAACTTGATGTAAAAAATGCATTTTTGCACGGTGACCTTCATGAAATTGTTTACATGGAGCTTCCTCCCAGATTTCGCTGATAGGGGGAAAATCTAGTTTTTTGGCATCATAAGTCCTTGTACAAATTAAAACAAGCATCCTGAAACAAGTTTGCTACTTTCTCTAAGCTTATTAAAAAAGCAGGATATATTAAATAAAAAACAAACTATTCTTTATTTACCAAAATTGTTGGATCATCTTTCACAATTGTCTTGCTTTATGTCGATGATATGCTTTTAATAGGAAATGATGATGGTGAGATCAAGTATCTCAAGGAATTTTTTCTCCAACATCTTTTAATCAAGGATCTTGGCACCTTAAAATATTTTATGGGAATTGAATTTTCTCGGTCTAAACATGGCATTTTTATGTCTCAAAGAAAATACGCGTTAGACATTTTGTCTAATTGGGGTAAAATCATAGAAGTTCCCTATGGAGCAAAATTTAAAACTCACTCTTACTTATGGTGATTTATTACATGACACAACTAAATGTCGCAAGTTAGTTGGAAGACTCATTTATCTTACCATCACAAGGCTAGATATTGTCTATTCAGTTAGAACTTTAAGTCAGTTTATGCAAGAGCCTCGCAAAACACACTAGGATGCAACATTACGGGTTCTGAAGTACATCAAGCGGACACCCGAGCAATAATTATTACTTCCCTCTAATAATGATCTTAAGATGAAAGCCTATTGCGATTTAGATTGGGGAGGATGTCGTATTACTCGAAGATCACTCAACAACTATTGCATTTTCCTGGGAAATTCATTGGTATCCTGTTAGTCTAAGAAACAAACCAACGTATCAAGGTCATCTGCCGAAGCAGAATATCGGGCCATGAAAAATGCTTGTCTGGAGCTAACATGGTTATATTATATCCTACGAGACCTCAAAGTTCCAATTAGCATGCGTACACCTTTGTATTGTGATAACCACACGACACTCCATATTGCAACAAATTTTGTATGTCATGAGTGTACGAAGCATATCGAGATAGATTGTGACATCGTACGGGAAAAATTGCAAGCTGGGATGATAAGTCTATCACATGTCTCTTCACATTGTCAATTAGCAGGTATATTTACTAAGCCTCTCGAGAAAGATCAGTTCGTGACTTTGTGAAACAAGTTGAGAGTCTATGATATTTACTCACCAACTAGAGGGCAAGTATTGGAATTACTATATTTTTCATATAGATGTATATAAAACGTGTATCAATGTATACTATACGTGGTAAAAATAAGATAATAGTTTGGTGTAATTGTTGGTAGATATGCATAACATAGGAAGTAACAAGTTATATGAAACACATCTCTCCAATCTGATTATATATAAACAATAGGCATGCATTGAACAAATATACATGTACCTGTATAGGCCGAGGGTCTCAGATAGTACCTGTGACTGGATGTACGATTGTTATGTCAGTGGTCTCCTAATTTCTTTGAGTCTCCTTCCTTTAGTGCTGACGCTCGGCCGGTCGGGGGTTACTTGCAAAAGGTACTTCGACGCTCAAGTAAGTATTCTAGTTTAGGTGTGTTCTGATAGAATGTGAAAAACGTATCTTACTTCTCCATAGAGGGCTCTATTTATAGTATAGGTTTATGGACCCTCCTTTAATACCAAAACGTGTATCTTTCCGTTAATCAGTTTTATTTGTTATGTTGAAGATATTTTCCGTATATTTCGAAATGCGAATTGACTCATTCAACACTACTGTTGTTGTTGTCTGTTTATTTATTGTGTCTCTGTGCTGTTTGACTTGGACAATCAATCACCAAGATCAAAACAAACTCGTCTTGTCTCCTACTGACCCATACAATATATAAATATCTTTTCTATTTGATAATCGTAGAATTTTTTTTTGAATAACAATAAGATACAACACATTCGTAGAGAAAAGATTGAATAAGAATAGGACAGGAAAAAAATAATATTTTACACAAATTTATAAGTATTATTTCTTTTTGCTTTAATGATTGTGAGACTTGAGACTAAAATATGGATTCATAAGAATTTTCTCTCATCTCATGTCACCGATAACCTTACTCATTCTGCCCTGCTAGTACTCTGCCACGCCACCACCCTCCACACGTCGGGACTCGCATTGTCTAATACTCCAATACGTATATACTACACCTGATTCCTTCTTTCTTTATTATCTTTGTATTTGCATGTAAATTGGGTGTTATCATCACTAACAATTTTACTGTTTCTTGATGAAAGATACCATTACTAGATAATTTTTGGAGACAAATTACTAATTCATATTATATTTCTATTTATCTCGTTTTAACAAATTTTATACATTATAGATGTTCTCGTAACCTTATTATTATTAAGAAACATTAAAATATTTTTGAAAAATTATTCGATCTATATATGACTCAACTAAACCAAATTATAATTAAGCTAGATTGGTAAATAAATAAAAAATTGAACTTAACTAAAAATAATTGAGTTAGATAGAAGATTAAATTAAACTTGCTCTAACCGGTGGCTTACAGTCTGAGACAAAAATTAGAAGAAACAAACAGTAATCTGTCTATGTGCATTAATGTAATGTCGATAAATATCTTTTTGTTTTCAAATAACTTAATTTCTAGAATTGCATGAATGATGAACAGAAAAACTCCTCCTAAAAAAGTTGCATATTAATCGAGTAATTATTAAGATAGAGTTGGTTCAATAGAGAAGGGCTTTATTGAAACCACGCTGCGAAAGCAACAGGAATCTTTTTAGTAGCCAATTTTCTTGGTCCAAATCTGCTACAATCATTAAAATTAGACTCCAATGCTACACGCTCCTTTTTTTCGAAATTAAAAAGTGTACGTTTCTTATGAACTAACTAAGCGCGCATTTAAATTTCTTTATTGTTATAAGAAATTCCTAAACTCATTGACAGAAAAGTTATTGTACCATTAAATGCGTTTTAAAAAAAGTTGAGTGCTGACATACTTTTAAACCTTTTCCACATTGATAACATGTTTGACATATTTCTTGAGTGGTTTTTCAAATTCATTTTGTCTCTGTCATGATCTGCACCAGAAATGTGTGATACAGCCAATTTTACTGGAAAACATATATGGATCTTAATAGGTATGCTTAAGAAATGAAAAATTATTAAAAATCTCATTAGGATATATTAAAGTTACTGTTGAAGTATATTGATCATAATATTGTCAAATAACATATTTTTAAGATTGTGTTGGAGAGGGAAATAAATTATATGCAAAGCTCAGCCTTTTCTTTAGTATTTTTTTCTTTCTCTTTACTACCTTTCTATGATGATTTTTCTTCCCCACTTTGGTTTAGGTAGACATGTCCGTATACAATCCCATTTTGTAGAGAGACAAATCACAACTAATTACTTTAAAATATAAACTTACACATTTTTTTTTCATCTTTGAAAATCAGAACTTTATAAATTTAGAAAACTGAAGAAAGAAACAAAGAAAGTATGCACAAAATTGAAGAGATTTTTGGCTATTAATAGCCCTTACACATAATCAGAAAAAATAAATTCTACGCTTTACATATCTACAACATATTGACTAGAATCTCTCCTAAAGAATATGTCTTTATTGTAACAGACTTATTTGAAACACTAAACTAAAACAGAAAATACAAAACTATAGCTAACATTTCCTCCCTTAAACTAAAACATATGTATTTAGTTTACTTCTGATGCATTAATCATTCTAAGCATACCACATAGTTTTTCAAACTGCTCCAGCTTAATTGGCTTTGTCATCAAATCTGCAATTTGTTTTTGAGTATTGCAATACTTCAGTTCCACAACACCATCATTCACCAAGGCTCTCAGGAAATGAAATCTCACATGAATATGCTTATTTTTTCCATGAAAAACTGGATTCCTAGCCAACTGAATGGCAGAGCTGCTATCACAATGAATTATAGTACGTTCATCTTCCTCCATTCCAATTTTCTCCATAATCCTCTTGAGCCATATACACTTACATGCACAGAGAATTGCTGCAATATATTCAACCTCAGCGGTAGACAAAGTCACCACTGGTTATTTTTTTGAAGACCATGATACAACTCCAGACACTATCATGAACACATATCCAGAAGTACTCCATCTATCATCAAGATCACTAGCATATCCACTATCTGTAAATGCCAAGAGTTTTACACTGCTTTCTTCCTTCTTATAGAGAATGCCTAGCTCAGTTGTTACCTTAACATACCTCAGAATCCTTTTGATTGCCAACCAGTGTGACATGGTTGGCCTAGACACGTACATGCTAATAAGACTTACAACATACATTAAGTCGGGATGAGTCACAGTTAGATACATGAGACTTCCAACTACTTGTTTGAATAAAATTGTATTAACTTTAGTTCATCTTTATCTTTTTCCATATTTGTACCAAGTACTATTGGATTTTTTTATAGCATTGATACTTGCCATTGCAAACCTTGCTAACACCTCTCACACATATCTTCTTTGACAAATAAAAATCCCATTTGAATTTTGCAACATTTATACTCCAAGAAAGTGTTTCATTCTTCCCATATTAGACATATAAAATTCCATCATCATTGATTTTTTAAATTCAGTGCACAAAAACTTTCTCCTTGAGATCACCGTGAAGGAAGGCACTCTTAACATCAAGCTGAAAAACTTCTCATCCATATTGTGCTGTACTGCAAGTATTACTCGAATGGTGTCAAGTCTTGCTACTAGTGTGAATACTTTAGTATAATCTACTCCATAATGTTGTGCATAACCCTTGGGTACCAATCTTGCCTTATATTTCTCCACATCCCCATTTTCATTAAGTTTGGTCTTAAAAACCTACTTAACTCCAATGGGCTTAGCACCTTTAGGCAAATCAACTTGTTCCCAAGTCTTTTTCTTCTCTATAGCTTCAATTTCTACTGTCATAACCTCTCTCCACTTCTTGCTCTTGAATGCCTCTTCAAACGAGAATGGATCATCTGATGTTGCTATCATCATTGCATCCATATCTTCCTCTTCTGAAAGACCTTCACCTATTACATAATCCTCCATCTAGACCGGTTCTTTTCTGATTCTTTCACCCCGCCTTCAACTGCAACTTCTTCAGTGTTTACTTCATTTGAAGATAAGATATCTAAGTTGTTACTGCCATCTGAAACATTCTCAACATTCTCCTCCTTAGTGTGGTTTTCAATTTTTTTTCTATATCATCTTCTAACTTCAACTCTTCTTCAGTTCTGCCCCAATCCCAACTTTCTTCTTCTTCAAATCACACATCATTGTTAATGATAATCTTCTTATTGGCTGGATCATACAACCTATAAGCTTTGGATTCATCACTAACCCCCAAGAATACACATTTCTTACTCTTGGAATCCAACCTACTCCTTTTCTGGTCTAGAATATGAACATGAGTTATACACCCGAAGATCTAAAAATAATCCACCATTGGCTTCACACCACTCCATGCTTCCTCTGGGGTTTATTCTTTTACTGCTACTATTGGACTCATATTTTGAATATGCACATACCACTTTACAGCTTTAGCCCAAAACATTTTTGGAGCTTTCTTCTCAGCTAACATTTAGCGCATAGTGTTCATAATTGTTCTATTCTTCCTTTCAGCAATTCCATTTTGTTGTGGAGTGTATGTCGCTGTCAACTGCCTGCTTATACCTTGAGTTTTACAAAATCCCCAAAATTCATTTGAGTTGAACTCACCTCCTCTATCTCTTCTCAAACAAATTATATGTGCAACAATTTCCTTTTCAACACCTGCTTTGAAATTCTTGAATGCAGCAAAAGCTTCTGATTTCATGAAAAATCATCAATAAAACTTATGATGTACCTTTTATCACTGTTGGACACTGGTTTGATTGGTCCATATAGATCAGAATGCACAAGTTGAAGCTGCTTCGATGCTATCTCTGAACTATGCCTTGGTATAGATTCTCTGTGTTGTTTGCCAACCAACCAAACTTCACATAATCTCTTTGGAACTTTGAGCAGAGGCACGCCATTTACCATCTTGTTGTATGCAAGCATTCTCAATCCTATATAATTCAAATGGCCAAAGAGACGATGCCACAAATGAGATTATTTTTCAGAAAAGACTTCAGCTTGAAGACACATAAAATTCTTTGTTGGTCCCATAGATGCTAATAGATAAAACATTTTATTTTCACTCATATTAGTCTATATAATGAACCCTCTTCGAGGATGATAGATTTACAAGTCCTTTGCTGAATTAAGATGGCTAAACCCTTCTCTTGAAGTTGTCCTATGCTTACCAAATTGCTCTTCAATTCAGGTATGTAAAAAATAGTTGAAATTACCTGAGTGATGCCATTCACTTGAAAACATACGCTTCCCTTAACAACCACTACCATTTTGGTGTCATTACCAAGCTTTACGGTTTGTTTAAGTCCTTCCTCCAACTCTAAGAACCATTCTTTGTTACTAGTCATGTGATTGGAGCACCCAGAATCAAGGAACCAAACTTCTTCGCTTTTGGTTTGATCAAATTCGACATATAACATCAACAAAAACTCTTCTTTTTCTTGTTCAACATAGTTTACTTGCTTCTCCCAATTAGGACACTCATATTGATAGTGTCCCAATTGATGTCATTTAAAACATTTTATTGTGGCTTTATTTTGATAAGACCTCCCTCTTTCTCTACCTCGACGTCCTCGGAATGAGCCTCTTGTTAGAATATATGGCCTTAAACAAGAGGGGGGGGGGGTGAATTATTTAAAGGAGGTTTTTGAAAGCTTTTTCAGGTTTAATGAAATTTTATGTATAAATCCAGAATAGGAATCAAGTTGGCTTAGAACATTAACAATTATAAAGGAACACACAATCGGTTGTTTATACCAGTTAAAAACACAAACAACTTAAAACAGAATTTAAAGGAGTTTAGAGTAAGAGAGAATCACACAAGCAGTTTATACTGGTTCACTCTTAAGCCAAGAGCTACATCCAGTCCCCAAAAACCACTCGGTAAACCACTATGTAACCAAACCAAATTACAAAAACACAACACACCAAAGTAGTGACCTTGAACCCCTCAAGAAACACACTACCTTTGGCAAACCACACCAAGAGTATTGATCTTGAACACCTCAAGAACACACAACACTCCTTGGCAACACAACACCATAAATACAGTAGGTTTAGAAAGGATTACACCTGATCACAATACAATCTGAATTGAATACAATTGCAATCCTATTCCACTCTCACTTGAAAACCCAAAGCTTGATGTGAATCTTGAAATCTTAAGATCAAATCTGTCAAACTGAATTCCTCAAAACTGTTTCTTACTTATTTGAAAACATAAACAAACTATTTATATTTTCCAAAGATTGGTCAAAACATTTAATGAAGGAGCATATTCAGTTAGAAAACATTTAAAACAAATTCACCATTCAAAATTGAATTCTGTTAGGATTTTCAAAGAAACAATTGTTTGAAACCACGAAACAACCAATTGTTTTGGTTTGACAGTTAAGTCAACCAAACCAAAAACCTTTCAACATTTTTCAAAAACTCCTAAGAGTAAAACAACCGGTTGATTCGACAAAACAACAGGTTTCTTTTCACTTAGTTGGAAAAACACTTAATTTCAAAAAGGTTTTAATTCACATTAGTTTTAGATTCAACAAGGGAGTGGATCACACTTTATTCTACCTAGATTCCACCCAAACACAATAGCAAAACCAACCTTCAATCAAACATCTTGGATTTGGATTCTACAAAGCACTTGATCACTCTTGATCAACACCTCTGCCTTTTCCTCTTCCTGACTTATCATAAGATACCCTTAAGGCTTATTCTTCCTCTTAACACCCTAGCATTCTCTATTCTTGAACAAGGAGACTTCCATGGAGCTCATCAATAGTCATGGCATCTAAATCATTTGACTACTCAATTGAACATTCAACATAATTGAATTTGGGAGTCAAAGATCTTAAAACCTTGCTTACCATTGTGCTTGATTGCGTATTTTCACCATTCACCTTCATCTTGTTCACCATTGTTAGGGTTCGTGCAATAAAGTTATCAATCTTTTCTCCTTCCTTCATATTTAACATTTCAAACTCCTTTCTCAAAGCTTGTAGTTGTGCTCTTTTCACCTTGGTGGATCCCTGGTACTTCTGCTTCATCAAATCCCAGATCACCTTTGATGTACTTTTATAAAAAATAGTTCCCATGATCTCCATGTCCATTGCTTGGAACAGGAAATTCTTGACCTTTAGATCCTTGAGCTTAGCTTCCTCGATGCTCTTCCTCTGCGTCTCACTTGCTGATGAAGTTCCTATTGTTGATGACGAAATCCCTTCACTCACCAGATTCCACATCTCCATGCTCCTTAAGAAATTCTCCATCAACATTGACCAATGGTTGTAGTGACCGTCAAACTTTATAGTCACAAATTTCTCTGAAGTTGTCATGCTTCACTCACCCTCACACTCCTATTTTAGTCAGGTCCTTTTCCTAGCTCTTGATACCGAATGTTGGAAATCAAAACTTTAGAAATTTAGAAAATTGAACAAAGAAAGTGTGCACAAAATTGAACATATATGTGACTATTAATAGCCCTTACACAAAAGCAAAAAAAATAAATTCTACGCTTTACATACCTATAGTGTAGTGGTTAGAATCTCTCCTAAATAATAGGTCTTTATTGTAACAGAGTTATTTGAAACAGGAAACTAAAACAGAAAAGACAAAACTATTTAACATCTTTTTCTAACTACTTATATAAAATTTAGTTTATAAAGTTAATTTTTTGAAGTTCACTTATACTTAAATTCTATTATCCTAATACGAGTCACTGAAAGTCGTCTATCTAATCTTCGTATCATCTATCATTATACTTTTCTCTATTTTCATGCTCAATAATTTTTAAAGAGTGTCTTCAAAATTTTATATTAACTAAAAATAAGAAAAATTTAAAATATAGAAATAGAAGAAAACAAAATTTTGTGAAGTTATTATAATTTAACATTTTGAAGTTTGATGTATCATTTTGATTGTTATTCTCAAAACTGAAGTTTCTAAGCATCATACTGCGTTTAGAAGAACGCTTATGCACGACAGTGAGGTTGAATTATGTTAATAATTTCTCTCTGAAGAGCACAGTATATTCATAGAATAATACTAGTCAAATACCCTCAACTCAATGTTAAAAAGTACAAATAAACAAAACAAAAGTTAAAAAATAAAATCCCTAGATGGGAAATTAATAATGACATACATAAGGTTAGGGTGTAAGAGGAAATAGTGACAGACTCAAACACTAGATAAAAAAATTAAAATTGAAACGAATAAAATCATAAAACTACAGTGGAAGGATTATCAGGCACATGCAGTATTAATCTTAGTTTTAAAGCCATGTTATATCTTGTATGACACACACAAGTGATTGATGGACATCACCTCCTTCGATATGAGGCTCTATTGGGAAAATGGAGGTGGTAATAATTATATGATCAGAAGGTGATAATCTCTAGAAACATTTGCTGCAATCAAAATATATATGGTGACTGCAGAGTAATGGATGGACCATATACAATGAAACACTTTCTTTTGATGGAGAGATTTGAGAAAAGTACGTGGTGAAGAAAATAATACCAAATAGTTTAATAAAGGCTTGTACAAAAGATTTGGAGATGGGACAAATACCAAATTGTGGGAAGATAAATGGTTAGGAAAGAGAGATTTTATGGGTTGTGTTCTTAATTTCAAAGCAGAATTTAAATTACATCAGCAATATGAGATATTGGTCAAATGAGACATGAGAGTGGAAAGTGACATGAAGAAGGATCTTTTTGAACCATATCAGCGATTACAATACATGTATACACAGGAAAAAAGAGAACATTTGGTTATGGGGGAGAAAGCTCTGTAGTGTTATTCCGCTATATCTGCATAGAGTATCCTTCGAGCCTTAAAAGATGTATTGTCCAAGTCCTTTAAAATACAATAAAAATTTCTTGAAATTTTTTGAGAATCAAAACTAGCAAGTAAACTCCTTAGAGTAAGAATTCAAAACCCAGAAAAATTATAAAGTAAAAGAAAAGAATAAAGGATTGAAGAGGGAGTGAGGAAGTTGTGAATGAGATGTGAGAAGAGGAAGAGACTGAGAAGCTGTGTGTGAGATGTGAACGGAACTCCTGTTTATATAGGGAAAAGAACCAATCAAAGTTGTTGCAGCTTCAGAACAATCTCAACGTGCTTCTTGTTTGAGCATTTCAACTCCCCGAGAAGAACGAAGGAGATCGCGGAGTGAACCAGACTCGCGTGTAGAGGATCCAACCAGGAAGCAAGGGAGTGTGGCTTGGAGGTGGTCGAAAAAGGCGCACGAAAACTACAACCTTGTGTAACGTTCTTCAATCCTTCGAAAGATCAGGCAAGGAAGAAGCAGAATAGAAAACACAAAGGTTCACAAAACTGTTTTGCTTTGTTTTTGACAAAATCTTTGGCAATATTATTCTCAGATTTACAACAATCTCCCACATATTGCAAAAGATATAAGATAGAAGGAAAGAAAGAATAATGTTTTGGGTTCATATAAGATGTAATGCATCAGAGCTGGTATAGCAAGCTATATGAACCAGTCCTAGATTGATGAACTTAATACATAATGTAGTTGGTATAGCAAGCTATATGAACCAAGACACTTAGTATGTGCTAGTGGTTTATCAATCACAATACACCCCCCGCCACTTGTTGTTATCGTTGTGTTGCGCTTACTAGGCCATACGTGTGCGGTATTCATGAGTGTTATAAAGATCTCGCCAAGATCTCATGCAAGTGGCCCCACTTGACACTCATATAGGTGATTTCATCAAGTTTATGCTACAAATCATACACCACCCATAAGGGATATGAAAATCATTAAAACTTTGTTAATTGTTGAAACTCTTTTACCCTAGAATTTTAACCACAAAGTTTATCCCCTCGATAATGCAATATTTAGCACTTTCACACATCATAGGAATGGAAAAAATTGATCTTAAATCATTTTTAGTGCTAGCAGAACTAACAAGCGACTTGTTTTTACCCATATGAACCATATTCATAGGATCATCAATCATAAGGGTTGGGTTTCATCACTTTTGTTTGCAAGTGGCTTAAATACCATTCCCCTTAATGTTTCTAAAATCAGTTTTCTCCCTAGGGGTTTTGTTAGAGGATCTGCCAAATTCGTTCTGACTTGACATAGTTAATAGAAATCGTTTCACTCTTTAGTAGTTGTTTCACTAAATTATGTGTCAATTGTATATGTTTGTTCTTTCCATTGTAAGTTTTGTTTTTAGCTA
Organism: Phaseolus vulgaris; assembly: GCF_000499845.2. Lineage (NCBI taxonomy): Eukaryota > Viridiplantae > Streptophyta > Magnoliopsida > Fabales > Fabaceae > Phaseolus > Phaseolus vulgaris. Next base: position 11,480,211 of record NC_023753.2, read on the forward strand.
TAGTTATTTTCAATTGACAATCACAAAGCATTGATACAGATGAGGTTAGTTTCATTCCTAACAAAATGTTTGTTAAGAAGTTTTTCAACCACTCAGCTTCATTATCAGCCATTTCGAGAGCAACAAACTCAGATTCCATTGTTGATCGCAATAATTGTTTGCCTAGCTGATCTCTATGTAATTGTACCACCCCCAAGTGTAAACACATAACCACTAGTACATTTTGTCTCATCTGAATCAGAGATACAATTAGCATCATTGTACCCTTCTAGCATAGCGGGAAATCCACTATATTCAATGACATAATCAATTGTACCTCTCAAGTACTTCATGAGTCTTGCAAGCACATCCCAATAATCCTGACTAGAAAACTAAGTGTACCTACTCAATCTACCTACTGCATAAGCAATAACTAGTATAGAAAAGCTCATTAAATGCAATAAGCTCCCAATTATCTAGGCATACTAAGTTTGAGAAATGGATTGTCCTTTATTCTTCTTTAATTTAGATTTAGCATCATAAGAGGTGATCACTAACTTAAAGTAATAGTAACCAAACTTCTTAAGAAGTTTCTTAGTGTACTTTTCTTGGGATAGTAATACACTATCACTAGCACAGAAATGTAAAATAAATGCGGCTATGTTACATTTACAAATGCGGTTATAGAACCGCATTTGATCAGCACGCATTCGTAAATCGGACATATACAAATGCGGTCAAAGAACCGCATTTATAAATTAGATTTACAAATGCGGTTATTTAAAATAACCGCATTTGTATATTATTCTGAATGAGGGATGAGGGTTTAGGGGTTTAAGATTTACGAATGCGGTCTTGGTAAAAACCGCATTCGTAAATCACATTTACAAATGCGGTTTTGGTAAATGACCGCATTTGTAAATAGGTAAATCACATTTACAAATGCGGTTTTGGTAAATGACCGCATTTGTAAATAATGTTTTTTTTAAAGTGCAGTTTGTATTGTGCATAAACCATATAAATTAATAACCTGCATAATGATCAAACCCAGCCAGACAAATACAGAAATATAGTAATCAATTGAGATCATCAAAATGTACATTTACAAGTAATCAAATTACATATAATAAAACCACTATTGTTTACCTATGCTAGAGTTATAAAAATTTATGAAATATGTTAACCAAGAATCTCTAACATATGAAATGCCTTCCTCATTCATTGGTGTTTCGTCTGTGAATAACTGCATTGCAAAGTTGACATAAATTAGTTTTTAGATATATATGTTCAAGAATTATAAAAATGATTTAACACATATAGTACCTTTTTCCAACCAGTTTTAACACCTAGTCTTATAATGGTAATCATCCATTGCATAATGTAATAGCCACACTCATAGCTTCCTGGTTGTTTATTACACTATAATTCAATAAAAAGTCATATGTTAGTATATTGATAAACAATGATAATAGAGAAAGAAAAAAATTACAAACCTTTATTCTTATCCAGTTCAAATTATTTGAACTTGATAGACCTTTTAGGATGTTATATCCACGCCATGAACTGGTTAATACAAAAAACCTCGTTAGTAGATGGTTAATTAGTAACATATACAAAGTTCAGTTTATAATGTACTTACATATCAATGATATCCTTAAATTTTGTGGGAATCTTCTTGTGTAGGGAACAGAACCACACAGCAGTCTTATCAACCATTGATAAGACAAGTAACTAGCAATGATGCCTATATCATCAATGAAAAGACTTAGTAAATATTTAAAACATGAAATAATAATAATTGATGACATATAATTAAACTTACTCATTAATATAAGGGCATAAATAAATTTGTTTTCCCTCTTTTTCCAGGTTGTTAGTGATGTATGCTTGAGTCTCAGATGAGTTTGGTCCAACGGGATTAGTATATGCAGGATCTAAGAATCCATACATATTTTCCTTCCCTTCAGTGATACAGACTCTATGCAAAAACCTACAAGTTTTTAGTTAAAGCATAATCAATAATAATTTAACATAAAGTAAATTGAATAATAGGTAAAGATACTTACATCATAAAAAATTGAATTATACTTATATTGAGCTCCTGTTTCCCAGATATAAATTCTGATAAATCTGTGTTGTAAATCATCAGTGGCAGTTCAGTGTTTATTTGAAAAAATGTATCATCCCACGGAACTGGAAAAGGTTCATTGCCAATCTGACTAGCAATGAGACGTAAGGAAGCTAGAGGATTGTCAACTGGAACCTCACGCTTCTTTTCCGGACTTGGTGGCCGAAAATATTTTTACAAGATAAACAACATTTGTATTAAATTATATGTAATATATAAATATAAATAAAAAATAATATAATGAAATGAAATTATTACATGAGGTTTGGACATAGATCGAATGAGCTCTCTAGGCCAGGCAACGAATGTCTGAAATGCATCGGCCACAGTGGTTACCTCATCTGAAGGTAGTGGAACACGAGCATCGAAGAAACCCATCACATAGTAGGTGTTCCCTCATGATATTCACATCCAGTATCCTTCCATTCAAACAGTTAACGCACGGACACCTGATCTTTGCTCCATCATGACCACTAATAATCGCGTTACGCTGCGCAAATTGTATAAATTCCTCTACTCCCCTTTCGTACTCATCACTTATACGAACATCATTAATCCAACCTCGATCCATTTTATATTCTGGAATAGTTAGGATTTTCTAATAATTAGTATTCTATCTCACACATTTGCCGAGGGTTGAACACCTCCGGACTCAATCCAAACACGATAATTCTATTCTAAAAGTAACAAATAACATAACATAAAACTTTTATTAAAATGTAATTAACAACTAACTAAATATATAATATAAATTTAAGAAAATACAAATTATATAATACAAATTTATATATAATAATATATAAATTATAATACACAAAAATATAAATTCAAAATATTAAATAAAAATTCAAAAAAATTTAAATACAACACCAACCTTTCCGTGAACCAAGGTTGCTGGTGATCGGAGTGGCAAAGGCACGCGACAAAGGCGGCGGCGGAAGCGGTGGCGGTGGCGGAGCAGGAAAACACCAACGAAGACCAATGGAACAGTAACCTAAAATGCAAATGCGCCAACGAACGAAAATGCCAATGAAAACGAAATAGGGAACGAAAATGAATGAATGAATGAACGGACGAAACTTACAATGGTGAAAATGCAGAGAGGAGAAGAAAGTGAAACTGAGCGCAACAAACACTGGAAACGAAGAGCAGAGAAGAAACTGAGTGGCGCGCTTCAAATTTTTAGGTTAAAAAGAATTTACAAATGCGGTTCTAGAGTAAAACCGCATTTGTAAATCATTGGCATTGATTTACAAATGCGGTTTTACTCTAGAACCGCATTTGTAAATCAAATTAATTGCAAAAATGCCACCGCGTTTTTTACAAATCCGTTTAATCGCAAACCCGCACTTAATAAGGAGTATTCTTTTAATCTTTTTGCACTAGTGTATCTCTCTTCCTTAAAATTTTAACTCCTAGAATCACACTTGCTTCACTCATATCTTTCATCTCAAACTTGGATCGCAAGAAAAAGTTTTGTTTTAAAAACAATATTATCATATGTACCAAATATTAACATGCCATCCACTTATAAACATATAATGACACATTCACTATTTTTAGATCTAGAATACACACATTTATCAGCATCATTTGGTAGAAAAACCTTCACAAAGAAAAATATATCAAGTTTTTCATGCCATTGTTTTGGTGCTTGTTTCAAACCATACAAAGATTTTAAAAGTTTGAATACTTTTTCTTTGACTTGGAACTACACATCCTTCAGGTTGAGTCATATAAATTTCCTCTTCTAGTTTACCATTTAGAAAGGTTGGTTTGACATCCATTTGGTGAATTACTAAGTTATGGATAGATGTTAGGGCTAGCAACACACAGATAGAGGAAATCCTAGTAACAAGGGCAAAAGTATCAAAGTAATCTATGTTATATTTTTTAGTAAAACCTTTTGCAACTAATCTTGCCTTATATTTCTCTATGGATCCATTAGGATGACACTTCTTCTTAAAGATCCACTTACAACCAATTAGTTTTACTCCTTTAGACAGATCTACTAAGGTCCACGTATTATTTTTCTTAATTGAATCAAGCTCAGTCCTAATGGCCCTATCCCAATGTTTAACATCAGGAGCCCTAAAGATAAGTGCCTAATTTTAGTAATATTTCATATTAAAATATAGGCACTTATGAGGATTTATTGCTAATTTACATATAAAATAATCCCTAATTTATGAATCTATACATTTTTACAATTTTTATGATCTTTATTTGAATAAGAGCATTTTATTCCCAAATTTGGTGTTAATTGCAAGTTTTTAGGGAGGATTGAAAAATTGGAGTAAAGGAGAATAAATTGAGCTAAAAAGAGAAAGCTAGAAGGTCCCAGAATGGAAAAAGATGCCGAAAAAGACTATTTCGCAATATGAGTACCTCGCTCAAGCGAGAATACGTGAGATAGAATGGGCCTTTTTATGTTTTATCACTTAGCCCATCAGCGCGACATATGAAGCGACTTAACCCTAGAAAATTAGGTTAAATAGGGGACTAGAGGCTCAACCATGGTGTGCTAGATTGAGAGGAAAACACCACAGAGTGAATTGTAACCCAATTGGGAGAATGGAAGGTACTAGAAGTATGTGTGGCTAATTCTACCCTTTGGGATTGGGAGTAATAAGATGTTTAAGAGCCTATTTTCCTTTTCTTAGGATCAGGTAAATTACTTTAGATAAGAACCCCCACACTTTTAGGTATTTCATATTAGGTTGATAACCTTTCCACAAATCATAGGGTGTTTTACCAGTTTTCTGATGTAGAATCCTATTTTGCAAAAAGACATGCGATAAACAGATATTCACCCTACAAGTTGTCAGGAGCATTAGAACTAATAAGCATGACATTCATCGTTTCTTTAAGAGTCCTATTTTTCATTTTAGCTACTCCATTAGATTCAGATGGATATGGTGGAGTTACTTCATGAATAATACCTTCTTTAACACAATAACCATTAACCAAAATATATTCATCACCTCTATTTGATCTAATTGTTTTAATTTTTCTATTCAATTGGTTTTCTACTTTTGCCTTGTAAGTTAAGAACATGTCAAAAGCTTCATCCTTATGTTTAATTAAATACACTTTGGATTATCAAGAAAAATATCTATAAATGTTACAAAATAATCTTTGTCACCTCTAGACATGGTTTGTTTTAAATCTACAAGATTAATATGAATTAAACCAAAAAGTTCAGTTTAACGTTCTACATAATGATAAGTTTAACTTGGACACATCTTTTCATATTTAGTGAATAATATACTTGAGATTTTAGAATTGTTCCTTGTGTGTTTGATATCCGTCCTTAGAGAAAAATTATTACTTTTGACTCGACACACTTGCCGTAAAATAGTCATCAACACGTACTAGAGATGAATTGATCGTAATGACTGTGGAAGGAATAGATAGAGATCATTGGACTTCTTTTGTGGATTATCGTCTAAATTAAAAAAATAAAGGTATGATTGAATTTTTTTTTCCATTAACATTATTTTGATGTACTAATTTTTATATGTTGATGATTAGGACAATACCTTGAAAAATAAAGAGAATGGGACAAAGCAAACCATTTTTCACAATGGTGGGTCTAAGAGCCTTGCAAGGAAAAGGAATGTAATGGTGACAATGCTACATAACTTCATGTGAAATTTATGTTTTAATTTATCGCTTTAAGTGCCATATACCTTTTCTTTAATTTTATAGGAAAAAGAGTATTGGTTAGTAGAGGAGAAACATGAATATCTACACATAAATTGCACAAGATTGCAAAATTGTTGAACTGATTTTATTCATTTTGATTTACTTCAATAATATATATAATAAGATTACAATTACTGGAAGTTATAAAATAAGAATACTAACAAGCCTGTAAACTGACCATTAATGCAATAATAATGGTAAAATAGTTTAAGGTAATAAAATCAGAATTAATAATAATAAAATCTAAATTAATAACCAACATCCTCCCTTAATTCTAATTTGGAACAACCTTCATGCCTAACATATCTCTTAACTTGATATGAAAGCATTGATCCTCAATGGCTTAGTGAAAATATCTGCAATCTGATCTTCTGATCTGCAGTGTTCCAATTTGATCATGTTCTTCCCAACTTAGTCTCGCAGGAAGTGATATCGAATATCAATGTGTTTACTTCTTTGATGAAAAACTGGATTCTTTGCAAGATTAATTGCATAGACATTGTCGACATAAACCTTAATTGGAACATCTAGATTAAAACCAATTTGAGTCATGATATTGTTTTTCTCAATCGCCATCAATTCTTCATTCATAGCCTCTTGCCATTTAGAGTGTTGAATGACATCTGCAAGTCTCACGTGTTCTGATTCTGCAAGAAAAACAAAGTGAATTAAATCTCCATTGTCATCAACTTCATCATCAAGATTTACTTCGCAATCTTGAAGGTGTACAGGTTGTCGTTGTTGCCTTCTTGGTCGCTCCATCATAGTTGCAATTGGAGCTGCAACTTCAGGTTGAATTATAGCTTCAGGTTGAACTACAGGTGCTTCAAGAGTGACTCCATCTTCCACATCATCGTTTAAAACGTAAATATATCATTTTTTTGAATCCATTTCAGTTGCTGCATTCCATTGCCATTCTTCATCTTCGGCAAATGTAACATCACGACTGACAATCACCTTCTTTGTCATTGGATTATACAGTTTGTATCCTCCATGCTTATATCCAATGAAAATGGTCTTCACTACCTCATCATCCAACTTCGATCTTGCTGCCTTAGGAACATGAGCATAAGTAATTGACCCAAATACCTTCAAGTGTTGCACATTGGGTTTGAATCCGCTCCATGCCTCAATCGGAATTGTGTTAGGAACACTCCGAGTGGGTGATCTGTTTATCAAATATACTGCACATGTTACGGCCTCAACCCAAAAATAATTTGGCATACCTTTCGCTTTAAGCATGCTCCTCGCCATGTCCATGATTGTTCTATTCTTTCTCTCAGCAACTTCGTTGTGTTGAGGTGTGTAGGGACAGGTTATGTTATGCTGCAACCCAAGTTCTTCACAATGCCTCTTGAACTCATTAGACTTGTACTCACCCCTTCCATCACTACGTACCATCTTAATTAGTCTGTCACTCTCTCTTTCAACAAAGGATTTAAATATTTTAAAGTAGTGGAATACCTCATCCTAGCTTTTCAATAGATAAATCTAGGTTTTCCTTGAAAAATCATCAATAAAGGTTAAAAAATACTTATTACCTCCAACTGATGATATGTTCATCAGGCCACAAACATCTGTATGAACAAGCTCCAAAGGAAATTTTGCACGCCAAGGCTCCTTAACAAATGGTATCCTGTGATTCTTTCCAAAAATGAAAGCCTCGCACAATTGATCAGGGTGATGAATATGGGGTAAACCATTCACTAAATTTCGTTTGAAGAGATTTTGAAACTCTAAAAATTTAAGTGTCCAAAGCGTAAATGCCACAACCACGATTCATTATTCACTATTACATTCAAGCACTTAAAATCACCCATATGAATATCTACCAGAAACATGCGATTTTTTTATAAAAAGGTTTTAAGAATCAAACTACCTTTTTTATCAAAAATTGAGAATTGATTTTTAACTATGTGCATCACGTAACCCTTTTCGGCCAACTGTCCCATACTCAACAGATTACTTTTCATATCAGGTACATAGAAAACATCATAGATGTACCTGTGATCACCATTCTTCAATGTGATAAGAATTCGCTCTTTTCCAGTCACCGGAACAAACCTGCCATCACCGAATTTCACTTTTGTGCGAAATGAGTCATCCAAATCTACAAACAACTCCTTCTGACCACACATATGATTTGTGCAACTTGTATCCAAATACCAAGTCTGATTGTTTGGAGTTTCATTTGGTGTGGCTGTCATTAGTACTGCATGATCGTCTTCATCTTGTTCGTGATTACTATCTTCTTGAGCACAATTGGCAACATGATTATCACCTTTTGATATGCACTCATTTGCATAATGGCCGCATTTATGACATTTATAACACTTCACATTTGATTTATTATAAATGTCTCCTCGTCCTCCGCGACCACGTTCTCCGCTCCAAGAGTTATTTGAACTTGAATTGTGATTGGAACTAATGTTGTTTTGCCCAGCGCCTCCATGATTTTGGCCACCACAACCTTTGCTGGAATAGCTACCACCACATCCCCGACCTCTGCCTTGTGAACTACCGTGTTTATGATAGGAGCTACCAATTGAGGCTTGTGCTTGTAAAGTCTGTTCAATTGGTTTTTCAATATTATTGTCATTCATCCGCTGCTCATGCGCTTGTAGAGAACCAGACAATAACCTTACTATCATTTTTTAAATGTCATTGGCCTCTTCAATTGCGACAACATGTTCAAATCTGGGAGTTAAAGATCTCAAAATCTTCTCTACCTTTTCCTGCTCCGAATGTGTTTCACCATTGGTCTTCATCTGATTTGTCAAGGCAAGAACTTTATTTATATAGACATCAACCGTCTTTGTGGTTTCCATCTGCAGCAATTCATATTGGCGTCTTAGGGTTTGAAGACGCACCCTCTTGATCTTGTCATCACCTTTATAATTGGTTGACAAAATGGTCCAAGCCTCACTTGCAGTTGTTTCTCCTTCTATCTGTTCAAACGTCTCGTCATTCATCCCTTGATGGATGAGATACAAAACCTTATTGTCCTCTTCTTCTGATCACGATGCGCTACTCGTTGCGCCTCAGTTGCATTAGCAGCTAATGCAGACACTCCACTCTCAACGACATCCCATAACTCATGATAATCAAACAAAACTCTCATATGCACACACCACCGATTGTAATTTTTTCCATCAAGGATAGGGACTGATAATTGGGTAGAGTTCATGATAAAAGACTGGCTCTGATACCAGTTGTAGGAACTAATTGAAGAAATAATAGAAGGCAAAAGGTTATAGAAACTAATTGAACGTAATTGCACAAGATTGCAAAACTGCTGAACTGATTTTATTCATTTTGATTTACTTCAATAATATATATATATATATATATATATATATATATATATATATATAATAAGATTACAATTACTGGAAGCTATAAAATAAGAATACTAAGAAGCCTGTAAACTCATCATTAATGCAATAATAACGATAAAATCAGAATTAATAATAATAAAATTTAAATTAATAACCAACAATTATTTACAAATATTTGTTGTAGTATCTGAGTTTTTTGGTAAATGTTGTATCTTGATATTCTTTGTACATATTGTGATAACTAATCCGACTATGATATTGTAGCCAAATTCTATAGTTCTTAATCTTGGTAGGATTTTTCTCAAAAATCCACAATTAGAATAAGCAAAAATATACATCATTATCTGCATTTGATTTGAAGCTATAATAAGCTAAGAAAATAGAAAAATAAATAATCTACAATTACCCTTTTGCATAGAAAAGTTAAGCTAAAATCTATGAACATGTTACATGAGATCAACTTATGTCCAAACTTCAAATATTTGATGTCCATAATGATTAATCTAAATGGACGAACCATTGCCATTATTAGTTTATTAAAGATATTAGACTATTTCTTTAAGGTGTCAGATCTCTTTTACTATTGATAAGGATTCATATCCTTCTTCTTTTTTTTATAATTTTCATGAACCATTTACAGTTATAGTGTAGGAATACATCAAATTATCCTTTGGTTGAATTTAAAGAGTATATGTATACTAAAACATTTAAGAGTGTTTTCTTCATATTATTTTTACATATTATTCAATTTAATTATTTTAATTAATTTTCTTGTTTTAAGATAAATTTTTATGTTGACGTTACAAGTCAATGAAATGAAAACGTTGAACAAAATTATCATATGTGAGAATGCTTATAATAACTTTATTATATTTTATACATAATTGATAATATTTAAATTTTGATTAAATTAATATATATTTTATATTATAATTTAAATATTATTAATTATAATTATTATTTTTTATATATTGAATTTAGGTATTTGATCATGAAAGTGTTTCTCATAAAGAAAAAATAAATTATCTACATCAACAATCATAATTAAAGAATGTTATTTAATTTTTCATTATAATTTTATGATTAAAAATAAATAATAATATTTCAATATATAGTTTCAACATGGACAACTTTTTTTTACATTATTTTAAATTGAAATTGTATAATTTATTTCTTTTATAAATATTAAATATCAAAATTTTAAATCTTTACATTTTTTTTTCAAAATTTATGAGCATTAAGATAAAAAAAACTAAAAAACATACAAGTAATGGAAATACATCAAAAACTCATTATTAACTTACAGGGGTTACAAATCAAAAAATATGAGAGGTTATATAAAACTACAGACACTACAAGAAAACCTTCATTTAGCTTCCATTTTTTTGCGTGGGCCACTTGTGGACGGTACTCGCGTCGGCCAAATTGACTAAAAGCCCACGCAAAAATGAAATGGGACGCAAAGCAGACGCAGAAATGGATTTGAATTTTTTTTTTTTAAAAAAAGTCAGCTTGCGTCGGCCAAAGCCCACGCATAGGCGTTGGGTTGCGTCGGCCTCAGCCCACGCATATGCGTCGGTTTTGCGTCAGCCACAGCCCACGCATATGCGTCCGCTTGGCCCACGCATGTTTAGGATTTTAAAATTTAAATTTTTTTAATGTATATTTAATTCTTTATTATATTTATTTTAAAATTATTTCTTTAATGTTATAATAAATTATTTAATTTATCAATTTTGAATATAAATTAGTTAAATTAAATTTATTAAATTAAATAAGTGTTTGATTTAAAATTAATTGAGTAAAAGAAAATATTTATTTAAATTATTTAAATATTATATAAAATATTTTATACATAAATTTAAGAATATAAATTTAAAATGAAGTAATTAATTAATACAAATGGTAATGGATCTATTTAAAAATAGAGAATAAACTTGATCTAAAAAAAATTTATTTGGTTTAAGAAAAAAAAATTAGATAAAACTTTTGATTAGTAATTTAAATAAATTTAAATGTTATATGTGTGCAATTGATGAATGAAGTAGGATTTTTGTTTTGATATCCATTATAATTTTAAAGATGTTATTCTCATAAATGAAGCATAAGATCATCTTAAAGAATTAGCGAAAATGTATATGATACAAACATATTAAGACTAAGTGCGTGAGTAAGTAACTTATTCTTAATTGTTAGATTGATACAATATCCAAAGTGTTCCAAAGTTGACTACATGCTCTATAAATGTCATGGTTATACTTACTGAGTATGATATCGAAAAAACATTAATGTTTTCCAACTGAAGCACATAATAATGTCATAAGTTGTAAGTAACGAGATGACACGTATGCAATATTTCTTATAAGTGTGTTAATATAGTTTTCCAATGTACTAAATAATTGGTCTTTGACATAGTAATTTTAATAGACTTAGTTCTTAATAAATGTAACATACTTAAGTAAGTTTCGACTGGGTGTGATATAGAATAAACTTAAAATCATGGAATAGAGTTCATGATTACATTTTGGATTATAAGTTATGTACCGGTATGGGTGAGACCAACAGTTGGTCTCCCTGACCGGGACCCTCCTGGCTGTCCGAGACCTGGTGTACCTGACAGAGACCAGTGGGAACCTGATCGGGACCTGAGAGACTTGACCGAGGCGAGAAGGACCCTAGTCAAGCACCCAGCACGAAGACAAAGACTTCAATAGTTTTCTAGGTCTCATCTCCTTAGCAGGAACAAGTTAATAACCCTAGTCCATTGTCAATTTAAGAAATATGATTCATTTCGTGATAATTATAGAATTAACTTAGAATCATGGAATATAGTTCATTATTAGATTTTGAATTATAAGTTAGAAGGGATGATGAGGGTATCGTGAGCAATATTAATAATAGGGTTCATTGATATTTGTGGTAGTAGATGTTATGTGACATAAAAATTATACTTATTTTAGTTTTTGTATAAATTAAATTTTTTTATTGGTGTATAAATTAAATAAAGTTTTTTTTACAATTTAAATTAATTTTATGTTGTAGAAATTAAATTAAATTATTTATATAAATTAAAGTAAATTTTTATTGTCTAAATTAAATTAAATATTTTTTGTATAAATTAAATAATGTTTTTTACAATTTAAATTAATTTTATGTTGTAGAAATTAAAATAAATTATTTTATATAAAAAAAGTAAATTTTTATTGTCTAAATTAAATAAAATATTTTTATATAAATTAAATATAAATTAAATAATTTTTTTTACAATTTAAATTAATTTTATGTTGTAGAGATTAAAATAAATAATTTTATATAAATAAAAGTAAATTTTTATTGTCTAAATTAAATTAAATATTTTTATATAAATTAAATAATTTTTTTTACAATTTAATTTAATTTTATGTTGTATAAATTAAAAAAATTATTTTATATAAATAAAAGTAAATTTTTATTGTCTAAATTAAATTAAATATTTTTGTATAAATTAAATATAAATTAAATAATTTTTTTTACAATTTAAATTAATTTTATGTTGTAGAAATTAAAATAAATTATTTTATGTAAATAAAAGTAAATTTTTATTGTATAATTAAATTAAATATTTTTATGTATAAATTTAATTAATTTTTGTATTGTATATTAAATTAAATTGTTTTTTATAAATTAATCAAAGTTTTTGTTGTATAATAAATTATTTTTTTTTATATTAAATTATTTTTTTTGCTATATAAAAAGAATTTAATTTATTTTTTAAAAATTAAATTGATTTTAAATATTTTAAAGTATGCGTCGGACCTGACCGACGCATACTGGGATTATATAAAAAAAAAATTGGTTCCCGGTTTTCCAACAGTCCCAATTGAAACCCTAACATTCACTCTTCCCTTCGCGTCTCCCTCTTCACTCCTCCGCCTCAACTCTCATCGTTCAGCGTCTCTCTCCTCCCTCCGCTGCCTCAGCTCTCGATCGTTCAGCGTCGCCCTCCTCCGCGTCATGTATAGGTCTCCCTCCTCCGCGTCCAGGTCTCCCTGCTCCGCATCGCTGTCCTCCGCGTCCAGTCGCGTCGCCCTCCTCCGCGTCCAGTTCTGCCTCTGCGTCCAGCTCTGACTCCGCGGCCGTCACTCCTCCTCCGCTACGTAGCTTCGTCCGCCTGCCTAGTCTCCTACTCAGGTTCAGATTTGAGTATTTTTTATTTGGATTATTGAACTAATTTTTGAGTTGGATTATTGAGTTGTGGTTGTTGGTATTATTGATTTTACTTGTGAGTTCTGTTTTGAGTTTGAGTTTATGTCCGAGTTTTGTCCTGTATTGTGTATGTTGTGTTGTCGCGCCTTTATATGAGCCTCGTGCAGTTTCTCAACGGCGTTCAATTTCATCTTTCCTATTTTGAATTTGGATTCATCCACTTTTATTGTACTGAACAATTGTTGTAAATAATTCTTTTGTTAAGCCACTGGTTAAAATTATTAAACAAATCTCGTCAATGAAACTTAATTATTCTACCAAATATTTTGTGTTCAGTTCTTTTTTTTTTCTTATAATAATTGATAGTGCAATGTTTAATCAAATAGAAAAATACCATCTCGTTTTTGTCTTCGGATATTTGTGTACAGATACATATTGCCTGTTTAGGGTTTTTTTCTTTTCTCTTTCTTTACAACAAAACTTGATCATTCATATAGTTTTGCATACGCCTTTTTGAAGTCATTTGTTATCAAAGTTGACAACTTTATTTTGAATTGAAATCAAACTGTAAGTAAGGCTAACTTCCAGCAGAGACAAGTAAAGTAAGGCTAATGTAATGGTTTAAATAATTTAAATTTTTATTTATTTAGAATTTTTAATAATTATGAAGTTTTTAATTTTTGTAGTGTTGAAAAAAAAATATTGATGATGCAAGAATAAAGTTCATTTAGTGATGTGAGTGTTTAAATGAAATAGGGTCGGAGAGAGTAAAAAAAATTGGGCAGCATAGCCGACGCAAACACCATATTTATCTTATGCGTCCGTTTGGTCCACGCATAAGCCGTCGCATATGCGCCATTTTGCGTCCGCTCAATTTCTGCGTTTTGCGTCCACTTTGCGTGGGCTAGGCTGACGCAATGTGCGTCCAACATAGTGGCCCACGCTATTTTTAATTTGCTTCCAGCCTTTTCTCGTGGGATGCCCAGCGAACGCAAAACCGACGCATAAACGTCCGTTTTCAATGTTTTGCGTCCGTTTTTGACCCACTCTAATAAGTGGTTTTCTTGTAGTGAGAAAAATAATAGAGGTTATAAACCTCAATAAAATAAATACGAAGATAAATTTTGATATTCTAAATACTAGTAAAATTTGTTAGTAATTCATTCGTTAGCATTTATTAGCCAGAAACATAAATTACAAACATGAGACTTAACTAGAGCTAAAAACATAAAAAAAATATCAAATATAACTCACCTAAATACATTTTTTCTTAGGGTGACTTTCCGCCTACATCTTCCAATGCTTAACTTGAGTGGGTTAAATGAAAAAGTGCTTTCACTAGTGCAAAATAAAGAAAATAATGCTTTTTTATTTAGTGCAACTTTGCACTTAAACGCATTCGTAAAAAACGCGGTGATATTTTTTAAATTAATTTGATTTACAAATGCGGCTATTTGTATAGCCATATTTGTAAATCAAAACGCTTGATTTACAAATGAGGTTTTTACATTTAGCTACATTTGTAAATCCTTTTTACCCTAAATTTCTTTAGCGCACCACACACTTTCGTAGTTTCTTTTTCTTCTTGTCTCTCGTTTGCACTGTTCTTGCAATGGCGTAAGAAGTTCATCTCTTTTTCTGCATCTTCATTATAAGTTTGTAAGTTTCTTGAATCGCTTTCTTCCTCTCCATCTTTACAAATGTACGTTTTATAATTTTTTTTCGTTTCCTTATATTTCTTTTTTATCCTTGCATTGGTGGTCGAAGATACAGTTCCATTGGCTGCTCCGTCGCTGTTCCGCCACCGCTTCCGCTGCTGCCGCTGTTGTTGGCGCTTCACTGCCACTCTTCACCATCAACATTGGTTCACACACAAGGTTGTTGTGCTGTTTTAATTTTTTTGAATTTTTCTTTAATTTTTTGAATTTATTTTTTTATGTATTATAATTTGTATATTTTAAATTTTATATTATTTAGTATTTATTATATTTTGAATTTGTATGTTTTTTTATGTATTATAATTTGTATTTTTAAAATTTATATTATTTAGTAGTTAGTTGTTACTTTATATGTTATCTTTGGTTCCGGTATTGAGTCCGGGGGTGTTCGACCCTCGGCAATCGCGTGAGATAGAACACTGATTGAAAAATCCTAACCATTCTGGAATATATAATAGATCGAAATTGGATGAATTATGTTCGTATAAGTGACAAGTACGAAAAAGGAGTAGAAGAATTTATACAATTTGCACAACGTAACGCGATTAATAGTGGTCATGATGGAGCAAAGATTAGGTGTCTGTGCGTTAACTGTTTGAATGGAAGGATACTGGATGTTAATATAATGAGGGAGCACCTGCTATGTGATGGATTTCTTCGATCTTATACAACTTGGACATGGCATGATGAATTATTAAATTTACCACGTGTTTCTGTAACTGAAGAATACGTGAGGTCCACCATGGATGAAGCAGTACACGATGATGTAGATGATGATCGATTGGAGGACATGATTCATGATGTAGGAGTTGAGTCTTTTGCAAAAGCGCATGGATATGGAAGTATGTCAAGCGATGCAGAGACTTCATTGTATCCTGGATAAACTAACTTCACACGGTTGTCAGCGGTGTTAAGATTGATGAATTTGAAGGCAATAAATGGATGGACTGATAAAAGCTTCACGGAATTGCTTCAGTTGTTGAAGGATATGCTTCCAGAGAGAAATACTCTACCTAATCGTAATTATGAGGCCAAAAAGATTCTTTGTCCAATGGGTATGGAGTATAAAAAGATACATGCATGTCGTAATGATTGTATATTATATCGGAAAGATTTTGAATTGTTGAAAAGTTGTCCGAGGTGTGGGTTATCACGTTATAAGTTGAAACAAAAAGATGATGATACTATTGAAGGTATAGAAAAGCATGGTCCCCCAATGAAGGTTATGTGGTATCTTCCCATCATTCCAAGGATGAAGCGTTTGTTTACAAACCCTAACGATGCTAAGAATCTTAGATGGCATGTAGACGAGAGGAAATGTGATGGCATGTACCGACATCTAGCTGATTCTATTCAATGGATGAAATTTGATGATGAGTTTCCAGAGTTTGGTAAAGAATCAAGAAATATCCGTCTTGGTTTAGCTACAAACTATTCGTTTGGTAATATGAGTACAAATCACAGTTCATGGTCTGTTTTACTAGTTATTTACAACTTACCTCCTGGATTATGCATGAAGCGAAAATACATGATGTTGTCTATGATGATATCCGGTTCGAAACAGCCATGGAATGATATTGATGTTTATCTAACTCCCCTAATTGAAAATTTGAAGTTAATGTGGGACCAGGGTGTTGAAGTATTTGACGGATTTGTTAATGAAACTTTCAAGCATCATGCCATGTTATTTTGTACCATCAATGACTTTCTAGCATATGGTAACTTATCAGGTTATAGTGTTAAGGGTCATAAAGCATGTCCAATATGCGAAGAAGACACTGCTTCTCAACAATTGAAACATGGAAGGAAGACAATATATCTTCGGCATCGGAGGTTTCTTAGAAGTCATCATCCTTACCGGAGGTTGAAAAATGCCTTTAATGGACACCAAGAGGCTAGTGGTCCACCAACTACATTAACTGATGTTGAGGTTTACGAAAAGGTAAATAACATAGACCACACCTTCGGTAAGTAAAAAAAAAAGTCATCTGTGACAAACATTTGGAAGAAGAAATCAATCTTCTTTGATATTCTGTACTGGTCGAGGTTAGAAGTCAGACATTGTATAGATGTAATGCATTTTGAGAAGAATGTGTATGATAGCTTAATTGGTACACTTCTTAACATTAACGGGAAGACGAAGGATGGTCTAAATGCTCGTTTAGATTTGATTGAGATGAACATACGAGGTGAGTTGGCACCCATAGAAATGGGTAAGCGTACATATTTGCCCCCAACCTGTTACACAATGTCAAAAGATGAAAAAAATTAGTTTTTGTCAATGTCTAAAGGGCGTGAAAGTGCCACAAGGACATTCCTCAAATGTGAAGAGCCTAGTGTCAATGCAAGATTAGAAGTTAATTGGGTTGAAGTCTCATGACAAGCAGAGAAATAGGTCTTGATGGAACATAATAGAACTTTCATTTTTTGGTTTAAGGCGAGGTGTTGAAGGATTCAATGGAATCAGAGACCTTGACCTGGTTGGCTATTGGATTGAAATTTGAAGTCATCTCATGTACAACGTACGAAGTGAATAATTGTATATTTTACACGAAGTTTATGGATGAAAAGAGTACAGTTCAAAATTCTGGTGTTACTCTTGAAGCCGAGTCAATGCAGTTTTCGACTTCGAAAGATACAAATCCAGTACTTGGATCAATGGCATACTATGGGTTTATAGAAGAGATATGGGAGGTTGACTACACTAAGTTTTTCGTTCCAGTTTTCAAGTGTAAATGGGTTGACAATAAAAGTGGGGTTAAAATTGATGAATCAAGATTCACACTAGTGGACTTTCGAAAGATAGGGTATCGAGATGAGCCATTTATAATGGTTCAACAAGCATCTCAGGTTTTCTATGTGAAAGATCCTACGTTAGAACATTGGTATGTCGTTTTACACGGGAAAAAACAAGGGGAGGCCATAGATGATATTGAAAATGGTGACCCCCGTTCATTCACACCAATGATAATTAATAAAGATGACGATGTACATGCAACCCTCACAGTGAAGGAATTTACATATGAACAATCAACCTACATGCAACCCATAAATAAGCATTTAGAATTTTATGTATTATTTTTATATGATTTTAATTCGATGCAGATTAACTAATGTTTGTTACCTACTTTTTTTAACAGAGATATGGATGATGATCAGACTCCAATCAGACCTCGATTCGGTCGAGGCAGCAGAGGACCTACTAGATTGAAGCGTCTCGCATTGAAACGTGTTGCTGGTGAGAAGACACGTGTTGACATTGACGTCAACACTGGAGTGGCTTTTGGTTCTAAAGCAGATCAATGTATGAGCTATCTTTGGAGTTGTTTCTCGTGAGAGGCTCTCCATTTTGATTAATTCATGGGATGAGGTGTCAGAGGTCGATCAGAACATGATCTGGGAGGAAAATCCATGTTTAAAGTACAAACATATTGATGAAGAGACATGGCGTCTTTTTAAAGAAAACCGTGAAAATGTGGCTTGGATGGTAAGTGAAGTAACTTAACTATTTTTATTTATATAACATTAATAAGTTTATCTTATTTAATTCACTTTGTTTATTTCAATTATGACAGGATCGTCGGAAGAAAGCTCAAGAGATAGCTTTGAAGAATGTTACCCCGCACGTACTCTCTCATTCGGGGTATCGAAAACTTGAGCAATCACTGATGGTGGAAAAGGAGAAATCTAGACAGAGGATGTCGTATGAGAATGTGGAAACAGAGGGCTCCTCCATCATCACCTTTTCGCCTTGTAAAATGGAAGAGGGCCGAGTTAAAAATTCGGGTGCACCAAGTTTTGAGCAATCTAGGATCATTATCGAAAAAATTGTAAGTTATTTTTAGTTTTTTTTTTTCATTTATTTTAAAGCATTAATTATATTTAAAACTGATATGATTTTTTTCTCTTGTAGGATTCCTTGGAATCCCAAGGTAATTTTGTTCCTGAAGGTCGTCATGGTATCCTGGTTGAAGCAATTGGATTACGGATAATTTGTTCATACCTCCTAATGGTTGTCACCATTTAAGAGGTCTTTTTCCAAAACATCACATCATTCCCAAAAATTTTTTTCCAACTTGGTCGATTTATAGAACCTCCTTTTCTGAAATCCCATTATTTACAAATGCCAAGTCATGTTTACATTTTTCTTCCACTTTTAATTGTAAAACTAAACTGACTTTGTTATATGCAGGGATTCAGAATTCGTGGACGAATTCTCTCCAACTCGAGGAGTATGATGAGAATCAAATAAAGGAGGCTTTTATTAATGGAGGAAGAGGACATCCACCCTCACATTTGAAGTTCTTCCTTCTAGTCTTCTCAAAATTAAAAGAAGACATAAAATAAAGATGAGCCCAAAGCCCAAAGCCCAAGCCCAAGCCCAAGAAGGCCAAAGCCCAAAGAGCCCAAGTCCATCCCATGAGGGGCAAGGCCAAGCTTTGAAATACTCTTGTATAGTTTTAGGAGGTGTGGTTATTAAATAAAGGAGTGTGAAAATGTAAAATAAAGTCACATTATCCATGTGACTTAGGAGAGTGGTGTAGGTGTAGTTTTTGGGAGGTGTCATAGTAGAAAAAGGTCACACCTCCCATGTGACTTGTTTTTGGTGGGAATTTCAAATGAGTTTATTTGAAATTTCCCACCTATTTTTTCAGCACCATAGGCTATAAATAGAGGTGCTTCCTTTGTAAAATTCAGATTGGAATTAATCTAAGAAAACTCTACTCAAATTTTGAGTGATCATTGGAGAGCTTTTGAGCCTTCTTCTCTAGTCTTATCTTGATGGATCCATGGAGTCCTCAAGTGGCGGCAACACTCTCATCTAGGAGCATTCCACACTTCTAGTGGCGAGATAATCCATCATTCTTCCATCTTCATGAGCAATTCTTCTCTCCTTCCTTTCTCCTCTTTCAATTGTTTTTGTTAGCTTGTGTTCTTGATTTTTGGTTTGGTGTTCTTGCTGTTTTTATGAGTTTTTGGTTCGGCAGTTTTATAATTCTGTCCATTCATCTTGTTCCTTTGTTTTTCTAGCTCTTTTGTTCGGTTCAATTCATTCCTTAAGTAATATGTTCGGTGCAATTGCTTTTTCTTCCACTTTAATCGGTTCAATTTGACTATAATTGGAACATCCAAATGAGTTTGGGATTTGGTACTAGATTTTGGTGAGTTCTTGTCTTAGAACAATGATCCAACTCTAAGAAAAGTGCCTCTATAATGTCCAACTCAAGGTGATTCCTAAGAAGGTCAAGAACCTTTCTCTATGAGGCTATTGGAATCACATCAGATGACCTGAGCACTATTGTCGTGTTCATGCAGCTGGACAATGGGTTGTAATTAAACTATATTTTGGAGTTTCACAACAGTAGTCATCCTCCTCCCCCAAAGAGAGCGAAGCTCAAATGAAGACTAAGATACGTGAAGAATTAATGGAGGAGATGAGAAAGGAGACTGATCGGATGCGGCTAGAGATGAGAAAGGAGAATGATCGAATGCGACATGAGTTTCTATCGCAACTACTTTGTGCTGAGCCGATTCAACCCCTTGTTAGTCCCAGTCCCAAGAGCACAAAGGGGAGTTGTGCGGCTCCTACAACATCAGGGGATGATATCATTGGGCAGACGAGGGAGTGTGAGATACTGGTAGCGGCCGACAAGCTTCCTCAGGTGGTGGCCCTTGGAAAAGTCTATGAAGAGGCCACCACCTTACATAATGTTCCTCTCTCCCTGATGTGGCGAAGGTAACAGTTGAAAAAGTACGAGTACTTGATGCTCGTGTTCCACTACTTTCAGATGAGATAACCACTATGGTCGATGCATTCCAGACATTCGTTGCCTGACCCAGACATCACATTCGATTTATGCCACAACCTCATGTAGTAATTTCATTTCATTATATTAATTTATATTTGTATTTATATTTATATATTACATATAATTTAATACAAATGTTCTTTATTTTGTAGAAACCTCTTCGGAAACCAAGTCCGGAGAAGAAGCATGAGGTTCCAGTTGACGATCCTATAGCTTCCTTAGGTCTAGTTGCTAGTCAGATTGGTCATCAACCTTTTGAAGTTCTGTGGGATGATACGTTTTTTCAAATAAACATTGAACTATCACTGTTCATGTACAACACATATTTATTAGAATTTGTAGCTAGGAATCACGAGCTCAATATAAATATAATTCAATTTTTTATGATGTAAGTATCTTTACCTATATTTCAATTTACTTTATGTTAAATTATTATTGATTATGATTTAACTAATAACTTGTAGGTTTTTGCATGGAGTCTGTCTCACTGAGGAGAAGGAAAATGTGTATGGATTCTTAGATCCTGCATATACTAATCCCGTTGGACTAAGGTCATATGAGACCAAGGCATACATCACTAACACTCTAGAAAAAGAGAGAAAATAAATTTATTTATACCCTTATATTAATGAGTAAGTTTAATTATATGTCGTCAATTATTACTATTTCATGTTTTAAATATTTACTAACTCTTTTCATGGATGATATAGGCATCATTGACAGTTACTTGTCTTATCAATGGTTGATAAGACTGTTGTGTGGTTTTGTTCTCTACACAAGAAGATACCCACAAATTTTAAGAATATCATTGATATGTAAGTACACTATAAACTTAACTTTGTATGTTACTAATTAACCATCTACTAATGAGGTTTTTGTATTAACCAGTTCTTGGCGTGGATATAACATCCTAAAAGGTCAATCCAGTTCAAATAATTTGGACTGGATAAGAATAAAAGTTTGTAATTTTTTCTTTCTCTTTTCATTGTTTATCAATATACTAACTTTTACTTTTTATTGAATTATAGTGTAATAAACAACCAGGAAGCTATGAGTGTGGCTATTACGTTATGCAGTGGATGATTACCATTATAAGACTAGGTGTTAAAACTAGTTGGAAAGAGGTAACATGATAAGTTAAATCATTTTTATAATTCTTGAACATATATGTATCTTTAAACTAATTTATGTCAATTATATTTTGAAATGTAGTTATTCACGGAAGAAATACCAATGAGTTTGGAAGCCATATCATATGTGAGACATTCTTGGTCCACATATTTCATAATTTTTTTATAACTCTAGGATAGTTGATCAATAGTGTAGGGATTATATGTAATTTGATTAGTGTTTGTAATGTACATTTTGATCAATATATATTTGATTCTCTGAATTTATGTATGTGTTTGGCTGGGTATATATAATTGAACAAGTTAATTTATATGGGATTAACACTAAACGGATTACACTAAAAAAAAACCACTATTTACAAGTGCGGCTATTAACCATAGCCGCATTTATAAATCCAGCGTATGATTTACATAGCCGCATTCGTATATGTGATTTACAAATGCGGCTATTACCAAACCCGCATTTGTAAATCACATTTACGAATGCGACTTTGGTAATAACCACAATTGTAAATCAAATATACAAATGCGGCTATGGTAATAGCCGCATTTGTAAATGCTAAACCCCTAAACCCTGTCACCTGATTCAGAAGCATATACAAATGTGGCTACCAAAAATAGCCGCCCTTATAAATAGTATTTACAAATGCAGCTATAGCCGCATTTGTATCTCTTTGATTTACGAATGCATACTGATAAATAAGGCTCTATAGCCGTCATTGTAAATGTAAAATAGCCGTCCTTATTTAGTATTTCTGCACTAGTGTTTGAATTTCAGGCTTTCGCATGCATGGAGTTCAGCTTAATCCATGGTTTTGAGAAAGGACTCTTTCTTTTGGGCTACAATTCTATGTTCCTGTTTCTTTTTTGGTTTCTCTGTTTTATTTTCCTACTGTACCAAAAAATATTTCAACTTTGGCATCATTACATTTTTGTGCCAATCCTAATACAGATCGCCCTCTAAGCGTGATAATGCACTTAGAAAAAGGCTCCATGGTTAAATTACTTACAATTATTTTGATGACTTCATTTTGTGCTTTAGAGTCTCCAATATACCTTTATGCTTATTTTTTTTAAAAAAAATTAAAATAAGTTCAGGTATTTAATATAAGATTATTTTTTGAGTATTTAATATATGTTTCTAAATTAAATATCTGATCAATTACAATTTTTTAATTGAATTACTGGAAAAAATATATGTTTATTTATATCTCATCTTTATTATCTGTGTGGACTCTTTTAATTAATTCTAGAAATTTTTTTATTTTAACTTTTTTTTCCTTAATAATGCATATTTTTTTCTGTCATAAATGTTTTAGTAAGATAACCGAAAAAAAATTAATGCTTACAATTAATTCACTAAAGTAAGCTTTTCTACTGTTTAATATATGTTTAAATTTATAATGGGAAAGTTTAGTGTTTTGCTTTGTTGTATTCTTGCTGGTAGCTGAGCAAATGTCAAATGAAATCAGATGAGATGTAAATCGCTTTTATATCAATCCAACAAATTAGTATTTTATAATCTTATTTAATTCCAGTTTTTAAAACTATTTTTATTAATTTTATTTTATAAACTATTATTATTATCATGACCTAGCTTGTAAAATACAATACTCATCTAATCAGATGCAGATATATTTTACTTAAATGTTAGAAATGGAATAAAGTTTATATAAGGAAAAAAGGAACGATTCTTTGAAAAGAAGAAGAGGTAAAAGAAGAAGATTTAGGAGGGGGAAACTAGAACGAGCGACAACGGGCAACAACGGCTACATCAAATGAAAGTGAAGGGGCAAGAGTCAAACCAATTCCTCGTATTTTCCTTTTCTTCTCATACATAAATAAATTATCATAGGATTAACCTTAAAACCAGGAAGGAAAACAAATCTTCGGAGAAGCATGTCCATGTTCTAGTTTTATTCTGACAAGCTGATTTCAATAAATCTTGTTCCTTTGCTTGCATTTAAGTGTAACTTCATAACATTCTGTGAGCGGATCTTGGTTAGGTATTACACACCCACTTGTGCCCGGTTTGTCCACTACCTATTTTTCGTTGTGTGTCTCTTTGTATCAAAGTAGTGCAAGGAATTCTACTTAGTAAGGTTGTGCAAAGGTGAAAGATTGAAAATTACATGTTTCCAAATCTGGGTTTTGCTTAACTCTTGTGCCGGGATTTCTCTTTTTGCTATCCTCTCTTCTGCACCAGTTGTGGATTCTGAGTCATTGGTTTTCACTTTTGAAGCTCCAATGGTTTGAACTTTTCGTTATGAAAATTGGGGGAATGGGTATAGTTAGGACATTGATGCCGCCTCTGGATTCATGATAGTCAGGTTAGGGGTCATAGTTGCTGCTTCCATTGCAGCCCTCACAGTTAAGCAGCTGAAGGTGAATAACTCAAGATCAGGTTCTCGTGCTTATTCACCACTTTTTATTTCTTATTATTTCAAGATTTTGATCAATTCACTTCTCAACATGCAAAATAATCTCATCTTGCTTCATGTTGATGACTGTTCCT
This sequence comes from Phaseolus vulgaris, assembly GCF_000499845.2. Taxonomy (NCBI): domain Eukaryota; kingdom Viridiplantae; phylum Streptophyta; class Magnoliopsida; order Fabales; family Fabaceae; genus Phaseolus; species Phaseolus vulgaris. The sequence continues at coordinate 11,504,722 of NC_023753.2, forward strand.
ATAAATAACGCTGACCCTTTATGTTGAACCTAATTCTCTCATTGTGGCTCACTCAGAACATGGTGAAGCAACGTTTAGAAAACGTCAAGATGAGGGTACAGAACAGGAGCAGGTCACTTATTCTACTGATGACGGTCTCACTGCGAAGGTTGTGAGTATATTCGGCTGAAGTTGTAGAATTTAATTTTCTTTTGTTTGCTTTCTTGTCTTCGTATGAATGGAAAATAATGGGAATATTTATTTACTTTTGTGAGATGATTTGACATTGTTGCAGAGGCAAGAAGAAGAGCAAAAGGAGGTTATGTTAATTAACAGCGTAATCAATCGAACCGATGATTTTGAAGATGATATTCCTCCTGAACTTGAAAGCCTTCTATCTGGAGAGATTGATTTTCCAGCACTTGCTGAGAGGACTGATGAGGAGAAGAAAGACAAAGTTTATGAAACTAATATGGATAACAATGCCAGTGAATTAGAACGGTTGAGGAATCTAGTGAAGGAATTGGAGGAGAGGGAAGTAAAACTTGAAGGTGAATTGCTTGAGTACTATGGTTTGAAGGAGCAGGAAGCGGACTTTGTGGAGTTGCAAAGGCAGTTGAAAAATAAGACTGTGGAAACAGATATGCTTAAAATGGCCATTAATTCCTTGCAGGAAGAGAGGAAGAAGCTTCAAGAAGAGCTCACACATGGAGCTTCGGCAAAGAGAGAACTTGAGGCAGCAAGAAGCAAAATCAAGGAACTGCGAAGGCAGATACAGCTTGAGGCTAACCAGGCAAAAACCCAGTTGTTGTTGCTTAAACAAAAAGTTTCTAGTCTAGTGATAAAGGAAGAAGAGGCTGTCAAGACAGATGCTGAAATTGGAAAGAAATTGAAAGCTCTGAATCACTTGGAGGTTGAAGTTGTGGAGCTTAAGAGAGAAAATAAAGAACTTCAACATGAGAAGCGAGAATTAACAGTTAAACTCAATGCTGCTGAATATAGAATTACAGAACTCTGTAATGAGGTCAGAGTCACAGAGTACATGTTTTTTCTTCTGAGAGTTAAACAGATGCATGAAACCGATATTTTAGAATTGCTCATAGTTGAAAAAGTGTATGATAAGTTTTCAGCTACCTAAAATTAGATTTTTTAATCAATAATTTAACGTCAGTGAGTTCTCGTTGTTTACCTTGTCAATCAACTGAACACTAGTCACACAAGTAAGAAATGATGGTTGAAAGTAATAAAAAACCTCAACGGTTGAAAGTAATCAAACATTAACTACATGAGGTTTATAATATAAAAGAAACTAAATCTCAAGTTTTTTTTCTTTATTTTTAGTTAACATTCCTATGTTCTTTCTGCTGTGATCTATTGTATGTTTATTGGTTAATGGGGATCTAACATTTAGAAGAAAATTCTTTTAAAGATGTATATGGATAACAATTATTTTATTAATTGGAAATTACTTGATAAAAATATATTGGGAAAAGATGTATAGTTCTTTCATGATAGTGATAAATTAGTTATTAGTTTTATATATTTTACACGTAATGAGTATAATTCCATTTTGAGATGCTTTGCCTTGAACTGCAGAATGAAATGGTTTCCAAGGAAAAAGAGGTCAGTAACCTGAGGCATGCGAATGAAGACTTGCTTAAGCAAGTAGAAGGACTCCAGATTAATAGGTTCAGTGAAGTTGAAGAGCTTGTATATCTTCGTTGGGTCAATGCATGCTTAAGGTATGAGCTGAAGAATTACCAGGCACCTCCTGGAAAATTATCAGCCCGTGATCTAAACATAAGTCTCAGCCCAAAATCACAAGAGAAGGCTAAGCAGTTAGTGTTAGAATATGCGGGATCAGAGCATGGACAAGGTGATACAGATCTTGATAGTTACTTCTCTCATACCTCTTCACCAGGCAGTGAAGATTTTGACAATGCTTCTTCAATTGATAGCTTTATGAGTAAACATAGTAGTGTTAGCAAGAAAACTAGTTTAATCCAAAAGTTGAAGAAATGGGGCAAAAGCAAAGATGATTCGAGTGCTCTTTCATCACCAGCCAGATATCTTTCAGGTAGCTCTCCTAGCAGGATGAATATGAGTAATAGACCAAGGGATTCCCAAGAATCCTTGAGGCAAAGGAATGCTGGTGATTCTGTAGCCATCACTACCTTTGGACAGAATGATCAGGAAGTATCTAATTCTCCTGAAATTCTAGCTCTTCCTAGCATAAGAAGAGTTTCATCGTGTGAATCCTTAAATTCTGTTGCATCTTCATTCCAGTTGATGTCTAAGACAGTTGCTGGGCATCTGGATGGAAAATATCCTGCATATAAAGACCGCCATAAATTGGCCTTGGAAAGGGAGAAACAAATTAAGGAAAAGGCTGAGAAAGCAAGAGGGCAAAAGTTTGGTGACAATTCAAATTTGAATATGTCCAAGGCTGAAAGAGAGAGGACAATATCTTTGCCATCAAAACTCACTCAATTTAAGGAGAAGGCATATGTTTCTGGTAGTTCAAATGATCATCCTGACAATGCTAAGAAGAATGTCAATAGTCAAACCATTAGCAAGATGAACCTTGTCAACGTTGAGAAAAGGGCACCTAGGGTGCCTCAGCCACCTCCTAAACCATCTTATTGTGCTCCTGCTTGTACACATTCAAATCCTTCAAATGCAGTATCATGTCCTCCATCTGTGCCTCCTCCTCCTCCACCCCCACCCCCACCAGCACGACCAGGTGGACCACTTCCCACTCCACTAGGAAGCCTATCAGGAGGATCATTAGCTTCTGATAAAGTTCACCGTTTTCCTGAGCTAGTTGAATTTTATCAAACACTGATGAAACAGGAGGAAAAGAATGAAACTTCATCATTATTTTCTTCAACAACTTATGCATCTGATGCTAGGAGCAACATGATTGGGGAGATTGAGAACAGATCATCATTCCTCTTAGCTGTACATTACAAATATACCCCGGCTTTGTTATTTTTTCATAATGGCATTTCTATCATTACAAATTTAGAACCTTATTTTTAATGGATATGGATCTAGGTGAAAGCCGATGTGGAAACACAGGGTGACTTTGTCTTATCCTTGGCAACTGAAGTTCGAGCAGCCTCCTTCTATAATATTGAAGATCTAGTGGCTTTTGTGAACTGGTTAGATGAGGAGCTTTCCTTCTTGGTAGGTGCTTCTGTCATTGCTCCACCATCATTAACAAGTTTCTAGAACCTAATGAATATAAATTGCAGATCTTTTGAGAAAGTATGGAAGTTGATTCTTTGTGCTGTTTTCCCCCATAAATTGCATTCCTCCTTTGCAATTTTACATCCAATGTGCATTTTATTCATCTCAACTTATTTTACAAGGTCGATGAACGAGCTGTTCTCAAGCACTTTGATTGGCCCGAAGGGAAAACAGATGTGCTGAGGGAGGCAGCTTTTGAATATCTGGATCTGATGAAATTGGAAAATCAAGTCTCCACCTTCACTGATGATCCCAAACACCCATGTGAAGCTGCTTTGCAGAAAATGTACTCATTGCTTGAAAAGTAAGCGTCACTGTTTATGTTATAGTTTGATGTATACCATAAATACTAGATTAAGAGGGCAATCGTTGATGGATATTTCTTGAAAATTCAATCTAGAATGACTATTATCCAAATAGAATGTAAACTATTTTCTTATGTCTACATAAATGCTGGAGATTCAGACATTTCAAGTCACAAATATAGAAAGCGATAAACTTGTTTATTTTAATGTTTCTTGGTGTACGTGTTCCTTGCTATTCTCTATAGATATAGAATGGAGCTTATTTATTCATTCATTCATCTATTTCCGTCTTGCTCTACTTTTGCTTCTAGAGTGGAGCAAAGCATTTATGCACTCTTACGGACAAGAGATATGGCTATTTCGCGGTACAAAGAGTTTGAAATACCAGTAACTTGGCTATTAGATACGGGAGTTATGGGAAAGGTATGCTTCTAAATTACAGAATCAGTTCGTGTTCCAGTTAACGCACATTCTCCAGTTTATATTATTTTCATTAAAAGTGTTAGGCTCTTTATGAAATTTTGTAAATGTATCTGTTTTTTAACCTTTGTACTCTACTTTTTCTCTCGCACTAAATTTCTGCACTTTTCTTAGAACACGTAGGAAAAACCTCGGAAAATGCAATTCTACAATATCTTCAATAGTATCATGTTTACCAATATTACAGAATTGTTCACGTATTGTAATAGACATGCATCTGGTAACTTAGCAGTTGCTACTGGTAACTCTCTGACTGCAGATCAAGCTTTCCTCTGTGCAACTGGCTAACAAGTACATGAAACGTGTTGCATCTGAACTTGATATATTGTCTGGACCCGACAAGGAACCCAACAGAGAGTTTTTGATTCTGCAAGAAGTGCGTTTTGCTTTTCGTGTTCATCAGGTAATTTTAAGGCTATTGGTTTTGGTGTCCCTTCTTCATCCCTCATGAACATAAAATGATTTTGCATAGATAAACTAATATATATATAAACACACACTAATATACCTGAGACAAATTCTATATATATATTGCATCAGCTAATGTTATATACAAAGCAAGAAAACTAAAGTATCCTTGAGGAATAATGAAATATGGAACTGTCAAAATTTGTCACGGGCCAAGTTGGACCCTAAACTGGACTGCTTCTTCCTGCACCTCCACCATATATGTCACTCCCATATAAAACATGAAAATACATTTTTATTCTTCTTGTGTCATCCCATACAACATGAAAATACCTTTTTATTCTTTTTGTGTCACTCCATAGATTTATAACAATTTTAAAAAAAATTATATATATTCCGGATTACATAATCCAGAAGTTAATCGTGGGTTCAGAAATAGCTTCCGGATTATGTTATTCAGAATATATTTTAAATAATGGTATTCCGAATTACATAAGGAAACAGCTTCTTGATTATGTAATCCGGAAGTTAATCTCATATTAGAAAAGACTTCTAGGTTATGTAATCCGGAAACCAATCATGTATTTGAAAAAAAAGCTTTCGAATTACATAATCTGAAAGTTAATCTCATATTAGAAAAGACTTTCAGATTATGTAATCCGAAAACTAATCACACAACTGAAAAAAAGGCTTTCGGATTACATAATCCAGAATATTACAGAAAAACATTTTTGAAATATGAAAGATTATGAAGGTGTCAGAAGAAGAACGTATGGAGGTGCAGGAAGAAGCAGTCCTAAACTGTTGGCCCAAGAAAGAGGCCATGCGTTTTTTTTCCTTTAATAAATTAATGGACTAACTCAACAGGTCAGGAATTTTCTTGCTGCACCCTCAAATAAACAAGTGCAACTCTTTTTTAGTTTGCAGGAGGTTTCGATAGAGAGAGCATGAAGGCTTTTGAAGAACTAAGAAGCCGCATCCATGCTCCAGCAGGTGAAGATAGTAGTAACCAGAAACATAGATAGATGATCAACAAAAGATTTGTTTTTTCTTTTTCACACTACCAATTGCTTCTATAACAGCTGTATATGTCATTCCTCTGCCTCAATTTTCATTCAATATACTAAATGTTAATTTCACTCGGAGAAAGCTAATTAAGTCAACTGGTAAATATTTTATGTAATAATTTTAATTTAAATAGAACAAAATTAAATTTATAGGTATAAATAAAATACATGTGATTAAGTTGATATATTTTAAAATATATTAATTGAAAAATATACCCATTCTGTCCTATTGTCAACAAGATTATTTTCTGTCAAATGTATCAGTATGATTGTTTATATACTTTAGAAAAATTAAGCTTCGAATGAGTGAAATTAATGAAAAAAAATGTTTTAAGTAATTATATAAAGATAAGTGTAAAGCTTACAAATAACCAGTCCTTAATAATCTCAATATTCTAGTAATTTTTTTTGTAAAATGTTTAAATATATGTGGCCTAATTTAATTAATTAGTTTAAAATGAATACACTTTTATTTTATATTAAATATTTTAATTGATTAAAAATAATAATGTGGAGTGAGTTAGGTTGGGTTAAACATTTTAGTCCATCAGCTCATATACGTCCTGCATAGTTAATAGTCTGTGCACGCAAAGTGAAAACAAGTCTCTACTAATTATAAATATAAAAAATAATAAATATTATATTGACTAATTTTTTATATTATTTTGCAAATTAAAAATTTATTATTATTTAGAATAATTAGTATAAATAATAAAATTTATAAAATAGTTTTTAATTTAATATTTAATATTAGTTATTAAAATTTTAACCATTAATTATTTTAAATTATAAATTCATTATTAATTTAGTTAAAGATTAATTTAAAATTTAAAGTAATTAATATTTAAAATTTTAATAACTAATATTAGATATAATTTAAAAATTATTTTATAAATTTTATTAATAGTAAAAACTACTTTAAATATTAATAATTTTTTAATTTATGAAATAGTATCTAATTTAATTAATATAGTTATTAATTATTTTTTATTTTTAAATTTGATTTAATTTTTTTTGATAAACTTTAAAATGTAAACTAATAACATGTACATATTATATTAATATTCAATATGTTAATAATGAAATGGTTTGGACAAAAGAAATAAAATAAATTATGTTGAACCTTTTCATAATTAGTTCATACATAACTTTAAAATAATTAAAAAGAGTTATATGACAGAATTAAGCATGTATAACTTCGTTTTAGTTAATAAAAGATCTAATTTTAATTCCTCTTTCTTTTAAAACGAGGTTATGAACAAACTGGTCCAAACGAGTTAAATCTATGTTAATTTTTATATTAGATTTTTTTTTTATTATAATTACACCTTAGCTAATATTTTGGGTGAAATCACTGGTTTAATCTCATTGTGTTTGTATTAAATATTAATAATTTAACTATTGTTGGATAAATATTCTATAAAAGAAAGATTAATTTCATGTTAAATAGTCAGCAAATGATAATACTTTTTAGTAAGGTGTGATTAAGCTTGGGAGTCCTTGCAATTAGGTTGTTGCTTCAAACTATAATCTACCCGATTGTTCCACCTTAACCAAAGTGAATTATTAATGGTTAACGTTGGAGATTAATTAGATGGTAATTAATTACCAAATGGCGAACTTACAATACATTAAAAAGACGTGAAAGCTAATTAATTATATTTGTAGGAGCAAATTTTAATTCATCCTCTCTCTATCTCCCTTTCTGGATATAAAGTGAGTTTCAAAGTAAGCATCGAATCTGTTTCTAATAATTAACAAATTAAATTGATCTGATGGATGGTTTATTTTATTTTATATATAATACATGTATCTTTCCTAAAAACTATTTCACTCAAATCAAATTTATATGAAACATTTATAAAAAATTTCACTACCACAATTATATATTAAAAAAAAGTTAAATATATTTTTCGTCTTTATATTATAACGTGAAATTGATTGTCATCCTTAGTCTAATTTTTAGACATCTTCAATTCTCAAAATAGAAAAATTATTGGAATAGATATTGAGGACATGAACTATTTTAACATCTTAGTTTCCATTAAAGTTTTGTTCGTCAAGTAAAAAAAACTGACAATGACATTAAAAAAAACTTGACAATGACATTCAAATAGTTTTCTTATTATAAGTATCAAAAAGTTTAAAGTTTGAACTATACACAAAAATCCATTTTACGTGAAATACAGGGTGAAAAAAAACATTTAACGCTTACAAAAATCACTATAAATGAATTTTTTTCTTCTATCAACTTCTAAGGTTTATATATATATATATATACGCATATATATTAGTAAATATATATATATATATATATATTAAGATTTTTTTTTAATGTGAAATCTCTGACCATATTATAAAAATAGGATTATTAGAAACTTTGAACATCCATTATGAATATTTTGTTTCTAAAAAGATTTATTCCATATTGAAAGTAGCAGTTAAAAGTTGGAGTAAGGTTTTTGATTAGGTAAGGTTCCACATTCAGTTTGTGTGTTGGTAGTTATTGTGTAGGAATTGCAATCATAGTAATTGTCTTTGTCTCCATCTTTGAGTGACAATGGCAGTGGATCCTTAGAAGTGGTAATTAGTATCTAAACTTGAAGATGCAGTTTTGACAAGGACATGGCTGGTTGAATAAGTGCATGAACCCATTATTCTCTATGCGAACCAGTACAGTCGGCAAACCCTTTTTTTTTAAAATTTTCAAACACATTAACAAAACTCATCACTGCTTTTCTTTTCCTTCAAGCCTTTCTAAACTATTAACTTCTCTTCGCCATCTACAATAATATACAAATAAATCATTTAATATTTACCAACAATTCTCCATAACTCTTTTTTATATCTATATAATCTTATTAAATCGATTATTGGATGTTTTCTCACCAACTAACTTGCTATTTACATCAATTTTAGATAAATCAGACATTTATACTCATGTAAATTTATAATTAATATTTTTTTTTATAATTTTAAAAGTGTATCATCTACTAAATTGAATCTAGTTAATGAAATATTTAACACGCTTTAATATTTTTTAAAAATAGACTTTGTATACTCAAACTTTAAGCTTAATGGTTAATAAAATTTAATATAGAGTTATTAGAAATAGTTTTAACCAAATTTACCTTAAGAATAATCTGATATATGTTTTACATGTAAATTATATATTTAATATGGGATAAACTTAATAGAAAGACTTTATGTATGTGACTAGGAGAAAAACATTTCCGACTAAGGATTGTGGACATGATGGAAGAAAGATTTGCGTGGGTGAGATGTGAAAATATTTGTAAGACTAAAGAAAATGGTGGTTTAGGAGTAAATGATCTAAGATGTTTTAACATAACTCTAACTAAATAGAAATGGAGATTACGAAAGAAAAAAAGGGGTTTGTGGACAAATATTTTGAAGTATAAATATGGATGAATGAGAATACTAAATGAGTACAAGGAAAGTAAATCATGCATGATATGGTGGAGGGGATCTTAGGAAAGTCAGTGGGTAGAAAAGGAAATCTAGTTCTATAATAATATCGATCTATATGAAAGTGGAATACTAAAGTCCCCTACCTTCAACCCAATTTTTTGCATAGTGGGTTTTCCAGAATAAAATAGCTACTTTTGATAACCTAACCAAGAGAGGTGTTTAGATAGGTAGAATCAAGTGTGTTATATGTGAAAGTAGTGATGAATCAGTCCACCATTTTTTTTTCACATGCATGGTGGCTAATCTAAACTGGAAGATGTGTGATGTGTGATTTGGGATAATGAAAGTGCATCATAATAGAGCCAAACAACATTTCTTAAGATTTCAACATATATGGCTTAATAGCAAATGACTCTACATTTTTGAAAGGTTGTGTGGGTAGCCATAGTATAGAGTATATGGACACATAGAAACAATATCATTTTTAATAACCTTAAACTAGATGGTGTGGAAGTGTTCATGGTTGTACAAATCAAAACTTGGGCATGAGTAACAAACAAACACTCAAATACAATATTCTCTTATTATTATGGTTGATGTTTGTGTCCAATCACATGCCTGAAATCCTTGTGTTAAAATACCTAATGCTGGAAAGAGACGCCAATGATACACAAATGTTAGCGTATAAACAAGAAATGCATATTGTATAAGCAGAAGATAAGGTAACATATTTTGAATATCTTATGAATTTGTAAATTTTTAATGTTTGTATATTCTACTGTGTCCCAATTAGTTTTTTTAAGGTATTATGGTACAACATTGGTGGTGAAGTTTTGGAGGTCACACTAGCTTCTTTGCTCTATTGATAACTTTGTCCAATCCAATGTTTTAAAATCTTGAACTAAAGACTGATAGAAGCATCAATAAGTAATAAATGGTCGGATCAGATTAGAGATTGGGACTCGGAAGCTATAGGTTGGAGCACATATCTTTTAAGCTTACAGAAATTTAAACTTATTCTAAATAGGGTTCTTTATAACCATTTTAGGCTATCTAGCCTAGAAAATACTTGTTTCAATGTCTATGCAAGTAAATCAAGCAAATACAACAAGCGAGAAGAACTTAAGTAATTAAGGCCAGTTTTATCTCAAATAAATAATTATGATTCTGACATTGCCATTAATAATTGTAATAGTTTATTTTGGTTAAAACATGGTAGTAAGGAAACGATTAGACTTTGGAAATTGGGAAAACAGTTAGGTGCTATGTGTTGGGATGAAGGAAAACTCTTGATAAGTCTAGAAGAACTTGAAACAATGGATATGAATTTAAAGTCAGAAAGGGAAGTAGGGGATAATATGGGTTATTAATGATAATACTATATATGAATGTAAGAGGTTTTGGGAGTACTGTGAAGTGGAGATACATTAAGGATCTAATTAGGAATAATTGTGTTAAAATGGTATGCCTGCAGGAAGTAAAAGTGCAAACTTTTAATATAGAAAAAGGCTGATATTGGGTTTTTGTACAATGAACCAATTAACGGGGGCAGGAGGGATTCTAACAGTATGGCACAATAATTATTTTCAATGTTCTAATCACATCATTAATAGATGGTTCATAGTGTTTATCGAGGTCTTTAAGGAGAATAATATCCCAGTTGTTATTGTGAATGTGTACTCTTAATGTAATTTGCAAGTGAAAATGCAGATGTGGGAAGAATTAAAATTTGTCAAACGAAGGGAAGCTTGTAATTCATGGTGCGTCTTGGGGGATTTAATCTCTATAAGAAACGAAGGTGAATGGAGGGGGATAAACCATGATAGAAGTAATAAGAGGAAAGTGAGGGCTTTAATAACTTCATCGAAAGTTTGGAGATGGTTGATATCCCATGTATTGGTAGAAAATATACCTGGTATAAACCTAATGGTAAGGTGAAGAGTAGGCTTGATAGGTTCTTAACTTCCTTTGAATGGTTGCAACATTGGTTGGGTAGTAAGCAATATGTACAAGACTGACATATATCTGATCACTTGCTTTGGTGCTAAAATCAAAGGTAACGGATTGGGGTCCAAAACCGTTTAGATTTCTTGACATTTGGCAGGAAGATAAGGAGTTTGGTAGTTTTGTAAAAAGTAAATGGGAAAGCTACTTGGTTCAGGGAGATAAATTCCAAGTGCTAAAAGAGAAATTGAAAATGTTAAAGAGTGATCTGAAAGGGTGGAACATAGAGGTTTGGGTAAACAGATAGGATCAAACTTGATATCATGAATAAAATACAAGAGTTTGATATGTTGGATGATGTAGATAACTTGGATGGAAATTAAACCAGGGAAAGAAGAGAAAGAGCTTTTGAGCCAACTACAGGTTATTAACATGAAAATTGAATCCATCCTACAACAGAAGTCAAGAGCATTATGGATTAAACAGGGTGATTCCAACTCCAAGTATTTCCATGCGACAATTAAATGGAGAAGGATGAGAAATGAGATCAAAGGGGTACATTGTCTTAGTTCCGACACATGGATGGAAGATCCAAACACCGTGAAGGAGATGGTTAAAGAGTTTTACAAAACTAAGATGTCGGTTATAGTGGATATAGGTGTCAGGTTGGATAACGTTGAATTTAAAATCCTAACGAATTCAGATAACTTGATGTTGGTTGAACCTTTTGAGGAGAAAGAAATTAAGGATGCTATTTGGGACTGTGATAGTAGTAAGAGCCCTGTCCCAAAAGGAACAACTTTCAGTTTTATTAAGAAGTATTTGGATCAACTACACAAGGATGTGGTTGAAGCAGTAAAATACTTTCACAGATAGGGGAAGATACCGAAGGGCTGTAATGCGTCATTCATAACGATGATTCCAAAATCGGAGAACCCCCAATCTCTAGAAGAGTATAGACCCATCTCACTTGTAGGGTGTTTATACAATCAACTTTTTTTTATATCTAATAGAGGGCTATTAGACAGTGTCCTTGTAGTGAATGGGGTTGTGGATGAGTTGAGAAGGGAAAGGAGAAGTGGGGTGATTGTTAAGCTCGACTACGAAAACGCGTATGAATCGGTAAATTGCCAATTCTTATTCGACATGATGGGAAGATTAGGGTTTTGGGGAAAAGATACAGTGGATTAGAGCTTGCTTAGAACAAAAAAGTTCAAACCCTCTAGAGACCTTAGGCAGGGGGACCCGATGGCACCTTTTTTGTTACTGACTGTGGCGCAAGGTCTAGTTGGGTTGGTAAGACAAGCGACAAGAAAAAACCTGTTTTTGGGAATAAAAGTTGGGAACAAGAATATATATGTGAATTTACTATAGTTTGTTGATGACACCCTTTTCGTCTGTGAATCCAGTGTGTGAAACATCATGACTATTAAGGTTATGCTAAGATGTTTTGAATTAAGTTTCGGCCTAAGAGTAAACTTCCATAAGAGTAAAATAGGTGCAATTGGAGTACATAGGAATGTGGTGAATATGTACTCTGAAATAATCCACTGCAGCCTAATGGATTTACCCTTCACCTACTTAGGCCTACCTGTTAGTGGTAATCCATCTAGAAGTTCCTTCTGGGAGCTTGTGCTATCAAAGATCAGAAAGAAACTTTCGGTGTGGAAAGGGAGGGACTTATCCTTCACGGGAAGAGTTTGTCTTATAAAATCTGTTATTAATGACATACCGTTGTTTTTCTTATCTTTTTTTAAAGCCCTAGTAGGAGTATGTAAGAAAATTACAAAACTACAGAGAAAGTTCATGTGGGGTTAGGGTGAGGAAGGAAGAAAAATCGCATGGATTAGCTGGGATAACATTTGTAAACCGAAAGAGGAGGGTGAGCTTGTTATAAGACGCATTGATCTATTTAATAAGGCACTCTTGGCAAAATGGTTATGGAGAATGGGATTCTCTGAGTCTGGACTGTGGAAGGATGTCCTAGAGTTGAAATATGGAGTGTGGAGGATGGCAAACTCAAGTACACCGGTTGAAAAGATTATAAATCTAGATGGTGGAATGATTTATCCTAAGTTAGCCTCTCTAATCAAGGAAACAATTGGTTCAACTCAAATCTGGTTTTGCAAGTAGGGTGATGGAAGAGGCCCAAGCACAAGCCCAAATGCAACCCACCAAAGAGTAGATTTGGGCCAACCACTAGGGCTATGGCCAAGAAGATCCAAGAAGACTGGAATGCTGCTACTGATGGCAGAGAAACCTTCTTATACATGTTCAAGATGTCATAAACTTTAGTGTAGAGTAGACTTTAATTTCTTGTCAAAATTAGCATAGGAACTTTATTTGTAATTTTTCTTATAATTAATTTTGGCACCTAAAACACCAACCTAGGTAAACTTAGAGTTTCTTAAAACCTCTAAATTTACCAAGGCCGGTCTAGAAAGCCCATGGAGGGGGTGAGCATACAAACTAGACACACCCTTCCCCATGTGCTCATTTAGGCGCTACTTTTGGGAGGGTATTCATTTGAATCTCCCTCCACTTTCATTTGAATTTCCATTCCTCTAAACACTATAAATAAGAGGGCTTGGCTCATGTATTTGCAAGATTAATCAAAGAGTGAATTGCTACCAAAATTGTGCCAATTTTGCTCCTTGTCTCCTACCTCTCTAGGATAGACATTTTAATCTTCATTCTTCACCTTTGCCAAGTGAGATGGCCTCACCACTCACTCTCCACACCTAGCATGCACCTTCAAGGAACCCACACCTCTTAGGAGATCCTTGCACGCCTCTGTCATAAGCTTCCGCCACCATCAATCCAAGTTTCATCAACATGAAGGCACTTCTTCCATCATAGGGTCTAGGGAAAAGTTCAAATTCTAGGAAGACGAGTGGTTAGCAAATTCTCAGCTCAAAGAGAGATATCCCAAAATCTACAATAACTCCCTACTTAAAGATAACCCTATTGGTAGCTTCGAAAGTTTGTTTAATGAGAGGTGGGAGTGGGATTTTTGTTGGAGAAGGGAGTGGTTCGAGTGGGAAAAACCTTTGGTAGAAGATTTTATGACATGTTTGTCACAGGTTTCCCTATATCCAGAAAAGAAGGATTTATGGTTATGGAACGATCCTCCCTCCTACAGTTTCTCGGTAAAATCTGCTTATAAAATGTTAGCAAATCATGGAACTAGGGGTGTAACCGAGTCATTTGCACATCTTTGGAATCTAAAGGTTATGCCATCAACTCAGTTTTATGTGTGGAGGGCTTAATTAGATCGAATAGCAACTAAGTTGAACTTGCACAAAAAAGGGGTTTGATGTTGACGGATACATTACGTGCCTTATGTGGGAGGGAAGAGGAGTCAACTTCGCACATTCTTGTTTCATGTAAGGTATCAACTACAATTTTGGAATATGTGCAATAATTGGTTTAGAATTAGCTCGATAAACCACAATGAGTTGGTTAATCATTTTTGAACAGTTTTCATGTATATGATTTAATAAAGAAGGAAATAGATTATGGAAAAGCCTATGGGTCCCTGTGATATGGTGTATCTGGAAGCATAGAAACAAGGTTATCTTCAATCAAGCAAAGATAAATGCTGTGGAAATCCTTACCATGACACAAGTTCAATCATGGGCATGGATGAGACATAAAGTAAGGAAAGTTTTTTTTTTTTATTGGATTTTATCTCCCTTAATCTGCATTAACATGGCAACAAAATAATTTGTTCGAATTAAAAGATTTACTTGCTCTATATTTGATTGTTTTTACTGTTTGGTGTTAATGGTATTGATTGTGAATTTTGTTGCATGTATCATTGTTGTGAAATAGATCTGGTTATGCTTTTGTATCTTTGAACTGACTGAAAGGTGTGGAAGGTTGAGTTTTCTAGTGTAGGGTATGTTATGAATGAGACATATTAGGATAAGGAACAAGCAAAAAGATGGTTGTTATATAGTTAGGACAATATAGAAAGAAGGCAGTCATGGTGATTTTGCTGCAAAGAAGTCATCATAACATGGCATTGGAACCATAAGGTTAAAATTCATCATAAGAAAGAACATTATGGAAAGGTGAGGATGAAAGGTGCATGATGATTGTACAAGACTTGCAAAGGTAACATAGGCTTATCTAGATCATGAAGGTTAGTATGGTGTATTTTATAAGTAGGTTTCGATGTATAATTTTGTTTTGTTTGGAAGGGGTGACTATCCTTTTGAAGCTTAGACAAGTTTAATATAACTTTTGTTTTGTTTTGATCTTAAACATTTTGAAGATTGTAAAAGTCCTATGAAATAGGATATCAGGTGGCGTGGTTGTGTGGCATTTGTATAAGAATACCCCAGAAGTATTCCCTTTAATTATTATTTTATTCTTTTCTGAAGAAAAAAAAGTCAGAAGGCATAATGAAAAAACAATAACATTGGAGAGAGTTAGAACCTATGAAGCTCCGACACAGTTCAGAAGCTCCACTTTCGTGCTTCGGACGCATGCCACTCATGAACATGCGACGGATACCACAGTGTCGGACACACTTCCTTGGATCGACACGACCCAATTTTTGGACATGCCGGAGATGACACGATCCACTTCCTTGCACACGTTTGTCACACAAAAAATTAGTGAGAAAAGAGAAGATAACGTTGTGACAATTTCGTTTCACATAAGCTCACAATTTCCCTACTTTCCCCATTGGAGTACAGTACAACGACAGCGCAGGCTTTCGCTTTTGGAGGCGGGAGGTTGATAGCGTCGAGCAGTGAGGAAATGTGAACGATTTCCAAAATTTCTTTGAAGATGGGTTACATGGGGACGACGACGACATTGTGGCAGAGAAAAGTTTTGAGGTGGTGGCAGAGACGAGAGGTGAGGCAGAGTTGAAGAAGATAGAGGTATAAAACAAAGAGGAGGATGATGGTTCCCACAAAAGTTACTTTTTATTTTAAATTTAATATTATTATTTAATTTATATTTTCAATTTAAATACAATTTATTATATAATTATATAATATTCTATTTTGTATAATAATCATATTAAAATAAAAAAACCTTAAATAAATATATTATAGTATAGTATACTATAATAAATATAATATTATATTATAAAATATGAAATATAAAATAATCTTAAAAAACATAATATATATATATATATATATATATATATATCATATATATATCAATCAGTATCCGTATTCTATAATTTTAAAATTTAACCGTATTCTCGTGTTTATGTCCGTTGTATTCGTATATGTCCATGTTTCATACGTTAGAACCAACACCTAAGAGTGTTGACTAGTGTGTAGCATGTACTAGCCTTAACATATTAAATGTTTTATGGGTTAAGGAAACACAACTCATCAATACTTCAATGTAGGACAAAGTATCTTCATTCATAAAATGTGGAAGTATAAGAATGTCCAAAATGTTCTATGTCAAAAATTGTATCTGAAAATATAACAATGACAGAAAAAATTAAAGATAGTTGGAGTTAATCATTTTCAGATCTTTAAGTAGGTTCTGTTTTTTTTTTTTTAAATGGATTGAAGCAACGGAAATGCTTTAGATTTATCAATTTTTTTTGCTAATAAAAGAATTTCGATCAAATCTTTTAATATCTAAAAAAAATCGTATGTCAGGTGAACCTTTTAAGAAGTGTCCTAATATTGTAAAATTAGAGATGAATGAAATTAGAATTCAAAAGAGAGAGATATTATTGATGTTCATCATTATTTTTTAAAATTTAATAGTTGTGACAAATAAGTTGTCTTAAATCTTATGTTTCAAGAAAATAAATAATATGAATGAGAAATGACTTTTTTTTATTTAATTTTTTTTTGGAATAACTTGATGGGTTATGAAGTTTACATTTAGGGTTACTTACTCTTTTCACTCTTGTATACAAATATTTTCAAACACTCCTCTTTCTCTCTGGATGTTATCATACTCTTTAAATTTTTCTATAAATATTAAAGTTGAGATGACATTCACATGTGAGGGAAACAGCTTTAGTGATAATAGAAGAAATACTAGAGGAAGCTTTGTCTATTATGAATATTAATATTATTTGTTCTCCTGTCTCCGAGTAAGCATTTCAGAATAGGTCACATGAATAGTATCATGCCATGATTTGACACGTGAAAATCAGCACCATCATCACTCTTTCTCTACTATAACATGATGGACACTATTGTATATATGTAAACATATACTGTTGATTTCATTTGTGATAAAAAAAAAAACTGGAATTTTGGAATTTAATAAACATGATTGTTGACTTTATTTTTCAATGAAAAATAGTATTGGAAAAAGATAAATCACATTTTGGTAGCAAGTTTGGGTAGATTTAAATAATGATGTAAATTTCAACCTCACGTAACTTAAAAATGAAAATTACTTTTTATAAATAATTTGAAATATTTTATAATAAACTTTATTGATTGCATTAAAAAAAACTTAAATTTTTAATTTTTTAAGATTAATTTGATTACTTAAAATTATATAACTTTAAAATTTTTATTTTAATAATATAAGGGTAATTAAGTTAAAAAAATCTTCATTCAATATCTATTTTTATACAATTCATTAATAAGAAGGTCGCATTACTGTAAAATCACAACCTAAGTCAAACATAAAAATAAAGTCAATTAACTATTTCATTTGATATCATTCATCAATAACTTATAAATAATTCTTATTATTAATTTATAAATTAATTTTAACTTATAAATTAATATTTAATTAAATAACAATTTAAAATTCTAAAACTGATAATTAAAATCTTGATAATTAATTAAATACATTAAATATTAGATTAAAAATTAATTTATAATTTTTTTATTAAAAATAAAAATTATTTTAAATATTATTAAATTTTTAGTTTATAAAATAATAATTAATTTAATTATATAATAACTAATTTTTTTTAAAATTATTTTTTATTTAACATTTCTTTTTAGTTGTGTTTTTTTATCCGATAGACTACATCAGTAAGTTGTAGCGTGCCTAATAGAAAACATGTTTTCATGTATAACCTTACATATATTAATGTAACAAATAAATTACACGTGACTTACTAAGGTAGTTCCGTGTTTTACCGCATACAACTTAATTCTATTACAATTATGGTTTCACAACATATTCGAAAACTTAAATCAGAATCGCTATAGCCACTACACATGCCAACAAACTTGTTAAACTTCAAAGGTAACCCTAGTGTAGGAACATTTTACACCAGTTTTATGAGACATTTGTCTTGTTATTGGTATTAATATAGATGTTGTAAAATGTGAATTACATATAACACTGGTTGTTTAACCGGTGTTATATGACTATATATTACACCGATTACTCGAGCTAACTAGTGTAATATAAGAGCTTAAATGTGCAGTTGGTAAATCCCTATATAACATCGGTTGACTCGAGTAACCGATGTAATATAGGGTCAGTTTTTGAGTGATGAGTGAGGTCAATATTACACAGTTGTGATCATAATCGGTGTAATATGGTGATCATAATCGGTGTAATATGGGTCTCTGGAGTTCATTTTTAAGTGAATTGAGTCCCATATTACACCGATTATGGTCATAACCGGTGTTAAATGTGCCAATTGTTTTTTATAAATTTAATAAAATATTCCTTTACCCAAATTTATAAACCTGTAAATATAATAAATTCAGAATACTAGCCAGATTGATTTGTATATGTATATTGGAGAATTTGCACTCTCAATCATCCTACAGATGTTAAATTTGTGGTTAGACTTTGTCATGACTTTGAAGTATAAAATGACAAAGTATGTATTAAACTAACATTTTCTTAAGTTCGGTTGCCTCTTTAGACTGAATGTTGTATATTATTTTCGTACAATCCATATAGTTTTGGAGATAAACCTGGTCTACAGTGAAATAAAACGCATTACGTTATAATACAACTCATTTAAATACAATAATAAAAAATAGAAGTCACAATTTCATCAGTTCGCATACCCTGAAAAAAAATTACTTTAGCAAATTGGATATTGATAACTACATTCTCCAACTCTTCGAATGACATAAATGCATTGAGGTCATCAACATAGTTCCCAAATAATGTACACTCCATTCGGAAGTTGTTGTAAATTAAAATTAAAATTGTAAAAACACACATTTTGCATTGGTTGTGATGCCGAATATTAGTTTACCCATCAACTTCAGTGGAGATGACATTTAACTTAGTTGATTAACCTATTCTATTAAGCTCTCTTTCAATGCCTACACCTGTCAATATTCCAATAACATCTGTAAAAAAAACGACTTCAACACAGATGGAAACAAATAAATTGAACTCAAAACCATAATAATTAAACTTACCGACTAAGTAATTAGTATCAAAACCAGAGGCTCTTAACACAGACATTGAAGTATACCGAGGTCTTGCAGTTGAGACCAGATAGTTACCTAAAGAGGTTAACTTAGTTTCAAACTGGAAAATAATTTTGTACTGGTGATAGATTGTTCTATACGATCCTACAGTTTCTGATAGATATCAAGTTAGAGAGGATTTTACTAATAGAGGAAGAGGCCATCCACCCAAGCATTTAAAGTTCTTCCTTCTAGTCTTCTAAAAAATTAAAGAAGAATTAAATAAAGAGAGGACCAAGCCTAAAGCCAACAAGAAGACTACAAGCATTCAAGAATGGACTCCAATTAATATCTCTCTTTATAGTTTCTTTTGTATAAATTTGTAAATAATATAGAATAGCTTTAGGATGTGCTAAAGAGAGAAACCTTAAAGACACCTCCATTGTATAGAACTTTAGGCGCTAGTTTTAGGAAAAATCTAGAAAGTTGTCTCTTCACACTCCTGTAGGTGCTAGAATAGAAGGAGTTAGAAAGTGACCTTTCAAAAGCTTCTCTTGTACTTTGTGACCAGCCCTCTCCATTATAAAAGGGGTGCTTAGGTCTTTGAAATAAGAAGATTGATTTTTGAGAGTAAAGAACCTCTACCAAATTGGTGAGTGAGTGAGAGAGACTTGTGTCTTATTCTCTTCTAGTCTTATCTTGAGTGAATTCTTGGGCTCTCAAATGGCGGCAACAACAGTCATCTTGAAGCCAACCATCCTTCAAGTGGCGTGCACATTCCAATAGCTTCATCCACATAAGTCCATTTTCCCTTCATTCCAAATTACCCATTTTTGTTCTACTTGTTTGTTTTCACTTTCAATCGGTGCAATCTCTTCCTTATGATGTCCTCTTTCATTTGCTGCACTTATATTCAATTTTAATCGGTGCAAATTGGTTGTTCTTGCTGTTTTGGTCACGTCCTCCATGGGTATAATTGCTATATGTTGTGTTCTTGAGTTTCTATCCATGGGTTTGTTGTTCAAAATGGGTTTCTATGTAAGTTTGGCTTGGTTACTTGTGTTTTGGTGAGTTCTTGAATGTTAAGAACATTGATCCAATTCTTTAAAAGTGCCTAATCATATTTCAACTCTTGTTGAATCCATAACATGTTCATATTATATCTCTATCATGTTATTGGAATCACATCAGTTTCTAACCAACAACGACTTCTCAATCTTTCCTCCTCAGCAAGATCTAATGGAGTAGATATTGAGGTAGATTGTGACTCAGGTAATGCTTAAGGCAATCTACTTTCAAAATCTTCCTATTAAAATGAAAAATATTTGTTATCATAGTAATTAATGTATATGAAAAAAAAGTTTAAAAAAAGTTTAAAAAAAGTTTAAAAAAAGTTTAAAGAAACTAACATGTATCTGCCTCGATCTATCATCAACAAAATCTCCAGTGCTCTTCCGTATATGTGTTTGTTGAAACACTTCATCAACATGGACCGAGCGGCCAAGATCCTCTGTCTATAAAGAAAACATTTAATAAATTAAGGAGATAATAATTAATCATAGATTAATATAAAAAAAAATTATATGGAAATTATACCAAAAGAATAGCGTGTTCATGCACACTAATAGATTCTCCAGTGTGCAGACATCCACCTTTTTCAGACAAACGATTCTTTTTAGCTGTATCACATTTGGATCGATACACAGGCATGTTCCACTGTTCCTGGAGGCGGTTCTAAACATTATTGTCAATCCATTCTGGTCGTTTACCTTCTTGGAGAGCATCTTTAAACATTTGTGAAAGGGTGTGAGAAGCCTTTGTATGGAAATTTTTCTTAACATTTTCCTCGTCCTCAACCCTCCATGTGACCTTCCTCTGCAAAACAACAAGAATCATCAATCCAAATTGTAAAATATAAATTTTTTAAAGGGAATAAAAAGAAGTACCTTAAAACGTTAAAAAATATATCCTAGTCATCCTTTGGGATTGCCCCCATGTTGGTCACGGCTCACTAAATTGTTGCTTAATGGTGACAGTGATGACCTTTGATGCAATTTTTTATGGATAAAACCTAAATACCAAAACAAAGTTAGTCAAAATTATAAGACAATAATAATAAACACTAGTACAAAATACTTCAATAACGACACTCTTTAAAGTCGGTTCAGAAACAACCATCGTTATAAGCAAGGCGGTGGCAACTTTGTAATTATTTTAAATTTTTTTACACTTTTAACGACGGTTCTCTCCTGAACCGTCGTTAAAAGTCGCTATATTCAGATTCAACGACAGTTCACCCACAACCGTCGTTAAAAGTGGTGGATTCAAGGACGGTTCACCCACAACCGTCGTTAAAAGTGGGTTTTTGTTTAATTTCCCACCGGATTTCTCCTTTCTCATTTTCACTCTTGCGCAAAAGAACCCATTCCTTCTTCCTCACGAACCACTTTCCTTCTGGTTGACCCCGGCCTACACCTACACCACTGCACTGTTCGTCGTCGCCCACGACCGACCACGTGACCGCCGCTCACGACCGCACGTCGTACAACCAGTCGTTCAACCGCGTTCCGTCTCTTGCTGCAGATCGATCGCCACTGTTCCCGCTGTGCGACCGACCGCCATTGTTCTCGTCGCGCGACCGTCGCACGATCGACCCCTTCGACCGACCGCGACCGCCGCACGATCGGACCCTGCGTGAACCGATCGTACTGCCGCACTCCCGCGAGCCACCCGCGTCCCTTCGACCACCGTATCGTCGCGTCGTGAGACCATTGCCTGACCACGCTTTGCGAGCCATGTGACTGCCGTCCCGCAACGTGCGACCGCCGCCTCGCCAACCATGCCCTGCGAGCCGTACCACTGTGCCATTGCAATTGTCCCTGCCGCACCGCTTTTGAGGTTAGTATATTTTTATGTATTATTGAATTCTTAGATATATTTTGAAAGTTTTTGGTTTTAGTTAGATATTGATTCTATATATTGAACGAACTGATTCTGAGTCCGGAGGTGTCCGACCTTCGGCAGATTTGATTTAATTGTCAATGATTATATATTGTTTTGACATATTGAACGCACTGGTTCTGAGTCCGAAGGTGTCCGACCTTCGGCAATTTTGATTTTTTTTAATGATGATATATTGTTCTGACATATTGAACGCACTTGTTCTGAGTCCGGAGGTGTCCGACCTTCGACAATTTTGATTTGTTTTTTAATGATTGCCTTTTGAACGCACTGGTTCTTAGTTTAGCAGATCTATGGATCGGAGTTGGATTAATACACCACGAATAAGTGATACTTACGAAAAAGGGGTGGAAGAATTCATACAATTCGCAGAACATAATGTCGTTAGTTGTAATAATGGAGTAAGGATAAGGTGTCCTTGTGTCAATTGTTTGAATGGAAGGATATTAAGTGTTTCCGAAATTAGAGAACATCTTTTGTGTGATGGATTTTTTTGAAAAGTTATACAACATGGACGTGGCATGGTGAATTGTTAGACTTGCCAAGTGTGCGCGGAGCTTCGGAGGAAGTTCATTTCTCAATGGATGATAGATTAGAAAACATGATTCGTGATGTGGGAACAGAATCTTTTGCTAATGCAGTTTTTGAAAATATGTCTAATGATGCAGAGACTCCTTTGTATCCTGGTTCAACTGAATTCACATGATTATCAGCAGTGTTAAGATTGATGAATTTAAAGGCAATGAATGGATGGACCGACAAAAGTTTTACAGAATTGCTTCAATTGCTTAAGGACATGCTTCGAGAAGGAAATACCTTGCCCAATCGAAATTATGAGGCAAAAAAAATACTTTGTCCAATGGGTATGGAGTACAGAAAAATACATTCATGTCCTAACGATTGTATTTTATATAGAAATGAGTATGAAGATTTAAGAACATGTCCCAGATGTGGCTTGTCACGTTATAAAGTTAAAATTGGTCAGAATGATGAAATTGATGAATTCACAAAGGAAGGTCCTCCTGCTAAGGTTGTTTGGTATCTTCCTATAATTCCAAGGCTTTAGCGTTTGTTCGCAAATGCAGATGACACTAAAAACCTTAGGTGGCATGTAGATAATAGAAAATGTGATGGACTACTTCGTCATCCTGCTGATTCTTTGCAGTGGAAGAATATTGATAAAGAATTTCCTGAATTTGGAAAAGAATCAAGAAACTTAAGACTTGGATTGGCAACTGATGGAATGAATCCCTTTGGAAATTTAAGTAGTAATCATAGTTCATGGTCCGTTTTGTTAGTGATTTACAACTTACCTCCTGCTTTGTGTATGAAGCGCAAATACATGATGTTATCTATGATGATCTCTGGTCCAAAACAACCTGGAAATGACATAGATGTTTATCTTAATCCATTGATTGAAGATTTGAAATTATTGTGGAACGAAGGGGTTGATGTGTTTGACGCGTTTAACAATGAATCTTTCCGATTGCATGCGATGTTGTTTTGTACTATCAATGACTTCCCTGCATATGAGAACTTGTCAGGTTATAGTGTGAAAGGCCATAGAGCATGTCCAATATGTCAAGACAAGACATCTTATGAGCAGTTGAAACATGGAAGAAAAACCGTGTATCTTGGGCATCATAGATTTCTAAAGAAATATCATCTGTATCGTAAATTGAAAAAAGCTTTTAACAGATACCAAGAACATGACATTTGTCCCACTCCCTTAAGTGGTGTTGAAATTTATGAAAAAATAAAAAATGTTAATGTGACTTTTGGAAAAATGAAGAAGAAGCAAACTGTGAATGAAATATGGAAGAAGAGATCAATCTTTTTTGATCTTTCGTATTGGTGTAAGTTAGATGTTAGACACTGTCTAGATGTAATGCACGTAGAAAAGAATGTGTTTGACAGTCTAATAGGAACACTTCTGAACATTAAAGGCAAAACAAAGGATGGTGTGAATGCACGTCTGGATTTGATTGAGATGAATATACGAGAGGAATTGACACCGAGAGAAGTTGGTAAACGTACATACTTGCCTGCAGCGTGTTACACTTTGTCAAAGAAAGAGAAAACAAGTTTTTGTGAATTTCTTAAAGGTGTTAAGGTACCACAAGGCTACTCTTCAAATGTGAAGAGTCTTGTATCTATGAATGATTTGAAACTAATTGGCTTAAAGTCACATGATTGTCACGTTCTAATGCAACAATTACTACCGATGGCTATTCGAGGAATCTTGCCCAAAAATGTTAGGCATACAATCACTCGACTATGTTCATTTTTCAATTCCATGTGTAGTAAAGAGATTGACACTCTGAAGTTGGATGAACTTGAAGAAGAAATAATTGTTATCTTGTGTCAACTCAAGATGTTTTTTCCTCCATCTTTTTTTGATATTATGGTACACTTGGTTGTTCATCTTGTAAGAGAAATCAGATTGTGTGGGCCAGTTTATATGCGACGGATGTATCCAGTTGAACGATACATGAAGATTTTGAAGGGATATGTGAAGAATCAATGTCGTCCAGAAGCTTCCATTATTGAAAGATACATTTCAGAAGAATCTATTGAGTTTTGTTCTGAGTACATGTCAAAAGCCAAATGTATAGGAGTTCCTGAAAAAGGTTGGCACTCTCGTAGATTCATAAGTAAATCTTCAAAAGGTGTACATGTCATAAGCAAATCTAGAGAAGAGGTTCTGCAAGCACACTTGTATATCTTGAATAACACTGATTAGGTGTTACCATACTTAGATATACGCAAAGACATTGTGAAATATAAAAATCCAAGACAATCAGAAAAATGGGTGTTAATTGAGCATAACAAAACTTTCATGTCATGGTTTAAGCAACAAATAATGAATGATCCATCAGCATCTGAAACATTAACATGACTTGCAAACGGTCTCAAATTTGATGTTTTATGTTGTTCTGGCTATGAAGTAAATGGTTGTTTGTTTTACACAAAGTCTCGAGATGATAGGAGTACAGTGCAAAATAGCGGAGTCACTTTGGAGGCTGAGTCTATGCAGTTTTCAACTGCAAATGATCAAAATCTTGTTGTGGGATCAATGCCTTATTATGGTGTCATAGTAGAGATTTGGGAAGTTAATTATACCAAGTTTACTGTACCTGTTTTCAAATGCAAGTGGGTTGACAATAAGATTGGTGTCAAAGTTGATGAATCAGGAATGACTTTGGTTGAGTTTCGAAAGATAGGTTATCATGACGAAGCATTTATAATGGCACATCAAGCTTCCCAAGTTTTCTATATCCAAGATCCTACTTCTGACCACTGATCTGTTGCGCTACATGGAAAAAAACAACATAATGACCCAGAAGATACAAACAATGACATTTGTGAGATTGAATCACTTACAAGAGCGACCATCAATAAAGAGTACGAGGATGTTGTTGATTTTGTACATGCAACTCGAAATGATCATGATGAAGGAATATATATTTGTATGTACATGTGATTCATGTTTAGTTTTACAATATATTTCATTTTAATTATATTTCATATTCTTGATGCTTATCATATTTGTTTGATAACAGGAACATGGCAGATGATAAAGTTTCTCGTTCAAAAACTGGTAGAGGACCTACAAGATTAAAGAATATGTTTAAGAAGATAAATAAAGATGACAAAATACCTTTGTCTATTGATATTCACAATGGTGTGGCCACTGGGCAATATCCAAAGAAATATAAGAGTTATCTCGGAGTACTGTCTCGTGAAAGGATCTCTATCTTAACCCAGTCCTGGGATCACGTGACTGACCACGAGAAAAACATGATTTGGCAAGATATTTTGGTATGTAACTGTTTTTACTTTGCTCAATCTAAAGTTCTTTTATACTTTGTTTTTGTTTATGAACTAATTCTTTCAAACAATGTAGAGCATTACAAGATCCCGAATGTGGAAACCTTGAAAGCGAAGGTTCTTTCAGATGTGGGTGTCAAGTTTCGTCAGTTCAAATCAAAATTGACAACAGATTATATATATGGGGAAAGGAAAGAAGAAAATCCTTGTGCAAAATATGCATCCATTGATGAAGAAACTTGGCAGCAGTTTGTGAATATTCGACAAACTGAAAAATGGCAGGTTAATATCACTTTTATATTTGAATATAGTTTATATTAACGTATTACTAAATTTTGAGTGTTATGATAGGAGGTTCGGAACAAAGCAAAAGTCAATCAGGCACATAATGATACCCCACACTTATTGTCTCGTGGTGGTTATAAGTTGGTAGAGCAGAAGATGCTTGAAGAAAATATTAAAGCACGTTCTACTTCCATTGAGGAAATGACTAGTGTAGATTCTTTAAGACCTCCATCCCCACCACTCCGACATGAGATGTGGAAGGGTGCCCGTATAAACCCATTAGGGACATGGAGTTCTAAGTCTACAGAACAAACAGTTGAACGCATTGTAAGAAATATGTTTTCTATGTGTTATTTTAAATTCAATGTGTTGAAGTTTGACAATTTCTTTTCATTTGTTTTAGGATTCTCTTAATGAGCAATCAACACAGGGGACTTTTAAACCATGTGGTCGCAATGATATTCTTAATGTTGCTCTCGGACGACCTGAACACCCTGGATGTGTTCGTGTAGCTGGATATGGGGTTGGGATTCGGTCATACTTTGGACCTCCATCACACAGCAAGGAACAATTGTCCAATGAATCTAGCCAAGAGTATTTACTACAACTACGTGAGCAGTTAAAGGCTGAGGTAACTCAAGAGCTTAAAGAAAGCTTCATGGAGGAGTTTAGTTCACGAATGGAAATGGAGTTCAAAAAGCGGTGGGAGGGTTTAAGACTGTCACAGCAACCACCTATTATGGTAGAAGATGAACCACCTCCACCTCCTATTAAGAAAGTCAGCACTAAAGGGAGTTGTTAAGCAGTTGATCTATCAGGGGATGACTTTGGCTCAACTAGCCAATGCGAATTATATGTTGAGTGTAATTCTTTGACCCGACTCGTTGCCTTGGGTAAGTGTTATGAAGGGGTCACAATGTTACACAATATGCCTCTTCCTTCTAATTTCATGAAGGTCACGATGGAGAAGGTCCTTTATAGTGATCTTGGAGTTCCTGTGCCGACATCAGAGGTCACAATTGTAGCAAAGGCATTACATACTTTTGTTGCCTGGCCTAGACATCTCGTCAGACCTATAGACTCTATGGTATATCTTTGCACTAATACTAATAGAATTATATATCATATATATTACATTCTAACTAATTTAAGTATTTGTTTGTTTTGATGAGTAGCAGGAACCTAAGACAAATTTGACTCTGGAAAAGAAGAAAATAGTCTCCATTGATGATCCTCTGGCGGCATAGGTGGAAGTTGCTACAGCTTTAGATACAACCGTCTTAGAGGTTCCATGGGACGCCAATGTTTTTGGAAGGCATAGTAATCTACCGTTGTACGTTCACATGTCTGATTTGTTGGACCTTCTGGAGATCAAGAGATTAACATAACAATTCTGCAATTATGGATGATGTAAGTTCAAATTTTAAAATCTTTATACTTTTGATTTATTAAATATATTAGTACTAACTTATTGAAATTTAGGTATCTTTCTGGATTATGCTTTGATGAGGGGAAACACAATATATATGGGTTTTTAGACCCTCAAATCACTCAATCAATTGGAAACAAGAAGTCGGAAACACAAACATACATCACCATTGCCTTAAAGAATGGTGGAAAACACATTTATTTTGCTCCGTACATACATGAGTAAGTTCTTATTTATTAAATAATTTTTAATAAATTATTGAAATAAGAGAAATTAATTAACTGATTTGTTATACATGCGTCATTGGCAACTATTGATCATATTTGTTCAAGATCATACCGCTACATGATTTTGCTCCTTGCATAAAAAACCTCCTGCCTATTTTAAAAACATTATAGATAGGTACGACAGTTTCATTTAACATTTATTATTACTTATATATTATATAATGTTATGTATTCTAACATGAAATCTTATTATTTTAGTGCTTACTCTGGATATAATATGTTGTGTGGGAGGAGAACTTCAAACGCACAAAAACTCACTTGGATGTACCTTAAGGTATTTAAAGTATATTTGATCACTTAATTTAATGTGTTTCACTCATTCATTTAATACATTTATTTTCACATGCAGTCCAACAGGCAACTTGAAAATTATGAGTGCGGTTATTATGTTATGCAGTGGATGTTGACTATTTTGCAAGCTTAAATTAAGAAAGGTTGGGATAAGGTAATACCTCAATACAATAAACACTTTAAAATTTGAGATTTATTATTCATGCACTAATTCAAAAAATCTCAAATGTCACAGTTCTTCAACGACCAACACCCGTTAGATTTAGAAGCATTGGAGTATGTGAGAACAACATGGTCAAAGTATTTTGTAACCATGTATAACACTCTAGTATAGATAAATTACAATGACAATTTTTTTCATATATTAGCAAAACTTTTTTGTATAATGTTATAATTTGTTGTATGTAATTTGTATATTTAAATTATGATTTGAAATGTTTTTATTTTCTGGAATTGAAAATTTTATGCAGGTTTGAGATTTCTTAAAAAACAAATAATTTTTTTTAAAGCACTACATATAACGACGGTTCCTCTGGGAACCGTCCTTAAAAGTCCCTTATTTTTTTAAAAAAAATAAAAAATTAACAAGTCACCTTTAACGACGGTTCCAACAACCGTCGTTATAAGTAAGGGTTTTAACGACGATTCTAGAACCGTCGTGAAAAACCCACACCTTTTAACGACACCCGAAATAACGACGGTTCTGGAACCGTCTTTAAATGTTGATTTTAACCGTCGTTAATCTACCTTTTTGTACTAGTGAAATTATATAAATTGAATTTTGTTATATTCTTACCCTCCCCCGATAGGCTGAATCAAAGGGCGATCACCAGCTGAGAGGACCTCGTCCTCTAAGTTATTTGTTGCAGAAGCTGAGTGCGTCCCTCCAAGATTTGTATATGGGGATGGTGTAATATCTGGTGGGGTTGATGCATTAGAACCAACACGTGGAGATGGTGTTGATGCAATAACATTTTGTACTGGTGGGGTGGATTGGGTAGCATTTGTTACTGGTGGGGTAGATCCATGAGTTGAAGAAGAAATAGGTGTATTGGGTTGACTGGATGATGGATTTTGGTTGTTAAATCGTGATAACAATTTTATCACATAATTTTTTTCCCCTTTTTTTGGTTGTTACTCGGTGATGGTTGATCAGAACCTCCTGATGACATCTATATATATGGCATGAAATGATAATGAAGGTTATATAAGTTTATCAATGGAGAAAAATATGCTGAATATAGTTTAATAAAAAAATTGAAATAAACAAGCAGAAAGTTCATCAGCAAACATAAACCTCAAATTAACTGGAGTAATAAACAATATGTTAACAACAACAGTACAATACAAGTTCCTACAATAGATATTATTTGTTAACATTGGCTTCCTAAGTCTATTCAGAGCTAGAGATGTCAAAGTCATCTCCATATTCATCTTCACTTTCTCCCTCTTCATTGTCTTCTTCCCATTCATTTGTTTCTTCATCTATCTGATCTTCAAATGATGATACATTGTTTATGTCCACTTCTTCAAGTTGGGCCTCTAAATCTTGTAATCCTGAAACCCTTTCAAGTTCAATAACTTCATTAACATGTGATATTTCATCAACTTGATATTACACTTCAACTTCTACATCATTAGAATCTATACGACCTCTGGGCTTCATTTTGATTGCAACACACCAGCCACGTTTGTCTTTGCGTGATGTTGCATATGGTATATAATAAACTTGTCGAACATTATGTGAAATGATAAAAGGATCAAATGCAACATATCTTCTATCCATTCGAATATCCAAAATACCATATCTGGAATCCACTCGTGTACCTCTTGTTGATGGATCAAACCAATTACAGTAAAATAATACAACTTTGTTATCTAAGGTCGAAGAATTGTACTCCACCTCATATATGTGTTGAATCACACCATATAAATCATCCTCACCTCCTTCTGTAAGACCCTTTACATGGACCCCACTATTTATTGTTTTCTTTCCCTCGCTCCATGCATGAGTGTGGAATTTGTACCCATTCACAAAGAATGTCTGCCACTCTTTTACACACCTTAAAGGACCAAGTGATAAATCTCTTAAGTGTTGGTTCTTCACATTTAAAGGGTCTTTATGAACCTATAAATATATAAATGTAATTATTTTTTTAATGAAATGGTTAAAGAAGTCAACAAAAAGTAAATTATAGAATTTGTTGATACATACTTGTGTCCTAAACCACAAAGGGAAATCTGTATGTATACGAGCCGAAGCATGTGATTCGGAAATTTCATTACATCGTAAGAAAGAGCTATGAATATATAGGTGTGAATGCATTTGGTTAACGATAACTTAATGAATGAATAACAATGTTTTAAAAGAATATCTTGCATGAGGCTTACTTAAGGTATGGTTTAACTTCATTACAGTTGATCAAAATATGAACATGAGCTGAGCTCAATTCTTCATCAGTTAACCAACGGGTGATCTCCCTCCCAGAATGACGTCCAGGTTGGTCAAATACAGATAAGATTGATGGAAGCCTTTCACTTTCAATGTCCACTTCATTTCTACAATGTTGTGGTCTTAACATGAAGTTGTTGAAATAATGTGAACAAAAGTGAGTTGTCTCACAATGCAAATAAGATGCACAAATAGATCCTTCTACCCTAGCCTTATTCTTCATTGATCGTTTAGCATATCCCATGAATCTATAATCAAATAAATATGTTATGATTGATAGTTATACTTCACATTAAATAAAGACTAATAACTCTTATTATTACCTTTCAAATTGGTACATCCACCTATAATGGACAGGTCCACTAAGTTTGGCTTCATATGCTAGATGGATAGGGAGATGTTCCATACAATCAAAAAATGTCGGGGGAAATATCTTTTCCAACTTACAAAGAATTATTGGAATGTTTTGTTCCATCCTAATAAGATCATCCTGTTTTAGTGTTGTAGAACACAAATCTTTGAAAAAATGACTTACCTCAATAATGGGATTTAGAACATGAGTTGGTAACAAACTAAATGCTATGGGATGTAGGCATTCCATGAATACATGACAATCATGGCTTTTCATCCCAAGCACCCTTCCCTTGTTCACATCAGCACATCTAGCCAAATTTGAAGAATATCCGTTAGGCATCCTAAGATCTTTTAACCATTGACACACATGTTTAATTTCCTCTGTTGCAAGTGTGTAGTTTTCTTTTGGCTTCAACATCTTTCCATTAGGATGTGACTTCAGTTCCAAGTCTCTTCAGCTACAATACAAACTTAAGTCCATTTGTGCTTTGTCATTGTCCTTTGTCTTCCCAATCACATTCATGATAGTATTAAAAATGTTATCGAAGAAGTTTCTTTCAATATGAATAACATCAAGATTATGTCTTCATATATTGTGTTTTCAGTATGGAAGATCCCAAAAGATGCTTCTTTTTGTCCAGTTATGCCACTCCCTGTAACCATGTATTCTTTGCACACCACTTTCAGTTACTTTAGGATAAGTCTTTACTCTATTCCAAACTTGTGTAGGTTTGAACTTAGGTGGTGGAGGATCCATGTCAACTTCCACCTTCTTGAACGCATTCTTGTTCCTCCTAAATGCATGATCATTCGGTAAAAATCTACAATGCGAGTCAAACCAAGAATTTTTTCCCCCATGATGTAATCTAAATGCCTTTGAATGCTCCATGCAATGTGGGCATGCTAATTTACCATGAGTTCCCCAACCAGACAACATACCGTATGCAGGAAAATCATTAATCGTCCACATTAACACTGCCCTCATCATGAAGTTCTCTTTCCTTGAAATGTCGTATGTTGGGACACCACTCCACAATTTCTTCAAATCGTCTATCAAGGGCTTTAAAAATACATCAAAACCAGCCTTTGGATTGAATGGGCCTGGTATGATACAACTAAAAAACATATAAGGTTTAGACATGCACATTTTGGGAGGAAGATTATACAGGGTCACAATTATTGGCCAACATGAATAGAGTGCATTTGATGCTTGCACATATGGATTAAAACCATCAGAGCATAAACTTAATCGCACATTGCGTGCCTCCACAGAAAAATCGGGATATATTGTATCAAAGTGCTTCCAAGCCTCGCCATCACATGGATGACGCACCATTACTGCTTTTGTTGTCATAGTGCCATGTCATTTGTCCCGCAGTCTGTGTTGAAGCATACATTCTTTACAACCTTGGAATTATTGGAAAATAGAACATTGCCTTTACAAGAACTGGTTTTTTGTTACTTGCTCCAGTGTTCTGGTGAAAATACCTTGACTTGTGACAAAATTTGCATTCAAGCAACGCTCCATCATTTTTACCGTATTCGTTATCATAGAAGAGCATGCAACCATCCACACAACAATCAATCCTCTTAGCTTGTAATCCCAACTTTGACACTAGCCTTTTTGCATCATAATAACTTTTAGGCAAACCTATTTTGGTGGGTGTTGCATCCAAAATCATTTTTGAAATAAACTCTAAGCATTGGTCAAGAATATTCCAATTGGATTTGCAAGCTAATAGTCGGACACACATTGATAATTTGGACTCAGATGCCCCTTCATACAATGGCGTATTTGCATCCAACAAAAGCTTATAAAATCTTTGAGTTTCTTCGTTCGGAGGCTCTTCCATGTTATCTACATTTGGTACTCGGAATGACTCTTGTTGCCTAAGAGCATCATACACCATGTCTTCCATCACCCTAACTTGGTCATCTTGTGACTGATTACGTGCACCTCTAGTTATTCCCAAAGCCATGCAATTATCATTATTATCCAAGTCACCTTCTACCATGTCTTCACCATGATCACTCCAAATCCAATAATTAGATTTGAAACCATGTTTGTAGAGATGAACCTTCACAAGTCTTTGTTGAATCAAGTGTGTTCAGGCTTTGAAAAATCCAAATCCTTTGAAGTTTGATGGAAGGCTGGTTGTGCTTGCTGTTGCTGAGGTGTTTTAGAATAGGATCTGGGGTAGATTATCTGTGTAAATCCACTCTCATTTGAATCCAAAGCTTAAGCATTCTTAAACCTTTTAATTGAAAATGTTTTTCAAACTAAGTGAAAAACAACCTATTGTTTTGTCGAAACAACCGATTGTTTTATACTTAGGTGTTTCGAGAAAGGTTGAAAATGTTTTTGATGGTTGACTTGCTGTCAAACCAAAACAACCGATTGAGCTTTTGGGACCATAACAGAAAATTGTTTTGTGTTTTTACTGAGCTTTAAATGATTTTATAAATGAATACCCTCCAGTTTTAAATGCTTTGACCAGTCTTTGAAAGCAATAAATAGTTTGTTCAAATTATGTAACAAACAAGAACTGAGATTTAATCAAAGAAAAACAAATTTGAGTTTTTCACTGATTTTGCTTTTGAAGAGTTGAAGATTGCTTTGATCAAGAGAGTGTGGAATAGGATTTTTAACTTGTATTGATTTCAGATCTTTCTGTAACAAGTGTAATCCTTTTGTACTGTGTGAAAACTTTGTATGTGAAGCTGAGAAGTGTTGTGTGCTCTTGAGGTTGTCAAGATCAACATTCTTGGTAGTGTTTGTGCTGAGCCAAAGGAAGTGTGTGTCTTGAGGGGATCAAGGTCACTTCTTTGGTGGTGTTGTAAGTAATCTAGGTTTGATTGCTTAGTGGATTCCCCGGTGGTTTCTAGGAAGACTGGATGTAGCTCTTGGTTTAAGAGTGAACTAGTATAAACTTGTGTGTGCAATCTCTCTATCCCTTGAACTCTTTAATTTCAGTTTATATTTGTGAACTGGTATAAACAACCGATTGTTTCTACGAAACAACCGATTGTTTTTCTGGTGCTGTGATAAATTGCTTTGTGTTTTTGGCAAACTGAATTCTGAATTAAGTTTTCTTAAAGGAATTTCATTTTAGACTAAAAAGGTTGCGAAAACCCTCTTTAAACCATTCACCCCCCGTCTAGTTTAAAGTCATACATTCTAACAGTCTTTCCTCCAAAATTCTTGTACAATCACACTTAGTACATGGACATCGTATTCCCCCATCATTCTGATAACATTCTTGTTGGCAAGCTTTGGTTATAAACTCTTCCTCTATAACAACTATCATACATCCATCCACGATTTGATGGAAACTGATCCATGTTCTGTTCATAAAGCAATTGACAAAAAGTCAACGATTTTTTCAAAGATCGTGCTATAAACGAACATTTAAGAGTTCGTGTTAGAAACGAACATGTAAGAGTTTGTGTTAGAAACTCTACCTAATTCAACCATATATGGATTTCCATAAGTCTACCTAAATCAGGTATTATAATTAGTAATAAAAGAATATTTTTCATGCATTAAATTACAGGATTTTATACATCAATAATCGTAATGAGAATTTACCCAATGGCAAGATATTGATTGTATTGACTTTTTGAATGATGGCTTTATCACTTATGCCTACATTGACTCAGACAAGGAAGCGAGCCATCAAAAAAGTTCACTGCTATCATTATTTTAAAATTATCAAGTTTTATAGCTAATAAATCCATAGAAAAGTTCACTAAACCACAATAAAAGAAACATAAAAATATACACTAACTCATACAATGTATAATGTATCAATTCACATTTAGAACCACTAAACCACCAAAAAGTACAAAAAAATGTCTAGGTGATACAAAACAGGAAGGTAATACACCAAAACCACAAAGAGCCACAACTCTCCCTACACTTAGATAAGTCCCAAAGTGTGACCTATCACAAAAGAGCCTTGTAATGCCCCTAACAGTGGCAGACAATGAACAGAAAAACAGAGACAAACCAAAGCCCAGCACATTCCCAGCTCAATAACCCAAAAAGAAACCATAAACCAGAGTGAAACTCCTGCAACATGTATGCCAAAATAAATCTGCACGGATTATTTTTTTCCAACAAAACCTTAACCAAAAAACCAGCAACTTCCTGCAATGAAAAACAATTTTTGCATTGGTTGTTATTGAAATAAATTAATTAAAAATATTAGCTTACCCATGAGCTTAAATGGAGATGACATTTAACTTAGTTGATTTCCCTACTCTATTAAGCTCTTGTTCAGTGCCTACAACTATGAGTATTACAAAAACATGAAAAAACATAAATTATTTTACTCTAAACCCTAAACAAATATATTGAACTCAATGCATAATAACTGAACTTACACACTAGGTAAGTAGAATAAAAACCAAAGGCTCTTAACACAAACATTGGAGTGTACTGAGGTATTGCACTTGAAAATAGATCATTACATAAACAGTTTACCTTAGTTCCAAACTGGAATGAATTTTGTAACGATGACGGGTTGTTCTATAAGATCTTGAATTAGCGACAATAGTAAAAAAATTGGAAAGAATAAACATTATCCTCAATAATATCGTTTTAAAATTTATAAATTAGTGATCACCTAACAAAAACATGAATTGTATGCTCTGACAAAGAAAAAGAAAAGTAAATCAGGAATAGAAGAAGTTAAATTAAACTTTGGTACTAAAAAAAAAAAGAATACTTCACCTCCTTATCTTGTATGACCATTTCCATTGAGAATGGAAACTTGGTTTTCTTGACGTCAGCAACAAACCACAAACGAATGACCCTTGCTATGAGAATACAATTTCCATTTTCAGGATTAACATCTTTGATGGAATTCATAATTTGGATGAAACGCGACATTGTAAGAATCAATTATGAAATAAAATGAAAATGCAGAATGAGAATGGTGAACTGTGAAACAAAGAACATATTAACATATAATATATGCAGATATAATATATGCAGAATGGAAATGGTGAAATGTGAAACCAAAACAACATAACGTGATATGAAAATTACATTTAGGGGAGACATGTGAATAAAAACAAAAACTCCATCAAATAAGGATCATGAAAAATGAAACATTTTTTAAAAGTTATAACAGATTGGGAAAAATACATAATCTAAGCAGAACATGTCAAAAAAATAACATCATGACTTTGAAAACTTATAAAAACCAAGATTAAACATAAAAATGATAGGTCTTTGAGAAAAAAAAATTAAATATGGTTCAAAATGATTAAAAGTGGAAACCCTATATAATAAAAAAAGAAAATGACTCCGTTAAAAATTAAACCGTGAAAAACCCTACAATGAAAAAATGTATGCGTAAAAAAAATGAAAAAACCTTAAATCGTTGCCTGAATATACCATGGATTCCGACAACGTATCAAAATAAACATTAACCATAAAAAGGAGATATCTTTGCAAAAATTACTTGAAAATATGGTTCAAAATGGGAAAAGGGGTAAACATAAATACTAAAAAAATCAATAAGACAAAGATTGAAAACAAAGATTACACATAAAAATGAAAGGTCTTTGACAAAAAAATATTGAAATATGGTTAAAAATATATTAAAAATGAAAACCCTAGGAAGTCAAAAAAACAAAATGACTCCTTTAACGATTAAACCCTTAAAAACTCACAATGAAAAGAGCAAGGCATAAAACAGAAGCAAAAGATGTTACCTCGGTGCTTGAACATACAGTGGATTTAGTTTCACTAACATGGAAATGAAGAAAAACCTATGGGAGTAGTGGTGGCTATAAAAGAATATAAAAACCCAAAATGAGATAACAATTAACAATTAAAACCTCAAAAACCCTACAATGAAAAAACCAATGCGTAGAAAAGAATGAAAATATCTTACCTCGGTGTGTGAACATTGAGGGGATTCAGTTTCACAAGATGGAAATGAAAAAAAACCTATGGGAATCGATGGTGGTGACAGAAACATGAAAGGAAAAATGAAAGAACAAAGAACTAAATGAGAGAGAGGGCACATAGAGGTAAAGCCAAAAAAAAAATAAGCGTATGAATAAATGAAAGAGAGAAAAAAGTAAAAAATTAATAAAAAAGAGGAAGAAGCGGTGAAAGGAATTCAAAATGAAAATGAAAAATGGAACACATGTAGATATTATAGAGTGTCATTTATCACGCCCATAATGCATTTGAGATTCCTATTTTTGGTAAAAATTGCACTGTTTTAATTTTGATTTATTTTAAACTTTTTTTTTCTGGTGTTATCATTTGTCAAAAGTATCCCTGAAATTACCTCCATTTGTATTATACATAGATTTTACATTACACAATTTCTTATTATCTAGAGAGAAAAATCACTTTTACTTTTTTACAATACTTTATTTCAGTATAAGAAGAGATCATTATTGTTTTTTCCAAAATAAATAGGACTTGTATGTGCAAAGAAAATGTTAAAGTTGATACTTTTGTTCCTTTAAAAAGTATCTCAATTGACAATTATGTTTATGTTCCAGTTGATGAACAGAAAAATTGTTATGGTAATTATCAATAATATATTTAAAAAAATTAGTATTTTTATCTATTTTTATTTTTATCATGTATAAGAGTTAAAAATAAGTGCAAACAAATATAATGCAAAATAATTTAATATTAAAAATAAATAAAAAATACACATTATCTTTACCATTTCATCAATATATGTTATTTTATTTTATATTAAAAAAAATATTTAATTTTGTTGTGAGTGGTTGAGATAAATAAGTCTTATCATAGTTAATAACACAACATTATTTTATCTTAGTAATATATATACTCATTTGAATTCCAAGATAACATCAAACTATAATTTCACCAAATATTTATTTTATATTATTTTTTATATAACAATATAAATTAAAAAATTAAAAAGAAAAAAAAAATATTTATTTACAACCAAAAAAATAATAAATATTAACATTAAGGTATATATATATATATACTAAACTGAGCAAATATAATTATAAATCTTCCAAATAAATAAATAAAATGATGTTACACACCTTAACGAGGAAGTATAATTAAAATAAGATTAACAAAATAAATAAGATGA
Source organism: Phaseolus vulgaris (assembly GCF_000499845.2). NCBI lineage: Eukaryota > Viridiplantae > Streptophyta > Magnoliopsida > Fabales > Fabaceae > Phaseolus > Phaseolus vulgaris. The sequence continues at coordinate 11,542,930 of NC_023753.2, forward strand.
GATTAAAAATATCTTATTGAGAAAATATAATTATAAAATTAACAAATAAATAAATAAATATAATAAGATAAAGGACTTAGCAAAGATTTTGTAAGATTAATAAATAAGTACATGGAAAGAGATTACATACACTTCACTAATCACCAATAATTATACATTAACAAATAAATAAACAATAATGAAGTTAATAATATCTTATTAAGTAAAAATAATTATAAGATTAACAAATAAATAAATTGAATGAAATTAGAAATACCTCACTCAATAAAGATATTTATAAAATAAATAAATTTATAAAATAAATAAATTTATAAAATAAATAAATAAGATTATACAAGTCTCATTCTCTTACCTTAGATAATTGTAGTTTGATGTACTAAATTTTACTAATAATATTTGTATTTATTTATTTTAAACTTTTATAATAATTAGAGCATGAAAATTTATTTTTTAAATATATGTTTATCTTTTTTCACTTTAAAAAAATCATTAAATAAAAATTATTTTTAGAGAAAAAAAAATAATTAATTTTTATATTGGTTAAATTAGATATTATTATAGAAAATAAAAAAATTATTAGTATATAAATTACTTTATATTATTAATAAATAATTTTTAAATTAGTATTTAATTAGCTATCAAGGTTTTAGCTACCAACTTTAAAATTTAAATATTTGATAGCCAAAATTTTGGTAGGTAATTAAATATCAATTATAAAAATTGTTTATTAATAATAGAAATTAATTTAGATATTAATAACTTTTTAGTATTTAAATAATATATAATTTAGTTAATATAATAACTAATTATTTATTATTTTTAAGATTAGTTTTGATTTTATAGTAATGTTTTGTTTGAAGAGATAAGTTAATCCTTATTTTCTTTAATTTTTTAATATTTTTACAAATTAAATTAGTCTTATAATATTCTTAGAAAATAATAAAAATATTTTAATTATCTAAATATACTATAATTTAATATATTATATTTGTAAAAAATATTGTATTACAAATTTTAAGTGTTAAATTATGTATTTTTGTTTCACTTTTGTCCTACATTTCTCTCTCTCCTTTTCTTTCTATTTTCACCCTTTGCATTTGTCACATTTTATTCGTATTCCATTTCGCTCACATGCTACCCGCACCCCGCGGTTCAGCATTTTTTTTTTCATGATGTTAGTAAAGGAACAAGCTATTACAAGCAAATTAAAGTATTGCCAAAAGCTTTGATTATAATATAATTCAAAATTCATCATTAAATCTTTTAATAATGTCTCCATGGTACTGTAGTGCATTAGATACTCGAACATATTTTAACTTTATTAGTCTATATCACTACTAAATTATTAAATATAAAATAATTTTAAAAACAAAATTATTAATATTTAAATTAATATTTAATTAACTATTAACATTTTAGTTATTATCTTTATAACATAAATAATTAATAGTTAATATTTAATTAGATATCAATTTAAAAATTAGTTATTAGATGGACATCAATATTTTTTTTAGATAATTAATATTTAATTTAGTCACTAAAGTAATTAATTATTTTTTAAAAATTAATTTTTATTTAATAAATTTTTTAGTTTGTATATGATATATATATATAATTATAATTATAATGATGAAAAAGAAATATGTTAATGAATTAACTAACTTTAGTTTGACCGATAAAAATACATTTTTTATTTGATGTTATGCAATGTATTAGGAATAACTTTTATAAGAACAGATGAGTTACCCCTTTTCATATTTTTCTATTTATCTTAGTTTGTTTTTAGGTTACATGCGTTGAATTTGTATTACGAAAATAATAAATGTCTAAAAGAATTGAATCGTGTGTATATATAATTTATGAAAAGCGTGAGGTATACGATTAGAATATGGTGGCATTATGCACATCAAGTATCACTACCTTTTTCCTGTCCCTCATCATATCACTGAATTACACACATCAACATCCCAAAGCACCACTTTAAAAAGATCATGATAAGGAAATCTTATCACCCTGCTAAATCTAATTCTAATTACGCCTCTATAAATGTATTACATTTTTTTTCTGAATATATTAGGTAATCTATTCATACAGTTGTCAAAATATTACTAGATGAAATTTAATTAATATATAACTAATAATAAATACTTTGCGCGATTAGTTCTTTAATTATAAACCATTATAGTAAGTTTGTTGATTTTACCTTTTTTTACAGTATATTGACTTTTATATTAATTATTTTATAAATTATGTCAACAATAATGATTTATTAATGACAGTGCTTTTTTCTACCCTAACAGATATATCGGTATTTAAACAGTTTTAAAAACATTTTTTGTTCATATAATAAGAACTAGTTGTTTTATGACTCTTTGGTTTGTTAACTTTTTTATTTTTCAGATGTAAAATAAACTTTCAAATTTTTCTTAAGATTAATTTAAGGGTTCATAAAATATATAAAAGTTTTTATATTAGACATCACTATGCAACTTGACATCTAACAATCATCTGTCATCACATAAAAAAAAGTATTATTGAAAAGAAAATACAAAAAAAAATATGGAAGAACTAGAACAAAACTTATATGTTAACAAAAATGATAAATAGGTAGGCTATACCTATTCATAAAGAATTCTAAGAACAAACTAGATGGAAGCCTATTATACCAAATAAATGTTTTTTTATGAATAAATCCTAAATTAACCAACTTATCGGCACACTTATTCCCTTCACGAAAAATATGAGTAACCCTAAACCTAATTCTCCCACAATAATTAAGTAAGTATTACATCGATTACGGAGCATCCACAGAACACCAGTCGTAGCAGTAAACGCAGGACAAACCAAGGCAGAATCATATTCAAGCCATACATTAGTAAGCTCCATCTTTTGAGCTTCCTCCAAAGCATTTATAACTCCATAAAACTCAACAACCATAGTAGTTTGAACTTCAAGAAACAATGAGAAAGCACCAATAAACTCTCTCATACTCCCACGAAAAATACCTCCACAAGTAGCAAGACCAAGGTATCCCTAGCAGCCCCATCAGTGTTAATTTTAATCCAGCCTTGTGAAGGGAACTCCTATCTAACAGGAAGAGAATGAAGAAATTTACCAGTACGAGTATTAATATCAAAAAATTTAATCACGGTAAAATCCAACATATCATTATTCATTGAAGCTTTAGACGAATTTCCCACTAGAAAAGTTAAATCTTTAATTATCGAAATAGCCCAAGAAACATCAATTTTATCCTGAAATCTAACATAATTCCTCATACACCATATCATCCAAATAGAAAAAGTTATCCCAACAAACTTAATTAATTTAACCAAAGGACTAGCATCACTCTTAATAAAAGAAAAAATATAATCCTTATTAGAGAAATGAGAAGTAAGAAAAATTTGTTGAACCCAACTCCAAATATGCAAAGCATTAGAACATTCAAAAAATAAATGTTGAATAGATTCCTCATGCTTTTCACAAAGCGTACACATAGAACATATATGCAAACCTTTATTCTGAATATGTTGATTTGTAGGAAGCTTCTCATGAAAAACTTTCCATAGTACTAGAGTTTTGGAAGGCAGAATATATAAAAACCAAATGAATTTACCCCAACAACAGGGAACACTTGGTTCTAAGAAAAAAGTCCTAGTCGATTTAAGAGTGAAACGACCAAACTCATATAGAATCCAATTAGGAATATCCTGATCCTCTCTAACCATGATATGATTAAAAAAGTGAGGCATCTACTGTAAAGACAATGGAATATTCCAATCACAATCAGTCCAAAATTGAGATACTATATTCGGAATGCTAGCACCATCAGATAACCCTGCAATATTTTCTAAAGAAGTAGTAGAGCACCATTTATCATTCTAAAAATTAATAAAAGTACTTGTACCAACAGTCCAAGAAGTATGGTCAAGAATAGCATCATAAAACTGCTTAATTTTGGGCCAAATAGATGAGGATCTATAAACCATTGTTAGCTTATATTTTGATTTAAGAACTCTGTCTTTTAAAAGAAAAGATCAAGATTTGTTGCTATAACAAAAGAGATGCAACACGGAAACTTTTGAGGAGATCATCCATCCTAGTACTACTCCATTTCATTTAATTAATTTTTTACTAATTAAAAAATAATAATATTGATAGATTATAATTGATAATAGAAGGAAAGAAGTTTGTAACCATATTTAACTTGGATAAGAACAAGAACGTACTTATTCATGAAATGTTTAATTATCTTTTGACAAATATGCTGATTTTGAGCAGTATATTTTAGCATAGTTCTAATGTGAAAGTAAAGTTTATATAACTTTTATAAGGAATGGAACAATCCAATTATCTTCATTAATATATTTTCTTTTCCTGATAAAAAATAAATAAAAAATATTGTACAACTTTTATATATATAAATATATATATATATATATTATTTGCTCTAAAAAAGTGGAAAGTTCTCGTTTGCATATTTTTGAAATGAATGCTATGATGAACCACTTCTATATATGGATTAAGAGTGAAATTTTTCTAATTCATGCAAAAACACCATACATCTTAATTATACATGAATAACCTCAGTCCTTTTATCTTGTTCTCTCTTTAGGAACTCATCCACTTTTCTCCTCGCTAAAAACATTGTCCCTCATCCACTGTTCTCCTCACTCAAAAACTTGTCCCATTGCACCACGACTTGGTGTCTGTCCATGTGAATCTCCATGAAGTTGAAACATGTAGGAGTCGAGAAGGTGCACAATCATGTGGAGTTTCTTCCATGCATCACCAATTTCAATGTCCTTGTTGTGATGATAGCTAGTGATAGAATGACATGAGTTAGGGTGAGAGACAAGGCAGGGAATAAAGGAAGTAGTCAAGAGAAGTCATTAGAGACATTAAAGAGGAAAAAAATATGTAAAGATCGTATAATAATATTTTTTTTTAATTTTGAATTGCCTTAAGATAGTAAATAATAGTTCAATCTAACACACACATATACATATATAAATAAAGTATTTAAAATTGTTATTTGTATTATTGTGAAAGGAAGTGATGATGAAGATATATTGAATGATTATCCCCTAATCTGGAGGATACGTTTTATCGGCCCACAATATCTACGTTGATCAACATCCACCCACCTCCATCTGAAGAAACCAAAGAATTACTTGTCTCATTGACGAAAACACACATATAAAGTACTTTTAAATGTTAATTGAGGAACCATAACCCATCATTGCTTCTACATGCTCCTTGCTTTTGTATATCCACTATCCATCACAAATTTATAAATCCCCAAACTCATCATTAGCTCTCTATATTTTTTTACCACTTCAAATAACAAACCTTTAACGTACAACACACAATTCTCTTCTTACTTTCATCTTTTACAAACTCTAATTTTTCATTTCGAACGCACTTACGTAACTCAACGTTTATACTGTACGAATACATTTTTTTTTTAATTATTCACTATTGCTCTAATTATATGTATTTCAAAATATTATTATTTGTAACAATAACAATAATTATTCTCTGTATATATATCCACATCTTTCAACAATACAAAATTTCTTTCAAATTTGTTGCAAGAAAATCATTTTTGTATATAGTATGAGTAATTATAAATTATATGTATTTAGGATAAAATGTAAAAATATGGAAATCAAATGGGATCATCAGTATTATTTCTTTTAGTCATAGATCATCATCATCATTATTATTATTATTTCTATACCCAGCTCTTATCATACCTTAACAATTACTAAAAGAAGTAACTTTCTAATATCAATTTCTATATATTTATTATGTGAGAGAGTAATTAATATTTCTAAAATATTAATTCTATTTCTTTTTAATTTTTAGTCCTCCTTCTCTCGTGGAGAAGTATTATAGAAAAGAAAATTGGATTTTTTTTTATGAATTATGTAAAAGAAAATACATATGAATTATTTTATAAAAAATAAACACTCCTTTAAATTAGTACAAACATTCGTGATGATTCAATTTGAGTTTTTTTTATATTATATAAGAATTAACTAATCTTAACAAGATTTAGGTAAATTTGAATAAAGTATTATTATTATTCGACAAAGAAAAAGGAAAATGAGAAGAATAAAAAAAATCTAATAAAAAACATTTACGAGAAAAACATGTAAATATTTTTTTCTCTATAACTATAACTTTTTTATAAGAAAAAACAAGAAATAATATTGGAAACAATTTTTTTCTACCATTGTTACTTCCTAATAATGCTCTTAGTGTATTTCAAATGCAAATATGATTTATATTTTATTAAAATAAATTTGAGCAGTCTTAAGTGAAAAAAAAAATGAGGGGCAGAAATCGTCCAATTTAATGTGTAATGATTTGAAGATAAATAATTGATGCGTAATGATTTTTGTTTTCAATCAATTAAAATTTGGTTGATTTTTTGTCATCATATTGTTATAAATTAAATTATTATATTTTAAAGTAATTTTATATTATTTTATATAATTTTTTTGAAAAAGGGGTTTTAAATTTTTAAAAAGGATAAAATGAGATCGATAATACAATAGAAAGTGAATATTTGAATCTAACATTTCACTTAAAATATTAGATATTTTTTACCCTCTTACACGTAATAAATATATGAAAATTAACATATAAAATAATAATTTTTAAACATGCCCTTCTTTTTATTATTTTTTAAAAACATAACAATATTGACGAAACAATTTACTTATAATTTATAAGAATTCATGCCTCAAACTTTATGCGATTAGTAGTAGTAGTGATGAATTGTTCCCCTGATACATTGATTTCTTGTAATGCGTAAATGAAGAAAACTTTGGGAAGAAAAAACAGAAGATAAGTGTATTTTTCTGTATCCAGTGGCTACATACCATATACAATGCAAAAGTTACTTGCTAATAATAAGTTAATAACAAAAATCAATTTGCCATATCATTTTCTGAGTTGACAAACTTTTATGTGTTGAATTGTTTACAGAGAGAAAAAGAGAATATCAAGAAAAATGCGGCTGATGATAAATTTGAATCTAATGAATCCTTTCACATTTCACATTTTCAACCACAACCACCGGGTTACGATCACTTCCGATGTGAAAGTGTTTATTAATCTTCACTCCCCAGAGAGAAATCATGCTTTGACGCTAACCAAACGCATCATATTATTATATATCACTATTCTGCTTCAACTAAATCTTTTCAGTATGTGGTGTGCCGTCTCAGCTACTCATGTTTCAACACGAGTTTCCTTTTTCTCTTTTATAACTTTCATGAATCTTTACGTTCAAGAAATCACCAAATCATGGTAATCACAAAAAATCAAATGCACTGAAAAGAACTCCAAAATCGATAGTATTCACTTTCGGTAACTCAAACAATGAACTTATGCCAATATGAAGATGATCTCATATATATATTATACACAATAAGTTGGTCAATTTTGATCGAATTCTGGTTCCAATATAGACCACGAAAGGAAAATGGGAAGAAAAGAAAGTTAATCAACAAAACAAAAAATATTTAGTGGTAATCAGGTTATATCATTATCAAGCTTCCACTACTAACCATTTTTTTTTCTTTTGCAAAACCTTTCTGGTTGAACTGAGAATCAACCGATGATCAATGGTGTAATGGGTTTGGACCAGTTGGCACGCGACGCTTCTCAACCCCATAACGTGGATCAATGTCTGTGTCTGAAGGATCAGGGTGCACTGCAACACCCGGTTGGTGATGTTTATGATGGTGCTTAAAGAAAGGAGAGAAGTCAAATTTGGTTGCAAGAAATTTTCTGCCCACTAAAAGGTGATGAGATGATGATATTGAGTGAGTTGGTTGTGTGGTGTGGTTCTTGTTGATCTTGGACTTGAGATTGTAATACTCATGAAAAACTAGCAATAGAAGGGACATCAACAAAAGAATGTGAACTGCTTGAGAGATTTTGAAGGCCATGATGGAAGAAGGAGGTGGCAAAGGGTGGTGAGAAGGGGACGCATGGAAAGATATGGAGAGATGGAGTTTTGAGAAGTTGGATTTGGTAGATCAGGGTTTAAGATGAGAAATTGTATGGGGGAGTGTTGAAATGTGTGAGAATTGGTCTTTTCATTGAAACATCAGTTTTTAGTAACTTTTATTATGGTTTATTTTCAATGAGAGGAGTGAGGAATATGTGGGAGGTAGAGGTAGACACTTTCCCCAATGGAAGTTCCTTAGAAATAAAGGGAAAAAAAATACTCAACTTTTAGAATCATAATGTCAATTGTCAAACCTGGAATTATGTATTATTATACTTATTATTATTCTCTTGTATAACCTAGATGCATTTGGAAAATTAGTATAATTAAGATTACCTTGTGTGTTTCTTGTGGCTAAGTCCTAAAAAAGAGAATGAAATAAAGTAAGAGATGATTGGGTGCAAGGAAAGATCCGTGCTGGTTTTGAGTGTATTGCAACTTAATAAAAGGGTGGGGAATGTGCAATCCATATTTTCTATCGGCAAAGCAATCTAAGAACTATTTCACAAAGGTAGGGGACAATACAATCTTAACTGTTGCATAAAAGTGAAGGACAAGGTAACAAATGAAATTATCTGAAAAAGTTCATTTAGAGAGAGGGACTATAATTATTACTTTTTTTTTTTCTTTTTTCTTTTGTTATTGTATTCATAATTCAGTCTTCTATTCACTTGTTTTCCACACTATGGATAATTGGGAGGTTTTCCATGTTATTGATTGAATTAAAGATTAAAAAAAATTAACTTTTGAGAATAGTTTGAAGAACTTATATTTGAATTTACAAAAGTAATTTGTGACATTTTCATAACTTTTTAATTCATTTTAACTAATTTCACAATAAAGCTTAGGAGTAACTTTTTATTTAATAGAAGAACTTGATAAATACTTAATTAGTTAACTTATTTAGCAAAGTGTAATTAACTATATATAGCATAGTAGTTAGTCAAACCAAAACAGAAAGATTAATCAATAAATGGATGCTATTGATAAAAAGTGTGCATCATTTATATGTAGTAAAAAGCATCTATATGTATAGTAAACAGTATTTTTCTTATCACAAAAAAGGGCACATGTGTGTGTTGAAAAATAACTTTTACCATGAATTTGTACTAGTTGAAAAGGTATGGCCAACCTCTTATTGCAATAAAAGTGGGGAAAACCTGGAACAATTACTTGTAGATATTTATATCTGCTAGGTTGTACAAGTTAATTTCCTATTTTTAACTATAATGTTGAGATGCAGAGTGTATCTCTCATCTATTTATTTTGTAGATTCACTTCTCAATAAAAAATAACAAGTATTAATAATTATATCATGTTCCATTTATTTTAAGTTGAATACTAATGTAATGGCCATGGAATTTATCCTTGAAATTCACACAAAGAAGTTACTCTACACACTAAATTAGCTATCATCTCAAAAGCTTACCCTATGATTTTTTTGAATTTATAGATTCAAATATAAATTGTATGTATATAAAAAGTTATTAGTTGTTATATTGATTAAATTAAATACTATTTTAAAAATTAAAAAAAAAATATTAATTTTTAAATTAGTTTTTATTAATAAATAACCTTTGAAATTAGTATTTAGCTACAAAGTTTTTAGTTACCAATTTTAAAATATAAATAATTAGTAGTTAAAACCTTAATATCGGATTAAATACTAATTTAAAAAATATTTATCAATAATAAAAACTAACATTTTAATAATTGATTCTATTTTTAATACTTATTGTTTTAATAAAATAAATAAGTTATACATTTTAATATATTAAATAAAGAATAATTTTAAGATAATTTGTTTCACTTAAATTGTTCAAGAAGTTATATCTTTTATGATGAAATTATAAAATGCATATAATGCAATTTATTTTATAATTTATCTTCAAGAGAATCTTATGTTTGATTTTTCCTTGAACAGAAAAAACAGAGAATAATGAGTAAAGATTTCATAAATAAATAAAAAAATCCAATATCATAGGAAAACCTCAATTCAGTACTAAAAAATTATTGAAGAAACCAATTTTAGGTAAAAAAAAATTAGATACTAAAAAAATTAATTGATATCTAAATTATATATATATATATATATATATATATATATTTGTGTGGATGTATATTTCATTTTTTATAAAAGCTTTAATGTTGGGCATTATTATACAACTTGACATTGACACCTCAAGTAACAACAATCATTTGTCATCATATAAAAAAAATATTATTAAAAAAGAAAAAAAAATACACAAAAAAATGGGGGGACTATACATATTCATAAAGAATTGTAAGAATAAACTAGATGGAAAAAAAGTAACAACAATCATCTGTCATCACATGAAAAAATTATTATTAAAAAAGAAAAAAAATACACAAAAAATATAGGGGGACTAGACCAAAATTCGTATGTTAACAAAAACGATACATAAGTAGACTATACATATCCATAAATAATTTTAAGAACAGACTAGATGGAAGTCTATTATACCAATGAAATTATTCTCTATGAATAAATCCTAAATTAGCCAACTTATCAACACACGCATTCCTTTCACGAAAAATATGAGTAACTCTAAACCTAATTTTCCTGCAGTAATTAAGACAAGTATATTCATCGACTACGAAGCATTCACGGAACATTAGTCCTAGTAGTAAACGCAGCACAAACCAAGATAGAATCACATTCAAGTCATACATTAGTAATCCACATATTTTGAGCTTCCTCCAAAGCATGTATAACTCCATAAAACTCAACAACCATAGTAGTCTAAACCTCAAGAAACACAAAGAAAACACCAATAAACTTTCTCATACTCCCACAAAACATACCTCCACAAATAACAAGACCAGGATATCCCCTAGCAGTCCCATAAGTGAATAGGTTTTTAGTTACCTATTCTTCAAAAAGAGAAAAAACCTTAACTTCAATAAAACAAATCAAATATTTTTCTTATTTTTCTTGTCTTAATTTTCAATTTATTGAGTGAAAAAAATCATCTCATGAGAGGAAATTAATTGAGTTAACTTTTAATTGAATGAAAATATCATAAATTTGAAATTTAGCAAATTCCATAAAACTAATCTACAATTCAAAACTATAAATTCTAGCATCCACATTCACTTTTAAACATCAAAATAAGGTTGTTTTAAAAGCAAACTAATATTAATACTCATATAAATAAATAAAAATGTCATTGAACATACAAATTAATCATTCTAAAACTCAATATCCAAATTCAAGCACAAAAACAAATATATAAACAATCAATTCTCAAAACATTTAAAAAGAAAATCTTAACGAGCCTAATGTGATTTGGAAACTATAACTAGTATGATTCAATTCAACTATCTAACCAAAATCATATTCAAAATTGAATAAAATTCAATATCCACCCATTTAAATCTAACCATACGTCAACAAAGTCTCAAAATTTCAAACTTTCTATTATATTCCTAACCAACAACAAAATATCACAACCTTTTTAGTTCAAATATCTCAAAGTATAGCATCAATAATATAAAATACATCATAAATCAAAATTCACTTAAAAATAGTTTTTCTTACCTTAATTCATAATTCATGTGCCCTTCAATGATTTACTTCAATTTAAAAAAAAATAAAGAATTTTTAATTTGTGTCTAGAAATTTTGATTAACAAATAGGGTACGTTAGTATAGACATAAACTAACCAAGACGAGTCTTTTATTCTTAAATTTCATATGTATCACAAATCTCTATCCATGCAAAATGAAAGAAAATAAAACTAAAGATTTGAAGGAATAGAAAAAAAGTTACTTAAAACATAATTTTCTTTAATTTATATTACTATATTATTAGTTGTTCATAGTTATGTGTGATCTAATTGTAAAATAATGAAGACAATTCTAAAAAAATGAAAGAATATATAGAAAATAAAATAAACATCATAACCTAAAGGATTTTGGAAAAAAACACAATTTTACCACTAGGTTTTTTTTAATCAACAACTTTTTTTATAAACAATAAAGTACTTGAGGTACTCTAACTAGGATAAAACAATATTTCCACTTAATAAATTACAAATGGTGCTTTAACATATAATTTAAATTGTTATTATTATTGCAAAAACTTTATACTGATTGTTGGTCATAACTATTAGCATATCACCTCGAGCTAACTTGAGTATCAGCTGGATTGGATCTGATTTGGATTCAATTTGACCAATTCAGTAAAATCTAAATTTAATATTTTAAAATTTATATTCGGTTATTTAACTTATTAGGTTAATGAGATATGAGTTGTGGGTTAATTTGGATCAAATTTAAAAAATACTTTTATTTTAATTCTAAATGAATGAAATAAATATATGAAGTATTTAGTAAAAATGAATGTGTGATTTTAATAAATATTTTTTAATAAACTATGACTTTAGATAGTTTACTACTAAATTTAAAAAAAAAATTATTATACCAAAATAAAATTTAAAATATACCTATTAATTTATAAATATGAAAACATTACATTTGAGTAGGATCAAATATCTATAAAATTATAATTCTTTTTTCTGAACTCAGCTGTTATTATACATGTTACTCAATTTTAGTCGAATGATTTTTTTTCTTATGCCTACTTTCAACACCACTTCGATTACGCTAACATTCATTGGCTATTGATGAAAATTTAGCAGTAAGAAATCATTATATCTTTACCATGCAGTATAAATTTATGAGTAGTCAAACACTTTAATTAGTATAATGCATACAACTCTTAATCCATTTTAACTTAACAAATACTCATTTATCATGCAAAATCAACCATCATTTACATCTTGATTAAATTATTATCCTTTTTTCAATCTTCCAAAGGGGAGAAAAAGAAACTCACCCAATATCACAATCTAAACTTGATGCTATACAATATCTCTTAGCAATCTTTAAGGTTTAATTTTACAAACAAAGAAAAAAATTGGAAGAGGAAGGTAAATGATGAAGAGCTGGAGAAGAGGTAGAATATGGTTATATTTTGGCTTTTGATTCCGGCACCCAATAAATTTGAACCTGCTTCAATATCAATTTTAATTAGTTTTTAAATAGGAGTGAGAAGATAGGAATAAAAAATGCAGTTAAAATGTATTTCAGATTTGGTATTCTGAAATAATATTCTGAATTTGAGTTTTTATAACACTTTTTAGATTAGACTATTTAGAACAACTTTTTAGAAATAGTCTTTTTGAAATATATTTTCAAATTTTATTGTTCAAAATTTTTTTTAGAATATATTTTTAGATTTTATTTTCTCGAATTCTTTTTTTAGAATATATTATATATGTTTTCAATTTGACTTTCTAGATATTTTGATTTTTCAATCCTATTGTATAATGAAAAGAATCTATTTCAGATTTAGTTTTTCATAGTGTATTTTTTTAATTTTGTAGTTTTAATTCCAGAATGAAGGGTAATACTGAAATTTCAAAAATTAATAGGGTACAAGTTAGAATTCATCGGGTGTACAAAAGCAAAAACCTTATATTTTTCTAATGCAAGGAAAGAGTCCTGATCTTAATTTGGCAATTTCTCCCTACACCATATTATTTATATCATTTAAGACAGGCACCTAACACAAAATTTAAAACCCAACATTATCATTTGCTTCATTTTTCTTATGGATGAAAAAATCTAGAAGTGATTGTTATATATTTTAGATTTTGATATCCAAAAGATCATTTTCGTACTTCATTTAAACTTCTGGATGACCATATCTGGAAGTTAATTATGAGCTATGGATTTTTATATCCGGAATGGTGTGCTGTAAATGGTGCTGAGAATCGAGATCCAGAACTCATTTATGTTTGTTTACGGATCCTGGTATCCAGAAGGTCATTTATGATGTCCAAGTAAGCTTTCAGATAGCGAAACCTGGAAGTAACATATTAGTTCCAGACTTGCATATCTAGAACTTTATGATTTGATGTACGGATACGAATATCTTAAAGGCAAAAAAATTTAAATCATTAAAGGCAAAACAAACATTTGGGTGTGAATTTGAATCGATATGGTGCAAGGAGAATCAACCTCTTAATTTTAACACATTTTAATCCCTAAACTAACCCTTTCTCTATTTCTTCTTCGACCAATTCTTCCTACACCATATCATTTCATATTGACACCCAACATGTTCATGTGAAATTACTATAATACCCTTAATCAAGTAGAAACTAGGTTACATTTAAGTGAACCCAACATTTAGTACCCAAGTAGCAATCCAAAATCCAAAAAACCATTCTGGATATTGATATCCAAAACTCAAATACTCCTTTTGGATATAGGTATCCAGACCTCATTTCACTTCCGGACATGTGCATCCAGAACCTTGAATTGGAAATAAAATTACCTTACGGATTTTTATATCTGGAGGTATTGACATTGCCTTCCAGATTCATGCATCCGTAAGCCTATATCCAGACTTCCAGATATCGTCATTCAGGAAAAGCGCACCTCAAAAATGGTGAAAACAAATATGCAATGTGTTTTCTTACTTCAAAACAATGTGTACCGCAACTAAGAGTGAAACTTTTCCTCCACCACCACACCAACATTATACCAACACCAACTCCTCTGTAGCTAAAATGGACACCAAGCTCCTATGCAATTTTCTTCAAAAGAAAGAAGACAAGGACAAAGTTGAGTTTAAAAAGTTATGTTAGGTGTACATAAAAAATATATGGTGCAAGGAGAAATTGTCCTCTTCTTCTTCATAATTTATATTCAACCCAATAACTCTGAGCCCAATTCTTTCTAAAATCTACACACCATCCATGCAAAACACGTATATATTTTAAACATATTAGTAAATAAATTAAAATTTATTAAACATATAATATCTTTAAATTATTTCACACGTCTATATTAACACACAAAAACAAAAATCCTTAAAAAAAGTTTACCACTCTACTTCTTTTCACATAGTTTTTCCTATGTTAGTTGTGCTTTTTTATAATAAAATAATAGTATATTATATAGTTTATTATCATTACAAACGTATTCCTATTTAATGTTGTTCATATTATTTCATTAATTAAAAATATATTAAAGTAATAAATATGTTTCTTATAACACTACATAATTTTAATTTCTTCTTTTCCAACTATTGACGTTTTATTTTAATTTTACTTTAATGTATTTTAAGAAAATAATTAATCAAAAATATATTTTTTTGTCTTTTTAATTGTTTATTTTTAAAAAAATTCTTAAAATTATAAATAAAATATAAAAGTTGTCTAAGACTTACAAGATATAAAACAAAACCGTACTACATATTCACAATTGGACAAGTTTAGGTAATTTAACACTTATGGATTAATTTTATTTGGTTATCTAAGCCATTGTACTACCACATATCATTAGCAAAGTCATAAATACAGAAATACACATACTTATTTGTTAAATCAAATCCACGACTTATAAACAAAAAGTAAAACCGTATTTGTAAAATACAATTTTTTTTCTGTATTTTATTTAAAATCTAAAACGGTAATTAAAGTCGTTGATTCTATGTACAATTTCATTTATGTAAATTCAACCTTGACTATCGCAATGAATGAGGGTTTAAATATGAATTTATGACTTCACGTAGTATTAAATTTTTAAATATTAATTTTAGATTAAAAGTGATATAATTAAAATGATACTTATAAATAGAAAAATCAAATATTCAAAATTCATTTTAAAATAATCACAATATCTCTAGAAAAAAAATTCTTTTCTTTTTTTTTGTCTTCTAACTAGATTTGTAACCCTGACCTTCATGAAATTTACAATTAGAAGTTAGCTTTGGACTCCTAAGAGTGAATAGAACAAAGTTGTCCAATCATATATTTTATTGTGTTTTGCATGTAGTGTATGTAACTTTAGGATTAGTCTCTATTAGTTCAGTGTCCTGGTGATGCGTTCAGATTATTGATCAAGACTATGTGGTACATGTTAGGTTATCATTGCTTTCTTTAAGAGTTGAAATTTTGTGTGAGTACTCACACTTCTAATCACGTAAGGGAAACTAGTTTTACATTTCAATAAAATTCTAAGTTCAAAGATTTGAATATGAAGGTAACATGGTCACAAGTTCCTAATTTCTCTCGCATGATTGTTTTATTGAGTGAAATATATGTTATTTGATTAAAATACTTTGAAGTTTAAACAATTTAAAAAATGGTTAATTGTTTGAGATTGATTGTGAGGTGTTTTTGAAGTTTGAAAGTCTAAGAGTCATATGTTGAATTGTGATTTCAATGAAAATAAAAGATATATTTGAGAATTTTAAAATCGTAGAAATTATTTGATAGTCTTGAAGTTGCAAAAGTTTATATTAATGTTGGGTAGAAAATTTGATATGGTTTTTTAGTTCAATTGAGTTAGGTGAATGAAACTTAAAAGCAAAAATATAACAGAAATTCAAGCTTAGTCTTGGTCCAATTTTCTCTCAAGCAAAGAAATTTTTGCTCAAACAAAAATTGTATTGTAACTGAATATGGTCTTAACCTTATTTTCACTCAAGGAATTTTCACTCAAGCGAAAATTGTACTACAACTAAACCTGATCTCGACCTTATTTTTGCTCAAGTGAAGCAATTTTTACTCAAACTAAAAGAAATTGAAAAATATATATTTTAAAAGGTTATGATGGTTGCTTATTGATTTAATTAAATTATATATTTTAATTATATATGTATTTGAAACAATGATTTTATGTGTTTGTGTGATTTTTTTTATACTCTTTAATTGTTTTGAAAATCTAAATAGTTGTGTGATTGAATGGTACATTGACGACTGATATGAATTATGAATCATGTGAAAGTGTGAATCAAGACATAGTATTTTCAAGAAAGAAAGTACTATGTTGAGATTGTTTAGGATGTGCACTGAATTAGAGATTCGTCTAAAAGAGATATCTTAATTGTACTAGTATATTGGAGTCATATTGATACAAACCAAAGCAACCAGCAGATGACTAAGGACACATCAAGCATCTCACAAAAAGGTCAGTCATCTCAGTATACAAAGTCGGACTCCACCAAATCTCGAGAAAGCATCAACGGAAGAAGAAGCTATAAACCAGAATATCAGAAGTTCTTCCTTCTGGTCTTTTCCACAAGAGAAAAGTTACGTAAATAAATTGGGCTCACTTTAGGGGTCCAAATAGTAAAGATAACTTAGAATAAGGTGTCTTTAGCATAATAGGGGGTGTAGGTATCATTTTAGCTTGTTCCTAGCCCTTTAGGAAGGAAGCCATTTTGACCTAGTTTCTATAAGGACAAGTCTATGATGCGAGATTGACTTAGTCAAACCCTAAGGCAACCCTTTTTTTTTTCTTTTTTCCCATCCTACCCCTCTTGCTTGTTTTCCAAGGCTCTTTACCCTATAAATATAAGGCCTACCCATTGTATTTTACATGTTGAAATTAATAGAAGAAAAGTTACTCTGCACAAATTGTGTGAGGTGTTAGTGAGGCTTGATTCCTCTTAACATTTAAGTCTTATCTTGTGAGTAATTGAGAGTTCTCAAGTGGCGGCTAACAACACTTATCTTGGAGGCCAATCACACTCCAAGTGGCATGTTCCCTTTCTCAAATCCATCACATAAGTTTTCTCCTTCATTCATCTCTTCTACCATTTGTCATTCTGATTTTACTCTTTGTGTTATGTTCTTGCTTTGTTTCATTCTTACATTCGGTAATTCTTTTTTGGTTTTCCTTTCCATGTTCTTTAATTTATCACCTATTGGCATCATATTCACCTTGTAATTGTCTTTTCCTTTTGCTCTTGTGAAGTCAACCTTCACACTTACTTAACCACTTGGTTAAGTTTGTGTCCAGTGGGGATCTTCTTAGAGTTCTCACCATATACTTGCCTAAAATCTCAATCTATGTAAAGTGTCACACCATAAAATGAACAATCCTAAAATCAACTCACATCATGTGGTTATCAAAGCTTAGGTTCTTGAGATTATTTTGCTTTGAGTTGATTGGCACTTTACATTCAAGCACCTTTAATTTATTGCCTTTAAATTCAAGTACCTTTAATTTCGTGTCTTTAAATTCAAGTACCTTTAAATTCTTGTCTTTACATTCTTGAAATTTAATTTTCAACCCATTATTTTCCTTCCAACTTTCATTCGGCCATTTTATTTTCCTTAGCTTTGTTTTGCTTTTGGATTGTTATATTTTTAGTCTTATTGTGTTATTGCCTTTTGCTTTGAGTCATATGTTCATTATTGTTCTAGGAGTCCTTACTTTAATTCTATTTACTTTTCTTTTAATTTTGAAAGTTTAAGAAGTAATTAGAAACTTGTTTTAGTAGAAGTAGATTTAAAGTTCCAAACAAAAGATTTCAAGTGTTCAATTATATTGAATCCCAAAATTTTTGTGAAAATTGGAGTTATTGGAAAATGACCTTTTTCATTTGAGAGTTCTCAACCTCAAGAAAAACCTTTTTTGAGAGGATAAAATTCTTTTTTAGTGCTTCGAGTGTTCTCCTATTGATTTCTTTTCACCAAAAGTGATGCAAACTTGAGAGAGTGTTTTCTAACTTCTATTTCACTAATTGTTTGTTCACTTGTAAATTATGTATCATCTATATTCAGGGAAATCTTCTAAACCATAATCTCCTCAAAAGGCACGTCTTTTGGGAGAGCTTGAGGATTCCCAGAGGATTTTGGCCCACAAAGAAGACAAAATGCGACAACTAGTGGAAAGAATGCAAAGGCTAGAGGAAGTTCAAGAGAGGCAATCTCAAGAAAGGAGATGGCAGCTGCCAAGAACAACTAGACATTCCATGCACTATGGGAATCAAGAACATAATTGGTGAGTGCACAATTTTGAGAAATGGCACAATCAACACCAACCACAACCACAACCACAACATTCTTTTGATTTTGTAAAGTTACCTAGTTTTAGTGGGACCAATGACCCTACTTTGTATTTAGAATGGGAAGTTAAAGTTGAACATCTCTTTAATGTGTATAAGGTCACTGAGGACCAAAAGGTTAGGTTAGCTTCCCTAGTTTTTTTTAGACTATGCCATCCAATGGTGGCAACAAACTGTAATGGACATTGGGCTAAACAAGAGGTCAACCGTGGTCTCTTGATATGATTTGAAAACATGTATGCACACGCAGTTTGTTCCTCCTCCTTATAGGAAGGAGCTCTTGTTGAAGCTCCAACGGCTTCATCAAGGACCTAGGACGGTAGATGAATAATTTAAAGACTTAGAAACAACTTTGACTAAAATTAATATGCATGATAATGAAGAGTCAAAGATAGCTAGGTTTGTAAGTGGTTGAGGAGAGAAATTCAAGATATTGCAGAATTATATGAGTACTGTTCTTTAAAGAAAGTGGTTCACCTAGCCATCAAGGTGGAATCACAACTTTTGAAGAAAACAACTTTCAAAAATACTCATAATGATGACTTCTACAAATCTTCATGGAAGGATACAAACAAAAATTCTATAAAAACTTCTCCTTCCAATTTTTCAAAAGAAACCACTTCTCACCAAAAAGTTTCTAAACACAATCCTTCTACCTCTATCCCTAAGTCACCCACCAAAACTTCAAGCAAAAAATGTTTTAAATGTTTAGGTTTTTGACACATAGCTGCCAATTGTCCAAATAAAAGAACCACAATGTTACAAGAAGTAAATCTAGACCAAATTCAAACAAAAGCCAAAAAAGAAAATGAAAAAGAAGAGGAAAGTAAAGTGGGTCTCCTCTTGTTGACTCCTAAGAAAATCACTGCACCTCCTAGGTATACTTCTTCCTTATCTTTTTCATTCCCAAATAAATCTTAATACTTGACATCTTTGTTAAAGAAGTTTAGGGATGATCTTCAAAAACCTCCTAAAGGTTATCCACTTCTAAGAGGATTTTCACAAACAAATCATCTTTTCCCTAAACATTATCTACAACGATGGCCTGTATCTAGAATTGACCCATGTGAACTCCCCAAGCTTCATGAACATAAGTTTGTTTCACATCCTAAACTTAGAAATATCTTCTCTGGGAACAAACTAACTATGTTATTTGCAGGAGTTCTAAATTTGAGGACGAATTTTTTCTAACGTGGGGGGCATGATACAAACCAAAGCAACCAATAGATGACTAAGGACACATCAAACATCTCACAAAAAGGGCAGTCATCTCAATATACAAAGTCGGGCTCCACCAAACCTCGAGAAAGCATCTGGGAAAGAAGAATCTATAAACCAAAATATTAGAAGTTCTTCATTAGGCTCACTTTAGGGGTCCAAATAGCAAAGATATGCTAGAATAAGGTGCCTTTAGCATAATAGGGGGTGTAGGTATCATTTTATCTTGTTCCTAGCCCTTTAGGAAGTCATTTTGACCTAGTTTCTAGAAGGACAAACCTAGGATGCGGGATTGACTTAGTCAAACCCTAAGGAAGTCCCTTTTTCCCTTTTCCCATTCTACCCCTCTTGCTTGTTTTCCAAGGCTCCTTCCCCTATAAATAAGAGGCCTACCATTGTATTTTACATGTTAAAATTAATAGAAGAAAAGTTACTATGCACAAATTGTGTGAGGTGTTAGTGAGGCTTGATTCCTCTTAGCATTTAGGTCTTATCTTGTGAGTAATTGAGAGCTCTCAAGTAGTGGCTAGCAACATTTATCTTGGAGGCCAATCACATTCCAAGTGACGTGTTCCCTTTCTCAAATCCATCACATAAGATTTCTCCTTCCTTCTTCTCTTCTTCCATTTGTCATTCCACTTTTACTCTTTGTGTTATGTTCTTGCTTTGTTTCATTCTTACATTCGACAATTCTTATTTGGTTTTCCTTTCCATGTTCTTTAATTTCGCACTTATTGGCATCATATTCACCTTGTAATTGTCTTTTCCTTTTGCTCTTGTGAAGTCAACCTTCACACTTACTTAACCACTTGGTTAAGTTCGTGTCCAGTGGGGATCTTCTTAGAGTTCTCACCATAAACTTGCCTAAAATCTCAATCTATGTAAAGTGTCACACCATAAAATGAATAATCCTAAAATCAACTCACATCACATATAGATGAAGATTATTAGATGGTGAGACTCGAAGGAGGTTTATATGACTAAGTTTGCAGTTTGAAAAATAATTGGTTTGGCATGTCATATAAGGAGACTTGATTTATATGTACATGTTGTTGTGTGGAGAGTTATCACAATGGAAGTAATATGACAGATGCATATTTCTTAGTCAAATTAAACGCACAAGTCTTCCATGAGTAAATTCAAGTGTTTATGTTAGTGGATGCCTGGCGTATTGAATATAAATTAATTAAACACTTAATTGTTAATATAACATAATGGATACAATGTGATGATTCATATGTGTGTGATTGTATTTATATTTTGAAAATTAGTAATACATCAATTATATATATTATTACTTTTTCCTTTATAAATAAAATTATGTGTTTATGATATATTAGAAAATAAATTATTTTACAATTATTCAAAATTATAGTATAAAATTAATATATAGAAAATAAATTATAAACATATAAATATGTTATAATTACTTTTAATAAAATACAATATTAAAAAATTATTTATTAAAAAATATTCCTATTAAATAAGAAATTTATTACGTAATAAATTTGGTAATAAAAAATATAATTATATTAATTTGGTATTTTCTTTGTTATCACTAGCGCAGAAATGCTAATCAAATGCGGCTATTTTACATTTACAAATGCGGCTATAGAGCCGCATTTGATTAGCACGTAGTCGTAAATCAGAGAAATACAAATGCGGCTATAGAGCCGCATTTGTAAATACGATTTACAAATGCGGTTATTTGAAATAGTCGCATTTGTATATTCTTCTGAATGAGCTGGGGTTTTAGATTTACGAATGCGGCTTTGGTAAATAGTCGCATTCGTAAATCACTATTTACAAATGCGGTTATTTACCAAAGACGCATTTGTAAATCTTGCTTTTTGATTTACAAATGCGACTTTGGTAAATAACCGCATTTGTAAATTGTGTTTTTTTTTTAAGTTCAATTCGTATTGTCCCTAAACCATATAAATTAACCTACATATAATGATCAAACCCAGTCAGACTAATACAGAAATATAGAGATAAATTGAGAGAATCAAAATGTACATTTACAATAGTAATCAAACATAATAAAACCTACATTATTGATTAACTATGGTAGAGTTATAAAAATTTATGAAATATGTGGACCAAGACTCTCTGACATATGAAATGCCTTCCGAATTCATTGGTGCTTCGTCCGTGAATAACTGCATTGCAAAATATAGTTGACATAAATTAGTTTTTAGATATATATATATATATATATATGTTCAAGAATTATAAAAATGATTTAACATATCATGTTATTACCTCTTTCCAACTAGTTTTAACACCTAGTCTTATAATGGTAATCATCCATTGCATAATGTAATAGCCACACTCATAGCTTCCTGGTTGTATATTACACTATAATTCAATAAAAAGTAATATGTTAGTATATTGATAAACAATGATAATAGAGAAAGAAAAAAATTACAAACCTTTATTCTTATCCAGTTCAAATTATTTGAACTGGATCGACCTTTTATGATGTTATATCCACGCCATGAATTGGTTAATACAAAAAACCTCGTTAGTAGATGGTTAATTAGTAACATATATACAAAGTTAAGTTTATAATGTACTTACGTATCAATGATATCCTTAAATTTTGAGATGCTTGTTGAACCATTATAAATGGCTCATCTCGATACCCTATCTTTCGAAAGTCCACTAGTGTGAATCCTGAATCATCAATTTTAACCCCACTTTTATTGTCAACCCATTTACACTTGAAAACTGGAACGGAAAACTTAGTGTAGTCAACCTCCCATATCTCTTCTATAAACCCATAGTATGCCATTGATCCAAGTACTGGATTTGTATCTTTCGAAGTCGAAAACTGCATTGACTCGGCTTCAAGAGTAACACCATAATTTTGAACTGTACTCTTTTCATCTATGGACTTCGTGTAAAATATACAATTATTCACTTCGTACGCTGTACATGAGATGACATCAAACTTCAATCCAGCAGCCAACCAGGTCAAGGTCTCTGATGTCGTTGAATCCTTGAACACCTCGTCTTTAAACCAAGGCATGAAAGTTCTATTATGTTCCATCAAGACCCATTTCTCTGCTTGTCTTGGGTTATTTGCCTTCACAATGGCTTTATGAGCTTCTATGTAACGTATAACTTCATCTGTGTTATTCAATATGTACAAATGTGCTTGCAAGACTTCTTATCAAGATTTTCTTACAATATTCACACCACGTAAACATTTACTTGTAGAACGCCTGTGGTGCCATGAATTAGCTGGAACACCTATTGGATTTGCTTTTGTCATGTACTCTGAACAAAATTCAATACTTTCTTCAGCTATGTACCTTTCAATCATTGAAGCCTCTGGACGATAATGATTTTTCACATAACCTTTCAAAATTTTCATATACCGCTCAACAGGATACATCCATCTTAAGTACATTGGTCCACACAATCTAACCTCTCTTACCAGATGCACCACTAGATGAACCATGATGTCAAAAAAAGATGGAGGAAAAAACATCTCCAACTCACACAAGATAACAACAATTTCATTTTGAAGTTCATCTAGTTTTGAAGGATCAATGACTATACAACAGATGGAAGAGAAGAATGAGCACAAACGGGTTATGGTATGTCTAACATTTTTTGGTAAGATCCCACGGATAGCTACCAGCAACAATTGTTGCATCAAGATGTGACAATCATGAGACTTCAACCCAATTAACTTCAAATCTTGCATTGACACTAGGTTCTTCACATTTGAGGAATGTCCTTGTGGCACTTTCACACCCTTTAGACATTGACAAAAACTAATTTTTTCATCTTTTGACATTGTGTAACAGGCTGGGGGCAAATATGTACGCTTACCCATTTCTATGGGTGCCAACTCGCCGCGTATATTCATCTCAAACAAATCTAAACGAGCATTTAGACCATCCTTCGTCTTCCCGTTAATGTTAAGAAGTGTACCAATTAAGCTATCACACACATTCTTCTCAACATGCATTACATCTATACAGTGTCTGACTTCTAACCTCGACCAGTACGGAAGATCAAAGAAGATTGATTTCTTCTTCCAAATATTTGTCACAGATGACTTTTTTTTTTACTTACCGAAGGTGTGGTCTATGTTATTTACCTTTTCGTAAACCTCAACACCGGTTAATGGAGTTGGTGGACCACTACCCTCTTGGTGTCCATTAAAGGCTTTTTTCGACCTCCGGTAAGGATGATGACTTCTAAGAAACCTCCGATGCCGAAGATATACTATTTTCCTTCGATGTTTCAATTGTTGAGAAGCAGTGTCTTCTTCGCATATTGGACATGCTTTATGACCCTTAACACTATAACCTGATAAGTTACCATATATGCCGGAAAGTCTTTGATGGTGCAAAATAACATGGCATGAAGCTTGAAAGTTTCATTAGCAAATCCGTCAAATACTTCAACACCGTGGTCCCACATTAACTTCAAATCTTCAATTAGAGGACTTAGATATACATCAATATCATTTCCTGGCTGTTTCAGACCGGATATCATCATAGACAACATCATGTATTTTCGCTTCATGCACAATCCAGGAGGTAAGTTGTAAATAACTAGTAAAACAGGCCATGAACTGTGATTTGTACTCATATTACCAAACGGATTCATTCCGTCTGTTGCTAAACCAAGTCGGATATTTCTTGATTCTTTACCAAACTCTAGAAACTCTTCATCAAATTTATTCCACTGAATATAATCAGCTGGATGTCGGTACATGCCATCACATTTCCTCTCATCTACATGCCATCTAAGATTCTTAGCATCGTTTGGGTTTGCAAACAAACGCTTCATCCTTGGAATGATGGGAAGATACCACATAACCTTCATTGGGGGTCCATGCTTTTCTATATCTTCAATAGTATCATCATCTTTTTGTTTCAACTTATAACGTGATAACCCACACCTCAAACAACTTTTCAACAATTTAAAATTTTTCCGGTATAATATACAATCATTAGGACATGCATGTATCTTTTTATACTCCATACCCATTGGAAAAAGTATCTTTTTGGCCTCATAATTATGATTAGGTAGAGTATTTCCCTCTGGAAGCATATCCTTCAACAACTGAAGCAATTTCGTGAAGCTTTTATCAGTCCATCCATTTATTGCCTTCAAATTCATCAATCTTAACACCACCGACAATCGTGTGAAGTTAGTTGATCCAGGATACAATGGAGTCTCTGCATCGCTTGACATACTTTCATATCCATGCGCTTTTGCAAAAGACTCAACTCCTACATCACGAATCATGTCTTCCAATCGATCATCATCTACATCATCGTGTACTACTTTATCCATGGTGGACCCCACGTATTCTTTAGTTACGGAAACACGTGGTAAATTTAATAATTCACCATGCCATGTCCAAGTTGTATAAGATCGAAGAAACCCATCACATAGCAGGTGCTCCCTCATTATATTAACATCCAGTATCATTCCATTCAAACAATTAACGCACGGACACCTGATCTTTGCTCCATCATGACCACTATTAATCGCGTTACGTTGTGCAAATTGTATAAATTCTTCTACTTTTCTTTCGTACTCCTCACTTATACGAACAAAATTCATCCAATTTCTATCCATATTATATATTCTAGAACAATTAGAATTTTTATATTAGTGTTCTATTTCACACGTTTGCCGAGGGTCGAACACCTCGGACTCAATACCAGAACGTATTATTGCTAAATATAACATATAAAGTAACAACTAACTACTAAATAATATAAATTACATAATACATAAAAAACATACAAATTCAAATTATAAATTATAATAATATAAATTTTGAAAAATACAAATTATAATACATAAAAAACATACAAATTCGAAATATAATAAATACTAAATAATATAAAATTTAAAATACACAATAAATTATAATAAATAAAACAAAATCCAAAAAAATTTAAAAAATTTAAAAACCAACCTTGTGGGTGAATGTTGTTGGTGAAGAGTGGAAAGGGAGAAAGAGGAACAGCGGCGGCGACGGAAGCAGTGGCGGAGCGGGGAGCCAATGGAATAGTACCTTCGATCAAATGCAGCAATGAACGAGAAAGAAACTATGAAACTGTTGAGGCGCATAAAATTTTTAGGGTAAAAAGAATTTACAAATGTGGCTAAACGTAAAAATCGCATTTGTAAATCAAGCTTTTTGATTTACAAATGCGGTTATTCAAATAGCCGCATTTGTAAATCAAATTAATTTCAAAAATATCACCGCATTTTTTACGAATGCGTTTAAACGCTGAGCCGCATTAAATAAGTAGCGCTATTTTATAATTTTTGTGCTGTGTATCTTAATTAAGAATAAAGACTAAAAAAATAACTAAAAAATGTTAGGAATTTGAAGTGACTAAAAATATGTGTAACCTGTATCCTATTATTTATTTTTTCATGTTATTATGTTTTTAAAAAGTATAAATAAACCTATGATTTAACTTTTAAAATCGTCATTCATAATCAGACTTTACCAATTTTAATAATTTATTCAAAATTTGCTCTAATCTATATATTTTTAAAGAAATTACACTATATCATTTAAAAAGTTGAAAAAAAATACCATGTGGGGATTTTCACTATGTAAGTAATGTGGGGTGAGTCATGTGTGTCGGTCCGCGGCCTCCTACTAAAAAATGCGAGGCGGACTCACTATGTTACTCTATTGAGGTCCACTCCGCATAATTTGTTGTTCACGTTGTAAAGTGAGACGGATAGCCCGCTAGCCCACATAAATAAAAAATAATTATTTTATTTTTTCTAAAAAAAATCATATCTCACTCACATTATTATTGTAGTGTGACATTTATTTATTTTATTTAAAAAAATAATAATATAAAAAAATATGTTTTATTTTAATCATCTAAAGAAGTTAATATTAAAAAAAGAGTGAATTTAGTTTGAAGTAAAATTTTACATTTAAAATTTGTTAATAAAAAATAATATAAGAAGAAATTTCATTCAAACATTTTGTAGCAAAACTTTGATAAGATACTCTTATACATTTATATACATATAGAAAGAAAATATATGCAAAACAAAACTTTAATTATTTTTAATCAAACCTTCTAACAACCATCATACTAGGATATATTTATAGTTTTTGTTTTAATTGAATGAATTAAAATAAGGATGCAATTTTAATTTTTCAACAACAGAAATAAATTTTAATTTTAAAAAAATATATTTTTCTTATGTAGACTGACCCGCAGTTACCTCTTACGCAGGACGGGCCAGTGAAATGAGCCCAAACTTCTTCTGCGGGATGTGCCAACCCGACCCACATTTTGCAGGCTAAATGCGGGACGGGCCAGCTCGCATATCCACCCCTAATTTTCATAGTACCTCTTTTGATTTTCCAACTACTACGTTTTTTTCTTATAGAAGATATCCTTTGCTAGAATTTTCTTCCTCTACACTCATAATTTCTAGCTGCACCTCCATAAATTTTAAAATAACCATTCTATCTCTCATAAGAGTGACTTTCGATTATTGGTTTTAAAAATATTTCAAAACAAATTTTTAAAAATTGTTAGGCTTAGTTTTGTGTTGAAATTTAAATATTTTAAGGTTGAAAATCTTCACACACTTTTATTCATATTGACCATCTTTAAATACAGGAAATCTTTTATTCATATTGATCATCTCTAAATACAGAAAAAAAAATATAGTTAAAAAATGATAATAATTCCACCTATTAATTTGAAAATAAATAAATAAATAAAACTATGTATAAATTTAATAAATTTCCACAACTATTATAGTTAAAACTCATAATAATAGAATCTTAATAATTTTCCATGTATGAAGAAATGATTATTGAAAGAAATTGTATTAAGGTTTAAGTCTAATTTATGATTTGGTTACAATGAATCCAGTATTCGAGGAATAATTATGTGTTATTTAGAAATTAAATTGCAGTGTTATTATCATGACTAAGTAGGTATTGGTAGGCATAGTGCATCGTAGGAACTTAAATATTTTAGGGTAGAAATGTTCACACTTTTATTCATATTGACAATTTTTAAATAAAGGAAAAGCATAACTAAAAATGATAATAATTCTATCCATTAATAAGAAAATAAATAAAAATAAAATTAGCTATAAATTTCATATGAGAAAAGAATGATTTTATTTTATTTTTCGTAAATAAATATTGAAAAGAACAAGCTTCTTTCCATGAGCACACGCCTCAAGGTTCTAGGTTCTTTGTAACAGATCCTACAATATTATAAAGAGATTGAATAAATTTTAATTTTTGTAACTCAATAAATTCTCATTGTAGGTAGTTGAAAGGTTTGGGTGTCTCAGTTTGCACTCTAAACTTTATTGATTTGCATACTCGTTTTCTTAATGCTAATTGATTTCAAATAATAAAATTTCCAACCTAGGTTTCCAAAAAAAAGGAATACATAATTGCATTTCTTGGAGTATATAAGTAGCAATTAACTTCTTCATGTCCTCATCCAACAAAGTATACATTATTATGCCTTTTTCTCTAAAAATAAATTTATTTTTCAACTTGGTCTTGGCACATTTTTAATAAGACCTGATAAGATCTCATGCCACACAACCACAAATTATAGCCAAGTGTGAAAACATTCAACTTTCTCCTTTTTTTCATAGGTTGCGTTTAAAACCTTCTCTAATGTTTTCCAACTGGAAAATAAGTTGCATTATTTTGATTTTTAAAATTAGATGAAAAGTTTCTGCATTGGTATAATTAAGCAAGAAAGAATTCTACAACTCTTTGAATTTTGGTGAAGTGTACAATTTTTCCTGTCATAACCTTGGTGACCAAACTTGAAAATAGTACTTGGTGCGTGTCTCTGTCACTTTTGCTTCTTTTTTTTTATATATTTTCAGCCAGTAATTTATTCTGGTGTCAAAATTTAGAAATCTTGAACTAAAAATATTCCAAAGGACCAATCAGCCATAACTTAACAAAAAAAAATTACAATTCAATGTAGACTCCCTTTGATTTATTATAGCTTTTCAGTTTGTACAATGTGTTAATCACACATTCATCAAATAGAAGAAATGGAAGAAAAATAAACAAATCACATAAAAAAAACAAAGAATAAAAATTTTAATCTTTTACCTTCATCATTTCATTCCTTTCTCTATTAAAGTCTTCTTCTTGTTTTATTCTCTGTTTCAGAAATCAGTGACCTAACCTTCCCCATAAATATGAGGTTTTTCTCTAAAACCTAAAATTTCCTATGAGAATTCAATAATTAAGGAAAATAAAAACTAGTAAAAACAGAAAAGAAACATAAAAAATAAAATCCAAAATATAACAAGTAAACCCTCCAGAAATTTCATCACACTTGTTTTCCTTTTTTTATTCTTTTATTTTCCATCTTCTAGAAATGAGGGTTGAAGGGCTAATCAAATACAAATGGAAGAAAAATAAACTAATCGCACCAAAAACAAAAAAAAAATAAAACTTTAATCTTCTATCTCTATCATTTCAATCCTTTCTCTCTTAAAGTCTTCCGCTGCTGAAACTGTTTTGCTTCTTGTTTTATCCTATACCTCAGAAATCAGTGGGCTAACCTTTCCCAAAAAAGATGAAGTTTTTCTCCTCAGATAAACTATAATGTATAGTCACCTCCTTTTGTTTCGCACTCATTTTTCTTATTCGGTTCTTTCTCGTTTCTTGTACCTGGAGGAATGATATGAAATGTTGAGCATTTAAATATTGGAAAATTGGCTCCAAACTTCATATTTCAAATTTCATTGTGTACATATATGTTACAGACTTGTCTTCTTTGACACAATTAAGGTCCTGCAACATTGACTAAAGAACGACATTAAAGAAAAAAAATATCAAGTATATATCTCAGTTTCGATAAGACTTGTAGCAGAAGATGATTGGTTCATTTTTCAGGCGTACAAAAATAAGGCAAAGATGAGAGACTAATGCAAAGAGTCAGAAAGACAAAAGTGGTTGAGATGCAGAGGAGAAGGAAAGGTAAATATGCAGTCGGATACATGGACAATTTTTTTATGCACCACGTGTCGTGCATATAGAGAGCCACAATAATGTGTCATGAGTGTCACGTGTAAACAAATCTCTTTGTGGTAAAATAATATTTTTGATTTTTTTTTCCAAATTTTATGGTGGTGACACGTGTCCAAAGTTACCCTATGAGTAGATTCCATTTGTATTATCTATAGATATGTATAAGAATGAGCTTATTAGTACAAGCTTTTTGGGATATATATGATCACTTCTAGAATAAGCTTATGTCAAAAGAAGTTATCTTTCTTTTTTTTTTCTTCCTCTCAAAGAGTCCAGTGGAGAACGAAGGTGCAACAACAACAACGCAATGACAACATGACAAAAATAGTGATGATAGCATGAACAACATGATGCAATAAGGGAGGGTTATTTTTGTCTTCTTAGTAGTATGCGGTGCATTTATTAATAATGGGGTGCAGGAAGAAATTGTCAATTTGTTCTGCTATACCTTGTGACAAAAATATATAATAGATTGGACTACCACATTACTTGGCTGGTAATTTCTTCTTGGATCTCCATAGAAGAAGTGAAATTACAATTTTACCCTATTTTTCATCCTTTTCATTGAGCGTCACACCACCACATCCATCCTCACCTCCAATTTCCACTGTTAAAGCAACTTCCCACCTCCATCGCCACCGGTCATAGTAGTCCCCATTTCCAACGTTACCGTCACAACACCTCCCATGTCTAGCACTACTGACGCAGTAGCCCCTTATCTTTACCATTTAAGAAAAAAAATATATATTTCGAATTCTAGAGTTTAAACTACAAAAATTGTTTCCAAATTGTAGAATTCATAATACATTATTCTTAATTGTACATTTCTGAATGAAATTTTTGTATTTTGAATTCTAGAATACAATTGTAGAATTCAAAAATTCAAAATTATAAATTTTAAAATGGATAATTTTGATATTTTTGAAAATATGAAATACGAGAAAAAACTATGGAGGTGTAGGAAGAATTTGCCTACTCTGATGTTTAGTTGTAAAACCCAACTCTTTGTTCATATCTTAAAACATAATTACCTTTATGAATATACAAAATTAATTATTTCCACATTGATTAAGAAAATTAGTTTATTTTATGTGATATTTTTACTTTCACAAAAGTACTTTTCCCAAATCACTCAATTATATTTATTCATAATTATGTTTAAGTTTGAATATAACGGTATAGTTGAAATAATAGTATCAATCAAAATTTGAAGAATTGAATTTTTTTATATTTAACTAAACTATAAGTTGTTTCTTATATTTTGATATACAGGGAATTTTCCAGGAATACTCTTTTTCTCTTCTTTTTTAAAAGTACTTTTGAAAATATGAAAATTTAAGAGTTTTCGGAAAAAATGATATAATGCAAAGGAGTGACTGTGAGGGTAATAAGAGTGTTTAGGAAAAATAGGAAAAAGTAAGGACAATATAACATTTTAAATAAAAGAAAAGAGGGCAGTGTGCATTGTAAAACGGGAACT
This sequence comes from Phaseolus vulgaris, assembly GCF_000499845.2. NCBI lineage: Eukaryota > Viridiplantae > Streptophyta > Magnoliopsida > Fabales > Fabaceae > Phaseolus > Phaseolus vulgaris. The sequence continues at coordinate 11,574,608 of NC_023753.2, forward strand.
GTAAATAGTAGGAGCCGACACATTAATGCAACTTTGTACTCTAATAGACGGGTTTGAAGAATACTTAGGTGTATCAAAAGAATAAGGCAATTTCTTCCTGAACCTCTATATTTTCTTCCTGCACCCCTACATTCTTAAAAAATACCAAAATTAACCTATAAAGGTGTTTTTGGAATAGTGATTCCGTAAGCAAAGAATATTTTTGGAATAAAAAACCTGAAAGAAAAAAAATCATTATGAAATATCTTTTTAATAACACATTATTTTTTTTAAATTCCGGATTGATAACTCCAGAATTCATAAAACATGTTGTGGAAAAGATGTTGCAGAAATATTTTGAAAAGAACCATTCAGAAGTCATTTTCTGAAAAACAGTATTCTCTGAAAAATGATCGGGTGCAGGAAAAAATTTGTAGAGGTGCAGGAAGAAGTTGCCAAAAAATAATAGCCTAAAGCCCAAAAAAAGTCTATAATTTTTTCCTTCACCTCCAGTGTTTCTTCCTTCCTTCCATAAATCTTTTTATTCCAAAACTACCTTTCAGGAAAAGGTGTACGGTTTTTTTTTTTTCGCTTCCGTTCGTAGGACTTCTAAACTCTAAAAATTGGAATATAATTTTGTATTTCAAATTTTAGAATTTGGAATTTTAGAATCCGAAAGAAGGAAAAGAGGCGTGTCAATGAAAAAAGGATAAAGTTATCATTTCACATCTTTTATGGAGATGCAGGAAGAAGCATGGAGGTACAGAAAGAAATCGCTCTAAGTAGTCGGCCTTAAACGGGCTTTGTTATTTTCATTTTTTTTTAAACTTCATTTCTTCCGACCCTTTATTTTTTGTCTTTCTCCTGCCACCCCCCACACTCTCCCTCTCTCATCTCTCATCTCTCTTGCACACACAGTCTTCGAAAGAGAATCCAACAAATGTTGTCACGATGCTGCAATACTTTTTCTATTCTCGGTTTCAGATTTATTTTATCGAGAGAAAAATTCTGTTTATAGTCTAAATTACTTTTTTGTTACCTATATTTTCTTTTATAAAATCATGATATCTCAAATAAATTGGTATATTAAAATTACATGAAAATCCTATGAAAACAATATATATATATATATATATATATATATATATATATATATATATATATATATATAACATGAAGGACCAAATCGAAACTTACGAAAAAAAACAGTTTCCAAAAACTAAAAAAATGCAGGCATCAACAATCTATATTAAATTTTGAAATTTTCATGTTATTGATCACCATTCTTCTTAACATGTGATTCGGGGTAGTGAAAGCAATAATACATTCCTTGTGATTGTAAACACGTTTGATATTGAGCTTCTTGGCTCTATATAACTCTTGTGAAAATTATTATTAAAAAACTAGCATCCTTTATAGCTTGGTTGTAATTCTTGGTGATCAACTCTCTGTATAACCCTCTTATAGTCTTAAACTTTATAGTCATAAACTTTTTTAACAGATGCAAAATCTACCTTTCTCTTTAGAATTACATAAAAATTGTGTTGACACTTTTACTATTTTTGTTTTGGATATCCGACAATATTTTAGGTGGATGATGTCTCTAAGTTTTTCTCATTTTGAAAGAATTGCATGTATCTCCCACTATAATAGGGAGAGGGAATGAGCAAACACAAGTGGAACTTAGGATAGAGATGTATGAAATTTGTTTGGGAAACACATTAGAAAGTATATCTTATGCAAATATTAGGGGAAAGAGGAAGAAGAAAACTTATGAGGAAGAACAAGACTCATGGAAGTGTGGGATTGTAGAAAATGAGGAGTATACACTAAAGTTAACTTATAATATTTTGCAGGATGATAGTGGTCTACTTAGTAGATTTGATTTTTCTGCTTTATGGAGTGCTCAAGTGTCCCATGTTGCTTATTGTTTAAAGGTTAGTGAAGGGGAAGAGTGTCTACTAAAGTGGAATTGGTTTGTAGGGGGATAATATTACCTAATATTTTGTGTGTATTTTGTCAATCTGAAGATGAAACAGTAACACATCTCATTATAGGGTGTAAAAAAACAAATTTTGTCTGGTAGATGTGTGATAGATGGATTGGAGTTCAATCAATACACCACATGAATTAAATTCAACATTTTCAACAATTCCATTTATTTGAACTAAATGTAAAACAAAATAAAATAACGTGATAACTATAGTATGGATGATTTGGACCCATATGAATAGTATTATATTTAAGAACAGTAAGGTTGATGTTGAAAAATTATTCTATATGACACAACTTTATGCCTGAGTATGGATGACCCATAAAATTCCTAAAACTACATTCTCATACTCAGATTATATACAATACCCAAATGTTTGCTTAAAATCTATGATTATAAAATGTCATTAATGTATTGGATATGCGTAGGTGTTGTTGTATATTCGTGTTGGATGTGTTTATTATTGCAAGTAAAATATATAAGATAGAGGCTCTAGTGCACATTAGATGACTGATATTTATGTTACTTTGCCTGTAATTTTTCTTATTGTAAAACAACCGTGTTCAGTAGGGGTTTATGTTGATGGGAGGGAAACTTTTAAACTAGATGAGAGATATTCTGATAGTGTGTTTGATGGTTTATCTTTGTAAAGCTACTGTGTGTAACAAGGGTTTAAATTGGGGTAAGGAAACTCTATAAAATTGAAAAACGGGTTTAGACTATTCAATTATCTTTGTAAGTTGAGACATTTAGTTGGTCCAAATTATGTTGTAGCTTGATGGAACTAATGCAAAAAATTAATAGACATTGTTTTATACATAGGTTGGAACATCCTTAAATATTCTACTTTAATATCATTATTCTTTGTCGGTAAAAAAAAAGTCTTCCATTTAGTTCCTTTCTCTCTCTATTATATATATATATATATATATATATATAAAAGCTTAAGTTGAGGATTGATATAAATTATTATTTGTTATGTTTTCTCTAATTTAATAATCTAGAAAGTTAAACTACCTAAGTTGTTTTTTTCATTTTTGGTAGGTTAAGTGAATAACCATGTCACTCAATGTACATTGTCACTTCTACTAACACAATGAATGTGATTAGTATATGTACATACACATAAGATATGAGCATTAGAACAACAATTGTAGAAACAAAAGCAAACAACATAGTTTTGATGCCATAGACTAGAGTAAGCATGTGATTTTCAAAATAATAAAAAAAATGTTACAACAGTAGTGGCTACACCATGTAAGTAGCATATATATTTTTGTTTTTCTACCAACAAACATCTATAGGTAACTGTAATTTTTGGTGTTTTGGGTTTATTGGACTTTCATTTGTTTGGCTAGCTTTAGGTCAGCCCAATATCTTTTATGTTTTTACCATGCATCATGTATATTTAAAATGTTGTCATTGCCACGTTCATAAACTCTCTTTCAATAATAGAATTTACTTTTTTTCTACGTGTCTCTCTTTCTTTTTTAGTGTCTCTTGTTCATCATCTCCATCTTGGGTCTTTTGCACAGCACCGCTTGTCCACCGATGGAAAACGTCAATAATGGTTACACCTTTTATAGCAATTACAAGTCTTACTCCTTTCATCTTCCTAAATCTTTTTTCTAATTGCACTTTATCTGTAACATAAGATCCATTGATATTAATCAAATGTGAGTCATATTTTTTTTAAAAATTTAAGCAAATCAACAATTCCACATTAGGTTACTTTTCCTTGTAATTTTCCAATATTTTTACAAACACGAGCTATGAAAAAAAAGGAACAAGAAGAAAATTTGGGAACAAAAAATCACAGCCAGAAAAAAAACGAGGTAAGACAATGTGGAAGGCCAAGGCAACAAGTAATAACTTCAATTAAAATCAATAATAAAAAAATAGTGAATCAATCCATTTTGCCATTAAAACCAGCACTATCTCCCTTTTTTGTTATCTATTCTATCCTTTTAACATTGTGTTTTCCAGCCAAATCAACTTAATGTTACTAATTCTTCTCTCTTGCCCCACTTCCTCTTTTGATATTAAATCAACCTTTGTTTACTTTTGCTGATAATCCTCTGTTTTCTTTTATCTTCTAAACCCTTTACAACGTACTATTAATGTTATTCATATCCTAGTATTAAGACTGTTCATGCAAAAACATATAATCTGGACAATGGCATCATTAAGGAATGTATTATATTATCTCAAACTAATAAATGATTTTAACTTCCAAAAATGAATACAATTTTCTCATAATCAAATTAACATTAAATCTTAACATTTTATGATCTATTAGAATCTCCCACTTCAATTCATATTTTAAAATGTTGAAAATAAGAAGTAAAAATGTTATTGCGGAACACTATCAGTAGTTTCACTTTTTTTCTTTAATTTTAAAGAAAGGATTTAACTTTAATCTATTGTCATAATTATTACAAAAGGGTTGACTTTGTAGATAATAATCATAGTCAAACTCAAATTATCATATCCTAAATATAATTAGGAGTGGGTAAAACTATTTGTTTAACCTTAACATTAGACCATAATTGAATCTTTTTAAGTTATGGGACATGAGGTCATGCAAATGGATCTACGCATAAGGAAAGCTTTTCCAAAATTATTTCAGATTGATGATCTTTGCCTATATCCAGTGTGTTTAAATTGCTAACAAAATACCACCAATAAATTGTAGTGACTCTGATGCGTTACTTTTTTTTTAATAAACTACACTCTTTATGTATAGTAAGTACTATACATAATACAGAAGATTTAGAACCTACTCCAAGATGCTGTTAGATCCTATTTACTTACAAATTAACTAAATTAAGATTTAACAAAAAAGTTTACTACCAAAAATATTTAACCTTCTTTTGTTTAAAATTTAATTATTTATTGTGTAATTAATTCTAATATAATATAGCATGATTGGTGTTTTGATAAGCCTTGCGTGTGCGTACTATGTTAGTTCTTACTTGTACTGTGAACTTAATTTTAGAAACCAATATCATGAGGTGAAAGATAAGTTGCATATATGCATGAGAATATTGGATAAGATTCTAGAAAGAAAAATGTAATTTGTAACTTACTTGCTTTCGTATGCTATGAAACTCTTTTTTTTTGGAAGATGCAAACACTACTGTAAAAAAGTGTTCAGACTATGATTTTTAAAGCCGTTAGGCAACGGTTTTAGAACCGAAGTCTATGCAGACGTTATCTAAAGTAATTCAATACATATGACGATTGTTGTCTAAATCATCGCCTATTTTACTTCATAGGTGATGATTACTTGACCAATTATCTCCTAACATGAGTCATGTTATAGAACACAAAAGGGAAGCATAGGCGACACTTGTTGTCTGAATTGTCGTCTATGCTCTTCTTGTGTATGCCAAAAGGCTCAATTAGACGATGATTATAGTCAAAATTATCGCCTATAATGCCTCATGGACTACGTTTCTCTTCTGTTGAATTTTCTTTTAGGTTCAATTTGTTTATTACGTTTTCTCCTATGAGTTAATTTGTATTGTTAAAAGCTTAGTCATATTCAATAATGATGCAAAAAACTTATAAAACAATATATAATTAATCAAACAAAATTATAAATTAATGTGTAAATTCAAAAATTTTATACATTAAATCATATAAACTAAAACTAACAACATATGATTTAACTATTTTGATCATCATCTATCCTAGAGTGTTGTTGAATCTAATGAAATATGTGGCTCAAGCGTTGCTCATAGAGTCCATTGATTCTAAAATCAATGGTTGAACATCCATAAAATATTGCATCACATAATAAGTTCAATTTAGTCCATAAACTAAGCATAGTTTTATATGAACAATTAGTTAAACATGATTACCTGGTCTCAACCCACTACAAGAAAATCGTTAAATAAAAACCAATTTTAGAAACTAAAAATAATTAGTTGCTATATTAACTAAATTAGATACTAAAAAAATTATTGTTACCTAAATTAGTTTCTATTATTGATAAATACTTTCTAAATTGGTATCTAATTAGTTACCAAGATTTTAGCTACCAACTTTAGAATCTAAAATTGGTTTCTATTTAATAATTTTCTAGTAGTGACCTCTATCAAATCTGACTCTTACAATGGTTATCATTCATTGCATTACATAGTAATCACGCATACCTTCCCGTTTGTTTATTGCACTATAATTCAATATTAATGAAAACTTAATAATGATATTTATTTTATAAGATAGGAAATTAATAATGAAAATTACAAAATCTTTTGGTGCAACCATGTTAGCTTTTGGAACTTTGCACTTGATTGATCTCTCAATATGTTATCTTTAATGTATGAGGTAATTAATAAAAAAAATCTTGTTCATGAACATTTAAGTAATATACATATATAATGTAATTATCAAACTATTTGCTTGAGGTATGTGGGTGGCTTCTTGTGCAATAAGCGAAACTACATGACATATCACAAGTAACTTTCAATGTCGCATGCATTAAGAAAACAATTAGTATAACTTTAAAAGATGAAATACGAACACTACAAGAAAATCATTAAACAGAAACCAATTTTAGAGACAAAAAATAATTATTTACTATATTGACTAAATTAAATATTATTTTAGGAACTAAACAAATTATTGGTATCTAAAATAGTTTATATTATTAATCAAATTTATAAGTTTTTAAATCGATATCTAATTACTTACCAAGGTTTTAGCTACTGACTTTGATTTAACCGATGAGGCTTGACAAAACATTTGATTTCTCCAATCACAACACATCTTAGTCTTATATACATTTTCTTCTTAAGATACAATGTTATAGATGTCATTGTTTATCATAATTGGTTTATTTATGGCAGTAAAAGCCCTAATTGATATTCTGATATAGATGCGGGTGTATTTGATTTCCTTCCAATTTTAAGTCCTTTTGTTGATTATTGTTATCATTTCCACCAATGCAAAGAGTTTTCAAAATAGTGATTTACTCCATAAGAATATAAGAACGTCTCTACACTTGACCCATACCAACTTGTTTCCAAACATGAAATTGATGAACCATGGCATTATTACGATTGTTGTGAATCACTGAGAATTGTTTTCTATTACCTTACCTTATCCAATTGTGATCCTTCTTTGTCGATGAGGAGAACTACCAGTTATCTATGTTAGAGTTAAACAGTGTCTAAGTTCAAGAGGGGAGGGGTGAATTGAGCTTATTAAATTTTCGCAAAAGAGATTGATTTACAGTGTAACAGAGATGAAAAGACCAGATTGATTTTAAATGAAACAGATTGTTTTTACAAATGACTTTAACACAAACAGAGCTTGATCAACAAGGTTTAGATCAACCAGCAGGAATAGCAGAAACAAATTGATTAACTTTTACAGCTTATGAAGTTGCAGATTGTATCACAAGATTAATCAATTTTACTTAACACAAAGCATCTAGAGGAATGAACAACAGTCACAGTTCAGTCAAGGAAAACAATTCACACTTTAGCCATATTGCAGATTCACATAGCAGCTTGATTTATATTTAGAAGATTGATTAACAAGCTAGAATGACATATTTGATCAGGTCCAGAGTTAACAGATTTAGATTCAAAAGAACAGATTCTTTTCTTGACAGATTATGTGAAAACTCATAAATAAGTGCAGGGATGAGAAGAGAAACACAAGAAAATTTTTATACCAGTTCACTCATCAAGAGCTACGTCCAGTTCACCTTACTCCAAGGTGGAATCCACTAAAACAGATACAATCAATTACAGCATACACAGCAGTTCTTGAACCCTTCAAGAACTTCAACAAACAAGGCTGAAAAACACTATTTCAGCACGCCTTGCACTCCAAGAAACACTATCAAAGAGTGACTAACACTTATACCTATTACAAGAATGAATAGGGGAAAGATTACACCTGAAATTGTGTTGCAAGAACATAAACCAGTTGTTCTATTTGCTCCAAGACAGTATCAACACCTTCATCCAGCACAAGGTTCTTCAAGAACAAGCACACATCTATTTTCCTATTGAAAAACCTTTGCAAAACCTTTTCAATTCTCTTTCTCACACACGAAATGTTTTATCTCCGTTCAAACTGTGATTTTTCAGCACACCTTCATGTGAGAAAGGCATTTTATTTTATAGAGAACAGTTCTTAACCACTTTTCAAAAAACAGTTTCAGAGCAGTTATAAAAACAACAGATTGATTCTAAAAACAACAGGTTAAATGTTAACAAAACTGTCAGCTCAACTTAACTGAAATAACAGACTGAGCTTTACCTTTGGTGCCCTAACAGAATTTCGAAAAACCTTTTAACAGAGCAAAAATAAACTTATTGTTTCTCAAGTAAACAGATTTATTTTTGTACTGAATCAAACCTTTTAAGAAAACTTTAAAAAACTTTTCCAAAACCATTTAACGTCATTATGTGCTTGATCTTACTACCTTGATTTGGCATCTAGGATGGGTCATGTAGCAAAAGGCAACCTTGAATACACACAAACCTAAAGTACAAGATCATCTAAGACACATTGCAACCTTCAAAGCAAACTAGCTAAAAACTACATCAAACACACTAAGGCAAGGTAGAGATGAGCTTCATCCATCTTCAACAATCTAATATTGATACAACTTACACTACAAAAAAAATTATTAAATAGAAATCAATTTTTTAAAGTCCAAAAATTAGATATATTTTAGAGACTAAAAAAATTATTGGTATCTAAAGTAGTTTTTATTATTAAAAAAATTTATAAATTATTTTTTAAATTGATATCTAATTAGCTACCAACTTTAGAATCTAAATTAATTGGTAGCTAAAATCTTGATAGTTAATTATATATAAATTTAGAAATTAGTTATATGACTTTAGATGTGTTTGATCTTTCAAACATATATAATTTTTTATGCTAATGTTGTTTATGAACACTTTATCTGAGGAAGAGTTTCATGGTGGTGAATATGATGATAGTTTTGGAAATTACATCATTAGAGAATTTATCACCTTAAAATTTTATATTTTATAATTGTAAAGACTTATATCACTACAAGAAAATTATGAAATAGAAACCAATTTTTAGAGACCAAAATAATTAGTTACAATAGGAACTAAAATAGAGACCATTTTAGAAACTAAAAAAAAAAAAATTGGTTTCTAAATTAGTTTCTATTATTGTTAAATAGTTTCTAAATTGGTATCTAATTAGCAACTAAGGTTTTAACTACCAATTATTTAGTTTCTAAATTTGGTAGCAAAAACCTTGATTGCTAATTAGATACCAATTTAGAAACTATTTAACAATAATAGAAAATAATAGAAACTAATTTAGAAACCAAATTTCTTTTTAGTTTCTAAAATGGTCTCTAATTTAGTTACTATTGCAACTAATTATTTTGGTTTCTACAAATTGGTTTCTATTTCATGATTTTCTTGTAGTGTATATAATAATAGGTGTGTAGTACTAAACTTAGTTATTTTAAAACTATAAAATTAGTATCTTTTATTTTGATTAGATATATGGTATTAAAATGTTTTTTTTATCGACCAAAAAATGTATAAATAAAATGAAAATATTTCAAGGATATCTCAACCCTTATACAAAATCAGCCAGAACCATTCCTCAAAGTTTCTTACATAGACCGTAACACATAAAACAGAAGAGTAAAGCTGACAACAGTAAAAAAAACCCCACAATTCAAAAAAATCACCTAACATTTTCTAACCGTTCTCATACATACCAAAGGCTCCAGTTATCAGAATACTAAAAACTTACTACACAGACTTTGGAGTTCACCCATGACCATACCTTCAGTTGCACAATGATAAAAATTTCAATATGATATATCCTACCGCTTTTAAATATCTTCTTATTCTCATTAAAATATTAAATTGATATGTAATTATTGTTTTCTTTTTCACGTGAAGGAGATTCTTACGGATTTACAACTCAATTCTAGGAGTTGAGACTATGGAGTTTCCACAAATTTAAGTAGAGTCGAATATGATAACCTTTTCTTACACCATTCTACATAAGTATTTTGATTTTGGTATGATCTACAACAATGCCATATATAGCTGTATCTAAAACGAGAAGTATTCAGCTCAATCTTGCAGATGTGGGAAATTCCCGAGGGGAAAGATTCAATGCACATTGATTTTCCTTATAAATTTGTAGATATATGCCTTCCATTCATATATGAACCATCCTCATGAAAACTTAGTTGTGGGGGCAATTATAGTCTCTACTATGAAATGATTGCGGCTACTTCACCCTATATAATATTATTTTCTTACACAATCTCAGTGAGTTGGTGCTTAATTTATTAAGCAGTGTAACAAGATTTACTTACTGAAGTGTTGACTCAATATGGGTCGGAGTCCAAGAAAAAGAGGAAAGTGAAAACAAGTTCCTGGTTTTTTTATTCGTATATTGAAGATATGCATGTATGAACAAATGGAAGCATCTTGATTCAAGGCGATACTACACCTTACGTAAAAAGAGAATAAACGTTTTATAGCACTGACATATATGTATATACACACAACTTTCAAGTGCTTGTTTGATTGTATAAAAGCTTTTGAGTCTTATGGCAGACACACACACAAACACTAGGATATGTTGAATGTATAAGATGTGGACATTAGTTGTTTCATTGGGACCACGTGCATCTTCAAATGGAATCCTCCATTGCTATATATTGAAACCAGACCAAACTCAACATCCAATAATGCCTAATACTTACTTTCTTGCTACGTGATGAACAATGGTCAAGATTATATTGATCATTTTGTAAACTACATGGAACAGTTCAGGAATATAATAATACCATCCAGGTATAGTTAGTTGGTTGGTTTAACTTCACGAAGAGTTTATAATTCAATTTATTAGACTAGTTTATAAAATGACATCTGTATTTTGTTTTATATACTATAAAATGTTCTTGTTTTTATTATTAGTTATCTCCGATCCTTGTTTTAAGTTTTGCAAAAAATTAACCTGAAAACACGTAATGCTACCTACGCAAATCAGTTTAGAATGAATTCAGATATATGTACAGTTGAAAAACCAGCACCACTGATTTGCTAACTAGAACTATATAAGGCTCGTATGAATCACCAGTTCAATACTAAATGGAGTAGCAGAGTTAACTATTGATCACAGTTGAAATAAATCATTATGATGAATACAGAAAAATTCAAAGTCTTCTGCTGAGAGGAAATGATAATGGTGCAAGCCTGCTTACAGTTCCAATTCTCTTATAAGACATGTAGCTAGTTGAGGAGTCAAGGAAAGAAATTTGAATTGAGCAGCACTAAGATATATGAGTGTAACACATGCATCTGGGAAAACAAGCATGGCTTAGAAGCTCCACTTTGGCTAATCATTACTATCTTACTTAATTATTTCTTCAAAATCGATTATATATAATAATAATAATAATAATAATTAGTTGTAACTCACAAGCAAAAGCAAAGAAAGAAGCATTGGAGTAGACCAGTTATAATGGAGTGGATTGTGTTTTTATCAAACGAAATCAATTAATCGCAGCTACCTCATTTCAGTGAGGCATTGTTCAACGTAGTCCTTAATTAACTAAGAAATTGATATTAAGTTTGTTTCAGTAAGTCTCAATTTCAACTTCCTATTTACCAAATTTCTACATATCACTGAGAATAACGAAACTAAATGTTATTGAAGACTTAAATAAAATGAAAACAAGATAATAATAATAACAACAATAATAAGTTATACAATGTGAGAAGAAGATAGAAATACTTAAATAATAAATATGAACAAAATATTTTATTTATAAAAAATTATATACAATCATTATTCTTAACACGCATTCCCCTTTACTAATGTGAACGATTCAGGGTTATAATCTGGCACAAACATATTTATTTTTGGCATGTTAATGCTTTGTCATAAATATATCAAGTGGTACCTTTTAAATTTATCATCATTTTCCTTTTGTGCGTGGTTGGTGGCAGAGATAATATTAAAACTAGCCATTGAAAATTCCACCACAAACCAGTGTACTACCTTATTATAAGGCTACGTATCTTTCCTTGATATGTATGAAACGCAAATGAAGACACATAACCCGATTTGCTTTGAGATATTGTATTTGCTATGCCTTTTCTTTTTACTACAGAAAAGAGATAAAAAAAAAAAAGATAAGACAAAGGAGTGTGAGACAAGATAATTAATATATTAGTGTAATATAAAAGGAGGGAAAGTGTTACAAACTATTATAAAAATATTTTATATAGCTAATACAATTAATGTGATTTTTATCATCTATGATGACATGCCTCGCATATGTTCCATGTTTATCTAAAAGAAGAAAAAAAATTGTCATCTATGAATAGAGCTCAATTGTGGTACGTAAGAGCCACCTCATCTTCCATTGCAATTACCTGAATCATCTAAACCATAACTTAGTATATAAAATATTTTAAAAAATGTTAGCCAATTAATTTCCATCAATATAATATTTGTTTAATAAATAAATCTGTTATTATAAATATAGAAGTGTATGATTGTGATGTGATATAATATTAATAGTATCATTAATATATATATATATATATATGGGCGTGTTTATGAATTTTATTTAGTATTTTTTTTAAAATAAACATTATAAAAAAATTATGAAATATAAACTAATTTTAGATATTAAAAATAATTAGTTGTTATATGACTAAATTAGAGAATATTTTAGAAACTAAAAAATATTTTGGTTTCTAAATTAATTTTTATTATTATTAAATATTTTTTATATTGGTATCTAATTAGTTATCAAAATTTTAATTACCAATTATTTATATTTTAAATTTGGTAGAAAAATCTTAGTAACTAAATAAATACCAATTTAATTTAACAACAATAAAACTAATTTAGAAACAATTTTTTTTTAGTTTCTAAAATGGTATCTAATCATTATAACAATTAATTGTTTTTTTATCTCTAAAATTAGTTTTTATTTTATAATTTTCTTATAGTCAAAAAAATTACTATTGAAATTAGTTAAAAATAACTATTAAATAAAAATTAATTTTAGAAACAGAAAATAATTAATAATATATTAAATATTATATTATAAATTAAAAAATTATTGATATTAAACTAATTTTTATTATTAATAAAAAATTATAAAATAATTTTTAAATAGATATCTAACATTAATTTAAAATTTAACATAATTAATAGTTAAAATATTGATAGTTAATATTAAATATTAATTTATAATTTTTTATTAATAATAAAAGAAATTAAACAATTAGTTCTTTAATTTATAAAATAATATTTAATTTAATTAATATAATTAATTATATTGTATTTTAAAATTATTAATATTTAATAAAAAATATTTTATTGAAGTTTGTTACACTCAAATACAAACAACACTTACACAATAGTAGCTAATTATGAGTGCAGGGAGTATCTAGATGGCAGTGCTCATGGTGATGATCATACAAATATTTTTTGGAAAAGGAAGAAAAGTATCTTAGCAAAGTTTGTTTTAACATCATTATCTGGTTTTGTGCTGCTCACGCTGAATTAATTGATCTCAAGTGAGACTAAGAATGTACTTGATAAAATAAATAAACATGATACAATCACATAGAACAACAAGCCATCATCATAAATACACAAGCAAAATAAAACATAAATCTAAAATCGTATATTGAAAGTCATGTTGGTATGTCAAAATGTGCTTGCTCACACACCAATCTTGATTTTTTTTGTAATTGTAATCAAAGAACCCTAATCATGATTTGGTAAGATGGAGATTTTCACGTAACGAGAAATCAAAGAAATCTCTATCCAATGCCTGCCTCTCAAAACGATACACACTGATTGAAACTTGAAAGTAGTGCTCCCATTGCTCGAGTACCAACTAAGTGTTATTTAATTTTCACTGCAATCAACATATCTAATATTGAAGAATTGGAAATTATAAAATTGAGATTAGGTTAATAGAAATGCATGAATAATGTTGTGTTGGGAAGAATATTGAATGATGAGTGATTGTTGTGAATGCTGGAGAGCAGAATAAGGCACTAAGATTGAAAGAGAGCACACGTCATGACAGGGTGGGACTGATGTCATCATAAACTCCACTCATAGGAGCTTCTCGTGGGTTATGGAATTGGTAGTGGTGGTGCAGCTATCATCAAATGTTTGAATAGCCTTCTTCATTCTAAAATTAAATTCTTAACACTGTATTCAAAACTATTCAGGAATAAAAAACATGTACATGTAAAAAGGTATATTAATTATACATAAAAAGATGGAACATAAAAAGCTAAAAAGAATGGGACCGAACCAAACATGCGTGTGATGACCACAAAAGTGCCCTAGAAACACAAGTACCCTTTCTCTCTAAGCTTCCATTCCCTACAGAAAAAATATATATAATTAAGTCAAATAAAAAAATAAATAAAAAAAAGAGGGGTTCCATGCTGAAGCATATTAATAGTAACTTGCAGAAAGAAAAGAAAACAGTGCCTAGTGACTGACCTAATTTAGAAAAAGATAAGTCTCTTTCCCTAAAGAAATAGTGAAAGGATGCATGAGAGGAGACATAGTAATGTGGTTGTGTGTACTTGCAATTAAAATGTTATGTTTCATCTACCTTCTGTTACTTATGCAGTAATGTTCTTCTCAACCAGGGTTAATTATGTCATATGGCAAAAACTAATAATGCTTAAATTAATGTATGCCCCGTACTCTTTTATTTAAACAAAATTTATAAAACTCCATCCTTTTAAGTGACGAATTTAGGAGGATAATTTCATTCGTAATTAACTTTTAAAGTGTTGAAAATAATTTCCCTTTTCACCTTTTTAAACTTTTTATTTATTAAGAATAGATAAGTTTGGGAAATACGTGTCGTCTATTTTTAAAAACTTACGATATTATCCGAACACTTTTTTCTTAAAAAATATTCTATGAAGTATAAAATTTTAAAATGGTGAATATCTTCTTCTTGGAAGCGCAAATATTTTCTTAAACAAAATTTAGACTCAAGTAAGACTATTTTAATTTTAGGATAGAAACAAACTATCATCCTGATAAAAAAAATTATATTCAATTACATATATATAAACTTTACACGCTACGCAACTACCTAAACTTTTCATTTAAAGATTAGAACGAATTACATCTACATATCTTAATCACTACAAAATAATCATTTTTAAAAATACAAAATAATTAATTATTATATTAATTAAATAAAATATTATTTTAGAGATTAAAAAATTATTAATATCTAAATTAGTTTTTATTATAGATAAATTATTTTTAAATTGATATCTAAGTCACTATCAAGACTTTAGATACCAACTTTAAAATCTAAATAATTATAACTAAAACTTAGATACCAATAAAAAATATTTTTATAATAATAAAAATTAATTTAGATATTAATAATTTTTTTAATCTCACTTTCAAGAATTTGCATCATATCATTATCCTTTTAACATTGAAAACGTTTTTTTATAAGGATGCACAATATAATGCATTTCTTGGATAGCATGAGGGTGTTTAATGTAATATACTTAAAAAACATTAAGTTTACTATTACTAGAAAGAAAAAAAACAAGTGTATATGTATAGATTTTGAAGAAATAACAAAAAGTATCAATATATTTTATTTTAAAATTATTTAATGGAAAAATTAGATAATGAAAATAGAATAAACAGAAAAAATATTATTTATTTAAAATATTATAGTATATATAAATTTAATTTGGAAATAATTTAAAATATAAATATTTAAATAATGTTTAATTTTGATATATTTCTTTAAAACATAGATAACATTGCTATTTAACTTTAGGAATAATAACTATCTATCAACGTTATTAAAAACCAATTAACTGTAAATATTAAATAAATAAAGTTTCTCACATCATACAAATGTTTTAAACTCAAAGATCAGAGAAATTACAAGAAAATTATTAAATAAAAATTAAAATTAAAAATCTAAAATAATTAATTGTTGTATTAATTAAATTAAATACTATTTTAGAAATTAAAATTTGTTGATATGTAAATTAGTTTCTATTTTAATAAATAATTTTTATTGATAGCTAAAATCTTGGTAGCTAATTAGATACCAATTTATGAATTATTTATCAATAATGGAAACTAATTTAGATACCAACAATTTTTTTATTCTCTAAAATAATATCTAATTTAATCAATATAATAACTAATTATTTTTTTATCTTTAAAATTGATTTCTATTTAATAATTTTTTTAGTGATATTTATTTAAATTTTTAATTCTAGTATAGAAATGTGTGTATAAAGTATGCATGTGGTATGACTAAAAAATGTATTCATCATAGAAACCTTAAGATTTATGATATATATATATATATAATTATTATTTTAATCGATAAAAGAATGAAATAAATAAATAAAATAAATATTTTAAGTATGTTTTAACCCGTATACATAGAATATCACAATTATAAGAGTTTTAGTTCCCTTTACTCAAACAACATCCACCTAAACTATAGGAAAACTTAAAATTATCATGTTACAAACATAAGATGCCAATAAAAAAAACAAACAAACATAAGCTTGACAAGGCAAAAACTTCCTAAATGAGCAATGGTACAAAAATATTTATCAAAAGCATTGTCCAATTTTTTGTTATGCTACATAAATCTCTCATTCCCAACATAAAAGTAGTTGTAACCCCCACAATCCAGTGTTGGCAAAATTATCCTCCCTTCTTACGATGCAACTAGACTAATATTTTGCACCTTACCTCTTACCTAGTCAGCCAACTTTCACACTTGAGCTGAAAGGACTCCTTTTATCTTCTTTCCTGCAAAAACAAGAAACTTGTTAGTACAACCTTGGCCAACCTATTAGCACTAACAATGACTTTTATAAATACATATACAACCAATTAGCAAACCATAAATGTGGAACAATTGAATAATGGTAAAAATAAATAAATTGATCCAAAGAGACTAATAGAGAACAAGATTGCAGCCTAACCTTCAAACATATATGTTGTTAAACATATCTCATACATATCTCAGAGTTCTCAAGCACTAAAAGGCATATCACCCAATTCGAATATGAAAACGTAACAACATGTATTTTTCTCTTCATTCATGTCCATACTTTCAACTGAGTTAAGTACAATATCTCATCAAAATTTATACTCCCATTCTTGAAAACTACTATGTTCCTATGGTCCCAAAGACTCCAAATGATCATTATCCATAAACACTTATACACTTTGTTTTCCTTTGAAGTTATATAAAATATGTAAAATTGTTGGAAATGGCATTTAGAACTATTATTTTGTGCGAATTGGACTCTCACCCAACTATAACAACTATTTTAGACAACAAAGGCAATATTACACTAAAAAAAGGTGTTGGACAGTTTTCTCACTAGCATTGCAAAGAGGACAAATTGTGGAATTAAGATTAGTACTTGTCCTACCTAAACATGATCCTTTTGGTACTTTACCCACTAGGACCCTCCAAGCAAAGGTTTGAGGATTTGGAAGAGCTCTAATATTCCAAGAAAGATTGAAGAAAGAACTTGATTCACTCATAAAACTATTTTCTAGAATAACATATGTTGACTTAACATAATACTTTCCATCCTCCAGCCTTAACTATTGTCATCTATCTTGGTTATCTTTTTGTAAATGTACAATATTAATTTCTCTCATTCGTTGTGTTATTTGTGCTTTGTCCCATTCAAAGTTCTCCCTTCTCCATTCTAGTTTCCATTCCCAGTCATTTTGTGACCAACATCCTAATTCTCCTATTGTTTTCCTTTTATAATTAGAAATAGAGTAAAGCATAGGAAATATTTGTTTAAGGTTAGCCTCACCTAACCATTTGTCATCCAAGAATTGAAAAATTTTCCCAAACCCAACCTTCCATATTGTGTGTTTATCATACCATCTTACATTATCCCATTTCCTGCATACCTTGCACAAATCCCTCCACCACCAAGATTGGGACTTCACTGCACAATGTTGATTTTGAGCAATTAAGTTGGCATATTTAGATAAGATAATATCTCTCCATATTCTAGTGGATTTAGCCTCGAGTCTCCATTTCCATTTTTCTATAAGGTCCTTGTTAAACATGTTGATATCTCTTATTCCTGAACATCCCTCATGCCTAGGTCTGCACAAGGTTCCCCATTTTTATTTTTATTTTATAAAAAGCTTTCATACTATCTTTTTATTTTCACACTCGCAACCCCACAAAATTTTTCTTTATAAATTCATAATCATTTGACATACAAATTTTAGTGCTTTAAAGAATGATAGATAAAAAGGAGGTAAAGCAGTAAAGACAGATTTTATTAGGCATGCTTTATCAACGAACATTAAATATTTATCTTTCCATTTTGCTTTTTTTTTTCCTGATGTTTTAATTTATGATACCCTACAAAAATTGTTTTCTCCTTGGATTACCCCCTATTTGAAGCCCTAAATATTTAAAAGGAAATATTCATTTGACCACAAATTAAATTTTTAGAAAAGCTTTCAAATACCCCACTATGCACACCTAAAACACCTAATTTGGTTTTATGAAAGTTCACCCAAAACATGAAACTAACTCAAAACATCTTAAAATAGATTTAACACTGATAACATTTTAGTGATTAGGTTCACAGCATAGCAAAGTGTCATAAGCAAATTGTAATAGGTTTACCTCAACTTGATGTTTACCTATTTTAAACCCTTGTTACAATTTTTGCTTTGTGGCTTGTCAGACAACCCCTGGAAAACCTTCAACAACCACTAGAAAGATCATTGAGTCACCTTATCTAAGTCTCCTCATAGGTTTGAACTCCCTCGTGGGACTACCATTAACCAAAATAGAAACAAAAGTTTATTCATATATTAAATAACTAAATTATATGTTAACAATATACTACAAAAAAAATCACTAAATACAAACCAATTTTAGAGACAAAAAATAATTAGTCATCATATTGACTAAATTAAATATTATTTTAGAGACTATAAAAATAATTGGTATCTAAAGTTATTATTAATAAGATTTATACACTAGTTTCTAAATTTGTATCTAATTAGTTACCAAAATTTTAGTTACCAATTAATTTAGATTCTATAGTTGATAATTTTAACATTCGTAGCTAATTAGGTAGCAATTTAGAAAAACTAGTTTATAAATTTTATTAATAATAGAAACTACTTTAGATACCAATAATTTTTTTACTTTCTAAAATAATATCTAATTTAGCCAATGTAGTGACTAATTATTTTTTGTCTCTAAAATTGATTTCTATTTAATGATTTTTTTTATAATATTTTTGTGTGTTATAATATATAATTTACTTGAAATACCCTATAATAAAATTGTCTTGGGTACTCTTTTCGAATTAAATGCTATTTTTAATTTGTTAAAGATTAGATAGTATATTTGATTTAACTTAACACTGTAAGAAAATCTATAAATAGCAATCAAATTTTAGAGACCAAATATAATTAGTCGTTATATTGACTAAATTAGATATTATTTTAGAGAGACTAAAAAATTATTTGTATTTAAAGTGATTTTTATTATTAATAAAAATTTATAAAATATTTTATAAATGGGTATCTAAATAAATTAGTTACCAAGGTTTTAGCTACTAATATGTAGATTCTAAATAGTCTCTAAAAGATTAATAGAAATCAATTTAGAATATAAAGAAGTAAGTAATTAAAACAGTGGTAGGTAATGATCAGATACTAATTTAGAAATTATTTTATAAAATTTTATTAATAATAGAAATTATTGTAGATATCAATATTTTTTTTAGTTTACAAAATCGTTTCTAATTTATTCAAATAGTAACTAATTATTTTAGTTTTAAAAAAAAAATATTTTTTGTTTAATAATTTTTTTTAGTATAGAGACAGATAATGTTTAAATTTGTTTTTTATTTGGTGTAATATTGATCCTGAAAATTTGTTTTTCGATTGCATCGTGTCTTGTTAATAAATTTTTGCTTATATAAAATTAATATGCTAACACTAAAGTTTGTGTGGATTAGATTATCCATTTTTTTATATGCTAATACTAAAATTTATAGGCTAACACTATTGTTCTTATTTTTTTTATACTATCTTTGATTAGGACTTTTTTATTGTTCTTAATAAAAGTCATGAACTATAATTGTAGATGAGCTTGCTGTAATGATGGTTCTATGATACCTCTATACTAGTTTAAGTTAACTTTTTGATTAAAAAAACTAAAATTTATGTTTCACTTTATAAATTATAAATTACATACTTATTACTAATATAAACTTTAGTAGTACGAGAAGGAAATAACAAAAAAATAATATGTTTTAACCGATGCAATGTCACATAAAAATAAATAAAAATACAAAATTAAATTTAACGCAATTTTGTATTTCAAAATATTTTATTCTTATGTGTCATCTTTACGAGAAGAAAAATTTTATACTCAACATGTAATTTTTATTAGAAAAAATTGTAACAAATACAATTAAATTTAGTATGTAAGAAAGAAGTTTAATTGGTTGAATAATATTTATGGATATAAATCATCTAATATAATTCATTTTTTATGAATTGTTAAAATGCAATATGAAAATTAAATAACTACTCATAAATCTAATATTTTAATTTTAAAAGTTTAATGTGATTTCAACTTATGCTTATAGATTTTTTTTTACTAGCAATAAATAAATTGATTGATTTTTAATCTATTAGTCATATATTTTTCTTCCTCAAATTTATCAACAAAGTGATTCATGCGGCAGATCCATGCGAAGATCAAATCAGTAAACTTAGTGGGTAAAAAAAATTAACACATAGTTAATTGTTAACAAACAATTAAATAAAGTTAAAGTTAAAATAAAAATTATAACCACATTTGTGAAAATCAAACTTATTAATTCAACAAAATTGAAAATTAATTTCGTGTTTGATCTAAAATTTTTACAAGGATGAAATTTATTGAAATAGACTAGATCCGTCAAATCAACCAATGACTCAACAAAAAATGATGGGTTAAAATATTCAACTAGTTAACTTAAAATAAATAAATTTTTTATATCATTGTTGATGAGTTCTTTAAAAAAATTGTAAATACTAAATTTTATTTATTATTATTAAATAAGGTATTTTGATGTCTTCAAATTTAAGAGGGATGCTAGGAGATCTTGATGTTGGTTATGTGTGTGTTGTCTAGTAGTTTTTGATATGTTAATTCACTCTTTAAGATGATCCAAGGTTAATTAAATTTTAATCTTTTTGAAAACATGAGTTTTCTAAAGGGTGAGAAATTTCAACCTATTGAAATGTCGATTCAACCGGTTGTTTGACACTTACTGTTTTTAAAATGGCTTGAAAAAACTTAGCTTTGTTTTGACTTTACTGATAAACTGATTCAACCGGTTGTTTCGAAAATTCAACTCGTTGTTTTTCTAAAAACCTTTACAAAATTTTGTTAGGTGGTTCCAATCTGTTTTAAATGATTCCAACTATTTTTGGTTTTTGACTTAACTACTTGACCATTTGATTGGGGCATATAAAGATTGTTATATGCTCCTTTGCATTAATTAATAAATATAGATTAATCAAAAACAGTTTTCAAGATTTGAAAGAGCTTTGGATCATCTCAAATGTGGAATAGGATTGGGTCTTGTAATTCTGAACTTTAAGCTTTGATTTACCCAAGTGTATTTTATTCTCTTCTTCTTTAAACATTGTATTTCTGTCTGTTTTGGTGTGGTGCAGTTTCAGAAAGTGTTTTTGGAAACTGTGTGGTTTGCCAAAGTGGTGTGTGTTTTTGAGGGGTTCAAGATCATCAGTTTTGGTGTGTGGTTTGTAATATAGGTTTGATTACATAGTGAATTCTCAATGCTTAATTGAGGATTGAATGTAGCTATTGGTTAAAAGTGAACCAATATAAACATCTTGTGTGAGTTTCTCTATCCCTACACTCATTAAATTGTTTTATCTTTGCTTTTCAAATCTGCTGGTATAAACAACCGGTTGTTTCGTGAAAACAACTGGTTGATTTTCTGGAATCAACTTAAAAACAATTTTCTATTTAGCTGAATAGATTTTAAATTGATTAATTCTTCATAGCTTTTCACTCTACCTTCAATACTTGCGAAAATATTTGAAAAACAATTCAACCCCCCACCCACCCATCCCCCCTGCTTAAGGCCTCTAATTCTAACAATTGACATCAGGAACTAAATTCTTGAAAGTTATTCATGTTTTGATCCTAAAACCTCTTTAAAATGGCTGAAAAACTACCCTTTGGGGAGGGTGCTTCTATAAACAGGTCACCTTTATTTTGTGGATTGAACTATCAATTTTGGAAGGTTAAAATGAAAATCTTTGTTGAATCAATTGATAGAGGAATCTTGGATGCTATTGTAAATGGCCCTTTTATTCCTAAATTTGAAAAAAAATGATGTTTTCATTGAAAAACCTTGGTCCCAATGGATTGAAAGTGAAAGTAAAAGACCTCAATATGATTTTATTGTAAGAACACATCACTTATGCATTGAATTCTGATGATTTTTTCAAAGTCTCACAATGTGCTTCTGCAAAGGAGATGTGGGACATCTTGAATCCCACTTGCTTGTACAAACATGATATGTTATGTTTTTAATGTTAGATGGAACTAACAACCTTTGCTTAAGGCCAATACCAACATGTTCGTGTATACATACCTTTTGTGTTTATGCTCCTCATTTTATCTTTTGTATAAGATGTCTCTGATATTAGTTCTTTTTATGGGTAGTCAATGCAAGATAGTTGTTAAAATTACTTGATTTTGCTTTGGATTAGGGGAGTTCAAGGACTTGTTGTAGTTTAAATATATTGGTAAAGATACTTTCTAAATGTCAAATTTTTATTTCATTAATTTTTAGCTAATAAAAAAATAATTATGACATTTTTAAGTATAATTTTAATTTTTAAATTTAATTATATTATTATCTTTTTATTAATAATACTTTATATATTATATTAAAAAAGTAAAAATAATAATATTTTATTAAAATCAGTTTAATCTAGTTAAAGTTTTTAACTACATTAGACTCATATTTATATTCGTTCAAGGTCCAATTTTTACAACTTTAAATTTTAACAATGATAATTTGAACTTTAAATCCAAAATTTTACTTAAGATAAAAAAAGTTGTTGATATATATATATATATATGGGATGCTCCAACTTTTATACAAAAGAGTTAGCTACATGTAGTAGTTTTTAAAACAACAAGCTTAAATATCACCTGGTCACCAAAAATACAGCCCAAAAACACTAGTTAACACCTAGTTACAACCAAAGCCCCCCAAGCTCACCCCAAATTATGTTACAATTGAGTATGGTAAAGTATCCTTACCACTTATAAAAACCTTCTATAATCCAACTTTTATACAAAAGAGTTAGTTACATGTAGAAGTTTTCAAAACAACAAGCTTAAAGATCACCTGGTCACCAAAAATACAACCAAAACCACTAGTTAACACATAGTTACAACCAAAGCCCCCCAAGCTCACCCCAAATTCTGTTACAATTGAGTATGGTAAAGTATCCTTACCACTTATAAAAACCTTCTATCAAAAGCCTTAATCTCATATGCAACTTCAAGAGCCTTAATCCTAGCATGTTGTTGTCTGGCCCAATATACAAACATTTTGGTTCTTTTGGAAGCTCGCTTTCAAGAGTAGCATTGTTGCTCAACAAAACTAATGCATCATGCTACTTATTTTTCGTTAAGGCCCTCTGCTACACGGACCATTTGCAAGGAGGGAAAAAGGTCCACAACACCATCTGACTCCTTTACAGGAATACTCCACACAGTAGCAACCTTCCAGCACTGCTCAAACAATGTATCTGTTGTTAGTGCATCTGTAGATGATCCCAAGGTCCAATATAGTGAGATGAAAGTGTTGGAAATGCTGGATTAATTGGTCACAAATTTTACACCTACCCAATTATAACACATAACCTAAATACTATGAGACACTTTACATTCAATGAACATGTGTGTAACAATTTCCTGTTCAATCTAACCTAGCTCACACAAGGAATTAGGTAAGTTTATTCCCCTATAGATGAGGTTAACCTTAGTAGGAATTCTATCTCTAAGCAATCTTCAGACAACATGTTGTGATGCTCGAGATACTTTTAGCTCACCTTGCAGGATTTATTTTAGGAACTTATAACTTGAACTCACAAAATATAGTAGATTTTATTCTCCCCTCCATTCGCATACATCATCATATTCCTTATTAAGGTATGTGGCTCGAAGCAGCTGCATTAGTTCACCTTCCCAGAAAAATATGTTACGTCTCCAAGGTAGCTTCCACTTCCATATTCGATTGTACCACCCAATTGACTCTTCAATTGTTTTATCCTTGCCCTTAGAGATTCCATAAAGTCTAGGAAATATGTTTTTCAAAGGTTCCTCTTTAACCACACGTCCTCCCAAACTTTTACTATATTTCCTCTTCCTAATTTCACCTTACTTTCCTATTGAACTAGTTATCTTCCTGATTTTGACCACACACCTTTTCTCAAATCTCTCCGCCAAATTGATTCATCTCTTGCTCCTACCTCTTCATCTAGTTTCCTCCAAGGTTCGTACTTAAATTGTAACACCTCTTTCCATAGGCCTTGATGTTTTACTTATAGTCTTTATTTTCACTTAGCTAAGAAAGCAATATTGAATTTATGAATATCCTTAAATCCCAGCTCTCCATGCTCCTTTGGCTTAATTAGGTCCTCCCATTTAACCCAAGCTATTTTTTATTCATCTGACCCCCAATCCCAAAGGATCTTTTTATGTAATTTATCTATGTCTTTGTTGACAAACTTAGGAACTCTAAACATAGAAAGATAAAATAGAGGCAATGCACTAAGTATAAAATTTATTAGGCACAAACGTCTAGTAAAGAACAACAACCTACCCTTCCACTTAGAGCTTATTTATGATGTCACTTAGCACTGTATCCCAAAATTGTACCTTTCTAGGATTACCACCCACAGACATCCTTAAATACTTCAATGGTATATGCATATGATTGCAATTCAGAATTGTAGATAGATTTTGCAGTTTAACATTCCTTATCCCTATAGCTCTTATGCTACTTTTGTGGAAGTTTATTATGAGGCCAGAAACTAACTCAAACCCTCTCAAGATACTCTTGACCACTATATCCTGGTACCTAGCCTGACATAAGAATAGTGTGTCGTCAACAAACTGTAGCAAGCCTACTTCCACATTATTTTTCCCTACAACTATTCCTTCCAGCAGTTCTTTCTTATTGACTTGTCTAACCATGTCAGCTAGCCCCTCAACAATTATTAAAAACATGAAAGGTGACATGGGGTCTCCTTTTTTCAAACTTTTTCCAGGTTTGAATTCATGGGTTGGAGTATCATTCACTAGAAAAGATATAGATGCGGACTCCAAACAAATTTTGGTCCACTTTATCTATTTATCACTAAAACCTAGCCTAGCCAACATGTAGTACAAAAACTCTCAACTCATCAAGTCATATGTCTTTTCAAAATTTATTTCAACAATAACTCCACTTTTCTTTGCTATTTTCAGCTCATCTACCACCTCATTTGCCACTAAAATGCTACCTATCATGCCTCTTCCTTTTAGAAATGCATATTGAGTTATATCAATTACATTTGGAAACATCTTATTCAGTCTACTAGCTAACACTTTAGATATAATCTTGTATATGCACCCTACTGAAGAAATTGGTTGAAAATCATTTAGTCTCCATAATAAAGGAAGCATTACATCCTCTAGGTATATATCCATTAGTGTAAGAAGAATTTATAGCACGACTAATGTCCTCCCTAACAACATCTGAGTAGTTATTCTTTATAAAAGAGAAATTCAAGTAATTAGGTCAAGGACTCTTAGTGCTACCACATTCACTATTGCTTCCTTAATCTTTATGTCGTCTATGTGTCTAATTATTATCCACAAATGTTAAAGTTTGGAAATCAACAATCCCTAGTTGAACATCGCTACTAGGCCTAACACTAAATCTTTCTTCAAAATAGTTTAACAACCTCTTTAACAGCCCCCAACTCCTCACACACCAATTCCCATGAACATGTAACCCTTTTAAAGTGTTCATCATATTCCTCTACTTAATCATATTATGGAAATATTTAGAGTTAGTATCTCCTTGTTGATTTCTCGTGGTCGAAGCTATTTGACAGGTGCAAGAGAATTATCATGCTATTCCAGTTTTTGCTATGTAGATTTTTAGTGTTGGTGTGCTTTGTAGCAGATTTCAAACATTTTGCTTTGCTGGTAGCTAATGCGGAAAAAGTTAGTATGCTGGGCAACTTAAACATGCCTCTTGTTGTGCTATAATTGTAGTCTTTTAGTTTTAGGTAGCTAATAGACTTTGATGGTAAAACATGTAATAGGGTTGGGACACTCCTAAAGTGTCCCATTTACCTTAATTCATTTATTCTTTGCTAATAAAAAAAAATCTCCTTGTTGCAACCATATCGACCAAGACTTCTATTTCATAATGGAGTTTTTTTTCTATCAAATACACTTTTCATTTCACTCAACAATTGCAACCTCTCTACCCTCCAAGAGTCATCCATCCTATCTAGATCCACAACTCTTGCCATGATATGTTTCTTAACACTTGTAGTTATCCCAAAAACCTCCACATTCCACCTTTTTATGTCATGTTTAAGTCTCTTGAACTTTTCTTTTAATCAACTAGATAATTATCATCCCCTATATACACAATCCACTTATCTTTTTAAAATGTAATTGTTTTCGAAAAATTAATATGCCTATCTAGAATTTAATTTTAGGAATTCTTCTAGTAATTTTCAATATGTTAATCTTTTTTCATTAATATATTTAACTAAGCACTCTCGCAATGTAAATAATGAAATAGCAATAACTATATGTATTATATATATCCTATATTTTTATTTTTTTTATTGTGAGTAGAGTTGCACGATCTTTTTATAAACATTATTATTATTATATATATATATATGGATAAAAAAATTTGAATATACTAATATCACTTAAATATCATTAAATAGAAATCAATTTTAGAGATAAAAAATAATTAATCGCTACATTAACTAAATTAGATACTAAAAAAATTATTGGTATCTAAATTAGTTTCAATTATTAATAAATATTTTTTAAATTGGTATTTAGTTAGATAATTTAGAAACTATTTATCAATAATTGAAACTAATAATTTTTTAATCTTTTAAATAATATTTAATTTAGTTAATATAGTAATTAATTATTTTTTTTCTAAAATTAATATATTTGTTTAATGATTTTTTTTAGTAGAAGTAGCGTATAGTATAATAACTTTTTGTACTTATAGTTTAATTAATATTATAACGTTACACTAATCAAGAATCTACATGATAAAAGTTGACATAAATTGTCAAAATGAAATTTATATTAAAAATAATGCTAGAATCAGATATAAATATTACTCTGTACATTATTTTAAAAAATTATTTTTATTATATGTACTGTAGAATCATTCAATTCATGTTCAGAAAATGTATTCGAAAAGAACTTAGATATATACTATAGACAATATCACTAAGCTCTCATATAAGAAAAGAAATAACATTTCAAAACTTCGAAAATCATTTTGGGAAGCCTATCCCAAATCGTTTGATTGATATAATAACAGTATATATTGTAGTTTATTTCCAACTATGCAAAGCAAATACAAATATATTTCTAATTTTTTTTAGTGAGATAGGTCCAGAATTTCAATATATATATATATATATATATATATAAATAAAATAAAAAACTATAGAATTAATTTGATGTGTGATTATGTGTGGACAATTATAATGTTGAATAGGGAAATGAAATGTGTATAGACTTTAATGATTTTTGTTTAACTTTTGATGGCCAAACTGCTTATGGAACCGTGTATTTTTGCAGGCTTTGCAAGTGAAGAGATCTAAGACTTGCCTTTTAAGCTAGGGCTACTAAATTACCCTACCCTGCTTGCTTCTTTTCTCACCATGCACCACCACCAACCAATTTCAACTTCTTTTTCTTTTTTCCAATGCAACAAAATATCACTACTCTCTTTAATATTATTGCACAAAATTTTACAAAAAAAAATCAATTACTATTTTGATCACTCTGAATGTACTATTTTTTTAGCAAATATTTAATTTGTTGGGAAAATTGTAAAGATGTCTCAAATGATTTAATTTTAAAAGTCAATACTGTTTAAAAAAATTGTTTCTTAGATGACTAATTCATAAAAAAGTAGGTTGTTTTTTAAGAAAGAAGAAAGAAAAAGATGGAGAGCTTGATAAACTTTGCCACTTGTCAAAAGTAAACGGAAACATCTATTATTCCTCGGTGTTGTGTGACCTTTTCAAGTTCTAACATTCTGGTGGACAATATCTTACCAACCCATTTCAAAGTGACATATTTTTATGCATTCTTTTCATACACAAAAAACATTTCTTATTTATTTTTCTTTAGCTAACAAACAAAACAATTTTGTCCTGCAAAAACCATGTTATTGTTGACTGCACTTTGCTGTCTCCCGAACTCTAAGTCAATACGTCAACAAAATAGAAACAAAGTTGAATTAAAATACAACGAAGTAGAAGAAGTGGTTACCAATGAAGATCATACAGTCCTACACAAGAAGGTTACAGAATTAAGATAATCGATCCATGGTTGAACAAGAATCCATATGAACCAATGGTTTGCATATTGTTCATTGAAAGTGAGAAGATAAGATTAATAGCTAGGAATGATTAATTTGATCTTGGAACATGATGAGTTGGTAATAATAATATATGGTAAAAGTGAGAATGATCAGAACTTTAGGTTGGATTAAACTTTAAGATTGAGTTATAGCATATAGTAGCATGGCACGTAAAAATGAAGGCACTGGTCCATGATTATAGAGTACATTGTCTGAATTAAGTGTGTTGTGTTTCCTTATTTGTCCTTGGTGGAAGGTTAATTAATTTAGGGTGTGATAAGCAGGTTTGAAAAGGTGAGGGAAATGGAAGCAGTAGGTTATGGGTGAAAGGAAGAGACATATGAAGGGAGAGAGAAGGAGGAGGAGTGTGTTCCAAGACACAATGATTACATGGTCTTGGGGAAGCATAAAGGGTGGCGTGGACATAGGAAGAGTATAGAAGAACGTGGGGGGCTTCACCGAGGTACCAAGGAAAAGGAAACGCCAAAACCTCAATGCCCTAAAGCCTACACTCAAATTCCATATCACTAATTCAATATCTTACTATTATCTTATTAATTAATTGTTAAATCAATAAACAATCTTTCAACAAATTAATTTTTTTTTAATATAAAATTGTCTTACTCATTAAAGAATGGAAATTTATTATTAGAACTTATATAAAGCAGAAAAAATCTTTAGAAATATATATTTTATATTTATCTTAATAAAGTATTTTTAAATTTTTTAATCAATTTTTTTTAATACTGTTTAACATTCTTCTTTAAAGTATTTCTATTTTTCATATTTGTTGATAATTATGAAATTATATTTTTTAAATTAAATAAATTCAGTTTCATCTTTCATTTTTTTTATTAAATTTTTAACTTTATTTAGCCATTCTCTCTTTAGTGTAAAGACTTCGAGCATCTATCAGATGTTTCTTTTAATTCAATTAATTTTTTTGTTGATAAAAAAATTTATTTTATTGTTATTCTGAAAATTTATAAACCAAAATTTATCTTATATAAAGAAAACTTAGAACTTTGTTCATTCATTCTGTAATCTTATACGTTTCAAATTTTGTAAATTTTCACTAAATTTATAATTTTAAAGAAAATTATCATTCATAATTATTAGTTCGATAAAAAAAAAAGGATTCAGTATTTGGTTATTTTGGGGAAAGGAAAAATTACGAAGGACTAATTTTTTTTAATTGTAAAATCAAGACATAATATCATACATATTTACATTGAAAGGATTTATAACGTGTAATTAAATCTTAAGCTTTTATTTAAGATAAATATCCTTATATATTATTTTGAAAAAATATATTAGTGCAAAATATATTTAAAATTTTCCTTAAATATTAGTTGATAAAATATTTGTAAGGTAAATTTTCAAAATCATATTCCTAGCCAGATGTTTTTGCTAATCATTGTACCAAATAAAATAGTTAAAGAATCATTAAATGATTATTTTAATAAAATCGTGATATTCAATGAATTAATAAATTATACTGAGTCCCTTTTTTACAACATATTGATAATTGTCTTAAGGACACCGGATAATATTACTTTTTATTTAAAAAACTATGACGGAAATATATTGTCAATTTTAAATAGTATATTTTATAATTTTTTAAAACATGAATTAAATTTTCAATCTGTTTACTTGTAATTTATTTACCATTATCTTCAGCATATCTTAAATTGTATGGTTTGTTCATTGTTAATTTTTAATAAAAGCAATTAAGTAAATTAATCGTTTGATTTGTTAATTATTAGACATACTTCTAATTGTAGGATGTTCTTAGAAGGGAAACCTTGAAAAGATATAGAAACGCTTTTAAATTTAAAAATTATAGAAAATGGCACTTTTATATATGCACTTACATTTTTTAATTGTTTTAATCGGTGTCTTGAAATATTGGAGAGTAATTAATTTAATTTAAAATTGTTATGTTTAAATAAATTAGTTAGTAGGAAGAGAAAGTGTAAGTAATATTGATGGAATAAAGAGAATGGTTGGTTAAGCATGATGATACTATCAGTCTTTTTGGTCGTTGCTCGGTCGACAATCTGTATTGTGTGCCTTCACTACGCTTTGCTTGTGTTTCCCGTCCCTATCTCTGCCTCTTTCTCTCTCACATACATACCCATTCTAATTTCATAAATAAATTTTACCAATTATTAAATAATTAAATCAGTAAACCAAAAATACTTTTATCTTTATTATATAAAAATAAAGAATATTAAATGAACTTAACTATAACAGTTAAAAGTGTTTTAATATTTAATGTGTAACTAAAATGAAAGGGAAAGTACAGATACATATGTATAGATACTTAGATACGTGTATAGGTATGATATAGAGAGGCGTAAGAAGAAAGGAAAGTGAAGTAGCAGCACTAAACAGTCTCTGTATATGATAGAGGGTGTTGGTGCGCAGAAGGCTGCAAGATTAGAACCAAAAAAAAAAGAAAGAAACCGAAAAGAGAGCAACAAAGAAGGAAGGAAAAGGAAAGTTTTGTTGAATGTAAAAGGATGGTAACCTTGCCCCGCACAAAGGTTTGTGGCAGAAAAACACTACTAAGTGAAAGAGATTTGACATTGAGGCAGAAAGAGAAATCCAAAGCATTTGGACTTTTCTTTCACCGCCCACCACCACAAGAGAAGGAAAGAAACAAACAAACAAACAAGCAAGGAAAGTAACTCATTCATCCCAGCATCATACAATTATAAAGCACTATTGGATAATCACTAATCACACTTCAGACCCTATTTAGCTCTCTCTCTTCTTCATTTTTGTATTTATTTTATTTCTACACATCATTCACCATGCTTATTATTATTCTCTTTCCTTTTGAAATATTTCTGTCTTTTATCTCAAACTATATACTCATGATGGTAACGGGTGTGAAAAAAAGGCCCCCCGTTTTTCAACCCACGTTGTCCCTTGAAATACCCTTTTCATTTTTATTCCTTGTGCAAGTGTAAAGCAAACTTCTCCCAACTCTTTTATTCTTCCAAACCAAACCTCCTTTTTCTTACTCACATCAGACAAAACAATACAAAAAACAATAGACCATACAAATACAAACCCACCTCAGCTTCTGACATTTGAATCTTCATTTTTTTTTTCTTTCTTTTAATAATTAATTCTCCTCTCCAGCAGAATATTGTTATATATAAAGCCTTGGAGTTTGTATTATCCTTCAATAGAGTTCCATATAAAACAGGAGGCTGCAGCAGCTGTAGACCCTAGGGAAATGATACAGGAAGATCAAGGGCAGTGTTCTTCTCAAGCGATCAATAACTACCACCAGGCCTATCAAGAGCAGCTTCTCCTTCAGCAACAGATGCAGCAACAAAACAATGATATCTTTGGTGGAGGAGGAAGAGCCGGGTTGAACATGTACCCTGGTGAAGTCTCTCAAATCATGCATCAGCCTTGGTCTATGCCTCATAATCAGGTTCATCACCCCTTCAACCCGGTGAGAGAGCATGACCCTTTTCTTGTCCCTCCCCAACCTTCACCCTATGCAAGTTTGTTCAACCGAAGGGGTCATTCTCTTCAGTTTGCATATGATGGTTCATCTTCTGACCATCTTAGGATCATATCAGACACCCTCGGACCGGTGGTTCAACCCGGTTCAGCACCCTTTGGCCTCCAAACCGAGTTGGCTAAGATGACTGCTCAAGAAATCATGGAGGCTAAGGCTCTTGCAGCATCCAAGAGCCACAGTGAAGCTGAAAGGAGACGCAGAGAGAGAATCAATAACCATCTTGCCAAGCTGCGCAGCTTGTTGCCTAGCACAACCAAAGTAAGTCTAATTAACTAATTAATTAATTCTTCAAATTATTCATTGATTAAAATGAATTCACGTATTATGAATCGTGGATTACTTACTAGTGTGCATGCGTAACTAATCATCTCAACAAAAAATCCAAGATCTCAATCTCATGCTTTAACCAAGCGGGCCTTCTAACATGTGTACAAACATGTCTGTATAAACAACAGTGCAAGAATGTGTTTTTTCTTTATGAACTTTTTCATTTCAAAGAGTGGTTTGTAAATCTTTGCAAGATTATATTTGTTACTTTGGCATGGTAACTTGGTAAGTGAAACAACAAAATCAAAATATAATAACCTTTTAGAAAATAAGGTGCAAAGATTGTCTGGGTTGTTTTTGCCTGCTTTTTTTTACCAACCTTTTCGGCTTTGTAAGTTGTTTAATTTGTTTGCACGATGCTCTTCTTTCTCTTTTTGGGCTTAATTTCTTGACACTAATGACTTTAATTATGTACATGTGTTCGGAGAGTAGTCTCTATGTGTGTGTGGTAGTTCCGAGGAACAGCTAGAAAAAGTACTAGTAATAAAAGAGGAAGAGAGAAAAGCGTATTAGCGTTAATGTCGCTTGGTTGGCATGATAAAGAGGAACCAACTAGCAGTGGAAAAGCTTCGCATGGAAATTTCTTGCCGGATGATGTTGATCAGTCAAACTCAGTTTGATAATGAAAAGAATAAAGCCAGAGACAAACTAGCACCCTTGTCAGTCACAAACACATACACACATTCACATACACACACACACTATCTATTCTATATAGCCCTTTCAATATTTCATCTCATCTATCATATGCTGCATGACACTTCCACCATTCAAAGATACCCACTATTTCCATTTCACAATCATCACGCCATTACCTACCAACCTCATATAACATCTCCAAAGCCCCACCATGATATTGTACAATTAATTTCAGTGCTTTGTTATCATATCTATGATATAATTTCTTTTTGTTTGTTCTTTCTTGTAGACAGATAAAGCATCATTGCTAGCAGAAGTGATTCAGCATGTGAAGGAGCTGAAGCGTCAAACCTCGTTGATAGCAGAATCGAGTCCGGTTCCTACGGAGGCTGATGAGTTAACTGTGGTGGACGAAGCTGATGAAGATGGGAAATCTGTGATCAAAGCCTCTTTGTGCTGTGAAGATAGGTCAGATCTGTTCCCTGAACTCATCGGGACCTTGAAAGCGTTGAGGCTAAGAACCCTTAAAGCTGAGATCACAACGCTGGGAGGGCGTGTGAAGAACGTGTTGTTCATCACTGGGGAAGAAGAAGACTCAAGCAGTGGCAGCGAGGACCATAACCACCAACAACAGTACTGCATTAGCTCAATACAAGAAGCACTTAAGGCAGTAATGGAGAAGAGCGTGGGAGATGAGTCTGCTTCAGCAAATATTAAGAGACAAAGGACCAACATAATATCAATGTCCTAGAACGGATCGAGGTCTTTATCAATTTTATTTAATTAAAGGCCTATGATTATCATTATTATCTACTTAGTTGTTATATATATTTACATATTTTTTGGGGGTGTGGTTTGTTTTTCCTTTTCTTTCTTTCATAGTGTGTGCTGGAAAACGTTATTACTATATGTATCTTCTCCATCAACATCATCATCGTTAAGAAATGAGGTAATGATATTGGAGGATTTTTTTTTTAAATGTGTGCTTTGTTGCTTGACACATCTTGAGTCCACACTCTTGTAGTGAAACCCTGAGAAAAGAAAGATCCAGGAGGGTATATGGGAAGTGGAAGAATCTTTTTGTTGGAAAAAAAGTTCTTCATATATAAGGTGGAAGAATCTAACCAGTGATCTTACTATATATTCTCTTTTCATAGTTAATTTGACAAAAGAAATATATTTACAAGAAGGTATATTAAAAATATTCTTAAACTTGGATATGCAGTAACTATGGCCTAGGGTCTTCTGTATTGATATGATGCATTATTGTAGCCTCCTCTCTGGTGCATCACATTATAATTATAAATGTCACCATGGAAAGTTGGAAAGTTGGTAAAGTAATAGACATGTGATAAGTTCCCGAATAAGATCATTGGAAATTAACCATACCATTTATCCTAGTTTCACTCCAACAATTTCCAAGGCATAATATAAATCTATTTCAACCACATAAAAAACATAGATAATAATGGTTGAATAATGCATACAGATATCAGGTTTGCAAACCTAACTAATACAAGAATAAGTTCATAAATACTATTGAGAGTATCTTTAATAAATTGCTATTTTAACCTATTAATATATTTATACAATATGGTGCACTTGGCAACCTAAAAAAAAACACTAGTATTTAAAATTGATAACTGCTACTAGTGTTTTTAAAAAAAAACAATTCTCAATTAATTATAAATAATTAGTTATTTAGTAAATACTTAAAAAAGAAAAAATGACTGAAATATTCAAAATAAAACAATAAAATAAAATGTTAATAAGGATAAAACAGGAACAAATTTGTATACACCAAATACGAGAATTCTTTTATTTATATCGAGCGGTGTTTTATGTCCGTGGATCCGATTTTTTATTTTTATTATTATTATATGTATATTATTATTGATATAGTAAAAAAATATATTAAATAAATTTAAATTTATAACACAATAAATTATATTAAATTACATCATTTGTTTCATTTTTAAGAGTGATAAATCATTAATTTTGATTTGTTATTAATATAAAACTAAAAAAAAATATATAATAATAATAATAATAATAATAATAATAAAAATAAAGTAAGATGGGAAGCTCCATTAATAAACACTAAGAAAAAATCTATTTTTTAATCTTTTTTCTCATCTTTGCAACAATGCCATTTTGATTTGAACTAATATAAAACTAAAAAAAAATATATAATAATGAAAAGAGAAATTAAATGAGAAACTCCACTAACAAACTCTAAAAAAATATTTATTTTCTAATCTTTTTCCTCTCCTTAACGCATCCATCATCCCCGTCGACGCCCACATCAACCATGACATCAAGATAACTTTGTAGATTTGCAAAAATCTGAATGTTCTATATTCAAGTAACGGAGATATTTTGTTTCTCTATCTTCTTCCTCTTCCACCTCCACTTGTGGTACAAAAAAGAAAAATAGAGTAAAAGAAATAAAAATTAGGAACATTAATAATTAAACAATCAGAATTTATACAACCGGTATCGACATAACAAATAAACGATAATAGAAATATATTTAGATTGGTGAGAATGAAAAAACAAACTAAGTTTTTGTGGTTTACATCCTTTTTTATGTTTTTTTTTTCTTTTGTTCTTTTTTCCGTTTCTGTCTCTTTTTCTCACACTTCTCCCAAAGTTCGTTTGTTCGGTATCTTTTTGCCCATTTGAGGGAGTTAAAATAATGTCCATCAAACTATGTTTCAATCCAAAATTTTATTTGACTCATTTTTATTTGACATATTCTTTTCAAATAAATGTACTGCATGTTTCTGAAATAGTTTCTTTCAAATTTAATATTAACATTTTTTTAGTTTTAAATTTAAGTAATTATAAAATAACAAAAATAAAATAATAAAATGAAATATTGATATAAAGATAAAATAAGAATAAGTTTATATTTATACCAAATTATAAATAATTAAGAGGGAACAATAAAGTTTTAAAAATAATTAAAAATAACAATTTTAGAGTTTAAAATCTCAATATTAAACAAAACTAAAAACAAACAGTAATTTGACAATTGAAAATATTATGTTAACTTCAAATAATGGTAATCACATCTATAAAAAAAATATTTAAAAATTTAAAAAGGGATTTTTAAATTTATAATCCAAATAGCTTTAATTGCACAAAGGAAAAAAAATACATTTGTTTATAAATAAAGTATTTTATATATTAGTTACACAGTTGTATTTACGAACAGAGTATCGAAATTTAAAAACCAAAATTGATGTGGAAAAACCGCTTAAAATTAGTTTAAATTCATTTAAATCATAATACTTGAACGATAAAATAAAAGAAATAGACCAAATAGTTCATTATTTTATAAGTTTACATAGTATAAATTATTTAAGTTTCATATATGAATATAAAATATAAAGTGTTTATGTATATATAATAAATATAATAAATAACATTCAAGTTAATATAAAGTTAACCGGTAAAAAACTCAAAAAGACTAATTTCAATTTAAACTTACATAATTTGACATGAACTAGGTTAGCTTAAGATAAAAACATATCACTGTTAAATTTCTAGGACTGTTCATTCATTAGTTCTAAATAATTTCGTTGCAGTATGTGAAATCCTTTATCAAAAGAGTAATCTGAATGTTAATCACACTTTTTACTTTTTACTTTTTTTCTTCATTTAATTTATTATATATAATATCACATATTATTTAGAAAGGATATAAAATAAAGTGTAAGTGTAAAGGCACTCATTCTCTATTTGTTTACAAGTATAATAACTAAAGTAATTTCTTTCAATAAATGTTTACAGATTATTGTATGTATATGCTGGATTTATTGAAAAATCCTTAAACCACTGGCCAAATCTATAAACAAGGCAGATTAAAAAACATAAGAGTTTTTGTAAGAACCACTAACAAAATTATTTTCTATATAGTCAAAAAAATGATTAATAGAATGTGGAAGATAATTTATTTATAGATAAAAAAAAGTTCACTTTACGTAACCCAATTAAACTAATTACAGTACAATGGATTATAACTCTAATATAAGATATTTTTCCTTCATTATAATAAAATTCAACTATTACGTACCCAATCAAAAGGTTAACTTGTTAAAGTCTAATTTATGAAGTTTTGCATATTTTATGTTTAAACTATGGTAATTAATCAATAAATATATACAAAAAGTGATTTACTATAAAATATTGCATTAACAAATATTAAAAAATGATTAATCCATAATGTGTACTCTAAAATAATTATAATTTAAATTTCATTAAAATAAAAGGGGTTTAAACTCATAACTTATACTAATGTTTATCCACAAAATTATGTTAATGTAATTTAAATTTCAGCAGAAGCATTTTGGAGCATACGATAATTTTCTATATTGAACAAAATTTTCAAAATATATGAGATGTTTCTAAAATAAACTTTCCGGAATATATTCTTAAATAGAATTTCTAAAATAAAAATTTTGGAATAAACTAGGATACGTATAATATATTTTAGAACAAACTTTTTTGAACATTTTTTTTTCTCAGTGGCATGGAAAACAGAGGTGTAGTTGGAGGTGTCATGCTGAGAGCGGTGTGGTGCAGCAAGGGAGTATTTTAACATTTTTTTTCTTTCTCTTAGTATAGGGTGCAATTAGTAATTCTGTGGATGCAAGAAACAAAAGTCACTTTCGCAATGTTAATAAGTTTTAGGCCTTTTTTGTAGACCTCTTTTTTTTTTTTTTTACACCCAAACCACTTGTTCTTATTCATATTTTTTTTCTGGTTCATTTGGTTTCTTTTTAGCCTCAAACCATTTGTACGTTAATTGTATCGCTGTTTCTTGTGTATACCATTTTTGTTTTGTTTTTCATAGTCCTTAAGCAAACTAGTTTTCATAACGGGCTGAAATAACACAAAACTTGATTTCAACAAAGTTGAAATAGAGTTGGGTCCCAACCTTAAAAACGAATACGTTTCGAATATTAGTTTATGGAAGAATATTTTCGTAAAAATGTACTAAAATAGTGAGCACAAATTCATATCCTGAATTTTTATACAAATATGTATAATTTTAATTGAATTTGTGTTCTCATGATGGACACAAGTAAAAATCATAAACAATACATACCTTTTGTTTCCAGATTTTTTTTTTCATAAACATTAAAATAAGTTATATGGATGTTAAAATTAAATTAAAAATATATGCATTAAAAATCAGAATTTTAAAAACTAATAGAAAATGGTTTTTATAAATTTAATTTATTTATTTATAAACAAAAAATCAGTACAACACATATAAAAAGTTTTACAACATATACACACCATATTCAACTAATTAAATTTATTTCTTTAACTAATTTATAAATTAATTTTAACTTATAAAAGTATTTTTTTTCAACAAATAAGTGTTTCTATACAATTAATAGAATAAGTTTCGCTTTAACGCGCTAGAAATAACGGTGCATATTAGTTGACTTAATATGAAATTAAACATACTATTAAATACTTCATAAACTTACAAATCAAAATAACGATAATTAAATTAAGTTACAAAATGTTCATTTAAGTTAAATTTTAACCATGACTTAAGAATTAAACATTATGATTTTATTAATAAATCCTAGTTTGATTTGATAAATTAACGAAAACTTCATTCAATATTACTAACATACAAAAGTTTAATTACAAAGTGACAAAAACTGAGAAGTGATACGTTACAAAGGATTAATTAATTAACTTTATCCATTTATGTATTTGAAAGTATATATTATGGATTTTGACCTTACTTGCTTAACTTTTTAAAATGGTGAGGAACCTTCCTTTTGCATTGTTGTTGACATCTTCTTAGATCTTCCACTTATCTCTCTTTCTTTTAATCATTTTTTTTTGTCTTTGTTGAAAAATAAAAACTTGACCATGTCAAATCTATAGGTAACCTAAAGGGTCTGTACATTTTTCACAAAATTCAAATATATCAGTGTGGTTTACAATCTACAATATAATTTGAGTGAGAAGCAAATTAATAAAGTCTTAATCAAATAAATTTTGTTAAATAATTTACAAAAAATATATTATTAAAACGTTGTAACTATAAATTATTGTTTTTCAAAATAAAACTTCTTTATCTCATCTTTAAGTAATTTTTATACGTTTTCCCAAAATTACAATATTATTTGTTGTTGTACTTATAAGTCATAATTTATAATTATATATATATATATATATATATATATATATATATTATAAAATATTTTTACATTTTTATATGTTCATTTAAATTTATCTTTAAAATACCTAAAAGTTAATAACATTCATATATTTATCTCTTACTTAATTTAAAGATCAAGATATTATGGTATAAAACATACCGAACAAGTTACACCATAAACTAATATTTAACTCATCAAAACTTATTATCACACTTTAATAATTCAATTAAGATAATTAATTTTCTATACTCAACAAAATTAAGTGCATGAGTATTCTTTGACTTATCACCATCATCACTTGATATATATTTAATTTATGTGATCTAGACTTTTATTCAAGTCATAAAAATCTTATTTTATTAATGAACTCCAAATTTTTTTACCCAAAAACACATTTAAGTAAGATTAACATTCTAGATATCTCACATTTCTCATTCAAATTTATCAACACATCATTTAATTCATATTTATATTCATAATTCAAATTGATTTATCATTTCAAACAAGAATGCATTATACGTCTTAAAAGATAGTTTATTTACTTTCTCTTCACATAAAAAAAAATATCGTAAAATTCCAAACACCATAATATTAAATCATTTATATTAAAAATATCTACATAATTGGTTAAATTTTTATTCACATCTCTTTATCTCTTTATATGCACTTGTCATTTGTATAATTTAAATACAATATATAAAATTATATTAATATATATATTAATCATATCAAGTTGTTTCATATGTTGGTTAAAAACTAATATTGTTGATAGTTTTTCTAAGTTGATACAAAAATCACACTTAAACAATGTAAACAAAATTCTAAAAGTGAAATGCATTCTATAATGCACCTCTTACATGTGTGTTTGCAACTACATTCCTCTACGTAAATATTTTTATGCAAATATTTATATGAACAAGCATTTCACACCTTTGCAGACTTAAATATACTTGTGTGTAGTCAAAACTTTTATGCAAAATTAACCCAGTGTTCATTATTAATCTAAAATACATTACATTAACACGGTAATATCTCAAAATCCTAATACTGAAATCATTCACAAAGTTCAATATCAATTATTTAAATGAGTCAATATTCATTCAATTTCAAAAAGGAAAGATCTTAATTTGTCTCACAAACAACTTAATTATTCAACTCAAACAATAAAAAAAAAACAAATTCGCCCACATCCACAAGTCTAAAAGTTACATAAACTATATAAATGTCTTAAAAGATGATTTTACTGATATGAAATCAATATCATCAATACATCACACCTACTTATTTATCCATTATCCAATGCAATTATCACTATACTCCTTTTTCAATCAAGATAAATTAGTACACACGAGTCCAATAATAATAACTTATTATATATGGTTTTAATCTCATTAAAGTTCCATTGCCATCCTTAACTTTTTTTTCAAATAAAAGATTAAGTTAACTTTTTCTTACCTTAAAATTTATAATCATCAAGAAAACATTAAAAAAAAAGTAAGAAAAATCTTAACTTATTCTAAAATAGTATGATTTAAAAACTAAACACATTACTACAGACCTAAATTGATATATATATATATATATATATATATATTCATATTTTCCTATCCAATCACACGAAACTGCTAAATGCAAAAGAAACTAAAAAACATAATAGAGATATGAAAAGAAAGTAAGAATTACTCAAAACAAAAAATATGATTAATTTATATTGTTCTAAACTTTCTAATTTTTAAGTCACATACTTTGAATACACAAAAAAAAGACACTTCAGAAATCTAGAAAAAAGTCACAAACTTTCTAAATTTATAATTAAAATAGTTTTAAAAAATAAATTATTTTATATTATATATAGTTTTTATAACTTTAAAATAACAAAATAGTTAGTTACTTAGTTAGATTCGGGATTTTAAATATAAATAAATATCCAACAAATTATTGGTATTATAATCGAAGATAACAAACATGATTTCTTAAATGAATTAAAATTTAAGGGTAAAAGAAATATTAAATATAATTAATTTAAAAAATAATATAATCATTAAAATTAGACACTATTTTAAAAATTAAAAAAGTTCTTTAATTTTTATTATTAATAAAATTCTAATTTTTATTTTTTATTAATAATAAAAACTATTTTAACTATGAATATTTTTTTATTTATTTTTAAAATAGTATCTAATTTATTATTAATTATTTTTTTATAAAATTAATTTTTATTTAGTGATTTTGTTGTAAAGAAGTTTTGTAAATAAAAAAAAAAGATATTAAGGAAAACAAACTAAATCATGAAGAAAAGATTTTCTAATAGTTACACTTTTCAAACTATCCACCTATTTTTTAAGAATACACCATAATCATCATCTCTTTACTGTCTAATCTCTGTTATAATTTTTTATTTATTTTTACACAATGTATTTTTCCTATATAAATGCAGTTTTCTTGTTAAAAAAATCCATAGTAGCGTATCCCATGAGGCTATTAGACGTCTGAAAGTGACTTAATATACATATCTTCTTCTGTGCCCATTATATCGAATATTCTCAGCAAGAATTAAAAAAAACTATATATTAAATTAAAGGATAAAAAAATCAGTCAAGTACATAGATATTGATATATTTATTTTATGATATATCAATAAAAAAGTATATTTTTAATATAATAATTTTAATTTTATTAATTTAAACTTTGTTAATAACTAATATAATTAAACACCTGTGTATTTAGTCTTTTTTAATTGTGAGACGTGTTTGTTAAAAAGAGAATTAATCTTAATATACAGTTAACTTTAAAGAAATCATTAAAACCTTTATATTTATAA
The DNA here is from genome assembly GCF_000499845.2 of Phaseolus vulgaris. Classification (NCBI taxonomy): domain Eukaryota; kingdom Viridiplantae; phylum Streptophyta; class Magnoliopsida; order Fabales; family Fabaceae; genus Phaseolus; species Phaseolus vulgaris. Next base: position 11,616,906 of record NC_023753.2, read on the forward strand.
AGTGAAAAAAATGGTAAAAGACTACTTTCAGTAATATTAATATTAATTTTTTTAATAAATTCTATTATCTTAATGATTAATAAAATTGAAATAAAATTAAAGCTTTTGTACTTTTAATGTTTTTTATTATACTAAAAAGATAATATATCAATTCAATTCTTATTGTAGTAACTATTTATCCTAAATTAAATATAGATTTTGAATATACTTTTTATTGGATTGGAATAATTTTGAAACTTACATTAATGTTTTGAAAATTTTAAAGAAATGTTGGTATGAGAGTTTGGAAATAAAAGGAGACAAGGTTTGAGGAACATTTCCTAATTATACATTTGACCCTCTCAGCCAATCATGTATGTGTTTTTTATAATAGCGCTTTCAGCCTTAATACGATAACGTGTATGACTGAAATGTTGAAGAGTATGTTAATAAACAAGGCAACCCTTTTTATCTTATTAGTCCTACCAACTTACAAATATTTAAAAAAAAATTATTTGTCATATTACAACGGTTAAAGAATTTATTAAAATATAAACTTATATGAAAAAATAAATAATTTTTAAAAAATTATAAACTGATAATACATAAATTTTAGAAGGTTATAAACTAGTACCTTTAACCGATATATTTGTTTAACCTTTTTTTTTTTCAAAAGAATAATATGAATCAGCATGAATGACTTTTATGCCATGGATAAAGCTTTAATAAAAAAAAAGATGGAATTTAATAAAATAGACCAATAGATGAATGAAAACATGAGTAGAAAAAGGGAATAAAATATGAATATGGAATCAAACTTCACTAATTAATGAAAAAGAAATTCAAACCCCATTAATAAATAGATGGACAAGTCACCGACCCTTAGTTCTCTGTTTATACCAAACTTATCCCCAACCTTCCATTTCACAAGTCAATATTTCAAGCTACTTTTTTATTAGATGTATTTTTTATTTGTGAAAAATAATCGATTTTATTTTATTTATTTTATCTAAAGCGTTATTAAAACAGTTTATTGTATTGTTCAAAACACTCTCTAACTTATCAAAAGATGAAGATAAGAACAAAAAGTTTAATAATTTATGTTATCGCTTTAATAGGATTGGACCATGTGCTGTTTTTTTCTTTCAAAAAAATAAATAATTTCCTTCTTTGAAGATCAATTCAATTTAAAGTGTATAATATAACAATTCGGCTGCACGAAATTTACCTATAACTGACCACACAATAAAATCAAGTCAGTTATGGGAAAAACATTCTTGCAGAAATTAGATTGAATTTAATTAAGTTAAATATGGCTGAGTTGTCACAATTAATATTCTGGTAAAAAGAAGAAAGAAAAACAGAAATATTCATAATTATGTTTATGTGTTGTTGAATTCATCTTAATAAGATTCCAGTTGAGTCTTGTTCTTTTCTTTTTGAACTTGATTACATTTGAACATGGTGGGTATTTACGTCCATTCAGTCACATCGGCATAAAGATATAATAAATAAATCTATCTTCGGATAGAAACGTTTTTTTAGCGTAAACAAGAAGGTAGAGTGAGAGAGAGAGAGTAAAATTGTTTTAAAAAAAAGGCAAAGATTTATGTAACGCAAGAAGCTGAGGCTGTTCCCAAGTCACTCTCTTTGCAACCTCCGAGGAATTTTGGTAGCATCCTCTGCGATATTTTGTCATCAGTTTCGGTTTTGGTAGAGAGAGAGAGACGTGAGTTTCTGGTCCTGTTGCTGTTTTTGTGTGTGTGTCAGAAAGTGCTTCTCTTTTGTCCATTGTTGCTTTTGCTTTCTGGTTGGAAAAATGCTGGTTCGGAGGAGGGTGATGAGTTGGAGGAGGGTGGCGAAGGCCCTGCAAGCTCTGGTGGCTCATGCTTTACTTTTCTCCTTCACTCTTCTCCTTGCTCTCAAGCTTGACTGTCTCCTTCCTGACTCATGGACATGGTGGTAAGTTCTCTCTTTCTTCATTCACACACTTCCTTTTCTATTACCCAGTTTAGAAATTGTGGATTTGAATAAAAGGGTCGCAGCAAAACTCCACCTTTCTTTGATTTGTGTTATGAATTGTCATGTGCTAATTTGTTTTCCCCCTTTTTGATCTTCAATGCATGTAGTTGTTGTTTTTTTTTTTAATTCTTGAAAAAAAAAATTGGCATTCAGTGCGAGGAAGATGAGTAGATTGTTGTTTTTCCTTTTGAAAATGCAAACTTGCTTACCTTATACGCTACTGTCCTTCTGCTGCGTTATATACCTATACTTATTATTATTTTAATTTATTTTATTCATTTGTAAATGGGAGGGGAACTGGGATACCTTCCTTTCTGCTTTCCATATGTGAAACTGCTTTTTTTGTGTGTGATGTTTTTGTAGACAAGTGAAGAGAGAACTTAAAAATTTGATGTATAATTATGTAAAGTTTAATAATAAGGATCATACTTGTACTGGCCATGTTGATTTGGCTAGTAAGGATGAAAGTACATCGCTTTATTAAAGTGTTAAGTAATTTCCCCCCTCATTTCATAACTTTGTTATGTTCCAAAATAATGTTTTTCTACACTTATGCTAGTAATTGATAAGGTTTTCAAAAGTTAATACTAATACATTAGCATAATGCATTATGAGTTATTGCCAATATTCTCCGTTGCTTCACTAAATATTCGCAACTTTGATAACCAAATTGTACTTGAGAATAATCATCAAAGGATTCAGAGTTGTCTGTGGTTTTGAGCATGAAATGATTATTCTTGTTATGCATGTGAGTTTATGATTGTACTAGAGCCTACAGGATTTTATTCAATGAAACTTTTAGTATTAGTAATAAATCAGAGCATTTCCATTTTCATTTTATTTTCTGTATTGTCCCGCTGAGATGTTGTACCATGTGATTCAAACCAACAACAATACTGTCAAATTTGTTACACTCAGGAAATGGGAATATGTATGGGGCTGCCCATTTATGTCATGCCGAACACTGAATTGAACGTAAACATTTGATCATTCAATGTGAATCATGGGCAAGTCTTTCAAATCCTGTCTTAAAATGTTATTGAGGGGTGGAAGTTTTGGGTAATAGATCTCAGGTTGTTGTATATTGAGAAGAAATAGATTAAGAATGTATAACATATTCTTCCCAATTATAGCTATATTGTAAAATATCTTTTTTTAACAGGAAAGTATTTTCTCCTCTATGGCTTTTCCATGCTGTGGTGGCACGAGGCAGGTTTTCCTTGCCTGCTCCTTCGATCCCTCATGATCGCCGAGTAAGATGTACTTCATGAAAAGTCTTCTTTATTTTCTGGAAAATTAGAAATTTATCCTGTAGTAGGGTTTTGTCACTGAACATAAAAATAAATTGTTAATGGGCAGTGGGCTCCTTTTCATTCACTCGTAGCAACTCCACTACTTGTTGCATTTGAGCTACTTCTTTGTATACATCTCGGAAGCAATTATGGTAGGAAAAATTTCTTGTGGCATAGCTAAATGGATTTTGTTAATCAGTGTATTACTCCAGAACTATGATACTTCTTTTATTAGTCACTATTGTAAGATGCTACGAAATTGAATATTTTTCATTTTAATGATGCAGTGATGAATTTAAGGATTGTCTTCATGCCCCTGATATTTTTTGAAACGGTGGTTTTGTTTGATAACATCAGGTAATATCTTGTTTCATCTATAAGCTTACCAAAATTTATATTCAAGTAGTTCATAAGGAGCATGCAGATACATTTTAACCCATTCATAGTCTTCCGGCTTCTGTAATATTAGCTGGCACTGCTAAAAAAGTTTGCAATAGGATCACCACAAACATTCAACTTTGTCAAGTGATTTGTAAAGTAACCTGCATTTTTGGGTCTGCTTTCTATTAATTATTTTGATTGTTGAGAAGTTTCATTGCATAAAATGGAAAGTAGTGCTTAGGCCTAACTTTAATCAATTATGCAGTCTCTGCAATACATTTTATGCTCTTCTAACAAATGGATAATTTATTGACAAAAATGTCTTTTCATAGGATGTGTAGGGCTTTGATGCCCGGGGATGACGAAAATTTGACCGATGAAGCAGTATGGGAAACACTTCCTGTAAGATGTTATTCTTTAGTTGATTGATTAATTAAGCTGCAGTATCATCTGTGACAATAAATGAGAACCCTAAATGAAATGAAACTACTGAAATGAGCATCTCAGCTGGCCTTTTCATGGCAATTTAAGATTCCCAATTTTGATGATTTTCATGTAAACATTTATTCGAATCCTCGGTGAATTCTAGAGTGTTATTGTTAGTCTTTAGAGGGATGAGGAATATGAAGCAGCAATAAGATTGTGATTGTATCCATACTTTAAAAGCCTTTGTTGTGTATGGAGCCTTGGCTGCAGGCTATACTTAAATTTAGGTAAAATGCATCAGTAATAAAAATTCAAGTCTCTCTGTTTCTGCTTTATTGTAAGTAAAAGTAAAAAAGAACCTTCATGTAATATAATTATTATAAATAGAAAAAACTCTATCTTTCCTTTTCTTTTTATTTTTCATTGTTTTGCACTGGATTGATTATTATTCCTTTTATGCCTATTCTGTGTGATGTGTGTGTGACTCTCATTTCAATGATTCATTTATTTGTTGGTGGTTGGCATTCTTTTGTGCGTTCATTTCAATGCCCGATGGTCAACATTGAAGTTGAATGATATTTCACTCTTAGGAATAGCTTTTTGTGGTATGCTTTAGAAACATTCTACTGTCCATTTGTGTGGATGTACTGTAGTTTTTGAAAGAGTTTATTGTGATTTGTGTGGGTTTATGTTATGGAAATCCTACCTGGTTGAGATGGATAGCTACTGCGTTGTGGCTTGTTGGCATTAGTACCATGCACATTCATATTCTGCAATGGGGCCTCTTTATTTTTAATCTAGGAGGATCTGAGTATTGGAAATGATTGAACTTCACTATGGAATATATGCGTAGTTAAGAAGTGTTGTGCCTCTTTATCTTAAGAGTATAGGGAAGCACAAGTGCCTTACAACTGTCAATTGCACATCTCATATTGGGTTTCAAACAGTTGTTATAGTTAACCTTTGCTATGCCTTATAACACTGACCTGTTAGTAATATGTATGAAATTGATAACTTTCTTGCATTGAGATGTTTTTTTTGTTTTTATTTTTTTCTCATCTTATAATTGACATTACCTTATTCCTGACTTGTCTACTACAAAGAAATTTATTTAAGTGTTATATTCAGTAGATTGCTGTCTTTCTTTTGTTTTTATTTTTGGAATGTTCAAAACTAAATTGTATAATTTTGTTTCCTAGCACTTCTGGATTTCAATATCCATGGTCTTCTTGATTGCTGCCACAGTGTTCACCCTTCTAAAGATATGTGGTAAGTTTTAAGTTTCTCTTGAAAATTGTTGTTGATCTATATTGAGATTCTATTCTCTCTAATATCATGGTTAACTTGGAGCTGCTTCTCTTGACCTCCCTACATCTATTTTTGTGATGTTGGCTAATCTTTTTCCGCTACATTTTGCAATGATTTATGATACTGGCTCTTTTAAATATACAGATATTATCTGTCTGCTATATTCTCGAGCAATGACTTATTTTATTTAATGAAGAATTTAGGAAATTAACTTGAGATATAGTTTTATTTCGGAACTGAGGTGTTCTTACATTAAAACTCAATAGAGGTTCCAAATTAAATTTTCAAGTTATGGATTTAATTCCTCCTTTCGTTGCATTCATCTGTTGATATTATTATTATGATTTTCTGGGTGGTAGGGTTTTAAGTAATCACTCTTGTTATGGTTCCTTACTATGGCATTATGATCAAGAAATATCCTGGGTTACTTTCACTGATACTGGGTCTGTCTGTGCAAACCTCTCCCGACTCTCTTTCAAAGAGAGAAAAATAAAATAAATTAAAATTAAATTTTCTATAAGTTAAAATTTGCTTGTCCATGATTTAATTTGTAAAAGCTCTCTCATATAGCTTTTCTAATTTTTTATTTTTAGCTTGTGCATACGTTAATTTTAGCTTATGGAAAAGTCAAATTAATTTTTTCTTCTTATTTCTCTTCCTTAGAAGGGCTTAATTGAGAAACTCGTCTGAACAGGCCCTAATAAGCTTATATTAAGTTTTATTTGTTCCTGAATTTATACCTAGCTTTCAGCCTGCTGATAATTATTGCAAAAAAGACAAAACAACTTACAACTCGGATTGAAGTTATTTGACACAGTTGTGTATTTAAAAATCAATCTTCCACATTTTGAAAATCAATTATATTGTTGTCACATAAGCTGTACTCATCTTGACTTTTGTACTCTAAATTCCCTTTTATGCTGATGAAAACGAAAAATATAGTAAAATAAAATCTACTTAATGTGTCTGATCAGGAACTTTGACCACTGTAGCATATATGGCAGATTTACAATGTATTTCTCTATGAACACATTTTAACATATTGCTTACAATGCTTGCTTTTGGTTTGTCAGACTGGGAAATGGTGTATTTAATTGCTTAATGTAAAGTACACGGGATGAAATGTCATGAATAAATTTTAAGAATCTTTCTAATTAAGTTAAGAATGAATGAATTAATGTATCTGTAAAGAAATAAGGGTGTATAAAGAGAAATTGGGAAACAGGAAGGCATATTTACACTGACAGATGTCAATATTGACATTTATACAATATTGAAGAGTACAAGGAGACAAGTATCCAGAGTAGGTTGTGTTCCATGAAGTACTTCAATTAATACAAAGATACTATTGATACTACATCCTGGAGTAATAACATTCAAACAGTTTTTATTTACAGAACTGAAAATAATAAGAAATTAATTTCTGATGTGTTTCTATTACGTTGGCATGTGTCTATGAATAGTGAGGGTGGGCTGTGTTTTCATTTTGTTCTATCCCTTCAAGAGACAGGTAAATGAAGGGGCTTACGATAACAAGGCTGTTAAGTATGTGTAGCTGAAAATATACTGTATGTCTGATTTTTTCATTATGGGTTCATGTTGTTTTATGTTACTTTCATCACATTCCTTGTAAAACTTTGGTCACTGTGATTGATACTCAAATATTTTGCTACTAACTTTCTTTCAATTACCTGCAGGTGATGTTGCTGCTCTAGGCTGGTGGGACTTATTTATTAACTATGGGTATGATCAATATCTTATGGTAGACTGTTAAGTAATTTGCATTATTCTCGTGTCTTTTCCTTCATAAAATCATTTATTCTTTGGCAGGATTGCACAGTGCTTTGCCTTTCTTGTTTGTACTAAGTGGCACAATCCAACTATTCATGGAGGCTGTCATATCACAGAACCATGTTCATCATCAAATACCATAAGATACCTAGACATGAGTAGAGGAGGCTTAGTTATTTATACAGATGAAGATAGGCAGCAAAATGGGTTCTGCAATCTGCAGGATATTGGTGGGCATATCATGAAAATTCCATTCATTGGTTTTCAAATACTTCTTTTTATGCATTTAGAGGTATGATAGTTTTGAACAAATATCTTGTCATTATGTTCTTGGAATTTGTAGGTTTCCTTAGTTTTTGATTTTCTTTCCACCTTTTTTTCATTTCAATTTTAGGGAACACCATCCAGTGCAAAAAATCTGCGACATTGGGTCATTTTTTCACCACTTTTTTTGTTGCAAGGAGCTGGGGTTTTATTTGCTGCATATAGATTAATAGAGAAGATAGTTCTTTTACTCTACAGTGGAGATATTCCTGAAAGATACTCAGCTATAGCATCAAAATCTCGTGAGTGCTTCGGGTTCTTTCGACATGGGTCAAGGTATAGATTTAGATCTGTTTGGCTAGAAAAAGGATTTTGTCTTTGGTGGATACCCTGCCGAATTTACAGTAAAATGTTTCTGAATTAACATTGACAGTTTCTCATTGCCTACACTTTCTCTTAACAGGTTACTTGGTTGGTGGTCAATAGATGAAGGAAGTAAAGAGGAAGAAGCTAGACTTTTTTTTTCTGGGAGTTCTGGGTCAGTACGCTACCCTTCATTATACCCTAATATTGTCTTTAATGTCATAGTCATTTTTTGCCATGCTTAAGAACAGCTTTTGAATCCTGTAGTTATCACTTGCATACCTTTCTCTTGGAAGTCATGAGTTGTGTAGTGTAGCAATTATTTGTCAAAAAATTAGCGATGTTTGGAGTGTGCTTGCAATAAGACAAACTTTGTTCCTTCTCTTTTAATCTCAAATGACTCTGATGACATTAAGTTTATGCCTCTTGTATTGTTGCTATTTTCACAAGTCTACAATGCTAATCAAAATTTTCTCTAATGATATGTCATTTGATTTACTATTTAGGTATAATACTTTTACCCCTGATACAGTGAAGAAAATGCCTAGAGCAGATCTGGTCGAGGAGGTGAAGACATTTCCTTTTGTCAAAATATATATTTAGCTACCAAAGTATTTTTTATAATATTGTTTCGTCATTTATAAGAATCCCTTAGTTTACACAAGTAGGTTTAATCTTTTTCATACATTATATAATTGCTGTTCTTTATAACGCTCAGATTTGGAGACTACAAGCTGCACTGGGTGAGCAGACAGAAGTTACTAAATTTAGCCAAGAGGAGTATGAAAGGCTTCAGCACGTAATGTTCTCAACCTTGATTGTTTTTTGCATTATGTACATGTGATCACCAAGTCTTGGACGTTTAAGCGATTAATTAGTTTAGTACATTATCAACTTTTTATAAAGTATAATCTTCAGTTTCATTGGTCAATAGGGTCTGTGGATCTTACTTGCTGGGAAGGCGGTGGGTTGGTGCTGTTGGCCTTAATTCCTGTTTCATTTTCACAGAATCTATTCTGAAACCCTTAAACTGAGTTATTGAAATTTAATTAAAATTGTATGTTCCTATATTATTCTGTTTTTTTGGTCAATCAAACTTGTGATTGGTTTAAATGGTCATATCCTCTGATTTTATGACTTATTTAGATGCATTTTTAACTTCACAAGTAAATTTTTTTATTATTGAGCATTTTAATCGTCACAGAATTTGTGACTAACCTTTGTCTCTGACTCTTCTCAATCATTTCATGTATTTCCTACTTCTTACATTAAGGTAGAAGCAAGTAATTTAATAGAGTAAGGAAACCATAGTCACAATCTCAATTAAAATTTTGCATTATATGAATCTCCTACTGACAAGGAAAAAAAAGTGTGGCATCTGTTGCCTAAGGGAACCAACATCCAGAATTTTATTGAATACATGTATGTTTGAAGGCATGCTTGGTGGTGCTACAAATTAAGAGTTAGATGACACCGGCTGATATGAAATATACTGGCTTTGATGAACCCTTTTTCCTATTGCAACTAGTTTACAACATCCTGCACTAAAATTCTTGTTATGAATTTGTTATTTTTGCTCATTAATTCTGCTGGAATGACTGTCAAGCGTATCAGGATCTAACACTTCAAAATTGAATGATAATCAATCAGGAGAAGATCTTATGTAGAATTTGCTTCGAAGAGCAGATTAACGTGGTCCTCCTTCCTTGTAGGCATCACATTATTTGCAGGTAAGAGCTCTTGCAGTTCAGTTGCTCCAGTCTGATACTCTTCTGTTACTATTCCAATTAACTTTTTCCAAAGTCAAGCCCCGAAAAAGGGATTTTAAGATGTATGGATGGTTTGAGAAAATACTTTCTGCCATCATATTTTCTCTTTATTTTCTGCTTTGAAAAGTTTCCATAAAAATAGTGAAAGCAGAGAATAAAAAAATGTTTTGATTGATTCTGATACAAACTTTTGAATACAAGAAACAATGAAAAATAAGGTGATATTTTTATAAATAGAAGTAATTTATTAAAGAACAGAAGACGTTTTCTGAAACCAAATGGTCCCCATATGCAATGTTTGAAGAAAGTAGATGGTGACAGGATCACAACCTTTTTTAATGAGGAACTCTCCACCAGTTTGCTGCATCTGCAAGGAATCTATTTATTCTTTGCATGCAAATATGTTATGAAGGACTTGTGTTTAAAGATATTGAATTTTTCTTTTTTTTCCTTTTCCCAATGTGGATAACAGCACTTGCTGCGAAAAATGTAAAAGGTGCCCTGTCTGCCGTGGCACCATTGAAGAAAGGATGCCTGTATATGATGTGTAGACTGTATTGAAGATGTATACAATCTTACTGACCATCCTGCTTGTGATTTTAGAAGAAGCAAGCACTGTGAAGTATCGATTTCTCTGCTCATAGATTTTATATGTTGAAGACCAGAAGATGTATATAATTTTAAACATTTCTGCCTCCTCCCCTTTTCCCCCATAGTGCATTCTTGCAATTCTGAAGGAATTGCCAATAGTTATGTTGTCTTGAATTTTGGTACAGAGGATTATTCTACATAGAAAATGCAAAAGATGATTATTGAACTCTTTGAGCTAAGGATACTATGAGAATTATTGAATTCAAACATGTGATGGATTAGATTAAAGTTTATAACTTCATACACATCACCTAATTTTCTCCACCATTAGGTCAAATCTAGTGGATGGGTTGATGGCAAAATATGGTTTTAGGGATGACCTGCCACTGAAAACAACTTTCTGTCACAAGGGCAAAGGAAAACAAAATTGAAACTTAAATGGCAAAACAAATACATGATAGTGAAACAAGACTTGATAAATGTTTAGTTGGTGTTGTAGCTATTCATTTCTTAGTCTAACAAAGAATCCATTTCTGCAATATTTTCCTTTGTCATCAGCTTTCACTCAGTTGTAAGGAACTGGCTCTGCCTGTACCCAAAAGAGAATCTTGGACCACCTTTCCATTCCTTTAAAACACTTTTTCTTGATAATTCTTTATAGTATTTAATTAAAACTTTTAAATGATACAAATGGATCTTGTACTATTCAACTAAGAGTATCAAAAGTACAACAGAGTCTGATGGTATTTTTAGGATTTAATTTAGATTTTTTACAACTCATTTAAAAATTTTAGTAAATTTTGCATGACTTTTAAGTATAATGTATGAATATTACAGCCAAAAAATTCTTAGTCAAACTCTCGAGATTGTTTAGACTCTAATTACTAGTTGATAACTACTTTTAATTGATTTTTTTTTATTTGATAATTATATTTAATCGCGTCTATCTTTTCAACCACATTTTTTTTGTTTCACTCAGACTAACGTAATATTAATTTACCATTAATACGTTAAATCTACATTGATAAGCTTAAATATACATATTAGGCTAATCTTACATTATTTTTGAAATAAGATAAATTAAGACATTTATGCATTTAAGATACAAAGGTATTTCAAATTGATATCAGACCTAATTTGTACATTAGTTCATTTTGGTTTAGACTTTACATTAGTACAGAATCAAAATTTGATTGAAGTTACTATTATAGGAACAAAAATCTTAAGATATACTATTAAACAATATATCTCTTCTTACTTTTAAGTAGAGTTATTTTCTTAATCCATTAAGAAAAAATGTTATTTCTCATTAGAATAATTATAAAATCTCATAACAAAAACTATAACATTCAGACTGATCTATCCCCTTATTTCCTATAATATTCTATTTTGAAGAGTAACAAGACTTCAAATCTTGATGCACTTGCTGCATATTAAATCACATCTATCAGAAGTTAGTTCCTCACTTTCCTTCAATGATATGTTTCACATATTGAGTTAGTTTATTCATGTAAGTTCCAACTTCTCACTCCAATCTGATCTCTTGTTTATAAATATACAATTTGACTGACGGATGGCAAGCATGTAAGGAGGCCAAATTTGTTGCTGTTCTATATTACATTGATATCCATTAATTGTGTAAAATCACAGTACTTGTGGGATCCCTTTGCAATTTTCTGCAACTATTATTTCAATATAAAATAGCCAACAGGCTTCCTTTGCCCCTAAATTTTAAATAAAGTGCTTAAATCTTGGTTCTGTAAGAAAATGATTACTTCCTTTATCTTTTGTCAGAAAGAAAATAAAAGAAAGTTATTCAAGAACATATGCAGACAATAGGGTAGTGCCCTCTAACTATGAATAGTAAATCTTAAAAGATATGACACGAAAACAGAGAAACGAAAATTTGTTCTTACTCTAGGACTTTTTGACTGAAGAACATACTATAGGATAGGAATAAAATAAAACATTGTAGATAATATGGTACTTCAAATAACTTCAACATAAAAAGTCCATATCTAACTACTCATATATGTTTCCACCTCAACAAAGACTAGTAATCGGTAAATAGCAACGAATTTAAAACATTTTTGAGGAGGTGAATCTTATCCACAGGAAGCCATGATTGGCACTGCTTCCACTACAGACTTTGTGCCCGTAATTTTATGTTCCCCTTTATGAATATTATCCTCAATCATATGAGCAAAGTCCTCGTAGCAATCCTCCAAGCTTCTGAATTCTTCATCAGGATACAGAGTGCTAATCTCAACATCATCAACTCCATCTATGCTGAAGTTAACTTGACAACCTTTGATGAATATGTCATGAGTGAATGATGCCACAATACTTTGGGGTATGCAATTTTCTGCATATGCACACATTAAAAGTAATTCTCATGGCCCACTTTAGTGGTTGAGATTTTAATTATAGACTATTTTAGTCTTGACTTTACATTGTAATCTTTTAGTAAATATCGTTCACTTTAATATTTTCTTGTTACACTTTTTTCTCATATGAAAATAAATGTTATTTTGTAAAGTCAAACTTTGCAAAGTTAGATACAAAAGTGATGTGGTTAATGTTGTGATTGTGAGACATAAAAAAGGAGAATTGATGAATGATTGAACCTGCAGCTGCTGCTAGAAGATCATCTTCTGATATGGTCACTCTGGGGATTGTGCGGCCAATTTTCATTTCCCACAAGGAAGCAAGTTCATTGATGCTGTAGCAGTTCTTAGATGGTCGAAAATGAACATTTTTGTTGATTGTTCTTACATCATCAATAACCTTCATTGTGAACTTTCCAATATCAATGCCATCAACAAAGTAAGCTGCACAGATGGAAGAAAAAATGGTCACAGTTTAGGACAATTTGTTCAATAAAAATGTATGGAATAATAATGATTGGTTTTGTTTGATTATACCTTTGACATTACCATGACCATATATTTGCAATTGATCCAAGGGTGGAGGAAGCTGAGATGGGTGGCAATTGTCATAGTAAGGCCATGAAGCAATGGAATTGCAACAAATATTGGTGTATGGAACCCCAGATTGCTCAACCACGCGCCTAACCAATTGCTTCTCCT